>NC_135802.1:147917915-149341426 GCF_964213995.1 Mustelus asterias | reverse complement strand
ATGCACTTTTAACAATTCATTTATGGGATGTGCGTGCTGCTGGCTAGGCCAGCAGTTATTGCTTATCCCTAGTTGTCCTTGAGAAGGTGGTGTTGAGCTGCCTTCTTGAACCACTGCAGTCCCTGAAGTGTAGGTACACACACAGTGCTCTGAAGGAGGGATTTCCAGGATTTTGACCCAGCAACAGTGAAGGAACGGCGATATATTTCCTAGTCAGGATGGTGAGTGACTTGGAGGGAAACTTCCAACTGATGGCGTTCCCAGATATCTGCTGCTCTTGTTCCTCTAAATGATAGTGGTCGTGGGTTTGGAAGTGGTGCCTAAGGAACCGTGGTGAGTTCCTGCAGTGCAACTTGTAGATGGTACACACTTCTGCCACTGATCGTCGGTGATCCAGGGATTGAATGTTTGTGGAAGGGGCAGCAATCAAATGGGCTGCTTTGTCCTGGATGGTGTCAAGCTTTTTGAGTGTTGTTGGAGTTGCACTCGTCCAGGCAAATGGGGAGTATTCCATTGCACTCCTAACTTGTGCCTTGTAGATAGTGGCCAGGTCTTGAGGAGTCAGGAGGTGAGTTATTAACCTCAGAATTCCTACCTTTGACCTACTCTGGTAGCCACAGCATTTAGATGGTTAGTCCAGGTCAAGTTCTGGTCAATGTAATTCCCAGGATGTTGATAGTGGGGAATTCAGTGATGGTAATGTCAATGAATAATGGTTAGATTCTCTTTTGTTGGAGATGGTCATTGCCTGGCATTTATGTGGCACAAATGTTACTTGCAGCTTGTCAGCCCAAGCCTGGATATTGTCTAGGTCTTGCTTATCTTGGACATGGAGTGCTTCAATTTCTAAGGAGTCTTGAGTGATACTGAGCCTTGTGCAGTCATCAGTGAAAATCCCCAGGTGAAGATGGTTGGGCCTAACACTTCACTGAGGAACACCTGCAGTGCTGTCCTGGAGTAGAGATGATTGATCTCCAACAACCACAACACTCTTCCTTTGTGCCGAGTGTGACTCCAACCAAGGGAGGTTTCTCCCCATGATTTCCATTGACTCCAGTTTTGCTCGAGCTTCTGGATGCTACCTTGATGTCAAGGAAAGTCACTTTCACCTCACCTCTGGCATTCAATTCTTTAGTCCATGATTGAATCAAGGTCGTAATGAGGTCAGGAGCTTTGTGTCCCTGGCAGAACCCAAACTAAATCATAGAAATCATAGAAACCCAACAGTGCAGAAGGAGGCCATTCGGCCCATCGAGTCTGCACCAACCACAATTCCACCCAGGCCCTACCCCTACATATTTTACCCGCTAATCCCTCTAACCTGCACATCCCAGGACTCTAAGGGGCAATTTTTTAACCTGGCCAATCAACCTAACCCGCACATCTTTGGACTGTGGGAGGAAACCGGAGCACCCGGAGGAAACCCACGCAGGAAACTGTCCGTGAGCAGGCTATTGCTCAGTAAGTATCGCTTCATAGCATTGTTTATGACCCCTTCCATCACTTTACTGATGATCAAGAGTAGACTGATAGGGCAGTAGTTGGCTGGAATGGATTTGTCCTGTTTCTTGTGTACAGGACATACTTGGGTAATTTTCCACATTGCCAGATAAATGCCAGCATTGTTGCTGTAATGGAACAGCTTGGCTAGGGTTGTGGCAAGTTCTGGAGCACATGTCTTCTGTACTGTTGCTAGAATGTTGTCAGAGTCCATAGCCTTAGCAGTATCAAATGTCTTCAGCAGTTTCTTGATATCACGTGGGTGAATTGAATTGGCTGAAGACTGACATCTGTGACGCTGGGAACTTCCAGAAGAAGCCAGGATAAATCATCCACAAGGCATTTCTGGATGAAGATTGTTGCAAATGCTTCAGCCTTATCTTTGGTACTGATATGCTGAGATCCTCCATCATTGAGGATGGGGACAATTGTGAAGCCTCCTCCTCCAGTAAGTTGCTTAACTGTCCACCACCATTCACGAACGGATGTGGCAGTTCTGCAGAGCTTAGATCTGATCTGTTGATTGTGGGATTGCTTAGTTTTGTCTATCACTTGCTGTTTGTGCTGTTTGGTATGCATGTAGTCCTGTGTTGTTGCTTCATCAGGTTGACATTATGCCTGGTGCTGCTCCTGGCATGCCCTCCTGCACTCTTCATTGAACCAAGGTTGATCCCATAGGGCCAGGAAGAGAAAGAGCCTGGGCAGCAAGACGTTGTAGAGCCATTAGAAAGTTAAGATGCTTGATTCCTATTTCCTGAAGCAGAGAGATAGCTCTGGTCCCATACCATCTTGGGTGGACAATTAATTACCACTAAACATCCCACACTAAATCCAGTGGCAATACTATCTGAGTGTAACCTCATTGGTGCCAGAACTACAATACTCTTCTCATGACAGTCCTTTCCCCTTATAATTGAAGAATGTTGTGTAAAAGAAAAAATAAACTTGCATGCCTATGGCACCATTAAAATCCTTAGGATGTCACAAAATGCTTTACAGCTATTTCAAGAACCTTAATAAATGTCTGGCTTTCAGCCTAACCTCATTATGTACGCTTGGCTGCGAGCCTGGGCATCCATTAGAGTACTACGACACCTGTGCCCCAGTGCAAATTTGCTTGAGTGACAGCTCAGATTCTCTGATTTCAGCTGTCAATTTCACAATATTTATTTACACAAGTTAAGGTGATTCAAGGATTTGTGTGTTTTATTATTGATACTTTAATGAGCCTGGATGATTGACACTTTTATTGTTCTGTAGTGAAATGGCTTGTTTCAATACAATAGAAAGTTAGGAATGAATTACTTCTTTAAAAGATGATTTCTAAACCTCCAACTATATGCGATTGGATTAATTGGTTCCAGATAGTCTGTAGTGGTCAAGGGATATGGAAGGTCCATAGCGTGGCACTGGGAGGCATGAGGGGCAAAAGGAATCGGGTGGAATGGCGGAACTTGGCAAAGGGGGCATGAGGAGCCATGGAGGGTGATCCTCTCGCGGGGATCCCCTCTGGCCATGTCATTGGTGTTGAGAACTTAAGGCGCTCTGCATCTGTGAGGGAAGGAGTCCAATGTTGTAGCTAGGACCTGGTACTGGGAGCATAAGTGAGAGTGAACTACAGGAAAGCAGGTCCACTAGTTTTTTCATTATGCTGAGAAATGGCAAACCTCAAATTATAGTGTAGCTCATTGCATTGTGCGTGCACTCATAGATTCATAGAATTCCTACAGTGTAGAAGGAGCGCATTGGGCTCATCAAATCTGCACCGACTCTCTGAAAGAGCATCTTACCCATGGTTACCCCTCCCCCATCCTCGTAACCCCTCACATTTAACATGGCTAATTCACCTAACCTACACATCTTTGAACACTAATAGGAGAATTTTGCTTCTCCAATCCACTTAACGTACAGATCTTTGGACTGTGGGAGGAAACTGGAGCACGCAGAGGAAACGCGCACAGACACAGGAGGGAACGTGCAATCTCCACACAGACAGCCACCCAAGGCCGGAATTGAACCCGGTTCCCTGGCACTGTGAGGCAGCAGTGCTAACCATTGTGCCACCGTGTCACCAAGGAACACCACTCCTAGGAATGTTGCAGGTCCCCCCCATATGCGAGACATCCCAGCATAATACTTTTTGGGGTTACATATGGTGAGGACAGTGTAAAGGGTGGTGGGGGGAATGGGGGCTGCGGCCTGGGAAGAGACCTTCTACCCTCATCACTATGGTTACATTGGACTCATACTCCAGGATTTGCTCCACTTTGGGCCATTGAAGGAGCTCCGAGGGGAAGCTTGAGTAGAATTATGAGGATTGGCACCTGACTATGCTTCATCCCAGTGTCCCTCTTGCTGTGTTAGAGAATTAAACTTTGCCTGCGAAAAACGAAAAATGAAAATGAACTGTCTGTTTCCCTGCAGGCTCCAAATATGTGAACGTGTGTGAGACAAAGAGAGGACCAAAGAGAGTAAGCACATCAGTGATCGATGAATGTCTGCTGTTCCTGTCAAAGTCAAAGTTAAAAAAATCTACTGTGGAAGTGAATGTGCCTTTATCATCCGACATACACTCTTATTTAGTATAAATATCTGATATCTTTCCACAGCTACTCTTGTTGGTTAATAATCCCCCTGCTGTCTCAACTTGATGGTCTTTATTGATTTTTTTTTTTCCTCTGCTGCTTCTTGCTGCTACAACAGTCTCTACTTTCTCTTCCCTCCAGGGTGATTCATACCCAGAACCTTCTTCACTTCTGATTGTAATTTGCCCTACGTTCTGTTGCCTGGGGCAGGGTGGAGGCTGAGTACAGAGAGAGCTCCGGTATTCCTGGAGGTTGGTATGAATTCGGCAGGGCTATTGACCTTTAAGAGGCAGGTAGCCAATTAGGCAAAATTTGCCAATGTTACAAAACTTGAGGGTTTGGAAACCTATGAGGATGATTCAGTGGGACATGGATGGGCTATCAGAATGGGTGGACAAGCGACAGGTGGAATTTAATACAGCTAAGTGTGAGGTGATGCAAAAAGGGATGGGGGAGAGGCAAAATAGACTAAGTGACACAGTTCTACATGGAGAGAGGGAGCTGGGGGTTCATGAGTATAGATCTTTACAGGTGATAGGACATATTGAGATTGTAGTTAGCAAATCAGATGTGTTTTTGGACTTCATAAATAGAGGTATTGAATACAAAACAAGGGAGCTATATCGAACTTTTATAACGTATTGGTTAGGCCACAACTAGTGTGCTGTGTATCATTCTGGTCTCCATATTTAGGAAGAACGCATGGGTCCCTGTGATGATACAGAAAATAATTACATTAAATGTGTCCAGGAATGAGAGATTTTGGGGGCCATTCTCCCCCAAAAAAATCTAAGTCCAGAATTTGTGGGAAAATTGGTATAAATTGCAATTGTTTTTTCAGTGTGACTTCAGACAAGAACCTCCCACACTCTGTACAATTCAGAGGCCTCAATCATGAATATCATTAAAAGCTCGGAGTGGGGGAGGGGCTATTCACGCCAGAGTCTGACAGTTCCTGGACTCTGCGCATGTGCAGTGGCCCTGAACTATCAGGCTGCACTTTGCTGGTCAGCTCGATCGCTGGCCAGCCCAGGACTCCCGCAGTGCTGCCCTTCCAGCCTCCCACACGGCCCGATCGTGGCCCCCATGAGCATTCCCGGCCCACCCCTGACATCACCCCCCCCATCCCGGAGCAGCCCGATCTCCAGCCAACCCCCCCTAGCAGTGATGATCCCCCAAAACCCACCCAACCCTGGCAGACCCCCTCCCAACAGGAGGCAGATCCCCCAGCAGACCATCCCACCCCAGTCTGCCCCAGTCGCTGACCTCCCTCCAGCCCTGACTGATCCCAATGGTAGGGTGGCAGCGGGATCCCCCCAGCCCCACTGAACGCCCTAGGCCCTGCCCCCTCGGCCCTGCCCCCTAGGCCCCACCCCCTTGGCACTGCCCCATGTCCGCATTGGGAATGAGAGAATCGCCCTCTTTATCTATAAGTTTAGTTTGGAGAAGTTGGGGTTGTTCTCCTCACAGCAATGGAGATTGAGGGGAGATTTGATAGAGGTATACGAGATAATGACAGGTTTAGATGAAGTAGACAAAGAAATGACCTGCGCATTAGTTGATTCTACAAGGATCAAGGGGCACAGATTTAAAGTTTTGGTAAGAGAGGCAAGGGTGGCATGAGAAAGAACTTTTGATGCAACAGGAGAGAATGACATGGACCACATTGTTTATTAGAGTGGTGGAAATTGAGATGATCAATAATTTCAAAAAGAAATTGGATGAGCACTTGAGCGAAATAGGCAACAGGGGCTACAGGGATACAATGCAGGAATGGGCAGTGCCAAGGGACAGGATCTATAGAGGGGGACCTTTGGGGGGCAGGCCTATGGGGACGTGACTTATAGGGGTAGAGCTTATAGGGGCGATCAGATCAGAGAGGGAGGGGAGCTCGCTATCTCTCTGCATTGCGATCAGATAGGGGAGGGAGGGGGCGGCCTGCTGTCACTCTGCAGGCGATCAGACCAGGTTTGGGAGAGGGGCGCGATTGGTCTTGGTGGTGGTGGTGGGGGGGGGGGGGGGGGGTGGGCGGGGACTACATGTCCATGTTGTGTGAGGCTGTGGGCCCCGCAATTGTTAGTGGGGGGGGGGGGGTGTAGGGAGAGTTTGTGAGGCTGCCTGACAGACCCCTGCAGTTGAAATTGTGCATGTGCAGAATCAGAAGTCTGCTCATGCGCAATAGCTCCCTCTACAGTTGCTATTGCGCATGTGCAGCCACAGAGGTCTGCACATGCGCAATAGCTCCCTCTGCAGGTTGGCTGGTAAATTAAGACCAGCCCATTGCCTGCAGCAGCTAGAAACAGTCCAGACAGTTTTTTCAGTGTCCACGTCCATAAGATTGGGTGTGAAAACTCACCCAAAAAATGGATCAGGAACACTCTTAATTTCACACTAGATGGGCACTTAGAATCATTCTCATAAACTTCCAGCCAATGAGTCTATGGCAGTTCAAGGCCTATTATAGCCTATTGTTGGAAACTGAGAAGAAATTTTGTGTTGTCCTCTCAAGACATCTGGGATGAGGTCTGTTCTCAGGAGGTTGCCTCCTGGCAGTAGATTGGGATGGACCTAGCAATCCAGGCAGGCTTTGAGATCTTCCCTGTTTGCCTGGCCAAAAGATGGTCTGTGGAAGGATAGTGTTGCAGGGATTTCTAAATGTAAAAATTTAAACAGTTGGAGAGAGGGTGTTTCAAAATGGAGGCCCCTCTCTCTGTTACCTGAACTGCTGGTTGAAGTTTCTTCCAAGCTGGCAGATCTCTAATGCCCATTCTTTATTGGATGACGAGCCCAAAAGGGGTGAAAATCATTGGCAGGTGATTATTTTCCACACAAAGGTGGGAATTTTCCCATCCTGCCCGCCATAGGAATCGTAGCGGGCTGTGAGGTGGGGAGGGGCCGGGGGGGGGGGGGGGGGAGGTGCGGTTGGGGGGAGGGGAGCGGACCATGCAAAGGTTCGTTGACCTTGGGCGGGATTTTCTGGTTTTGGGGGGAGCACGGCCGGAAAGTTCCACCCAAAATGTGAGTTGCGTCCCCCCATTTGACCCTGACGTTGGGGGCTCTTAACCTAAAAAACCCCCCCAAAATCCCAATCCTGGTATTTTCTTGAAAGAGCATTGTTGTTTTTCAATCATTTGTAGTTTTGAATCATTCTTTGTTCAGTCCAAGTGAAAAATATCTGGATTTTGCTTCTATAGAAAGAAAGTGAAAAAGGAGATAGCAAAACAAACCTGAAAAAGCGAAGAGGAAGCAGTCACTGTGAAAGCAACGTTGTATAATGGGGGAATTGATTGACCAGAGATAAAGATGAAGGAGGTAGAAAGAATGCAGTGAGAGCAAATTAACTTCATGACAGTCGAGCAATGTACACTGTGCCTGCGAGAGGGAGAGAACCAGAAAACTGTGATGCTAGATGAGTTAGTCCATTAGTGATCCTCTGAAGACATTGTTCCTGGACAGATTTGTAGAGTGACTGGAATGTCGAGGCTAAACTTATGACATTAGTGCTTATGAGAGAGAGGGAGCAAATTCATCCGGAGGGGATGACACTTAGTAAGCCAATCGAGCTTGTTTACTTTAGAAAATGTTAGTGATGATAAATGATCTGCTGCATTGCACCAATGTACAAAGTCATGGTTTGGCTGTGAGTGAATCTTTCAGATATATGCAATCAAATTCACTCACTTGGATCAAATTTTCCTCTGCATCAATTGGGCATGTTCAATCTCCACGTCGCTGGTTAAAACATTATTTTGGAAGAAAGTCACACGCTCACACTACTGGTGGGGAGTCGCAACACAACTGGAAAATTCGGAGAAAGGTTGCTTCTGATTTTTGACCATGCAACTATTTCCTTATGGGGTTCAGACACTTGGGGCTGAATTTTCCCATCCTGCTCAACACGGGATTCGTAGCGGGCAGGGGTGGACCATGCAAAGATCTGTTGACCTCGGCAAGAGTTTCCAGCCTTGGGACAATCCCGCCCTTTACAGGATTACACAGGATACAGGACACAGAAACAGGCCATTTGGCTCAATTAGTCCATATTGTCTTTCTCCTCCTCTTGAAGCCTCCTGTCAACTTTCCTCATCTCAATCTATCATCGTAACAACTTATTCTCTTCTCCTTAAACACATCTATATTCTTCATTTCCACCCCTCCCTGTGGTAGTGAGTTGCACATTCACACCACTTTTTGAGTAAATAAGTTTTTTTTCTGAATTTCCACTCAGCAGCTACACAGAAACAACATCACCTGCAAGTTCCCCTCCAAGTCACACATCAACCTGACTTGGAATTATGTTGCCACTCCTTCAAGTCGCTGGGTCAAAATCCTGGCATTGTGTGTGCATCTACATTACATGAAGATGTCTCACTACCACCTATGTGTGTCACGGTGGCACAGCGGTTCGCACTGCTGCCTCACAGCGCCAGGGACTTGGATTCAAATTCCCGGCTTGGGTCATTGTGCAGAGTCTGCACATTCTCCCCGTGTCTGCATGGGTTTCCTCCGGGTGCTCCAGTTTCCTCCCACAGTCTGAAAGACGTGCTGGTTAGGTGCAATGGCCATGCTAAATTCTCCCTCAGTGTACCCGAACAAGCGCCGAGTGGGGCAACTCGGGGATTGTCACAGTAATTTCATTGCAGTGTTAATGTAAGCCTACCTGTGACTCTAATAAATAAACTAAAATAAATTAAACTGATTGGGTCCAGCAAATATAGGGATAATGTGGGACTGAGTGTTGTACTGCCCACACAGCAGTGTAAGAAATCACATGACCTGCTCCAAGAGTCAGTCTCTGACTGAAAACTGGCGGGTAACTCTCCAGCTGCACAGCCCAGTTTTCACTCCAGATCTTCAGCCTTGCTGTGTAAAAAAAAAAGGGGGAGGGTTTACACTGTCACTCTGGCGTAGCGGGGCCTGATAGAGCAAGGTTGGCTTCACAGAAATCGGGTCGCCATCTTTAAAGGACATTCCTATCAGGACAGAAGCTGAATGGTCCCAGTACCCCGCTTCTCCATATAAATGGCAGGGCCCCTCACAGTCATCAGGGATTACAGGCCCACCACAGCAGAAAGGACGGGGCTCTTCCCCCTCCACCGCACAGCATCAATATTGGGGGATCCCCCCACCCCCCGCCTTTGCAGACATCGGGAGACCCTCTGTCATGCCCATCTCTCCTACAGGCATTGGGGCAACGCCCCCTCCCAACCCTCAACCTGCCTGCCCAACACAACGACCCCAATCTCAAGGAGATTCCCCCCAGTCCTCACAGACATCAGCCCTCCCAACACTCATAAGGGAAACACCCCCCCATGGGACTGCCCAGAGGGCCAACTTCTGGCACCACCCCTGGCACAGATTTTCACTGCTAGCTTGGCACATTGCCAGCCTGGCAGTGCCAACCTGTGACAGCGTCAGTGCGAGTGCATGTCCCTCTCCCCTATCACATCAGCGAGGTTTGAAAATTCAGTGGGGGGATCATGTGCTTGTTGCCTGTTGCAGGTGGGGAGGGCGTGTAGTTTAGTAATTAATTTAAAATGAATTTTTTTATTACTCATTCGTAGGACATGGTTATCACTGGCTGGCCAGCAATTATTGCCCATCCCTAGTTGCCCTTGTTCAGAGGGCAGTTGAGAATCAACCACATTGCTCTGGAGTCACATGTAGGCCAGACCAGGTAAGGGCGACAAATTTCCTTCCCTAAAGGAAATTAGAGAGTCAGATGGGTTTTTCTGACAATCAACAATGGTTTTATGGTCATCGGTCGATTCTTAATTCCAGATATTTTTTATTGAATTCAAATTCCACCACCTGCCATGGTGGGATTCGAACACTAAACCCCAGAATATTGGCTGAGTTTCTGGATTAATAGTCTGGCGATAATACCACTAGGCCATTGCCTCCCCCAAAAACACATTACAATGAGTTACGTCACTGGCAAGGGCAGGGAAAATTTTGCTGGCAAGAATCGCGTTTCCCAATTCTCTCTGTATTTTTCGCCTGCATTGCGATTCTCTCTGACAGCGAACACGGGCTGAAAATCACCCGCGATATGTTTGTAAATAGTTCCAAGAATCAATAAAGATTCCCTATGTAGGACAATAAAGACTTCTTCAAACCTACCCAACTGCAACCAACACCCAAAACAACCTGCTCAAAAGCAATTGATGATAGCCTAGCCAGCAATGCCCACAACCCAAGAACATATAAAAAATAACATTCCTTTGTAACATCGAGGGTGGGATTATCCGGGCCACCCCGCTGGCAGGATCTGCCAGAAATGACCCCACGTTACGGGTTTCTCGATGGCTACAGCCACTGAACAGCACAATGATTCTATGAAATGGCCATTGACATCGGTGGGACTGGAAGATCCTCAGGTGGCCAATGTTGAGACGCTCCTGCTACCAGAAAACCCATTGTTGGCAGGGTGGGCGGGAGAATCCTGGGCCTAATCTTGCGTGATGATGACGTTTTGAGTTGCCACCCGCCCCTGCGCTTCTGAATTGTTAATGATAAGAATGGAAATTGAGAAGACGCTAATAGTACAGGCCCAAAAGGTGAGTACAAAGCCCTTAACTGTGCACGTTATGTAAAAACAAGGTCAATCGAGCAACTAACGCAATGCTGGGAACATGGATGATGGTGTAAATCAATCACATATTCCTAAAGCATGTTTTTTTTAATATTGTGTTTGCTATCAATAAGTTGCTTATGTTCAATATTCATTTCACTCTGAGCAAGCTTGATGCATTCTAACCAGCAGCTTATTAGACAGGTTGTATAGATTCTTGAAAAACACTCAGCAGGGATTTTTTTTAACTTCAATTTTCCCAAATAACCAGTATTTCCTCAGTGATTTACAGTGGATGTAGGTGGTTGAAAGAAAAACAAAAATGATCAGCTACATTATTCACCTTCTCTATCCAAATCAGCATCACTCGAACCTGATTACCTGCCCATTTTCACATTGGTGTCTTGTGAAAGCTGGCTGTGCACAAATTCGCTGCTACGTTTCCAAAATTATTCTTCAAAAATATTTGATTGGCTGCAAACTACTTTATTGGGCAAGGGCGCATGGTGGCGCAGTGGTGAGGACTGTTACCTCACAGCGCTAGGGACCCGGGTTCGATTCCTGACTTAGGTCACCGTCTGTGCAGAGTCTGCATGTTCTCCCCGTGTCTGCACGGGTTTCCTCCAGGTACTCTGCTTTCCTCTCACTGTTGGAAAAACGTGTTGGTTAGGTGCATTGACCTGAGCAGCGCTAGAGTGTGGCAACTGGGGGATTTTCACAGTAATTTCATTGCAGTGTTAATGTAAGCCTACTTGTGACATTAATAAATAAACTTTAGAGTGTTGTCAGGTCTGAAAAATGATGATGAAAGCTTTTTCTTTTGCCTTCATTACAAGTAGATTATATACTCAAGCTGTGGGCATCCGTGATAGGCCAGCACTTACCTCCCATTCATATTGACTCTAAGCAGATAATCATGTAGGTTCAACCAATTAAACTGTATTAAACAAACTAAGGGACAAATCAAGGGTGGCACGGTGGCACCGTGGTTAGCACTGCTGCCTCACAGCGCCAGGGACCCGGGTTCAATTCTAGCCTCGGGTGACTGTCTGTGTGGATTTTGCATGTTCTCCCCGTGCCTGTGTGGGTTTCCTCTGGGTGGTCCGGTCCTCCCACAGTCCAAAGATGTGCGGGTTGGGTTGATTGGCCATGCTAAATTGCTTACTGTCAGGGGGATTAGCAGGGTAAATATGTGGGGTTATGGGAATAGGGCCTGGGTGGGATTGTGGTCGGTGCAGACTCGATTGGTCAAATGGCCTCCTTCTGCACTGTGGGGATTCAATGAAAAGAGCAGCCCCTCAAAGGGATTCTGTATCAAACAACATCAAATCGCAAAGGAGAAGTAAAGCATCAAATCGAAATGTGGTGAACAGGGATGATAAAACATCCCAGTCCCAGTGGTACCCATCAGGTATGGAAAGCCTCGACAGTGTCAATATACACCGTGTGTTCCCTATCCAGGGAGACCCGGTCAGGGATATAGCTGTGGTAAAGGTGCAGACCTCCTCGGCCTCCCTCTGCCTGGCCTGTTGATGGCAATTTTGGCTCGACCCAGGAATGAGGACATCCTCCTCTTCCCACACCCCTCTCTGCACCGGGGTGTCTAAGCAAATAACAAGGCACCATGTTGAGCAGCTAACTGATTGAAATAACTGAGTTCTGCCATTCACTTAAAATCACAGCTTGATCCCATCCAACTATCAAATTTCCATATCCCTTAACACCATGACTAACAAAAAGCTATTCATCTCAATTTTGACATTTTCAATTAGCCTCAGCAGCTCTTTGAGGGAGAGAATCCAGGGCCAGAATTTTATGCCTCGCAGGCAGACACACGCTCCATCCTGAAGTGGGCAAAATCACCCGAGAATACATCTGACGCACGTTCCGAACTAATTGCAGAATCGTGTAATATTTTTATCAGCAGGTGCAAGCAGGAGTCAGCTACACGCCCGCCAACGATTAAAAGTCTATCCAAGCTCATTAAAGGAACAATGGTGTGCAATTTTATATTACTCCTGTGATATCCATGGTCAGTGCAAGGGCAACCCAGGTGCCCAATCCATTTTTGCCAAAGTGTCATTGAAGGATGGGATAAAAAGAAGCAGGAACACAGACAGGGTGTGTAGGTAAGAATTAGTCAAGGTTTGGTATAAAGTTATTGTTGTGGAGATGCCGGCGTTGGACTGGGGTAAACACAGAAAAATTTCCTGTTGGACTTTAACCTGGTGTTGTTAGACTTCTTACTGTGTTATAAAGTTACTGTACAGAGTTCTGACAGTTTTCTTAGGTTGCTTGTCAAGACTGTTTGCAGAATTTAACTTGTTCTTGGGATCTTCAACATCGTAAGATATTTCTGAGCATTTCAATCCATTGGCACTCACAGTGCATGGGCCATAGATACATAGAAACTAGAAGCGGGGGTAGGCCATTTGGCCCTTCGAGCCTGCTCCGCCATTCATTTTGATCATGGTTGATCATCGAATTGAATATCTTGAACCCTCTCCCCCCCATATCCCTTGATCCCTTTAGCCCCAAGAACTATATCTAATTTCTCCTTGAAATCAGACAAAGTTTTGGCCTCAACTACATTCTGTGGTAGTGAATTCCACACAATCACTACCCACTAAATGAAGAAATTTCTCTCACCTCATTTCTAAAAGGTTTATCCCTTACCCTCAAACTATGACCCCTAGTTCTGGACTCACCCACCATCAGGAACATTCTTTCTGAATCTACCCTATCTAATCCTGTTAGAATTGTATCAGTTTCTATGAGGTCCCCTCTCACTCTTCTAAACTCCAATGAATACAATCTGAACTGACTTAGTCTCTCCTCATATAGCAGACCTGCCATCCCAGGAATCAGCCTGGTAAACCTTCGCTGTACTCCCTCTAGAGCAAGGGCATTCATCCTCAGATAAGGACACCAAAACTGCACACAATACTCCAGGTGTGGCCTCACCAATGCCCTACACAATTGCAGTAAAACATCCTTATCCCTATACTCAAATCCTCTCGTATGAAGGCCAACATGCCATTTGCCTTCTTTACTGCCTGCTGTATCTGCGCACGTACTTTCAGCGACTCATGCATGAGGACTCCAAGGTCTTGTTGAGTATCCACCTCTCTCAATTTACATCCATTCAAGTAATAATCTGTCTTCCTATTATGGCTACCAAAGTGGATAACCTCGCATTTATCCACACTATACTACATCTGCCATGCATATGCTCACACACTCAGCCTGTCAAAATCATGCTAAAACATCTCTGCATCCTCCTCACAGCTCACCCTCCCACCCAACTTTGTATCATCTGCAGATATGGAGATAATACATTCAGTTCCCTCTTCTAATTCTTTAATATATAATGTGAACAGTTGGGGTCCCAGCACAAATCCCTGTGGCACTCCACTAGTAAGAAGTTTAACAACACCAGGTTAAAGTCCAACAGGTTTATTTGGTAGCAAATGCCACTAGCTTTCGGAAGAGGCTGTCCCTTCCAGTTTACCCCAGTCCAACGCCGGCATCTCCACATCATGAAGTCCACTAGTCACAGACTGCCAATCAGAAAAAGACCCATTTATGCCAACTCTTCTGCTAACCAGCTTTCTACCCATCTCAAGACATTACGTGTATTGCCATGTACCTTAACATAGTAGTCTGTTATGTGGGACCTTGTCGAAAGTCTTCTGAAAGTCTAAATAAACCACATCCACTGGTTCTCCTCAGTCAACTCTACTAGTTACATCCTCAAACAAATCCAATAGATTCTCAAGCATGATTTCTCTTTTGTAAATCCGTGCTGACTTTGTCTGATTATACCACTGCCTTCCAAATGCTGAGTTATGAAATCCTTGATAATAGACTCTAGCAACTTACCCAGTACCGATGGTAGGCTCACTGGTCTATAGTTCCCTGTTTTCTCTCTACCTCCTTTTTTGAATAGTGGGCTTACATTAGCTACCCTCCAATCTGTAGGAACTATTCCAGAGTCCAAAGAACTTTGGAATTAACCACCAATGGATCTACTATTTTTAGGGCCACTTCCTGAAGTACTCTGGGATGAAGATTATCAGGACCTGGAGATTTATCCACCTTCAATCCCATCAATTTCCCCAAAACCATTTCTCTGCTAATGCTGATTTCCTTCAGCTCCTCACTAAAACATCTTTCTCTCAGCATTTCTGGTACACTATTCATATCTTCCTTTACAAAGTCTGAAGAAAAGTACAAATTTAGTTCCTCGGCCATTTCCTTATTCCCCGTTTTGAATTCTCCCATTTCTGACTGTAAAAGGCCTACATTCATTTTTGTTAATCTATTTCTCTTTACGTAGCTATAGAAACTTTTACAGTCAGTTTCCTCACTAGCTTACTTTAATATTCTATTTTTCCCTTCTTAATCAATCCCTTGGCCCTCCTTTGCTGAATTTTAAACTGCCCCCAACCCTCAGGCCTATTGTTTTCTCTTGCCAATTTGTGTGCTTCTTCCTTAAATCTGATACTATCTCTAATTTCCCATGTAAGCCATGGTTTGGCCACAACTCCATTACCACTCTTGCACCAAACAGGAATAAACACCTTTTGGAGTTCACCGATTTGTTCTTTCAATGCCTGCCATTTCCTGTCCACTGTCTTTCCTTTCAGTAATGCTTCCCATTCCATCATGGCCAATTCATACCTCATACCATCATAGTTACCTTAATTGAGATTCAAGACCCTGATCTAAGGATCAACTATATCACTATCCAGCTTGACTAAGAATTCTACCATATTATGATCACTCATCCCCAAGTGTTCCCTCACAACTAGATTCATAACTGATCCTTTCTCATTGCTCGTCGAATATGGCCTGTTCCCTTGTTGGTTCCTTAACGTATTGCTCCAGAAAACCATCCCGTATGCATTCCAGAAATTCTTTCTCTCTTGTGTTGTAACTAATTTGACTCTCTCAATCTATATGCAGATTAAAGCCATTCATAATCGCCAATGTTCCTTTAACACATGCATCTCTGATTTCCTGTCTAATGCTTTTCCAACATTACCACTACAGTTTGATGGTCTGGATACCACCCCCATCAATGTTTTTTGTCCCTTGTTGTTTCTTAATTCGACCCATACAGGGTCAGCCCCATCTGCAGTTCAGCAGATGGTTATTGTTTACTCAGCAGGGGGAACCTCCCCTGAAGAGGATGGGGGGGGGCGTCAAAGGGAGAGGAGCCCAGGTGTCTGCAGGCATCATCTCAGGGACAGTCTGTTGGGAGGCAAGGCGCAGGCACATGTGTGCAGGGTCAGCAGGGAGGATGAGGAGGACAAGCCCACAGAAGATGGCACTATTCAGCCATCAGGGTGTTCAGGCAACAATCCAGCTACTTCCACACGACACAGTAAGAAGTCTCACAACACCAGGTTAAAGTCCAACAGGTTCATTTGGTATCATGAGCTTTCGGAGCGCTGCTCCTTCATCAGATGAGTGGAGAGTTGGGTTCACAAACAGGGCATATGTAGACAAAGACTCAATTGCAAGATGATGGTTGGAATACAAGTCTTTCCAGGTAATCAAGTCTTTACAGGTACAGACAATGCAAGTGGAGAGAGGGATAATCACTGGTTAAAGAGGAGTGAAATGTGTCAAGCCAGGACAGTTAGTAGGATTTTGCAAGGCCAGGCCAAATGGTGGGGGTTACACACAGTGTGACATGAACCCAAGATCCCACATGACAGAGCGCTAGTGCTGCAGGAGGTTCTGCCTCACCAGGGAAACCATCACTTCCTTATTCTACATGATTGGGCCATAGATTGCCATCAATATTGTGGGTGGACACCCAATGCCAATCTTGTCACAAATTTATCAGTAGCCTTGTCTAATCCCTGTCTGATACCTTGAAATTCATACCAGTGCTTAAATTGTGGCTGGAGATGGGTGCCTAACTTTCCATAAATGTGTTCGGGTTTAATGCTGTATTTCCTGCCCATGGAAGATTATAGCCGGCCCTCTCTTCATTGCTACTGCCTTTTGGTAAATTATTCAATGTCAATCTGCACTTTTGTTTGAACTTGGCAAATGCCTCTGTGACATCATCAAATTCACTATGGGATGTAACTGTGCACTCATTGGTGCGCCAATCATCTTTTTGTGTTTTGTTTTCACACAATCCTCTCAGATTTTCTTTGGGCAATAATGTGCGTCAATTTTCTAAATCAGCACTAAATTAATTGCTCTGATGAAGGGTCATCCAGACTCGAAACATTGGCTCTACTCTCTCTCCACAGATGCTGTCAGACCTGGTGAGATTTTCCAGCATTTTTCTGTTTTTGTTTCAGCTTCCAGTATCCTCAGAATTTTGTGCTTATCTAAATTAATTTAAAATGCTTTAGGTTTACTCACAGACCCACGCTGCCACCATGCTACATGTTCTTGTTGTCTTTTGGATCCCTGGTGTTGGTAATAATTACACTTTAAGCTTGGAAAAATGAGAACTCTTAATAGTTAATGTTTGCCATGTTCCCTTGAATAATAAAGGCACAGGTTGGAAATTGTATTGAGTCACACAACTTTCTAGTGTCACTGTGAAAGGTAGCCCTGGAACACATTAAACATGCCAATTGGTTCCTAGCTAATTAGTTCCGAGATATTTACAGATAGTACAACAATATATAACAGATTCAAGTGACCTAGATGGAGTGCACTTTTGGAGGGTCAGTGCAGACTCGATGGGCCAAATGGCCTCCTTCTGCACATTAGGGTTTCTGTGGTTCGATGGATTTTCTTTCCTTCAGAATATTTGTGAACCAGTTAGGTTTTAGGACAGCTGTATAGAAAGGTTATTAATGTCGGAAATAGCTGGATTGTTGGTGCGGAGGATGAGTCAACTTGCCTAGTAACGTGGTTTCTTGCTAGAATGTGTAAAAATGCTTTAAAGGTTAACTTGATCACCAGAACAATGCAACTGGGTAAATGTTCAGATGTCTGGCCCCTGAATGATTAAAAATTTAGCATTTCGAGTTGACTTTTAGTAAATTGTACAGATCCCACCATTTTTTCTCATTTAAAAATTAGCAAGGTGACATAGAATAGGATTATGCCTTAAATTAAGATGTATGAATCTCTCAATTAGGAGAATAGGGAAGGAGAGGGTGGAAGTTAAAGAGAAAACAAGAGTAGAAACACTTTGGGAGTTTTATTTTTTTTAATTTAAATTGCTGCTATGTACTTTTTTTTATTCATAGAATCCTACAATGCAGAAGGAGGCCATTTGGCCCATCGAGTGTGTACCAACAACAATCCCACCCAGACCCTATCCCTGTAACCCAATGTATTTACCCTAGTTAGTCCCCCTGACACTAAGGGGCAATTTAGCGTGGCCAATCCACCTAACCCTCACATCTTTGGATCATGGGAGGAAACTGGAGCACCCAGAGGAAACCTTTGCAGACACAGGGAAAATGTGCAAACTCCACATAGACAGTGACCCAAGCCGGGAATCGAATCTGGGTCCATGGCGCTGTGAGACAGCAGTGCTAACTACTGTGCCGCAATACCAAAGTTTTAAATTGGTATTATATTGGTTTTATTATTTCTTTGTAGGAGTTAAATGTCATCCAGCGAATGAAGTCTGGAATCCTGTGGATCTCTTCGTGGTCGAAGACCAATACAAAGGTTTTTAATGAAATGCCATGGCTATATGCGAAATGATAAATATCAGGGAGGTGATGGCCCAGTGGTATTGTAGCTGGACTATTAATTCAGAAACTCAGTGAATGTTCTGGGGACGTGGGTTTGAATCCCACCACGGCAGATGGTGGAATTTGAATTCAATATAAAGTATCCAGAATTAAAATATCCAGAATTAAGAATCTACTGATGACCATGAAACCATTGTCGATTGTCAGAAAAACCCATCTGGTTCACTAATGTCCTTTAGGGAAGGAAATCTGCTGTCCTTACCTGGTCTGGCCTACATGTGACTCCAGGGCCACAGCAATGCGGTTGACTCTCAACTGCCTTCCAAGGGCAAACTAGGAATGGGCAACAAATGCTGGACAGCCAGTGACGCCCATGTTCCGTGAATGAATTAAAAAAAACAATGCCAAACACAAACCTGGAGTCCAATGCCACAGAGCGACATAGCCTACTTACATGTTTGTCTTTTGGCTTAAAATTATGTCTTAAAATAGTCAACAGATTCATAGAATCCCTACAGTGCAGAAGAAGGCTATTCGCCCCATCAAGTTTACACCGACTCTATGACAGAGAATCTTATCCAGGCCCTCTCCCCTACCCTATCCCCATAACTGACATTGACAGTTGCTAATCCTCACAACCTACACATCTTTAAAGTTTATTTATTAGTGTCACAAGTAGGCTGACATTAACACTGCAATTAAGTTACTGTGAAAATTCCCTGGTCGCCACACTCCGGAACCTGTTCGGGTACACTGAGGAAGAATTTAGCACAGCCAATGTACCTAACCTGCATATTTTCTGGACTGTGGGAGGAAACTGGAGCGCCCAGAGAAACCCACGCAGACAAGGGGAGAACGTGCAAACTCCACACAGACCGTGACCCAAGCCGGGAATCGAACCCAGGTCCCTGGTTCTGTGAGGCAGCAGTGCTAACCATTGTGCCACCGTACCGCCAACACTAAGAGGCAATTTAGCATGGCCAATCCACCTAACCTGCACATCTTTGGAGTGTGGGGGGGAAACGGAGCACCCGGAGGAAATTCATGCAGACATGGGGAGAACGTGCAGATTCCACACAGACAGCCAACCGAGTTTAACTTGGAATTTAACCTGGGTCCCTGCCCAATCTCATGTTGTCATTGCTTCTTTTGTTATTCACCTTGAATTGCTGTTCTCTGGTTCCCGATCCTTCCACCAATGGGAACAATCTTTCCCTGTCTGTTCTGAATAGAGCCCTCATGATGTAAACACCATTAACTAATCTCCTCTCAATCATCTCTACTCAAGGAAGAACAGCCTCAGTTTCTCCAGTCTATCCATGTAACTGAAGTCTCTGGAACCATCCTCGTAGATCTTTTCTGCACCTTCTCTGAAGTTTGCACATCCTTCTTAGAGCTTCATGCCTAGAATTGGACACAGTACCCCAGCTCAGGCTAAACCAGTCTTTTATACAGGTTCACCATAATCTCCTAACTTTTATGCTCAATGCCATGATTTACATAATACAGGATCCTGTGTGCCTTATTAACGTCAAGATAAGTCATGGATCAAATCTTAAACATACAGCTTGAGTAAAGTTGACCTTTAAGAATTAAAATGTCTACATTCTCTTCCAGCGTAGAGAAGAGATTCAGAGGGATACGTGCCCGGAAATCAAAGAGAAACCACCAAATTCAATTATTAGAGATTATTTAGAAAGCTACTGGCAAAATCATCTAAATGCTGACATAACAGTAAGCAGGAATTGTGTTCCAGGTTTGGCCTCGATAGCAATATTAGATCAAAAGATCTGCCCCTAACACACACCAGCTCCATATCCCCATGCTCTGACCCACCTCCAAGGCTTTAGAACTTGGATGGTCCGATCACTTGACAGTTAAACTCTAAGATTCCTGCATTCATTCTGCCAAAGCCGAGGATTGTTGCAAAATGTAACAGAAAAATAAAAATTCCACAAGTTTAGGTGTCACAAGTTGGCTTACATTAACACTGCAATGAAGTTACTGTGAAAATCCCCCGCTCACCACATTCCGGCACCTGTTTGGGTACACTGAGGGAGAATTTAGCACGGCCAATGCACCTAACCAGCATGTTTTTTGGACTGTGGGAGGAAACCGTGGCACTCGGAGGAAGCCCACGCAGACACAGGGAGAATGTGCAGACTCTGCATAGTCAGTGACCCAAGCCAGGAATCGAATCCGGGTACCTGGCACTGTGAGGTAGCAGTGCTAACCACTGTGCCACCGTGCCGCCCCGGTGTTGTCAAAGAATACAAGCAGTTACTTGTAATTACTGCAGCTTGTGGCCAATCTTGTTGTCTGTTCTTGGTTTTAAGATTGCAAAGGCTATAAATTAATCGCAATTCGATGAAATAAGTTATGTGCACTTATTTGTGCCTTTATTGTATCCTTGGTTTGAGTACTAAGTAGGATGCTTTTGAGATTTTCAAATAAGAGGGTCTTGACCCACATGTCGTCCCAAAGCCGCAGAACAATCTACCTTTTGGCTTAACGGAAAATCAAAAAGACATCCACTCTTGATGGTAATGAGGTCTGAACCTACCATTCTCATTGTATTGATTTGGCCTGTTGTCTTGTGATTGCGGTAGTTATCTTGTTAAAAATCAGCATTTTGTTGCTGTTTATAACATTCAATAGAAACGAGCACAGCTTTAATTTGGGAGCACAATCACCAGACAGTATAGACAGACAGAGACAGTGCCTGACGTCAGAGGCTGCAGGGGTGATATTGTATCATGTCCCTGAATCTGCTTGCAATGTCTTTCTTCAATTTCCAGCAAGAACAATCAATTGGCAATTATCCTTCAGTGTAAACATGAGAAAGCTGATGATTTGTCAAATAGCTTTCAAACTTAAGGTTTTGAAGTTAACCTGTTTACTGTATTGCATGAGCAGTAGATCACCACAGCAATGTTCAATGAGGACGAAAGATTGTAGTCAACACCATTGCAATTTTTTTATTCGTGGGACATGGGCGTCGCTGGCCGGCCAGCATTTATTGCCAAGCCCTAGTTGCCCTTGAGAAGGTGGTGGTGAGCTGCCCTCTTGAATCGCTGCAGTCCACGTGCTGTTGATTGACCCACAATGCCAGACGGGGGGGATTTCCAGGATTTTGACCCAGCGGCTGCGAAGGAACGGCGATGCGTTTCAGGATGGTGAGTGACTTGGAGGGGAACTTGCAGGTGGTGGTGTTCTCATCTATCTAGATGGAAGTGGTCATGGGTTTGGAAGGTGCTGTCTCAGGATCTTTGGCGAATTGATTAACTCAACAAATTGCTTGATTAGACATTTTTTTCAGACTATAAAATTATATTGTTTTTGAATAATGTATGTATTCAAAGCTCACATGTAGCAGACTTGTAAAAGCTCTGAAAGAAATTGAATCAAATTATATTGTTACATATGATTCTAATCTCTTATGTAAATCTTTGCCCATATTCACAATGGTCAACTCGCTGAATTCTCAAATTACGCTATGCTGTTTGGGAGACCTTCCTTCTTCCTTAGTTCCCCTCCACCCTTTCCCTGCCTCTGTACGTGCTATCAACCTGCTACATCTCTTAACTTTTTGCAATCTGATAGAAGGTCATTGATCTGAAACATTACTTCAGTTTCTTCCTGCAGAGATGCTGCCTAATCTGCTAAATTAATCATAGAACCAAGTTATAGAATCATAGAATCCCTACAGTACAGCTGGAAGCCATTCAGCCCATCCAGTATGCACTGACACTCTGACAGAGCATCTTACCCAGCCCAATCCCTGCCCGATACCCGCAACCCAATATATTTATCTTGCTTATCCCCCTAACCTACACATCGTTGGACATTAAGGGGCAATTTGGCATGGCCAACCCACCTAACCCGCACATCCTTGAAGTGGGAGGAAACTGGAGCACCCAGAGGAAACCCACGCAGACACGGGGAGAATGTGCAAACTCATACAAACAGTCACCCAAGGCCAGAATTGAAGCCGCGTACCTGGGTTCAACTAACCTGTGAGGCATTAATGCTAACCACTCTGCCCATTTTTCTCCCTCTTTTCAACCAATCTCACACTTGGTTGGTTGTGAGCGGGACTTTGCACCCATTCCGCAGTGTGTATTGTGGTGGCAGAGACAGCCTGAGATTGGCTTGTGACAGGATTGTCCGTCCAGTCCTGCTGCTGTCAACAGAGTTTCATATCATTCATACTCTCTGTCGCTGGGAACCCACAGTGTGGGGATGGGAGAGTCACCATCAGCATGACCGGAAGATCCCTCAAGGGGGAACAGCCAGAAAATGCGACCCTATATTTGTACTTCACCATTTTGAGTGATAATTTATTTTTGTCCATGCAACCCAACATCATTGCCCCCTCTTCATCACCATCCTTCGTGATATGGGGTCTGTTGATGATCCTCAGTTCAGCCTCTCCGCACTGTACCTTTATCTCTTTACTGTCTCCGTACTGCTGGATAGCTGGAAAGGCATCGTTCCCCCACAACCAGTTCTCTTCCCTCACCACCAATTCCAACCTTCTCCTGGTGACTGTCTCAGGCTTGAACCATCCTCTGTAAAACCATATTAGTCAATTCTATTCTATTCTATCCTATTCAAAATCAACCAACAGACCCAATATCTTCTCCATCAGAATGACCTCCATAATATTGTCTGCCTCCACCCCTACCACAGCCCATCATGCTTGCATTTTTCACTTGGCTTTTCAACTGTTCCAATGCTCTGCTGGTCAGTCTTTCATCCCTCACTCTGTGTGAACTTCAGTTCATTCACAGTTCTGCTGCTTGTATCCTATTGTAGACCCACTCACCCTTCAACCTTGGACTCACTGCCTTACATTGTTTCCTGGGCCTTCAGCACCTCCAATTTAAAATCCTCATTCTTACGTTTAAATTTCTTCATGGCTTTGCTCCTTCAGATGTCTGTGAATTACTCCATTGCTATGAAGGCCCCCCTCTCTTCTCCCCAACTCAAACCCCCTCCCCTCCCACCCATCCCTTGAATTCTGTGGCTAGCTAACTCTGGCTTCATGTGCATTCTCACTGCTTTTGCCCTATCAATGGCCGCCAGGTTTCAGTGGCCTACAGGCCCTGTGATCTGGAATTCACCTTGCCTCTTCATTTCTCACTCCTCTGTTTAAGACCCCCCATTAAACGCACCTCTTTGATCAAGCTATCGATCGCCACCACTTTCAATATCTCCTCCTGTGGCTTGATGCCTGATTTCTCCTCTATAAAGCTCCTTTTGATGTTTTTCTGTATTTATAAATGCAAGTTAATACCTCATCTTGGTGCCTTTTTAACAAAAGTTTCCATTCAATGACTCTTAAAATATAATAATCAAATGAACGCCTATATAATAATGCTATAATTTCAAAAAATTCCATCCATTGCTCCGTCTGCCCATCCATCCGTTCATCCATCCTCATTTTGTAACGCTCACCAAAGACAGACTAATGCTATTTATAATCCCAGCAACACACTACATTGCGTTTCATCAAAGTAACTCACCTTAGGCTTCATGTGATCTAAATAAACCACTCAAGATAATTTCTGTTTCATGAACTAGCCTGTACTTGGTAATATTGTAATTCTTATAATTATTGTGTGCAGTTTTGGTCTTCTTTTCTGAGGAAGGATGTTCTTGCTCTCGAGGGAGTGCAGCGAAGGTTTACCAGGCTGATTCCGGGGATGGCAGGACTGATGTATGAGGAGAGATTGACTAGGTTAGGATTGTTTTTGCTAGAGTTCAGACGAATGAGGGGGGGATCTCATAGAGACTTATAAAATTCTAACAGGACTAGATGGGATAGATACAGGAAGGATGTTCCCGATGTGGGGAGTGTCCAGACCAGGGGTCACAGTCTGAGGATTCAGGGTAGACCATTTAGGATGGAGGTGAGGGAACATTGGTTCACCCAAAGAGTGGTGAGCCTGTGGAATTCATTACCACAGGAAGTAGTTGATGCCAAAATATTGAATGTATTCAAGAAGCGGCTGGATATAACACATGGGGTGAATGGGATCAAAGGTTTTGGGGAGAAAGCAGAATTAGGCTACTGAGTTGGACGATCAGCTATGATCGTAATGAATGGTGGAGCAGGCTCAAAGGGCCAAATGGCCTCCTGCTGCTCCTATCTTCTATGTTTCTACCTCCATTGCCCTCTCTATAATGCATTTTTGCCTTTGTGCTAAGTGTAGGTGGGTTACACCAACATTTATAGGCTGGAATCAGGTTCCCAATGTTTTTGTGAAAAGAATAGAATTGTCAGCAGTAAACCCAGGAGAAAACTGAGCTAAACTCAATTGACTGATGGAATATTTCCTTCTGGCTTTTGCGTGATGAGCACTCGGGTGGCACAATCACAAACCCTCTATTTAAACAGCCAGTGCTAAAATGAGATTTGGAGGAGCTAGGAGGTGTTTATTACCAATTCATGAAGAGCAAGGCGAGCACGTGTAGATGCAATGATGCTTTACTTGAATCACTGCAGGTAATTCTTTTCCTTAGCTATGGGAGGAAGATTCCTGCTGCTGTTACCCTCATCCTTAGACATTTCATGCTGATATTCACCCTCCCAAGTGAACTCCATTCATCAGTTGAACTCTGGCTGATACATTCACTCATGGGTCTGAAATTTCCTTCATGTCAGTGGAGCACAGAACACCAGAGTGCTGGAGAGAAGCAGAGGTGTCCTGCCAGCCAACCCACAAGCAGCAACTCCCGAGGAGGAGGTTCAGGCATTTCAACATGCCAGGCTATAAAAGATAGGGAGTTTCTTGCTATTTGGTCCCACAATTAAAAATCGATACCCATGTGTCATCCGGAACCTAGTCAGGGGTGGCACAGTGGCACAGCGGTTAGCATTGCTGTCACACAGCACCAGGGGCCCATGTTCAATTCCCGCCACGGCAGCTGATGGAATTTGATTTCAATAAAAAATATCTGGAATTAAGAATCTACTGATGACCATGAAACCATTGTTGATTGTTGGAAAAACCCATCTGGTTGACTAATGTCCTTTAGGGAAGGAAATCTGCGTCCTTACCTGATCTGGCCTACATGTGACCTCAGAGCCACAGCAACGTGGTTGATTCTCAACTGCCCTCGGGCAACTAGGGATGGGCAATAAATGCTGGCCAGCCAGCGACGCCCATGTCCCATGAATGAATAAAAAAAATTGAAAGGCTAACATGTTAATTGCCAACCCACCTATGCCAAGGGGGGTGGAGATGGGGGTGGTTTGGTGCCTGTAGGTAATCTAATGTGCCAGAAGAAAGCAGGGAATGTAAGTTGGAGCGCTCTCGGTTTCCTTGATTTTAATCTGCCAGCCACGTTCAGACGCATGTGTTCCTCCATGTTAACTTTCCCCCTCCCCTTCACACTCATCAATTTCTTTCACCTGATCCACAGTAGCAACTCTGAATCTGACGGTGAAATTGGCAGCCATCTTAGCTAGTGTCTGTACAACCAAGCGGCTATGACCTTTTCGGTGTCAGTGCAGCTTGCCCACCAGTATTCAGCAGGTGGCTGATGCTCTGCTGCGGAGATTTTGACACGTTCGTTCATTTTCTCAAGAATACTGAAGGGCAACTGGATATGATTTCACTTTAAGGTATCCCCGTGGTCTTTTACGTGATAGACTATGTGCTCACAGAGATATAGGAACTGTCAATCAATCTGGCATACATCGAATGTCGAGCTTTCTTTCTTTTTGAACATGGAGGGCAGGGACTATTGTAATGGCATGGGGAAAACAAATCTCTCCAGAAATGATGCAAACAATCCAAAAGGGATTATTCAAGCAGGTTGGTTCATTACCAAAAGAGAAAATGCTGGAAAATCTCAGCAGGTCTGGCAGCATCTGTAAGGAGAGGAAAGAGCTGACGTTTTGAGTCCAGACGACCCTTTGTCAAAGCTAAAAGGCATAGAAAGCTGGGAGATATTTATACTGCAGGATGAGGGAATGAAAGATGAGTCATAGCCACAGAAACCAGGGGAAAAGACTGCTAATAGCTGTCCACAGAGAGAATAAAGGGTGTGAATGGCCAAACGGCAGATAAGCTAAAATGTAGATGTTGGTGGGGGGAGGGCGGGGGGGGGCGGAATGGATGGGACAGAGGTAAGATTTAGAAAAGGAAAAGCAAAGGGGGAGAAAAGGTAAGGGAAGGGGGATAGAGTGGGGAGGGGGAAGAAAAATGAAGAAAGACAATAAAGAAATAAAAGGAAGAGAACAATAAAAAATTAAATAAAATAGAACAAAAACAAAGAGGTCAAGGTGGGGTAGAGGAAATCATCTGAAGTTGTTGAATTCGATGTTGAGACTGGAAGGCTCTACAGTGCTGAGCCAGAAGATGAGATGCTGTTCTTCCAGTTTGCGTGAAGGATGGTTGAGGATAGTTGATTACCACGACTGATTTTGATCTTTAAACAACAACTATGAACAAACACAAGAACAAGCCAAGCATCAATATAACCAGGAATAAACCATTCCTGCTCTACTTCATGCAGCTCCTTGGCTTATCGTCTGCTAACTCTTCAGCCAGAACTGTTTCCCTTGGTAGTTTTTGTTACTGGTCATTTGTCATTGCCTTCCACTCTCAAGGGCAGAACAAGGAGGTAGACCCCAAGCCAGAATGGGAACTGAACTACACTTTTGGCATTATCCTGAATTATATGCTAGCCAGCAGGGCTAATCAACCCCTAACCAGAGACATGTACCTCTACATCTGGAGTTAATGCCTGTATTGTTATCATTTGGGGAAAAACTTTACGGTGCCTGTTCTCACCAAATGGGGAGGGAGTGGCCTCATGATATTGTCAATGGATCAGTAATTCAGAAACCCAGGGAAAAGCTTTCTGGACCCGCGTTTGAATCCCACCATGGCAGATGGTGAAATTTGAATCCAATAAAAGCTGGAATTAAAAGTCTACTGATGACCATGAAACCATTTTGAATTGTTGTATAAGCCATCTGGTTCACCAATGCCCTTCAGGGAAGAAAATATGCCATCCTTACCTGGTCTGGCCTACATGTGACTCCGGATTCGCAGCAATGTAGTTGACTCTTAACTGCCCTCTGAAAGGCCATTAAATTCAAGAGCAATTAAGGGTGGGCAATAAATGCTGGTCCAGCCAGGAACGTCCACATTCCATGAATTATTTAAAATAATGACTTGCTTTGATTTATTATTGTCACATGTATTAAGAAACAATGAAAAGTATTGTTTCTTTCATGCTATACACACAGAGCATACCGTACATAGGGAAGAAAAGGAGAGTATGTAGACTGTAGTGTTACCGTCATAGCTAGAGTGTAGAGAAAGATCAACTTAGAGTGAGATAGGCCCATTCAAAAGTCTGATGGCAGCAGGGAAGAAGCTGTTCTTGAGTCGGTTGGTACGTGACCTCAGACTTTTGTATCTTTTTCCCAATGGAAGATGGTGGAAGAGAGTATGCTGGGGTGCATGGGGTCCTTGACCCTGACTTTCCTAAGCAGCGGGAAATGTGGATGGGAGGCTGGTTTGCGTGATAGATTGGGCTACATTCACATGACCTTTTGTAGTTCCTTGCGGCCTTGGACAGAGCAGGAGCCATACCAAGCTGTGATGCAACCAGAAAGAATGTTTTCTATGGTGCATCTGTAGAAGTTGGTGAGAGGCGTAGCAGACATGCTGAATTTTCTTCATCTCTTGAGAAAGTAGAGGCTTTGGTAGGTTTTCTTAACTATAGTGTCTGCATGGAGGGACCAGGACAGGTTGTTGGTGATCTGGACACATAAAAACTTGAAGCTCTCGACCATTTTCACTTTGTCCCATTGATGAAGACAGCGGAATGCTCTCCACTACACTTCACATATATTGCAGTCCTTATTCTTTTACAAATGAATATGCCTTATGTCTTTTTTTCTTTTAGAAGACAGGATTTTGGCTGGTTTTCCTACAAAGTGAATGGAGGCCAATTATATAGCATCTCCACACAGGCTGAGCAATGGTGTCCGACCTCGATCTGCTGGTCAGAACCGCAACGTGCAGTAAATATATGTTTCCACTGCCCCTGGTTGCCACATGAATACTGTTCTTTCTTCTTGACAATATTGTAGCACCACTGCTCTTGTTAAATTGTGCTGGAGCCATACTCCAAGAATCTAATGCTTTAAAATGGCAACACTAATGTAATACAATCTATACTAATGTTTTATGCATATCGGTCTTTCTGCAAAACTGCTCCTTCTGGCTCCATTTCAAAACCCTGAGCATTTTTATCTGTACATGTCTCTTCAAGACTTAAGCATTACAATTGAACAATGCTCGAGAACCTCTTCACACTGAGAATGTGGAATGATCTTTGAAATGTGTGGATTAAGGAATAAAATGATTCTCTTTGTCCATAACTGTAGATGCACCCGTCATGTTGTATCTTGGCAATGATGCCGACATTTGCACACAACTACAATGACAATAGTCTAAGGTCATTAAGATTTCTTACATATTGAATCGTCTTGTTCCTGTTTTTTATTACGTTTCGTCCCTGGGATACCCACATGTTTTCAAACGTAAACACACATATCAAGAAAATAATTAAATAATGAATATTTTTTTTTTTAGGTCTTATTTTCTTCCATTTTCTACTTGCTTTCCTCTCATCTTGTCCTTTGATCCTTTGTATTTGCTTCCCTCAAATTATTTTTTAAAATTGTCAACCTCTTTTCTTGGTACATGGGATCAGAAGTAAGCCATTCAACAGCCCAATTCAGCTCTGGCATTTCATTAGATAATGGCTGATCTGTACCCAACTCCATTTAGCTGCATCTGTGGAGAGAGGATAGAGCCAATATTTCGAGTAAGAAAGACCTTTTTGTCAGAGCATCCAGGGTCATCCTGACTCGAAATGTTGGGCGGGATTTTCCAGCCTCGCTCGCCCTGAAACTGGAAAATCCCACCCGAGGTCAATGGACCTTTGCATGGTCTGTCCCTCACCTGCTACGTTTCCCGTGGTGGGCGGAATGGTAAAATTCACCCTGTTTGCTCTATTCTCTCTCCACAGATGCTGTCAGACCTGCTGAGATTTTCCAGCATTTTTTGCTTTTGTTCTAGATTCCAGCATCCGCAGTATTTTACTTTTATCCATGGGCCTGCCATTGATCCATGTTCCCTGATACTGTTACCCCCAAAAACGATCCATCTCATTCTTCTTTCCATGGGTGGAATTCTCCCGTGGTGTCACAAGTGGGTTCGATGGCGGGTGAGAGACACAAAACATCTGCTCCACGCCAGTGTGAATTTCCCATGGGATCTCCCAATGTTGCCCTCCATGGCGGGTTGGGAATCTCACTGGAGACCAGCCATGAAACCGATTTCCATCATGTTAATGAGATGCAGCAGAAAGCCTGACCAAAATCTTCTCCCCGACGCCCGGATAGACACTCTGGTCCAGAACACCTCCAAACAACGTGACAGGAGAAAGTTGGGACTTACCTGAAGAAAGCTTGGACCAATTTTGGGATGTAGGTTGCCAGTGACCCTGGCTCCCAGATCACCAGAGCAGTGGATGGGGGGATGTATCTATCAGGTGGATCTTCCAACTTCAATATCTTTGAGGAGGTCCATCGTCTACCCTCAGGAGTGTTCCTGGAGATCCATCTTCTGTCTTCAATGATGCGTCAGTGATGTTGGGCACCTTTTAAATGTGGCACCCAGATAAGAAGGCAGGACCACTCAATTAAGCCTGCACTGCTGCGGAAGATGGCGCAAAACCCATGGTTGCATAATTGATTACAGTGTGGATGCAAGATGATTTGGTGCATTTTCCCACGGATCTCCGCATTGGGAAACACTCTCTGTTCCTGCTCCCATACTGGGACCTGGTCCTGGATGGGAGAACTTTGCCCCTTGTTTCATTGCCCCAAATGTTAGTTATGGCCACCTTGTCTGATGCAGCCTACCTTATCTGCAGGGCGAAGTTACCAGTAAAAGCCATCAGAATCAATCATGTCAATACAATGGTTGGAATCCTTCTCCTTCCGCAGTCCCTCGGAGTCGATAATGATTTCCTTCCACAGCAAAAATGAGTTCTCAGGTGACTGAGGAGTCTGATGCATGACCTACAGTTTATATCACAGGTGGGGCAGATGGTGGTTGGAGGAGTGGGTGGGTGGGGTGTCCGGGTTGCCACGCGTTCCTTTCACTGTCGATCCTTGACTTCAGCTTGCTCTTAGCGATGAAACCTGAGGTGTTCAGCTCCTTCCCGAATGCTTTTCCTCCATTTTGGTCAGTTTTGTGCCAGGGTTTCCCAAGTATTGGTGAGAATATGTCATTTTTTCAAGGAGGTTTTGAGGGTGACCTTGAAGGATGTCCTCTGGCCTCCTGGAGCTCACTTGCTGTGTCAAAGCTCCAAGTGGAGCACTTGTTTGGAGAGTCTCGTGTCAGGCATGTGGACAACATGGCCTGCTCAGCGGAGCTGGTCAAGTGTGGTCAACTCTTCGATGCTGGGATGTTGGCCTGAGCGAGAACATTGACATTGGTGTGACCATCCTGTCAATGGATTTGAAGTATTTTGAGGTGACAGTGCTGGTGGTACTGCAATGTTTTGAAGTGCCTGCTGTAAATGATCAATGTCTAATTGCCCAATGGCCAACCTATATGAGTCACATAGGTGGGCGGGTATCAGTATGGGCTTGGTGCCAGATCAGGCATTCTGGTCATCAAACACTCTCTTCCTCAGATAACCATAGACTGCTCTGGCACAAGGCTGTTTTGAACCTCATCAACAATGCCTGCCCTGTTGATAGTAGGTTCTCAAGATATGGAAAGTGGTCCACTTTGTCCAAGGCCTCATCGTGGATTTTGATACCTGAGGTGGGGAGTGGGGGGTGGGGTGTTGGGAGATTGAAAAAAGCATTGTTGCAATGACACAAACTTGCTTGACCCCAGTCCGAATGTGAACTTGCTTGACCCCAGTCAGTACGTGAACTTGCTTGACCCCGATCCATATGTGAACTTGCTTGACCCCAGTTCGTTTGTGAACTTGCTTGACTCCAGTCCGTATGTGAATTGGGTGTGTAGTGGATCCATTTGTCAGGATCATGGTTTGCATTTGATGGGGGAGCAGGCAGAGGATGGTGACAAACATTTGGGGGCAGCTGAAACAGAGGAGGATGCTCCATAATCCCTTGTGGTCGACAGTGAGAAAAGGCTTTGCAAGATCAAAGATGGCCTTGTGCAAGGGTTGGTGCTTTTCCCTGCATTTCTCCTGTGGTTGACATGCAGTGAAGATCATGTCTGCGTGTCCCTGGGAGGAAGTCTTCAGTCACAGGGAGGAGGCAATTCAGAAGGTCTCTTGCAATGACCTTCCCTGTGTCTGACAGCAGGGAAGTTCCTGTGTAGCTACTGCAGTCGGACTTGTCACCTTTTCTGAGGATGGTCACGATTCTGGCACCTCTGAGATGTCCTGACATGTTCTTCTTTCAGATAAGGGAAATGAGGTCATGTACTCACGCCAATAGTGCTTCTCTGCCATGTTTTTGAACGTCGACAGAGTTCCATCTCTGTGGTTGTTCTCTATTAGCTCCAGCCATGTTTTTGAAGGTGAAAAGGGGAGAAAGAGACTTCATTAACACTGTACCATTTTGCGATTTCAGAGCACTTTACAGCAAATTAATTACCCTTGAAACATAATCACTGCTGTGGTGTCGGAAATTACAATTCAAATTAAATAAAAATCACCGGCCCATGCATCAAGCCCATATTAAGAGGCCTAACTGCAGTTAGCAGTCGCCCTCCTGGAATGAAAATCCAACTTTGTCAGGCACTTTCTCCCAACTCAGATTTGCAGAATCGGGAATTTTCCTGACTCTGTGCTCCCAGATCGGGAGCGAAAAGTCCTCCTTTGGAAGAAAAGCAATGTTGAAGAGTCTTCGAGACTCGAAACATTAGCTCCACTCTCTCTCCATAGAAGCTGTCAGACTCGCTGAGGCTTTCCAGCATTTTCTGTTTTAGTATCGATCCATCAACTTCCAAGGAACCACCTTGCATTGTACTGATTATGGGCCAATCTGTACTCGCTGTTGCAGGGAGCAGTCTATGTCTAATCCAATCATTCTCAATACCAGACAACCATTCACACGAGTTCACAAGTACACCTCATTCCCACAGATTAATAAATTGAATTCCCAAATGCCTTTGAGGAACAACAGTGAAAGCAAACTGTTTTCTTAATACCACAAGTCAATCTGAGATGATTAATCTTGGACCAATGGGATCTTGGAGACTGGGACTGATTCCTTCGGGAAATTCTATTTCATGGACAGTTGCTCTCTGTATTGTTGACAGTTAACTAAACCGCCAGAAACTGGAAACATTTGGATTTAAAAACAAGAGAATAGGAAGGAAATGGATTTATTGTAGGAATATAACTTTTTAGTCTCTCTTTTCTCAGAAAATACTCTTCACTCCCTGGTATATAAGCCTATGGTGAGCGATATTTGTTGCCTGCATTAGGGCTGTCCAGTGGCACAGTGGTTAGCACTGTTGCCTCACAGCTCCAGGGACCGTGGCTCAATTCCGGCCTCGGGTGAGTGTCCGTGTGGCGTGTGCACGTTCTCCTCGGGTCTGCGTGGGTTTCCTCCGGGCGCTCTGCTTTCCTTCCACACTCCAAAGGTGTGTCGGTTTGGTAGATTGGCCATGCTAAATTGCCCCTCAGTGTCAGGGGAATTATTGGGGTAAATACGTGGGGTTACTGTGGTAGGGTCTGGGTGGGATTGTTGTCAGTGCAGGCTCAATAGGCCAAATGGCCTCCTTCTACACAGTAGGGATTCTTTGATTAAGACTCCATGTGATTAGATTTCAATTACAATACTTTCAGATTTAAAATTTTCATCTGCAAATTCATAATCCACCTTTTGCACAATTTCAGAATGCAAATGTTTGTACTATGCCCCCAATCTTATAGTAAGAAGTCTCACAACACCCAGTTAAAGTCCAACAGGTATATTTGGAATCATGAGCTTTTGGAGTGCTGCTCCTTTGTCAGATGAGTCTTACAGATTGACATTTCTTGCACCAAGTCTTAGCCAAATCCAAAATGTTTTTCAAAATGGAAAATTTCATTGAAATCCATTGATGCAACACATCTTGATCAGGCGATAATGGATATTTCTGAGATCTGTTTAGGTTAGGTGCACCTCCTAAACCTGTCTATAACCTACAAGGCACAAGTCAGGAGTACAATGGAATACTGTCCACTTCATTGGATGAGTGCAGCTCCAAGAACACTCAAGAAGCTTGATACCATGCAAGGCAAAGCAGTCTGCTTGATCAGCACTCCAACCACCATCTTAAAAATGTAATGCCTCCACCACCACTGCACAGAGATAGCAATGTATGCCATATACAAAATATACAGCAGCAACCTCCTTCAACAGCACCTTCCAAACCTGCAACCTCTCCCACCTAGAAGCATTAGGGTAGCAGATGCATGGGAATGCCGCCACCTGCAAGTTCCGCTCTAAGTTATACACCATCCTGACTTGGAACTATGGGCGGGATATGGCCTCACTCATCCCGAAACCGTAAAATCCCGCCCGAGGTCAATGAACCTTCCCATGCTCTGCCTCTCGCCCGCTCCAATTCCCATGGCGGGCAGGGCGGTAAAATTCCGGTGCATAGTGCTGTTTTTTCAACAGCTGTTGGATCAAAATCCTGGAACTCCGTCCTTAATGTCCCTGGATTGTAACAGCTCAAGAAGAGCTCACTACCACCTTCTCAAGGGGAATTAAGGAATGGCAACAAATGTTAGCCGAGCCAGTGAGGCTTGCAACCCAAGGATGAGTTTTAAACATCACCAAATGATAGTTGGTTTCTATACTGGCTGCTTTAGAGTACAGACAATTCATGGATAATCAGACTGCTAAAGGTGACCATGAAACCTAGGTTCTAAATCATTGGTAGCCTCGAAATGCAAAGTTTGTGAGACTGTAAGAAACAACCAGTTGCTGTGTCTAATGCTACTGAGCAGGTTATTGCAGCACCGATCTGAGTCTGGCAAGTTCTGCATTTGTTGTAAGTATTTTAGCACCAAGACAGTGAAATGTGACATGTTCCAGGGCTACAGAAGCTTATAACATGGTGGCTGTACTCTTTCAGGCCACTTCTGGTGTCCTGCACTACGGCATGGCATCCAACACTGATTTCATACACAAACTGCCATGCTGGACCATACAGGTAAATGTCCTCTCTTAAGCACTCCCATAAAATCCTGGAATCCCTATAATGCAGAAGGAGGCCATTGGGCCGATCGAGTCTGCACTGAATCTCCAACAGAGCATCTTTCCTCGGCCCACCCTCTGCCCTATCCGCATAACACATTTATCCCGCTAATCCCCCCCAAACCTAAAAATCTTTGAACACTAAGGGGAAATTTGGCATGGCCAATCCACCCTACCTGCACATCTTTGGAGGGTGGCAGGAATCCCAAAGGGCACTTGACTTCTCCTAAATAGCACTTGATCGCTGCCAAATATCTTTCAAGTCCATATAAAATGGCACCTGACCGCTACCTAAGGTATCCCAAGACCATGTCCAAAATGCTGTTTCACCTCTCCAAATAGGTCCCCTACCTCTCCAAAGGACTCTGGTAAGTTTACACCTTCCCTTTCCAGGTCTAAAGTGTTTTGGACATCCCATCAGTGAAAATCAGGTCTGACTGAGGGGACTGCACTTGCCTCCGCGAACCACAGATGCATAATTTAGAACCTTGTTTGATTTGATTTATTATTGTCACATATATTAGCATACAGTGAAAAGTATTGTTCTTGCATGCTATACAGACAGCGCATACCGTTCATAGAGAAGGAAATGAGAGAGTGCAGAATGCTGTGTTACATTCATGACTAGGATGTAGAGAAAGATCAACTTAATTTAAGATAGGTCCATTCAAAAGTCTGATGGCAGCAGGGAAGAAGCTGTTCTTGAGTCGGTTGGTACGTGACCTTAGACTTTTGTATCTTTTTCTCGAAGGAAGAAGGTGGAAGAGAGAATGTCTGGGGTGGGTGAGGTCCTTACTTATGCTGGCTGCTTTGCTGAGGCAGCGGAAGTGTAGACAGAGTCAATGGATGGCAGGCTGGTTTGTGTGATGGATTGGGCTACATTCACGACCTTTTGTAGTCCCTTGCGGTCTTGGGCAGAGCAGGAACCATACCAAGCTGTGATGCAACCAGAAAGAATGCTTTCTATGGTGCATCTGTAAAAGTTGGTGAGAGTTGTAGCTGACATGCCAAATTTCCTTAGTCTCCTGAGACTAAATGGCAGGACTGGATTCAGGGGCAGGATTTCAGGATTTGTGCCTCTGCAGCCACCTTCCTTACAACAAAGAACCTCTCCATCTGTGTAAAAGTTCAGGCACAAATATTCATGTGCAGTTAAATGATCAGTACTGTGTAATCTGATACTTCATTACATTCTATGCACGTCTATAACTGCAAGGGTATGCGTAATTATTAATTACTTCTATTACTACCTATCCCTCCATTTCTCAGAAAACTGATTATACAATAGGAGAGAGAGAGAAAAAAAACTTTGGCAAGAAACCCACCTTAGGGCTGCAATTACCAAAATCTCTACTGGAGTTGGAATATTGGCAGAGCAAATACTTTTCAATTATCTACACTTTAATTAATTCCCCCATTAACATTTGACTGAGTCAGGCTGTAACCCTCATATCAATCAAAAAGTATACAACAGGAATTGTAATGACTGAGAAATCATATCCCGTTCCACAACAATAGCTGCCATCCAGGACCATTTACGTGGGAGGAGATATCATTACATCCTTTGTTGGCTTGCCAGTGCAATAAAGGAGTCTGGGTCACACTCAAACCCACACCATTGAAAAATGTGCCTTGATGCAATTTTGCATATGATTCATTGTGGCAAAATTTTTGATGCTGGGTAAAAGTTGTGGAATTGTTGCTGTTTGAAGAAATTAGAATTTAAATGCAAGCACAGAGAATGAATTATAATTTCACAGCACAACTTGAAGGAAACGATTCTCATTTCCAACGACTCCATAATACTTAATGTAATGAAACAGAACAGTTCATTGATTGTCATATTGGATCAGTGCATGGTTGTGTTGGTGCTGAGCCATATAAAGCACAACTGTCTTGAGTTTAACCTTCAACCCTGGGCAGTGTAGAGTTAAGTTCGGAGTGTCGGCCCCTGATTCGTCAATCTCTGAGGCCAACAGCAGCCTCCACCCAGTAGTCTATATCCAAATGCAGCAAGACCTGGACAATATCCAGACTTGGGCTGACAAGTGACAAGCAACATTCACACCACACACGTGCCATCTCCAGCAAGAGAGAATGTAACCATCGCTCCTTGACATTCATAGAATCATAAAATCCCTTCAGTACAGAAGGAGACCATTTGGCCCATTGAGTCTGTACCGACCACAATCCCACCCAGACCCTATTCCCGTAACCCCACACATTTACCCTGCTAATCCCCTGACACTACAGTTAATTTAGCATGGCCAATCAACCTAACCAGCACATCTTTGGACTGTGAAAGGAAATCGGAGCACCCGGAGGAAACCCACGCAGACACAGGGAGAAAGTGCAAACTCCACACAGACAGTGACCTGAGGCCGGAATTGAATCTGGGACCGTGGGGCTGTGAGGCAGCAGTGCTAACCACTGTGCCACTGTGCCGCCCTATTCAATGGCGTTACAATTGCTGAATTCTCACTGACAACATCCTGGGGGTTATCACTGACCGGAAACTCAACTGGACTAAATAGTGGGGCTACGAGAGCAGGTCAGAGGCTGTGAATCCTGCGGCGAGGAACTCATTCCTGACTCACCAAAATCTGTCCGCCATCTACAAGGCACAAGGCAGGATGTGATGGAATACTCTCCACTTGCCATAAGCTCCAAGAAGCTTGACACGATTAAGGACAAAGTAGCTCACTTGAGTGGCATCTTTTCCACAAACATTCACTCCCTCTGATGCACAGTAGCAGCTGTGTGTAGCATCTTCAAGCTGCACTGCAGAAATTCACCAACGATACTTTGAATTGAAAAGCCATGTTGTAGCTTTTCAGCTAGTATTTTTAATCATTCAAGGGATGTAGAAATTGTTGGCTAAACCAGAATGTATTGTCCATCCCTAATTTCTTTTGAGAAGGTGGTGAGCTGCCCTCTTGAACTGCTGCAGACCACGTGGTGTAGGTGCACCCACAGTGCTGTTAGGGAGGGAGTTCCATAATTTTGACTCAGCAACAATGAAGGAACAGCGATATAATGCCAAGTCAGGATGGTGAGTGACTTGGAGGAGAAATTCCAGGTGGTAGTTTTCCCAGGTGTCTGCTGCCCTTGTCCTTCTTGATGGTAGTGATCGTGGGTTTGGAAGGTGCTGCCTCAGGAGCCTTGGTGAGTTCCTGCAGTGTATCTTGTTGATGGTACACACTGCTGCCACTGTTCATTGGTGGTGGAGGGGGTGAATATTCATGGATGGGGTGCTAATCAAGTGGGCTGCTTTGCCCTGGAGGGTGTTGAGCTTCTTGACTGTTGGAGCTGCACATCTCCAATTGAGTGGAGAGTATTCTATCACGCTCCTGACTTTTGCCTTGTAGATGGTGGACAGGCATTATGGAGTCAGGAGATGAATTATAGCTGCAGGATTCCTAGCGTCTGACCTGCTCTTATAGCCACACTTTTTGTATGGATAGTACAGTTCATTTGGTCATTGGTAACCCCCAGGGTGTTGATAATTGAGGTACGAGCTCGTGAAGATACTTTACTGACAAAGAGATAAAAGATAATACAATTGATGATATGGCATCTTTGGCTTTATAAATAGAGTAAGAAGTTTAACAACACCAGGTTAAAGTCCAACAGGTTTATTTGGTAGCAAAAGCCACACAAGCTTTCGGAGCTCCAAGCCCCTTCTTCAGCTCCTTCTTCACCTGAAGAAGGGGCTTGGAGCTCCGAAAGCTTGTGTGGCTTTTGCTACCAAATAAACCTGTTGGACTTTAACCTGGTGTTGTTAAACTTCTTATTGTGTTTACCCCAGTCCAACGCCGGCATCTCCAGTTTACAAATAGAGCCATAATGTACAAAAGCAAGGAAGTCCTGGCGAACATTTATGAATCACAGGTTAGACCTCAGCTATGGTGCATTGTGTCCAATTATATCCATCATTTTATATCCATCATACTTTAGAATAGATGGCAAGACTTTGGAGAGGGTACAAAGGAGATTTACCAGAATGGTGCTGAGAATGAGGGCTTTCAGCTTTGGAACAATCTAAACAAGTTGGAAAGGTTCTCCTTAGAACAGGGAGCATCAAGGTATGATTGAGTTGTTCAAAATCATGAGGGGTTTTTGTATATTAGATGGGGAGAAACTGTTTCCGCAGGCAAGAGGGACACTAACCACATGACACAGAAAAGTTAAGAGTTAGAATTAAAAGCAACGGCTAATAAACTGAGGTAATAGCACAGCATCTGGAATTGGGAGAAGGAAAAGTTAGTCCAGATGGTGATTCAGCCAAATCAGCTAGAATTCAACCACAAATGAAACAGCTTCAAATAGAAAAGGGAATGAAAAATCTTGCATTGGAGAAAAGAGAAAAAAGCAAAAGAAATGGAGATGCAAAAGTTGGAGCTTGAGTTTCAAAGAGAGAAGGATGCCAGAACTCATCAATTGGCTAGAAAACAGCTTAGCCAATGGAGTGAGAAAGAGTCCAATAGTTCAGATGAGGAATCGAATCCCACTCCGAGGTTTGATACAAAAGAGTCTTCTCCTATTGCCTAAGTTCATAGAAGATGGAGTTGAGAGATACTTTATCACATTTGAATAAACAGCTACCTTACCAAAGTGTCCAAACAATATAGACCCACATTCTGCAAAGTGTTTTGGTCGGGAAGGGTATAGATGTATATTCTAGCCATTCAGAAGGACGCTCCTCAGATTGTGAGGTAGTTAAAGCTGTGTACTTAATGCTTACGAGCTTGTATCTGAAGGGAAGAAAGAATTTTTTTTGGAACCGGTGATTTCCATCAGTGAAGTTCGAACAAAACTTTGAGAATGTGAGGGAATTAATAATACTGGCATCCCAATAGCAACTATGTCACACCTGGAAGACTGTAAGGTTTCTAAGGTATGAGAAGCAGTGATTCTGACAGATGGTTATGATACATCACATAGGCAGCTCGAGGGACAGTAATTACCATTTGTAGATTTTCAGAGAAGTTGGAGGTATAGACAGACTAGCTTTATGGAGAAAGCAGAAGCTTTTCCTGTCAATAGGAATGATAGTGTAGAGGATAAAAGTGATGTAAAGGCACCAGTGTGATTTTATTGACGTAAGACAGGACATCTTCATGGTTGTTGGTGGAAGTTGAATGGTAAACCAGTGGCAGTAATAGGAACTCTTAAGGAGTCTTCGGACGACCGCACCATTAACAGAAATGGATGTGAAAAAATGGCAATGGTACTTGTGGAACATGTTACCTCAGAACTTACTAGAATGGGGAAAATGGCTCAGAATAGTCTAGGGAATCCTTCCTTCAATACAACTAAAGTGAGTCAAGTTAGTGGAGGTTTTGTCTTAACAGGAGAAGTGTTCCCTTACTCCTCTAACAAACAAGTAAACAAATTAATATTTTGAGAGACACCAAAGCAGATCAGTCACTAATGGTGGCTGATGATACAATTTGTGTTCCAGATGGTTTGATGAAGTAAAATTTATTAATAGGGAGCATTTATGGGATTTATGAATCTGTTCCCTCGTGTCAGGTCAAGTTACAAAGTGACTTAGGAAACAGAATTGTTACTGTAGTAGTTTATCTCTTGAAGGGGTAGAATTTGTATTGGGTAATGATTTGGCCAGTATAGACAGTATTATGACAAAGGCAGTGTCACAACAGGTGCTTGATTGTGCTGATCTTGCAAAATCCTAAAAATTACTGTGGCCAAACCTAAGAAGCTTCTTGCTAATATCAAGCAATTGAAGGAAAATCCGACTTGTGTAGAAAACCTATTGTCGTGACATAAGAACTGATGAGAACAGAGAAGCGTCGGTCACAGGAAGTAGAACACTTGAGTGAGGACTTGAAATGTTTTAATGATAAACTTGTAGAGGCAAATTCAACAAAAATAGATCTTCAAGTGAAATGTAATGAGCTCCAATTATCAGAAGTTTCTTTTAAGTCTCAGGAAACAAAGAAACAAAGAACAGCACGGGAACAGGCCCTTCGGCCTCCAAGCCTGCGCCGATCATGATGTCTGCCTAAACTAAAACCGTCTGCACTTACGGAATCTGTATCCTTCCATTCCCATCCTATTCATGTATTCGTTTAATTGCCTTTTAAATGCCACTATCGTACCTGCTCCCACCACCTCCCGGGCAGCGCGTTCTAGACATTCACCACCCTCAGTATAAAAAACGTGCCTCGCACATCTCCTCTAAACTTTTCCCCACGCATCTTAAACCTATGTCCCCTAGTACTTGGCTTTTCTACCCTAGGAAAGAGCATCTGACTCTGTCCATGCCACTCATAATCTTCTATCAGATCAACCCTCAACCTCCGTCGTTCCAGTGAGAACAAACTGAGTTCATCCAACCTCTCCGCATAACTAATACCCTCCAGACCAGGCAACATCCTGGTTAACCTCTTCTGTACCCTCTCCAAAGCATCCACATCCTTCTGGTAGTGTGGCGAGCAGAATTGTACACAATATTCTAAATGAGGCCTAACTAAGATTCTGTACAGCTGCAGCATAACCTGCCAATTTTTATACTCAATGCATCGACCGATGAAGGCAAGCACACCGTATGCCTTCTTGACTATCTTATCCACCTGCGTTGGCACTTTCAGTGATTGGTGGACATCTACGCCCTGCACACTCTGCCCGTCAATACTCCTAAAGTTACTCCCAAGGAAAAATGCCTTGAACAGGTAAATGAATTGCTGATGAATCAGAACAGTCGGTTGAAGCAAAGTTAAAAGCAAAAATTGATTAACGATTCATCGATAAAAGAGCAATGAGATTCTTGAACTCCAGTATAACCTGGAAAACAAAATGAATGAGATGGGCAGTATGGAAGACAGATCCAGACTTTGAAACAGATAAGGAAAATGTAAGGAAAAAGATTGAAGATCTAATTAATGAATTGGAAAGCCTAAGAAAGAGTCAGTAACCATGGAAGTAGGATTCAAAAATGAACAGAATGCCCACGTGAAGTTGCTCAGCTTGCCTGTGGATAACCTTGAAACAAAGACAGAGCAGTTGTTGAGCCGAATGAAAAGATTAATCGACTTGGAAAATAATTGGAGAATAAGGGAGTAAACAAATATTTGGATGAAATTGTGATAAAAAGTGGAGATGAAAGTTTCATTTTTCAAGTGCCAACAAGAAGAATTTGAACATCTGCACTACAAAATGACTTGATTAAAGAGAGGCAAACTCCCTTGATGCAAGTTTATTCATCTGGTGTTGATCACAACAATGGAAGAAAAAAGTCTGCTATAGAGGAAGTGATTGAAGAAGATAACATTGTAACTGGTTGTTAATCCAACATACACAATTTCTGTCACAAGCCTAAAGGACCCATTGGAGGCATGTTTCCATGAACAGAGAAGAGTAAAAAAAACCCCCAATATTCTTCTGTTTCAATGTTGGGAAACCCATGTGAGAGGCTTTTGTGTCACACAGTGTGACTAATATGCGTCCGTATGTGAAGAAGGGAAGATTACCATAGGGTGGCACGGTGGCACAGTGGGTAGCATTGCTGCCTCACAGCGCCAGGGACTCAGGTTCGATTCCCAGCTTGGGTCACTGGCTGTGTGGAGTTTGCACATTCTTCCCGTGTCTGCGTGGGTTTCCTCTGGGTGCTCCGGTTTCCTCCCACAGTCCAAAGGTGTGCGGGTTAGGTTGATTAGACATGCTAAATTGCCCCTTAGTGTCAGGGAGACTAGCTGGGTAAATGCATGGAGTTATGAGGATAGGGCCTGCGTGGGATCATTGTCGGTGCAGACTCGATGGGCCGAATGGCCTCCTTCTGCACTGTCGGATTCTATGATTCTATGATTGGCTTGTAACCACAAGGACACAAGAAGTAGAAGTAGGCCATCAGGTTCTTCAAGCCTACCCAACAATTCAATACGACCATGGCTAATCTATACTGTAAGAAGTTTAACAACACCAGGTTAAAGTCCAACAGGTTTATTTGGTAGCAAAAGCCACACAAGCTTTCGGAGCTCCAAGCCCCTTCTTCAGGTGAGTGGGAATTCTGTTCACAAACAGAGCATATAAAGACACAAACTCAATTTACATGAATAATGGTTGGAATGCGAATACTTACAACTAATCAAGTCTTTAAGAAACAAAACAACGTGAGTGGAGAGAGCATCAAGACAGGCTAAAAAGATGTGTATTGTCTCCAGACAAGGCAGCCAGTGAAACTCTGCAGGTCCACGCAACTGTGGGGGTTACAAATAGTGTGACATGAACCCAATATCCCGGTTGAGGCCGTCCTCGTGTGTGCGGAACTTGGCTATCAGTTTCTGCTCAGTGACTCTGCGCCATCGTGTGTTGTGAAGGCCGCCTTGGAGAACGCTTACCCGAATATCAGAGGCCGAATGCCCGTGACCGCTGAAGTGCTCCCCAACAGGAAGAGAACAGTCTTGCCTGGTGATTGTCGAGCGGTGTTCATTCACCCGTTGTCGCAGCGTCTGCATAGTTTCCCCAATGTACCATGCCTCGGGACATCCTTTCTTGCAGCGTATCAGGTAGACAACGTTGGCCGAGTTGCAAGAGTATGTACCGTGTACCTGGTGGATGGTGTTCTCACGTGAGATGATGGCATCTGTGTCGATGATCCGGCACGTCTTGCAGAGGTTGCTGTGGCAGGGTTGTGTGGTGTCGTGGTCACTGTTCTCCTGAAGGCTGGGTAGTTTGCTGCGGACAATGGTCTGTTTGAGGTTGTGCAGTTGTTTGAAGGCAAGAAGTGGGGGTGTGGGGATGGCCTTGGCGAGATGTTCGTCGTCATCAATGACATGTTGAAGGCTCCAGAGGAGATGCCGTAGCTTCTCCACTCCGGGGAAGTACTGGACGACGAAGGGTACTCTGTCCACTGTGTCCCGTGTTTGTCTTCTGAGGAGGTCGGTGCGGTTTTTCGCTGTGGCGCGTTGGAACTGTTGATCAATGAGTCGAGCGCTATATCCTGTTCTTATGAGGGCATCTTTCAGCGTCTGGAGGTGTCTGTTGCGATCCTCCTCACCCGAGCAGATCCTGTGTATACGGAGGGCTTGTCCGTAGGGGATGGCTTCTTTAACGTGTTTAGGGTGGAAGCTGGAGAAGTGGAGCATCGTGAGGTTATCCGTGGGCTTGCGGTACAGTGAGGTGCTGAGGTGACCGTCCTTAATGGAGATGCGTGTGTCCAAGAATGCAACCGATTCCGGAGAGTAGTCTATGGTGAGTCTGATGGTGGGATGGAACTTGTTGATGTCATCATAGAGTTGTTTCAGTGATTGTTCACCATGAGTCCAAAGGAAGAAAATGTCATCGATGTATCTTAGTGCATAGCATCGGTTGAAGGTCCCGTGCGGTGAAGAAGTCTTGTTCGAACCTGTGCATGAAGATGTTGGCATATTGAGGTGCGAATTTGATCCCCATGGCTGTTCCGTGTGTCTGGATGAAGAACTGGTTGTTGAAGGTGAAGATATTGTGGTCCAGGATGAAGCGGATGAGATGTAAAATTGCATCTGGAAACTGGCAGTTGTTAGCGCTGAGCACTGAGGCCATTGCAGCAATGCCATCGTCATGGGGGATGCTGGTGTAGAGTGCCGAGACATCCATTGTGACGAGGAGCGCTCCTGGTTCAACTGCTCCATGTGTGCCGAGTTTCTGTAGGAAGTCCGTCGTGTCGCGACAAAAGCTGGGGGTTCTTTGTACAATGGGTTTCAGGATGCCCTCGACATAGCCGGAGAGGTTCTCGCACAGGGTCCCATTGCCCGATACAATGGGACAGCCGGGTGTGTTTGCCTTGTGTATCTTCGGGAGGCAGTAGAGATCTCCAATGCGGGGAGTACGTGGGATGAGAGCACGGAGGGTGTTCTGAAGGTCCGGATCAAAGGTCTTGATCAGAGTGTTGATTTGACGGGTGTGTTCTTTGGTCGGATCTGCAGGTAACTGTCTGTAGTGTTCCTCGTTGTTTAGTTGTCGGTACACTTCTTTGCAGTAATCCGTTCTGTTCAGTATGATGATGGCCCCTCCTTTGTCTGCTGGTTTGATGACAATGTTGCGGTTGGTCTTGAGAGCGTGGATGGCGTTGCGTTGTGCTTGGGTGATGTTCGGGGCTGTCTTGTGAGTGCGGCTGATGAATTTGGTGTTGACGCACCTCCTGACGGCTTGGGCATACATGTCAAGTCGAGGGCAGCGGCCTTCCGGAGGAGTCCAATTCAACTCTTTCTTCTTCGGATGCACTGCGGATCTCTCTGTCGGCTGTTCCGGTTCATTGGCTGTCTCATTGTGTTCGCTGTTGGCCTCTTGGGGTTTGTGGAAGAACTCCCTCAGCCTCATTCGCCTGATGAATTCCTCTGTGTCTGCTGCGAGACTGATGGGGTCTATTTTGGTGGTGGGGCAAAAATTAAGCCCTCGGCTGAGAACTTCGATTTCATTTGGTTGAAGTGTGTAGTCGGACAAGTTGACAATGGACTTCCCTGCAGTGGTAATGTTTTCTACTGTGGTACCGGGGGGAGGCTTGGTTGCTGCTGGTGATGATGCCGAGTTTTTCAAGTTTCCTGTTCTTGGTGTGCATGTAGATGGTGTAGTTCCTTTGTCTCGTCTGCTTGGCAGAGTTTCGCAGCTGGTCTGCATCCTGAGCGCAAGTTGAGAATATGGACTCTATCTTGGTTTCCCGAGGCCTGAGGCATGGTACATTGGGGAAACTATGCAGGCGCTGCGACAACGGGTGAATGAACACCGCTCGACAATCACCAGGCAAGACTGTTCTCTTCCTGTTGGGGAGCACTTCAGCGGTCACGGGCATTCGGCCTCTGATATTTGGGTAAGCGTTCTCCAAGGCAGCCTTCGCGACACACGACGGCGCAGAGTCACTGAGTAGAAACTGGTAGCCAAGTTCCGCACACACGAGGACGGCCTCAACCGGGATATTGGGTTCATATCACACTATTTGTAAACCCCACAGTTGCCTGGACCTGCAGAGTTTCACTGGCTGTCTTGTCTGGAGACAATACACATCTTTTTAGTCTGTCATGATGCTCTCTCCACTCACGTTGTTTTGTTTCTTAAAGACTTGATTAGTTGTAAGTATTCGCATTCCAACCATTATTCATGTAAATTGAGTTTGTGCCTTTATATGCTCTGTTTGTGAACAGAATTCCCACTCACCTGAAGAAGGGGCTTGGAGCTCCGAAAGCTTGTGTGGCTTTTGCTACCAAATAAACCTGTTGGACTTTAACCTGGTATTGTTAAACTTCTTACTGTGTTTATCCCAGTCCAACGCCGGCATCTCCACATCATAATCTATACTGGCCTCAGCTCTTTTACTGCATCATTTGCCAAATTCCTTGAACAATCAAATATTTATCCACCTCCACTTTAAATACTTCCAATGATCCAGCCTCCAGGACCTTTTGAGGTAGAGAATTATAGAGATTCACCACCTTCTATGAGAATACATTTCTACACACATCTGTGTTAAATAACCGGCCCCTTTAACTTGTAGCTAAGTCCTCTTGTTTCAGACTCTCCCACTAGCAAAAACATTTCACCATCTACCCTGTCAAGCTCCCTCAGGATTTGATGTGTTTGAATAAAATCACCCCCTCACCCTTCTAAACTTCAAGGAATACAGACCCAGACCATTTAGTCTCTCTTGATAGTGTTGTGAAGTTAGAGTTTGTGAAATTATTTTTTAAATTACAAAATGCGAAGAGCATGATCTGTTAAAAAAGGTAGTTTTTTGCTATGTTTAGAGAGTTAAAAGAAATGCAGGTGAAAATGCAGTATACAGAGAGCATAGAGTGAAACATTGTATTGTGAGGCTAGGCAGTAATGCTGCCAAGACAACAGGTTGTTTTTGAATCTTAACCAATCATTTAAACTAGACATTTGAATAACAGCAGCCTACCAGATTTGAATTTGATTTTTTGGTAACCTGTAAACCAATCCTATTGTGGGGATTTTGGTATGTCATCAGGGGTATAATAGCCAGCTCCCAACTCCCGAGTGCCAGACAGCAACTACCACAGCTCATAGCTCACAGCTTGAGAGAGAGAGACACAGCTAGCAATTGTCTCTGCCAGAATAACAGAAAGCCTCATCTCAATCGTGAAAACAGAAGAAATCAACAAAGAAGATAGAAGATTCCGGAAGACGACAAACCTGATTTAAATTTTGAGAGTGACTAAAGATTCTATTTTTTGTTAATAAGTGGGAATTGGATTAATCTAAACAGCATTTCATTAGAATAACGTTTTATTCAGTTTCCTAATAGTTTAGGTAACCAGTTCACTGTTAGTTAGATAAAATAAACTATTACTTGTTGCTTTACAGAGAGAGTCTCAGGTAATTATTTTGACTTAACTACTAAAAGTTGCTGAAGCACAGGTATTACCCCTTCTTACACACTCTTTAACAGATTATGAAGCGAGGTACTTCTCTTTGAATGGTTGAGCTTTAGTTCTCAGAGAGGAAATCAATCTTCCCCTTCGTAACAATAGGACGACACTATCATCCCAGGAATTAACCTGGTGAATCTCCTTTTGCAATGCCTCCACTGTTATGGTCTGTTTTAAGGTAAGGGGACCAAAGCTCTATGCTGTACTCAGTATTCCAGCAGTCACACCAGCAATGTTGAAAAGTCAAGGTGCAAAATAGAAATGCAAGCTGGTCAAGGTGTTTCTAACAAAATCTTGAATCTATCTTCATTACCTTTGGTTGACCATGAAAAGATTATACCAGAAACTTATGGTCTTATGGTCTTTGGTCTAAAACCATCTAATTGTTGGCATTCTATTCAGAGTTTAAAGAAAAGTAGGAGAAAGGGCAGATTCTGAGCTATGATGATTTTATAATGTTTAAACCCTGATAATCCTATTTGTTATGAGAACTGGCTTTTGCTTTGGTTAAATCTTTATTAATATGCAATAGGATATCAAAGAACAAAGAACAAAGAACAATACAACACAGGAACAGGCCCTTCGGCCCTCCAAGCCCGTGCCGCTCCCTGGTCCAAACTAGACCATTCTTTTGTATCCCTCCATTCCCACTCCATTCATATGGCTATCTAGATAAGTCTTAAACATTCCCAGTGTGTCCGCCTCCACCACCTTGCCTGGCAGCGCATTCCAGGCCCCCACCACCCTCTGTGTAAAATATGTCCTTCTGATATCTGTGTTAAACCTCCCCCCCTTCACCTTGAACCTATGACCCCTCGTGAACGTCACCACCGACCTGGGGAAAAGCTTCCCACCGTTCACCCTATCTATGCCTTTCATAATTCTATACACCTCTATTGAGTCTCCCCTCATCCTCCGTCTTTCCAGGGAGAACAACCCCAGTTTACTCAATCTCTCCTCATAACTAAGTATTACAGGAAAAAATTGAAAACTTTATCTGTACAGTATATCATAAGTTAGAAGTTTATGATGATAAGAGCTTGTATTTACAAAGCCATTATAAAAGAATCTTCACTACAGTGAAGCTTTCTTTGTCTAAGGATAAAGGGTGATGAATCTATTTTCAGGGTGAATGCACTCAGTCTTTTTCCCAGAGTTGGGCAATCGAGCACTAGAGGGCATAGGTTTAAGTTAAGAGGGGAAGGAATTAATGGGAACCTGAGGAGCAACCTTTTTACACAGAGGGTGGTCCGTATGTGGAATGAGCTGCTGGAGGCAGTGGCATTGACAACATTTAAAAGGCATTTGGACAGATACATGGATAGGAAAGGTTTAGAAGGATAGGGGCCAAATGCAGGTAAATAGGGTTAGCTTAGATGGGCTTTCTGGTCGGCATGGACCAGTTGGGCTGAAGGGCCTGGCTCCGTACTGTAGATTCTATGATTCCTGTGTCACAGTGTGCTATGTAAACTAGCCATCTGTGGAGATTGTAGCATTTAAAATATAGGATGCTCCAATGCTTGTTATATTTGTTCATGCTGAGTAACAAGGATAGTGCCTCCTGAAGTCTTGTGGTAGGGCACCAGATTAATTCAAGTGTTGGTGAACAGCAGTTATGAGGCAATCAGCTTTAGTGAGTCAGTGAATTTTAATCAGAGGTGAAGTGCCCCAGGCAGCAGACAGGGAAAGTGGCAGGGAGAGGTCCCAAAAGGAAGAGTCCCTGTTAGGACACAAAGGTAGAGGAAAGAGACAGGTTCCAGTTAAATTAAGGGGAAAAGAAAGTAGGGAGCAGAGAAATAGGTTCCAAATAGGTAAAGGATGGTGGATCCTCGACTTCAAGTGAAGAGGGATCAGGAAAAGCCCTGAAGTTCCAAGAAGGTAGCAGAATGTTGGTGACTTCAGGCTATTTGCTGTTGCAGTAAAGGTACCTCTTTGGATCAATAGTGTTCTGTTTGGCACGGCCAAAGAGCTAGAGCTGTGCTTGTGAGTAGGCACTTGAGTGTGTACTCAGGAATCCAGGAGAACAGAATACTGGGAGGAGAGATTAAAAACCTGCGAGGTGGGCTGTCATTAATACTAGAGATCTTTGAAGATGAGGACTGGAGCACCTCTTGAGAGAGACAGAGTTTCAGTGAGATCGGTCGACTCACAGTGTCATTGATATTTGGCTGGGTTGTTGAAAAATCCAAGGACTCTGTCTTGGTAGCTTCTGCCATTTATTGGGCCATGTGGGCGTTCGACCACAGTTTTGCCTATTAATTCACATGTACCCATATTAACCTTGGATGTTAGAGTATAAATTAAATATTGTGAATTGTTTTATCTTTCCAACCTTGTAGAGCAAAGTTTATTTTTGTTTGTTCAAAACCCATGGAATCCCGTAGCTTTATTCATTTTTATTCATTCATGGGACATGGGTATCGCTGGCTGGCCAGCATTTATTGCCCATCCCTAATTTCCCGAGGATAGTTGAGAGTCAACCACATTGCTGTGGCTCTGGAGTCACGTGTGGGCCAGACCAGGTAAGGACAGTGTGAGATGTTAGTGTACCTTTAAGAAATGTTTTTTAAAAAATCATGTTCTCTGCAGTTATAAGCAGGCCTTTTGGTTTCATCGTTGCTGGGCTCTCTAGTTAGAAGTCCTTTTCCTGCTGCTTCAATGGTTTAAATGGTGTTTTGTTTACTTTTACTCTGGGCCTCAAGTACTTTCTGGGATTTGTTTTATGAACCAGCATTGTGAGGGGCAAGATAGATTGACAAGTCAAAGTCATGTGGTTCCTCCCCAGAAGAATTCAGGGACTCACTTTCAGTTTTGGTTTTCGAGTCAGAAGATGCCCTGGTTATTAGGTAGTGATGCGCGATTAATTCACTCGAGAGGCTAGATCGTACTCGGGAAATAAAGGCTTTTATTCACAACAAGAATAGAGCACACTGCTTAACAATACTATCCCAGACTAAAGGGTCACTAGGAAGTGCAGTGACCTTTATACTCCTATAGGAAGGCGGAGCCAAACGGAGTGTACCACAGAACAATGCTAACAGGTGGAACACCCCAACCCTAACCCCAACAGTAACAAGAGTAACATATGTACAAGTACCCATAGTGATAACCATCTATGGTTCAGTACCCATAGTGGTAACCATCTATGGTTCACCACAGATAGCAGGCAGTTTTTTTCTCTCTCTCTTCCCGCTATTATAGATTCTGCTAGCTAGCAGGTCTCCTGGCCTTCCTGGAGTGAAAATTCTGCTGTTGCTGTTAGTTAGGATCTAGATTGTCTCTCTCTTTCCCTGATGTTTTGGGAAGCTGTTCTGACTCCAAGCTTGTCTGTGTCCGCATCAAGAGAACTGCAGCATCCAACCAAAGGACTAAGTTCCAGCATCACATGAGCATTCCTATTTTCTGTGCTAAACTTGTGGCAAGGGTTTTGTTTGAGGAAGTTTGTTTGATTGGAACATTTCATATATTTATTAAGGGTTATACAATATCAAAGTTGATTTTTTCTTTCTCGTTTGTAATTGGTGAAAGTTATTGTTAATTTTCTTTCTATACATGTTAACTATATTCTTAAATAAGCTTCATTTGATAAAAGCTCCCTCATGGGTCACTTCATACCTGAGGTGAAATATCTCATGTTCACCCTAGCCAAATTCAAATTGCAAAACATATGATCCAGGTGAACTTCATAGCACCCTTTGGAGTTTCTGACCTGAATTATAACAACAGCAGATTTCCTTCCCTAAAGGACATTAGTGAACCAGATGGGTTTTTCCGACAATCGACAGTGGTTTCATGGTCATCAGTAGATTCTTAATTCCAGATATTTTTTATTGAATTCAAATTTCACCACCGACCATAGTGGAATTCAAACCTGGTTCCCAGAACATGAGCTGAGTTTCTGGACTAATAGTCTAGTGATAATACCACGAGGCCTTTGCCTTCATTGACCAAGTGCTTCGAGTCTCAAACTATGTTTACTTTTGGTCCCTGACTGAACCTTGGCAAAAACCTGGGAGTCTGGTCCAGTATTATAACAGCTGATATTTACAAACCTCCTCATCATTATTAAGATTGCTTTCTTAATCTTTCATGATCGCAATATTTAAATGTTGTTACGTATAGTGAGAAACCCAGGTGAGGGGCCAACGGCCTAGAAGCAAGGTAACACGGGGCACAATGATTAGCTTGAAGGATGTGTTTTGAAAGCCTCCTCCTTGGTATTGTGAATATTTCGCAGCACCATCTCAACTCAAGCTATACACTTAATAATGGGTGGCACGGCGGCACAGTGATTAGCACTGCTGCCTCACAGCACCAGGGACCTGGGTTTGAATCCCGGCTTGGGTCACTGTCTGTGTGGAGTCTGCGCGCTCTACCCGTGTCTGCGTGGGTTTCCTCCAGATTCCTCCCACAGTCCAAAAGACGTGCTGGTTAGGTGCATTGATCATGCTGAAGTCTCCCTCAGTGTACCCAAACAGGCGCTGGAGTGTGGTGACTAGGGGATTTTCACAGCAACTTCTTTGTAGTGTTAACGTAAACCTTACTTGTGACACTAATAAATAATTGATGAGTGATAAACTTTGCCAAATGTAGTCCGATGCCATGATAATATTGTTCTCATTTCTGCCAAAGTGATTGATATTAATCAAACGTTGACCAACTGGAAGAAGATTGCATTGGGAGAAGAGAATAGAAAGGAGTCAGGGCGCCTGTCATCTTGACTTTGTACTGCTCAGGCAACACCATCATTCAGAATGCCATTTAGCATAAACGATGCCTTGAAAATTTCCTTTGATTGTTATGATTCATTCCCCAATTCAACTTCATTCAAAGCCATTACCACTAATGTCCATTAATAAAATCTGCTAGCTCTCCAATGGCAATCTATTTCAATTCAGGAGGGGAAGAACAGTCTTCAATCATTCAGGTTGCTCAGATGCTTCATAGGAAATGTATAATGTTTTGATCATTAGCCGCCATGCAGTTGCAACCTCGTGTCTATTGAAAACTGGAAAAACAAGAAATTAAAAAGAATGATTGAAAGATTTTATCATTATTACTGCAAAGGATCCATGTACGCAAATTAATATTCATCTACTGTAAAGTGACAGTGGAGGGAACCTGATTGTTTACAGAGATCGGTTTCCGATTCAGTTGAGGAACCTATTATCAGTTTACTCTTCAATTTCATTATCTATTCTAATCCCAATTGTCCCAGGGTGGGCCTGTATATGCCAATATTCCTTTTGTCTCTGTGATGTGATGTATTAAATTTGCCTTCTTGTATATTATTCCCTGGAGATGGTTTGGAGTGAGTTCATGCAGTTTTGCCCCTTCTTGACCGATGGCTCCTTCTGCCTCAGAACTGGGATAGAAATGTCTCAGATAGGACGTGTACATCACGGGAATATCCCCAAGTCATCGGGCAACACAAGAGCGAACGATATCATGTTCAATGGGTGATTGATCGCCTATGTGGCACGGTGACACAGTGGTTAACATTGCTGCCTCACAGCTCCAGGGACGTGGGTTCCTTTCTGGCCTTGGGTGACTGTCTGTGTGGAGTTTGCATGTTTTCCCCATCCCCGTGCCTGCGTGGGTTTCCTCCAGGTGCTCCGGTTCCCTCCCACAGTCCAAAGATTTGCAGGTTAGGTGCATTGGTCATGCTAAATTGCCCCTTAGTGTACCAAGGTATATAGATAAGAACGATTAGCCATGGGAAATGTGTGGGGTTACAGGGATAGGAAGGGGGAAAGGGCCTGGGTGAGATGTCCTTTCGGAGAGTCAGTGCAGACTTGATGGGCCAAATGCCCTCTTGTGCAATGTAGGGATTCTATGATTCTATGATATGCACATGCGATGATTTGGGGCTAAACATTTGATTTGGCCTGTTAGCCGAAGTGGTGATAGTAATTTCCACTTACCCCATGCCCAGTTGGGTTGAGGCAGGCATCATGCAAACTTTCTGCTGCCTGCGCATCTCAATGACTGTGGGCCGTCTCTCAGTGCAAGACATGCTGTTGACAAGTTGCACCATCAGCAAGGGGCCTAGGCGCACAATGTACAGTTAGCTTTCATTTCTTGAAGGTAGCCTTCCCGTCTTAAAGGGAGCATGTACTCATTCTACAGCAGGTGCTGGAACTGTGCCAGAAAGTCTTAGGGAGAAGGAGGAACTGAAGAAGCGGCAAACAGGCAGCGAGTGAGAGAGAGAGAGAGAGTTCCAGGTTCTCTGATTTGGAGCTGGAGGCTATAGCACAGGGGGTCAAGAGGAGGTGAGGGGTCACATTTCCACAGAGGGCACCTCAAAACATACCCTCTGAAGAGAATGGGAGCAGGTGTCCATGGAAGTCAATTCCCATGGTTTGGTGCTGAGGACCTGGCTGCAATATTGAAAAATAGTTCAATGATCTGACATGAATGGTTAAGGTTAGTGAAAGCATCATCAAATGGCATTGACTACCCACTACACTACTGACTCTCTCTCCCACTGGTCAATACACCACAGCTTCTTCACTCACCCAGGACTCATGCATAACATTAAAATGCTCACCCTCCAACACTTACCAATGCTGCCAACCTCACATCCAGAGGGATGGAATCAGCAGAGGAGTGGAAAAGAGGTGAATGGTGGAACAATTATGCTGTGGTGATGAGCTTTTAGGGGAACTGGAGTCCAGGTACCTGCTCACAGCCAGCCTCTTTTTAGTGAAGGGGTCCCTGGTGCCTCCTCCTTTCCTGTTCCTTCTCTTCCTCTTCCTAAGGAGTCCACTGAAAGCCTTGTGACAAGGACTGCACCCTCATGAGAGTAAGGATGTAAAAGACACAAGAGACCCACCACGAATTTGGAGACATGCTCCAGCAATTACTGGAGATAGAAATATAGAAGATAGGAGTAGGCCATTCAGCCCTTTGAGCCTGCTCTGCCATTCATTATGATCATGGCTGACCATCCAACTCAATATCCCGATCCTGCCTTCCTCCCATATCCTTTGATCCCCTTCGCCCCAAGTGTTATATTTAACTGCTTTTTGAAAACACTTAATGTTCTGCCCTCAGCTGCTTTCTGTGGTAGCGAATTGGTATGACTCCTGCTCTGTGCAAGACCACACGAAACTTACAAAAGGTTGTGAATGAAGCCCAGTCCATCACGCAAACCAGCCTCCCATCCATTGACTCTGTCTACACTTCCCGCTGCCTCGGAAAAGCAGCCAGCATAATTAAGGACCCCACGCATCCGGGCATACTCTCTTCCACCTTCTTCCGTCAGGAAAAAGATATAAAAGTCTGAGGTCACGTACCAACCGACTCAAGAACAGCTTCTTTCCTGCTGCCATCAGACCTTTGACCTACCTCGCACTAAGTTGATCTTTCTCTACACCCTAGTTATGACTACATTCTGCAGTCTCTCCTTTCTTCCTCTATGAACAGTTTGCTTTGTCTGTATAGCGTGCAAGAAACAATACTTTTCACTGTATACTAATACATGTGGCAATAAATCAAATCAAACCAAAGAATTCCATAGGCGGACCTTCTCTGGATGAAGAAATCTCTCCTCATCGCTGTCCTAAATGGTCCACCCTGTATCCTCAGACTGGGACCTCTGGTTCTGGACACCCCCACCATCGGGAACATCCTTCTTGCATCGACCCTGTCTAGTCCTGTTAGAATTTTATAGGTTTCTATGAGAATTCTACAGAATCTTATAGGTTTCTATGGGATTCCCCCCTCATTCTTCTGAACTGCAGTGAATACAATCCTAACTGACTCAATCTTTCCTCATGCGTCAGTACTGCAATCCCAAGAATCAGTCTGGGCAGCAGAACTGTTGTTTCATAACACTGATGATTTGCCTCAAGGAGCGGGTGCCTTGTAATGTAATGCTTTGTACAGAATGTGGAGGTTTTTGATTTAATTTGTTTTGAAATTTTGGATGTGCATATTAACTCTAATTTTTATTGATAGAAGGAAGTGAATCTACTCATTGCGTGTTAATTGTGTGAAAGCGACAGGCGTTAACTGCGGATCTATTCGAGACCCTATAAATAGACACAGGTCGAAACTACAGTTGTTGTGTTCGGAGGTGTGTGTTTGGTAATGTGTAACACTTCATAAAAAAGTGTAGAAGTGTGTGTAAAGATTGGCACTAGTTCTATCCTTCACCAACTGGCTCCTTGGAATAGATGATGATGTGGAGATGCCGGCGTTGGACTGGGGTAAAAACAGTAAGAAGTTTAACAACACCAGGTTAAAGTCCAATAGGTTTATTTGGTAGCAAAAACCACACAAGCTTTCGGAGCTCCAAGCCCCTTCTTCAGGTGAATGGGAATTCTGTTCACAAACAGAGCCTATAAAGACACAGACTCAATTTACATGAATAATGGCTGGAATGCGAATACTTACAGCTAATCAAGTCTTTAAGATACAAACAACGTGAGTGGAGAGAGCATCAAGACAGGCTAAAAAGATGTGTGTTGTCTCCAGACAGGAGACTGTCTGTCTCCTGACTGGCTGTTGCTGTCTGAAACCCTTCCCTCAAGGTCTCCTGGCGCTGTGAGGCGCTAGTGCTATCCACTGTGCCACCATGCCACCCATTTGGCTCCGGCAAATGAAGAATCTACCTCCTGAATTCGGTAACTCCAGTTTTGCTAGGGTTCATTGATATCGCACTCGGTCAAAAGCTGCCTTGCTCTCAAGGGCAATTTCTTCTGACCTCATCTTGGAATTTAGAAGATGCTGGAAGTGGTTGGGAAAGAGCCTCTCACTCACTGGAAAGTAAAGATGGTGCAACACTTTGCCTCACTGCATCTTTGTCCTTGGTGCCTTGGCCGCGGTGAAGGTGGGGCATGGCGAATAGTCAGTCCAAGGTATGAAAATGATGGGGCCTAAAGAGAAGTGTCAGTAATATCCAAATGTCTGTCCATCTCAGGGTGTTGGTTGGCAGAGTCAAGGCTTTGAGTTCACCTACAATACTTCAATTACCCCCACTGAGAGTGATCTCGGACAATGTCCTTTACAACGTATTGAAGGGAGGGCTAGCTGAGCCTGCAAGTTCAGCCGTGTTCCACAGATTGGGTTGCTCATAACACTGTCCTAAAGGTTAATCTAATTCCAGGATAATTCTGAACACTGAGTTACCGTCATGTGCCCAGCATCTTTATTCGCCTGAACTCTGTCCCCAGCATAGCAAAGTTTATGTAAGCCTAAAGAAATTAGATTGTTCAAATGCTGGTCAGATACCACACTGAACAATTTACTTCGTATGTTGATTATATTGAGAGGCCATTCCCCAGTCAGAAGCATCAGACCTTATTCTGATGGATGTGGTTTAATGTGTTATTACAAAGATAAATCCTTCTCCATCCAGAGCAGGCTTGGTGCTGTGATGAAAACTGTTTGCTAAGTGCAAAACCTCCTCCTGCCTCTCTTCACAGCTCAATGTGGCACTGCATGCGAATTGTCTGAGTCATTCTGATGATTGTCAAGCACCTTGTATATGTCAGCATCCAAACACTAAGAGAAAATGACATGTGTGATGTTTTTCCTTTCAAAATGTTAAATATGTCAGTCAGTGGCCAAAAGCGTTGGATGGCTGAGCTATTTCCAGAGTCCCACCTATTGCTCTTCACATCTGGCTGTCGCAAGGCGCTGGAGGCCACTAGTACGACGACGCAACCATTTCCGTTGACTTTGCCTCTCTCTGTCCAGAGTTGCTGTGTTGGATACAGTTCAGGTCAAAAGCAAAGCAGAGTAGACATCTGGAAATGGCATTGACATGAGCCCTTCTACCAGTGGCAGGGCTCTTTTCTGGCCAATCAATTCTGGACTGAGACTTGAACCTGGGTGCTTTAGCTCAGAGGCAGGAGAGCTACCAACTGAGCCATTTCAGCTGGCTAATAATTCTGCTCCACATGCAGGTTTTAGTGATGGATAAGATCTGTCAGCTGTGCTCACGGACAATGAATAGCCGTAGTTTCAAGACAAATCTCTAAAGCACCAGCAAAGACAACAAACTGTGGAATAAAGCTGAGATTAATATTAAATACAAAATGACTCATGGAACATTCATCAGCAATGATATGGAGATGCCAGAATTAGACAGGGGTGGGTACAATAAGAAGTCACACAACACCAAGTTAAAGTCCAACAGGTTTATTTGGAGTCACGAGATTTCGGAGCGGTGCTCCTTCATCAAGCGAGTGGAGCTAGGTTCATAAACACGGCATATATAGACAAAGACACAATTGCCAGGTAATTACAGATTGGAATGTGAAGAATGGTTGGAATGCAAGTCTTTACAGGTAATCAAGTCTTTAAGGTACAAACGGTGCAAGTGGAGAGAGGGATAATCACAGGTTAAAGAGGTGTGAATTGTCTCAAGCCTGGCTCTCCACTCCACTCTCTTTGATTCTGGCCTCAAGTGACTCTCTGCGTGGAGTTTGCACATTCTCCCTGTGTCTGTGTAGGTTTCCTCTGGGTGATCCAGTTTCCTTCCACAGTCCAAAGATATGAAGGTTAGATGGATTGGCTATGGTAAAATTGCTCCTTAATGTCCCAAGATGTGCTGGATAGGGCGGGGGAGAGGGCCTGGGTAAGATGCTCTGTCAGAGAGTCAGTGCAGTCTCAATGATCCAAATGGCCTCCTTCTGCATTCGAGGGATAAACTTGATTCTATGAGCTTTTAAGGATGGGATCCTGAAAATGGGAGCGAGTCAGGTTTGGAAGTATTGAAATGAGGCATGAATAGTGGATTCCAATATAGATACAGATAACACTGCCACGGTGGCACAGTGGTTAGTACTGCGGTCTCACAGCGCCAGGGACCTGGATTCAATTCCGGCCTCGGATCACTGTCTGTGTGGAGTTTGCACGTTCTCCCCGTGTCTGTGTGGGTTTCCTCCAGTTTCCTCTCACACTCCAAAGATGTGTGCGTTAGGTTGATTGGCCATGCTAAATTCACCCTAGTTTCAGGGGAATTAGCAGGGTAAAATGTGGGGTTATGGGTATAGGGTGGGACTGTTGTCATTGCAGGCTCAATGGGCCGAATGGCCTCCTTCTGTACTGTAGGGATTCTATGAAAATTCCTTTAAAAGAACACAACATTCCTGTGAACTCAATCGAGGCTGAAGTATTCTCTGTTCACAGGCTCCATAAATGATGCTGTGCACTCACTCAACTCTCTGTTGTCTGTTCTATCCCACTACCTCCTCCCCCATTACTTACCTACAATCCATTGCCAGCAGGACTCAACCTTTCATTCTTCTCAGAAGCACAAGCTTCTCGTGAAGGCACAACGAATGCTACCAGCTCGCAGGTGAAAGGGGGTCATGTTTCGGCCTGGGCTTACTTCTCTTGTTTCCACACCAAAGTGTCTCAAAACCTTACACGACATTAGTGCCGAATGATCAGCTGTGGGAATCAAGGAACGAAAGAACAGCACAGCACAGCACAGGAACAGGCTCTTTGGGACCAAGCCTGCACCAACACATGCCATAAACAATGGATTCCAATATAGATAAGATTAAAACTACTTTTTAAAAACACAACATTCCTGTGAGGTCAATCAAGGTCATGAAAAAAAAACTGTGGAAATAATTGGCTTCTTGCCACTTTTGAGGTTATCATAGAACCATAGAATCCCTACAGTGCAGAAGGAGGCCATTTGGACCATCGAGTCTGTACCGACCACAATCCCACCCAGGCCCTATTCCCCTAACCCCACATATTTACCCTGCCAATTTCCCTGACACTCGGGTTAATTTAGCATGGCCAATCAACCTAAGCCGCACATCTTTGGACCGTGGGAGGAAACTGGAGCACCTGGAGGAAATCCTAGTGTCAGGGAGATTAGCAGGATAAATATAAAGGGTTATAAGAATAAGGCCTGGGTGGGATTGTGGTCGGTTCAGATTCGATGGTCCGAATGGCCTTCTTCTGCACTGTAGGGATTCTATGATGCTATGGTAACCTCAAAAGTGACAAGAAGCCAATTATTTCCACAGACATGGGAAGAATGCACAAACTCCACACATGTTTATTTGGTATCACAAGGTTTCGGAGCACTGATCCTTCATCGGGTGGGTGGAGAGGTGGGTTCATAAACACAGCATATATAGGCAAAGGCATTCCAACCATTATCTTGCAATTGTGTCTTTCCCTATATATGCTGTGTTTGCGAAACCCATCTCTCCACCCACCTGATGAAGGAGCAGTGCTCCGATAGTTTGTGATACCAAGTAAACCTGTTGGACTTTAACCTGGTGTTGTGAGACTTTTCACCAAACTCCACACAGACAGCGACCTGAGGCTGGAAGTGAACCCGAATCCCTGGCGCTGTGAGGCAGCAGTGCTAACCACTGTGCCACCTTGTTTGAAACAGGATGATTGACACAAGACTTTTTGCTTCTATACTGTACACACACAAATATATAATACAGGGTGTGTATGCATGTTTGGAAGAACGGGGAATTATGGCTCCATTTTGCTGTTGGTTTTCATGCGTTCACTCTGGTCCAGCTTAAACTGAATCAAAATACTGAGGCTCCGCAGCTTCTGCACAAGCTAATATCTCTTCAGCGCACATCATCCACTTGTGGAATAAATGTCCCAAGGAATGATCAAATTATTACGTGTGAAAAATTGATCCAGTTCCTCTTAGTGAATTGCTTTTCGGGTGAGCTGCACAACTTTGCGATCAGGAGGTGTTGATTTGTGTATGTCCATTGAAAGCAATCTCAGCCCTAATTAGATCAGTCCAATTTGAGTTTCACTTTTCCAATCTTCTTATCGGTGCAGCCTATTTGCATCTGACAGCTGTTAAAGGAGGATAACTAGTGCAAAGGGGCTCATTTGAAAATCTATCAGTGTCTGTAAAATAACAAGGACCTGAAAACAAAAACTCGATCCTTAGCAACAACGGGAAGCAGTTTTCAGTTTCATCTAGGGCATCTTTATTTCCCGATTGTGGTGACGAGCTGTTAACCAGGGGTGTTAAGGTGAGCAATTTGCCATTACATGAACGAGCAATAACTAAGATATTCAATTTCAAACCAATTCTAATTTTTCCCTCTTTTTCCCATCTCCTCCATCAAAGTTTAATGTAGAATCATCGAATCACTGCAGTGCAGAAGGAGGCCATTGAGCCTGCACCGACAATAATCCCATCCAGGCCCTATCCCCGTAACCCCACGTGTTTACCCTGCTAATCCCCCGACACTAAAATATAATGTAGCATGGTACAATCAACCTAACCCGCACATCTTTGGACTGTGGGAGGAAACTGGAGCACCCGGAGTAAATCCACGCAGACACAGGGAGAACGTGCATGCTCCACAGAGACAGTTACCCAAGGCCAGAATGGACCCTGGTTCCCTGGCGCTGTGAGGCAGCAGTTCTAACCATTGTGCCACTGTGCAGTCTCGTAGGTCTTTGCTGTAATGCAAACTATCAAAACGATTGAAAAGGCCCAAAAATGTTACGTGTTGGATACTAGAAGGGGGCAATTAAAAAGCATGTTTTAAAGTAAAGTTAAATTTATTTATTTGTCACAAGTAGGCTAACATTAACATTGCAATGAAGTTACTGTGAAAATTCTCCAGTCGTAACACTCTGGCCCCTGTTCGGGTACACTGAGGGAGAACTTAGCCTGGCCAATTCACCTAACCAGCACGTTTTTTGGACTGTGGGAGGAAACTGGAGCACCTGAAGTAAACCCACACAGACACGGGGAGAACGTGCAAACTCCACACAGACAGTGACCCAAGCTGGGAATCGAACCTGGGTCCCTGGCGCCGTGAGGCAGCAATGCTAACTGTGGCCAACTTACAAATAAATCTTGAATGAAGACTAGATCAGTCTGCCTAATAATGGGAACACCACAGTGACGAGATGCTATGGATTAAATAGTGACATTCATAACACACACACGTTTACCAGGGTGATTCTGGAGATGGCGGGACTGATGTATGAGGAGAGATTGACTAGGTTAAGATTGTTTTCGCTGGAGTTCAGACAAATGAGGGGGGATCTCATAGAGACTTATAAAATTCCAACAGGATTAGACAGGGTGTTCCCGATGGTGGGGGAGTCCAAAACCAGGGGTCACAGTCTGAGGATTCGGGGTAGACCATTTAGGACGGAGGTGAGGAGACATTTCTTCACCCAAAGAGTCGTGAGCCTGTGGAATTCATTACCACAGGAAGTAGTTGATGCCAAAACATTGAATGCATTCAAGAGGCGGCTGGATATAGCACTTGGGGCAAAAGGGATCAAAGGTTATGGGAAAAAGCAAGACTAGGCTGATGAGTTGGATGATCGGCCATGATCGTAATGAATGGCGGAGCAGGCTCGAAGGGCCAAATGGCCTCCTCCTACTCCTATCTTCTATGTTTCTATGTTTTTATTGCAAACCACCTTTAGTGTTATTTGCTGATCTTGGGTATCATCTGTTCAAGCATGGCTGTTGCTGGCTCCAACCAATTAATTGTTCAAAAAGAGAACATATTAATCATTTTTCAAAGGAGAAATCTGTGTTTACAGCTCATTTGGGGCATCAAATATATTTTCGCAGAAATTAAAGGAGCTGTTAATAGCATTGGGATGAAATACTGATGGGGGGGGGGGCACTGGATGGTTGAAACAGAGACGTGGCAAACAATCAAACTTCATTTGTTCTCAGGTTCAAGGAAGTAATTGCCTCCATGAGACATCCATCTGAATTTTAATCTTTCGGAGACAAATGCTACAGTAATAAACCTACCCAGGAGTCAGCAATAATTTGCTTCTACTAATAACCTTAAGCCACCAAAAGAAAAACTTCAAACAATTTTAATTAACAATTAAAAAGGCAAATATTTAATTTCTTGGTAACATCTTGTTCTTTTTTTTCCCCTCAGTCATCTCTTATTCTCTATTCTCTTTCTTCAATTAATTAGATCAGAAAAATAACATGACATCAAACTTTTTTTCTCTTTAACTTGCCGGTTTTGCTGGCACACACCTCAATTTTTTTATTATTCAATTGTGGAACATGGGTGTCGCTGGCTGGCCAGCATTCGTTACCCATCCCTAGTTGCCCTTGAGAAGGTGTCGGTGAGCTGCCTTCTTGAAATGCTTCAGTCCACGTGCTGTGGGTTGACCCATAATGTTGTTAGGGAGGGTTATTCCAGGATTTTGTTTTTGCCGTCGTCTTTTCCGGTGCCTAGGTTGAAGCCAGGTGGTCCATCTGATTTCATTCCTTTTTTTTAATTGACTTTGTAGTGCCTGATACAACTGAGTGACTTGCTCAGCCATTTCAGAGGGCAGCTGAGAGTCAACCATTGCTGTGTTTCTGGAGTCACATGCAGGCCAGACCAGGTAAGGTTGGCAGATTTCCTTCCTTAAAGGACATTAGTGAACCAGATGGGTTTTTCTGACAATCGACAAGCCCAGTCCATCACGCAAACCAACCTCCCATCCATTGACTCCGTCTACATTTCCCGCTGCCTCGGAAAAGCAGCCAGCATAATCAAGAACCCCATGCACCCCGGACATACTCTCTTCCACCTTCTTCCATCAGGAAAAAGATACAAAAGTCTAAGGTCACGTACCAACCGACTCAAGAACAGCTTCTTCCCTGCTGCCATCAGACCTTTGAATGGACCTACTTGGTATTAAGATGATCTTTCTAAACACCCGAGCTATGGCTAACAATACAATCTGTACCCTCTCCTTCTCTCTGTACGGTATGTTTTGTCTGTATAGCGTACAAGAAACAAAACTTTTCACTGTATACTAATGTGATGGGAACACCACAGTGACGAGATGCTATGGGTTAAATAGTGACACTCATAACACACACAGGTTTACCAGGCTGATTCCAGGGATGGCGGGATTGTATACTAATACATGTGACAATAATAAATCAAATCAATGGTCGTCAGTAGATTGTAAATTTCAGATATTTTTTATTGAATTCAAATTCCACCATCTGCGGTGTTGGGATTGTGAACCCAGGTCCCCAGATCATTCGCTGAGCTTCTGGATTAATAGTCTAGCAATGATACCACTCGGCCATCGCCTCCCCTCTTTCCAATGAACAACCTGCCAGCTCGGGTGGAATTTTGCAGGCCTTCCCTTCAGTAGGATCTTGTGGTTCCCCCATGGCGGATTCTCTGCCAACGGGGCGGGCGACCCATAAACTTTGGTGGGACCGGAGGATTCCACCGGCTGCCAACGAGGAGCCACCTCCGCTGTGGGAAAACACGCTGGGGAGGGGGGGATGATGGGATGTGGGAATCCTAATCTAATGCTGACGTCTTCTTCTTCATTCAATTCAGGAATTCATCGTAATATTTAAATGCGGTTGCTAATTTTTGGTCATTTTGTTGCCCGTCAGAGGAATGCAATGTGCACTGGTTCAGCCGGCTTGATTGGGTTTTTGAAAGAGTTTTGGAAGAAGCAGGGCAATGTTTGGCACTCTTTTTAAAAAATTTTATTGCTTCAGTGACTCATCCATGCTTTTGTGGCACAACACTTGTGTCGGGGCAGCTTGTACAGGAAAGGAAGGGAGTGCGAGAGATAAATGATAAAGGAAAGAGGCAGGACAAAAAGAGGCAAGCAATGGGTCGATTTGATTTATTCTTGTCACATTTTTAAAGTTTATTTATTCGTGTCACAAGTAGGCTTACATTAACACTACAATGAAGTCACTGTCAAAATCCCGTAGTCGCCACACTCCGGCGCCTGTTCGGATAAACTGAGGGAGAATTTAGCATGGCCAATGCACCTAACCAGCACGTCTTTTGGATTGTGGGAGGAAACCGGAGCACCCGGAGGAAAGCCACGAGACAGAGGGAGAACATGCAAACATGTATTGGTATACACTGAAAAGTATTGTTTCTTGCACGCTGCACAGGCAAAACATACCATTCATAGAGCACATAGAGGAGAAGGAAAGTAGAGGATTCAGGATATAGTGTTACAGTGATAGCTAAGGTGTAGAGAAAGATCAGCATTTAAAAGTGTTAGAGTTCAGTTTTGAGAGCGTAGAACGAGAGTAAAAGGAGGAATTAGAAGGTATGCTGGGGATAGCTCGCGAGAAGTCACCTTGCTCCAGCGTCATCTTGAAGTGAATGCAAGGTGATGTAAATGAGAGACGAAGTTGAGATAATGGGAAGATGTGATGAGAATTCAGGAAGAAACGAACGAATGACTGTGGTGAACCATCGTTGGTTCACCACTGGGGTTGTTATTGTGTTACTGTTGGGCTAGGGTGTTGTTGTTATGGGGGTTGTACTATGTTGTTGGGTTAGGGTGTTTACCTGTCCTAATTGTTATCGTGGCACACTCCAGTGGGGTCCCGCCTCCGGTGGCAGGGTATAAGACCCCCTGCTCCGGCAGGACCCCTTCAGTCTGAACGGGTGAATTTGTGTTAGTAGTTTCATTGTTAATGTATTAAAGCCTTCAGTTCTAAAGCCTTGTTTCCGGGTGCTCATTGAGGTGCATCAATTTAATACATTAACTGAGAATATGGAACAGATCCTAAAACCGGATCGTCTGACACTGGACCCACGTGCGGTCGGTGCAGCTAACACGTTCGAACATTGGTGGAAGTGCTTCGAGGACTACCTGGCAGCCTCGGTAGCTATCACTACAGACAGTGATAGACTCCAGGTCCTCCACGCAAGGGTAAGCGACACGATTTACCTAGCCATTCGTGCAGCTTCCACTTACCAGGGTGCCGTCGAGCTCCTAAAGAATAGGTACATTACGCCACCCAACGAGATTCACGCTCGTTATCTCCTCGCTACACGACGTCGGCAGTCGGGCGAGACCATAGAAGACTACGCCAATGAACTCCTGCAGCTTGCCAGGGGTTGTGACTGTAAGGATGTCTCCGCCGAGCAGTACATGCAAGACCTCGCCCGAGACGCGTTCGTAGCAGGGGTAGGGTCCTCGTACATCAGACTTAAATTATTAGAAAAGGGGAAACTCAACTTGCCCCAGGCAATGGGGATGGCCGTGAGGTTGGAGGCGGCGTCGAAGAGCTTGGCGCTGTACCCCGAGGACCACGTGCCGTCAACGTGGTTGGAGCAAGCTCTGCTCCCTCCTCGCCCCGCGAACCCGCGCTCCCAGATCGATTCGACGACGGCGGCAGCTCCAGGTGGCCAGCGATGCTATTTTTGCGGTGGGGCCAAGCATCCACGGCAACAGTGTCCGGCAAGGACGGCAATCTGCAGCCAGTGCGGTAAAAAAGGCCACTACGGCAAAGTCTGCAGGTCCAAACCTAAAAACGGCAGTGCAGCATGTAACCCTCCAGAACGGAGACCATCTCTTTCGGCGCTGCAGTACCCACGAGGTCCGACCACGTGCGATCTCAGGACGGCGCCATCGTGGCAAACAGAGGAGGAGGAAGACCACCAGGAGTCGCTGCGCTTGGAGCCCTCGGCCACATGCGATTCATGGGGGCGGCCATCATGGTCCATGACGACTAGGAGCGACCAGCAGGGGTCCTCAGCATCCACATCGGCAGCATGCAGTGACGCCCAGGGGCCAACGGTGGCGTCGATCTCTCTGGATCAGACCAGGCATTACAGACTGGAACATTCCATGATGGAGGTAAAGGTTAGTGGCAAAACTGTGAATTGTCTGTTTGACAGTGGGAGCACCGAAAGTTTCATACACCCTGAAACTGCTAAAAGGTGTGGACTCCGGGTTCTCCCTGCCAAGCAGACCATTTCCATGGCATCACAGTCCCGGTCTGTACCGATCCAAGGACGATGTATGGTAACTCTTGAGGTACAGGGCACAGTTTACGAGCAATACAGGCTCCTTGTGCTACCTCACCTTTGCGCGCCAATTCTCCTCGGACTAAACTTTATGGCCCACATGAGGAGTGTGATCCTACAGTACGGTGGGCCACTCCCTTCACTGGCAGTAGGGAACCAGCCGCAGCCTCCAAATTGCCCAAAGCGCCCCGCGTGCAATCTATCCACCCTGAAGATCACGACACCATCCCTTTTTAAAAATCTGGTACCTGGCTGCAAGCCCATCGCTACTAAAAGTAGGCGTTACAGCGCTGAGGACCGGATCTTTATTAGATCTGAGGTTCAGCGGCTCCTCAAGGAAGGGATCATACAGGCCAGTGCTAGTCCGTGGAGAGCGCAGGTCGTGGTAGTCAAAAGCGGGAACAAACCTCGGATGGTCATCGACTATAGTCAGACCATTAATAGATACACGCAGCTGGATGCGTATCCTCTCCCGCGCATTTCTGATATGGTCAATCAGATTGCGCAGTACCGAGTGTTTTCTACCATAGACCTTAAGTCCGCCTACCATCAACTCCCCATCCGCCCAGAGGACCGACAATATACGGCTTTTGAGGCGGATGGTCGTCTATACCAATTCCTCAGGGTTCCATTTGGTGTCACCAATGGGGTCTCGGTCTTCCAGCGTGCTATGGACCGAATGGTGGACCAGAACGGGTTGCGGGCTACCTTCCCGTACCTGGATAACGTCACCATCTGCGGCCATGACCAGCAGGACCACGACACGAATCTCCAACACTTTCTACGCACTGCATCTCGCCTGAATCTGACCTATAACAGGGAGAAGTGCGTATTCCGTACGCGTAGGTTAGCCATCCTCGGATACGTGGTGGAAAACGGGGTCATTGGCCCTGATCCAGACCGTATGCGCCCACTCACTGAACTTCCCTTGCCCGCTAGCACGAAAGCACTGAGGAGATGCCTCGGGTTCTTTTCGTATTATGCACAGTGGGTCCCCAACTACGCGGACAAAGCTCGTCCGCTCATTAAGTCCACGACCTTCCCACTTACGCCGGAGGCCCAATTGGCCTTCAAGGTTTTGAAAAGCGACATCTCGAAAGCCACGATGCACGCGGTGGATGAATCCATCCCTTTCCAGGTGGAGAGTGATGCATCGGACTTCGCCCTAGCCGCCACACTAAACCAGGCAGGCAGGCCCGTCGCGTTTTTTTCCCGCACCCTTCAAGTCCCAGAGATTCGGCACTCAGCGGTGGAAAAGGAGGCTCAGGCCATTGTGGAGGCAGTCAGACACTGGCGCCATTACCTGGCAGGTAAGCGGTTCACCCTGATCACGGATCAACGATCCGTGGCGTTTATGTTCAGTAACACGCAGAGGGGCAAGATCAAGAACGATAAGATCTTGCGGTGGAGAATTGAGCTCTCCACCTATAATTACGATATTATGTATCGTCCAGGGAAGCTCAATGAGCCCTCGGATGCCCTCTCGCGCGGAACATGCGCCATCATGCAGGAGGACCGCTTGAAGGCTCTCCACAATGATCTGTGTCATCCTGGAGTCACCAGACTCTACCACTTCATAAAAGCCCGCAACCTACCCTACTCGGTGGAGGAGGTCAGGTCAGTCACTAGAAGTTGTCGGATTTGCGCAGAATGCAAACCACACTTTTATCGACCAGACCGGGCACATTTGGTCAAGGCCACTCGCCCTTTTGAGAGGCTGAGTGTAGATTTTAAGGGCCCCCTTCCCTCAACGGATCGGAATGTCTATTTTCTTAACATAATAGACGAATTTTCCCGGTTTCCGTTTGTTTTCCCCTGTGCGGACACGTCGACTGCCACCGTCATCAAGGCATTCAGTGAGCTTTTTACCCTGTTCGGGTACCCCTGCTATATTCATAGCGACAGGGGCTCGTCGTTCATGAGCAACGACTTGAGGCAATTCCTGCTCTCATTCGGGATTGCCTCTAGTAGAACCACGAGCTACAACCCTAGGGGTAACGGACAGGTGGAAAGGGAGAATGCTACAGTCTGGAAGGCTGTCCTACTGGCACTGAAATCCAAGGGCCTTCCAGTCTCCCGGTGGCAGGAGGTCCTTCCAACTGCGCTCCATTCTATCCGCTCCCTCCTGTGTACGGCAACCAATGCTACTCCCCACGAGAGGATGTTCTCATTCCCTCGGAAGTCGTCCTCGGGGACCTCATTGCCAGCCTGGTTGACGTACCCAGGACCCGTCCTTCTGCGGCGCCATGTGAGGGCTCGCAAGTCCGACCCCTTGGTCGAACCGGTCCAACTCCTCCACGCCAACCCTCAGTATGCCTATGTGGCATATCCTGACGGGCGAGAGGACACTGTCTCCATTAGAGACCTGGCGCCCGCAGGGGACGTAGCAACTCCTGTCGCTCCTATTCCCCCAGTCACAGATCCACTACTCCTCATTACTTCCCCAGACGTGGCGGGTTCAGCACCGGGACCAGTGCATAACACTTTTACTCCCATGTACAGCTTGCCTGAGACTCGGAGATCGGCGCCACCATCATCACCACCACCACCACCACCACCAAACGTTCCAGGATCCCCTACACCATCGCCTCATCAGGGCCGGCCGGCCCGGGAGTCTTTGAGGGGACAGCCAGATGTTGCTTTGAGAGAGCCACCGCAAGCACCTGCTCCGGTTTCGCAACCGGTGTTGAGAAGATCGCAGCGTCGGTGTGGTCCTCCAGACCGTCTGGACTTGTGAATCCTGTTATTTTTTTTTGTCATTGTCTGTTTTCATCCACCCCGCCACCTTTGGTTCCTAAAGGAGGGGTGAATGTGGTGAACCATCGTTGGTTCACCACTGGGGTTGTTATTGTGTTACTGTTGGGCTAGGGTGTTGTTGTTATGGGGGTTGTACTATGTTGTTGGGTTAGGGTGTTTACCTGTCCTAATTGTTATCGTGGCACACTCCAGTGGGGTCCCGCCTCCGGTGGCAGGGTATAAGACCCCCTGCTCCGGCAGGACCCCTTCAGTCTGAACGGGTGAATTTGTGTTAGTAGTTTCATTGTTAATGTATTAAAGCCTTCAGTTCTAAAGCCTTGTTTCCGGGTGCTCATTGAGGTGCATCAATGACTTTCGTTGATATGATGTTTTTCATGACCACAGGATGTCTCAAAGTGCTTGGCAATGAAGTGCTTTGAAAGTGTAGTCACTGTGGGGAAAGACAATGGCTGGAATTCTCCAGCCCTTCACGCCCCATCACCACTGCCAGCGAGAACGGAGAATTTGGCGCTCAGTCAAATCTCCATTTGCTGCAGCAGGACCGGAGTATCCCAGCCGTGGGTGAGGTCGGAGAATCAGGCCCCTGGTACAGTTTGAAGGAAAGAGAGTGAGAGAGGAGAGGATAGGAAGAGTCAGGGAGATCTCTGGATCAGAAAATCCTGCGCATTCTACCTATTCACTGTGAGCAAAACCTGAGAGTGATGCAGAATGCCACATGTCCTTACCCGCACCAGTGTCCCTCGCACCCCTCCCACCCCAGTCTCGCAGTCTCACTGAAGGCGACCCTGTGACAGGCTCTCCAGTGGCGAGGCCGGTGAACGATGCCAATGGTGTTTGACTTTGATGGGACTGGAGGATCCCGCTGGCAGCCAATGGCAAGCCACCTCCATCGCGGGAAATCAAATCAAATCCCAGCCAATGAAGCATTTAGAAAGATCTTGAAATGGAATGCTTTGATTCCAGGATAAATTTTGTGAGATGCGAGACTGCTGGCAGAGCTCTGCACACAGCTGGCTGAGCTCCAAAGAAAAGGCGGAGGGCCTATATGACCACACTGGTATATTCATTGAGCAGTGAACTATGTGCAGAAAATACTCATGACTCAGTGAATATGGCAGTATGCTGGCAGTGTTTGCTTTGATGTGGAGATGCCGGCATTGGACTGGGGTAAGCACAGTAAGAAGTCTCACACCACCAGGTTAAAGTCCAACCGGTTTATTTGGTAGCACAAGCCACAAGCTTTTGGAGCGCTGCTCCTTCATCAAGTGTCACCTGACGAAGTTGCAGTGCTCCAAAAGCTTGTGGCTTGTGCTGCCAAATAAACCTGTTGGACTTTAACCTGGTGTTATGAGACTCCTTACAGTGTTTGCTTTCCCAAACTTTAACTTTATATTGATTGTCAAGGTTTAAGTTGCAAAAGTCAGATATAAGAATAGATCGTTTGTTCAGGTGGGTGTGTGTCCATCCCTTTCTTTTGTCTCATACCCTCCATCACTTCTCTTTGTCTCTCTCTCTCACTCTTTCAATTCCATTTATCCTCACTTGTGTCAGTTCTATTTGAATCTCTCTTGACTAATTTCTTTGCTTTCTATCATTTGTAATTTTCTCCCTAACATGTCCATTTCTCTTTATCTCACTTTAGCTCCTTCCCTTCCATTTTTCTCCCCATCCTCTGTTTCTTTCTCTCTCCTGTTTTACTTTCTTGCACCTCTCTATTTCTTTCTTTGCCCTCTTCCGCTCTCTTTCTCTCCCTCTCTCCTGATCTTGTTCTCCTCTTTTCGATTTTAACAAAGAACAAAGAAAATTACAGAACAGCAACAGGCCTTTCAACCCTCCAAGCCTGTGTGGATCATGATGCCCTAACTAAACTCAAAAAACAACCTTCTGCCCTGACTCGGACCGTATCCCTCTATTCTCTCCCTATTCACGTATCCATCCAGATGCCTCTTAAATGTTGCTAACGTGCCTGCTGCCACCATCTATCTCTCTTTTTTGTTTCTCTCCTTCCATCAGTTGGTATACTGTGTTTGTGGAAATAGGTTTAGTTATGAAAGTAAAGATCTACTGAAAATATTGAATTCTAAAGGGTGCGAACTCAGACATTTAACCAATCAGATAGAAGATACAGTTAATATTGTACTTGCTGAGGAAGAGAAAAGTTAACAGCCAGACTTAGCAGTCACAACGATAGAAGTGTCAGCATGTAGCTCAGAATAGAGCTGTTGCAGTGTAAATTTATCCGTGCTATGGGTGATATGAGATATTTCTGCAAAAATAATCTGGTGATAGAAGGGCTGTGGGTTTCTTTGCCATCTCTGTCTATGAGCCTAAATATAAAATGCATCACAAACCACAACTGCAAAGTTTCACAAATAAAGTCACAAATTTACTCCAGTTTCATAACATCCTTCCGATAGCAGGGTGACCAGAATTGTGGCCTTACCAATGTCTTGTACAGTTATAGCATAATGTCCCGACTCCTGTACTCAATGCTCTGAGTGATACAGGCAAGTATGCCAAGTGCCTTCTTCACCATTGTGTCTACCTGTGACACCACTTTCAAGGAACTATATACCTGCAATCCGCGGTCTCTCTGTTTGACAACATTGTGAGAACTTCTTACTGTGTTTACCCCAGTCCAACGTCGGCATCTCCACATCACGACAACATTCACCAGGGCCCTACTATTAACTGCGTAAGTCATAAGACCATAAGACATAAGAGCAGAATTAGGCCACTCGGCCCATCGAATCTGCTCCGCCATTCAATCATGGCTGATTTTTTTTCTCATCCCCATTCTCCTGCCTTTTCCCCATAACCCCTGATCCTCTTATTAATCAAGAACCTATCTATCTCTGTCTTAAAGACACTCAATAACCTGGCCTCCACAGCTTTCTGTGGCAAAACGTTCCACAGATTCACCACTCTCTGGCTGATGAAATTCCTCCTCATCACTGTCCTGTCCTGGTTTGTCTTACCAAATGTAACACCTCACACTTCTCTCAATTAAACACCATCTGCCATTCCTCGGACCACTGTCCCAGTTTATCAAGATCATGTTGTAGTCTTAGATAACCTTCTTCATTCTTCACTACACCACCAATTTTGGTGTCATCCGCAAACTTATTAACCATGCCTCCTATATTCTCACCCAAATCTTTTATATAAATGACAAACAACAGTGGACCCAGCACCGATCCCTGTGGCACACCGCTGGTCACAGGCCTCCAGTCTGACAAACAACCCTCCACCACCACCCCCTGTCTCCCACCGACAAGCCAATTTTGTATCCAATTGGTTAGTTTTCCCCGGATCCCATGTGATCTATCCTTACTGACCAGTCTACCATGTGATATCTTATTGAAGGCCTTGCTGAAGTCCATGTAGACAATGTCTACTGCACTGCCCTCATCTATTTTCTTGGTCACCCCTGCAGAAAACTCAATCAAATTTGTAAGGCACGATTTCCCAAAGAAAGGCTATTAAAAGCTGTGCAAAATAAATTGATGATCCTTCAAATAAGAAAAGAATAGCACCGGTCCATATTATGATTGAGGTCTGATATTGTGACTAATAATAGACCATGAGTTGGTCAAAGAGATAAGATTTGAGGAGTGGCTTAAAGGGGGAATGAGAGATAAGGCCTGGATTTTCACCGAGTTGGAATGACTTGGGAGCTCTTTAAACATTGCAGGCAGATCCCACTTCCAGGATTCCCGACCTCAATCCCGGGCTTTCTGACTTTGAGGAGCGTCTTTAAAGGGTGCAGCCCTCACCCTGCAGTCCTAATTTGGCCGGCTCCAATGCAGAGATAGACATGTCTGGTTCCTGTGCAATCTTCAGACAGTCGGGCCAGGTTTTTAAGAAGTTGTCGTACACGGCTCCTCAAGAGGAGTCATGAATCCTAATCTGCATTAGGGGATATTTTAAATCTCAATTAAATTCCTTCTGCCATTCCTCAGACCACTGTCCCAGTTTAATCAAGATCCTGTTGTAGTCTTAGATAACCTTCTTCACTGTTCCACCACCAATTCTGGTGTCATCCGCAAACTTACTAACCATGCCTCCTATATTCTCATCCAAATCAATGATGTGAATGTGTCATAGCTTGGCTTAGAGTGCACACGGGGCCATGGGAGGTAGTTGGATGGCCATAACTTGGTATCAGGGACATACGGTCCATGTGGCTGAGTGGAGGGCCGTAGAAGAGCAAAGTGGCATGAGGGGCCTTGAGGGTAGCGGAGAGGGTGCCATCTCTTTGGCGTGCAATATTTTAAGCATGCAAATCTTTTGTTTGCTTTGCCATTTAACTGCAGAGTGTAGCTTGTTCACTGAAAAAGCCCCGTTCTCCTTTCTGCAAAGGTTATTAGGGAATTCAGCATATTTTCCTCATCTGACATTATCGAACCTCCTCAATTGAATGCAATTAATGTCCATCAAGTATTTTTGCTGTCAGGGCCTTTCACACAACAAAAGCAGCACAAAATTGAGAGACATTCCCCATTGACCTGCTTAATCTCTCTTGTTCAGCGATTTTCCACATGATATTCTATTTTAACTCTGCATGAGTTTTATGGTCAGTTTAATTGTCTTGTTAATCTTAAAACTCCATGAAAGTTCCTTTTGAGAGCATAAAACACTAATACAACAAGAGCTGTTATTTTTGAAGATCACATCTCATGTTTGCTTTCTAATCCATGATGTGACAGAGTGTTAGGAGCCAAAATCAATTTTATACCATTACAATGAACTTGAACACAATCATCCATAGCTCACTCTTTTCTTCGCTCACATTAGCATGAGAAGTATGATTTTAAAAAAGAACATGTATTTGATTTCTATTCATATTCCCTCATACACATGGAAAGAGTAATGATGATACATCTTCAGTTGTAGACTTATTAATTTTGTCTGGTAAATACCAGGCAAGATCTTAAAACAAGTCATCTATGGATAGGTCTTTTTTTTAATTTGATTTATTATTTTCACATCTATTGGTGTGAATAAGTGAAAAGTATTGTTTCCTGCGCGCTATACAGACAAAACATTCTGTTTATAGATTACAAATGGGAGAAGGAAAGGAGAGGGCGCAGAATGTAATGTTACAATCATAGCTAGGGTTTAGAGAAAGATCAACTTAACATAAGGCAGGTCCATTCAAAGGTCTGATGGTAGTAAGGAAGAAGCCTTTCTTGAGTCGGTTGGTACATGATCTGACTTTATATCTTTTTCCTTGAGGAAGAAGGTGGAAGAGAGTATCTCCGGGGTGTGTGGGGTGGTCCTTGATTATGCTAGCTGCTTTTCCGAGGCAGTGGGAAGTGTAAACAGAATCTATGGATGGGAGGCTGCTTTGTGTGAACCCTTTGGAGTTTCTTATGGTCTTGGACAGAGAAGGAGCCATACGAAGCTCTGATACATCCAGAAAGGATGCTTCCTATGGTGCATCAGTAAAAATTGGTGAGAGTCGTAGTGGACATGCTGAATTTCCTTAGCCTCTTGAGAAAGTAGAAGTGTTTGTGGGCATTCCTAACTATAGTGCCGGCATGAAGGAACCAGGACAGGTTGTTGGTGATGTGGACACATAGAAACTTAAAGCTGTCGACCATTTCCACTTCGTCCCCACTGATGTAGACAGAGGCATGTCCTCCACTACACTTCCTGAAGTCACTGACTATCTCCTTTGTTTTACTGACATTGAGGGAGAGATTATTGTTGTCGCTCCTGTTCACCAGATTCCCTATCTTTGTAATCCAAAACTCATTTAGAACACAGCTGTTCCATCCATTTTCTTTTGTGTATGACTGGCATGGAAGTATTGGGTCCCAATAACTGGTGACCATGGACTAATAACAATATATATTTAGTAACAGTAACTGAGCAGCTCTTGCATGCTGTGTCCCTTCCCACACTCCAGAAGAACTCCCGTGCTCCCAATGTATGACTCCTTTTGCACCCATGTCATCCCAACATCAATGTGATTATCAGGTCTGTATCTTCAGAAAATGCTGGAAAATCTCAGAAGGTCTGACAGCATCTGTGGGGAGATAAAAGAGTTCTGACGAAGGGTCATCTAGATGTGAAACTTTGGCTCGGTTCTCTCCCCACAGATGCTGTCAGACCTGCTGAGATTTTCCAGCATTTTCTGTTTTTTGTTTCAGATTCCAGTATCTACAGTATTTTGCTTTTATCTTAGGCTTACATCTTTTCTGTTTAAGTGAGAAAGCAGTAGTGCTGAGTGTAACAATGTAGGAGAACAGTCACAAAGTATAAACTACTCACAACAGATAAAATTAAACAGGGCTAACAACACAACTAATTGCAATGTATAAAATATCGATAGGGCTAATGCAGCTGATGCATTGCCTATCACATCGCTCCCCCATCTTTTAAAACAATGTCCATTCATGGACTGGTTCATCGCATAGTCCTTGAATCTTGGATTTGATTGACTCGGATGCCCTGAGCTTGTGATTGTACCTGGCTGTGCATGAGATACCCTCAAGCTGGTGTCTTCAGTGTGAATGGAATCAATTGCCCTTATGGTGTACCCTGGGGCTGCAGGGCTTGCTGCATTGGCCCCTGAAGGGCCTCCGTTTCCATTGGTGTGGAGGGCCTGGATTGTAGGCTGGATGCATGGGGTAAGATGGTTGTTGATGGTGGTGGTTCAGATACCTGCCATAGGTGATGCTGGTTTCGTACAGACTGCATGATTTCGTACATGACTGTTTAACAGCACCAGGTTGTCATGGCCATGTGTGCTCTGGATTCTGACAGTTTGAGCAGGTTCTAGATGACAAAGTGTGTGAGCATTTTGTAACAATACCTCTTTCCCCTTTGTTGCCAATGCATGAGTGCACCATTCATGTTGGTTTTGACCTTTGGTTGCAAGACAGACTTGGCGTTGGGAATCATGGGTCTGGTGCATCTAGAGAACATACACTGCGTGGACAATGGCAGACCCTGTCTGGGCATATTTCTCATGCTGAGGAGTGCAACTCGTCAGTTCATTTCTCTGCAAACTAACTGATGAGCGTTGTCTGTCAGTATGCACTGCAGGGTGCAGTGTGTGACAAAGTATCTCTTGAGCTTGTTTATAAATGTGTTGTTCTTCATATCTGGTAGTTGGTCGATTTCAAACCAATCAGAGTACGAGTTGACAAGGACCAAATGCCACTTACCACTCCATTCAAAAATATCAACTGCCGTGAATGACCATGGGAGATCCAGTTACTCATGTAGGTGCAGCGATTTCTTGGTTTGATGTGGCTTGAGTGCGTTACCTGATGCACACCTGGATACTTTTCTCTCCATGTTCACACAAGATGATAGCAAATATAGGCATTCCTTTACCTTGTACCTGGTTGCCTCCAACCCTGGGTACTTTGGTGGCATTTCTGGCTGTAGTACATCGGCACAGATTTAGGAATGACAAATGGTTGACCACGCAGTATCAGCCCATCTTGTATAGTTAGCTCCTCTCGCATAGAGAAGGATGTGCAGATCTTTAGGGGAAGCTCGTCTGAGGACTTGGGCCATGATGACTTTGTGGAGTTGCCTGCATATGAGATCCGCCTCTAAGGCATCCTCAAGTTCCTCAATTCGACAAGATGAGAGGATGTGTACGGTCAAGATGTCAACGTCCTCCTCAGGATCCGCCTGGTGAGTGGTAGGTAGGAAGGCTCTGGAAAGAGCATCAGCAAGGTACAACTCCTACCACACTTGTAGATGACACTGAGATTGAAGCACTGCTGTCATGCAGATAGTGTGAAGTGGCTTTTTAAGAATAGTGATGAATGGCTGGTGACCTTATGGGATGACCATTTATGAAGTCATGCTGGGTTGTAAGTTGCATTCGGAATGTGCTCGATAATATTGAGAGCGGTGAAGTTCTGAAACTCAGCATTCGTGAAGACCATTCCATTATCAGACACTATGACTTGAGGTATATTGTGGGTGGAAAAGCATTGGCGTAATTACTCAACAGTAGCCTGCAATGTCAGAGACTTCACCTCAAATACTTACATCCACTTTGAAAGTACAAATACATTGTGCCCTTGAATGGACCAACATAATCAATATGGGCTTGTACCCATGGCCAGCCAGGCCACTCCCAAGGGTGCAGTGGGGCTGCAGCAGTCAACTGGCACTTTCCCAGTACTTGACCAGGCTCTCAATGTTGGTATCAATGCCAGGCCACTAGACATAACTCCTCATAGAATCATAGAATCCCTACAGTGCAGTGTGAAGCCACTTGGCCCATCCAGTCTGCACCGACTCTCCGACAGAGCATCCCAACCAGGCCCACTCCCCACCCTATCCCTGTAACCCCATGCATTTACCCCACTAATCCCCCTAATCTGGACACTCAGGGGCGATTTAGCGTGGCCAATCCACCTAATCTGCACGTCTTGCTGACTGTGGGAGGAAACCCACGCAGATGCGGGGAGAATGTGCAAACTCCATACAGACAGTCACCCGAGGCTGGAATTGAACCTGACTCCCTGGCGCTGTGAGGTAGCAGTGCTAACCACTGTGTCACCGTACTGCCCTCTGGTGAGCACCTTCATCGTAGATATTCACAGATGGGCACTTCTAATTCAATTAGGAGCAACTCTCTTCCTGGAACAGGGATGACTATTCTTCTTGCTACCCCGAGTATGATGCAATCTTGACAACTCAACTCAGCTCTTTGCATAAAATATTGTTTCATCTTTTCAGAAACTGGCTCATTGGCCCAAACCATTAACAACCTGTGCCTCACTTTGGACATGATGTGGAGATGCCGACGTTGGACTGGGGTAAGCACAGTAAGAAGCCTCACAACACCAGGTTAAAGTCCAACAGGTTTATTTGGCAGCACAAGCTTTCAGAGTCTCAGGCTCCTTCATCAGGTGAGTGAAGAGCTGTGTTCACAAATAGGGCATATAAAGACACAAACTCAATTTACAAGATAATGGTTGGAGTGCGAGTCTTTACAGGTAATTAAGTCTTATAGGTACAGATAATGTGAGTGGAGATAGGACCAAGCATAGGTTAAAGAGATGTGTATTGTCTCCAGCCAGGACAGTTAGTGAGATTTTGCAAGCCCAGGCAAGTTGTGGGATTACAGATAGTGTGACATGAACACAAGATCCCAGTTGAGGCCGTCCTCATGTGTGCGGAACTTGGCTATCAGTTTCTGCTCAGCGATTCTGCGTTGTCGTGTGTCTTGAAGGCCGCCTTGGAGAACGCTTAACCGAAGCTCAGAGCCTGAATGTCCGTGACCGCTGAAGTGCTCCCCGACAGGAAGCACTTCATAATGATGGATGTCAGAGCCACTGGCCGATAGTCATTAAGGCACGTTGCTTGGTTTTTCTTAGGTACCGGGATGATGGTCATCTTCTTGAAGCAGATAGGAACCTCAGATTGTTGTAAAGAGAAGTTGAAGATGTCTGTGAATACCCCCGCCAGCTGATCCGCGCAGGATCTGAGTGCACGTCCGAGTATTCCATCCGGGCCAGTTGCTTTCCATGGGTTGACCTTCAAGAAAGTTGCTCTGACATCTGCAGTGGTGACCCCAGATACAGGTTCATCCAGGGCTTCCAGCGTAGGGGGCATGCTCTCGCTGAACTCTTGCTCAAAGTGGGCATAGAATACATTGAGCTCATCAGGGAGGCGTGCGTTGGATTTTACATGCTTCATCTTGTAGCCAGTTATTTACTTGCAGATCTTGCCATAGTCGGTGGGGGTTGGCGTGGCTAGCCTGGGGACTCTAGCTTGGTCCGGTATTGTCTTTTGGCATCTTTGATGGATCTCCTTAGATCGTACCTGGCTTTCTAGTATAGGTCAGTGTTGCCTGACTTGAATGCCTCAGATCTGGACTTCAGCAAGCAGTGGATATCCCTGTTCATCCATGGTTTCTGGTTGAGGAACACATGGATTTGCTTCTTTGGCACACAGTCTTCTACACACTTAGTGATGAGGTCAGTTACTGTAGTGGCGTACTCGTTCAGGCTGGTTGCAGAGTTTTTAAATATTGACCAGTCCACTAACTCCAAGCAGCCCCGTAGGAGATCATCCGATTCCTCAGACCAACATTGCACGACTGTCTTTGATGGATTCTCCCGCTTCAGTTTTTGCTTGTAAGCCAGGAGCACAGCCTTGTGGTCTGATTTGCCAAAGTGTGGGCGTGCGATAGAGCGGTAGGCATGTTTGATATTTCTGTAGCAGTGATCTAGGATGTTTGGGCCTCTGGTGAAAGGGAACACTCCTGCCTGGTGATTGTCGAGCGGTGTTCATTCATCCGTTGTCATAGCGTCTGCATGGTCTCCCCAATGTACCATGCCTCGGGACATCCTTTCCTGCAGAGTATCAGGTAGACAACGTTGGCCGAGTCGCAAGAGTATGTACCGCATACCTGGTAGATGGTGTTCTCACGTGAGATGATGGCATCCGTGTCAATGATCCAGCACGTCTTGCAGAGGTTGCTGTGGCAAAGTTGTGTGGTGTCATAGTCACTGTTCTCCTAAAGGCCCTGTTTGTGAACACAGCTCTTCACTCACCTGATGAAGGAGCCTGAGACTCCGAAAGCTAGTGCTGCCAAATAAACCTGTTGGACTTTAATCTGGTGTTGTGAGACTTCTTACTATGCTCACCTTGGACAGCAGTGGATCACGACTGGTCCAGTACTTGAACTGTATCACCAATACTCCAATGTGTCGAAGAAATTCGATGCCATGACAATCTCCTCTGGTACTGGAGCAGCTGGAAACTTCCTTGTAAATGTACCCCTAAACTAAATGTACGAGGGGAGGTGCAACAGTCTCTTGCAGAGCTAGGAGTCTAGGTGTACCCGCATTTGTTATGGGTGTTCCAGGTCAGTGCTTGAAAGTATATGCATTGACAGAGAAGATTAACGCCCAATGCTGAATTGGGACTGAAGTCTGGAGGCCGCCAGCATCTTCCCCCCTCCCAGAGCATTTCACTCCTGTGGGTTTTACGACAGTTCCCCATTTTCGGGGAGCTAGTGTCCCAACCCCGCTGGAGTGAAGGCAATCGGGGCCCCCCAGAGGGTCAGGTGGTGGAGGCTGCCCCCTTGGCATTGGCAACCTGGCAGTACCAGCCTGTGCTCTGGTGCTGCTCAAGGGGCAAAATGCCAATGTGCCAATGCCCAGGGGGCACCTTGGCACTGCCCATCGGACATGGGGCAGTACTAAGGGGCAGGGCATAGGGGGGCTAGGGGGCGGGACCTCGGGGCATTCAGTGGGGGTCCCATTGCCACTCTGCATAAGGATCGGTGGGAGAAGGAGAGGGACCAGCGATCGGGGCGTGCTGTGGGGGAGGGGGGGGTCAGCCTGCTGGGGGGCTGGGGATAACTGTTGGGGGGATCGGTGTGGGGGTTTGCTGGAGATCGAGACAGACCATGGAGGGGTTCAGGCCTCGACCCCGGCATGCTTGAGGGGCCAGCGATCAGGTTGTGGCGGGGAAGAGGGCCAGCCTTGCGGGGATCGTGGGGTTGGCCAGCAATCGAGCTGGCCAGCAATCCGAAGGCCATCAGTGCGGGGCCACTGCGCATATGCTGATCTCGGTGCTGACTGATTGGCGCATGTACAGTAGCCCGCTCAGTGCTATGCTGCCGGCATCTCCAGCAGGGATACGCTCCACCCCTAGTTTATAATGATATTCACGCTGGTGGTCTCTACAGTGCACAGAGTGTGGGAGATCCTTGTCTCAGCTCCCACTGAGAAAACCAATGTGAATTACTCCCAGTTTTCACACCAATTCAACACTTAGAATTTTTAAAAAAGAATTCCGACCTCTCTTTCTGAAGCTGCTCTCCCCACTCCGTCTCTGTGGTAGCGTGGCCCCTTTCAGGGGATGGTCTCTGATGGTTACGTGATAGGGCCAAACCCTATGGAGCGGCGAGGCAGGAAGCTGAGCCAATTGAGTGCAAGAGCACATATCCTGGGTTGGGGGAGGATCCTCAGTTGAAGTCAGGGAGGAGTAGTGTACAGTTAATTCTGTCTGCCCCTTTATTGTAAATAACTATTTATTGTTGGCAGTAAATCCTCTGTTAATTTGAGCCACATTGGGTTGCCCTCGATTTATTACAATCGCTGTTCCTGAGGCTGCTGTCCCCACTCTCTCTCTCTCTCTGTTTCTGAGCTGCAGTGCCAAATTTCTCTCGCTGTTTATGAATCTGTTGCCCCCAATCTCTCTCTCTCTCTCACTGTTACTGAAACTACTGTCTGCACTCTCTCTATTGCTCTCTCATTGTTACTGAAGCTACTGTCTGCACTCTCTCTATCGCTCTCTCACTGTTACTGAAGCTACTGTCTGCACTCTCTCTATCGCTCTCTCACTGTTACTGAAGCTACTGTCTGCACTCTCTCTATCGCTCTCTCACTGTTACTGAAGCTACTGTCTGCACTCTCTCTATCGCTCTCTCACTGTTACTGAAGCTACTGTCTGCACTCTCTCTATCGCTCTCTCACTGTTACTGAAGCTACTGTCTGCACTCTCTCTCTCTCTCTCACTGTTACTGAAGCTACTGTCTGCACTCTCTATCTCTCTCATTGTTACTGAAGCTACTGTCTGCACTCTCTCTATCTCTCTCATTGTTACTGAAGCTACTGTCTGCACTCTCTCCCTCTCATTGTTACTGAAGCTACTGTCTGCACTCTCTCTCTCTCTCTCACCATTACTGAAGCTACTGTCTGCACTCTCTCTCTCTCTCTCACTGTTACTGAAGCTACTGTCTGCACTCTCTCTATCTCTCTCACTGTTACTGAAGCTACTGTCTGCACTCTCTCTCTCTCTCTCACCGTTACTGAAGCTACTGTCTGCACTCTCTCTCTCTCTCTCACTGTTACTGAAGCTACTGTCTGCACTCTCTCTCTCTCTCTCACTGTTACTGAAGCTACTGTCTGCACTCTCTCTCTCTCTCTCACCGTTACTGAAGCTACTGTCTGCACTCTCTCTCTCTCTCTCACCATTACTGAAGCTACTGTCTGCACTCTCTCTATCGCTCTCTCACTGTTACTGAAGCTACTGTCTGCACTCTCTCTATCTCTCTCACTGTTACTGAAGCTACTGTCTGCACTCTCTCCCTCTCTCTCACTGTTACTGAAGCTACTGTCTGCACTCTCTCTCTCTCTCTCACTGTTACTGAAGCTACTGTCTGCACTCTCTCTCTCTCTGTCACTGTTACTGAAGCTACTGTCTGCACTCTCTCCCTCTCTCTCATTGTTACTGAAGCTACTGTCTGCACTCTCTCTCTCTCACTGTTACTGAAGCTACTGTCTGCACTCTCTCTATCGCTCTCTCACTGTTACTGAAGCTACTGTCTGCACTCTCTCTCTCTCTCTCACTGTTACTGAAGCTACTGTCTGCACTCTCTCTCTCTCACTGTTACTGAAGCTACTGTCTGCACTCTCTCTCTCTCTCTCATTGTTACTGAAGCTACTGTCTGCACTCTCTCTATCTCTCTCACTGTTACTGAAGCTACTGTCTGCACTCTCTCTCTCTCTCTCACTGTTACTGAAGCTACTGTCTGCACTCTCTCTCTCTCTCTCACTGTTACTGAAGCTACTGTCTGCACTCTCTCTCTCTCTCTCACTGTTACTGAAGCTACTGTCTGCACTCTCTCTCTCACCATTACTGAAGCTACTGTCTGCACTCTCTCTCTCTGTCTCACTGTTACTGAAGCTACTGTCTGCACTCTCTCTCTCTCTCTCACTGTTACTGAAGCTACTGTCTGCACTCTCTCCCTCTCACTGTTACTGAAGCTACTGTCTGCACTCTCTCTCTCTCTCTCTCACTGTTACTGAAGCTACTGTCTGCACTCTCTCTCTCTCTCTCATTGTTACTGAAGCTACTGTCTGCACTCTCTCTATCTCTCTCACTGTTACTGAAGCTACTGTCTGCACTCTCTCTCTCTCTCTCACTGTTACTGAAGCTACTGTCTGCACTCTCTCTCTCTCTCTCACTGTTACTGAAGCTACTGTCTGCACTCTCTCTCTCTCACCATTACTGAAGCTACTGTCTGCACTCTCTCTCTCTCTCTCACCATTACTGAAGCTACTGTCTGCACTCTCTCTCTCTCACCGTTACTGAAGCTACTGTCTGCACTCTCTCTCTCTCTCTCTCTCACCATTACTGAAGCTACTGTCTGCACTCTCTCTCTCTCTCTCACTGTTACTGAAGCTACTGTCTGCACTCTCTCTCTCTCTCTCTCACCATTACTGAAGCTACTGTCTGCACTCTCTCTCTCTGTCTCACCATTACTGAAGCTACTGTCTGCACTCTCTCTCTCTCTCTCACTGTTACTGAAGCTACTGTCTGCACTCTCTCTCTCTCTCTCACTGTTACTGAAGCTACTGTCTGCACTCTCTCTCTCTCTCTCACTGTTACTGAAGCTACTGTCTGCACTCTCTCCCTCTCTCTCACCATTACTGAAGCTACTGTCTGCACTCTCTCTATCTCTCTCACTGTTACTGAAGCTACTGTCTGCACTCTCTCTCTCTCTCTCACCATTACTGAAGCTACTGTCTGCACTCTCTCTCTCTCTCTCACCATTACTGAAGCTACTGTCTGCACTCTCTCTCTCTCACTGTTACTGAAGCTACTGTCTGCACTCTATCGCTCTCTCACTGTTACTGAAGCTACTGTCTGCACTCTCTCTCTCTCTCTCATTGTTACTGAAGCTACTGTCTGCATTCTCTCTCTCTCTCTCACTGTTACTGAAGCTACTGTCTGCACTCTCTCTATCTCTCTCACTGTTAATGAAGCTACTGTCTGCACTCTCTCTCTCTCTCACTGTTACTGAAGCTACTGTCTGCACTCTCTCTATCTCTCTCACTGTTACTGAAGCTACTGTCTGCACTCTCTCTCTCTCTCTCACTGTTACTGAAGCTACTGTCTGCACTCTCTCTCTCTCTCACTGTTACTGAAGCTACTGTCTGCACTCTCTCTCTCTCACTGTTACTGAAGCTACTGTCTGCACTCTCTCCCTCTCTCTCACTGTTACTGAAGCTACTGTCTGCACTCTCTCTATCTCTCTCACTGTTACTGAAGCTACTGTCTGCACTCTCTCTCTGTCTCTCATTGTTCCTGAAGCTACTGTCTGCACTCTCTCTCTCTCTCTCTCACTGTTACTGAAGCTACTGTCTGCACTCTCTCTCTCTCTCTCTCACTGTTACTGAAGCTACTGTCTGCACTCTCTCTCTCTCACCATTACTGAAGCAACTGTCTGCACTCTCTCTCTCTCTCTCACCATTACTGAAGCTACTGTCTGCACTCTCTCTCTCTCTCTCACTGTTACTGAAGCTACTGTCTGCACTCTCTCTCTCTCACCATTACTGAAGCTACTGTCTGCACTCTCTCTCTCTCTCTCACCATTACTGAAGCTACTGTCTGCACTCTCTCTCTCTCTCTCACCATTACTGAAGCTACTGTCTGCACTCTCTCTCTCTCTCTCACTGTTACTGAAGCTACTGTCTGCACTCTCTCCCTCTCTCTCACCGTTACTGAAGCTACTGTCTGCACTCTCTCTCTCTCTCTCACTGTTACTGAAGCTACTGTCTGCACTCTCTCTCTCTCTCTCATTGTTACTGAAGCTACTGTCTGCACTCTCTCTCTCTCTCTCACTGTTACTGAAGCTACTGTCTGCACTCTCTCCCTCTCACAGTTACTGAAGCTACTGTCTGCACTCTCTCTCTCTCTCTCACCGTTACTGAAGCTACTGTCTGCACTCTCTCTCTCTCTCTCACTGTTACTGAAGCTACTGTCTGCACTCTCTCTCTCTCTCTGTTACTGAAGCTACTGTCTGCACACTCTCTCTCTCTCTCACCGTTACTGAAGCTACTGTCTGCACTCTCTCTCTCTCTCTCACTGTTACTGAAGCTACTGTCTGCACTCTCTCTCTCTCACTGTTACTGAAGCTACTGTCTGCACTCTCTCTCTCTCTCTCACCATTACTGAAGCTACTGTCTGCACTCTCTCCCTCTCACTGTTACTGAAGCTACTGTCTGCACTCTCTCTATCTCTCTCACCGTTACTGAAGCTACTGTCTGCACTCTCTCTCTCTCTCTCACTGTTACTGAAGCTACTGTCTGCACTCTCTCTATCTCTCTCATTGTTACTGAAGCTACTGTCTGCACTCTCTCTATCTCTCTCATTGTTATTGAAGCTACTGTCTGCACTCTCTCTCTCTCATTGTTACTGAAGCTACTGTCTGCACTCTCTCTCTCTCATTGTTACTGAAGCTACTGTCTGCACTCTCTCCCTCTCACTGTTACTGAAGCTACTGTCTGCACTCTCTCTCTCTCACCATTACTGAAGCTACTGTCTGCACTCTCTCTCTCTCTCTCACCATTACTGAAACTACTGTCTGCACTCTCTCTCTCTCTCTCACCATTACTGAAGCTACTGTCTGCACTCTCTCTCTCTCTCTCTCACTGTTACTGAAGCTACTGTCTGCACTCTCTCTCTCTCTCTCTCTCTCACCGTTACTGAAGCTACTGTCTGCACTCTCTCTCTCTCTCTCACTGTTACTGAAGCTACTGTCTGCACTCTCTCTCTCTCTCTCATTGTTACTGAAGCTACTGTCTGCACTCTCTCTCTCTCTCTCACTGTTACTGAAGCTACTGTCTGCACTCTCTCCCTCTCACTGTTACTGAAGCTACTGTCTGCACTCTCTCTCTCTCTCTCACCGTTACTGAAGCTACTGTCTGCACTCTCTCTCTCTCTCTCACTGTTACTGAAGCTACTGTCTGCACTCTCTCTCTCTCACTGTTACTGAAGCTACTGTCTGCACTCTCTCTCTCTCACTGTTACTGAAGCTACTGTCTGCACTCTCTCTCTCTCTCTCACCATTACTGAAGCTACTGTCTGCACTCTCTCCCTCTCACTGTTACTGAAGCTACTGTCTGCACTCTCTCTATCTCTCTCACTGTTACTGAAGCTACTGTCTGCACTCTCTCTCTCTCTCTCACTGTTACTGAAGCTACTGTCTGCACTCTCTCTATCTCTCTCATTGTTACTGAAGCTACTGTCTGCACTCTCTCTATCTCTCTCATTGTTACTGAAGCTACTGTCTGCACTCTCTCTCTCTCTCTCACCATTACTGAAGCTACTGTCTGCACTCTCTCCCTCTCACTGTTACTGAAGCTACTGTCTGCACTCTCTCTATCTCTCTCACCGTTACTGAAGCTACTGTCTGCACTCTCTCTCACTCTCTCACTGTTACTGAAGCTACTGTCTGCACTCTCTCTATCTCTCTCATTGTTACTGAAGCTACTGTCTGCACTCTCTCTATCTCTCTCATTGTTACTGAAGCTACTGTCTGCACTCTCTCTCTCTCATTGTTACTGAAGCTACTGTCTGCACTCTCTCTCTCTCATTGTTACTGAAGCTACTGTCTGCACTCTCTCCCTCTCACTGTTACTGAAGCTACTGTCTGCACTCTCTCCCTCTCACTGTTACTGAAGCTACTGTCTGCACTCTCTCTCTCTCTCATTGTTACTGAAGCTACTGTCTGCACTCTCTCTCTCTCTCTCACCATTACTGAAGCTACTGTCTGCACTCTCTCTCTCTCATTGTTACTGAAGCTACTGTCTGCACTCTCTCTCTCTCTCATTGTTACTGAAGCTACTGTCTGCACTCTCGCTCTCTCTCTCACCGTTACTGAAGCTACTGTCTGCACTCTCTCTCTCTCTCTCTCTCTCACTTTTACTGAAGCTACTGTCTGCACTCTCTCCCTCTCACTGTTACTGAAGCTACTGTCTGCACTCTCTCTCTCCCTCTCACTGTTACTGAAGCTACTGTCTGCTCTCTCTCTCTCTCATTGTTACTGAAGCTACTGTCTGCACTCTCTCTATCTCTCTCACCGTTACTGAAGCTACTGTCTGCACTCTCTCTATCTCTCTCACTGTTACTGAAGCTACTGTCTGCTCTCTCTCTCTCTCACTGTTACTGAAGCTACTGTCTGCACTCTCTCTATCGCTCTCTCACTGTTACTGAAGCTACTGTCTGCACTCTCTCTATCGCTCTCTCACTGTTACTGAAGCTACTGTCTGCACTCTCTCCCTCTCACTGTTACTGAAGCTACTGTCTGCACTCTCTCTATCGCTCTCTCACTGTTACTGAAGCTACTGTCTGCACTCTCTCTCTCTCACCATTACTGAAGCTACTGCCTGCACTCTCTCCCTCTCACTGTTACTGAAGCTACTGTCTGCACTCTCTCTCTCTCTCTCACCGTTACTGAAGCTACTGTCTGCACTCTCTCTCTCACTCTCTCTCACTGTTACTGAAGCTACTGTCTGCACTCTCTCTCTCTCTCTCACCATTACTGAAGCTACTGTCTGCACTCTCTCTCTCTCACCATTACTGAAGCTACTGTCTGCACTCTCTCTCTCTCATTGTTACTGAAGCTACTGTCTGCACTCTCTCCCTCTCACTGTTACTGAAGCTACTGTCTGCACTCCCTCTCTCTCTCTCACCATTACTGAAGCTACTGTCTGCACTCTCTCCCTCTCACTGTTACTGAAGCTACTGTCTGCACTCTCTCTATCTCTCTCACCGTTACTGAAGCTACTGTCTGCACTCTCTCTCTCTCACTGTTACTGAAGCTACTGTCTGCACTCTCTCTATCTCTCTCATTGTTACTGAAGCTACTGTCTGCACTCTCTCTATCTCTCTCATTGTTACTGAAGCTACTGTCTGCACTCTCTCTCTCTCATTGTTACTGAAGCTACTGTCTGCACTCTCTCTCTCTCATTGTTACTGAAGCTACTGTCTGCACTCTCTCCCTCTCACTGTTACTGAAGCTACTGTCTGCACTCTCTCCCTCTCACTGTTACTGAAGCTACTGTCTCCACTCCCTCTCTCTCTCATTGTTACTGAAGCTACTGTCTGCACTCTCTCTCTCTCTCTCACCATTACTGAAGCTACTGTCTGCACTCTCTCTCTCTCATTGTTACTGAAGCTACTGTCTGCACTCTCTCTCTCTCTCATTGTTACTGAAGCTACTGTCTGCACTCTCGCTCTCTCTCTCACCGTTACTGAAGCTACTGTCTGCACTCTCTCTCTCTCTCTCTCACTGTTACTGAAGCTACTGTCTGCACTCTCTCCCTCTCACTGTTACTGAAGCTACTGTCTGCACTCTCTCTCTCCCTCTCACTGTTACTGAAGCTACTGTCTGCTCTCTCTCTCTCTCATTGTTACTGAAGCTACTGTCTGCACTCTCTCTATCTCTCTCACCGTTACTGAAGCTACTGTCTGCACTCTCTCTATCTCTCTCACTGTTACTGAAGCTACTGTCTGCTCTCTCTCTCTCTCACTGTTACTGAAGCTACTGTCTGCACTCTCTCTATCGCTCTCTCACTGTTACTGAAGCTACTGTCTGCATTCTCTCTATCGCTCTCTCACTGTTACTGAAGCTACTGTCTGCACTCTCTCCCTCTCACTGTTACTGAAGCTACTGTCTGCACTCTCTCTATCGCTCTCTCACTGTTACTGAAGCTACTGTCTGCACTCTCTCTCTCTCACCATTACTGAAGCTACTGTCTGCACTCTCTCCCTCTCACTGTTACTGAAGCTACTGTCTGCACTCTCTCTCTCTCTCTCACTGTTACTGAAGCTACTGTCTGCACTCTCTCTCTCTCTCTCACCGTTACTGAAGCTACTGTCTGCACTCTCTCTCTCTCACTGTTACTGAAGCTACTGTCTGTGTGGTGAACCATAGATGGTTATCACTATGGGTACTTGTACATATGTTACTCTTGTTGCTGTTGGGGTTAGGGTTGGGGTGTTCCACCTGTTAGCATTGTTCTGTGGTACACTCCATTTGGCTCCGCCTTCTTACAGGAGTATAAAGGTCACTGCTACTTCCTAGTAGCCCTTAGTCTGGGATAGTATTGTTAAGCAGTATGCTCTATTCTTGTTGTGAATAAAAGCCTTTATTCCCGGGTACGTCCTAGCCTCCCGTGTGAATCAATCGCGCATCAGTCTGCACTCTCTCTATCTCTCTCACCATTACTGAAGCTACTGTCTGCACTCTCTCTATCTCTCTCACCATTACTGAAGCTACTGTCTGCACTCTCTCTATCTCTCTCACCATTACTGAAGCTACTGTCTGCACTCTCTCTATCTCTCTCACCATTACTGAAGCTACTGTCTGCACTCTCTCTATCTCTCTCACCATTACTGAAGCTACTGTCTGCACTCTCTCTATCTCTCTCACCATTACTGAAGCTACTGTCTGCACTCTCTCTGTCTCTCACCAAACCACCGTAAAATTGGGCCTAGGTTGGGGGTAGGCTGAGAAAAACACACTCACAGAATCTTACAGTTACTCCTGCCTCACCCATAGGATATCATGAAATCCTGCTCCAGGTTACCACTCTTTAAAACCATTAAGGAATATTCTTTAATGGAAAGAGGGAAAAATAACGATTCCTTTCTATAAGCTGCCCAACAGAGCTGCTTCATGGAATTTTCATTTGTGATAGTCACAATGAATTTTATTGGCAACTTGAACTGTGACCAAACAGAGTGGTTCTTGGGCACAGTTTCCCAATCGCTCCCAAAGCAATCTCTACCCTATTACTTTTATAGACCACGTCTTTGAGAGTCCATGTCGCCTATCAAAGTGTCCAAATTACGATTTTATTCTTTTTTAAATCACTGGACCAGAATTTATATGCTGGTTTCATCGATGGATCTCAAGTATTATGGCACTAAATTAGATATTTAAAAATATTTGAAAGGGTTTTTGTTCCTGAAGGGACAAGTATCCCACATTAGATTACATCAATAAGAAAAGACGCATTAAGATTAAATGGAAAGGAATGACCACATTCCTCACTGAGGTTTAAAACCGAGCTTAGCTCTGCAGAAGAACACAAAGAAGGAAGAAAGGGTTTGCGATTATATTGTGTCATTCACAAACTCAGGATGTGATGCGCGTCAATAAGCACATGGAATCAAGGCTTTGGTATTGAAGGCTTTAATAAAGTAACAAGGGAACTACTGACACGAATACACCAGTTCAGACTGAAGGGGTCCTGCCGGAGCAGGGGGTCTTATACCCTGCCACCGGAGGCGGGACCCCACTGGAATGTGCCACGATAACTCTCATAACAGGTAAACACCCTAACCCAACAACATAGTACAACCCCCACAGTAATAACACCCTAGCCCAACAGTAACATGGTAACAAACCCCAGTGGTGAACCAACGATGGTTCACCACATTCACCCCTCCTTTAAGAACAAAAGGTGGCGGGGTGGACGAAAAACAGACAATAACAGAAAAGTCACAGGATTCACAAGTCCAGACGGTCTGGAGGACCGCACCGAAGCTGCGATCTCCTCAACACCGGTTGCGAAACCCGAGCAGGTGCCGATCTCTTCAACACCGGTTGCGAAAACGGAGCAGGTGCTTGTGGTGGCGCTCTTAAAGTAACGTCTGGCTGTCCCCTCAAGGACTCCCGGGCCAGCCGGCCCTGGTGAGGCGATGGTGCAGGGGATCCTGGAACGTTTGGTGGTAGTGGTGGTGGTGATGATGATGGTGGCGCCGATCTCCGAGTCTCAGGCAAGCTGTACATGGGAGTAAAAGTGTTATGCACTGGTCCCGGTGCTGACCGCGCCACGTCTGGGGAAGTAATGAGGAGTAGTGGATTTGTGACTGGGGGAATAGGAGCGACAGGGGTTGCTACGTCCCCTGCGGGCGCCAGGTCTCTAATGGAGACAGTGTCCTCTCGCCCGTCAGGATATGCCACATAGGCATACTGAGGGTTGGCGTGGAGGAGTTGGACCGGTTCGACCAAGGGGTCGGACTTGCGAGCCCTCACATGGCGCCGCAGAAGGACGGGTCCTGGGTACGTCAACCAGGCTGGCAATGAGGTCCCCGAGGACGACTTCCGAGGGAATGAGAACATCCTCTCGTGGGGAGTAGCATTGGTTGCCGTACACAGGAGGGAGCGGATAGCATGGAGCGCATTTGGAAGGACCTCCTGCCAACGGGAGACTGGAAGGCCCCTGGATTTCAGTGCCAGTAGGACAGCCTTCCAGACTGTAGCATTCTCCCTTTCCACCTGTCCGTTACCCCTAGGGTTGTAGCTCGTGGTTCTACTAGAGGCAATCCCGAATGAGAGCAGGAATTGCCTCAAGTCGTTGCTCATGAACGACGAGCCCCTGTCGCTATGAATGTAGCAGGGGTACCCGAACAGGGTAAAAAGTTCACTGAAAACCTTGATGACGGTGGCAGTTGACGTGTCCGCACAGGGGAAAACAAACGGAAACCGGGAATACTCGTCTATTATATTGAGAAAATAGACATTCCGGTCCGTTGAGGGAAGGGGGCCCTTAAAATCCACACTCAGCCTCTCAAAAGGGCGAGTGGCCTTGACCAATTGTGCCCGGTCTGGTCGATAAAAGTGTGGTTTGCATTCTGCGCAAATCCGACAGCTTCTAGTTACTGACCTGACATCCTCCACCGAGTAGGGCAGGTTGCGGGCTTTGATGAAGTGGTAGAGTCTGGTGACTCCAGGATGACACAGATCATTGTGGAGAGCCTTCAAGCGGTCCTCCTGCATGATGGCGCATGTTCCGCGCGAGAGGGCATCCGAGGGCTCATTGAGCTTCCCTGGACGATACATAATATCGTAATTATAGGTGGAGAGCTCAATTCTCCACCGCAAGATCTTATCGTTCTTGATCTTGCCCCTCTGCGTGTTACTGAACATAAACGCCACGGATCGTTGATCCGTGATCAGGGTGAACCGCTTACCTGCCAGGTAATGGCGCCAGTGTCTGACTGCCTCCACAATGGCCTGAGCCTCCTTTTCCACCGCTGAGTGCCGAATTTCTGGGCCTTGAAGGGTGCGGGAAAAAAACGCGACGGGCCTGCCTGCCTGCCTGGTTTAGTGTGGCGGCTCGGGCGAAGTCAGATGCATCACTCTCCACCTGGAAAGGGATGGATTCATCCACCGCGTGCATCGTGGCTTTCGAGATGTCGCTTTTCAAAACCTTGAAGGCCAATTGGGCCTCCGGCGTAAGTGGGAAGGTCGTGGACTTAATGAGCGGACGAGCTTTGTCCGCGTAGTTGGGGACCCACTGTGCATAATATGAAAAGAACCCGAGGCATCTCCTCAGTGCCTTCGTGCTAGCGGGCAAGGGAAGTTCAGTGAGTGGGCGCATACGGTCTGGATCAGGGCCAATGACCCCGTTTTCCACCACGTATCCGAGGATGGCTAACCTACGCGTACGGAATACGCACTTCTCCCTGTTATAGGTCAGATTCAGGTGAGATGCAGTGCGCAGAAAGTGTTGGAGATTCGTGTCGTGGTCCTGCTGGTCATGGCCGCAGATGGTGACGTTATCCAGGTACGGGAAGGTAGCCCGCAACCCGTTCTGGTCCACCATTCGGTCCATAGCACGCTGGAAGACCGAGACCCCATTGGTGACACCAAATGGAACCCTGAGGAATTGGTATAGACGACCATCCGCCTCAAAAGCCGTATATTGTCGGTCCTCTGGGCGGATGGGGAGTTGATGGTAGGCGGACTTAAGGTCTATGGTAGAGAACACTCGGTACTGCGCAATCTGATTGACCATATCAGAAATGCGCGGGAGAGGATACGCATCCAGCTGCGTGTATCTATTAATGGTCTGACTATAGTCAATGACCATCCGAGGTTTGTTCCCGCTTTTGACTACCACGACCTGCGCTCTCCACAGACTAGCACTGGCCTGTATGATCCCTTCCTTGAGGAGCCGCTGAACCTCAGATCTAATAAAGATCCGGTCCTCAGCGCTGTAACGCCTACTTTTAGTAGCGATGGGCTTGCAGCCAGGTACCAGATTTTTAAAAAGGGATGGTGTCGTGATCTTCAGGGTGGATAAATTGCACGCGGGGCGCTTTGGGCAATTTGGAGGCTGCGGCTGATTCCCTACTGCCAGTGAAGGGAGTGGCCCACCGTACTGTAGGATCACACTCTTCATGTGGACCATAAAGTTTAGTCCGAGGAGAATTGGCGCGCAAAGGTGAGGTAGCACAAGGAGCCTGTATTGCTCGTAAACTGTGCCCTGTACCTCAAGAGTTACCATACATCGTCCTTGGATCGGTACAGACCGGGACTGTGATGCCATGGAAATTGTCTGTTTGGCAGGGAGAACCCGGAGTCCACACCTTTTAGCAGTTTCAGGGTGTATGAAACTTTCGGTGCTCCCACTGTCAAACAGACAATTCACAGTTCTGCCACTAACCTTTACCTCCATCATAGAATGTTCCAGTCTGTAATGCCTGGTCTGATCCAGAGAGATCGACGCCACCGTTGGCCCCTGGGCGTCACTGCATGCTGCCGATGTGGATGCTGAGGACCCCTGCTGGTCGCTGCTGCATGCTGCCGATGTGGATGCTGAGGACCCCTGCTGGTCGCTCCTAGTCGTCGTGGACCATGATGGCCGCCCCCATGAATCGCACGTGGGCGAGGGCGCCAAGCGCAGCGACTCCTGGTGGTCTTCCTCCTCCTCTGTCTGCCACGATGGCGCCGTCCTGAGATCGCACGTGGTCGGACCTCGTGGGTACTGCGACGCCGAAAGAGATGGTCTCCGTTCTGGAGGGTTACAAGCTGCACTGCCGTTTTTAGGTTTGGACCTGCAGACTTTGCCGTAGTGGCCTTTTTTACCGCACTGGCTGCAGATTGCCGTTCTTGCCGGACACTGTTGCCGTGGATGCTTGGCCCCACCGCAAAAATAGCATCGCTGGCCACCTGGATCTGCCGCCGTCGTCGAATCGATCTGGGAGCGCGGGTTCGCGGGGCGAGGAGGGAGCAGAGCTTGCTCCAACCACGTTGACTGCACGTGGTCCTCGGGGTACAGCGCCAAGCTCTTCGACGCCGCCTCCAACCTCACGGCCATCCCCATTGCCTGGGTCAAGTTGAGTTTCCCCTTTTCTAGCAATTTAAGCCTGATGTACGAGGACCCTACCCCTGCTACGAACGCGTCTCGGGCGAGGTCGTACATATACTGCTCGGCGGAGACGTCCTTACAGTCGCAACCCCTGGCAAGCTGCAGGAGCTCATTGGCATAATCCTCTATGGTTTCGCCCGACTGCCGACGTCGTGTAGTGAGGAGGTAACGAGCATGTATCTCGTTGGGTGGCATAATGTACCTATTCTTTAGGAGCTCGACGGCACCCTGGTAAGTGGGAGCTGCACGAATGGCTAGGTAAATCGTGTCGCTTACCCTCGCGTGGAGGACCTGGAGCCTATCACTGTCTGTAGTGATAGCTACCGAGGCTGCCAGGTAGTCCTCAAAGCACTTCCACCAATGGTCGAATGTGTTAGCTGCACCGACCGCACGTGGGTCCAGTGTCAGACGATCCGGTTTTAGGATCTGTTCCATACTCTCTGTTTTTTTTTCTTCTTGTTGCACAGTTGTGAGTTTTCTGTTTACTTTATTAAATTGATGCGCGTCAATAAGCACATGGAATCAAGGCTTTGGTATTGAAGGCTTCAATAAAGTAACAAGGGAACTACTAACACGAATACACCAGTTCAGACTGAAGGGGTCCTGCCGGAGCAGGGGGTCTTATACCCTGCCACCGGAGGCGGGACCCCACTGGAATGTGCCACGATAACTCTCATAACAGGTAAACACCCTAACCCAACAACATAGTACAACCCCCACAGTAATAACACCCTAGCCCAACAGTAACATGGTAACAAACCCCAGTGGTGAACCAACGATGGTTCACCACAGGATGTCTCAAAGCACTTTTCAGCCAATGAAATACTTCTGAAGTGTAGATTACATGAAACATAGCAGTCAAATTGTACACAGCAAATTCCAAAAAAAAATTTGAATGACAACCAGATTTCCTGTGGTAGTGATGTTAGATGCATTTCAGATACTGGCAGAGAAGAATTCCATAGAAACCCTACAGTGCAGAAGGAGGCCATTCGGCCCATTGAGTCAGCATGGTGTGGGGGGGTTTGGGGTGAGCTCACCCCCACACCACACCCTCCCCATAACCCTGTGCATTTACCATGACGAATCACCCTAACCTACACCTCTTTAGACACTAAGGGGCAATTTAGCACGGCTAATCAACCCAACCTGCACATCACAGTAGGAGGAAACCAGAGCACCCGGAGGAAACCCACGCAGACTGTCTCCCAAGTCCGGAATTGAACCCGGGTTTCTGGCGCTGTGAGTTAGCAGCGCTAACCACTGTGCCACCTTGCCTCAGTGCCCCTCCCCTTCTTTGTATAACATCTTGTGGATGTTTAATGTGCATCTGGGAAGGCAGTCAAGGGGGTGGGATTTTCCGGTTTCGGGGCAAGCGAAGCTGGAAAATCCCGCCCGGGGTCAACGAACCTTTCCCTGGTCCACCCCTCACCCGCTCCGATTCCCGTAGCGGGCAGGACAGTAAAATTCACCCCAATGTCTTGTGTTTACTGTCTCACATATGAGACAACACCTCCAGTACTTCTCCAGAGTGTCAGTCTACAATTTGTACTTAAAGTCTCTGGAGCAGGGCCGGAACTTGCAAACCTCCTGACACAAAGTTGAGAGTGCTCAACACTGAGCCACAGTTAACAATGCAGCGAATGATATAAAATTGGGCCAGGGAATAAGTAAAGAGGACAAATGATTAATTGAACGAAAAATGGTGGAAAGACTCAGCAGGTCTTGCAGCATCTGTGGAGAGAGAAACCGAGTTAACGTTTCAAGTCCATATGACTCTCTTCTTCAGATGGTGATTCGATGACTATTCAGGAGGGTTGGAACCTATCTAATAACAAGTTAAGTCAAAATAAGGTGCCCTAGTAACTTGAAGAACGCATTGATTTTTAATTTCTCAGACACAGAACATCATAGAGAGCATAATTTCTAAGAGTTAGTTATTGTACCAAATCCATTAATGCTTCATAAATCCAATTAACTAACATTAGCTAAACCTTTAAATACCACTGCAGGGTACATGAAAGAGAAAATTAATGTTTAATGTGAAATAATCACAGTGGAAACCGGAGCATGACTTTACCCATATTGGACTATGGACTTCACTAAAGAAACTTAACGACTGATGGTGAAAGTGTTGTCTGGAAATAAACCAACTGCCCTAAGTCATTACAAGATCTCATTTCAGCCAGAGACATTTAGCATGGGGAAAAAAAATCAATGCGTTTTCCCAAATGTCTGCAATAATCTGATTGAGTTATTTTGCTGGATACACCTTGAGTGAAACTGGCAGGTCCTTGATGGTTCAAGCTACAGGGAACAGAATCAGTCTCATTGCGGTAGTATTTGTCATACCCATGGAGATTGCGTTGTATTCGACAGATTGGATCCCACAGTTTGAAATTCAGCTTGTACATGATGTGGAACTCTGAACAGTACAGAGTGCAGAATGCATCCTGATTTCTAACATCTCATAGGAAGCATAAATAACCGAAACTGGCTTTCTGCAATCTGCGATTGTTTAAGATGAATAGAACACAAAGAGCTATTTGTCACAGATTACATAACGATGAAAGCATGTCAGAATATCACATTTTTATTAAGTCGTGTGAATGGATCCCGTCTGATAGCTTAACTTCTTCTGAATTAACAGACAATCTATCTTCATAAATTGGCAGGGCGTCTCAAATCTAACAAGTGACCCACGGACGGTTTAATCACACGGAATAAGTGGGGATTCAATTCAAAGTAACAAACGGATCTGAACACTGGGGATTAGAGGAGTCCATGGAAAAGACAAACATTTGCCATTATTATGGATGACACGGTGGCACAGTGGTTAGCACTGCTGCCTCACAGCGCCAGGGATCCAGGTTCAATTCCCGGCTTGGGTCTCTGTATGGAGTTTGTACATTCTCCCCGTGTCTGCGTGGGTTTCCTCTGGGTGCTCCGGTTTCCTCCCATGGTCCAAAAATGTGCAGATTAGATTGATTGGCCATGCTAAATTGCCCCTTCGTGTCCCAGGATGTGTAGGTTCAAGGGATTAGCAAGGTAAATATGTGGGGTTGTGGGATAGGGCCTGGGTGACGTTGTTGTCGGTGCAGACTCAATGGGTCGAATGACCTCCTTCTGCAGTGTAGGGATTCTATGATTTTATCTCAGTTTGAGGTGCTTCAAATAAGGTTAAATATCATAATCTTTTTTAAAAATATAATAAAAATGCCCCTCCTCCCCCTCCCCAACCCATCTCTCAAACTCCAACTAGCACCATAAGGGCAGTTCCCAATGAGAAAGTGACGAGGATACGAGACGAGATTGTGAAGTCCATAGTCCAATATGGGTAAAGGAAAGACAAACAACTGGGATTTTGGAGGATTTATGATTCTTGCCACTCTATCCTTTCCTTCTCTATGTACAGTATGCTTTGTCTGTTTAGTGCACAAGAAACAATACCTTTAACTCTATGCTAATACATGGGACAATAGTGAAACAAATCAAATCAAATCAAATTCTATGTAGAACTATGGATAACATGTTTACAGAGATGGTCAGTCAGAGACAGAGATACATCATAGAATCCCTACAGTGCAGAAGGAGGCCATTTGGCCCATCGAGTCTGCACCGACAACAATCCGACCCCCACCCTATTCCTGTAACCCCACATATTTATCCTCCAAATTCCCCTGACACGAAGGAGCAATTTATCATGGCCAATCAACCTAACCCGCACATCTTTGGAGCTTGGAAAGAAATCAGAGCACCCGGAGGAAACCCACGCAGACATGGGAAGAATGTGCAAACCCCACATAGACAGTGACCCTTGGCTGGAGTTGAACCCGGGTCCCGAGGCAGCTGTGCTAGCCACAGTGCCAGCGTGCCGTAGCATCTCTGTGTTCAAGGTAATATTTTTGTTGGTGAGAAAGTGACTAAGTCAATAAAACACGTGTGGTTGGTAATTAGATCAAGGAATCATGAGAATCGAGAATGGGAGCAGGATCAAGGAGCGTTCATGCATGAGGCCACCGATATGCAAGGAAGCATTTCCATATCAGAGCAGGGAATGCGGATAAGGATGTTCATGTTTTAGAGTGTAGCCAAGCAACAGCTGTCGATGGAAATTTGCATGCCATCAAGAGCATTTGGTCTCAAAGTTTTTTGAGAGCTTACGCTGGTTAAATAGATGTAACTTGGGAGGATGAGGAAGGAAATTCAGGCAGTGATCCCATGCTGTCATCTCCGCACACCCAGGTGCAATTTCTGGGATTTTCTCCCATGAATGAAATCAGGTTAAGAATATACCCACCCAAATATATCTGATCAAACTTTAATAGGACTCCACGAACTAAATAATAGGCAATGCCTTGCGGTATTATTGCTCGACTATTAATTCAGAAACTCAGCTAATGTTCTTTGGATCTGGGTTTGAACCCCGCCACGGCAAATGGTTGAATTTGAATTCAATAAAAAATATCAGGAATTAACAATCTACTGATGACCATAAAATCATTGTCGATTGTCAAATAACCCATCTGATTCACTAATATCCTTCAGGGAAGGAAATCTGTCATCCTCACCTGGTCTGGCCTACATGTGACTCCAGAGCCACAGCAATGTGGTTGACTCTCAACTACCCTCGGGCAACTAGGGATGGGCAATAAATGCTGGCCAGCTAGCAATGCCCATGTCTCAAGAATTAATTTTAAAAACATGTAAATGGTGGCTTTGACAAAAGGCAATCAATTGCAATGCGATTGGTCACATTATTTAGAATGGATACTTCCAAACTTTTTAAAATTAAAATTTTTTTAGCCAATGTGGTTGAGTCTTCGCTGTCCCCTGACGTGATCTAGTCAGTTGAATGTGAGAAGCGTTGAACGATAAATGTGAGCCTTGCTGGTAATTCTCCCATCCTGAGAATGAATATAAGATTTAAGTCCTCTTCAGAGGGCACTATTGACCACACTGTGCTTCTGTACAACAGGCCGCCCCATCGCCCCCCCACAATATCTGAGGTGGTACCTGAAGAGGCTGTGTCTCCACCGTCAGTGTGCTAGACCCTAACCCCTGAGAAGTGGTCTGGGGTGAACTCACAACTTTCATGGTGAAAGAGGACTCAGTGTATTCAGTACTCACTGCACTGACAGCATGGTGGCACAGTGGTTAGCACTGCTGCCTCACAGTGCCAAGGACACGGGTTCAATTCCAGCCTTGGGTACCTGTCAGTGTAGAGTTTGCACATTTTCTCCATGTCGCCGTGGGTTTCCTCTGGGCGTTCCGGTTTCCTCCCACACTCCAAAGATGTGCTGGTTAGGTAGATTGGCTGTGGTAAATTGCCCCTTAGTGTCAGGAGGACTAGCGGAGTAAATACAGGGAGTTACAGGGGTAGGGCCTGGGTCGTATTGTTGTTGGTGCAGTCTTGATGGGCCAAATGGCCTCCTTCTGTGCTGGAGGGATTCTACAGGACAGTGAGGGAAGTGCGTATGGACAGGGATGACAGTGCTCAAGACCACGTGAGTGGTTAATGTTAAGTTGGTCCTGAAAGCGTCAACACGATGTGACCGAATTTTTCAGAAGATGCTTTGTAAAGAAAATACATTTGCCACAGACTCATTATTTGGAGAAAAATCATTTCTTTTAACGTAATAGTTGTGTTGGAATGCTGAATGTAGCTATCAAGAATCCTTTGGAGTCAGAGCAGTGATTAATGTATGGTACATTGCTTGTGCCTAAGAGTTCTAGGCTCTAAAATAAACAGTTCCTCCACAGTCGTATACATCACGCTAAAAATTATTACTGCTCTCACATCCTGGAAAAACGTAAATCTAAATACTGTACATAACTAGGAGCGCAGGAGCATGGCCTAATGATGGGTTCATGGTTAGTTCAGGTGGTGATTATAAGTCAATTTGTAAACATGTATTCCTTACAGTTCATGATTAGTCAATCTCAACACCGGCAATGATAAAATGAACTGATTAACTGAGTAAGAACCACACTAAAATTACACTGCCACTGAACTACAGTGTTTCGTCTGATGCTGAATAAAGAAACTGAAAAGACAAATGTGTTATTGAAATTTTTCCTTTGAAAGTAGCTGAGTTCACATCTGTTATTGCCAAAAAGTCTTGAAGGTTTTATCCCCTGGAGGAAAGATGACCAATTTTCCATTTTATGTTCTCTGAAGAGCACCATAAGCTGCAAATGCAATGGTTTCCTTTTGATTTGTGCTCATTTCATCCTAAGCTAGCTGGGAACTGATCACCCAGTTGTCCCCCTGGGAGATGGCAGTTGTACAAGAGGATCAGCTGCACATTTTCAACTGATGATATTCCACTTGGCTTATTTGATTTTTGGATTGGATTTATTGTTGTCACATGTGTTGGTATACAGTGAAAAGCATTGTTTCTTGTGCACTATACAGACAAAGCATATCATACTTAGAGAAGGAAAGGAGAGGGTGCAGAATGAATGTAGTGTTACCATCATAGCTAGGGTGTAGAGAAAGATCAACTTAATATCAGGTAGGTCCATTCAAAAGTCTGATGGCAGTTGGGAAGAAACTGTTCTTGAGTTGGTTTTGACTTGATTTGATTTGATTTATTATTGTCACATGTATTACTATAGAGTGAAAAGTATTGTTTCTTGCGTGCTATACAGACAAAGCATACCGTTCATAGAGAAGGAAATGAGAGAGTGCAGAATGTAATGTTACAGTCATAGATAGGGTGTAGAGAAAGATCAACTTGATGCAAAGTAAGTCCATTCAAAAGTCTGACAGCAGCAGGGAAGAAGCCGTTCTTGAGTCGGTTGGTACGTGACCTCAGACTTTTGTATTTTTTTCCTGACGGAAGAAGGTGGAAGAGAGAATGTCTGGGGTGCGTGGGGTCCTTAATTATGCTGGCTGCTTTGCCGAGGCAGCAGGAAGTAGAGACAGTCAATGAATGGGAGGCTAGTTTGCATGATAGATTGGGCTACATTCACGACCTATTGTAGTTCCTTGCGGTCATGGGCAGAGCAGGAGCCATACCAAGCTGTGATACAACCACAAAGAATGCTTTCTATGGTGCATCTGTAAAAGTTGGTGAGAGTCGTAGCTGACATGCCAAATTTCCTTAGTCTTCTGAGAAAGTAGAGGTGTTGGTTGGTACATGACTTCAGTTCCTTAACCTTAATTGTGGGCGGGATTCTCCGGCCATGCGCGCCCAAAGACTGGAAATCCCAGCCCAAAGTCAACAGACCTTTACATGGTCCGCTGAATTCTATGTCCCACTGCTATAATTCCAGTGGAGTGCAGGACGGGAGATTTCTGGCCTATAGCTGAACCTAAACAACATTTCACAATATCTTTGCATGTCAAAGACTATTTCCTCGGGTGGATGGAGCTATTACAAGGGGGCATAACTATAGGGTTCGTGGTGGGAGATATAGGAAGGATATCAGAGGTAGGTTCTTTACGCAGAGAGTGGTTGGGGTGTGGAATGGACTGCCTGCAGTGATAGTGGAGTCAGACACTTTAGGAACATTTAAGCGGTTATTGGATAGGCACATGGAGCACACCAGGATGATAGGGAGTGGGATAGCTTGATCTTGGTTTCAGATAAAGCTCGGCACAACATTGTGGGCCGAAGGGCCTGTTCTGTGCTGTACTGTTCTATGTTCTATGTTCTATTTTTAACGGTGACCCATGTATTTATCCTATACTTTTCTAAGAATGAAATGGTCTCTTAGAGTGTCCTATTTTGTACATTGCTCACTCCTTCCTGATTTTTCTTAATTGTTCCCTGTTCCACTCTAATTCATCACCACGAATCTCTCCACCGTATCCATGCCAATTTTGCAGGTTACTCAGATGCAGTAATGAATAATAAAGAAAATGTTTTTTCTTTACAGTGAAAGCAATTTTTACAGGAACCCCCATTGGGAGATGGGCCTCTGCAATCTGGTGGAAATCTAATTTGATTGTAAGACCCCACTCGAGTTTATTTTGTTGAATTCTTGAGGTCAGATGAAATATAATAAAAATATAAGTTACTGCAAATGAATTCAATGCTTTTTCTGAATTGTGTCAAGTTACCTTGTCTTCCCTGACTTAATATCGTCCTGGCATGTATCTTATTTGTAAGTTGATTTATTTCAAATTGAAATCTTAGAGGGTAAAAGTTCCTCTTCCCTATTTCTTGGCTGCGGAAATCGTGAGTTGTGACCTACGCATGCTAATTTGGTTGGAGGTGGGCAGGGCACCTCATCACCGTGATTGTGGCATGGATCCAAGTGGGCGCCATGCTGCTGCTTTCCTCTCCACACCAGGGGCGACCTCTGCACTCTGCAGGAGGCCGTGCCATATTGTACTACGCAGTTGTGGTGCAGCCAGCCTTCTCTTCTTAAAATCAGTCTGTCCTTTTTCGAGGGAAGCTGAACAGTATAATGTGGCCAGAATTTTAAAGCACATGGACAATGGAACATCAGGGAAGAGAGGACATCCCAAGCGCACAGATGTGTTAGTGATGGCGCGGATAGGAAGAGATGTGTTCATGAGGGGTGCCAGGTGGCCCGCAAGTACCACCATGAGTATAGAGTGGGAGGAGGTGGCAAAGGAGGGAAACTCCTGTCGTCTGGACCTCAGGACTGGACAGCAAAGCTGCAAGAAGACTAATGAGTGCATCTTCACATGACAGTTCTACCAACAGCACCACTAACCTCTCACCATCGTACCACCATCAAACATCCAGCAGAACTTTCTGGCACTCAGGACTTACGTCTAATATCAGATTCATTTGGTGGGATTTTACAACCTCGCTCGGGTGAGAATCATAAAATCCCGCTTGAGGCCAACGGAGAATTCCGTTCTGCGAGCCTCGCCCGCCCCGGAATTGTATTCCGGCCATTGTCTCACCTTCACATACGTACCAATGTTGCCTGCCTCACATCCATCTCTTTCTACCTCCACATGCCTCCAGCTATTCAGCTATGTTGTGCACATCACTCAAACATAATACTACACAGACATTGATGTCCTGTCCTATCTCTTGCAAGGTAAGGTGGTAGTCAATAAAAGGGAGCATAGCTGGCAGGGTACAAGGTGGCTTGTGTCTCCTGATCCCTATGAAGGAAATTACTCTTAGCATCATGGGGCCAGCTGTGACAGAGACCATGGCATCCTGTGTTGCTGAGAATATTGGCGGCAGATGTTGTAATATTCCTTTAATGGATAGCAGCATCGTGTCACGAGAAGGAAAGTATGTCATGTGATCCAGTCTCAGTTTCACTTTAGCCTGTGAGCAAAATACAGCTCACACAACTCTGTTGCTGATGTCTTCAAGCTTTAAAGTTTATTTATTTCTTAATGTCACAAGTAGGCTTACATTAACACTGCAATGAAGCTATTGTGAAAATCCCCTAGTAGCTACACTCCGGCACTTGTTTGGGTACACTGAGGCAGAATTTAGCATGGCCAATGCATCTAACCAGCACATCTTTAGACTGTGAGAGGGAACCACAGCACCCAGAGGAAACCCACGCAGACACAGGGAGAATTTACAGACTCCGCACAGACAGTGACAAGAGAGGAATCGAACCCGGGTTCCTGGGGGCTGTGAGGCAGCAGTGCTAACTATTGTGCCACTGTGCATTCTATCTTTGTATAAATATTTTCATATTCCTAGTCTTAATAACTCAACCCGCCACATGTTCACACAATCCCTTAAGAGTGATTTGTACCTTAATATCATTATAAAAACACAATATGGTGATCAGCCATGGTAAAACAGTGTGACAGCAAGATTAAGTACAGGTATGTCATAGTGAATAGACTATGCTACATGGCAGAGACCACCATGGAGTTATTGGCTGGAATTTTACAGGCACACCTGCCCCAGAATTGGGGCAGACGAGGCTCTCAGAACGGAATTCTCTGTTGGCCTTGGGTGGGATTTTACGAGCCTCGCCCAAGCATGGTCGCTAAATACCGGCAATAGTTTCTTGATTCAGCTGTATCTGAACCAGACAAGCAAGCCTCAAGAATCTGCCTAGCAATTGAGAATTAAGATCTACACAGGCTGAACACATTAGGATTAACAGTAGAGGGCCTAAAGAATTCCCAAAAGACTAGGACGACATTGGAAGACCAGTTCAGAATCAAATTAAAATTCCGGATTCATTAACCAGAGTTCATACCATTTTGGTAAAACCGAGAATCCACAGACCACGTTGCCAGCTGATGCAGGGAAAAGGGTACATACTGTGATTTTTCAAACACAGAGCAAGCAATCAGTTGAGTTGCTGATCGCATCCACTCCCAGAGAAGTATTCTAGGAAGATCTGCTAGACAAGCAGAAAACATACAGCATCGAAGAGCTACTCAGGGATGGATGTGAGCATGAAGCTGTTCTCACAGGTCGACAAATACAACCCCAGTTGTTGATGTACTCACTAGAACACCTAAACTCAGCAAGACATGTGGAAGGTGTGGCTTTCTACATGCATCAAGGAAATGTCCAGCTTTCTATCAATCTTGCAATGCATGGGACTGAAAGGGCCATTGTCAGTGGCAGTGCACTAGAGCAAAGGCTTATGCAGTTACAAAGAGCCATGCACTGATCCAAACAGAGTGTACATAATGGGTGTCTTCATGCAATAAAAATGACCATCAATTATTCTGTACAAAACACATACATGGGGTGATTGACAAACCAGAAAGTGATGATGATGTGCATGACGAGACGAAGAGTGATGAGCACATGTTTCATGATGTCAATCCCATGGAAAACATAGACACGGTCACACTGCCCACAGTGTTTGCCAAGATTTGAATTACTGGTCTAAGAAAGTTGGCAACTATCTGTTATTGATCAAGATGGCAACATACTGGCCCAAATTCTCCGATGTTGTACATTCTGCCACCCCTGGCAGTGAGAATGGAGAATTTGACGCTTCATTCACTGCAACGGGACTGGAGAATTCCAGCCGTGGACGAGGTCAGAGAATTCTAGCCACTACTTTTGATTTTGATTTTTGATTTGATTCATTATTGTCATGTATTAACATACAGTGAAAAGTATTGTTTCTTGCGCGCTATACAGACAAAGCATACCGTTCATAGAGAAGGAAACGAGAGAATGCAGAGTGTAGTGTTACAGTCATAGCTAGGGTGTAGAGAAAGATCAATTTAATGCAAGGTAAGTCCATTCAAAAGTCTGACAGCAGCAGGGAAGAAGCTGTTCTTGAGTTGGTTGGTACGTGACCTCAGACTTCTGTATCTTTTTCCCAATGGAAGAAGGTGGAAGAGAGAATGTCCAGGGTGCATGGGGTCCTTAATTATGCTGGCTGCTTTGCTGAGGCAGCGGGAAGTGTAGACAGAATCAATGGATGGGATACTAAACAACATGTTTCCTTAGATATTGGAGATCATAGATAAACCTACCACCGTGAAGCGCTCAGTGCTCAATTGTTTACTAATTCCATGTACACGATCCATAGTCCTAGTGTGCAAGTACAATAAATCCTCCTGGATGTCACAGATGTTCTGCATCATGGAGACTAAAGCCCAGTGATTGTAGGTCTACCGGCATGTTGTGATCTCTCACTAGTGACAATCCATGGAAACAGTCAGACCTCATATGGCAGATCCACCACAGAAATTACTCCTATCGCCTCAGTTCACAACCTAAACATCAAAATATCCAGAATGTTTCGACAAAATTGGCAGTTTCAAAAGAGCTGCAAAGTTATGCTTGCAGGGGAATGCAAGTCTGTTAATTGACCTGGTATATTTTGTGTAAAGCAAGCATTATCAGTTACAGGAAGAAGTGACAGAAGAGTCTACATAACAGAATTTGTGGAAACCATCATCAGGGGATGTCCTGATTGAATTCAGCATGTCCATGAATATATGAGACCATTTTGGACTGATTGGGACAAGCTGGGCATCTCACAGGGAATCATTTATAAAGGCAGGCAGGTCATCATAAGGGAATCTTTGAGACCTTATTTTCTTCACCAACTTCATCATTTACACATGGGCATCGATTGAATAAGAAGAATCCCAAGAGATACAAACTATCAGCCAGGTATGAACAATAACCATCACCAAGAAGTGTGAGAGGGTCAAGAGCATCTGTCAAGTCAGCACAAACAACCACTGACTCCTCATGAAGTTCTGACCCATCCTTAATCCAAATTTGCAATCAGCCTCTTTCATGTCCACAGCACTGACTTCATCATCAACATCGACCATTTGACCAAATATGCCATTATTTGACAATTGGACAATATGTCAAATACAACTGTCACACACACTCTAAGAGCTATTTTCAGTTTACTTGTACCTAAAAAGATCATTACAAATAATAGTTCTCAATTTATGGGCAAGCAATTCCAGGATATGTGTGAGAAGTGGAATATTGATCACACTACTTTTCCCCCTCATTAACTCTAACAGCCTAGTGGAATGAATGGATGCATGATGAAATTCCAAATTCTCAAATTGAGACAGACCAAGCAAGATTTATACATTATAATGTTATATTTGAGAGCAACACCTTTAAGTGCAAATACTGCGCCACTGATGGAACACATGTTCGGCAGTCCAGTGCGTACCAACGTACCTACTCTTACCCATTATACTCTCTCAAAAACTAGATAGGAATTTTTAAAACTACAACAAAAGATGACCAACATGTGTGAAGTAAATACGGATTCATAAGTGTCAAGTTTACAACTGTTGGGGCAACAAGTTCAAATGCAGGATCCCATTGGGAGTATGTAGCAACCAGCCAAGGTGACAAGGGTTTGGTTGGAATGAAGATCCTATCAAGTGATTACACACAAAGGAACAATGTGTGGCATAACCAAGAATAAATCAGATCCATTCCAGCTTCTCAACTACCGCAGAGCCCTATTGCATCTGGGACAAGATCCCAAATGCAACCAAGAATAACAATCAAGATTGAAAACCCCACAGATCACTGTGGGCAATGAAAGAAACATCCAGCCAAAGTTACCTTTAGAAGATCTTGGAGCACCAGCAGAGATTCATACGCTTTAGAGATTCATTCACCAGTTCTATAGACTGACGCAATGGTAACTAAACATGAACTTACATTGTAAATAGTTTAACTTCTTTCAAAAGTTGGATATTATATTTGAAAAGAAAGGGGGATGTTCTCATGTACCCTAAGGGAATAGCAGCATGCCATCACTAAAAGGGAAGTTTGGTAGTATGATCCAGTCATCGTTTCACTTTATCTGTGAGCAGAACATAGCACACACAGCTCTGCTGCTAATGTCTTCAAGCCTTCTACCTTTGTATAAAGGTTCTCATGTGACTAGTTTTGCTAAGTGAACCCATAATGTGTTTACGCGATCCCTTATGAGTGACTTGTGCCTTTCTATCATTGTAAAAGAATGTTCGCGGCATCTTCACACTGCATGCCACTTTTCAATTCCTCATCCTGATGAGCACACCCTCATTCTGATATCTGGCATGATAAGCAAGCAGTTGATGGTGTGACCTCTTGCTCTCTAGCTTACCCTCATTCTCTCATCCTAACCTTTCCTTTCTGATGTCCTGCTTTCGGATGAAAAATATAATGATATTTTTCAATAATTTGCTTGTTTCTTTTCTGCTAATTTGTGGTAATTTGGTATTACTTTTCATAGAATTTTCTTTTCCCTTTTTATGAGTATCACATTTCAATCTGTTTATTTCAGGAACTGATGAGAGAGCCATTGCGGATTTATATAGGGGAAATCTATGAACTTAGTTGAAAATTTTGAGGATGTAGCTAATGTGGTCGATAAGGAGGTATCCATACTCTAGTAATTTTAGGGTCAACAAATGTTTTATAGCAGGATCTGCTTCGAATTAACAATTCTATCTTTTCTTCAAATCATTCATGTCTATAATAAAGTAATATGGGGGTGTGGGGGGGGGGGGGGGGGAGGCGGGGAGGGGAGATTTTCCTGTTCCACCTGCCATGGGAGTTGTAGAGGGTGGCGGGGACAGACCATGGAAAGGTTTATTGAGCTCGGGCGGAATTTTCCAGTTTTGGGGCGAGCGTGGCTGGAAAATCCCGCCCATGCTCTTGTTGCTCCAAAATGTGCTGGTAAAATAATGGTGAGGCTAACTGCTATTTAGATACCAATTTGTTTGAAGATGTGTTAAATACAATATTAATTTATAACGTCATCAGCTGGACATATAAGAAAGGACACTGGCCTACAGGAGCTACTATGTTGTATTTAGAATCATAAAATCCCTACAGTGCAGAAAGAGGCCATTCAGCCCATCGAGCCTGCACTGACAACAATCCCACCCAGGCCCTATCCCCATAACTCCACATATTTACCCCACTAATCCCCCTGACATCCCCACAACACTAAGGAGCAATTTAGCAAACTAATCCACATATTTTTGGACTCTGTGAGGAAACTGGTGCGCCCAGAGGAAACCCACACAGACAGGGGGAGAATGTACAAACTCCACACAAACAGTCACCCAAAGCCAGGAATTGAACCCAGGTCCCTTGTGCTGTGAGACAGCAGTGCTAACCACTATGCCACCGTTCCACTTGCGGAGGATACAAGCTGTTTTATGCAGACACAGTCTAAGGAGCTCTGAGTAGCTGAGATACACTCAGTTGAAAAAAAAGGGAGAAAGAGGGTTACGTAATTTGAAGGGACAATCATGGAGACTACAATGGGGCAGGAGCCTTACCCCCTCTTTCTTTGAAACCTCTCTCTTCAAAGCTGAGCTGTTTGTGATTTGAAAACCATCCAGAAGACCTTATTGCTGCAAAGCAAGAGGTCTGAATGGGGGGTTCTGAATCCACAGCACTGTCTCCAAGAGAAAAGGGAACCAATCCGTTACACACGGAAAGTGACCCCTCAGCTGTAAACAAGCATCCAGACAATCCGTGTTTTTCTTTTCCTGATTTTCATTTTAACTTGACCAACTTTTAAGATCTGATACAAAAGCAAAGAATACTGGAAAATCTCAGCACGTCTTACAGTGTCTGTGAAGAGAAAAGACATTGGCGCCATTCTGTCTCCACTAATGCTGTCAGACCTGCTGAGATTTTCCAGTATTTTTCTGTTTTTGTTTCAGATTCCAGCATCCACAGTATTTTGCCTTTATTTTAAGATCTGATACTCTGCAGAGTTTGATTTCTTTGTAGGCTTTCTTTGATGGGGGGTGGGGGGGGGGGATGGGCAGCAGTTGCGGGGATGCTTGTATGCATGTTATTTTGCATGAGTGTGCAGTTGGACATATTAGTACATATTAGAAGTTAGAAGTAAGTGTATTGTACTCATTTGCCCAGAATTACACATTCCGTCAAATAATTCTTTCTCTCTGTCTCCTTTTCTATCTTTCAGTTTCTTCCCTTCCTCTTTCTCTCTCTCTCTCTCTCACTTTTCTATGCTGAAACTACTATTCAAGTTTGTTTTAGTTACATCACACAGGAGTACTGGGCAGTTGTGCCATTTCCTGTAGGTTCCTATTTTGTTCAGTGTATTTCGCAACATTTGCATCTGACCCAAGACTGGAGTCAAACCAGCATTCACATTGATGAGGGAGGAAAGCAGACATCATACTGTGTCGACTGCTTTCTTCTACCACTTGTTTTGAGCACTTTTGCAGCTAAATCTTTCATTTTAGCTGTTGTAAATTCATTCAGATTTCGGGCTTCGAGTTTGTTTCAGACATGACATGGAATTGAAAAAAAAAATTGGTTCGCCCAAAATCTTAGCTTTCCGTTCATTGTGGCTACATCAGAAATTGCTTGGACTTCTCATTCATATGTTTTATCATACGTGGCATTAATAAAGCGACAAATGAATTTCACTTACTCAGAAATGTAACAAAAAAAGGAGGTTCACCACGATGTTGCCTGGGATGGAACATTTGAGCTATAAGGAGGCTTTCCAGGCTTGCATTGTTTCCTTTACAGCAGAGAAGGCTAAGGGGGATATGATTGAGGTGTATAAGATGATGAAGGGTTTGGACAGGAAGAATAGGAAGCAGCTGTTCCCCTTGGTTGAGGTGTCAATTACAAGGGGGCATAGTTGTAAGGTAAGGGACAGGAGATTCAGCATGGTGGCAGAGTGGTTAGCACTGTTGCCTCACAGCACCAGGGACCCTGGTTCCAATCCACCTTGGATAACTGTCTGTGTGGAGTTTGCATGTTTCTTTCTGTGTCTGCGTCGGTTTCTTCCGGGTGCTCCAGTTTTCTCCCACACTCCTAAGAGTTAGGTTAGGTTGATTGGTCGTGCTAAATTGCCCCTTAGTATTAGGGGGACTAGCAGGGTAAATAGATGGGTTTAAGGGGATAGGGCCTGGGTGGGATTGTGGTCAGTGCAGACTTGATGGGCCAAATGGCCTCCTTCTGCACTGTAGAGACTCTAAATTCTAAAACATAGATTCAGAGGGGAAAAATCTTTTTCATCCAGAGGGTGATGGGAATCTGGAATGCACTGCCTAAGAAGATAGTTGAGGCTGGAAACCTTACAACCTTTAAAAGGTATTTAGATGAGCACTTGAAATACTATAACATTCAGGGATATGGGACAAGTGCAGGAAATGGAATTAGCGCGCATTTAGTGGTAGATGTTGTTGGTGCAGGCTCAGACTCAGTGGGCGGAAGGGCCTTTTCTGCACTGTATGACACTCGGGGTGGGATCTTACGGCCTGTACTTAATATGGAGTTTTTATTGTTACAATGGTGATGACTCATCGATGAGCTCTGGAAATTTGTGCATCCAAACTTAAACACTTTTATTGATAAGCTTTAACTATGTACAGATCCAAATATAGTCTTGCGTGGAACTCTTCCATGCAGGCTTGCTGCTTTTCCATTCATGTGACCATTTCAGCAATCTTGTTCTGACATGTAATCGCAGTTTCTTTCTCTGTCTGAATTGCTGATTCTGCTGTCAATGTTTGTACCTCTTCAGTTAACTTCTCATTGCCAAGCTCCCCTTCTTCAAGCGTTCAATCTCCTGATTCAGCTATTCACTGGGCTTACTCATATTTTCTGGCTGTTTTTGCATGGAATTCAACTTATTCTACATCGTCTCATTAAATTACTTTTTTTGCAACATTTTTTTCAAGTTTGCTGTCAGTCATTCCATCTGGTTTTAATGTCTTCTCTTGAGCTTTAATTATTTTTGCTGATTCCTCTTTATGTTCAACTAGGTCCTAGTTTCTTGGGAAGTCTTGAATTCTTGCGTCTCTTCCAAGATGAATCCATTAGGTTTTCACTGGACAAATGCATTTCACAAATGGAAACTTTGGGCGGAATTCTCCCATCCCACCCGCCACTGGAATTTTAGCAGGTGGGTTGGGGACAATATGAAACCCCATTAACAGTTGGGAGGGAATTTCCAGTTTTTCGACTAGCGTGGCTGAAGAATTCCGCCCTTCATTTCTACTTGTCTTAATTTCAGCTAAACCCTTATTGCCTTGACTGTTACTTGGGTCTGTCTCCGATTAAGGGTTTACTTCTTTCCATTTTGCAATTCTCTTCATTTGATCATTTAATGACTTTCGGTGCTCACTTTCTGGGGTCTTTCCATGCCCTCTTTCTGGGCTCTCTCCATGCCCTCCTGAGCTTTTTCAGTGCTGTCCTTCTGGGGTCTTTCATTACTTCCCCAGAAATCTTCTGTTGCCTCTTCCCCGAGGTCCTTATTGCTTATGGATTTTTTGAGATTTGCCCTCTCTCTGGGGGTCATCTCCAATATTCCAGTCCATTGCCTTCTGTTTCTTCTTATGGTTGCCACTTTAAATGCATAATCATATTAAATGTATTACCACTTTAAATGAATTACCTCTTCAAATGCATTACCGCTTTAAGACTGTCAACTTTTTTTTAAATGGTCAGCAGCTGCTGGTTCTCTCTGTGTGCTCTGCCCGTGCTTTTGAAGTTTTGGTGTGAACATGGCAGGTCCTCCTTTGAACCTTTTTTAAACTTAAAAAACTTATTTTTACTGACAGAAAGTTCTGTCAGTGATTTCTGCAGTTTTTTTTCTACTCTGGCCATGTGAAGAATCTTTTCTTCTCTTCTTTTGGTGTGTTGGTATTTAAAAAATCAATTTCACTGCAAGATCCAGTGCTCTCGAGGTCCAAGGGGCCATTTTCAAAGCTTTTCAACTCATCTTCTAAAGAAGTTGAAGACATCTCTCTCAAATTTCAGAACTTGCTGCCTGTAGCCTCACAGTGCAAGGATTGCTGCCCGGACCCCCGTAGACAGCTTGAATCAAGAGCTTAACAATCTCAGCCTCTTCACTTTCCCATGTTCTGCAGACCAAGCTACAACTCCTTGGTGCATTTTTTTATCAATCGATTAAAAACACTGCTTGCTGTTCTCGCCTTTCTTTTTTCATTTTTTAAACTTTGCAGCAACTCCGTCTTCCTGTTTAAACTAAGTTCCGCTTTTTCTCAAACTCAAATCACAGCTCTTGTTTCTGAGGGTTACTTTCTCTTATTTCTTTCTATATATTTCTAAACCCTTGACTGCATTGGTGAAACCAGGTCTCCTCTGCATCTACCCCTCAAGGTCTGGCAATATCTTAACATGATGTGGAGATGCCGGCGTTGGACTGGGGTAAACACAGTAAGAAGTTTAACAACACCAGGTTACAGTCCAACAGGTTTATTTGGTAGCAAAAGCCACACAAGCTTTCGGAGCTGCAAGCCCCTTCTTCAGGTGAGTGGGAATTCTGTTCACAAACAGAGTTTATAAAGACACAGACTCAATTTACATGAATAATGGTTGGAATGCGAATACTTACAACGAATCAAGTCTTTAAGAAACAAAACAATGGGAGTGGAGAGAGCATCAAGACAGGCTAAAAAGATGTGTATTGTCTCCAGACAAGACAGCCAGTGAAACTCTGCAGGTCCACGCAACTGTGGGCGTTACAAATAATGTGACATGAACCCAATATCCCGGTTGAGGCCGTCCGCGTGTGTGCGGAACTTGGCTATCAGTTTCTGCTCAGCGACTCTGCGCTGTCGTGTGTCGCAAAGGCCGCCTTGGAGAACGCTTACCCGAATATCAGAGGCCGAATGCCCGTGACCGCTGAAGTGCTCCCCAACAGGAAGAGAACAGTCTTGCCTGGTGATTGTCGAGCGGTGTTCATTCATCCGTTGTCGCAGCGTCTGCATAGTTTCCCCAATGTACCATGCCTCGGGACATCCTTTCTTGCAGCGTATCAGGTAGACGACGTTGGCCGAGTTGCAAGAGTATGTACCGTGTACCTGGTGGATGGTGTTCTCACGTGAGATGATGGCATCTGTGTCGATGATCCGGCACGTCTTGCAGAGGTTGCTGTGGCAGGGTTGTGTGGTGTCATGGTCACTGTTCTCCTGAAGGCTGGGTAGTTTGCTGCGGACAATGGTCTGTTTGAGGTTGTGCGGTTGTTTGAAGGCAAGAAGTGGGGGTGTGGGGATGGCCTTGGCGAGATGTTCGTCTTCATCAATGACATGTTGAAGGCTCCGGAGGAGATGCCGTAGCTTCTCCGCTCCGGGGAAGTACTGGACAACGAAGGGTACTCTGTCCACTGTGTCCCGTGTTTGTCTTCTGAGGAGGTCGGTGCGGTTTTTCGCTGTGGCGCGTTGGAACTGTTGATCAATGAGTCTAGCGCCATATCCTGTTCTTATGAGGGCACCTTTCAGCGTCTGGAGGTGTCTGTTGCGATCCTCCTCATCCGAGCAGATCCTGTGTATACGGAGGGCTTGTCCGTAGGGGGTGGCTTCTTTAACGTGTTTAGGGTGGAAGCTGGAGAAGTGGAGCATCGTGAGGTTATCCGTGGGCTTGCGGTACAGTGAGGTGCTGAGGTGACCGTCCTTAATGGAGATGCGCGTGTCCAAGAATGCAACCGATTCCGGAGAGTAGTCTATGGTGAGCCTGATGGTGGGATGGAACTTGTTGATGTCATCATAGAGTTGTTTCAGTGATTGTTCACCATGAGTCCAAAGGAAGAAAATGTCATCGATGTATCTAGTGTATAGCATCGGTTGAAGGTCCCGTGCGTTGAAGAAGTCTTGTTCGAACCTGTGCATGAAGATGTTGGCATATTGAGGTGCAAATTTGGTCCCCATGGCTGTTCCGTGTGTCTGGATGAAGAACTGGTTGTTGAAGGTGAAGATATTGTGGTCCAGGATATTGCGGATGAGATGTAAAGTTGCATCTGGAAACTGGCAGTTGTTGGCGCTGAGCACTGAGGCCGTTGCAGCAATGCCATCGTCATGGGGGATGCTGGTGTAGAGTGCCGAGACATCCATTGTTCTGTACTGTAGGGATTCTATGAATGGAGGTCTCTCTTAGGCAGAAGACTTTCTGAGGACATATAGGGACATATAGGACATATAGAGTCTGTGTCTTTATAAACTCTGTTTGTGAACAGAATTCCCACTCACCTGAAGAAGGGGCTTGCAGCTCCGAAAGCTTGTGTGGCTTTTGCTACCAAATAAACCTGTTGGACTTTAACCTGGTGTTGTTAAACTTCTTACAATATCTTAACATCTCATTGCTCACATGTTTCCAGCCAGAGACATTATCCTCATAATCCATCCTCGTTGCCAATGTAATGATGGGCGCTACAGAATTCGTCAGAAACACAAAGGCTGGAATCTTACAGCCATTTATGCTGGCGGGAGTTTCCCATCCCGCTGCAGTGAATGGAAATTCGGGTGGGTGCCAAATTCTCTGACCTCGCTGCAGCAGGAGCGTGGCGCAAACGGCTGGTAAGATTGCGCCCAATGTGCATTTATTAACATTGAAGAACTGTGTAGAGGCTGGCAGCCCCTGGTTGCCTTGGAGCAACCCATCAGCTGCTCTGGACCCTATATGTCCTCAGAAAGTCTTCTGCCTAAGAGAGACCTCTATTCATAGAATCCCTACAGTACAGAAAGAGGCCATTCGGCCCATCGAGCCTGCACTGCCAACAGTCCCACCCTATCTCCGTAACCCCACATATTTACCCTGCTAAACCCCTGAAATTTGGGTATATTTAGTATGGCCAATCAACCTAACCCGCACATCTTTGGACTGTGGGAGGAAACCGGAACACCTGAAGGAAATCCATGCAGACATGGGGACACAGTGACTCAAGCCGGGAATCGAACCTGGGTCCCTGGTGCTGTGAGGCAGCAGTGCTAATCACTGTGCCACCGTGCCGCTCCACTCCCTCTCATCCTAATTAATCCCTCAAGTCAGATGACCCTGCAATTGCCACAGAAATTCAATGCAGTTATTCATGTTTTTCGCATTGGCAAATTTCTCCAAACTAACATTGCAAGATGCTCCCGGGAAAATCAATGTCTGAAATACCTCAATTTTTGGAAAATAATTTTTAAATTTTTAAAGAACTCTTTCAACTGATTGGAAATTCAGAGCTTTAAGAAAATGAGACAGCAAACTGCCTTAAAATATGAGGCCACCTTTCAAGGTTTTGGATGTGGAGATATCAGAATTTTTGAGCCTGAGCTTGCTGAATTTTATTTGCTTGTCAGCTCATTGGCTTCCCCGGATGTTGGCGGGTACCGCCAATGTGAACGCTGATTCATGACCATCCAGGAGAAGGCTCCTGGAGAAAGTTTACATCAACCCAAACCTGCTGCTACACAAGAACCTTACCAATTTGCCTACTGCTCGCCTCCCATCATGCCAAGACCACCGTGCCGAGGAATTGCAGTAGGCCCTGTGGCAGCAGGATTGGAACCAATGGACCACCATTAAAAACCCCTTCCTCATCACAGATCCCACAGCCCTGTCACCTGCCTTCAACCTGTCGCACCAACATTGGGTACTCCTCAAGCGTTTCTGCACTGACCATGGCCTTGGTGCAGCAAATTGGCACAAGTGGGGCCTTGTAGGGAACCCAGACTGTGGTGCACCCCAATCAATGACTCACATCACTGAAGACCAGCCCCTGACAAAATTCAGTGGAAGGTTCACTGAGCTCCATTTAGCCACTGCAGAAGACAGTACCCAGCTTGGTGAGTACTAAACGCACTAAAAAAAGGTGAAAGTGAGAAAAGCCATCAAGAATCCCCTCTGAATGGAAGTGTGAAGAGAGAGACATTTTAAAGGCAACCTAGAGACACCCTAACCAAAGGAAGATTAAAAATGCAAAGTGTTGAATTTAAGTCAACAGTGAAGACAATGAGACCTGCTAACTAACCAGGTACACTCAACCGACACTCAAACCCTTCTTGCTGAGGACAAAATAACCCCATGGCAGCACGAGGTCACAGTATTAGCACTGCCACCTCACAGCGCCAGGGACCCCAATTCGATTCCTGGCTTGGGTCACTCACTATCTGTGTGGAGTTTGCACATTCTCCCCGTGTCCACGTGGGTTTCCTCCGGGTGACCCAGTTTCCTCCCACACTCCAAGGATGTGCTGGTTAGGTGGATTGGCCATGCTAAATTCTCCCTCTGTGTACCCGAACAGGCATCGGAGTGTGGCGACTTGGGGATTTTCACCGTAACTTCATTGCAGTGTTAGTGTAAGCCTACTTGTGATGAATAAATTAACTTTAACCATCTTCGATTGGTTTTTACTAGTTTTCTTTTCTAGGAATTTTTAACAACTATCCATGAAATAACTATTGCTGAATAACTGATCTGGCCCTGAAAAAAGTAATCTGATATTTGTGGAATGTTGCTAAATGTGTCCATTATCAAATATAATATGGATTGTTTAAACAATTATTTAAAAGGTTTGCTGCTTACAATGGGTGTCATGAGACGGCAGTGGGATCAGAAGATCCTGATCTCCTGATCAGAGAGGATCCCCTGATTAGTTGAAGTTTATAAATTAAAACATGGCCTTATTACCTCCAAGCCATTAAAGCTCTTCACTTGCAATTATAGCATTCTGCACAGTCATCAGTATAAACGACTGAAATTTGGTTCATGTCTTAATATTCGCACTATTATTTCACATTAAATAGTGGGAATGCTTTGCCCAATTTTGTTGAAAATGTCGTGACTTTTAGAAGACTTGTCAGAAACATAGGTTGAAATTCTCCCAACTCACCTGCAGCTGAGATTCTCCAGTCCCGCTGCTGTGAACGGAGATTTGGCTGAGCGCCAAATTCTCCATTCTCGCTGGCAGCAGCAGCAGGGCATGCAAGACTGGGGAATTCTGACCATAGTGTGATTTCTAGGTATGTATTGTTTGATGTTGTCGCTGTTCTTGTTTGTGCTTTGCAATAAAGATTAAAAACAAAATTTTAAAAACCCTACTGACCTGATATTCATTTTTAAAAAATTCATTCATGGAACATTGGCATCGCTGGGTGGCCAGCATTTATTGCCCATCCCTAGTTGCCTGAAGGCAGTGGAGAGTGAACCACATTGCTGTGGCTGTGGAGTCATATGTAGGCCAGGGAAGGACGGAGGATTTCCTTCCCTAAAGGACATTAGTGAACCAGATGGATTTTTCCGACAATCAACAATGGTTTCATGGTCATCAATGGACTCTTAACTCCAGATATTTTTAAAGAATTCAAATTCCACCATCTACTGTGGTGGGATTCAAACCTGGTTCCCAGAACATTCCTGATTAGTAGCCTAGCGATAATACCGTTAGGCCATTCTTTGAAAGTTCTACCTACTCCAAGGCTATTCTGTTTGGATAATGCTACAAATTAATAATGAAGTGTGTCGTTGTTTCAATTCTTGGATGATAGTAGGGACTGTTTATTTCTTGCAAAGCTGAAGGAAAAGTACTCATTAGCACAATGAACAAAGGAAAAAAAGCCATTGAGGAATTATAGAATGATTCAGTACTGAAGAAAACCATTTGGCCTATCTCTCCCTTGAAACCTTTGGCCAATCACTTTGAAACTGCAATGCCAATTAATCCCCTGCCTTTTTGCTATAATGGTGTAACTTCTTTTCCCTTCAAGTATTTATTCAACTCCCCTTTGAAAGTTTGTATTAAATGTATTTCCACCATTCTTTGAGGCTAGTGCGTTATTGATCAGACCAACTTGCTGCGTATTTTCACTTTTGCCACTGCTGGTTCTTTTGCTTACTTTAAATCAATATCCTTTGGTTAGCAACTGTCTTTACCACGAGAAACAGTTCCTCCTCATTTACTCTGTCAAAAGTCTTCATGACTTTGAACACATTTATCAAATCTCCTCCAAAACTTCCCTGCTCAAAGGAGAAAAAACCCAGAATCTCTATACTCTGCACAAAACTGAAGTTACTCAGTCCGGATAAATTTCCTTTTCTTTCTAATGTGATGCTACTGTGCCTTTAAGAAATGTATCTTAATCATGTTTCTCTGAAGTCTTTTTCAAGCAGACCCTGGTAGAATATTTTGGCACAGAACTGTCAGTGAGCCAATGACCTCTGGGCTAATGCAGAGTCCTCGAGTTTTATGATCCTTTTGAAATTGTTGGGCGAAGAATGATTGACAGGTCAGGTGGCTTTGGACAGCTTTTTCTGACAGGAAAGTACAAGGTTTTAGTTTCATTTTGGTTCGAAGCTGTTTGGACTGCAGACTGAAAACAATGTTTTTTCTCTCTCTCTCTGGTGTGAATATTCTGCTGACTGTGTGTTGCTGCTAGGAGCTATTGAGGAAGGCAGTGAGTTTCTATCTCTCTCTCTCTCTCCAGAGGCGACTGAAGGCTCCAGAGCTGGGAAGCCTCAGCGTTTTAATTCAACATTTCAAAGGACTAATTCAGAGCAGGTATTAAAAAGCTGCAAAATGAAGCATCACATGAGCATACTTTGCTTTCTGTGCCATGCCTGTGTTTTGTGGGAGCTGTTTGATTTGGAACGGTACAGTTAGCTGTTAAAGTTTACACAATATCATGGGGTTTTTTTGTAATTGGTAGAAACTATGCTAATTTTCTTATATGTTAACTGTGTTCTTAAATAAACTTTGATAAACGTTTCCTAGTGCGACACTTGAATTATACCTGGAATCAGACATCTTTGCTTACCCGTGCCAAATTCCAAGTGCAAACCCTATGCCCCAGGCTGACTTCATAAAACACCCTGGAGTTTCTGGCCTGGGTCATAACACAAAGTTGCACCCAGAATTGGCCACAAAGTTAAAGTTTATTTATTAGTCACAAGTGGCTTACAGTAACACTGCAATGAAGTTATTGTGAAAATCCCCTAGTCGCCACACTCTGGTGCCCGTTCAGATACACTGCGGGAGAAATTAGCATGGCTAATGCATCTAACCAGCACTTCTTTCAGAATGTGGGAGGAAACTGGAGCACCCGGAGGAAACCCACGCAGACACGGGGAGAATGTGCAAACTCTGCACAGACAGTGACCCAAGCTGGGAATCAAACCCAAAAATTGCAGATAAAAAGACATGTGAGTCTTTGCTTATCAGCAATAACTCGAAGAGACGAATCATCGCAAAAAAACCTGTACCCTGAAGGATGCTTCAGAGAAGAAGAAGATAGATTCTACACTGAGGATATTTCTTGGCCAAGGTTTTCCTAAACTCGGTAGTATCTATTTTCAGTTAAATATTTAAAGTTAAAGTTTAATTAAAAGTTGATGTTCAGTTCGAGTTAAAGTTCAGTAAAGAGTTAATGAGTTGCAACTGTTTATGTTTGAGTTGGTACTAGAAGTGTTAATTTAAAAAATGTTGAATCACTGTCCTTGTTTGACTCATTAAACTGGAATTCTTGGAAGATGTTTAAATCAAAGCTATATAACACCACAAAGACACAGGGAGAACTCCACACAGGCAGTCACCCAAGGCTAGAATCGCACCTGGGTCCCTGGCGCTGAGGCAGCAGTGCTAACCACTGTGCCACCATGCTGCGGGGGCCAACGAGTGTTTAAATGTGGGAACATTCCTATGGTAAATTAATTTTATGGGAGTTATGCAATACAAATAGCAAAATCAATAAAGCACGAACAACAACATTTCATTCTTCTTGTCATAATCAGTACTCCATTAATGATATTGGAACGGTGGAGGATGAAGTAGCGACAGATTAGGTGATTTTAACAAATCTGATGCCTGATGTGTTGAAATACTGTAGAAGGAAATCAGCCAAATAAATTGAGTGCTGAATTGTGCAGTGAGAACAGCCATATCAGGTCAAGCAAGATTTAAGGGACATGCTCACATCTAGAGGAGGTTCATTGATCTGATCCTTACTGTCAGAGGACTGCGGAGATACTTGACTTTTTGCAAGCTTGAACGAAGGCAACTGACTGGTGATCTTACAGAGCTATTCCTGAGTATCAGAAAGGTACATCTGAAGCACTGCTTCAAACTAAACCCCAACAGCAGAGCATGTGGGTGGGTGAGGTTCAAGCTAGTGAAAGCCAAACATTGAAAAAGACATATCTGCAACTGATTGCAAGTTGCATAAAGAAAGATTGACACTTGAAATGGGCTTTTGGAGAGCGCAGGAGAGAGAAAACACTCTAAGTGCGCTAGAAACAGCTGATTCCTGAGATTGCAAATGGTCTCTCTCATCTGGATCAACCTTCTGATCTAAGGAACAGTAAGAAATCTCACAGCACCGGGTTAAAGTCCAACAGGTTTATTTGGATACCAGCTCGTGATACCAGATAAATCTGTTGGACTTTAACCTGGTGTTGTGAGATTGGTAGTTGAATTATTGCTGAGTATCAAAGCTTTTAAAATAAAGGGGCAAAACCTGCAATTCTTGGGTTTGGGAGGGTGTAAGTTCAGATGTACAACTTCACAGGGTCTGCAATCTTTGGCAGGGCAGATTTCATGTCTATTCGGCTGCAGAAACACTCAAGTAGAAATTCCCTCTGGATTCAGGGTGGGCTGAGGGTGTGTCTGTCCTGGACACGCAACAACATGGAAATAACAAGAGTCAAGGCGGAATTACCCCTCCAGAATTTTCCCTGCTAATCCATTATTGATAATATTTAGAATGCTTGCGTGTGGGTGGTCCAGTGCCTTCCCATACGTTTCCACAGCTCTTGCTCCTGTTGTTTCCCTGATGCTGAGATTATGAGTGCTGACCGTAAATATTTATGTTAATATTTCTGCTCCTGGTGAACATGGTGTCACTGACAAACTCTTAAAATATTCAGAGAAATGCTGAGACTCTGCACTGTTCAAAAGGGGGGTTATGTTAACAATATGAGGAACATAGTCAACTGCAAAGACGTTGGTGGCAATTTTCCGGCCTCACCGCTCCTGGTGCGGATCGAGCCAATCTGGGAAAATTGTGTGCTGACCTTAAAATGGGTCTTGCGCCTGGTGCCAAACGGTTTGCAATCGTCCCCGTCCCTTGGTACTGGTGCAAGCCGGATCTCGCCCAGAAAAGGCGCAAGGCCAATTAGCATATTTAAAGTAGCATTTAAATATGCATAGCCCTTTCGGCACTGGATCTTCCAACTCTTGGGTGTGGTGTGAACCCGGCAAGAATCACGACTGGTCTGCCCTAGCCGACACCAGGCGTGACGGCCATGCCGGGGGACTTGGAGGCCACTGTAGCTCTTGTGTAGTCATGGACATGACTGGGTAGTGCCCACCTGGCAATGCCCACTTGGCACATTGGCAGTGCAAGTGAGTGCCCTCTCTTAATCACTCACAGTGGAGCATGTCGGGAGGATCTCCTGCTGCTTGTGGAATTCTCTTCCTCTTTGTTATCTGCACCAAAGCTGCCAGTGCAGTGTTGCAAATTCTTGGAGCCACTCTCTGCCACGCTGTGCCTCTCAACTTACTCTGACACACAGCAACAGAGCAACACACCTACCATTGGCTGCATAACAATTGTTTAAATTAACGGTTGGCATGAGGCTTGCCGGATGATCCCACGTTATAATCACCATGCCCATTTTCAGGAAACAACTTAATTTGATGGCTAGTGTGTCCAGAACTGTCTGGGGTTTCAGCTTTGGGGGCCAGAGTCTCTTCATGCTGAAATCATACCTCTGAAGTTTTTTTATTACAGACATAGAATCATATCACAGAATCATTTAATCCCTACCGTACAGATGAGGCCATTCGGCCCATCGAGTCTGCACCGACTCTCTGACAATATGCACTAAAGGGGCCTCGGAATGATGAGGTCTGAAGTGACCAATGCCACTACTCTGGCTGTATTTGATCGGCCTAATCTTACGATGCAATTGGGGTTTCTGATCAATTCATTGGCTGGATGACAGAGAATCTTTCGGAAGCGAGTGGAGAATTCTGGATAAAAAGACATGTGAGCCTTTGTTTGTCTGCGATAACTCGAAGAGACCAACCGCCGCAAGAAAACCTGTACCCTGAAGGACACTTCAGAGAAGAAGAAGATAGATTCCTAAACTTGGTAGTATCTACTTTCAGTTAAATAGTTAAAGTTTAATTGAAAGTTGATGTTCAGTTCGAGTTAAAGTTCAGTAAGGAGTAAATGAGTTGCAACTGTTTATGTTTGAGTTGGTGCTAGAAGTGTTAATAAAACAAAATATTGAGTTACTGTCCTTGTTTGTCTCATTAAACTGGAATGCTTGGAAAGCGTTTAAATTAAAGCTGTATAACACCACAAAGTCACGGGGAGAACACCACACAGGCAGTCACCCAAGGCTGGAATCGAACCTGGGTCCCTGGAGCTGTGAAGCAGCAGTGCCAACCACTGTACCACCATGCTGCTGTTGTCATCCTGAGATTCAAAATGGAACATTGTGCTTAGGTTCAGGCATCAAGATAGCTTCTAGAATCTTGGAGGTGTCCAGGATGCTCGTTGGACAATAATCTGGGACTACACCAGCTGCAGAGTAAATCCCAAGATCCAATCTCCTTTATGTCTGTGGGACTAATTTCATCCTGTTGATATCCTGATTCCAGATATGATCTGGAGGACAAGCATGAGCCGTTTTGTTGTGTGACAATTTTCTCTGGCAATGGCAAGCCTCGTTGCTCTCTCAACAGACAATGAATTTTCTCTAAAGAGCGAGTAGCAATTTTCCAGAAAAGACTTATCTATAATTGCTCACCTTTTCAAATGATTCTAACTGAACCTAAAATAGAAATGAATTCTATAGGCCACTTGTGGTTGAGTGGAATAACCTTTTAAAATGCAACACATTCAGTTTTTAAAAGACAAAGCAAAACTTACTCGCTTCCTGATATTTAGGCAACACATTGTTCAAATCCTTGACAACATAGCTTACTGCTCTGCTAATGACCAAGCAATTTCTCTTTTAACTTTTTGTTACCCTCAGGTGATGCCGGATCAAATGTCTCTTTTCCTTCACCTCTTTTAACCACAATAGATTTTTAAAAAAGAATATACTTATGCTGTCGCTATAAATGACAAGATCAGACAGGCTTTATTGAGTTTTTAAAACGCAAGTCGTGCTACAACTGTTGTATAAATGCACACACATTGCCACACAAACACGTGCACATACAGACATGTGCATGCACACACATCTACGTGCACATACACACACACACATTTGCATGTACACAGTGATGACTTCAGCCAGGCTAATGAGGTTGGCTTGCTAGAGTATGAACTACCTGATGAGTCCTGGTTAAATAAGGGAGCCTCATGCTCCCTACTTAAAGCAGGTGTGTCAGACTCCCAGCCTGTATTCAGCAGGGAGCAACTGAAGAGCTGGCTATGTATAGATGTATGGTGTAAATAAAGTAACTTGGTGACAGGACTTATGCCTCCGTGGAGTTATTACATACACACACACACACTCACACACATGGACACATATGTGCCTGCATACATACATGTACACATATACGCACATGTGCATGCGCACACACACTATCACTTTCAAAGTTCATACTCACACAAATAGATTACAGAGTTGCGAGGCTAGACTTATTGAAACTTACAGGATACTGCGAGGTCTGGATAAATTGGATGTGGAGAGGATGTTTCCACTAGTAGGAAAAACTAGAACCAGAGGGCACAGCCTCAGACTAAAGAGACAATCCTTTAAAACAGAGACGAGGAGGAACTTTTTCAGCCAGAGGGTGGTGAATCTGTGGAACTCTTTGCCGCAGAAGGCTGTGGAGGCCAGGTCATTGAGTGTCTTTAAGACAGACATAGATAGGTTCTTGATTAATAAGGGGATCAGGGGTTATGGGGAAAAGACAGGAGAATGGGGATGAGAAAAATATCAGCCATGATTGAATGGCGGAGCAGACTCGATGGGCCGAGTGGCCTAATTCTGCTCCTATGTCTTATGGTCTTGTGGTCTAATTCATGAAGGTTGGCAACTTGGCTGGATTTCAATAGAACTCGATGATACTGGTCTTTGTGGCATGAGGCAGTTTAAATATGTAGAAGGACGAACTTATCTGTTCTTTTGGAGACAGCAAAACTGAGCTAAGTACTTCTTTAACATCTCTGTCTGTGGCACTTGGATAATCAAAATCAGCAAGCAGGATTAAAAGGGCTTCCCGGTTGGATGGAGAAAGAGAGAGAGAGAAAGGGTTTTTGTTTCTTCAATGACTCCGATGCTTATTCTCTTTCTGCAGAACAAAACTACAGTTGATTAAAAGGTTGACTTGTCATATGAACCACTCTCGCCAACTTGTCAGTGACTCAAATTTGGTCATAGCTAGTGCATTCCAATTGGAACATAACTAGATCATAGTAGGGAATTCCTCTCTCAGCCAGGGTCTCATTGTCCAAGTGATTAGTCTAATCATGTACCTCCACCCAGTTCAGTACCCAGATGAATATCAGGATGCTTTTCTAATGGGAATAGAGTTATCCCAATTCAGACTCCTCCAAGGCCATTGTCACTTTGCGGATGATTTTGGAGTTTAGAAGGTGTATTGACTCAACTGTGCAACCTTCTTTGAATGTGATTGCAAGACACTGAAATGTGTCTTTAGCCTTAAAAAATAATCAATTATATTTCCAGCCAGCAAATTCAAAAATCTTGTTATAATATAAAATACGGTTTCACAACACTTTTATAGTTCAGACTTTTCCAAAGCATCTAACATCTGAAAATAAATGACTGTGTTTACAGAATAAAGGTCAAAGGGCAAGGTAATGTTCTGTGCTTAGTTCTGAGAAGATGATAATGAACGTAATGCCAATTTTCTAAATCCACTTTTCTTTTGGAAAAATAATTAAGCTGTGGTTTTCTCAATGGAGTACTTTTAGCACATCAATTATTGTTGTTACATTAAATTCTGGTCTGCATCAGCAAACTCTCTCTATAAAAAAAGTAATTTTAATGTTGCACATTATAAAATAAAAGTGTTGTGCCTTCCCTTCTTGTCCTCCATGCAAACTGACATTGTAAATCATTCCCTATTTTAGGCACTGTCCTCTCATGTCAACTCTACCTCAAAAATCATAGAATCCCTACATATGAGGCCATTCAGCCCATCGGGTTTGCACCGACTCTATGAAGGAGCATTTTGCCCAGGCCAACCCCGCACCCTATCCCTGTAGCCTCACACATTTACCATGGCTAATCCACCTAACCTACGCATCTTGGACAATAAGGGGCAATTTAGCATGGCCAATCCACCTAACTTACACATCTTTGGACAATAAGGGGCAATTTAGCATGGCCGATCCACCTAACCTACACATCTTTGGACAATAAGGGGCAATCTACCATGGCTAATCCACCTAACCTACACATCTTGGACACTAAGGGGTAATTTAGCACAGCCAATCCACCTAACCAACACATCTTTGGACAATACATGGTGGCACAGTGGTTAGCACCGCTGCCGCACAGCGCCAGGGACTCAGGTTTGATTCCTGGCTTGGGTCACGATCTGTGCAGAGTCTACACTTTCTCCCTGTGTCTGCGTGAATTTCCTCTGGGTCTCCAGTTTCATCCCACAGCCTGAAAGACATGCTGGTTAAGTGCATCGGCCGTGCTAAATTTTCCCTCAGTGTATCCGAACAGGTGCTAGGGTGTGGGGACTAGGGGACTTTCACAGTAACTTCATTGCAGTGTTAATGTAAGCCTACTGGTGACACCAATAAATAAACTTTAAGTAAGGGTAAATTTAGCATGGCCAATCCACCTAACCTAACCTACACATCTTTGGACTGCGGGAGCAAACTGGAGCACCCAGAGAAAACCCACGCAGACAAGGGAGAACGTGCAAACTCCACACAAGCAGTCATCCAAGGCCGGAATTGAACTGGGTCGCTGGCATTGTGAGGCAGCAGTGCTTAACCACTGTGCCACCCTGCCGCCCCCGGCATTTGTTAACTCAACATGCTTAACTCCCACGAAATTCAGTTTAAAAGTCTGAATCAGGACACTTTCTGAGGAGGACTGCTTTGTCATTCTAGAAACCCCATAGCTAGTGGTTCATAACAGCTGAAGTAAAAATGATGCTTGCAGCTGTCACATATTCCAGAAGAGTTTTCATCCCTTACCGTTCTGTCCTTGCAATGTATTCTCCACATGGTGTGTGTTCCAATCAGTGAATAGAAGGCATGACTGATGTTAATGAGAATCACATAACAGCTGATTTTTCTTTCATCTGGTGATTTGCTTTCTATCTTGAAGCATGATGTGCAGAATCTCATTTTGTGATGCTAAAATGCTTACATGTATATTGGCAATTGATTATTGCACTGAAACTGGTGTATTACTGAGCCTTCCATTCTTCAGATGGATGCATGAGGTGAATTTTCTGTAATATTATGAGTAAAGGCCCAGCACCTCATGAACAACAATGGCTGTGCAAACCCCAGGGCTCCAACCTATAGGATAAGCTAACTGATTGTAATTTGATGTCCAGAGTTAGATTATGTACGTGGCTGGTTTTACAAAGTGTGTTTTCAGTTCAGTCTGTGTTCGACAACAGGGAAAGACAGAACCAAACACAAATAATTCCAGGCTAATTCCAGCGATAACACTTCGTGACGACGTTTGAGTTTCTGGTCAGCTATTAACTCACTTATGATTTAGCTGCCAAGGTATTAAACCTCAAGGAGCTTCTTCCAATCTCTACATCACAACAGCGATTAAGCTGAGAAAATAAAGTGCCAAATTAGCTGCAAAATTCTTTCTGGGAAGCCCTGAGGTTTTGAGGAAGTGCTATGTAAATTAAAGTCTTCCTTTCATAAAGTTGTAGCATCCCAACAGTGTAGTAGAAGACCATTTGGCCCATCGAGTCTGCACCGACTCTCCGACTAAGCAGCCCGCCCAGACCTGATCCCTGTAACCCCACACATTCACCCCGCTAATGCCCCTTATCTACATATCTTGGGACACTAAGAGGCAATTTATCATGACAAATCTACCTAACCTGCATGTCTTGGGACTGTGGGAGGAAACTGGAGAACCCGGAGGAAACCCATACAGACATGAGGAGAACATAGAAGCATAGAAATTAGAAGCAGGAGTAAACCATTCGGCTCTTCAAGCCTGCTCTGCCATTCATTTTGATCATGGCTGATCATCGAATTCAATATCCTGATCCCCCCTTCCTCCCATATCCCTTGATTGCTTTAGCCCCAAGAGCTGTATCTAATTTCCTCTTGAAATCAGACAATGTTTTGGCCTCAACTACATTCTGTGGCAGTGAATTCCACACATTCACCACCCTCTGGGTGAAGAAATTTCTCTTCTCCTCAGTTCTAAAAGGTTTACGCCTTATCCTCAAAGTATGACCCCTAGTTCTGGAGTCCCCCGCCATTGGGAACATTCTTTCTGAATCTACCCTGTCTAACCCTGTTAGAATTTTATAAGTTTCTATGAGATTCTCTCTCACTTTTGTAAACTCCGGTGAATATAATTCTAACCGACATAGTATCTCCTCATATGACAGACCTACCATCCCAGGAATCAGCCTAGTAAACCTTCGCTGTATTCCCTCTATAGCAAGGACATCCTTCCTCAGTTAAACTACACACAATACTCCAGGTGTGGCCTCACCAACGTCTTATACAATTGCAGCAAAATATCTCTATCCCTATAGTCAAATCCTCTCGCTATGAAGGCCAACATACCATTTGCCTTCTTTACTGCCTGCTGTACCTGCACACTTACTTTCAGTTACTGATGCATGAGGACTCCAAGGTCTTGCTGAGAATCCACCTCTCTCAATTTACACCCATTCAATTAATAATCTGTCTTCCTATTATTGCTACCAAAGTGGATAACCTCACATTTATCCGCATTATATTGCATCGGCCATGCATAACCCCACACACTCAGTTTGTCCAAATCACGCTGAAGCATCTGTGCAACTGAACATTCAAACTCCACACAGTCACCCGAGGCCAGAATTGAACCTGAGTCCCTGGCGCTGTGAGGCAGCAGTGCTAACTGTTGTGCCACCATGTCACCTTTTTTACTTTTACTTTACTTCAAATATGAATACTGGGCAAATATGATTTGCTCCATGAAGCAGGTGAGTGCAAATTATTTAAAACTACTTATTTGGCAGTAAGGAAATTTTAAGTTGTGATATATAACCTAGATGTAACTTTGATGCTTTGGAAGACAGAACTTTGGTACTCCAGGCCAAATGAACTTCAAATCTAAAAATAACGTAACGAAACAGGATTAATTTGACTTAATCTGCTGAGATACATGATTGGCAATAGTGGTCTTGACTTTCTGATAATAGCCATGAGATCCAAAGGTGTACACATCCACTCCAAATAGGTGTGAGTTAGGTTAATTGGCCATGATAAATTTCTCCTTAGTGTCAGGGGGATTAGCAGGGTAAATACGTGGGGTTACGGGGATAGGGCCTGGGTGGGATTGTTGTCGATGAAGGCTCGATGAGCCGAATGGCCTCCTTCCGCCTGTAGGGATTCTATGATCCTATGAGAGCCATTACAAAGACCAACAGCTGCCAAATGACAAGCAAACTGACTATGAAACATGGGCCGCACGGTGTCACAGTGGTTAGCACTGCTGCCTCACAGCACCAGGGACCCGGGTTCAATTCCAGCCTCGGGTCACTGTCACGTGGTGTTTGCACATTCTCCCTGTGTTCTGTGCCGGTTTCCTCCGGGTGCTCTGGTTTCCTCCCACAGGCCAATGCTGTGCGGGTTAGGGAGTTGGCCATGCTAAATTGCCCCTAAGTGTCAGGGGGATTAGCGAGGGTAAATACACGGGGTTATGGGGATAGAGCCTGGCTGGGATTGTAGTCAGTGCAAACTCGATGGGCCGAATGGTAGGATTTCTGAGGAGATGACGTCTCCTACACTGTAGGATTCTATGAACAACTGCGGGAATAGAGATCCAGACTGGTGATCGATTGATTCAATAGAGACTTCCCCTTTAACCAATGGATCAGGCATTGTTTATTGTCTATTTATTACATAAATCCCTGATGGAGAATTAATTGTCTCACAGATTCATTCGAAGCAATTCCTTCAGAGACCATGAATCTGACAGTCACTATGTCACCATTTATAAGTGCAAAGAATTTAACACACCTCTCCCTCTTGCTGATTGTTCTGCCATTAATTTCACTACATTAATCTAATGGCAAATTGTTTAAGTTTTAAGTTTATTTATGAGTCTCACAAGTAGGCTTACATTAACACTGCAATGAAGTTACTGTGAAAATCCCCGAGTCGCCTGTTCGGGTACACTGAGGGAGAATTTGGCATGGTCAATGCACCCAACCAACACATCTTTTGGACCGTGGGTGGAAACCGGAGCACTGGGAGGAAACCCACGCAGACACGGGGAGAATGTGCAGACTCCGCACAGACAGTGACCCAAGCTGGGAATTGAACTTGGGTCCCTGGCGCTGTGAGGCAGCAGGGGTAACCACTGTGTCACCGTGCCACCCCATAGCAGGTAACTCAAATTCCTCGGAGGCATGGTTAATAAATAAACAGAAGTTGTCAGATATCATGGGTTGGATTTTATGAACAGTCATGATCTCCAGCTAAAAGGTCAGGTGGTGTTCGGGTTAGGGCGTACAATCCTGCTGGCTGCACAAGTTAGTGCTGGGAGTCACATTAATTAGTTTAAGGCAACATTTCCACCCCTCCTTTCGGGTGGACTTCTTAGAGACCTGCTGGCCAATGGGATGACTGGTAGTTCTGTCATCCCAGCAGAGTCTGGCGGGAGAAATGGCCACTGCAGCAAGTCCCAGATTCAGAGGCAAGTCTGGGCATCGCAGGATTCTGGCAGCTCCCTACCGAGGGGCTGGTTGAGGAGGGCTGGGCTTGAGAGACTAGGCGATGAAGACAAAAGGCAGAGTTGCCCTCATGGAGGGGGTGCCACCAATGGACTCAGAGGACCCACAAAAGGAGGAGGATCCCACTGAACCTCCTCCTCCCCATCATTCACTTGCCTAACACGAGCCTCTGCAGCTAAAGCTGACGAATTTCCCATTGGACATGCTAAATTTGACCTTGGTGTCCCAAGATGTCTAGGTTAGATGGGGTTAGCCGTGGTAAATGTGTGGGATTACAGGGATAGAATGGGGGAAGAGGGCCTGGGTAAAGTACTCTGTCAGAATGTTTGTGCAGACTCGATGTGCTGAATGGCCTCTGCTGTACTGTAGACGTCTATGACTCTATGATAGCATTGGCCTTTCACAACCCCCCCCCCGGCCCACCCTGCCATGAGCCCGCCCCGCCTCCAAACCTGCTGCCTGGGGACTGTAGAATCGAGTACCATATGGGTCCTATATAATGATATAAGAGAATATGACTTCAATATGAATTCAACAGGTTCCACAAAAGTTACAATCCGGTTTGTTAAATATTTAACTGGCAGTTTGAGATAAATGTCATGAACTCACAATAAATCAAATAGTGATTTGTATAGCTGTCAGCGGCAGGAGCTCCATGGGAATGGTATAATTCAAATACCTTTTATAAAAGGAATTGAAATTGTTCTGAAAATTGAAAAGGGAGTCAAAAAGAGTTTGGCAGATTTAACAATTAGAATGGAGGACCCTGGCTGAAGGAACGTTAGTTCAAATTCCAGCTTTGATTGTTGTTTAAATTCTCTCTCTGCCATTGTCCATTTAATTTCACCGTGTTGACAGATAGAGTCCTATCCGCGGGGAAAAATCTACGTGAGAATTAATTCCCATCCCATGAATTTCTTCATGGTGTGTCATTGGGAGCAGTGTGTTGATTTGGGAAAGCGAACTCTTTGAGGGTACAGAGATTATTGAACCAGGCAGGAAGGCTATTTGACAAGCAGATGAAATCTGGTCTTGAAGAACTTTGATGAAACTGAGGAGTATCAAGGGCAATAAGAATCACTCCTTTTTTCAGTATTCATAGAATCTGTACAATGCAGAAGGCGGCCATTTGGCCCATCCAAGCCTGCAACGACAACAATCCCATCCAGGCGCTATCCCTGTAACCTATGCATTTACCCTGCTAGTCCCTCTGACACTAAGGGGCAATTTAGCATGGCCAATTCACCTAACCCGCACATCTTTGGAGTGTGGGAGGAAACCGGAGCACCCGGAGGAAACCCACGCAGACACAGGGTGAACGTGCAAACTCCACGCAAATAGTCACCTGAGGCCAGGATCAAACCCGGGTTCCTGGAGCTCTGAGGCAGCAGTGCTAACCATTGTGCCAACGTGCTGCCCATTATTACTGTTGGTTGCATTCAGGGTAAAAGGCCACAATCCCTCAGATCCAGGACAAAGTGGTTCCTGTAGTCATCGGTGTCCTTCTCTATAAGAACATTACAGAATTTTGATACAAGGATGAAGATATACACCAGGGATGGGGCTGACTGAATATTTTGATGTACAGGTTTATGTTTTATTGCATGGTTTAGTTAAAATTTCTCTTTGGGTAATTTTCTTCCATTTAGTGTTACCGTTCATTCATATGTAATTCTTTAATGAACAAGCTATGCACCCACAATTAATTTATGCAAGGACAATAAAGTGAATTGAAATGAGTGTAAAATGATAACGCAGACTGCACCACAATCCAGCTAAAATGCTATCATTGTAATGATGCTGTGGCTTTGTTGGAAGCATTTTCACCTCTGACTTAGAAAGTTGTCAGTTCAAGCCCCACTCAAGAGTCTTTGGGCTGACATCCAATGCAACCCTGAGGGACTGCTGCACTGTCAAAGGTGCTGTCTTTCAAATGGGGTGTTAAACTGAAACCCTGATGACCTTCTCAAACATATAGGGCTAGGTTTTTGCTGAATGAGGGTGACTTGGGACAGAGCCCATGGCATTCAGTGTTGCTGAGAATATTGGCGGCGCACGTTGTAGTATGCCTTTAAGGGATATGCAGCATGGTCACTCGAAGGGAAGTGTGTCATGTGACTTGTCTCAGTTTCACTTTATTCTCTGAACAGAGCACAGCTGCTCTGCTGCTGATGCCTTCACGCTTTCTACCTGTGATGACAGTCTGTTATTAATATATTTGATGTTTAAAGGGGACTGCTTTATAATTCAGTGTTTTGTTACAGAGAGTTGGTTTGTATGGAGGGAATTCAGCAGATGCTGTAAAGCAGGATAATTACTCATTTTAGTCATGTAACCGTTTGGTAGAAGGCATAATGGGCTTTTGTTTACAAACAAAAGGACCATTGTGGGGGCGGGGGGGGTTAATTAAATTAAAGGAATATGAGTTAGATATGCAGGGTCATATAGTCATGTGATACTAGAAATAGAAGGAACAATATTTGTAGCAGAGAAAAATAGCTTTTTGTGTTCAGTTGTTGATTGGAGCTGGTTAAAAACAGAAGTCTGGAGGTTGCTCTAAAAAGTCACATCCCCTCTGAAAGTTTCATGGTTGTTACCCAAGACAGAACAAGTAAATTTGTGAATTTGCTACCAATATTTAAAGTGGGGTTTTAAGTCTATAAGAGAAATATTGCTTAATTGGAACTGAAATAGTGATGAATTAGAAATTAAGAGTTGTTTCTTTTCATGTTTAAATATTGTTCAATGGTTAAGAGTTTAACTGCTTCTTTTTTTAGAACTACACTGTTATGAATAAAGCTTGCTTTGATTTTAAAAAGTCCCTAATTTGTCAGTAGAATTACTCCTGAGGTGAAGAATCCTTTCCTTACATTTATGCCAAAATAGAAAAATTGTTGGGGTCTAGTCTGGCTTCACAAAATACCTTGGGGTTCTGGTCTGGCATCCTAACAAACCTTTGTATAAGTGTTCTCATGTACCTGTTCAAAATAAATGTAGCCAGAACATGTTTACGCAATCCTGCATGAGTGATTGGTGCTGTTATATCATTATAAAATATTACACTACCCCAATGGCCCCTCATGCCCCCATGCCAAGTTATGGGACTTCCAGGGCCATTCACCCTTAAACACCCTCAAGAAATTAACCCTATAGCGACAGTAAGGTTTGTGACAATTTTGTTTTAATTTTTAAAGTCATTCATTGATTATTTCCCACGTTCTGAAAAAAAGACTCATTTTTTCCCACAGGCAAATAAAAGTGCCTTTAAACATCAAAATATCAATAGCAGAAACAGCAAGCATTGTAACCTCTTTATCGTGGGTAAATAAACATTGTGAAATTGACAGCACAGATAAGAGACCAAGATTTGTCAAGTAATTTTTTTTCCCCTGGGGCTCAGGTGTTTCAACAAACTATTGAATTTCTGGGTTGTTAGCCAAGATTCATTATGTATTCTTGGCTGAGAGCCAAGACATCCATTAGAGTACTGTTGTCACCATATGTTTCATTGCTTCTGCACAATGCATAGTGGGTGAATTGGCATGGAAGTGTCATAACTTGGCATGGGGCATGAGGGCCCATAGAGGGTGTGTGGGGGGCATATCTTGGCATGGGGCCATAGGAGTAGCTGGGGAGAATGGGGTGGCATGGATAGGGTAGAAGGACTGTTGGAAATCAGGGGGTGGGGGGGGGGGTGGGTTGGGAGGCATGAGGGAAGAAGGAGCTTTCTGTTTTTATTATAATTGGGGCAAAGCGCCATTGCTATGAGGCAGCCTTTTAAAACAGCCTTTCTCCACACCGGGCAGCCCCTGTGGCTGCCTCCAAACTGAGTTGGTGAGCCCGACTACAGCTCATCCCACCCTGGTGGGCACTTTCTCCTTCAGCAGGTGACCTGAACTGGCAATTTTCCAGCCTCCCGCTATGGCCTTAAGGATGAAAATCCAGCCCAAGGCACTATTTCGAAAGAGATCAGGGGAATTAACCATGGCATCATGGTCAATAGTTATCCCTCCATCAACATCACCAAAAATATTATCTAGTCATGATCACATTGCTGTTCAGAGACATTGCGCCATGAAAATTAGTTGTCATGTTTCCTGCGTTACAGCAGCGATTACAATTCAAGAGTAATTCATCAGCTATAAGACATATTGTAATGTCATGTGGTCATGAAAGATGCTACATAAGTGCAATCCTCCTTTGTTCATGGGTGTAGCATTGAGGGATATAAAGCAAAGAACAAGAAAAGGTAACAAAGTGTGAATATATTCAAATATAAGGGGTGAGGTTTTCCAGCCACGCTTGCCCCAAAACTGGAAAATCCCACCCGAGGTCAACGGATCTTTGCATAGCTCTCTACGATTCCTGTGGCAGGCAGGATTGGAAAATTCCCCTCACGGTGCCAGTCATGACTCAGTAATAAGAATCTGGCCTCTGAGTTAGAATGTTGTAGGTCCAAACCCAACTCTGGAGGTCTAAACAGATAATCTTTCCTGGTAGGGTTGAAACCATGCTCAGACAGGGGACAGGCTAGCCCATTGCACTTGGAGTATGCTGACGCCTGAGATGTTGGTTTGCCCAGGCTAGGGTAGAGTAAAGGATCAGATTAGCCAATGAGATTAAACCGAGGCTTTAGCTGATGCAATTTTTCAAAACCATCTCAGCCTTTTGGCTAAGATGAAGCAAAAGATAAAGCCAGGGAAGGGGTGTAAATCCTCATCCGGTCAGCTAGGATCTTGTTTGTACCTCACATGTGGACCATGAATTGTATTCAATTTGAACTGGGTTTTTTGGTTGGAATAAAAATACTGGAAGGTACCAAATAAACCACATAATCTTAACATACACTCCATTGCAGTAGAATCAAATAAGCATAGAATCCTTACAGTGCAGAAGGAGGCCACTCGGCCCATCGAGTCTGCACCGACCACAATCCCACCCAGGCTCTATTCCCATAACCCCATATATTTACCCTGCTAATCCCCCTGACACAAGGGTCAATTTAGCACGGCCAATCAACCTAACCCACACATCTTTGGACTGTGGGAGGAAACTGGAGCACCCGGAGGAAACCCACGCAGACATGGGCAGAATGTGCAAACTCCACACAGACAGTGACCCGAGGCCAGACTTGAACCCCGGTCCTTGGCACTGTGAGGCAGCAGTGCTAACCACTGTGTCACCCCACTGAGGGAGTATTGGTTTTTCGGAGGTGCCAAATTTTGGGTGGGATGGGAAAGCAAAGCTGGTTTGCCCCAGATGCATGATCCCGTGGCCACTACTTCGAAGAGCAGGACAATTATCCTGGTGGTCCTGACCAATACTTACTCCTTAAACAAAACCAACATTGTGGATAAGCTCATTGCTGTTTGTGGGGCCTTGCTGTGTGCAACTGGTCACATTTCCTATCTTACAACATCTGCTACATCTCAAAATTACTTCGTAATCAGGAAAGTGCTTCCGGACATCTGCAGTTGTGTAATACAAATACTTCTTTCTCAATAAACACACAGTTAAATTGAGCTCAGGTTTGCCCTGTACTGGGAGCAGTTGGTTCCAATCTCTTCCTCAGTGCGCAGTAATAATATTCCACCATTGTGCCAGTGCTGGTTAGGGTTGCCGAGTGTGACACAAGGAACAAGGTGAGCTAGCTCTCTGATGAAGGTGGCAAAATGTTGCATTTCTCCACCCTAAGCAATAGTGTGAGCATCCATTTTGGACCTAAAAGGAATCGATCAGAGTATTTTCTATATGGTGAGAAGCTAGAAACACCAAAGGGAGGTCCAAAGGGACTCAGGGGATCCATTCATTGGTGGAATAGGCTCGAGAAGTGACTCCTAGCTAAAATCAAGCATCAGAACAAGCCCAAGATGTGGTGCAATACCTCATCTTGGATCACGTTTGTCTCTCTTCATAGAACCATAGTGTCCTACAGTGCAGAAGGAGGCCATTCAGCCCATCGAGTCTGCACCGACCACAATCCCATCCAGGCCCAATCCCCATAACCCGATGCATTCATCTTCGCTAGTCCCCCTGACACTAAGGGACAATTTAGCATGGCCAATCCATCTAACCCCCACATCTTTGGACTGTGGGGAGAAACCGGAGCACCCGGAGGAAACCCACGCAGACACGGGGTGAATGTGCAAACTCCACACAGACAGTGACCCAAGCTGGGAATCGAACCTGGGTTCCTGGCGCTGTGAGGCAGCAGTGCTAACCACTGTACCATCGTGCTGCCTTCGGTCTCTTGTGGAGACCTTGAAGTAGATTCAATTGGAGTTTGAATTTGTTTTTTGGAGCAAGCAAGGAATGGATTTGGGTTTGTCTGGTCCACTCTGAGCTCTGGCTTTGTAATTTTAAGAATGGAGTAAAGAAATTTAGTACATATATCCAACAGTCAGTTTTATGGCAAAGAGCAATTATATATCAGTTCTAACTGGACCTTCATTTATCCATATTCAGGGGTGGACAGCCGAAGAAATTACATAGAATATAGGGCACAGAAACAGGCCATTCGGCCCAACCAGCCCATGGTGCTTATGCTCCATTTGAGCTTCCTCCATCTTTTTTCATCTATAACCACCATTGTAAACCATGTATCTCACCATTCCTTGTGTAAAGAAGTTTATTATGAATCCTCTTTTGGACTTTTTGCTGACTATCTTACATTGATGGCCTGTAGTTATACTCTTCCCCATAAGTGGAAGCATTTTCTCATAATTCTAAAGATATCTAATAGGTCAGCCCTCAACCTAGACGTTTTGAAATAACAGGGACCAAGCTTACCAATCTTTTCCTGATATGGATACTGTTACAATTCCAGATGAGACCTGAAATTTTGTTATGATCCAGTTGGAGAGCGGTAACTTCTCTGTAAAGCAGAAAATATCCCATTTACTTGTTAAGCGAATAAAGTCAAAAGATTCCACAGTTTCAAACAAGCAGAAGAAATGTTACTATGTAAGAGTCAACAAAACAGACAGTCAACATTATCTATTTTATACTCTAAAAAGAGCCAGAATTAACATGAGGCAAACTGCGATTGAATACATCAAAAACTGGATGTTGAAGAGCAAGATAAATTCCACAAATTTCTCAGCAACTCACTCAGATGTCAGTAATTGCTGTGAGTCACAAAATTCCTTCAAATGTTGCCTTCCTCATGAGAAGTTTCAGCTCTTCACCTTCTAAAGGTTAGTCTGATCCCCAGCTAACAGCAGTTCTTCTCCCCCTAAATTCTATGGGTACAATCCTTACCAAAAGGCACACTACTGGAGATCTCTCAGATATGCTCTGAGATCCAGCCTTCCTGATCTTTCTTTCTAGCTGAGCTGACCTACCCCTGAGACTCTGCTATGGTGTTGGTCAAGCTACACTCCAGCATTTAACTACATGCAAGCTTCCAGATCCTCAACCATGGTGTTATTGACAATTCTTTCTGGACTTCTCCGAACCTCAACTCCCTAACAACACAAAGCTATCAACTGTTCTTTGGCTTATCTGTGTCCAAACTGCAGTCATGATGTGGAAATGCCGGCGTTGGACTGGGGTAAACACAGTAAGGAGTCTAACAACGCCAGGTTAAAGTCCAACAGGTTTATTTGGTAGCAAACACCACTAGTGCTAGTGGCGTTTGCTACCAAATAAACCTGTTGGACTTTAACCTGATGTTGTTAGATTCCTTACTGTCCAAACTGCACACAGGGTTGGAGCTATCAACTGTTCTTGAGCTCCCCTGGGCCCTAGCGCCCCAGAGGCTTCTCTGAGCCACAGCTGCAGAGAACTAGTGACCTGCTGCCGTTCCTTCAGCTCCGGACTAGCCTTGTCACCAGGTCACACACTGGTGCTCAGACACCCTGATCCCCTGGTCTGGTTCTTGTGCCAGAAACAAGTCACCTGAGCAGTCGTCCCACAGTATTCCTGGGCTGCCAACTTTAAGCACATGCAACTTGTCCCTCTGAAGTTCTCTGCACTTCCGTTGGAACTCCTGGAATGCCAAGAGGCAGGCAGCAATGTCAGATTCCATCACCATATCCACATATTGCTGGCATCATCCTTGTAGACCTACTTTGCACCATCTCCAGTCCCTCCATATCCTTCTTATAATATGTCAATGAGAACTGAGTGCGGTGGCACAGTGGTTAGCACTGCTGCCTCACAGCGCCCAGGGACCTGGGTTCGATTCCCAACTTGGGTTACTGTTTGTGTGGAGTCTGCACGTTCTCCCCGTGTCTGCGTGGGTTTCCTCCGGGTGCTCCGGTTTCCTCCCACAGTCCAAAAGACGTGCTAGTTAGGTGCATTGGCTATGCTAAATTCTACCTCAGTGTTCTGAACAGGCGCCGGAGTGTGGCGACTCGGGAATTTTCACAGTAACTTCATTGCAGTGTTAATGCAAGCCTACTCGTGACAATAATAAATAACGTTTTTATTCTTAAGTGTGGTCTAACCAAGCTTTTATGCAAGTTTAGCCCAACTTGCCTACATTTCAAATCTCCTTTTTCGCTCATAACCTGTGAAGGAACTTTTAGTGATTATTGAATTTGTATTCCAAGATCCCTTTTGTTTCTCTATCCCACCTAAACATGTACCTTCCAAGTAATACGTGACCTCCCTATTCTTCCTACCAAAAGAAACACAGGAGGCGTCTGAGAATCAGAGCAAAGTGAATATGTTTCGGTCCTCTTCAGGGACTGACTAACTAACAGAATCAGCCTGCTTTACAAAATCTAAATTAGCGGCAATATTTTTTGCACGATTTTTGCATTCTCCTACCTGCTTATTAGCATCGTTAGGGCTTGGTTAAAGGAATCAGATTGCAGATTGAATTAAATTGTAGGCAATCAAGGATGTCAAGGTGTGCGTACTGCTGAGGCGATTCCCACCTCTTTCAGCACCCCCCAAAGTGATTATGCTGCTTGCTGATTCTGGCTTAATTAACACTGAGCAGATGTGTGTGTGTAAACAAGAACAAGATCTGTGACAGAGTCTAACCCACTTCAATTACAACAGGGAACTGTCATTAACTCAACAGCCTGCAAAGACAAACAGATCCCAAAATACAGCCCTTTATTCCTGATCCCAGTGAGCCATTCAGAGAGATATAAAAATGTCTTTTTCTTACAACTCTGAAATGTCGGCGATAAACTGACACCGCACACTCCATTCCACCAAGCACTTACCCAATCCCAAATGCCGCATTGCAATCAATTGTAAGTGTTTGCTGAGTCAAGTTGCCCTCCAGTCCTGATGATGAACAGACTGGCATGGTTAAGGGAATTCAATCTACATGAACGGAGGTGATTGTCTTAACATTGGTCTGCATTTTGTTTTGTGGATAATAGATGCAGCTATCCTTTCATTTTCTCTTAATCTCCCTCTTGCGTGAAACATGTGAAAGGGGTTAAACAAATAAACAACATTACAAGAAGTAAAGATGAGACATTAAACCAAGGCTCTGATCAAAGTAAACACAAGAGATCCTATTGCATGGCTTCATGGATGAGCAGATGAGTTCTTGCCAACGCTCTGCCTGATATTTGTCCTGATGTGGAGATGCCGGCGTTGGACTGGGGTAAACACAGTAAGAAGTTTAACAACACCAGGTTAAAGTCCAACAGGTTTATTTGGTAGCAAAAGCCACACAAGCTTTCGAAGCTCCAAGCCCCTTCTTCAGGTGAGTGGGAATTCTGTTCACAAACAGAGTTTATAAAGACACAGACTCAATTTACATGAATAATGGTTGGAATGCGAATACTTACAACTAATCAAGTCTTTAAGAAACAAAACAATGGGAGTGGAGAGAGCATCAAGACAGGCTAAAAAGATGTGTATTGTCTCCAGACAAGACAGCCAGTGAAACTCTGCAGGTCCACGCAACTGTGGGCGTTACAAATAGTGTGACATGAACCCAATATCCCGGTTGAGGCCGTCCGTGTGTGTGCGGAACTTGGCTATCAGTTTCTGCTCAGCGACTCTGCGCTGTCGTGTGTCGCGAAGGCCGCCTTGGAGAACGCTTACCCGAATATCAGAGGCCGAATGCCCGTGACCGCTGAAGTGCTCCCCAACAGGAAGAGAACAGTCTTGCCTGGTGATTGTCGAGCGGTGTTCATTGAACACCGCTCGACAATCACCAGGCAAGACTGTTCTCTTCCTGTTGGGGAGCACTTCAGCGGTCACGGGCATTCGGCCTCTGATATTCGGGTAAGCGTTCTCCAAGGCGGCCTTCGCGACACACGACAGCGCAGAGTCGCTGAGCAGAAACTGATAGCCAAGTTCCGCACACACGCGGACGGCCTCAACCGGGATATTGGGTTCATGTCACACTATTTGTAACGCCCACAGTTGCGTGGACCTGCAGAGTTTCACTGGCTGTCTTGTCTGGAGACAATACACATCTTTTTAGCCTGTCTTGATGCTCTCTCCACTCCCATTGTTTTGTTTCTTAAAGACTTGATTAGTTGTAAGTATTCGCATTCCAACCATTATTCATGTAAATTGAGTCTGTGTCTTTATAAACTCTGTTTGTGAACAGAATTCCCACTCACCTGAAGAAGGGGCTTAGAGCTTCGAAAGCTTGTGTGGCTTTTGCTACCAAATAAACCTGTTGGACTTTAACCTGGTGTTGTTAAACTTCTTACTGATATTTGTCCCTCAGACAACCCTCTTCAGGTAAGGACACCAAAACTGCACACAATACTCCAGGTGGGGTCTCACCAACGCCCTATACAATTGCAGCAAAACATCCCTAACTCTATACTCAAATCTTCTCACTATAAAGGCCAGCATATCATTTGCCTACTTTATTGCCTACTGTACCTGCGCACATATTTTCAGCGACTGACGCACAAGGACACTGAGGTCTCGCTGAGTATCCACCTTTCTCAATTTACACCTATTCAAGTAATAATCTGTCTTCCTATTATTGTTACCAAAGTGGATAAACTCACATTTATCCACATTATGCTGCATCTGCCTTGCATATGCTCACACACTCAGCCTGTCCAAATCACACTGAAGCATCTCTACATCCTCCTCACAGCTCACCCTCCCACCCAACTTTGTATCATCTACAAATTTGGAAATCATACATTCAGTTCCCTCTTCCAAATCATTAATATATAATGTGAACAGTTGGGGTTCTTGCACAGATCCCTGCGGAGCCCCACAAGTCACTGGCTGCCAATCAGAAAAAGACCCATTTATGCTAACGCTTTGCTTCCCATATAATAACCAGCTTTCTATCCATCTCAAGACATTACCTGCAATCCCAGGTGCTTTTACTTTACACAGTAGTCTGTTATGTGAGACCTTGTCTAAACCCTCCTGAAAATCCAAATAAACCACATCCACTGGTTCTCCTTGGTCAATTCTACTCGTTACATCCTCAAAGAATTCCAATAGATTCGTCAAGCATGATTTCCCTCGTATAAATCCATGCTGACCTTGTCTGATTATACCACTGTCTTCCAAATGCTGAGTTATGAAATCCGTGATAATATATTCGAGCAACTTCCCCAGTACGAACATTAGGCTCCCTGTTTTCTCTCTACCTCCCTTAAAGAAGGAACTTCTTTACGCTGAAGTGAAGTTTCACTATTGTTAAATATTGGGGAAAATAAAATAAAAAAATGGAACAATTAACATAAAAACAGGGAGGTGATTAGAGGCAGGTGGCTGGAGAAATGATGAGATACAAATTGGCCTATCAGTGGGAAACAAGTATTTTACGTATATGATTAGGGAAAACAATAGGGCTGTAGAAGGGATAACTTCAAAGTGGAGAGACAAGGAAATTGACGGGTTAACTGCCAAAAACCGACTCCACATGGTGAATAACATCAAAGGGGAAGAAATAGAATAACTGTAGAACACTAACTAAAAGGAAGGGAGACTCATCTAACATCAGATAGTTGCAGATAATCTCCCGAAAGAAGTAGCCATTTTCTGCCGTTGCTGAACCGGAAGACTCTTTCTGGTTGCACATTGTTACCTTTCATCCCACCCACTCATATGTGGGGCCACAGGGATAGGGCCTGGGTGGGGATTGTTGTTGATGCAGGTTCGATGGGCCAAATGGCCTTCTTCTGTCCTGTGGGTTCAATGGTTCTATGATCATGTGATACTGCCCAGACATCTGCTAAACACTGGGATAAATTTCTTGCTGTTGTTCCTCACCAGCTGTACGTTGACTGCATGGTAACTCTTGTGATTGCGGTATCACTTTCCATTGATGTAGGGGGCCCACAGAATCATGTTCCTATGGCTAATGGCACCATTTTATAGAGCATGCCCATCAGCTCCCGGATATTTCCGGGAACAATAAATTGCGACACATTGCTGATGTTGCCTGCTTCATCCTGGAAGGAACAGGTAGCAAAGAGTGAAAGGGCAACAGTGGTCTTCCCAGCCACTGGGAGAGCATCCCTCACCCTGGCTTGAAGCTCAAAGTTTCTGTGAAGGAGGTGGCATTACTCTGTCATTACCTCTTTAATGATTAGAAGCATCCTGAGGAACTCTCCAGGCTCAATACAACATAGGACTGGGGGTCCCAGAAGGCCCTTTGGGGATAGCCCACCATCTTCACAGAACTGCCTGCTACCCTACATATGCTGGTCATTTAGCAGGGACAAATGACCGTGCGACTGCCACTCCCATACCTATATGAGGCAATGCAATTCTCTGCCCTCCTTTGATCAACAAAAACCTCCAGACTCCCGAAGCAACTCAAAACACCACTTCCAACAACCTAGCCTAAACATGATTAAGTCAAATATACTCAGCTGCAAGCTGTCACTAGACCCAGAACAGGACCCATCATGCTTCAGGAATGAATAAGGAAGATGTTGCTTACACATTCATTGGTCAAATTTAGTATTTGTGCATTACATCAGCCTGTTGGGATCTTGAACTTTTGGCTTCTTTATTAACATAAAGGGGACAAACCTCTGTGCGTGACTGCAGATGAATTGCAGCGGGGGGGTAGTGGTGGTGGGGGGGGCGGGGGGGGGGGGGGGGGAGGTGGGGGGTAGGCAACAGTCAGCAGTACCTTCCGAAGATTCAATTCACACCTTGTGAATGATTTCATAGCTAGAATGTCCCTTTCATTGTTCATATCACACTGCCTTCATTCTGGCACCTTAGGTTTTGCTGTGAGAGACATTTGGGGCAGGATTTTCCAACCACGCTCGCCCCGAGGTCAGAAAATCCCACGTGAGGTCAAAGGACCTTTGCTTGGTCTGTGTCCTGCCTGCTATGATTCTCCTGGTGGGTGGGGTAGGAAAATTCCACCCTTGAAGTAAAAACTGGGAGATCTGATAATCTCCCAGTTTCTAATAGAAAGGATTTCCCCTGCATCATGAAAAATATGGAAGAAAGATTTGCATTTATCGAGAATCCTTCGTGACCACCAGAGAACTAGTGAATGTTCTTGAAGGGTAGTCATGATTGCAATGTAGGAAACACGACAGCCAGTTTTGCGAAGTCAGTTCTCACCAATAGCAATGTGATAATGACCAGATGACCAGTTTGTGATGAACTCGACTGAGGAATAAACATTGTCCAGGACACCCCTTCTCCTCTTCAAAATAGTGCCACAGAATATCTTATTCCCACGTGAAAGCAAACAGGACCTCAGTTTAACATTTTGTTTAAAGGCACACCACAAATGAATAATGGAAGGTTAAGCAATTCTTAAATGATAAAATTTGTGAACATTTTTACTGCAAAGCTGAGGGCACTTCCATAATCACCTCTTAATTTCATGAGTTAACATGCTCACCATAGTAGCCAATTAACTGTTGCAGGATATTCCTTCAATGTGTTTGCATTTTCTACATAAATCTTTAAGTGTTGACCCAAGAATGTGAGGATAATGAGCCACATGACTGAGCAGGCGCCAGCAATGAAAGCAATGCAAGTTAGCTATCGGAGGCATGGTACCACTAGCAATGTAACAGTTTTAGGCAGAATTCCAGGAGAGCCTGCTCTTTCTGATGTAAGGAGACACAGATTACATGGGTGTCATTCTTAAGAAATGACAATGTAATTAACGTACAGATTGCAAGCTAACAATTTAAGCGCTCTGCTCTGCATTTAGACAATCAAAGTAAGCTGTTATCTTATTGTCATGGAACTGGGGCAGAGGAAATCTACAGATTCACAAGTCAAATTTTGCATTCACATTAAGCCAAAAAAACACAGCTAAATTATTCTCTCTGTGAAGGATTAAATATTAAAATACATGATGGCTAAGACAATGAGGAAGTGAACCATAACAAATCGCTCCCAGCTTTGATCCTGGCCTGTGTTGAGTTAGCTGATATTGGCCAGGGCACTGTAAATAACCTTCTGACATGGATAGAGAAAAATGGTTCAGGAAACCACACTTTATCACCAAGCATGACTCTTCCTGAAAGATAGCGGCCGGAACTCTGCCACCTCGCCCGCCACAGAATCGGCGTGGGTGAGGGTCCGACAAGGAAATCTCCGTTAACCTTGGGCGGGGATTTCTGGTCTCGGCCCAGCAAGGCCGTAAAATCCCACCCAGCATGTGCGCATTGGCAGTGATGGCAGCATTGGGCATGTTGTTTAAGATTAAATAACCTGTCAAGGTTTTCATTAAATCATAAACGGGAGGCACAGGGGAGGTGATGGCCTAGTGGTATTATTGCGAGACGATTAATCCAGAAACTCAGCTAATGTTCTGGGGACCTAAGTTCGAATCCTGCGGATGGTGGAATTTGAATTAAATTTTTTTAAAATCTGGAATTAAGAGTCTAATGATGACCATGAAACCATTGTTCGGAAAACCCATCTGGTTCATTGATGTCCTTCAGGGAAGGAAATCTGCTGTCCTTACCTAGTCTGGCCTACATGTGACACCAGAGCCACAGCAATTTGTTTGACTCTCAACTGCCCTCTGAAATGGCCTAGCAAGCCTCTCAGTTGTATCAATCGCAACAAAAGTCTCAACAAAGACCCAAGCACATGAACTGCAGCGATTCAAGAAGGTGGTCCACCACCACCTTCTCAAGGGCAACTGGAGATGGGCAATAAATGCTGGTCAGCCAGCGACGGACATGTCCCATGAATGAATAAAAAAAGAATCATACAGTGCACAAGAGGCCCTTCGGCCCATCGAGTTTGCACATCAGAAACTCCTGGCCTCTCTCCTAATCCCATCTGCCAGCACTTAAACCATAGCCCTGAATGTTATGATGTGCCAAGTACTCATCCAGATTCTTTTTAAAGGATGTGAGGCAATCTGCCTCTACCACTCTCCATCTAGTACAAGTGATCTCTGAAGTTTTTTTAGTTTATTTATTAGTGTCACAACTAGGCTTATATTAACACTGCAATGAAGTTACTGTGAAAATCCCCTGGTCGCCACACTCTGGCGCCTGTTCGGGTACACTCGGGGAGAATTTAGCATGGCCAATGCATCTAACCAGCATATCTTTCAGACTGTGGGAGGAAACCGGAGCATCCAGAGGAAACCCACACAGACACGGGGAGAATGTGCAGACTCCACGTAGACAGTGACCCAAGCCAGGAATCGAACCAGGGTCCCTGGCACTGTGAGGCAGCAGTGCTAACCTCTGTGCTGCCATGCGGCCCCTCTGATGTGGAATGGCAGGGAGCACCCAAAGATCATGGCGTCAGACAGCGGCGAGCAGTCAATGCCTTCAGGGGAAGAGTATGGTAGAAAAGAGGGAAATATATTTGTTTATAACACAGGTTATCCCATGGGAATGTTTACAATTGAGTTGGCTTGCCTCTGGTTAATAATAACAGGAGCATTATAATTTTGTAGACAATTTGCTTAATATGCATTACAAGAACAAAAACATATTGCAAGGGAACTTTGAATAAAGCCTGATGCTGCATTCCTAGTGGGTCTGGTTAATCATAAAGCATGCACAATTGTTTAATTAACAGTAAAGACACATAAACCAGAGAGAAAGAAAGACCGAACAAATTGGACAAAGGTTAAGATGGAAAGGAAGGGAAAATGTATCACCAAATAATTCACCTGAAGAAGGAAAACAAATTAAAGAATGACAAAAGGATAAAGGAACATTGGACAAATATTAGGCAAGACAATGTCAGTGCAGATAATTAAAATCAAATGGTAGGAAGCTCAGGTCAATGTGAAGGTGCAAAGAATAGTTAATAGTTCCAAGAGGTTCACCTACAAATAGATTTGGCACCATGGACACTACTGCATAGGTAAGTTAATGATATTGCATGAATTGCTTGATTTCTTCTGGTTTGCTAACTTTTATTATACAAGTGTATACAGAGGGGACTGGGGAGGTGGTAGATGGAGGGTGGAATCAGAATGGTCACAGATAGTATTTTAGTTTATCATGTCAGGCCACAGTGTATTATGGACTTGGGACCATAATACCATTAGATAAAGGAGCAGAATTAGCCCATGAGACCCATCGAGTCCGCTCCACCATTCAATTATGGCTGATAAGTTTCTCAATCCCATTCTCCTGCCTTTCTCCCCGTATAATTTGATCCCCTTTACTGGTCAAGAACCTATCTATCTCTGTCTTAGATACACTCAATTATCTGGCCTCTACAGCCCTCTGTGGCAATGAATTCCGTAGATTCACCACTCTCTGGCAGAATAAATTCCTCCTCATCTCAGTTCCAGTGACTTGGGGTCAATACTAGTATATTTTAATACTGGACAAAAAGGACTGAAATAAATGGCTGCCCAAGGGTCATCTGATCTCTTTTGTTGATTGAAATGACTCCCCCATCTCCAGAGGGAACAAAAGGAGCATTCCAGGCTGATGAGAAACAATACCCTTTCCTGAAACTGATCCAAAAAGGTGGTAGCGAATTGAATGAGTCAATCAAAAACAAAGACAGCGATAGTTTCAAACTTGCAACAGGTCAAATGACAATGCAGAGGGCAAAATCTTCCTGTCCCGCCCACCATGGGAGTGTTTCTGGACAGTTGGACCTAAAACATCAGGAGCAGGCTGAGGGTAAGAGAGATTGTGTCTGCATTTGATTTATTTTTCAGTTACATTTGGCTTAAAAATCGGAGGTTTGTTTCAAAACAGGAAGTAGGCCCAGGAGCAGCCTGGGGAAGGTTTAAAAAGGGCTAATTTAAAAAGGAGGTTTTTGTTCAAAACAGGAAGTAGGCACAGGAGCAGCCTGGGGAAGGTTTAAAAAGGGCTTACCTTGGAGGTTTCAGCCTCATTGTTCCACAGGAGCAGGCTGAGGGTAAGAGATTTTTAAGCCAAATGTAACTGAAAAATAAATAAATAAATAGAATGCAGACTAAATAGAATGCAGGAGCAGGCTGAGGGTAAGAGAGATGGTGTCTGCATTCTATTTATTTATTTATTTTTCAGTTACATTTGGCTTAAAAATCGGAGGTTTTTTTCAAAACAGGAAGTCGGCCCAGGAGCAGCCTGGGGAGGTTTTTTTGGAGGGTTTAAAAGCAGGCTGCACTTTTGAGCGGGCAGCGTCTGGAGCGGGCAGTGGAGTGAGCAGGGAGCAGAGTGTGAGCTGTAAGGGCTTTGGCTCACAGGGCTTCGGCGAAGGCGAGGAAGGTTGTTTGTTTTTCTTCTGTTACACCCCCTTTTTTGTTTTATCTCCCAAAAACTAAAATGGACATGGCTGGTATGAGTGGGAGGCCAGTATACTGCATTCGGTGTGGGATGTGGGAGTTCCTGGAGACAACTTGTCTCCCGGAAGTCCATATCCGTGCCAGATGCGTGGAACTGCAACTCCTGAAGGATCGTGTAAGGGAGCTGGAGCTGAGGCTCGATGAACTCAGTTTAGTTAGGGAAAATGAGAGATTAATAGATAAAGGTTATAGTCAGGTAGTGACACCAGGGTCTTGGAAGGAAGACACGTGGGTTACAGTTAGGAGGGGTAATAGTCAGAAGGGTGATGTGCCAGAAAGTACCCCAGTGGCAGTCTCCCATAAAAGAAAGGGATGGGCAACAGATGGGAGAAGGGAAGGGAGTGAGCAATCTGTGGAGGGAGCCCCTGTGGTTGTCCCCCTCCAAAATAGGTATATTGTTTTGGATTCTGTGGAGGGGGATGACCCTCCAGGGGTAAGCCACGAGGACCAGATCGCCTCCACGGAGACAGGCTCAGGGGTCCGGAAGGGAAAGAAGGGGTTTAGGAGAGCGATAGCTGTGGGGGACGCAATGGTTAGAGGCACGGACAGGCGGTTCTGTGGGAGTGAACGAGAATCGAGAATGGTAGTCTGCCTCCCTGGTGCTGGGGTACTGGATGTCTCCGAGAGGTTAGGAAGCATATTTAAAAAGGAAGGTAGTCAAACGGATGTGATTATACACATTGGTGAAAATGATGTAGGTAGGAAGAGCAGGGGGGTCATATGAGAGAAATTCAGGGAGTTGGGTGCTCAGCTAAAAAGTAAGGACTCCAGGGTAACAATCTCTGGACTGCTCCCGGTGTCTAGTGCAAGTGAGGCTCGGAACAGGGAGATTCTCCAGTTGAACGCGTGGCTAAAGGACTGGTGCAAGAGGGAGGGTTTTAAATTCATAGATAACTGGGAAATCTTCAAGTCAGGATGGCAACTGTACAGAAAGGATGGGTTACACCTTAACTGGAATGGAGCAAATATCCTGGCTGGGAGTTTTGCTAGAGTGTTTCGGCAGGATTTAAACTAGTGTGGCAGGGGGGTGGGGAACAAAACAGTAGGTCAGTAAATACTGAGGCTGGGGTTGAGCTGGGGGCCAGGGCAAGGCTAGCTAAGAAGAGGAGCACTCTGGAGGAGGATGATCTGAGTGGGCCTGGAGGTCTGGAGTGCATCTGCTTCAATGCGAGGAGCATAACGGGTAAAACAGACGAACTTAGGGCCTTAATGCTCATGCGGAATTTGGATGTGGTTGCGGTGACGGAAACTTGGTTAAAAGAAGGACAGGATTGGCAGCTGAATATTCCGGGGTATAAGTGTTTTAGGCGAGACAGAGAAGGGGCTAAAAAAGGTGGGGGAGTAGCGATATTAGTTAAGGAGCATATTACCGCGGTGCAGAGGGTAGACAACTTAGAGGGGTCATGTACTGAGTCGCTGTGGGTGGAACTCAGAAACAGGAAGGGTGCAGTCACTATGCTGGGGGTGTACTACAGACCACCCAATAGCCCACGGGAAGTGGAGGAAAGGACATGTCAGGAGATTCTGGATAGGTGCAGAAAAAATAGGGTTGTTGTAGTGGGGGACTTTAATTTCCCTGGCACAGACTGGAAAGTGCTTAGAGCTGGGGGTCCGGACGGGGAGGAATTTGTAAAATGCATACTGGAAGGTTCTTTGGAACAGTATGTAGATAGCCCGACTAGAGAGGGGGCTATACTGGACCTAGTTCTGGGAAATGAGCCCGGTCAGGTCGTCAAAGTTTCGGTTGGGGAACATGTGGCAAATAGTGACCACAACTCTGTTAACTTTAGGATAGTAATGGTCAAGGATGAGTGCTGTCCTACGGGCAGGGTGCTAAATTGGGGGAAGGCTAACTATAGCCGGATTAGGCAGGAATTGGTGGATGTTGATTGGGAGAGGATGTTCGAGGGTAAGTCCGCGTCTGGCATGTGGGAGTCTTTTAAGGAACTATTGATAAGGCTGCAGGATAGGCATGTGCCTGTAAAAAGGAAAGATAGGAAAGGTAGGATTCGAGAGCCGTGGATAACCAGGGAAATTGAGGATCTGATTAAAATGAAAAGGGAGGCGTACGTTAAGTCCAGGCAACTGAAAACAGATGGAGCTCTGGAGGAATACAGAGAGAGTAGGAAAGAACTCAAACGGGGAGTTAGAAGGGCAAAAAGAGGTCACGAGATGTTCTTGGCAGGCAGGATTAAGGAGAATCCTAAGGCATTCTATTCATACGTTAGGAACAAAAGAGTTGTCAGGGAGAAAATCGGACCTCTCAGGGACAAAGGAGGGGAATTATGCTTAGAACCCAAGGGAATAGGGGAGATCCTAAATGAATACTTTGCATCAGTATTCACGAAGGAGAGGGGCGGGTTAACCGGGAGTGTCTCGGAGGGAGGTGTTGACTCGTTAGAGAAAATCTCCATTACAAGAGAGGAAGTGTTAGGTTTTTTAGGGAACATTAAAACTGACAAAGCCCCAGGGCCTGATGGCATCTATCCTCGACTGCTCAGGGAGACGAGAGATGAAATTGCTGGGCCTCTGACGGAAATCTTTGTTACTACTTTGGGCACGGGTGAGGTCCCTGAGGATTGGAGGATAGCGAATGTGGTCCCGTTGTTTAAGAAGGGTAGCAGGGATAACCCAGGAAATTATAGGCCGGTGAGCTTGACGTCCGTGGTAGGGAAGTTGTTGGAGAGGATTCTTAGAGACAGGATGTATATACATTTAGAACGGAACAATCCCATTAGTGACAGACAGCATGGTTTTGTAAGAGGGAGGTCGTGCCTTACAAATTTGGTGGAGTTTTTTGAGGAAGTGACAAAAACGGTTGATGAAGGAAGGGCCGTGGATGTCGTCTATATGGATTTCAGTAAGGCATTTGACAAAGTCCCACATGGCAGGTTGGTTAAGAAGGTTAAGGCTCATGGGATACAAGGAGAAGTGGCTCGATGGGTGGAGAACTGGCTTGGCCATAGGAGACAGAGGGTAGTGGTCGAAGGGTCTTTTTCCGGCTGGAGGTCTGTGACCAGTGGTGTTCCGCAGGGCTCTGTACTGGGACCTCTGCTATTTGTGATATATATAAATGATTGGGAAGAAGGTGTAACTGGTGTAATCAGCAAGTTTGCGGATGACATGAAGATGGCTGGACTTGCAGATAGCGAAGAGCATTGTCGGGCAATACAGCAGGATATAGATAGGCTGGAAAATTGGGCGGAGAGGTGGCAGATGGAGTTTAATCCGGATAAATGCGAAGTGATGCATTTTGGAAGAAATAATGTAGGGAGGAGTTATACAATAAATGGCAGAGTCATCAGGAGTATAGAAACACAGAGGGACCTAGGTGTGCAAGTCCACAAATCCTTGAAGGTGGCAACACAGGTGGAGAAGGTGGTGAAGAAGGCATATGGTATGCTTACCTTTATAGGACGGGGTATAGAGTATAAAAGCTGGAGTCTGATGATGCAGCTGTATAGAACGCTGGTTAGGCCACATTTGGAGTACTGCGTCCAGTTCTGGTCGCCGCACTACCAGAAGGACGTGGAGGCATTAGAGAGAGTGCAGAGAAGGTTTACCAGGATGTTGCCTGGTATGGAGGGTCTTAGCTATGAGGAGAGATTGGGTAAACTGGGGTTGTTCTCCCTGGAAAGATGGAGAATGAGGGGAGATCTAATAGAGGTGTACAAGATTATGAAGGGTATAGATAGGGTGAACGGTGGGAAGCTTTTTCCCAGATCAGAAGTGACGTTCATGAGGGGTCACGGGCTCAAGGTGAGAGGGGCGAAGTATAACTCAGATATTAGAGGGATGTTTTTTACACAGAGGGTGGTGGGGGCCTGGAATGCGCTGCCAAGTAGGGTGGTGGAGGCAGGCACGCTGACATCGTTTAAGACTTACCTGGATAGTCACATGAGCAGCCTGGGAATGGAGGGATACAAACGATTGGTCTAGTTGGACCAAGGAGCGGCACAGGCTTGGAGGGCCGAAGGGCCTGTTTCCTGTGCTGTACTGTTCTTTGTTCTTTGTTCTTTGACATTGGACGTAATTGAAGCAGCCAAGGTAATCGGCAGCAATACCTTGCAAGTGGGAGATCTCAACAGAGAAAAAGACACCAACAATGTGTTCCAACTGAAAATTCACCTGATAACAAACATCCTAGAAATTCAACTACAAAAAAACCCACAGCTTGCTGAGACTCTGATCACATTACAAGACCCTTGCTTCAATTTAAAGCATCAAAACCATCTAAGAAATTAGAGGCCGGTCATGTAGGAACTAGATATTGAAAATCAGAGACTGAGATCATTGTAATCCGTACATAATCTTCAACGGTGTCTCATCTCTGTGTGTGATAAGAGTGTGAGAAATATCACATTTAACTCAGGGCAAGTATGTGAGAATAAATTACCTTCATTATTTTAAATCTCACGAAAGCTTGCTGCTGGAATTATAGGGGGAGGCGATGGCCTCGTGGTATTATCACTAGACTATTAATCCAGAAACTCAGCTAATGTTCTGGGGATCCCGCCACAGCAGCTGGTGGAATTTGAATTCAATTTAAAAAAATCTGGAATTAAGATTCTACTGATGACCATGACGCCATTGTCAGAAAAACCAATCTGGTTCACTAATGTCCTTTAGGGAAGGAAATCTGCTGTCCTTGCCTGGTTTGACCTAGATGTGATTCCAGAGCCATAGCAATGTGGTTGACTCTCAGCTGCCCTCGGGCAACTAGGGATTGGCAGTAAGTGTTGGCCACTCAGTGACGCCCATGTCCCACAAATGAATTTTAAACAATTTAATCGGGACGCACACTCTGGGGCAAGACACCGGAAATAAGGGAACACAAACATTTTGGCCCTGACAATCGAACTAAATATCTTTTCTGATAATTGTGGGTCCCTCACTGTTGTCTTAGGGGAAAATACTTGTGCATAATTTGATTCAATCGGCGGCACGGTGGCCCAGTGGCACTGCTGCCTCACAGCGCCAGGGACCTGGGTTCTATTCCCGGCTTGGGTCACTGTCTGTGTGGAGTTTGCTCATTCTCTCTGTGTCTGCGTGGGTTTCCTCCGGGTGCTCCGGTTTTCCCCCACAGTCTGAAAGATGTGCTGGTTAGGCTGGTTAGGCCATGTTAAATTCTCCTTCAGTGTACCCAAACAGGCAATGGAGCGTGGCATTTCGTGAATTTTCACAGTAACTTCATTGCAGTGTTAATGTAAGCCTATTTGTTACACTGATAAATAAACTTAAAAACTTAAAAAATTTATTACACCTCCAGTGATTGGTAGCTGATCAAACCTGTTAAGTGAATGGAACTTGTTTTTGAGGCATTTTAAGTTAGTCAATGTAATAATTATGAACAGGTAAAGATTGTTTCAACTCCTCAGAACCTTCAGAGCTCCTCAGAACCACATTGGAGGTTTTATTTTGGGATGTGATGTTGATTGAGATGTGAAGCCTGGGAAACTTTTGTTTTATTTGTTCAGGGGATGTGGCCATTGCTGGCTGGGTGAGCATTTATTGCCCATCCTAATTGCCCTTGAAATGAGCAGTTTGCTAGGCCATTTCAGAGACCATTTAAGAGTCAACCACGTTGTTGTGGTTCTGGAATCACATGTCGGCCAGGCCAGGTAAGGGCGGCTTGGGTCAATGTCTGTGTGGAGTTTGCACGTTCTCCCCGTGTCTGCGTGGGTTTCCTCCGGGTGCTCCGGTTTCCTCCCACAGTCCAAAACATGTGCAGCTTAGGTGGATTGACCATGCTAAATTGCACCTTAGTGTCAGGGGGATTGGTGGGGTAATCGGGATAGGTCCTGGGTGGGATTGTTGACAGTGCAGGCTCAATGGGCCGAATGGCCTCCTCCTGCTTTGTCCTGTCAGGATTCTATTCTATTCTAAATCAAGAACTGTTACAGCTTTCATCAGATAATTGAGAAGTTTCTGAAGGACATATTATGGCAAAACGGACTATTTACAGACACTGCAGATTTCCAATTATAAATGTCACAACATGAAAATGTAACAATGCAATTATCAAAATAGTGTACAGTTAAGAAATAGGACAATTTATATCTCCAAAGTATGCCTTGTTATAATAAAAATAAGATCCCTTTTCAAAACTTAAGAAAGCCATTTTCTTTTTGTTACTGTTCTACGAATTTTGGAAAATCAAATAAATATTCCTTTGATTTTGATGTGATTTGATTTATTATTGTTACATGTATTTGTATACAGTGAAAAATATTGTTTCTTGCATGCTATACAGACAAAGCATACCGTACATAGAGAAGGAAATGAGAGAGTGCAGAATGTAGTGTTACAGTCATAGCTAGGGTGTAGAGAAAGATCAACTTAATGCAAGGTAGGTCCATTCAAAAGTCTGATGGCAGCAGGGAAGAAGCTGTTCTTGAGTCGGTTGGTATGTGACCTCAGACTTTTGTATCTTTTTCCCGATGGAAGAAGGTGGAAGAGAGTATGTCCGGGGTGCATGGGTCCCTAATTATGTTGGCTGCTTTTCCGAGGCAGTGGGAAGTGTAGACAAAGTCAATGGATGGGAGGCTGGTTTGCGTGATGGATTGGGCTACATTCGCGACCTTTTGTAGTTTCTTGTGGTCTTGGGCAGAGCAGGAGCCATACCAAGCTGTGATACAACCAGAAAGATTGCTTTCTATGGTGCATCTGTAAAAGTTGGTGACAGTCATAGCTGACATGCAAATTTCCTTAGCCTTCTGAGAAAGTAGAGGCATTGGTGGGCTTTAACTATAGTGTCAGCATGGGGGGACCAGGACAACTTGTTGGTGATCTGGACACCAAAAATTATGAAAGCTACTCAAATAATGGATAGTTTGAAATAATTTATTTCGAGTAATGAGGTGAATTTTACAGGAGGGCATATTGCTCACAGCCCTCCCCCCTCATTGCAAAGGCAGTCCGACCGACTTAATAAAACGCCGTTTAGCAGAGATAACATGCTGCTAGTGACCAAAACAAGTAGTGAGTGGGACTTTTGTCCCTGAGAGCAAGGAGGATCCACCCTCTGGAGCTGCCTGCCAGTCTGATTGGATCCTGGAGAACCTGGATTCAGGTCAGTCTGGAATTTTGGGGCATGGAGAGATGGGGCACCCAGGGGAGTTGGTGGGTGAGTGGGGGTTGGTTGGTGAGGGGTGTGGAGTGCAGGTTTTGGAGACCAAGAGGGGCGCTTTGGGAGGGGAAGGGTGCCCCTAATGTGCACAAGGCCCCCTCTGAATAATGTGCCCCCCTTTTTCTTTCTGTTTTGTCAGCAAAATTGTTTGAAAAAGCAGCCAACTCTCTGACAGAGTATCCCACCCAGGTCCTATTCCTGTAATCCCCAGGTATTTATCTATTAATCCCCCTAACCTCCATATCTTGGGACACAAAGGCGCAATTCAGCATGGCCAATCCATCTAACCTGCACACCTTTAGATTGTTTCCACTTTTGGGGTCATCGCGAACAAGAAGTCAAATGGAAAGGTTGAGAGGCACTAGATTTAAAACTGAGATGAGGAGGAACTACTTCTCGCAGAGGGTGACGAATTTGTGGAACTGTCACCCACCGAGCACTGCACAGCATAGTATGGCACTGGAGGTGGATTGAAGGCTTTAGCCAGTTAAGGCTCTTAACAGGCCTCACTGCAGGCTGGCGAGTGGGCTCTTTACCTAGTCCCCTAATTATGGGAACTGGATCGGAAGTGGGCAGGAAGATGGTGGGCTGATGTACTTTATGTTCCCAATGGTGGTTGAGTCCAGAACTAGGGGGTCATAGTGTGAGGATAAGGGGTGCACCTTTTAGAACTGAGGTGAGGAGAAATTTCTTCACCCAGAGAGTGATAAATCTGTGGAAGTCATTGCCACAGAAAGTAATTGAGGCCAAAATGTTGTGCCATTTCAAGAAGAAATTAAATGTAGCTCTTGGGGCTAAAGAGATTAAGGGATATGGCGGGGGAAGGAGGGGATCAGGATATTGAATTCGATGATCAACCATGATCAAAATGAATGGCAGGGCAGGTTTGAAGGGCCGAATGGCCTACTCCTGCTTCTAGTTTCTGTTTTTATGTTTACCTGCCCACCTGCTGAAAGCATGCCCGATGGGGTGACTGTAAAATCCAGCCCAACAATTCTGCAAGAAGATTATTTCAAACTATATTTGTCCTCATGTCATAAATATCTTATTGTTCGCTGTTACACTGCTGCTTTTAAAAAAACACAACTAACCTTTTGACTTAAATTGGAAAAGGGAAGATTATGTGTTCAACAATGTCGAAAGGTTTCTTTCCTGGTTAATTAGCAGTCATCACAATATGAACAAAAGCAGATTATTATGGTGATCAGGAAGTTTAAACATTATAATGTATCAAAATGTCATAATATTATGATAGTTCTCTTCCCAATACTTTCAAGGAGGTTTGTAATATGCAGGAACATAAGATGCAGAAAGGGCCATTTAGCCTCTTGCAGTTACCAAACGGGTATGTCTTCATCAGGGAAGTCAAGCTTCATTTCTGTCTGACCCTGACATAAGCCTTCAGTGCGAATGAGATTTTCCGAAGTTTGGGCCAGTTCTTAGTTACCTTACTTTGAAGTCATGCACCCAGTCCACTATTTCCGATTATTATATAATCCCTATAGTGAAGAACGTGGCTAGTTGGCTCATTGAGTCTGCACCGACTCTCTGAGAGATCATCCTACCCCGGTCCTATCCTTGTAACCCCAGTTATTTTAACCGTTAATCCCCCTAACCTACACATCTTGGGATACAAAGGGGCAATTCAACATGGCCAATTCACCTAACCTGCACATCTTTGTACTGTTTCCTCTCATGATGCAGTCATAGAATATCATAGGATATCATGGAATCCTACAGTGCAGAAGGTGGCCATTCAGCCCATCGAGTCTTCACTGACCACAATCCCACCCAGGCTCTATCCTCATAACCCCATACATTTATCCTAGCTAGTCCCCCTGACACTAAGGGGCAATTTAGCATGGTCAATCAACCTAACCCGCACATCTTTTGGACTTCTCGAACAAGAGGTCATGGGTGTAGATTGAGAGGTGGTAGAATTAAAACTGAGCTGGGAAGGAACTACTTCTCAGAGGGTGGTGAATTTGTGGAACCCATAGCATGGTGGAGTCTGAATCGTTGAATGATTTCAAGAAGGAAATAGTATTATTTCTAATAGAAAAAAGGATATGGGGAACAGGTGGGGAGGTGGGTTTGAGACCAGGGAGAGATTAGCCATGATCTGATTGATTTATTGATGCATCCTCATTGTTGACCCTTCAACTAAGGGGAACAGCTGCTTCCTATCCATCCTGTCCAAACCCCTTATAATCTATACACCTCAATCAGGCCCCCCCACTCAGCCTTCTCTGTTCTACAGAAACCAACCCAAGCATATCCAGCCTCTATTCATTGTTCAAATGCTCCATCCCAGACAATCATCCAAAGGCTAATATTTCCTTGATTTCCCTCTGTCTCATTTCTTAAGTAGCAGAGTGGTTTAAATACCAGGGGCCTTCTAACTGCAATTAATATGCTGGCATTGTTGCTACATTGCAGGGTTTAAGATTGAGATGTATTTTTTGCTCAAAAACATGGGAAGGCACAAATTTAAAAATTCTCTCTCACTGGAGGGTGTGGGGGAGTTGGGGCGGAGGGGGTAGTAGGGTGCGTTGGGTTGGGGATGGGGTGGGGAGATACCAGTGCAGCCCTGTTAAACACACTGTCCAATTGACCAACTCCATCTCTCCCACATGCCAGTTGACCCAAACCTCTGCTCTTGTGGGAAGGCTGGGAGAACCAATCAACCTCCCTGTTCTTGGTGAGAGCTCCTAGCAGTCAGCTACGGCAGTCCATCAAATCCCAGCAAAATCCTGGAAGAAAGCGTTCAACTCTTACGTATCAGCCAGGAAAGACTTCTGGCTGAAGGAAATCAGTGAGGGCGTGACCAGTAAAATAGTAACATTAGTAAACCTGGGGAAGGGGAGGCGATGGCCTAGTGGTATTATCGCTAGACTATTAATCCAGACACACAGCCAATGTTCTGGGGACCCGGGTTCAAATCCCACCATGGCAGATGGTGGAATTTGAATTCAATAAAAACAAATGTCTGGAATTAAGAATCTACTGATGACTGTGAAACCATTGTTGATTTTCGGAAAAGCCCATCTGATTCACTAATATCCATGAGGGAAGGAAATCTGCCGTCCTTACCTGGTCTGGCCTACATGTGACTCCAGACCCACAGCAATGTGGTTGACTCTCAACTGCTCTCCAAGGGCAATTAGGGATGGGCAATAAATGCTGGCCAGCCAGCGACGCCCATGTCCCACAAATGAATAAAAAGAAATAATAAAAAGGCACACAGATGATAATTGACAGAAGAATCAGGGGTAAAATGAGAGAATTCCTTTCTCGTGAGTTGTTACTGATTTGGAATCATTGTCTGAAAGGAGCACAGAATTATAGAATCCCTATAGTACAGAAGGAGGCCATTCGGCTCATCGAGTCTGCACCAACAACAATTCTGTCCAGACCCTATCCCTGTAACCTCAGTAAGCCCATGTATTTACCTTACTATTCCAATGTCACTAGGGTCAATTTAGCATGGCCAATCCACCTCACCCACACATCTTTGGACTGTGGGGGGAAACTGGAGCACCTGGAGGAAACCCACATACACGGGGAGAACGTGCAGACTCTGCATAGACAGTCACCCGAGGTTGGAATTGAACTCAGGTCCTTGGTGCTGTGAGGCAGCGGTGCTAACCACTGTGCCACCGTGTGGAAGCAGATTTATCAGTAATTTTCAACTGGGAATTGGATAAATGCTTGAAGGGATAAATATTGCAGAGGAATGAACAGGGGAATGGAATTAATTGGATATCTCTTTCAAAGAAGTGGCACACGCAGGGTGGGCTGAATGGACTCCTCTGTTGTATCACATCTGTTTGCTTGATGATCATGTTTATAGGATGGGTAATACAGGGGGTGAATGGGAGGCTGGGATGTTGTATTCCCCAAGCTCCGGTCAAAAGGTCCGAAGGCACCATGTCACTTTTAAAACAGGCTGCCCCACAGCGATAATATGCTGGGGATGGTCTTAACAAGGTGAGATTGGGACTTGCGCCCCTCATACTCAGGAAGTCCTACCCTCATGAGCTACCGGACAAACTGATTGGCTGCCAGCTGAGTAGTCCAAGTATTGCCAGAATGCAATAGTGGCCACTTCTTGGACTAGAAGGAGTCCTGATAAGAAAGAAGCTGGATACTGGGCTTCAAGGTCAGTCTGATAAATTTGTGTAGGAAGGGATTGGGGACTCTTCATAGGGGCACCATGTTTTAAAGGCCAGGTGGTGAAGGGGGAAACACAAGAAGACTCAGGAGACACCTAAAGGAAGCACACCCATCCCCACTTCCCTCCCACCTTTTACCCTGAGCTTATAAAGTCAGGGGGCTTACCATCTTCTTTCCACCTTCCCCCCGCCCAATGGTGGTGGTGGAATGAGATCCTTAAGTGCTGTTGAATTGTTCCCTTAATATGGCCATCTTAATGGATGGGATTTTCCACCCTGCCCCCAGCGGCAGAGGTGGCTCACCATTAATCACTGTGGTGGGATCTTCTGGTCTCACCCACGTCTCTGGTGTTTTGCATGGCTCGCTCATCCTGATGCCAGGGAACCCCTCACGGGGCGGTCACCTTTGGCAGGTCCGGAAGATCCTGTCGGCTGAAGGGGGCCGAAAGATCCAGCACACTGTTTCTGTTTACAAAAGGTCTCGCCACTGCACCCCAATCTAAGCAGAACATAGCTTTGGTGTATTTATGACACACAACTATGGAAGAATGTGGAAGACTTTGGAATGGACAGGAAGCTGGTGGGCTAGCTCTAATTGCCCCCCTTCTCCACCTGCACCGACCCCATTCCCCACGTCACCCTACCCCACACACACCTTCAAATACACTGACAGGAGATGGTAAAACTATCCCCAAGGGCCTTTCTCGATATTTCTGACTGGGATGTAAGAATGGTCAGCTAATGGTACGAAGAAAAATTCCAAAGTACGTTCTAACTTCCAATTCATACAAACAGAACTTTCTTCCCACCTCACGTTAATGAATTACACATTACAGGGATGGTGGGATGGTGAGTTGATAGGTGTAGGGGGCGATTGTCGCATCTGAGCTGGGAGAATCTTGCGGTTGCTGATGCGTGGCATTCGTGCATGCGTTCCTGCCCCGATAGCGTGTCCCAGCACCGGATTTCCGGTGGCAATCAGCTCCACACCTGAAATTGGCTGGGGAGGCACCAAGACCATTCACATAGCCATTGTAATATAGTTTAAATATAATTAGCAAGCCCTGGACTGAAGTCTCCAAGACCGCTAGCATCTCTGCACCCGCCCCCCCCCCCCACACCCCCGCCAGAGTGTTTCACTCCAGCGGGAATTACAGTAGCTCCCCACTAACGGGGAACTAGTGCCCTGATCTGGCAGGAGTGAAGGTGGGGGGGGAGGGGCACAATTGGGGCCACCCAGAGGGTCAGGCAGCTGGGGGGTACCCCTGGGCATTGGCGCCTTGGCAATTCCAGACTGTGCCCTCTGGCACTGCCCTAGGGGCAAAGTACCACTACCCAGGGGGCACCTTGGCACTGCCCAAGAGGCATGGGGCAGAGCCAAGGGGACGGGGCCTATGGGGAGCGGGGGCTGATGGGGCTGGAGCCTGGTTGGCCAATTGGTAGGGGTGGGGTGGGGGTGGGGTGGGTCCCGCTGCCACTCTGCAGACAGGATCAGTGGGGGAAGGAGGAAGGCCAGCAATTGAAGCAGGCTGGGAGGGGTGGGGGGATCAGCCTGCTGGGGGACCGGGAATGCAATGGGGGATGAGGAGGGGGGTGGTCAGGATTGCAGGGAGGGGGAATTGGAGGGAGGGTTGGTGGTCGGGAGTGGAGGTTCAGGACTGGCCCGGGAATGGTCAGGGGGCCAGCGATCAGGCCGTGGGGGGAAGGAGGGTGAGGATGGGGGTGGCCGGCGATGCTGGCCGGCCAGCGGTCGAGCATGCGCTGATCTCGACGCTGACAGATTGGCACATGCACAGCGGCCCGTTCAGCGCTATGCTGCCGGCCTCTCGGGCGGGGATAGGCTCCGCACACTGATTTTTAATGACATTCACGCGAATGATCTCTGCAGTGCGCAGAATGTGGGAGGTTCTTCTCTGTGCTCCCACTGAAAAAAGAGTGTGAATTACTTCAGTTTTCACGCGAATTCGACACTTAGAATTTTTTGGGGAGAATTGTTTTCCCATTCAGTACATAACACACGTACCACTTCATTGCTGGTAAATTAATCAGATTGACCAGTCCATCTCCTGAGTTTGACTTTATTCACCATTTCGATCACTCCATGTATTTGAACAGAAATGTCACCTTGAAATTTCAAACGTCTTAGTTGTATGTTGAATTGGGACAAGCCAATGGTTGTCTTATGCACTGTACACAGTTGCGGGTTCCTGGGAAGAAGCAGGGGTGAATCCCACATACTTACAGCTAATTCAGTCCGTGTACACACAAAGAGAAAGACATTTAGTCGTGAATGCTCTACCATTTCTCAGATTGATAAGCCAGGAATTAAAAAAGGCCTTTTGAGAAATACACATGAAAATAAATTAACTAAAAATAATCAAGAAAATTAAGTGCTACACACGGGCACATATGCACATGCATCATTCATGCAGACAACACACTCACAACTATTTATTTATATATATAAATATGTATCTCACGCACAGGGTGGGATTTTCCAGCCCCTCCCACCAGTGGGATCTTCCAGGCCCGCTGAAGACCGCCCCCCCTCACGACAGATTCCTGATAACGTGACGGGTGGGTCACACAAAACAGCGTAGACATCATTGGGAAGGTTCTACCAGCGTTCAATGGTTAGCCGCTAGAAAACATGCCGTCAGGGGGTGGGGGAGGGGAGTGGGAGCTGGAACGGCTATACATATAAACATGGCACACACACGTACACATAGAGAAAAATAAAAGATACGCAAACATCAACTTGCCTTCAGATGGCACATTTTTATGCTATCCACATATAGAGCCTTTAACATAAAAGCATTTCCAAGGCACATCAGTTTATTTATTAGTGTCACAGGTAGGCTGACATTAACACTGCAATGAAGTTACTATGAAAATCCCCCAGTAGCCACACTCTGGCACCTGTTCGGGAACACTGAGGGAGAATTTAGCATGGCCAGTGCACCTAATCAGCCTGTGGGAAGAAACTGGAGCACCCGGAGGAAACCCACACAGACAGGGGGAGAACACTGCTGCCATTGTTTGTTAGTGGTGGTGGGAGTGAATGTTTATTGGGGTGGATGGGGTATCAACCAGGTGGGCTGCTTTGTCCTGGATGATGTTAAGCGTCTTGAGTGTTGAGTGTCCATCCAGGCAAATGGAGAGTATTTCATCACACTCCTGACTTGTGCCTTTTAGATGGTGGACAGGCTTAGGACGGGATCAGGAGATCAGTCACTTGATGCAGAATCTCCAACCTCTGACCTGCTCTTGTAGCCACAGTATTTACATGGCTGGCCCAGCTCAGTTTCTGGTCAATCGTAACGTCCCGAATGTTGATAGTGGAAGATTCAGCGATAGTAATACCATTGATTGTCAAGAGGAGATGAATAGATTCTCTCTTTTGGGGGATGATCATTGCCTGGCACTTGTGTGGCACAAATATCACTTGCCACTAATCAATCCCTGCCTGAATATTGTCCAGATCTTGCTGCATTTGGATATGGACTGCTTCAGTATCTGAGGAGTCATGACTGCTGCTGGACATTGTGCAATCATTCGTGAACGTTCCCACTTTGGACCTGATGATGGAGGAAGTAATCAGGCAGTCTTTGAAATGACTGCACAGAGACAGTGACCCGAGCCGGGAATCGAACCCGGGTCCCTGGCACTGTGAGGCAGCAGTGCTAACCACTGTGCCACCGTGCCGATAGGCTGTTGTTCAGAAGCACCAAAAGCTTCTCACGTGATTCCGCTTGAATTAATGTTGAACAGTGGTAACCTGTCATAATTTAACCTGTGAGCAGAACTGGACTCTTACAATCCGCAACTTTACAATATTGTTCACGCGGTGAGGAAAAAACAAATTGGCTGCTCATGGTTTCTGAGGCTGGCCGCTGAGGTGCTTTATTAACGCTTGTGGTATCTTAATTGGAGTCTTGTGAAGAACTGCTCTGTGCTTGAGGAGTGGGATGATGTATGCGATTGATTGTTGTACTCCTTGAACCTCGTACAACAATCGATTGCATGCTTAGAGCAGCTCACTGACAACACGCAAGTTCGACCAACAATTTGGCTGGAACTGTTTCTCACTTCCACTGAAATTGGAAAGCAGTGTACTGCTGCCACCAGTGAGAAACAGTGCAGAAGCTGCAGCGCCCGGCGATGCCCTGACTGCACTTCAAGCTTTCTCTGCAACAATTCATTGGGAGTAAATGAAAGTGGGCGGCACGGTGGCACAGTGGTTAGCACTGCTGCCTCACAGTGCCAGGGACCCCGGGTTCAATTCCCAGCTTGGGTTACTGTCTCCTTCTACACTGTAGGATTCTAAGATTACTATGAAAGACTTGCAGCAAAAATGGGCAGCAGGACGTTTTGTCCGGCTTCACTGTTCAGGAATGCGCTGGAGTGATTCTCTCAAAGAAAGACCCCGCTGGCTTCCTCATGTGTTAAAGTGCACCATAGTTATTTTATGGAATGGTGGCACGGTGGCACAGTGGTTACCACTACTGCCTCACAGCGCCAGGGACCCGGGTTCAATTCCAACCTCGGGTCACTGTCTGTGTGGAGTCTGCACGTTCTCCTCGTAGAATCATAGAATCATAGAAACCCTACAGTGCAGAAGGAGGCCATTCGGCCCATCGAGTCTGCACCGACCACAATCCCACCCAGGCCCTACCCGCTAATCCCTTTTTTTGTCTGCGTGGGTTTTTTGTCTGCGTGGGTTTCCTCCGGGTGCTCCAGTTTTCTCCCACAGTCCAAAGATGTGCGGGTTAGGTTGATTGGCCATGCTAAATTGACCATTAGTGTTGGGGAGTTTAGCAGGGTAAATACGTGGGGTTATGGGGATAGGGCTTGAGCGGGATTGTTGTCAGCGCAGGCTCAAATGGCTAAATGGCCTCCTTCTGCACTGTAGGGATTCTATGATTCTAAGTCACTACAAGTTAGAGCTCTTACAACCTATTGAGGCACTTTTAGTTATTCACTGTGTCCCCTAAAATAATAGCTTAGAAATCCTGTGAATCAGCCTGACAGTGTTCATCTCTCTCACACACCTTGAGCAGGCCTTGGCTTCGTGGTGGGCGTGACAAATGTTTCAGGTTGGATATGTCCCTCCGGTGACCTGTCTTTTGCAAGACCATGCCTCACTTTGTCATGCAGCAATACTGAGTAAAATTAAGCGAAGGCCAGTGATTGTAACTGTAATTATGGGTTAGTTTTAACTGCTTAATATGTTAATCAGATACCATGTACGTCACTGCAGGAAGCGATGCAACCTAACATGATTTTCTCTCTTGTGCAGCCTCATGGAAGATGCAGCCACAGCAGTGAAATGTGCTCCAATAACGCTCCAGTTTTAGAAACCTCTGCAGACTCATTATATATCCTGTATTAGATTAAAAAATACCAAGAATATTATATGGTGGCAGCACGTGAAAGAGTAATTGTGGAGAAGATGCTACCATTGTTGGAAAATTTCAAAACATTATAAGGCTTCCACTAAGCAGAAACATGGCTGAATTGGTATCAAGATTTGCTAGCTATTGAACCACACTGGGCCCCACTGTGAGCAGGTCAGTACACTGTTATATGCAATTGGTGACTGTGCAGACAATATCTTGGTCACACAGGATACCAAAGAGGAAGAAAACCACATACAAGGAAGTAATCAAAGGAGCTTGATATATTCTTCAATCTGGCAAAAAGTACCATTGTTGAGCAGTGTTGGTGCATCTATAAATTATCTCAACAGACCTGCAGAGAACTGTAAGCTTGAAAGATGAACTGGTCAGAGACTGAATCATCATGGTTGTGTTAGATGGTGCATTGTCAAGAGATGGTCAAACCTTAACAAAGTCAATCCAACTGAGGAGACAAGCTGAGGTCAGGAAACATTGTGGAAGAAGATATTTGCAACGCATGGAATCTCATACCTTGTAATCTTAGACAATGGGCTCAGATTACGAATGAATAATTTACAGAGTTCATGATGTCGTATGGATTTGTCCATACTACCAGCTCACCCTGATACCCTAAAGCCTATAGTGATGCTGAAAGAGGATCCGTAGAGTGAAAGCATTGCTGAAGAACAGTGACATCCAACTTGTACTTCTGAGCTATAGAAACATAGAAGCAGGAGTAGGCTATTCAGCCCATTGAGCCTGCTCCACCATTCAATATGATCATGGCTTTCAGTTCTGCTCCAAAGTAGTCCAGCACAATGCAAACTCCACATGGTAAGAAGACTGAGAACTCAACTCCCAATTTTATCACACACACCCATGCCACAAGTATAGGCTGATGACTTGGACAACATGAGACAGAAAGAGGACAAGTATTGTTCCAGTAAGATGTGGAACTATGACAAATGTCACAATGTATGAAACCTCCAGACCAAACTTGACATGGACAAATGGTTGAACCAACACCAAAGCCACAGGCCTATCTCATCCAAACAGAGTACGGTACAGTGAGGCAGTACAGACCTTCACTGGTTACCAAACAGAAGCCGCCTCCTGCCCTGCGATAGCAGTCACCTTCCAAATCTAACAGGCCGAAGATGCAGCGTTCATCCACCAATCCAGGTGAAAACCTGATTGGTGAATCTCAAGCATCTAACAATACCCCTCTTATCCAGCTGAGTCTGAAGGACCACTCACAGGACTTAAATGCCCAATCCCCTCCAGAGGATTGTTCTGGTAGACTCGGGAAAACTGCCACAGCATCTGTTCTTGTAAGAAGAAAGGAGGAAAGGAAAGTGTTATGTATTTTGGGGCATGCCCCTTTAAGAGAACAGGTCAGGTGACCTGGGACACCCTGGGTGGAGATTGCCTTGCCAGCCTTGTGCTGGAGAATAGACATGTTAATACACAATTCCAGTGAGTTTACTTTCACTTACCTCATGGTCTTTTATTAGTCCATATTAGACCTCATACATAATAAATAGGACCTAGGAGAAGAAAATAAGATGGTGGTCTTAAAGTTGTGATTTGTTTGATCTTTATAGAAATTAGAGATTTGGTGGGAAATGACACAGAATGGGTTAATTCTATCTGTGAATATGCTAATAAGATAGTACAGATTATCACAGGAAGTGATGCAACATCACATGATCTAATCTCTTGTGCAGCCTCATGCAAGATGTCGCCACAGTTAAATGTGTTCCAATGAAGTGTTTTATATATTTCTGCAGGTTCATTATTTTTTCTGCACAAGTCAAACAATATCAAGAATATTATAGTAACACGGCGAAAAGATTTTTTGCTGAAAGTTATTGTTGTTAGATGATAGAGGTAGCCAAGCGATGAGTTAGTGTGTCTACTACACCTGCACCACCCGCCCCCACTTCTCTGTCTAAGTAGAATACATGTATAGGAGTACCTTAAGGATATGCAATGTGTTGGTATTCATGTCAATGCTCCCTCCCTCTACGTGGTGTGAGTGTTGATTATTAGAAACATAGAAACTAGAAGCAGGAGTGGGCCATTCGGCCCTTCGAGCCTGCTGCACCATTCATTTTGATCATGGCTGATCATCAAATTCAATATCCTGATTCCTGCCCTTCCCCCCATAGCCCCAAGAGCTATATCTAATTTCTTCTTGAAATCACACAATATCTTGGCCTCAACTACTTTCTGTGGGAATGAATTCCACACATTCACCACCCTCTGGGTGAAGAAATTTCTTCTCACTTCAGTTCTAAAAGGTTTACCCCTTATCCTCAAACTATGACCCCCTAGTTCTGGACTCCCCTACTATTGGGAATATACTTTCTGAATCTACCCTGTCGAACCCTGTTAAAATGTTATAAGTTCCAATGAGATCCCCTCTCACTCTTCCAAACACCAGTGATTTTGCTTGATTTTCTGTCACGTCCACCCAGCACTCTCTCTCTTTTTCTCGCTCTCTCTCTTTCTCACATTCAAACAGCCAGGTTTGGAGGTCAGACTCCATGCCCTGTACCTCCTGTGTCATGCCTTCTGCCTTCTTTGCCTACCAAACCTTCCTGTGTTAAGACGTTTCCTGCAAGGTGACACAAAAGCATCTATGAGAGATCCATCAAGCGTGTTGACATGGAAGTCACTGAACCATGCACCATTCTTTAACTCGCTGCTGCCCTCCCAGCCAGCTCCTGCCAAACTGACTTTTTAAAGGCTGCACCCTAATTTCACATGTGTTTTACTCCCGTTACACCTCCAAGACGTATGCTAATGAGATGACCCAGGAAGTTCTGGTGGAAGTATCTCTTTAGATACTCATCAGAGGATCCAACTCATATTCCATTGGTGCAAAAGCTGTGGTATTTCTTAGGCTATGTCTGTCTTATATTAAAAACATTACAGACATCCTGTCAACCTCTCTCAAAATAACGGCCTGAAATCTCCTGTCCCGCCCATTGTGGGAATTGTAGCAGGCAGGACAGAAAATTTGGGGGACCAATCAAAGGTCTGTTGACCTCGGGTGGGAATTTCCAATCTTGGGACGTGCGCGAGTGAAAAATCCAGCCCAATTTCCCATCGCAATATGAATGCTGAAAACCGCCCGTGTAAACTTGGTCAGATGTAATTATACCCTCCTACCAGCGATGGTGCAATAACGCTGCCATCATGCATCTCCCCCTAACTCCTGAATACCTACTGCCTGTCCCCTACCCTGAGGGTCTTGCCATCATTACCACAACACTGAAAGAAAAAGCCTTCAATGTTTGATTTTTTTTGTGTGAAGAAATGTAATATAATCACACAAGGGCTGCAATGTTTTTAATTATTTACAAACTCTAGGATAATTGAAGTCAGGAAAACAGGGACAAAGTTTCCTCTCTATCTGTAATAAAAACATAAACACAGATATAAATAGAGTTTATGATTCACTGTAGATTGTAAACACAAGGAATCTTCCTCACATTCTCTTCATCAAAGGAGCCAGTGGTCCAGGATTTTGAACTGATTTGTGAACTTTTCCGCATTCCTGGTATCATTAGGTTCAGGAAAGAAAGACATTGCCGATCTATTTTAAATATGCACACTGTTTAGTCATTTTTCATTCAAATAATGTCATCTGTGAATCTACCAACAGCAATCAGAGCAATTTGCAAGATGAATTGGTGGGCAATGTGCCACTTTTAAACTATGAAACAGCTGTGTCCTGGAATTAATTTTATTTTCTGCATGGCCCCGGTTACAAATCAAATAAAACATGCTCACTTCATGCATCACACGCTGCCTTTTTAACATTTATTCATGTGTATCTCATTCCAGGTTTTGTGTTTTTGAATTATATGAGGTCATTTTTCAGAGTTACAATGAACTCATTTTTCACTACAATTTACTCAAATCACATCATGCACACTCACTTTAATTACCTTCTGTGGAGTCTTTCAAAAAAATTACTTAAATGTTCGGCTTCCACTAAAGTGATCCATTACCAACTGAAAGAATTAATGATTCTGTTTCCCCACCCTTTGATTAGCAATTCTTTCTATTCCTTCGCCCCCCGGTCTGCCTGTATTGGTTAATGAGGATCCACTTCTGCATTGCGCCACTTAGATCTTCATATATTTTACTTTTGGGCTGTTCTGCTCTGGCTTTAATCTTTCTCTGCTCATCCCTTCTCCCATGATGTATCTTGTCTTTTCCCATTTCTCTCACTACCCCTACCTTTTAATCAGTGCGGTCGAGTGACAGCTCTTACATCGGGCATCTCCCACTTAGTGCCAAAATCTAATGGAATTGTAAGGATGAAGCTCTGGGTTCCACTGATTGTAATCCAGTTGTCCGAAGGAATGAAAAGCCATTCCTGGTGTGAGATGTATGTTAGTGCCAATGCAGTTTAATATTTTGGCCAAGAATGCCTTGCTTCAGAACTTCATGTTATTTAAAGTTTATTTATTAATGTCACAAGTCGGCTTCCATTAACACTGCAATGAAGTTACTGTGAACATCCCGTAGTTGCCACACTCCGGCTCCTGTTTGGGTACACTGAGGGAGAATTTAGCATGGCCAGTGTACCTAACCAGCACGTCTTTCGGACTGTGGGAGGAAACCGAAGCACCCAGAGGAAACCCACGCAGATACGGGGAGAACATGCAGCCTCCGCACAGACAGTAACCTAAACTGGGAATCAAACCCGGGTCCCCCAACCCTGTGAGGCAGCTGTGCTAACCATTGTATCATCATGTCATCCTTGCATTTGATACTGACAAAAATCATTTTAACTTCTAATTAAAATGTTGTCAATTACAAGCATTAGAAATCTGGGGAGATATATCCTTGGTAGATAATTGTCGCTTGCATTTTAATTGGCAGAGAAAGAGGGAGGGGACATTCAGCCCCTCAAGTCTGTTCTGCCTTTCAGTTAGATCATGGTTGCTCTCTATTTCAGCTCCGTTTACTTGCCATTGTTTCACAGAATTGTAAAATAATTACAGTGCAGAAAGAGGCCATTCGGCCTATCATGTTTGCACTGACTCTCCGACAGAACATTTCTCAAGAGAAAGAGGAGTAGTGAGCATGCGGCTTTGCCAGTCTACAAGCATTTGGTTCTGGGGGTCCCATATGTAAATAGGGGCTTTATCCTCATACCCCCATGTATTTACCCTGCCATTCCCCCCGACACTAATGGTCAATTTAGCATGGACAATCAATCCAAACCTCACATCTTTGGATTGTGGGAGGAAACTGGAGCACCCGGAGGAAACCCACGCAGACACAGGGGGAACATGCAGACTCCGCACAGACAGTCACCCGAGGCCGGAATTGAACCCGGGTCCCTGGTGCTGTGAGGCAGCAGTGGTAATTACTGTTCATATATGTAAAATACCGCTACGGCAAAGACTACTACTCCATTGCTGGTGAATTGGTGTGCGACTCATGCACAGAACATCACGTTGGTGAATGCTCAATATCATGGCTAAATGGCTGTTCCTGCCAACTTTGGGCTACCGCGATGGTTCAAGGCTGGCTGCTTAATGACAAGGGATATCTGCTGTACACCTCGCTCATGACTGCAACTCCACCATGCGACCATACAAAAAGAACGTGCCTGGACTGCTGGCGGAAACTCTCAGGCACTCACTGTTCTGTATTTTTTTTATATTTACTCATTTTTACAGGATGTGGGCGTCACTGGCTGGGCCAATATATATTGCCCATCCCTAACTGCCCCACAGTTCAGAGGGAATTTGAGAGTCAACCACATTGCTGTGAGTCTGGAGTCACATGTAGGCCAGACCAGTTAAGGACAGCAGATTTTCTTCCTTAAAGGACAGGAGTGATGGGCTTTTAAACGACAAACAACAATGGGAACATGGTCATCATTAGACTTTTAATTCCAGATGTTTATTGAATTCAAATTTCACCATCTGCTGTGGTGGGATTTGAACCCAGGTGCCCAGAGAATTACCTGGGTCTCTGGGTGGCTCGTCTAGTGTTAATTCCACTGTGCCATTGCCTGGGTTGTGTGGTATCTCTGGAAACCATCGTCTTACCCTGGTACTTGCTTCAAACTAGTTTATTAACACTGTATATAGGTTACAGAGTAGGTATGTCTCACATCAGTACACACCATTCCATTCTCTCGCTAGAGTCTCTCTGGCACATGACTGCTAATCATAGAATCATAGAATCCCTACAGTGCAGAAGAGGCCATTCAGCCCATCAAGTCTGCACTGATTCTCCAAAAGAGCAAACGTGTTTTAAGAGGTCATTGATGGGTGTACACCAGTCTTTCCTGGGTACATGGCAGCCCAACAATTGTCCAATAGGGTAGCAGAAATTTACAAACCTTCATGTAATCACAGAGCATGAGGCACCCCCAGACCCATCTACAAGGAAGCCTTGGAGGCCAAGCTACACTCAGTGCCCAAAATGAAGAATGTCATAGAATCCCTATAGTGCAGGAGGAGACCATTTGGCTCATCGAATCTTTACCGACTCTCAGGAAGATCATTTCACCCAGGCCCTATCCCCATAATCCCACTTATTTATCCCTCTAATCCCCCTAACCTACACATCTTGGGACTCTAAGGGGCAATTTACCATGACCAATCCACCTAACCTGCACATCTTTGGTCTGTGTGGGGAAAACCAGAGCACCCGGAGGAAACCCACGCAATCACGGGGAGAATGTGCAAACTCCACACAGAAATTCACCCAAGGAATTGAACCCGGGTCCCTGGCACGGTGAAGCAGCAGTGCCAACCACTGTGCCATCATTCCACCGTGTTGCATCATAGTCTACATTATTCATGACCATAACTATTTTATTAACCCATTATACTACAACTCTATCAACTTCTTTAACAATGATGTGAAACTATTTTTTTAAAAACAATCTATCATTTCTGAAACTCCCTTTTATTGCTGCAGATTCTATCCAACTTTTATTCCTATAGCCCTTCCCCGCACCAAGTCACTGTGATGAAGGATTCAATTATGAAGGATTCAATCTCCAACAATGTTCTGGGCTATCTCGGAAGACATTTTGGAAACATATGGATGCTCCCCTTTTCCTTGGAGAACATCGCGGTCAGTGAAATGGGACAGAAGCATTGCAGCACTGGTGGTAATTGGAATGGAGACACCAGGACTACTGAACTGTAAGGACATAGTGTCGTAAAGCTGAGTTTGTGAAGTGTGGGGTCCTTTTAAAAGCTGGTTTTGTGCTCAGTGATTGGATGTTTAAAATGCAGGTGCCTGCAGGGTACACAGATTGCAACAATTGTAACAAGGACCAAGCATCAGGGGTGCCTTGGTAACAGGCCTTGCAGGCTTTTGAATTTTAACAGCCTATGAGTTTAAAGAAGACCCTCAGCCATCAGGAATCTATCAAATTTGAATTTGCTGTTGCTGACAGCAATCTTGGTATAGGACAATTGATAGGTCATCGCAGTTATAAAGAGGAACCCAACTGCCTGCCTGCAGTTCAATCGAAAAGCTGCCGCCTCTCAACACCTAGAGAGGGAAAGAGCGACTCCCTGCCAGCTTAAAATATCTCTGAAGAGAACTCTCCATCTATCTAACGAAGGGTACCAAAATCAGAAAGAGCTTACAGACAATGGGATCAACAGAAGAACTCCAAAGGTCTTCCAAAGTTAAAACACCTGATTGTATATTTTTTTGAGAGTGACTAAAGTCTGTTATTATTATTTCCTATGGTAATGAAACGACCTTGTATTTATTTGAACAGCATTCCAGTAGCATCTTACTTCAACCGGTATGTTACTTGTTTAGTTAAAGTTCCTGGTTGGTTAAATAAATAACTTGTTAATTATTCACTTAAAGTGGGTGTCAGGTACTTCTGTTAAAAAACCTCTAAATCGTTAATGAAGAACAGTTAACACCGTCCCGAACACTTTTAGCAGGTTACGAAACATGGCATTCCTCTTGGGGGATTCGGCGTGGCTTCTCAAAAGGGGAACAACCTCTACATCGTAACAATAGACTCTGTTCAAGGAAAGACACACCTTAAAGAGAAGATTGGAGGACATCAACCCTTGAACTCCCTTGAATTGGAAGAGAAAAATTTAGGACTGACTCAGAAATCTTCTGCTCCTTCGAAAGACACTGAAGAAAGACGTAAGTAGACGAAGCATTTTCAATTCCAATGAAAACCTTCACAGCCGTATCATTTTCTGCTGCAGTGAGGCTGAAAAAGCTATTAACAATCTGAGATCCAAACTGATCTGGATGACAAGAAGAGCCTGTGAAATATGTTGAGTACCTGTATCTAAACTCATGGCTACGATTGTCAGATCATGCAGACTCCACGTAGACAGTGTGGTGAACCATCGTTAGTTCCCATTAGATAGTACTGAGCCAGGGTCTGGCCAGTACTACAAGTATGTACATATGTTGCTGTTGGGGTTAGGGATGGATTGTTCTACTTGTTGCTGTTGGGGTTAGGGTTGGGCTGTTACACCTTGTATTATAGTTATTGTGGTACATCCCAGTCAGGCTCCGCCTCCTGGGAAAAGTATAAAGGCCTCTGCTCTGTCTGGGACCCCTCAGTCTGGGATCGTGTATATAATTAGTAGCTTCGTTGTTACAGCAAATAAAAGCCTTTATTTCCTGAGCCTCTCAAGCCTCGTGTGTGATAACGCGCATCAGACAGTGACCCAAGCTGGGAATCGAACTCAGGTCCTTGGAGCTATGAAGCAGCAGTGCTAACCACTATGCCCCTGTGCATGCTAGCTAAGAGCCCTGCTTGTTGATGAGTGAGCGATGGTGGTGTGGTGCCTTGGACAATGTGAGAGGTTGGTAGTACGGATGGGATGAAGGAAGATACCCCTAGGGGCATCATTGATTGTTTTTGCAACAATGTTGCCTGGTCCATGGACAAGGTTGCGGTAAATTACCAACCTCACCACTTGTTCAGATTCTCTTCTCACGGCATGCCTTGAGTACCTCCTTGCCCCCTGTGGGAAAAACTTCTTCTTCTCTCCTCCCTTGCACCTTGTCCACTGATGCCTCTGGTTGTGCATTGGAAAACCTGGGAATCCGTCTCTTCATCCTCCTGCTGAACTTGGGCTGTTTCTTTTTGTAACCAAGTCCTCCGCAGTCAGCGACAGCTTCTGGGTAATGCCTGCAGCTCTCCTTTACGGTGGGACAGTCTGCCCTCAAGACATGGAGGCTGGGTGAAACACAGACTGGTGATGGCGCTGCCATGTTCGCCCATTGAGTCTGCAGCCAGTCAGCAGTGGCTTGGCGCTGGGCAACACACTGAAATCATTCAAATGTGGATCGAGGTGGCACAAGGATTGTGTGCGACCTGTCTCAGGGGCGCAGGGTCACTGCAAATTGCAGCCTCTGGCTCCAAAAAGGAAGTACTTGAATTTTTCCCTCTGGTTTCTTAAAATCATTATTAAAACTCTTTACATACAGCATTCTCATATTAAAAGTTTATTTATTAGTGTCACAAGTAGGCTTATATTAACACTGCAATGAAGTTACTGTGTAAGTTCCCTAGTCGCCACACTCCGGCGTCAGTTCGTGTACACTGAGGGCCCCGTTTTACCATTTTGATTCGAAGTTTTGGGCAGACTTGAAACTGTGAGTGTTTCAGATCCGACTTTTAGACCCGTTCTCAGGCACCCCCAAACGCACTCTGCCTGAAAAAATATCAGCAATTCCGAATCGCGCTGCAGAAGCCTGTGGGCGGGGCTTAACGCGCCTGAAATCCTGCAGCTCCGATCGGCACCTCCAACTGCGCATGAGCAGAAAAAAAAGGATAGAATGGTAGTACGAATGGGATGAAGGAAGATACCCCTGCCACATCGCTCCTGGGCCAGATAATGCCTCCCCCAGCCCCCACAACATTACTGACCCCCTTATATCCCCAAACCCCCCCCCCGCTACCCAGATTGATTAGAGGCCCCTCCCCCCTTCCCCCTCACTGATCACAGGCAGAGTGGCAGCGGATCCCCCCCTTCCCTCTCACTGATCACGGGCAGAGTGGCAGCGGATCCCCCCCTTCCCTCTCACTGATCACGGGCAGAGTGGCAGCAGACCATCCCTCCTCCTCCCCCACAGATCTCAAGCAGAGAGCCATCAGACCCAATTCCCTCCCCCCCCCCCCCACCAACGATCCCAAGCAGAGAGCCGTCGGACACTTGCAACTTACCTCCTCACTAACTGGAGTGCCCAAATCTGACGGTTGTAGAGCATGTCTGTTATGCGTCGATTCTGAATGGGCGAACGCGGTGGTAAAGGGGAATTGCCGGTAAGGTTGGGCGTGCAGCCCATTAAGTTAATTTAAATGCATTTAAATGGCTGTCGCGCCCTTTTCGGGTGCGGTCCCGATCGCGGCCATTTTCAAGCCTTGGTAAAGGGGGAACCGGTACGGAGGCTGGCGCGGATCACGCTAGTCGCCTCATGCCCGACTTTACGAAATTTTCGTGCCCAAAAACGGGCACAACTTGATGATAAAATTGGGCCCTGAGAGAGAATTTACCACGGTCTTACGGACTGCGGGAGGAAACCGGAGCACCCGGAGGAAACACACACAGACACGGGGAGAACATGCAAACTCCACACAGACAGTGACCCAAGCCAGGAATCGAACCTGGGTCTCTGGCGCTGTGAAGCAGCAGTGCTAACCACTGTACCACCGTGCTGCCATGATATGCCTTATATGATACTGTATTGTAATTTAGGCTGCAGGAATCTACTAAGATTTGCTCACGAATTGAAAATGGGTTCTTCAATCAAAACAATTGGAGAACTGGTGCTGAATCATCCTACGATTCTGTGCTAGTGAGTTATCAGGTGGAGAGATTAATTTTCTGTTTGGAAAAGGGATGATTATTTGTGGATCATTGGCTCCACAGCAATTGTACGGTAGGCTGTTTCTCAATCAAATCGACATTTCCCAAAGAGCAGACTTGACAGAGCCAGTGCTATCATTTAGAAAATAAAGCTCTACCCAGTATATTCCGTACAGCACAGTGAAGATTACAGAGAGTGAAAAAAAGCAGCTGGCTCTACTGAATTATTCACCTTCATCATATTTGATTCCTCAATTGTGCCTGCTAGATTTCTTCAATAAACGCAAACGCAATTTTCAATATTTGGATCTTATTTTTGCATTTGGGTGCCGCGCCTGATATAACTGTGTCCATTCTTCTAAAAGATAATGGTTTGAAAAAAACCATCCTGAAAAACACAGAAAGCTTAGAAACATACATTATTCAACAGCAGCAGTTGGTGGGTCCTGTGAAATCACGTGCTTCCATCGCTGTGACAGTGAGAGCCTCAAAGACTAACTTAAACAGAAGTTCCGCATTCTTGTTCGGTCCTTGATTGGAAGGTCAGCAGGATATAATCAATTTGCTCGCTTGGCATTTCTCACAAATGGAACATTTACATGTGCCACCAAACCTTTCGTAATTCCACAGCTTAGGAAACTTGTTAGGGTTCAGTTCCTATTGGGTCTGCTGTTTTTTTTATTCCTCGCTGTCATGATTAATGGTGAGAATCCGATAGTCAAGGCTTTTCTTGTCTGTGTCATGAAATCTTAGCTCAAAACTAAATGAGAGCTTTATCTTAAATAATTACAGAATTGTTGCAGTGCAGAAGAAGGCCATTCAGCCCATTGTGTCTGCACTGGCTCAGTATTTGGGCAATTCACCCACCCTGTCTTATCCCTGTAATCCTACAAATCTTTCCTATTCTTCCTTGGGCTGAATGGTGGCACCGTGGTTAGCACTGCTGCTTCACAGCACTAGGGACCTAGGTTCAATTCCTGGCTTGGGTCACTGTCTGTTTGGAGTTTGCACATTCTCCCCGTGTCTGCATGGGTTTCCTCCCACAGTCCAAAGATGTGCAGGTCAGGTGTATTGGCCATGCTAAATTCTCCCTCAGTGTACCCGAACAGGCACTGGAGTGTGGTGACTAGGGGATTTTCACAGTAACTTCATTGCAGTATTAATGTAAGTCTACTTGTGACACTAATAAATAAACTAACTTTTTTGAATACCTCAATTGACGAGGCATTGTATTCCAAATCTAAGCCCTTCATTGTGTGAAAAAGCTTTTTCTCATTTCGCTTTTACTTCTTTTGCCAATTCCTTTAAATCTGTGCCCTCAGTTGTGACATTTTCACAATTGAGAACAGTTTTACCCTGTCTGTTCAGAACTCTCTTGATTTTGAATACATCTATCCCTTTTCTTCTACAAGGACGACAGTCCCAACTTTTATAATCTGTTTTCATAACTGAAGTTCCTTAACCTTGGAATGATTCTTGTAAATAATTTCTGTGCTTTCCTCCAATGCCTTCACATCTTTCTGAAAGTAGTGTCCAGAACTGAACTCAACACTCTCGGTGAGACTGAATTAGTGTCTTATACAAATCCAGTGTAACTTCCTTGTTCTTGCACTTATGCCCCTATTAATAATGGTGTATACTTTATTAACTGCTCTCTCTCACCCTGCCCTGCCACCTTCAATGACTTATGCATGCATACACCCAGGTCCCTCACATCCAGGCCCCTGTGCTCCAGCACACCTTTAGAGGTATCCTTCATTCTATATGGTCTCTCCATCTTCTTCCTATCAAATTTGGCCCATTGAACCAGCACTAACAACAATCCCACCCAGGCTCTTTCCCCTAACCCCACGTATTTACCCTGTTAATCCCCCTGACACTAAGGAGCAATTTAGCATGGTCAATCCACCTAACCATTTTTGGAGTGTGGGAGGAAACCGGAGCACCCGAAGGAAACCCACGCAAACATGAGGAGAATGTGCAGACTCCTCACAGTCACCCTGGGCCAGAATTGAACCTGGGTCCCTGGCACTGTGTGGTAGCAGTGTTAACCACTGTGCCACCGTGCCGCACTAAATGAATATGAAAATAAATAACTTCTCATTCCTCCAATTTGAACTTTACTTCCTACTTTTCTGCCCATTTCACCAACTTATCTATATCCTTTTGAAGTTTTACACTATTCTTCTTATATTTCACAATGCTTCCAGGTTTTGTATAATCTGCAAACTTTGAAATTGTACCCAAGACACCAAGGTCTAAGTCATTAATATGTATCAGGCAGAGTAAGTGATCCAACACTGACCCCTGGGGAACTCCACTAACAAACCGTCCTTCAGCTTAAAAACATTCAGTAACCTGGGCGGCACAATGGCACAGTGGTTAACATTGTTGCCTCACAGTGTCAGGGACCCAGGTTCGATTTCCAGCTTGGGTCACTATCTGTGTGGAGTTTGCACCTTCTCCCCTTGTCTGTGTGAATTCCCTCTCGCAGTCCGAAAGACGAGCTGGTTAGGTGCATTGACCCGAACAGGTGCTGGATTGTGGCCACCTGGGGGATTTTCACAGTAACTTCATTGCAGTGTTAATGTCAGCCTTACTTGTGACTAATAAATTAACTTTAACATTATTTCATGTTTCCCGACACTCAACCATAACATTTCCATCTTTCCCATTTATTCCATGAGCTGTGGGTTTGCTCACAAACCTGTTTTGCGGCACTGTACCTGTTGCCTTTTGGAAGTTTATGTATACCACATCAGCAGCATTGCCCTCAGTGGCCCCCTCTGTTTACTCTTCAAAGATCTCTGGCAAGTTACTGAAACATGATTTACCCTTAACAAATCCGTGCTGGCTCTCCTCAATGAACTCACATTTGTCCACATGACTATTAACGTTATTCTGAATTATCGGGGGCGATTCTTCCAAAAGTGCTGAATTGGTGGGAAAACTGTTCTAGATCACGACTGTTTTGCCAGTTCAGCTTCTCACCCGAATCTCCGCACTCTGTGCGCTGCAGAGGTCCCAGTCGTGAATCTCATTAAAAACCCAGGTGGGCGGGGCCTATTCGTGCCAGATTCTGACAGTTCTGGAACTCTGCGCATGCGCAGTGGTCCCGATCTGATAGTCTCCCTGTTTGCTGGCCAGCTCAATCGCTGGCCAGCCCGGGACCACCGCAATGCTGCCCTTCCAACCCCCCCCTAACGGCCCGATCGCAGCCCCCACAACAATTCCCAGGCCAGCCACGGCCGCCCGGAGTGTCCCGAAGTCCAGCCCACCACCCCCCCGAGCAGTGGCGATCCCCCCACCCCCTCACCCTGGCAGACCTCCTCCCTTGCTGACGACCCCCCCCTTGGGTCAGACCTCCCCCCCCCCACAGGAGGCAGACCCCACCGACAGACCACCACTCCGGCCCGCTACAATTGCTGCCGTCCCTCCATCCCAGATCAATCGCCAAGCAGAGTGGCAGTAGGACTCCCCACTCCCACCAATCACCCCTAGACCCACCCACAGTAGGCCCCGCCCCCTTGGCACTGCCCGATGCCCGATGGGCAGTGCCAAGGTACCCCCTGGGCATGGACACTTTGCCCCTTGGGCAGTGTCAGGGGCACAGGTTGACACTGCCAGGGTGCCCATGCCCAGGGGGCACCACCTCCCCACCACCCGACCCCCTGGGGGGCCCCAATTTCCCCCCTTTCATTCCAGCGGGGTCTCCCGCTACTTCCCCGAATGTGGGCAGCTACTATAACTCCCTGGCGGGGTGAGAGATTCAATCGGGACCGGCAAGTTCCCGATAATGACATTGAAAACATATTTAAACTACATTAAAAAAAGATTCAAATGACTAACCTGACTTCCTGCCAGTTTCCAGCGTGTTCTGGCTACGACTATTCTCCGGCTCTGTGGGGATGTGGATGTGTTCCCGGCGCATGCGCAAATCCTGGAAAAAGGCCGACGATGCGCATCTCCCAGCCTGACCCGCCAGAAAAGTTGCGGGTCGCAATGGGAGAATCGCCCCCATCGTTTCAAGGAAATTCCCCATGAAATTAAACCGGCTGGCCTGCTGCTGCTGAGCTTATCTTTACATCCTTTGTTGAACAAAAGTGTAACATTTGCAATTTTCCAATCCTCCAAGACCACCCCTGAGGAAGGCTGAAAATTTATTTGAGCTGATTTATTATTGTCACATGTCTAAGTATACAGTGTAAAGTATTGTTTCTTGTGCGTAATACGGACAAAGCATACCGCTCATAGAGAATGAAAGGAGAGAGTGTCGAATGTAGTGTGAAAATAAATAGCAGGCACTGCTGGGATTCGAAGCTGTAAGAGTTGGGAGCGATGGTGCAGGATGTTGCTTTTTGGAACACAGCCTTGTGATCTGATTTACCAAAGTGTGGGCGGTTATGACCAGTACCTTGGCAATTTTCCTTCTCACTTCCATTCAGTGTCTTTCCTGGTACCTTGTCAAATTTAAGTACAGCCATCCTATTCAATACCTTCTCCTTATCAATTTTAAACTCTTCTAGTGGATTAATTTGCCTTCTGTTTCACCAAGGCCTGGTAGCACCTTCTTCCTTGATAAAAGCAAATTTAATACCTTAGCTTCCCCCCTGCCTCCATGCAAAAATCCCCTTTCTGGTCCCCCTACTCCTCATTTTACCACTCTTTAACTATTCAAATGCTGATAGAACACTTTGGGATTGCCTTTTGTGTTAGCTGCTCATCTCTCTTCATACCCTTTCCAGTGCAGAAGGTGACCACTCGGCCGATTGAGTCTGCACCAACCACAATCCCACCCAGGCCCTATTCCCGTCGCCCCACACATATTTACCCTGCTAATCCCCCTGACACTAGAGTCAATTTAGCATGGCCAATCAACCTAACCCGCACATCTTTGGAGTGTGAAAGGAAACCGGAGCACCCGGAGGAAACCCACGCAGACACTGTGAGAATGTGCAAACTCCACACAGACAGTAACCCAATTACAGAATTGAACCTGGGACCCTGGCGCTGTGAGGCAGTAGTGCTAACCACTGTGCCACCGTGCTGCCCATATTGATATTGGCATTTGGAATAGCTGTCCATCAACAATTGGTGTAGCTCAGAGCAGAAGAGAAGCGGGATTCATTTCAAAATACTGCCAGCCAAAATCTAATAGCTTTAACATGGTAAAATGACTCTCTTAGCGAGATTTTCCCAAAACAAATCGAAGTGGTCAATGAGCGGGAAAACAGGAGGTTTTCCACCCGTTTTTTGGGCAAGCTGACTTTTTGGTAATTTACAGCACTCTGCGCAATACAGAGGCCATCAGGAGAATCACGCCGGGGGAGTAGTAACCTACTCCCGCTGTAGAGGTCACCAGCAGTGTGCTCAGGGGCCACCAGGATGTGCCAATCTCCCAGTATACTGGGAGATCGGCTGACATCCTTCCCCATTGGGGGGGGGGGGGGGGGGCGGGGGGGGGGGGGGGGGGGGGGGGAAATCGCACCCAAGGTGTTTCACAGGACCATTAGCAAGCAACATTTGACAATGAGATGAAGAAATAGATATCAGGATAGGTGACGTGAAACTAGGTCAAAAAGTTAGGTTTTGACAAGCCTCACAAAGGAGGTGATAGAGCGAGAGAGGAAGATGTGCTTTTAAAGGTTAAAGTTTATTTGTTAGTCACAAGTAGGCTTGCATTAACACTGCAATGAAGTTACCGTGAAAATCCCCCAGTCGCCACACTCCAGCGCCTGTTCGGATACACTGAGGGAGAATTTAGCATGGCCAATGCACCTAACCAGTGCATCTTTTGGACTGTTGGAGGAAACCAGAGCACCTCCACGCAGACACAGGGAGAACATGCAAATTCCACACAGACAGTGCCCCTGCTGGGAATCAAATCCGGGTCCCTGGCGTTGTGAGGCGGCAGTGCTACCCACTGTGCCGGTTTAGGGAAGCACGAGAGCTTTTAGCTGAGTCAGTTGGAAGTATGGCCACCACTAATGGAGAAATGGATATCATGGAAACACTGGGGTGAAGCTGATATTCAGGGTTAATGTCGATTGGGCAATAGAGAACTGATAGCTTTTTCTCAAAACTCGCACAATTTTATTTTCCAAAAGGTAGTTCGATGGGGTGTAAATTGGTCTGCTGATTAACATTATGCGCTATTGTCAATTTCACCCTGACTGTGTTTAAATGCATGTTCTATCTGAAGTTTTTACTGTCACTTCAAACTGCACCCTTTCACAAAAACTTCCAATTCACAGTTCAGTAACGACTTTAATCAGGCAATTGAGGTGGGCCTATTGGAATATGAACTCCCTGATTTAGGGCCAAATTGATGGGCCAATCAGGGAGCCACTTGCTTTGTATTTAACCAGAAATGCCAGTTCCTCTGGGACTCCGAGTGTAGACTGCGAACTGAAAGCACTCTGTATGCTGTTGTCAGATTTGTAAATGAAGGGATTTGGGTGAAGAGGCTTCTGCCTCTGAGGGCCTATTACAAATTCCAAGTTTGGCAGCCCCTTTCGTCAGTGTTACCTCATTTTGCTGAGTGCTTGCATTCTGAATATTCAGGCTTCACTGGGTCAATATTTCGATATTGGCTTCCCAATTAGTACTTTTCCATCTTTGTTCTTAATAACTCCTGAACATTGTCACACCGATATTACCCAAAGTACCACTCCCCGTGGTTTTTGTTTTCTGTGTCAAAGCCACACCAACATTTGATTTGATTTATCATTGTCACACGTATTGGCATACAGTGAAAAGTATTGTTTCTTGCACACTATGCAGGCAAAGCATATCATTCATGGAGTACATAGGGGAGAAGGAAAGGAGAGGGTGCAGGATGTAGTGTTACAGCCATAGGGTGTAGAGAAAAATCAGCTAAATATATGGTATTAATATAAAAGGACTCATTGAGAAGCTGCCCATACCTGACTGTTAGTGATTCACTACATCTGCCACTGTGCAGGATAACCTCTTCAATACCTCACCTACATCAATAAAATCGAATAAAGTGGTAGACTAGTCGTTTTAAGTAGTTTATCATCCACTTATCTTGGTTTTACTTGAATATTATCAGATTCATGCAACGGTTAGGCGTATTAGGAAATGGAATGCGGTATGATTGACTTTGCTACTCAATGTGAAATAACCAATTATGATAATTAAGCAATAACACTCTATTGAAAGGGCATCAAATAATAGTAACTGCAAAAGGCAACCATTTAGTTTTCTAACGACCTTATAAATGGACGCCATATCAGACCGTTTAAGGAAATGAGCCGAATATTGTCCTGGGTAAATTTGTTCTCCTCTGACAAAATATAGCTCTCCTAAGTTAATTATTCCTTGTTTGCTATAGGTCCATCCAAACTCAAAATGTATCTCTTTCTCACTCTAGCAACATGCTTGTGTCTCATGTGAATAAACACTTTCATTCGGCTCTTGGAGTGATATCTCAGTACTTTAACATGTGAAAGCACCAAAAGCTATTTGTGCTGTTCTTTTTCACCATCAAATCCAATCTTTCATTGAGTCATAGAATCCCTACAGTGCAGAAAGAGGCCATTCGGCCCATCAAGCCTGCACCAACAACAATCCCACCCAGGCCCTATCCCCATAATCCCACGCATTTACCCCGCCAATCTCCCTCTCACTAAGGGGCAATTGAGTATGGCCAATCAAATTCACCCGCACATCTTTGGACAGTGAGGGGAAATCGGAGCATCTGAAGAAAATTCACGTAGACACGGGGAGACAGTGCAAACTCCACACAGACAGCGACTCAAGGCTGGAATTCATCCGGGCCCCTGGTGCTGTGAGGCAACAGTGCTAACTACCTCCCCTCTGAACCTCCTGCATTCCCTTTCTTATCTTTTCTACCTGACAACATTCATAAACACACTTTTTCTTCTTTACCTTAATTTCTATTTCTTTTCTCATCCAGGGAACACTCTATTTGTTTGCCGTACCTTTCCCTTTTAAGGGACTATGCCCAAAACAGCATTTTTTTGAAGGTAGCTCATTGTTCAGCTCCAGTTTTTCCCACCGACCTTGTATTCCAGTCTACCCAGCCCAGCTCCATTCCTGCCCCATTGAAGTTGGCTGTCTCCCAGTTAATCATTCTTACTCTGGATTGCCCATTGTCCTTTTCTACCATTATCCTAAACTTTATGATGCAATGGTCACTATTTCCTAAATGTTCCGCCACTGACACTTGATCTACTTGGCCCACCTCACTTCCATTGAACCGAGTCCTACAGTGCATCTTTTCTTGTTGGACTGGACATTTGCCTCTCCAACCTTTACACTACCACTGTTCCAGTCAACATTTGGGTAATTAAAGTTCTCCATTATAACTATGCCATAATGTTTGCATCTCTCTTTAATTTCTCTGCAGATTTGTTCCTCTACATCCTTTCCACTAGTTGATGGTCTATTGTCTACTCTGAGCAATGCAATTGCATCCTTTGTGTTCCTTAGCTCTAGCCAAATTGATTCCATTCTTGAACCCCCTTTCTCCAGCATGGCAATGTTCTCCTTCACCAATGCTGTCACACCTCCTTCTTTTCTTCCTTCCCTATCTTCTCTTGAACACCTTATATCCTGGAATACTCAGCACCCAGCCCTGCCCTTCCTTCAGCCAAGTCTCTGTTATCATCACAACATAGTTCTACAACACAATCTGTGCCTGTAACTCCCCAACCTTATTTACTATACTCCATGCATTCACATCCACCAACAGTAACCATGATTTAAATAAAAGCAAATTACTGCGGATGCTGGAATCTGAAACAAAAACAGAAAATGCTGGAAAACCTCAGCAGGTCTGCCAGTATCTGTGGAGAGAGAATAGAGCCAATGTTTCAAGACTGGATAACTCTTTATCAGAGCTCAGAACCCTGATTTACACTTCATTATTTTCTCCCTTACTCGGACATCACCTATTAAATTATTATTCTCTGTCCTGGTGCTATCTGTCTCTCCCAGCCTGGTATTCCTCTCTAATATTCACCCTTGGTTCCCCTGCCAAATTAGTTTAACAACAGTAGTAAAACGCCCCACAAGTATTCAGTCCCAGCTCTCTTCAGGTGCAACTCATCGGGCTTGTACAGGTGCTATCTTCCCCAGACCTAGTCCCAGTGTCTCAGGAATCTAAAACCCTTCTTCCTGCACCATCTTTCCAGCTATGCTTTTAGCTGCCTTATCCTCCCATTTCTGTACTCACTTGCATGTGTCTCTGGGAGTCATCCGGAGACTACTACATTTGATATCCTGCTTGTTAATTTCTACCTAGCTCCCTAAATTCTGATTGAAGGACCACATTCCCTTTCCTACCCAAGTCATAGGTATCAATGTGGACCATGACCTCTGGCTATTCACCCTCCCCCAGAAGAATGTCTCGCAGCCACTCGATGACATCCTTGTCCCTGGCACCAGGGAAGTAAAATACTAGAATCAAAGAATCCCTCCAGTGCAGAAGTGGCCATTCAGCCCATTGAATCTATACTGACTGACGGTCTAACTCACCCAGACCCTCTCCCCCACTCTATCTCTGTAACCCCACACATTTCCCATGGCTAATCCACCTAACCTCAACATCCTGAGACCAAGGAGCAATGTAGCATTGCCAATCTGCTTAAGCTACACATCTTTGGACTGTGGGAGGAAAGTGGAGCATCCGAAAGTGCAGACACGGGAGAACGTGCAAACTCCACACAGTCACCCAAGGCTGGAATTGAAACCGGGTCCCTGGCGCTGTGAGGCAGCAGTGCTAACCACTATGCCCCTGGAGCCACATCGACATCCACAGAAATACTTGTCTGTTCACCTAACTAATGAATCCCTTATCAGGATTGCACTTCCGTTCTTCTTCCTCTCCTCCTGTTAAAAGAAAATTCATTGAACACTTGAGGGAGAAGGGAATGGAAGGATATGCTGGCAGTGTCAGTTGGAGAAACTTATGAAGAGGGTCCTGCCCAGATAAACACCAGTATAGATCAGTATGGGACAAATGACATGCATCTGTGTTGTAAATTCTATATAATTCTGTGCCAACACGGACACAAATAGCATGACAAGTTAAATGGGCTGAGTAATAATAGTTTTATTGGAGCGTACGAACAAGAGTAGACATTCACCACCTTGTGTCTACTTGGCAATTTAATTGAATCATAGCTGATCTGTATCTGAGCTCGATTAACTTGTTTTTTGCCATGATGCCATGGTGCTCTTACATAACAAGATTCTATTGATTTCAAGAAGCGATTAATCCTTGGTATCCGATGACATTTGGGGAAGAGTTTTAATCCTTCCAATTTTACATTATGTTCTACATTACAGAGTGTCATTTTGAGTGCAGAATGTTCTTACAAGCTTTTATTCCCATGTAATTGTTTGACTGGCATCCGTTGAGGGTGCTGAGTTTATGTGGGCTTTGGTGGGCTTGTTTTAGAACTGCAAACGAGTGTTCTAGTTGCTCCTGTTATCGATGACTTACTGTTGCTGAGTTATTACTGTTTATAAACTTTGTTATTTTATTCCATAAAGAAGAGTGTTCTTTTGACCATGCATTTGACTGCCTTTATTGTGGGTTCAAGTTACCTCGTTCTAAATTCTTTACGACTTAAGACTTTCCTGCTTGATTGGTCAACTGATGATTTCCTTTCCTTCATAGAATGTGGATGACTAGGCCAGTATTTATTGCTCATTCCTAATTGCCCTTGAGAAGGTGCTGGTAAGCTTCCTTCTTGAACCGCTGCGGTCCACATATCTAGGTCCTCCCACAATGCTAGGAAGGAAGATCCAGGATGTTGACCGAGCAACAATAAAAGGACATCAGGATAGTTCCATGTCAGGCTGCTGTGTGACTTGAATGGTGTTGGTGGAGTTTCCGAGGTGGCTGGATACCATCAGAAATTTCAGACAATACAAGACTCTTGAAGCCAGTGTCTCAGTTTATAGACATAACCTTTATTTGACCAGCGGCCACAAGGAGAAATCACCAAAGGATCAGGGCAGTTTCCGAAATGGATCAGCTAGACCTCGCCAATGAATTCTAATGTATACAATTCAGAACAGATCATTTATAGATTTTCTTATCAATTACTCCCGCCTTTCATGAGCTTTAAATCAATCATCTTCAATATACATAAATCAACAGTAATATCTGTCATATACTTCAGCCAATTGCATCTTACCCTCTGGCATAACGGCATTTCATTAGTCCTTAGAATCTGCATGCTCGCTCCTCTTTTGGCTAACTCAGCTTTGTCTGTTACCGAGTAACCTCAAGCGCCAGCCACAAAGTTCAAACTGAACATTCCCATAAATTATAGAGTCATAGAGGCTTACAGCATGGAAACAGGCCCTTTGGCCCAACTTGTCCATGCCACCCCTTTTTTAACCACTAAGCTAGTCCCAATTGCCCGCTTTTGGCCCATATCTCTCAATAGTCATCTTATCCATGGAACTGTTTAAACGTTTTTTAAAAGACAAAATTGTACCTACCTCTACTACTACCTCTGCCAGCTTGTTCCAGACAATCCCCACCCTCTATGTGAAAAAAATGCCCCTCTGGACCCTGTTGTATCTCTCCCCTCTCCCTTTAAACCTATGCCCTCTAGTTTTAGACTCCCCTACCTTTGGGAAAAGATATTGACTATCTAGCTGATCTATGCCCCTCATTATTTTATAGACCTCTATAAGATCACCCCTCAGCCTCCTATGCTCCAGAAAACAAAGTCCCAGTCTATCCAGCCTCTCCTTGTAACTCAAGCCATCACGTCCCGGTAATATCCTAATAAATCTCTTCTGCACTTTTTCTTTCTATGATAGTGTGACCAAATTCCCCTACAGGTCACTGCCAAACCAGATTGACATGTGATTCCATGTCTGGGCATGCATCCATCTTATCTGGGCAGTGAATAAACTCTATTCATGAAATTTGATTAAGTGTTCAGAATGTTCTTACCATTAGAACCTCTGCTGATAAAAACTTGCATATTCCCAAGGTTTCAGTACTCCCTTAGAAAATGGCTTTGTGCTAATACCCTCTACCATGATGCTTTACAGCAATCTGCCTTTGGCTAAAGTGAACAATGATTCTTAAAAATACATTAATACATTCAAAATATCAGCCTAAGTGTTTTTAAATCATAATCACTTGTTTAAATATCTTACTGCATTTCATATGTGTGTAAATTGCTTTCTTGCTAGCTTATAAGTCAGCTTTAAAGTCATTTAACTCAATGCTGGTAGTTCTGTCTGTGTCTAAATCTCTAATAGTTTAAAAACCTTTACTAACCTATTAGGATTTCTTAGAGAGGAACTTGCAGGTGGGGGCAGGGTCCCAGAGGAGGGGTTGCAGAGACTGCCAGTCACTGGCTAACTCTTTTACGTCCTTCTATATTTAAGAGAAACTGACCAGAACTGTAAGGCTGACAGGTACGATTTTTGTTCTCTTAAGGTGGGTCTATCAGATCTACTTGGCTGGGTTGCTGCACTACTAACCTTTGTGCAGCTTAATGATTCCAATTTTTTTGCAAAGCCAGCCAAAAGACCACCCAAAAGTCAGCAGCAGCAATTATCTCCAATTACTTTACAGCCAATTGGATGGCTGGGAAGGGTACAGAGAGGGGTGGGTTGGGGGGGGGAGGTGTTAAAGGTGGGGAAGTGTCAGGGGAAAGGTTGGCAGTTGGGGAAGCGGGGTGATTGGTGGCAGGTGGGAGTTGGGAGCTGTTTGTGGTTGGGGGCAGGTTAGGTGTTAGATGCAATTCTGATGACATGCTGTAGCAGATGCTTGAGAATCTTGGTCAAGAACATAGAACATAGAACATAGAACAGTACAGCACAGAACAGGCCCTTCGGCCCACAATGTTGTGCCGACCTTCATCTGAAACCAAGATCAAGCTATCCCACTCCCTACCATCCTGGTGTGCTCCATGTGCCTATCCAATAACCGCTTAAATGTTCCTAAAGTGTCTGACTCCACTATCACTGCAGGCAGTCCATTCCACACCCCAACCACTCTCTGCGTGAAGAACCTACCTCTGATATCCTTCCTATATCTCCCACCATGAACCCTATAGTTATGCCCCCTTGTAATAGCTCCATCCACCCGAGGAAATAGTCTTTGAACGTTCACTCGATCTATCCCCTTCATCATTTTATAAACCTCTATTAAGTCTCCCCTCAATCTCCTCCGCTCCAGAGAGAACAGCCCCAGCTCCCTCAACCTTTCCTCATAAGACCGACACTCCAAACCAGGCAGCATCCTGGTAAATCTCCTCTGCACTCTCTCCAGCGCTTCCACATCCTTCTTATAGTGAGGTGACCAGAACTGCACGCAATATTCCAAATGCGGTCTCACCAAGGTCCTGTACAGTTGCAGCATAACCCCACGGCTCTTAAACTCCAACCCCCTGTTAATAAAAGCTAACACACTATATGCCTTCTTCACAGCTCTATCCACTTGAGTGGCAACCTTTAGAGATCTGTGGATATGGACCCCAAGATCTCTCTGTTCCTCCACAGTCTTCAGAACCCTACCTATGACCCTGTAATCCACATTTAAATTAGTCCGACCAAAATGAATCACCTCACATTTATCAGGGTTAAACTCCATTTGCCATTTTTCAGCCCAGCTTTGCATCCTATCGATGTCTCTTTGCAGCCTACAACACCCCTCCACCTCATCCACTACTCCACCAATCTTGGTGTCATCAGCAAATTTACTGATCCACCCTTCAGCCCCCTCCTCTAAGTCATTAATAAAAATCACAAAGAGCAGAGGACCAAGCACCGATCCCTGCGGCACTCCGCTAGCAACCTGCCTCCAGTCCGAAAATTTTCCATCCACCACCACCCTCTGTCTTCGATCAGATAGCCAGTTACCTATCCAATCGGCCAACTTTCCCTCTATCCCACACCTCCTTACTTTCATCATAAGCCGACCATGGGGGACCTTATCAAACGCCTTACTAAAATCCATGTATATGACATCAACCGCCCTACCTTCATCAACACACCTAGTTACCTCCTCAAAAAATTATATCAAATTTGTGAGGCACGATTTGCCCTTCACAAATCCGTGCTGACTATCCCGGATTAATCCGCATCTTTCTAAATGGTCGTAAATCCCATCCCTAAGGACCTTTTCCATCAATTTACCAACCACCGAAGTCAGACTAACCGGTCTATAATTACCAGGGTCATTTCTATTCCCTTTCTTAAACAGAGGAACAACATTTGCCACTCTCCAGTCCTCTGGCACCATCCCCGTGGACAGCGAGGACCCAAAGATCAAAGCCAAAGGCTCTGCAATCTCATCCCTCGCCTCCCAATGAATCCTAGGATACATTTCATCAGGCCCAGGGGACTTATCGACCTTCAGTTTATTCAAAACTGCCAATACATCCTCCCTCCGAACATCTATTTCCTCCAGCCTATTAGCCTGTAACACCTTCTCTTCCTGAAAAACATGGCCCCTCTCCTTGGTGAACACTGAAGAAAAGTATTCATTCATCACCTCGCCTATCTCTACTGATTCCATACACAAGTTCCCACCACTGTCCTTGACCGGCCCTAACCTCACCCTGGTCATTCTTTTATTCCTCACATAAGAGTAAAAAGCCTTGGGGTTTTCCTTGATCCGACCCGCCAAGGACTTCTCATGTCCCCTCCTAGCTCTCCTCAGCCCCTTTTTCAGCTCATTCCTTGCTAACTTGTAACCCTCAGTCGAGCCATCTGAACCTTGTTTCCTCATCCCTACATAAGCTTCCCTCTTCCTTTTCACAAGACATTCCACCTCTTTTGTGAACCACGGTTCCCTCACTCGGCCATTTCCTCCCTGCCTGACAGGGACATACCTATCAAGGACACCCAGTATTTGTTCCTTGAAAAAGTTCCACTTTTCATCAGTGCCTTTCCCTGACAGTTTCTGTTCCCATCTTATGCCCCCTAATTCTTGCCTAATCGCATCATAATTACCTCTCCCCCAATTGTAAGCCTTGCCCTGCCGTCCGGCCCTATCCCTCTCCATTGCAATAACAAAAGACACAGAATTGTGGTCACTATCTCCAAAGTTCTCTCCCACAACCAAATCTAACACTTGGCCCGGTTCATTTCCCAGTACCAAATCCAATGTGGCCTCACCCCTTGTCGGCCTATCCACATATTGTGTCAGGAAACCCTCCTGCACACACTGCACAAAAAGTGCCCCATCCAAACTATTTGACCTACAAAGGTTCCAATCAATATTTGGAAAGTTAAAGTCCCCCATGACAACTACCCTGTGACCCCCACACGTATCCATAATCTGCTTAGCAATTTCTTCCTCCACATCTCTATTACTATTTGGGGGCCTATAGTAAACTCCTAGCAACGTGACCGCTCCTTTCCTGTTTCTAACTGCAGCCCATATTACCTCAGTGTGCATATCCCCCTCAAAGTGCTTTTCCGCAGCCGTTAAACTATCCTTGATTAACAATGCTACTCCTCCACCTCTTTTACCAGCTTCCCTACACTTACTGAAACATCTATACCCCGGAACGTCCAACAACCATTCCTGTCCTTGTTCTACCCACGTCTCCGTAATGGCCACAACATCGTAGTCCCAAGTAGCAATCCACGCCCCAAGTTCATCCACCTTGTTCCGGATGCTCCTTGCATTGAAGTAGACACACTTCAACCCACCTTCCTGTCTACCGGTACCCACCCTTGACCTTGATACCTTCCCCAATACCTCACCACCCTCAACACTGACTTCCGGACTACAACTCCTTTTCCCACTCCCCTGACAAATTAGTTTAAATCCCCCTGAAGAGCCGTAGCAAATTTCCCTCCCAGGATATTGGTGCCCCTCTGGTTCAGGTGCACCCCGTCCTGTTTGTAGAGGTCCCACCTTCCCCAGAACGTGTTCCAATTATCCACGTATCTGAAACCCTCCCTCCTGCACCATCCCTGCAACCACATGTTTAAGTGCACTCTCTCCCTGTTCCTCAACTCGCTATCACGTGGCACCGGTAGCGTACCAGAGATGACCACATGTTTTGTCTTTGCTCTCAGCTTCCAGCCCAGCTCCCGAAATTCCTGTTTTAAATCCCCGTCCCCTCTCCTACCTATGTCGTTGGTACCAATGTGTACCACGACTTGTGACTGTTTCCCCTCCCCCTTAAGAATCCGGAAAACACGGTCCGAGACGTCACGGACCCTGGCATCCGGTAGGCAACAAACCATCCTCGAGTCTCTTTTGCTGCCACAGAACCTCCTATCTATCCCTCTAACTAACGAGTCCCCAATAACTATTGCCCTCCCGCTCTCCTCCTTACCCTCCTGAGCCACAGGGACGGACTCAGTGCCGGAGATCCTCTCACTGCGGCTCACCACTGGTATGTCGTCCCCCTCAACTGTATCCAAAGCGGAATACTTATTGCTAAGGGGAACGACCACAGGGGATCCCTGCACCGACTGCTTCTTCCCAGCCCCTCTCACCGTCACCCATCTATTTTCATTCCGCGGAGTAACTGTATCCCTGAAGCTTCTGTCTATGGCCATCTCTGCATCCCTAATGATCCTAAGTTCCTCCAACTCCAGCTCCAGTTCCCTTACACGGTTTTGGAGGAGCTGCAGATGGATGCACTTCTCACAGGTATAATCAGCAGGGACACTGACGTCGTCCCTCACCTCGAACATAGTGCAAGAGGAACATTGCACTGCCTTCACACCCATCCTCTCTAGATACCTTGCCAGTACCAGGTAGAAACAGCAAAAAATGAATTAACTCACCCCTGCTCGCTCAAGCCCTGTGAGCCAAAGCCCTACAGCTTTCACTCTGCCTCCTGCTCACTCTGCGGCCCGCTAACGACGCTGCCCGCTCAAAAGTGCGGCCTACTTTTAAACCCTCCAAAAACCTTCCCAGACTCCTGCTGGGCCCACTTCCTGTTTTTAAAAAAAAAACCTCCGATTTTTTTAAACAAATTTAACTTAAAATAAATAAATAAATGTAGTGAACACACCAACTGCCTTCTCCTCAGCCTGGTCCTGTGGAACAATGGTCCTCATCATAATAAGTGTAAGAAGCTAAATCTGAGGTGATGCAAAACAGGATGTTGACTCACTTTTGTTTTATTACCTTTCCCCAGTCTGAGAATAAAATCCTTATTTGTCACTAGGAGAGGTTTTACAAATTTCTACTCTGTCCGAAATTAACTCCACCCTCTTAGCCAATGTTTTTCCTGAACTCAGTCGTATCTATTTTCTGTAAAATAGTGAAACTTCATGTTCAGTTGAAGTTAATATGCAGTTAAAAGTTAAAGTTCAGTAAAGAGTTATTGAGTTGCAACTGTTTATGTTTGAGTTGGTGCTAGAAGTGTTCAATAAAGAAATAGTTGAATTACTGTCCTTGTTTGTGTCATTAAAGGTGTTTAAATTAAAAGCTTTATAACAGTTGAATTGCTTTGTAAGTGCAACGATTTGTTTTGTAGCCACTTTCCTAACGTCAGTTGATTGCTCTGTGATTAATTCTCCTTAATGATTCCGCATTGCGCCTCCGATCTCACCATTGCCCCAGCCACTGTGCCTACTGCGTGCAGGTGTAATGAGAAAGAGAAACAAAACTTTCAGAATGTCTCAAATCACTTTACAGACAATTAAATATTATTGAGTTGGTGAATGTTACCAAATGGTGCAGCAGGCTCAAGGGACCAAATGGCCTATTCTTGCACCTCACACAGAGATTCATATATCATTTGAGATGGATGAGATGAGCTAGGCTAGATGGCCTTTGTCGTCCATTATTATTTTACGAACAGAGGGTGGAACCATGGTGGGATTGTGGTTTTTTTTTTGCTAATGGAAGTTAACTGTGAACAGGCTTTTTGGGGTGAAATTTCGAGGACAGGAGTGTGTAATGAGCTCATAGTGAATCAGTAACCTGCTTTACCCAGCACACATTTCTCAAGAGTCTTTTCCATTGACTTCAATCTTGTCCTTTTGTTCATTTATCTATTATCCCACTCTATCTTGGGTGGCATGGTGGCACAGTGGTTAGCACTGCTGCTCTGCAGTGCCAGGGTCCCGAGTTCAATTCCGGCCTCAGGTCACTGTCTATGTGGAGTTTGCACATTCCCTCCGTGTCTGCATGCGTTTCCTCCGGGTGCTCCAGTTTCCTCCCACAGTCCAAAGATGCGTGGGTTAGGTTGATTGGCCATGCTAAATTGACCCTAGTGTTAGTGGGGGGTTTGCAGGGAAAATATGTGGGGTTACAAGAATAGGGCCTGGCTGGGATTGTGATCAGTGCAGACTTTATGGGCCAAATGGCCTCCTTCTGTACTGTGGGAATTTTATGATTCTCTGATTTTTTTGAGGAATGACTATCCGAATAACGTTTTGTTGCATGGTTGATATTGAAATATATATTGCAATGAGAAGCAGCAATCAGCAGAGTCTTCAGTCTTGTTGACCAAGAAAACATAGATACAACTGTGAAGCATTCAGTCTTTGTCCTCTGGCCCCTTAAAACTTGTGTCACACAGAGACACATGAGGGCTCCAATGCTTTTCACTAACAGTGATGACCTATGTTGTGCAATTGTTCCACCTTGTTGTTCAGGAGTCATTTGATCTTTCAACCCTGTGAGGTTACTGATAAAATATAATCCAATTGCACCCCTTCAATGAAGAAATTAGAGTGAATAATAGAATGTAACCAGGCAGGTGAATGTTTTCTAAACTTTCTACAGAATGATCAGGGATGCAAATATTAAATCTTTCCCCCAAATGTGAGTTGATTGTCACTGTGCAATGTGCACATGTTAAGGAGGGCTGAAGCAGTCACTAAAATCAGTGTTGTCACCTGTACAGTGTTATATATAACTAAAGGGATATTTTACTGTCAAATTGGCACACTTGCAACATGCTGTTAAAGTAAAAATTGTACTCCCTGCTTTCTTTAATAGTTGTGGTGGGATTACCTACAGTATGCAGCAACTAACACTACATTATATTGTTGCTTCTGTTAATATGAATGACCCATGCTGCACATATATATGACGATATTTGTAATCAGATGTCAACAAGTGGCGTTATCATTTCACTCGGACTTTTCTGTGATTGGTGAATTGATTGGTGAATCATTAAAGACAGGACAATATCGTGAATGACTGGTGGGGGGGGGGAGGTTGAATGGGGCTATGGATTTGAATATGGGGCCCAGAAGGAGGAGACTCTCCAGAGCCTATGATTTCCCTCTCTTGCCTTGGGTGCTGGCTTTCTGATGCATTTGATGCCCTTGTCCTTCTAGCTGGTAGAAGTTGCTGGCTTGGAAGTTGCTGTCGAAGGAGTGGATGCTTTAGTTGCTGCAATGCCTTTGTAGATGGAACACACTGCTGCCACTGTGTATTGGTGGTGAAGGAAATGAATGTGAAAGATGGTGGATGAGGTGCCAATCAGGCAGGCTGCTTTGCCTTTGATGGTATTGAGCTTCTTGAGTGTTGTTGGAACTACACTCATCCAGGTAAGTCCAGTGACACAGTGGTTAGCACTGCTGCCTCACAGCGTCAGGGACCCAGGTTCAATTCCCGGCTTGGGTCACTGTCAGCACAGAGTCTGCACGTTCTCCCCGTGTCTGCGTGGGTTTCCTCTGGGTGCTCTGGTTTACTCCCACAGTCTGAAAGACGTGTTGGTTAGGTGCATTGGCCACGCTAAATTCTCCCTCAGTGTACCTGAACAGGCGCCAGAGTGGGTTGACTTGGGGATTTTCACAGTAACTTAATTGCAGTGTTAATGTAAGCCTACTTGTGGTGCTAATAAATAAACTTAAAACTTAAACTTAAGTGGAGAACAGTCCATTACATCGTGACTTGTAGATGGTGGACAGGCTTTGGGGAGTCAGGAAGTAAGTTACTGTCTGCAGAATTACCAGTCTCTGACCTGTTCTTGTAGCCTTGATTGCACTGTTCATTGCAGAATTTGCCCAAATAAATTCATGAGTGCCTTAATGGCTTTTGAAACAGATCTCGCTATAAATTAGGCTTAATTTTGCAAATAGCGAACTATTCAATATCATTTGAAGCTATTCCTTTCAAAAGCGGAGAGAAAAAGCAAGCATTATGAACTGATTACTGACCTTATTGCTGGTAAGACCATCCCAACGCCTATTGGAGTTTGCATAAATATGAAAGCAAGATCCAACCTCCTGTAATGTAATTTTTCACCTGGAGCGTAGTGGCATTGGCTCCAAACAGAGCATCAGACTTTTCCACTACTGTCCGCTATTTCCACATTGCAGCTTCTGTTTCCCCTTTACTAACCTTTCAAAGCTCAACTTTTCCCAGATGAATAGATCATCCATCATTATTACACCGAATGTACTTTGACTAATAAAGCGGAAACTCTCTGACAAAGATTTAATTGGCCGATTTATTCATTTAGTTTATTGAACGCAGCAATCTATACAAAAAAAAATTTGGACTGCAGTTTAAGGAGATCTGCATGATTTCCAGCCAGACAGTTGTTGGGTTGCTTAAGTTAAAACTTTGGCTCGCCTGGGCTGGAGGAATCTCAATAATAATGGAAAGATGGCTTTTATTGCCAATCCCTAGTTACTTAGGAGGTATGGAGAGGCATTATAAAGTGGAATTCTATAGAATCCCTCCAGTGACACTGATGTCAGACTCCTATTTATTGATGACAGCTCAGCCTTCAACACCATTATCGCTACAAAAATCATCTCCAAACTCCGTGGCCTGGGGCTCAGTTCCTCCCTCTGTGCCTGGAGCCTAGATTTCCTAACCCACAGACCGCAATCAATAAGGATAGGCAATGACACCTCCTCCACTATTATTCTCAACACCAGTGCCCCGCAAGGCTGTGTCCTCAACCCATTACTATACTCCTTACACACTGATGACTGTATGGCCAAATTCTGTTCCAAATCCATTTTCAGGTTTGCTGATGTCACCACCATAGTGGGTCGGATTTCAAACAATGATGAGAGGAGTACAGGAAAGAGATAGAGAATCTGGTGAAATGGTGTGGTGACAATAATCTCTCCATAATGTCAGTAAAACAAAGGAGATAGCCATCAACTTCAGGAAGCGTAGTGGAGGACACGCTGCTGTCTATATCAATGAAGTGGAAATGGTTGAGAGCTTCAAGTTTCCACATGTCTAGATCACCAACAACCTGTCCTGATCCCTCCATGCCAAACTATAGTTTAAAAGAGCTCACAAATGTCTACTTTCTCAAGAGGCTAAGGAAATTCAGCATGTCCGCTACAACTCCCACCAATTTTTACAGATGCACCATATAAAACATTTTTTCCAGACATGTCACAACTTGGTAAGGCTCCTGCTCTGAACAAGACTGCAAGAAACTATAAAGGGTTGTGAACGTAGCCCAATCCATCACGCAAATCAACCTCCCATCCATTGGCTCTGTCTACACTTCCCAATGCCATGGAAAAGCAGCTATCATAATCAAAGACCCCACACATCCCAGACATACTCTCCTCTGCCTTCTTCCATTGGAATAAAAATACAAAAGTCTGAAATCATATACCAACTGACTCAAGAACAGCTTCTTCCCTGCTGCCATGAGAGTTTTGAATGGAACTATCTTATATTAAGTTGATCTTTGTCAACACCCTAGCTATGACTGCAACACTACATTCTGCACCCTCTCTTTTCCTCTCGCCTATGTACTCTGTGTACGGCATGCTTTGTATCGCATGCAAGAAACAATACTTTTTATTGTATCCCAATACGTGACAATAATAAATCAAATCAAATCAGTGCAGAAGGAGGCCATTCAGCCCAATGAGTCTGCACTGACTCTTCAAGAGAGCATCTTATCCCAGAGAGCATATAAATACGTTCCAACAGTGTCTGTCACAATGAGGAATTCATACTCCATGCATCCCATTTCATATTAGGAAAAAAAAATCACACCCAAACGAAACATGAAGAGCCAGAATTTGCTGTCAAAATAATGTTGATGCGAAAAGCATCCTCCATTATTTATGCATAAATCGTAGAATGACTTTGGGCGAGGAACGGGTGGACAGTTAATTTCAAAAATTCAGAAGTTGCTGTCCCAGTTACACTGCTCGAGCCTTAACTTTGAGAAAAAGACATCTCACTGTCTGCTTCATTACTGAAACGTACTGAACGATGTGAAGTTCCTGTACTTGTGCGATGGATATAACCTAACATGAAAGTAAAATACCATGGATACCGGAAATCTGAAATAGAAAGCAGAAAATGTTGGAAATGCGCAGCTGTTCCGACAGCGTTGGTGGAGAAAGAAACAGATGTGGGGCGGGATTTTCCGATTTTCTGACGTCGCCCCGAAACCTGCCCGAGGTCAACGAACCTTTCCATGATCCGTCCCTCGCCCGCTCCGATTTCCGTGGCAGGCGGGAAGGTAAAATTCGCCCCATGAGATTTCAGATCTATGACCTTTCATCAGCACTGGACAATGTTACAGATGTAAAAAGTTTTAAGCAAACACAGAGGTGGAGAAAAAGGGAAAAGGGTGGAAGGAACAAAAGCCAGAGAGAATGGCGGCGGGGGGGAGAATGGCGGCGGGGGGGGAGCGGGATTTTCCACACTGTCCGTGGCGTGTTTCTCAGCGGTGGGAAGTGACACATCATTGGCCGGCAGTATTGGTCTCCTTACTTAAGGAAGGATGTGAATGCATTAGATACAGTTCAGAGAAAGTTTTCTAGACCAATGCCCTGAATGAGACTTGCCTTATAAGGAAAGGTTGGACAGGCTAGGCTCGTATCTACTGGTTCTCTAGAAGAGTCATAGAACCATAGAACCATAGAAAATTACAGCTCAGAAACAGGCCTTTTGGCCCTTCTTGTCTGTGCTGAACCATTTTTTTCCTAGTCCCAGTAACCTGCACTTGGACCATATCCCTCCACACCCCTCTCATCCATGAACCCGTCCAAGTTTTTCTTAAATGTTAAAAGTGACCCCGCATTTATCACTTTATCCGGCAGCTCATTCCACACTCCCACCACTCTCTGCGTGAAGAAGCCCCCCCTAATATTCCCTTTAAACTTTTCTCCTTTCACCCTTAACCCATGCCCTCTGGTTTTTTTCTCCCCTAGCCTCAGTGGAAAAAGCCTGCTTGCATTCACTCTATCTATACCCATCAAAATCTTATACACCTCTATCAAATCTCCCCTCAATCTTTTCGATCTGAAACATTAACTCAGTTTCTCTCCACAGAGGCTGCCAGACCCGCTCAGTTTATCAGCATTTTCTGTTTATATTTTCTATTTCCAGCATTGGCAGTATTTTGCATTTATTTGTATCCACTGGAGTTTGGAAGAGCAGGAGATGACTTGATTGAAATATTTAAGATCCTGAAGGGTCTTGACAAGGTGAATGTGGAGAGGATGTTTCTTCTTGTGGAAAAACCTAGAACTAAGGGTCACTGTTAGAAAATGAGGGGTCGCCCATTTAAAACATAAATGAGAATTCTTTTTCACTCGGGGGGTCTTTAGAACACTCAGCATAGAATCATGGTATCATAGAATCCCTACAGTCCATCGAGTCTGAACCGACTCTCCGACAGAGCATCTTACCCAGGCCCAAGCTCCGCCCTGTCCCTGTAATCCCATGCATTTACCACAGCTAATCCACCTAATTTACACATCGTGGAACACTAAGGAGCAATTGAGCATGGACAATTCACCTAACCTGAACATTTTTGGAATGTGGTAGGAAACCAGAGCTCTTGGAGGAAACCCACGCAGATAGGGGGAGAACGTGTAAACTTCACACAGACAGTCATCCTGAAAAGGCGGTGAGAGCAGAGTCTTTGAATATTTTTAAGGCAGAGGTGGATAGATTCTTGTTAAACAAGGGGGTGAGAGGTTATTGGGGATAGGTGGGTTGCAGATTTGAGGTGACTATCAGATCAGCCATAACCATGTTAAATAGCATAGCAGGCTCGATGGGCTGAGTGGCCTAGTCTTGCTCCTAATTCACATGTTCTCACTCAGCGGGAGTGAGAAGATCCCAAATAAACAAAGTTGATGTTTCACTATCGCACTCTGGACTCAAGACGCTACAGAAAAGCTATCATTAGATCAATGTTTTCAGAAGCAAATTGCCATTGTTTGACACACGATGAGAATCTTCAGCCCTGCGATGGCAGGCTTTCCCCCAGCGGATGCACTGATCCACTCAAATCTCCATTCATTTTGGCGGGACTGGAAGATCCTACCAGCTGGAGGGGCTGGATAATTCTGCCCATAAAATCAGGCAATGCTGGAAATACCTAGCACACCTACCAGTCCCTGTGAAAGAAAAACAGAATGGATGAATATTGAGGGTGTAGACTCTCCAAGAACTCGTAGAATCATAAAATCCTTACAATTTAGAAGGAGGCCATTCTGCCCATTGAGTCCACACTGACTTTCAACCAGAGTATCTTACGCAGACCCTCTCCCCAGCCCTATCCCTGTAATCCTGCACATTTACCATGGCCAATCCATCTAACCTACACATCTTGGGACACTAAGGGACAATTTAGCATGGCCAATCCACCTAAATCATCATAGAGGATTTTAGGAATTGGCAATCCCATGCCAGAGTTTCACCCACCAGGAGCAGAAGTGAGCCCTGAAGGAGCTCCATGTGGCCAGACCCTGTTGACCTCCCATTGTCCTAAAGTTTATTTTTATGAGTCACAAGTAAGGCTTACATTAACACTGCAATGAAGTTACTGTGAAATTCCCCTAGTCGCCACACTCCGGCACCTGTTCGGGTCAATGCACCTAACCAGCACGTCTTTCAGACTGTGGGAGGCAACCAGAGCACCTGGAGGAAATCCACGGAGAACATGCAAACTCCACACAAACAATGACCCAATCGAACCTGGGTCCCTGGTGCTGTGAGACAGCAGTGCTAACCACTGTGCCACCATGTCGCCCTTGTTATGTGCTCCCCTCAGGCGAGGCCTCCATCGGAAGAACGAATTCATCAGATTCACTCAATTCTGCTCATCATCAATTTTTCTTTACATATCAGGGAGGTCCTGCAGTGCATTTCCAACTGTTTCCGGGGTTTTTTGTCAGCTTCTTGTTTTTTTAACCTGACCATTTAATGACGATTCTCAATTCTCTTCAGTACTGTAACCAAAACGGTGGTTCTGCTCTTACGGACTGCTTGTTGCAAGCTTCAGAAGGCAGCACAATGGCTAATTGGCCAGGTTCCCCTGTGCTTATTAAATGCCTTTCATAAAACAGCTTGAAACAGCATTCCTGACATGTTCTTACAGCCCTATTACTAATGGTGAGCCACACTTGCATATTGTACTCAAATGTGGAAGGCTTCAGAACATTTTTTTTTCAACTTCTGAAAGTGCGCCAATGTTTTAAATCTACAGCCCTGGTGACTGATCCAACTTACTATCACAGTGAGTTCCAGAATTCTGCACTGCCCACCCCAACCATTGAATTTCCTTGGAGCTTTTCCTTTTGTGACTGAGGCAACATAAAAGGAAAATTGCAGTCATCAGAGTGGGCTGCCGCTACGCGAAGGGATCATGCCGGCTACTAGGCGTTGGCCAGCACAAGTGCAATGCCAGTAGTCCTACACTAGCTGGAGTTTATGAAAAGGAGTCCCTTTCAATTCCAGCAAATGGCAGAGATGGCATGCAACACCTGCAGAGTGATGTGTGAAAGGCAGCTCCACATACTCAATTCACCTGCTTCCTCCTAAAGTTAAAGTTTATTTATTAGTCACAAGCAGGCTTACATTAACACTGCAATGAAGTTACTGTGAAAATCCCCTAGTCGCCACACTCCAGCACCTGTTCGGGTACACTGAGGGAGAATTTATCATGGCCAATCCACCTAACCTGCACATCTTTGGACTGTGGGAGGAAACCGGAGGACCCGGAGGAAACCCACGCAGACACGGGGAGAACGTGCAAACTCCACACAGACAGTGACCCAAGCCAGGAGTCGAAATGCAATGTAGTCAGCTTTCTCTGAATAGAGAACCTCTGGGCGGCATGGTGGCACGGTGGTTAATACTGCTGCCTCACAGCCCCGGGGACCCAGGTTTGATTCCAGCCTTGGGTCACTGTCTGTGTGGGGTTTGCACATCCTCCCCGTGTCTGGGTGGGTTTCCTCCGGGTGCTCCGGGTTTCCTCCCTAAGATGTACGGGTTAGGTGGATTGGCAAAGCTAAAGTGCCCCTTTGTGTCAGGGGGACTAGTTAGGGTAAATGCATGGGGTTATGGGGATAGGGTCGGAGTGGAATTGTGGTCGGTGCAGACCCGATGGGTCGAGTGGCCTCCTTCTGCACTATAGGATTCTATGATTTTACTAACAGTCAAACATCTCATACGCTGTTCCTTGATGAGGTTCAGATAGGAGAATTAAACCCTTAACATCCCGGATGTGAAGTACTCCTGAAAGCCCTACTACCCTTCCTCCTCCCTCTTCTGTCAGCTTGTACTGCTCTACATGGCCTCCGCTCTTTCTCACTCACAAACCATTCCAAAAGGAATGTCAACCAGAGCACTCATGTCTGAGCAGAAGAATTTAAGTCAGAAAGAAGTCCAGTCTGACACATTTAAACTTTTGGCACTTGAAACAACTAAACAAAGAATCAAACACATGTACAGTTGTAGCCAGAGGGAAAAAAAGGGACTGGTCTGTAAGTAGTTGATGATCACCTTAAATAACCTATAATAGATGTTTTAAAATTAATTAATTATTTATTAGCGTCACAAGTAGGCTTACATTAACACTGCAATGAAGTTACTGTGAAAATCCCCTAGTCGCCACACTCCGGCGCCTGTTCGGGTACACTGAGGGAAAATTTAGCACGCCTTTTGGACGATGGGAGGAAATCGGAGCACCCGAAGAAAACCCATGCAGACACAGGGAGAACATGAAGATTCCACTTCCACCCAGACAGTGACCCAAGCTGGGAATTGAACTCGGGTCCCTGGCACTGTGAGACAGCAGTGCTAACCACTGTGCCACCATGCTGCCCGTATGTTGAAGAAGTGGGGTAGGTGGTCCACTTGGCATGTGTTCAGCTGTGCAAGCATTGGAACATGTCAGTGAGGCATTAAATCGGCATTGCAAGTCGATTGATACCATGAGCTGCCTGCTTTGCATGCTTTGGATGAACTGTAAGTGCGCACATGGTATATCTCCACCAAGATGGTGTCTGGCATGATCCACGAAGGTCTACCCATGCACAGGGGATGCTACTCTGGTCCCTGAATGTCCCACGATGTCCAAACAACCAAACATTAGTTCACGCTGAAGACCATTCAATGTAAACCAACATTCTGAAAAGAACTTGCATTAGCGTCAGCATCAAGAGAAAAGCTGCCTCATGTACTTACCAATCCTATACACATGTTTTTTGCTCGGGCACAGTGAGATCTGTGAGAGCAGAAACACAGATTATTCTAACAGCTGCTGATATATCCACAATTGGTAAGCACAAACATCTTAAGTAAAAGATAAGAGCACATGATGTAGTGGGGGGTTGGCGGGGGAAAGGTGTGGGTGACTTGGACAAAGGATTGTTCAACCTACAGGAAGCAGTGAGTAGGGATAAATGGGTCCTTTTCAGGTTGGCAAGCTGTAACCAGTGGGGTGCCACAGGAGTCAGTGCTGGGGCTTCAACTTGGTTCAATTGACATCAATGACTTGAATGGAGAGCAGAATGTCTGGCAGTTGACTTTGCCAATGACACCAAGATAGGGAGGAAAGGTAAAGGGAGGAGGTAAAGAGCCTACAAAGGGATATATTTCGGTTAGGTGAGTGGGTCACAATTTGGCAGATGGTGCATCACATGGGAAAATGTGAACTTGTCCACTTTGGCAGGAAAGCAGTATGCTATTTAAATGGAAGGATTGCAGAACGCGGTGGTACAGAGGGATCTGGGCGTCCTGGTGCATGGATCACATAACCTTAGTATGCAGGTACAGCACGTGATTAGGAAGGCAAATTAGGAGTGTTGGTGTTTATTGCAAGTGGAATAAAAGCAGGAAAGTTTTACTGCAGTTGTACAGGGCCTTGGTGGGACCATTTCCGTGGCAACGTGTATAGCTTTGGTCTCCTTATTTGATAAAGGATATAGCTGTGTTGGAAGCAGCTCAGAGAAGTTTCACTCAGCCACTTCTGGGATGAGAGGCCATCTTATGAAGAAACAGATTGAGCCTATACCCATTGGAGTTTAGAAGAATGATAGGTGACCTTATTGAAACATATAAGTTCCTGAGGTAACCTGACAGGGTGGATGCAGGACGGATGTTTTCCCCTATGGGAAAGACAAGGATAGTTTAAAAATAAGAGGACTCCCTTTTATGGTGGAGCTGAGAAACCTTTCTCTCGAAGGGTCATTAGTCGATGGAATTCTCTTCCTCAGAAAGCAATGAAGTCTGAGTCATTGATTTTATTCATAGCTGAGTTACATAGATTTAGGCTGGAATTTTCCAATGTTGGATGCCCCACCCTTGCTGCCAGTAAGAATTTGGCTCTTAGCCAAATCTCCATTCACAGCTCGGGACTGGCGAATACCAGCCATGGGCAAGGTCGGAGAATTCTGGCCTTAATGATAGACAAGGGCGGGGGGATGGGGCAATGGTTATCAGGTAATGCAGACAGGAAAGAGGAGACCACAACCAGATCAGCCATGATCTTATCAGTTGGTGTAACAGGTTCGAAGGGCCAAGGGTCTACTCTTGCTTCTAAATCCTATGTTCCTATGTTTTTATATAGTTTCCCAACTATCAGTCATAGCATGTCATTGCATGAGAGCAGTAAAATGGTCCCTTGTGATGTTTTATTCCAATCCTGATATCTAAGATACAGCAGATGAATTGTCTACTGTGGCGAGTTGAGTTAAACTCTCCCCTCAGGCACTTTGCCTCACATATCTATCATGCTTAATTGCCCAGCCAAGAGGCTGAATGTGACTGAGGAGAGCTCAAAAGACAGAGTTGGGCCAGGACGAATGTGGTAAGTCTTTTTCAACAGTTATTGACTCACTTAATGTTGCACTGCTGAAGTGAACAGATCATTTGTCCGCCCCCTGTCCAGCTCGGCTTAAATCTGTCACTTGGTAAATCCTCATCTTTCAGCTGAGGAGTTAATCCATCAGTCGAGGATAATGTCATCCACAAAGAGATGAAGCCAGTGGGTCACTGAATGAGGTGAAAGGCAGCACAGGTTTTGTAACTGCACTACACAGATGTCTTTATTGTAGTCCTAAGGAGTGAATTTAGACTAGTGTGCCTCAGAGTCTTGAGGCATACATACATTTGCAAAGTTATTAAAATACTTGTCCTATCTGTTTTGACCATAGTACACCTGTCATCTATTGCTGAATAGTTTTATCCAGCCAGTGCCAGCCATCGGGCAGCAGGCTGGCACAGTGGTTAGCACTGCTGCCTCACAGCGCCAGGGACTGGGGTTCAATTCCAGCCTCGGGTCACTGTCTGTGTGGAGCCTGCACATTCTCCCCGTATCTGCGTGGATTTCCTCCAAATGCTTTGGTTTCCTCCCACAGTCCAAAGATGTGCGGATTAGGGCATGCTAAATTGCCCCTTCACGTTCCAAGATGTGCAGGTTAGGGGGCTTAGCGGGGTAAATACGTGAGGTTGTGGGGATAGGGCTTGGTTCAGAGAGTCGGTGCAGGCTCGATGGGCCGAATGCACTGCCGGGATTCTATAATTCTATGATTCCATTTCTGCTGCTAAACTGCTTTCATGACATTTGATGCATCATGAAACAAATAAACCTTACATCGATCCGAACGCTTTATGGGTTGCACTTTGGAGAATATGAAAATGGTAATATCATTCAGCATCTCAGGTCATGTTTACTCATTAGTTACCACTGAGTACAATGACATTAATTTAAAAAATGATCACCAAAATATGATCACTAAAAATATCTCGGAATCCAGACGTTTCATCTCAATGCTCAGAATAATGTGTGTGATGTGTAATGGACAGCTGATCCAGTACTACCTGTTTCACAGACTATTCCTCTGAGATATAACTTTTCTTTTCCCTTCATTTCCATCTTAAAAGGAAGACCTCTTATTCTTTTTATTAGACTATATCTCCGAGTTCTGCTCTCTCCCATTTGGAGAAATATCCTGTCAGTATCTACCCTGTCAAATCTCCTCAGAATCTCATATGTTTCGATAAGATCACTTCTCATTCTTCCAAACTCCAATGGGTATAAGTGTAAGCTCATCAAATGTTCCTTGTACGATAAGCCCTTCATCCCAGGAATGATTCGACTGAACCTTCTGTGAACTGTTTCTAATGCAGTTCTAGGCTGCACCCACTCCGCTCTCTAACTTAGGTGTAGGTTTTGAATATAACTTTGTAGAAATTTCATCTCTTTACTTCTTCTCCTATCTCTCCTTCCTTTCTTCTCCCTCCACTTTTCTGTCACTCCTTCTATCTCACTCTCTCCTCTCTCTTTTCATTTCTCTTTCGCTCTCTCCCGGCTGTTGAAAATGGGGGCGGAAAATCCCTCCCCCATTGTTGACACCACTGCCCCCCCCCCCCCCCCCCCCCCGCCACCCTTTCACTTGCATGGCATATTTTCCGGCGCCGGAAGTGGAGACAGAGGTGGCCCACCATTGCCTGTTGCTGGGGTCGTGTGGTTCTGCTGTTGTCTACTGGGTACTGTCTACCCTGTAGCCTCTGTTACTGGGCAACGCACCGTGGGAGGGCCACCAGCGGTGGGATCGGAAGGGCTGAAACATTGCAGTCTTCTCTCAGAGAAACAGGATTCTCACACTAACTTTAGAAAAAAAAAGGCAAATGCATTTTCTTTCATATCGATTACATCTCAAAGTAAGTCCAATTATGGGCCATTATCACCCTTGCAATGGAATGCTCCAGCTGCAGTGTGAATTAAGTGGTTTATGCCAGTGTAAAAGTAGAATGTGGAATGTTCTTTTATCCCACTGGAATATAGAACTTGATTTTTTTTTAACCCCACCACAATATTGATTTTCTTTTCAGAAATGTGTGAATAAATACCAAACTTCACCACCGATAGATGGTATCTTAGATTTTAATGATTGGGAATTGGGGATTGAACTTACAATGAACAAAATGTACATTTTGAGATTTGTGTTTAATACACACTTCAGCCCTTTTTTAATCTACGTTAACACTGCAATACTCCTGATTTGAATTGTGTTGATTTTAATCGAGATGACTCATACTCCTCCAGGTGTTTGTGTTTTAAGTGCTTTGCTCTCCCAAGCTTAGAAATCAAAAACTAAGCCACTCTCGAGAGGTATTTTTGTGATCCCTTCAGTGTAAAATTTGCTGCTGTTATCTCAAACAATCAATCACTTCAAAGGTTAAAATGCCTTCTCTTTTTACTTTCTTATTAACCGCTCTGTCACAAACTTTAATAACAGTTTGATTTTTATTGGACATTTATGTAGGTAGGTGTAATGTTATTAATAAATTGCTCGCTGCTCATCAGAGTCCAAAACTGATCCAAAATCTTCACCACTGATCTTAATTTATCATCTCTCACCAGTGTTCGGTTTGATGGAATATGCAGTTCAAAGCATGAGTTGGAAAGACTCTTGAATGAATCTTTATATCCAGGACACAAAGAATGTCCCCATACTTATAGATTCGTGTTGATGTATGCAAACTGAATTTTATTAATAGGTTAGAATCATAGAATCCCTACTGCGCAGAAAGAGGCCATTCAGCTCATCGAGTCCGCACCGACCATAATCCCACCAAACCCCTATTCCCATAATCTCACATATTTACCCTGCTAATCCCCTGACATTAGGGTCAATTTAGCATGGCCAATCAACCTAACCCGCACATCTTTGGACTGTGGGAAAAAACCGGAGCACCCGGAGGAAACCCACGTAGACACGGGAAAAATGTGCAAACGTGCAAACTCCACACAGACAGTGACCCAAGGCCAGAATTGAACATGGGTCCCTGATGCTGTGAGGCAGGAGTGCTAACTGCAAGATGTGTTATACCCAATAATTAAATCTTGCTGTTTGCTTCTCAAACTCCCCTTTCCTTTTAGCCTGTTTCATTCTGGTTTCAGTTATTTTTATTCACCTGTACAGCTCCCAGTTGCTTCTACCTGGCCAGGAGCTGTCAACACTAGATAAATTCTTGGCGCGAGATTTTCAATTACAAGTTGTGTACCTGGGGCACTGATTTACACCGAGTATACAAACACACTTAAATGTGGCAAAATGTATCTGTCACACGGACCACATTAATGTTCTGGAGACCTCAGTTCGAATCCCGTCAAGGCAGATGGTGGAATCTGAATTCAATAAAAGGTGTCTGGAATTAAGAACCTACTGATGACCATGAAACCATTGTCAATTGTCGGAAAAACCCATCTGGTTCATTAATGTCCTTTAGGGAAAGAAATCTGCTGTCCTTATCCCGTCTGGCCTACATGCAACTCCAAAGCTACAGCAATATGGTTGACTCTCAGCTGCCCTCGGGCAACTAGGGATGGGCAATAAGACCATCCAGCAATGCCCTGGTCCCACGAATGAATAAAAAAAAATTAAAACCTCAGAATATACCACCCCCCCCCCCCCAACCCCCTCACAGGTTCCTCCTCTGGAAAAGTAGGGCAGCCCTTGAGTTCCCCACATCCAGCTCCTTTTCTATGGCTGCAGTATTGTCTCCCTACCCTTCTCCCCCCCCCGCAACTTCCTTTTAAACACCCGCTTGGTTTGATGGTAAGAGCCTCGCTTCTGAATCAAATGATCGTGGGTTCAACCCCACCACAGGCTTGAGTACATAACCTAGGCAGACACTTTTCTGCAGTACTAAGGGAGTGCTGCATTGTCAGATGTGTCACCTTTTGGATAAGAAGACAAGCAGTGGATTGTTTAACTGGAAGGAAAAGAGAAGAGTAAGGGCATTCGCCCTATTGAGTCATTGAGCCATGCAGTCATACAGTGTAGAAAAGGTCATTCAGCCCATTGCATCTGCACTGACAATATCTATCCCATGACTCATGAAAACAAGTTTCCCATACGCCTTCTAACTCCCCTATTCGCCTGCTTTGCAGACTTCAGAGATCTGTGAATAATTATTCCAAAATCCCTCTCTTCCTCGGAGCTTCCCAGTATCCTGCCTTCACTAAATACCCCCTCATCTTGTTTCTTCTTCCGAAGTGCATTGCCTTGCACTTATCAGGGTTAAATACCATCTCAGCCCATCTCTGCCCATCTGGCCAACCCATCTATATCTTCCTGTAACCTACAACAATCTTCTTCACTATTAACCACCTTAATGAAAAGCAGATGGGATCTTGCTGTGTGAAAATTGGCTGCTGTGTTTGCCGACGCCCCATTGAAAGTAATCAAAGAAAGTGCTGGATACACTCAGCAGGCCTGGCAGCATCTGTGGAGAGAGAAACAATGTTCATGTCTGGAGCCCCATGTGGATCTCCAGAGTTTAGAAGAATGAGAGGTGACCTCATTGAAAAATACACAATTCTTACAGGGCTCAACAGCGTAGATGCAGGAAGGGTGTTTCTCCTGGCTGGGACTCTAGGGAACTAGGGGATGCTGAGTTTGGCCATTCAGGACTGAGGTGAGGAGGAATTTCTTTACTTAGAGGGTGATAGATCTTTGGAATTCTCTATCCCCAGAGGACTGCAAATGTTCAACCATTGAATATGTTCAAGGCAGAGAATGATAAATTTTAAACATATGTGGATATTGCAGGAAAATGGCATTGAGGTTGAGGATCAGCCTCTATGTGAGGTGATGCATTTTGGTAGATTGAACCAGGGCAGGACTTACTCAGTTAATGGTAGGGCGTTGGGGAGAGTTACAGAACAAAGAGATCTAGGTGTACATGTTCATAGCTCCTTGAAAGTGAGTCACAGGTGGACAGAGTGGTGAAGAAGGCATTCAGCATGCTTGATTTCATCGGTCAGAACATTGAATACAGCAGTTGGAATGTCTTGTTGAAGTTGTACAAGACATTGATAAGGCCACACTTGGAATACTGTGTGCAATTCTGGTCACCCTATTATAGAAAGGATATTATTAAACTGGAAAGAGTGCAGAAAAGATTTACTAGGATGCTACCGGGACTTGATGGGTTGAGTTATAAAGAGGCTGGATAGACTGGGACTTTTTTCTCTGGAGCATAGGAGGCTGAGGGGTGATCTTATAAAGGTCTATAAAATAATGAGGGGCACAGATCAGCTAGATAGTCAATATCTTTTCCCAAAGGTAGGTGAGTCTAAAACTAGAGGGCACAGGTTTAAGGTGAGAGGGAAGAGATACAAAAGTGTGCAGAAGGGCAATTTTTTCACAGAGAGTGGTGAGTGTCTGGAACAAGCTGCCAGAGGTAGTAGTAGAGGGGGGTACAATTTTGTCTTGTAAAAGGCATTTAGATAGTTACATGGGTATGATGGGCAGAGAGGGATATGGGCCAAATGTGGGCAATTGGACTAGCTTAGAGGTTTTTAAAAAAAGGGCGGCATGGACAAGTTGGGCCGAAGGGCCTGTTTCCATGCTGTAAACCTCTATGACGCTATGGCTCTAATCAGCCACGATATAGTTGAATGAAAGAGAGGCCTAAATCTACTCCTAGGTTCCTATGTTTCCATGTCTTACAATCAAATATGATGTGGAGCGGCACACTGGCACAGTGGTTAGCACTTGCTGCCTCACAGCATCCATGTCCTGGGACATTCACGTCAGTGGCATTATTGTGTCAACCAATGAGTTGGAGGCAGGGTGGGCTTGGTCTATTTAACAGCAAACAACATTTATTTACTCTGAAAACAATGTCCATTTAAATGGTTCACGACTTGCAGCCACCATTTTGTAGAGTCAATCCAAAATGACTCTCTCGGGGCAAAAGGAAACCAAGACTAGGGCCAAAATTACGGCAACTTCTCCTACACAATACAGTCAGTGGAGGATAGTTACATGAATATAAATTATGTACAAACTGTTGTAGGCAAAAATACCTCTGAGACTAGTCGTAGGTCCAAGTACAGTGGTTTATTTTCACAATTGTGGGAGAGGTCCGATTCCTAACATGGTCTCAGACCTCTCGTCGAATACAGGTTAAGAATGGATATTTATACCCCCCCTGTCACGTCCGCAGTTTCCCAGGCCTCGCAGGTTCCCAGGCTGTGGCTTGTCCTCCATCGTGTGAACCTTGCTGCCTTGGTGGTTTCTTCATGGTTGTCTCAAGGCCGTGACTGTTGTTGCTCTCTGTGGACACCTGTGGGGTGTCTCACTAACGTACAAGGTTACAGTCTCGCACAAACAAGTTAATTGGCATACAGAGGTGCATAGAACAATTTATATATGTTCGTAGGTATCTGTATAATGTATATCAGTAAGGATATAATGAATATATATGAATGTATCATTATACAATCACAGAAGGCCTGCATGTAGGCTCCACTGTTACACAGCAGTACATAATATTAAAGAACACAAAATGGCTACCAGTTGGGTTAGCCACATTCCTGAACATGATTAGCCGGGAAAAACATAAGCTTGTACACAACAGCTGCTGCTCTTATCTGATTTTGGATACATGAAAACAGGCTTTACAGACATGAAAAGAAGTTTCTACAATACTTCTCACAAATCTCTAAGTAATATAAAGTTCAGGTTTCAATGCTTAGAAGTGTTACAAAGTTCATTAACCCATTCCCGTCTTCAATACCATAGTTCAGAGTCACTTACAGTACTGCAGTCCACAGTGAGTGTGATGACTTCAAATGAGACCCATGAGGTTGGCCTCTTGGAGTATGAGCTCCCTGATTGAGGTAATGATTGCCTGCTCGATCAGGGAGCATCATCTGTATATAAATATGGAAATGCCAGGTCCACGGGCACTCCTGATTATCATTTTGTACCTGAAGCACTCTGGGAATGGAATAGAATTTGTAAATAAAAGGAATCTGGTGAAGAGACACTGGCCTCCGAGGAGTTATTCCAGTGAGATTGACGGCAATTATCCATTCATCGCCATTATATCTGAGAATATTTGTGTCTCCTGTTTTGTTCCTGGTTTTTTTTCTGTATTTGCAGTTCTTTTCCTTGTTTCTATTCTTCTGTATTTTTTCTCTGTGTGATGCTTCACCACTTTATTTAGCTATTTTCACACCCCTTTGCTCTTTGAATGCTTTTTAATTGCCTCAGAGAGAGGATACCTAATGCATTGTATAAACTTGCTACAATATGTGGCCTTAATACACCATTCACATTTTCGCTACGCTGCTATCCATAAGTTATTAAAATGTGCTGTTTGTACAAGTCTAGATCTAATGTCTTCTCACAAAGATATTCAACGCTTTATGCTCAAGATAGGTTTCATGAATGATTATTTGCTCAGCCCAAAGAATAAAAAGAAGATCTGCTTGAGGAGACCCTTAAAGTCCATGGTAACCTTCAAGGGGAAACAATCTATCGTCTTTTCATGAAGCTCAAATTGAAGAAATGATGCCCTTCACACTTTTAATGCAGCAATTCAAATCACAAGCTTACATTTTTTTTCTCAATGTCCCCACAGCAGCTCAAGTCTCCGAGGGACTAAATTAATTCTGAAGATCGGAGTTCTCTGTAATTTTATATTTCTCCCCCATGCTACATAAATACTGAAGCTCCACTGAGGTGTTTATTGTTGAGGGAGTTGTTAACACAACGGAAGCCATTGGTTCCAGTGTAAATGAACTGCAATTTACACAATTTCTTCCCTGAATGCAACACTAGCCCAGATAGGGGTCCTTAAAGGCTAATCTAAATTTTAACAATTAACTACCTGAACATGGGAGCGATGCAGGTAAAATACTTCTTTTGGCTCCACGTTAAAAACTGCTGTTTGTGCCCCCATTTTAAATTACAGCTTTTGCCCTCCCGATCACTGTCTGACCCTTCAACCCAAATGCCCTCCTCTCTCCCAGTCTTTCCCTCCCTCTCCTGCTGCATCCTTTCCCCCACTATTGCCCCCTCCCCTTTCCGGCCAACCTGTCCTGAGTACCTCTGCAACATATGGTGGCATAGTGGTTAACGCTGCTCTCTCACAGTGCCAAGGATCCAATTTGTGGCCCCAGCTCAATGATGTGCTAATACTCTCATGACGGGCTTCAAAACCGCAACACTATGCCAGGAACCCGAGTTAAATTCTGGCCTTGGGTGACAGTCTGTGCGGAGTCTGCACGTTCTCCCCGTGTCTGCATGGGTTTTCTCCGGACACTCTAGTTTCCTCCCACAGTCCAAAAGACGTGCTGGTTAGGTGCATTGGCCATGCTAAATTCTCCCTCAGGGTACCCAAACAGGCACCAGAGTGTGGCGATTAGGAGATTTTCACAGTAACTTCATTGCAGTGTTAATGTAAGCCTACTTATGTAACAGTGATAAATAAACTAAACAACTGTCCATGATCTTCAATGACAAGCGACCTGGAGACAGCGATCAAGTATCCACAACTCAGTGATCTGATGTAAATACGACTCAACGCCCAATGTTGGATTGGTCTTGGTGCTACATTTTCTAATCTATGAATCAATTTTCTGGCCATTGAGCCTATATTGGCTGGAAACATTGAAGGGATTTGAATTAAAGGAAATTGGCATTTATTGATGTTCATTACAGGTGTTACAGTTCACTCAAGGAATCTGAGTTGCTTTGGCAACATGCACTTTTAGATGCATGTTGTAGCCTGGAGCGATGAATAGTGATTGTGGAGACTCCAACATTCTTTCCATCACATGGCTGTCCAGGAATCCCTCCTGTTCTTGGTGTGCTTTGGAAGGATTTGCGGGTTGACACTTAACCTGGTTGGCCGCATTATGAACACATCTTCCTTGGCCATCAAGTCTTCGAAGCAGGAATCAAAACCTGAGCTTCTCAGAGGTAGGGAAGCTACCCACTATGACACAAGACCTCCTTACACAGGCAGAAGTGGAGGTGTGAAGTTCTCTCCACAAAATGGTGTGGACGCTCAATTGAAACATTCAAGGCTAAGATCAATGCATGTTTTTTCGGAAAGCGAATAATGGGATGAAGTTATAGACAAGTCAATGGGATACAAATGAGCCATGCTCTAATCGAATAGTGGAACAGATCCTAGGGAACAGGCCTGCTCCTGAAATTATACTCCACTAATGATTTTGCCTCCCAATAAAAAAATATTTTATAAATTTAGCACAATTTATTAGCTTCATTGAATAATGTGAACCTTGAAAGATTTTAACATTGAATGGTTCCATTGGAAGTACTTGCAAATGGTGTTTATGAAATGATTAAATTAAAAAGCCACATGAATCATAATAGCATTTTAACAAAATAAAATGAATTGAATTTGCATAAGACATACATTCTGAATCAGAATTAGTCATGTTAATCGTGAGAATTAATATTTACCAATTATTTCCTTGTCACATTCCTCAGGGACAATTTTTTCCAACAAACACCGGCCCATATTATGCTGTCAAAGTAACAGTGAGGCTGATAGGAATTGCCATTATTTCGGTGGAAATGCATTGGCAGCTTTTAGGTTTACCCGATGCATGGTTAAACGTGGAAATCCAAATCTACTGTCTGGGATGTGCCACCGTATGGGCAGAATCTAATGAGTGGTGGAGTTTCCAATCCCACCACCAATCAAATTGGTGGGGAACTCATCCCTGCTCCTGATGGCTGCTCTGCAGCGGGAACCGTAGCGGGTGAGACAATGTGGCAGATCATTCAAAGATCTGTTGATCCCGGATGGAAATTTCCAGTCTTGTGGGGCACACAGCCAGAGAATCCTGCCCATGATTTATGGATCCTGACATGCAACTCAACCTGGGAGGCTCATAAAGGCAAAATTTAAATAACGGAGTCTCTTTTCTAATGTGGAAAATTGTCCCATATAAGTCTTCAAAATTTAAAATTTATATTTTTTCTTTTCTTTTCCTTTCTCTCTCCCGTTCTCTTTGCCTAATCTTTCTTTCCCTCTCTCCACTTCTCCTTCCACACCTGATTTGATCTGGAATCATCCCAGCTAAGTTATACGTCCTTCTCGATCCCTGCGCTGTCAATTTCACAAGTCTTCAGTCTAACTCGTTAAATAAATAAATATCAGCCCCCAAATGCCCATTCTTCCTCGCGGCAATATTATCAGCTCACACTTCTGCAACTTGCCATAAAAAACTGCCAAACAAAAGCTCATCATGCAAGGGCGAGGCCAACAACAGTGGACACTGTTAGATGCGCTGCTACAGCAAATTCTGGCCTAATTTGTCAAAATCAAGTTTTCAAAATCATGAGGGGTCTGGACGGAGTAGATGGGGAAAAAAATGTTCCCACTGCTGGAAGATTCGTGAACAAGGCTCAAGATAATTGGCAAAAGGAGCAACAATGACCTGAGGAAAAATGTGTTTTCATGTAGCAAGTGGTTAGGATCTGGAAAGCACTGCCTGAGGTTACGATGGAGGCAAGATCCAACTGAGGCAAACAAAAGGGGATTGGATTGTTATTTCAGAGAATCATAGATTCCCTCCAGTGCAGAAGAGGCCATTCGGCCCATTGAATCCTGCACCCATTCTCTGACCGAGCATCTTATCCAGGCACTCTCCACCACACCCCCAGGTGCATTGACCATGCTGAATTTTCCCTCAGTGTACCCCAACAGGTGCCGGAGTGTGGCGACTGGGGAATTTTCACAGTAACTTCACCGCAGTATTAATGCAAGCCTAACTTGTGACACAAATATATATTAAAAATATCCCTGTTTCCACACACATTTGCCATGGTTAATCTACCTGACCTAAACATCCTGGGACACAAAGGGCAATTTAGCATGGCCAATTCACCTAACCTGCACATCTTTGAACAGATAGAATATGCAGGACCTCAGGGAGAAGGTATGGGAGTGGTACGAGGTATGCAACTGGTTTGGAGAGCTGGTACAGACACAACGGAACTCTTACCACCTCACCCACCATAGAATCAGTGTGGGCGAGGGTCCGACAACGGAAATCTACGTTGACCTCGGGCAGGAAGTTCTGATCTCGCCCAAGTGAAGCCGTAAAATCCCGCCCAATGGGCCAAATGGTCTTCTTTTATGCTATAACAATTCTGTGACTCTGTATCTATCTTTCCTCTATAACTGTATCATTACTTGTCTTTCAAAGAACAAAGGAAATTACAGAACAGGAACAGACCCTTCGGCCCTCCAAGTCTACACCAACAATGCTACCTGACTGAACTAAAACCCCTACCCTTCCGAGGACCACATCCCTCTATTCCCATCCTATTCATGTATTGTCAAGACACCCCTTAAAAGTCACTATCGTATCTGCTTTCACTATCTGCCTCGGCAGCGAGTTCCAGGCACCCACCACCCTCTGTGTGAAAAAAACTTGCCTTGTACATCTCCTTTAAACCTTGCCCCTCGCACCTCAAACCCATGGCCCCCTAGTAATTGACTCTTCCACCCTGGGAAAAAGCTTCAACTATCCAATCTGTCCATTGCCCCTCATAATCTTGAGACTTCCATCAGTCGCCTTTCTTTTCTTAGTTTATTTCTTCCTCCTTCAATCTTTCTGCCCCTTGTTCTCTCTCTCTCTCTCTCCCTTTATCTTTCTATATCATGCTTTCTTTGCCTGCTGCCTTTGCTGTTGCTTTAAATCTTCAGAACATCTTCCGTGTCACATTTGTAGAAATTTCTATTCTGGATCTTGTAATCATATCACTGCCACTGCTGTTTAGAATCGAATTAGAATCTGTGGGTTGAGATTTTCCAAGTCATCATTATTTTCCTTTTAGAATATATGACATATTAAACTGACAGCTTCTCTTTTCATGGGCCATTTGCTTGGGCACTGTTGATGACTATAAATGTTTAAATACTGGATTACCATTTGCATCCCTGTAATTATGCTGTGCTAATCATACAGTTTTCATGGCATTTATTTCCGTTGCACATTTCACAATTAACTTCATTGCAGTGTTAATGTAAGCCTACTTGCGACACGAATAAATAAACTTTACAACTTAAACTTTTCAATTTTAAAAGAATTGTTAATTTTTTGTGTGCCGATGGACATTATAGATAGCATCAATCTGTAAAAGGATTAATTATTGGCCCCTTGGTAGCACTCTTACTCTAGAGGCAGTTGATTGTAAGTAAAGTTTAAAGTTTTTTATCCATTTGTGTCACAAGTTAGACTTACAATGAAGTTACTGTGAAAATCCCCTAGTCGCCACACTCCGACGCCTGCTCGGGTACACCGAGGTCGCGTTTAGCATGGCTACTGCACCTAACCTGCACGTCTTTCAGTCTGTGAGAGGAAACCAGAGCACCCAGAGGAAACCCACGCAGACACGAGGAGAACGTGCAGACTTCGCACAGTTGGGAATAGAACCCAGGTCCCTGGCACTGTGAGGCAGCAGTATTAACCACTTTGCCACCGCGCAATCAAATGCTGAATACATAATCCAGGTTGACACTTCAGTGCCACATTGCTGGAGGTGCCATCTTCCAGATGAGACCTAAATCCATCTGCTTTCACAGGTAGATGGAACTGATGATCTATTCAATGAAGGGAAGGTAAATTATTTTTGTATTCTGGCAAAAACTAGCTCTCAACCAACATTACTAAACAGATTTACTGGTCATTGGCCTCAATGTTGTTTGTGGGATCTTGCTGTGTGCAAATCAATGCTGTTTCCTACAATAAACAGCAATTACACTTCAAAGGTACTTAATTGGCTGTGAAGCAATGTGAGGGTTGCTATATTGTTTTCCAGTTAGTCAGGAAGTTTAGGATGGGATGTATACGTTGGCATGGTTTGAGTTTCTTACAGCACCGAATCATTCAGCTTCTGGTGTCCTTAGACAGGATTATCTGTTGAAAGATGAAAGGGTACATCAGATGAATTAAGATCTGTTCTGAGCCTCTCCAACCCTCACTGTCATCGGATATGATTATCACAGTATACCACTTAGAGTTACTTGACCTCTTTAGCATGTTTTCAAAAATCTATCCATCAGCTACTAATCATAAAAATGCTGACTTGAATTTTCTCTTTGACGATGAACAAGGGAGTAATGTGCTATGAATTTTCAACAACTTATCTTTGATTTTAGGTTCCAGCTATTTCAACTTTCACTTTTTATCTCCCCGGCTATTAAAGTAATTAAGTGCTTTACAGGCTGCCTGGGTTACCAGAGTCGCACCGGAGACTCTCCTTCCCCATTGTGTAGTTCCATTTTCTCCTGGTTTCAAGTGCAGTTGAAGAGTCCATCACACATATATTAACCTGTCCTTTCTCTCTTCAGATCCCAACGAGCCGGAAATAGAAAGCCACATATCTAAATTCACCAAGATTGCAGTATAGATGGGAGTATGAAAATGCAAATAAGATATCGATAGATTAAGTGAATGAGCGAAACTGTGCCAAATGGACTTCAACATTGGTAAATGTGAGGTCTGTTTTGTCGCATGTTGGGTCTAGATGGGGGCTCTTCAAGATCTGTTTACTTTTCTTAATTGAGGTATTCAAAACTATTTTTTTTCAAACCATTCCTGTTCATTTACAATTCTGTGTACATTTTAAGAACTTTCCCCAGATTTCCCTTCTCCATCCAGATCTGTTACTTTGCCATGTGACATTACCTCATCATTCAGCCAGCACGGTGGCACAGTGGTTAGCACTGCTGCCTCACAGCACCAGGGACCCAGGTTCGATTCCCGGCTTGGGTCACTGTCTATGTGGAGTCTGCACGTTCTCCCCATATCTGCGCAGGTTTCCTCCGGGTACTCCAGTTTCCTCCCACAGTCCAAAAGACATGCTGGTTAGGTGCATTGGCCATGCTGAATTCTCCCTCAATGTACCCGAACAGGCACCGGAGTGTGGCGACTAGGGGATTTTCACAGTAACTTCATTGCAGTGTTAATCTGGGCTGGATTTTACTGGACATTGTGGCTAAGAAGTCGATGAGGAGCCCCTGTCATTTAAAAGTTAATTGGCCTAGATTCCAATAGATTGGAGGTGGGATTTCTGCCCCTCATAGACAGGACGTCGCCCCCTCAGAGGACTACCAGCAAGTCGGATGGTGGAGGCCTCAGTGGGCTCAGCAGCATTGGGCAGAGGTAGTGGCCACCAATGGCACTGCAGGCAGTCCTCAGCACGTCACTCAAACTGAACACCAAGGTAACCAAGGTGAGTAGGAGGAGGGGAGGGGGGGATGTTACTGCGCTGACAGGCCCTGCCAAACAGTATGAATGGCATGGGAGGGCTTGTTTTGAGAGTAGTAAGAAGTCTCACAACATCAGGTTAAAGTCCAACAGGTTTATTTGGCACCAGCTTTCGGAGTCTCAGGCTCCTTCATCAGGTGAGCGAGGACTTGTGTTCACAAACAGGTCATGTAGAGACACAAACTCAATTTATAAGATAATGATTGGAATGTGACTCTTTACAGGTAATCAAGTCTTACGTTTACAGACAATGTGAGTGGAGAGAGGGCCAAGCACAGGTTAAAGAGATGTGTATTGTCTCCAGACAGGATAGTTAGTGAGATTTTGCAAGCCCAGGCAAGTCGTGGGGGTTACAGATAGTGTGACATGAACCCAAGATCCCGGTTGAGGCCGTCCTCATGTGTGCGGAACTTGGCTATCACTTTCTGCTCAGCGATTCTGCGTTGTCGTGTGTCATGAAGGCTGCCTTGGCCATCCCCACACCCTCATGTCTTGCCTTCAAACAACCCGCACAACCTCAAACAGACCATTGTCCGCAGCAAACTACCCAGCTTTCAGAACAGTGACCACGACACCACACAACCCTGCCACAGCAACCTATTCAAGACATGCCGGATCATCGACACGGATGCCATCATCTCACGTGAGAACACCATCCACCAGGTACACGGTACATACTCTTGCGACTCGGCTAATGTTGTCTACCTGATACGCTGCAGGAAAGGATGTCCCGAGGCATGGTATATTGGGGAGACCATGTAGATGCTACGACAACGAATGAATGAACACCACTCGACACTCACCAGGCAGGAGTGTTCCCTTCCAGTCGGGGAACACTTCAACAGTCACGGGCATTTTCAGCCTCTGATCTTCGGGTAAGCGTTCTCCAAGGCAGTCTTCACGACACACAATAACACAGAATCGCTGAGCAGAAACTGATAGCCAGGTTCCGCACACATGAGGACGGCCTCAATCGGGATCTTGGGTTCATGTCACACTATCTGTAACCCCCACGACTTGCCTGGGCTTGCAAAATCTCACTAACTGTCCTGACTGAAGACAATCCACATCTCTTTGACCTGTGCTTGGCCCTCTCTCCACTCACATTGTCTGTACCTTTAAGACTTGATTATCTGTAAAGAGTCGCATTCCAATCATTATCTTGTCAATCGAGTTTGTGTCTGTATATGACCTGTTTGTGAACACAACTCCTACTCACCTGATAAAGGGGCAGCGCTCCGAAAGCTAGTGCCAAATAAACCTGTTGGACTTTAACCTGGTGTTGTGAGACTTCTTACTGTGCCCACCCCAGTCCAACGCTGGCATCTCCATATCTTGTTTTGAGAGGCCAGAGAGTGAGGGTGCCTCCCATCAGCCTTGCAGACCCTCAAATGAGGTTTCCCTCTCCCTTGCCCAACACTAGCCCACACAGCTAAAGCTGCCAGTGTTCCATATTAAGGAGTCTCACAACACCAGGTTAAAGTCCAGCAGGTTTATTTGGAATCACGAGCTTTCAGAGTGCTGCTCCTTCATCAGGTGACTCGCCTGAGGAAGGAGCAATGCTCCGAAAGCTCGTGATTCCAAATAAACCTGCTGGACTTTAACCTGGTGCTGTGAGACTTCTTATTGTGGAGGTCTAAGTGGGCTCAGCAGTGTTGGGCACAGGTAGTGGCCACTAATGGCACTGCAGGCAGTCCTCAGCGTCTCACCCGAACTGAACACCAAGTTAACCAAGATGAGTAGGAGGAGGGGAAGGGGGGATGTTACTGCGCTGACAGGCCCTGCCAAACAACATGAATGGCATGGGAGGGCTTGTTTTGAGAGGCCAGTGAGTGGGGGTACCCATGCCAGTCCAATGCCAGCATCTCCACATCAAGTGTTCCATATGACATGCACCTACCCTCGCCCCTCTGAGTGACAGGGCAGGATAAGGCCCTGAAGTGGCAATTGATTAAGGGCCTCAATGGGCCCAAGGGTGGGCAGACTGTCCGCCACCTCCATTGCCCCCTGTAACATTTCATACAGGATGGGGTTGGGCAGGAAAGCCATCTGTTGCATTTTACAAGCTTCTCCAACCTCAAACCCATCAGCTGGGGACCGTAATCCCCAACCCTATGGACTGTAAAGCCCTCGGGAACATCTGGAAGTTATGAAGATTCCATTTAAACACAAGTTCCTTCTTTCTTCCCTAAAATATATTTGGACTGGGCTGTAGGTCGACAGTTGCTGTGTTTCTACTTCTTGTGACAGCTTACCATTTATGTAGAAACTGCGGCCATGAAATATGCAGCTGTACGTCAGTGATAGGATTAAAGTTACTTATTCCAAAACACATCCAAAACTGTTATTCACATGACAATCTCTTTTCACATGAGTTATCAGGCTTTTGGGTTCTTTAATATTGCTTGGGCATTCTCACATTCGACCATTAATTTAAACCTGTTTTTATATATGGCTTGCTAAACAGGTCCCACTGATTTTTTTTTAGCAATTGGTAAAATCTAACCGAGCGCGAGGATATGTCACGGTCAGCACACTGCACATTCAGCAATACCACTGCAGGTTTCCTGTTCAGAAGATGCTCAACTGTAGGAGACAGCAAGTTCAACAAAAGCTCTGTTGGGGAGAGAAAGGAGATGGTCTCGAAGGAACACAAAGGAAGTATTTCTTATAAACTTTGCCAGAAATGTATTTCACAGAGCCAGCCACATCTTGGCTGCCGGCCGAGAGGAAGATTTGAGAATTGTTCAGCATGAAAGAAGGAAATATGAGGCAACTCAGGCAAACCAGTCTAAATCACTCCCATTGGGAGCTGAGTTACATGCAATGAGGAGACAAGAAGAACTATTTTATCTTCAAATACACTGAGAGAAAAAGATCAGGTGTGACACAACAAGAAAAGGAAACCTTGTGAAATAAGCCATTGGAAGCAAGGAATCAAAGAAATTTGCTTTGAATAATAGATGCAAGCATCAGGCAAGCCAAACTAATAAGATAAAAACCATTGACATCAAATCAGGCAAGAAAGATAGTCAAACATACATTCTCACTTACAAATGCAGAAACAGAAGGAAGACGCTGAACAGTCGTGGCAATTCGGAATTATTAACCTACAACAGAACATTGATAAGAATTTCAGCCTTAGGCCTGCTGAGGTAGGGGTATGATTTGCAATTCTCCAAAAGACTGATGAGCTGCAAATGTTATGCCCTTGTTCAAGAAAGATTGTAAAGATAGCCCCAGCAATTACAAGCCAGTCTGTTTAACACCCGTAGTGGGCAAGCTTCCAGTTATTCGGGATGGACTTCATAGTCGCATGGGAAAATGTGGGTTGATTAGGAAGAGCCACCATGGATTTCCAAAGGGGCAGTTGTGTTTAACTAACCTGCTGGATGCTCTTGAGGAGGGAACAGAAAGGGTCGATGAGGGTATTGCTGTTAATGTGATACACTTGGGCTTTCAGAAGGCTTTCGATACAGTGCCACACAACAGACTTGTGAGAAAAGTTAGAGCTAATGGGATAAAAGGGATAGTAGCAATGTGGATACAAAATTGGCTAAATAGTAGGAAGCAGCGAGTATTGGTCAACGGATATTTTTCAGGCTGCAGTGAGGTGAGTTCCCCAGGGGTCGGTATTGGGACCCTTGCTCTTCCAGATATCATAGAATCATGGAAACCCTACAGTGCAGAATGAGGCCATTCGGCCCATCAAATCTGCACTGACAACAATCCCACCCCAGGCTCTTTTGCCACAACCCCACACATTTACCCCGCTAATCCCTCTAATCTACATATCCCGGGACACTAAGGGCTAATTTAGCATGGCCAATCAGCCTAACCCGCACATCTTTGGACTGTGGGAGGAAACTGGAGCACCCGGAGGAAACCCACACAGGCACGGGGAGAATGTGTAAACTCCACACAGACAGTGACCCAAGCCGGGAATCGCTCCCAGGTCCCTGGCGCTGTGAGGCAACATTGCTAACCACTGGGCCACCCTGCCGCCTCAAATATATACTAATCATCTTGATCTTGTTGTGCAAAGATTGTGGATGATACAAAACTTGGGAGAATTGTGAACTGTGAAAGGGACAATGTAAAACTTCAAAGGAGGTAGCAAGTTGGTGGAGCTGGCATATGAATGGCAGATGAAGTTCAATGCACAGAAGTTTGAGATGATGCATTTTGGTAGGAAGAACATAGAGGGACAATATAAAATGGGGTGTTAATTCTTAAGGGGATGCAGGAGTAGGGGAACCAGGAGTATATGTGCATAGACCATTGAAGATGGCAGGGCAGGTGGAAAGAGCAATTAATAAAGCATATAGTTTCCTGGGCTTTATTAATAGGGGCATAGAGTATAAGCACAAAGAGGTTATGCTGAACTTACATAAGACATGTTAGACCTCAGCTGGTATATCATGTACAGTTCTGGGCACCAAACTATAGGAAGGATGTGAGCACATTGGAGAGAGTGTGGAAGAGGTTTACAAGGGATGAGAAACTTCAGTTATGAGGATAGATTGGAGAGGTTAGGACTGTTCTCTTTGGAGAGAAGAAGGCTGAGAGGAGATCTGATGGAAATGTTCAAAATCATGACGGGCCGGCGACTGTAGATAAGGAGAAACACTACCCAGTCATAAAAGGATTAAGAATGATCGGGCACGGATTTGAAATGATTTGAAAAGTAGCAAATGTGATGTGGTTCGGGTCTGGATCGCACTACCTGGAAATGTGATGGAGGCAGGTTCAACTGAGGCATTCAGGAGGGCATTAGATGATTATTTGATTGGAAACAATGTGCAGGGGTACGGGGAAAAGGCAGGGAAACAGTACTCAGTCATAATGCTCGTTTGGAGAGCCAGTGCAGGCACTCTGGGCCAAATGACTTCCTGCTGTGCCTTAACAGTTATGAGCTTCTGTGAAGAGGCAAAATGTTATTCTGGGAGCCAGTGAGAGTAGATAGTCTAGGTTTAGTGGACAGAGATTGAAATGCTCAGCTTGAAATTGAAGAGGAAACCAAGATTGTTCACAGTCTCATTCCACCTGTGACAGTGGTCAGGGTGGGGAATGGGGTGGGTAGCGGAGGGTACGAATCTGCAGCATGAGCCAATGACAATCTCCAAAGTCATTGTCAAGCAGTGGATGGGTAGGACACGGAACATAAATCTGATGTAAACTATCATAATTTTAAAATGAATTAGCCTAGAAAACTTTTTTTTATTCATTTGTGGGACATGGGCGTCGCTGGCTGGGTCAGCATTTATTGCCCATCCCTAGTTGCCTGAGGGCAGTTGAGAATCAACTACATTGCTGTGGTTCTGGAATCACATCCAGGCCAGACCAGGTAAGGACGGCAGATTTCCTTTCCAAAAGGACATGAGTGAACTAGATGAATTTTTCTGACACTTGACAATGGTTTGATGGTCATTGGTAAATTCTTAATTCCAGATATCAGAGTAGAATTAGGCCAATTGGCCCACTGAGTCTGCTCCACCATTCAAATCAGCCATGATTTCTTACATCTTTTATTGAATTCAAATTTCACCATCTGCTGCGGTGGGATTCGAACCCAGGTCCCTGGAACATTAGCTAAATTGCTGGATTAACAGTCTAGTGAGAATACCACTGGGCTGTCGCCTCACCAACGGTGATGATACTGATAACTTAATATTCTGGTGTTTGGGTGCGATTTTCTCATCCCTCCCACCCTAAGACTGGAAAATCCCACTTGAGGTCAACAGACCTTTCAATGGTCCATCAAATTGCCCGTCCCATCCGTGACAATTCCTGCAGAGGGCTGGACTGTAAAATTTACACCTTTGTATGGCATTGCTCGCTTCATTATAGTAACTCAAATTGCAAATAAATGTGGAACATCATTCACCCACATATTCTTCCATCAGTATTGACAGTAATTTCTACGCTCATATTTTAAATGTTTTACAGATTCATTTCGGTCGAGGAAAGCCAAGCGCTTTTGTTCCACTGAACTGGAAAATCAAGGTTCAGAAGATGCCGGATCTCAGTAAAACGAATGGTAATTCTCCTTTCCTTTGAAGTGGTGGGCGTACAGTGTTGCAAATACACGTAACAGAAAGCAGTCCAAAAGGTCAGCTCAAATTTGTGCATAAGGAATGTGGTTTATGTGCATCGACATGACAATAACTTGTGTGGGCAAGGATCAGCTTCATTTAGAATCTGTCTAATCCATTCAATCAAACTGGGACCTGTAAAATGTCATGCATTCCCTGTTCGAGTTAAAATGTTTTAAATTATTTATCTAAGTGCATTGTCTTGAAACACAAATGAATGTAATCGTCCAAATCTTCCCTTAGATTTTGACATACTTTCATTGAATCCCACTCTACTTTAGTTCTTTCTCATTAGCCATTAGTTTAGTCATACGGTGGCACAGTGGTTGGCACTGTTGCCTCACAGCGCCAGGGACCCAGGTTCGATTCCCGGCTTGGGTCACTGTCTGTGCAGAGTCTGCACGTTCTCCCCGTGTCTGCATGGGTTTCCTCAGGGTGCTCTGGTTTCCTCCCACAGTCTGAAAGACGTGCTGGTTAGGTGCATTGGCCATGCTAAATTCTCCTGAACAGGCGCCAGAGTGTGGCGACTCGGGGGTTTTCACATTTGCGTTGTTGATCGAAGTCTACTTGTGACGCTAATACTTAATCCTGGCCCAGAACGTGCAATCTTCTCATTTCAATTTCCCTGCTGCCACCAGTCTTTTGAATGGACCTACCTCATATCAAGTTGATCTTTCACAATACCTTAGCTATGACTGTAACACTACCTTTCAGCCTTTTCAAGATTTTCACAGTAACTTCATTGCAGTGTTAGTGTAAGCCTAATTGTCGCGCTAATAAATAAACTTTAAACTTTAAAACGTAAGCTTTACATTCTGCACCCTCTCCTTCCCTTCTCTATGAACGGTATGCTTTGTCTGTATAGCGCGCAAGAAACAATATTTTTCACTGTATAATAATACATGTGACAATAACAAATCAAATCAAAAATATGCTGAAAATCAATGTTCAGCTGCTTAGGTATTCATTTCCCAGGCCTCACGAGCAATTCTCTTTCAGTGATGTGCCAACCCTAAAGGCACTCGGATATCTTTCTCAGTTTAATGTCTTTCTTTTACCCTGCTCATCACCAACATTTACACTCTTCTTGGTGACCAGGGCCAGGATTCTCCAACCTCGCCCCCAGCCGGGATTATTTGGTCCTGCTGCTGTGAACGGAGATTCAGTTGAGTGCCAATAGTGTGGGGAGTGGTGCGGGACCAGAGAATTCCAGCCCAGATCTGCCGAAACACATTCAGCAGTCACATTGAAAGGCATATCCAGAGACCTGTCCCATTTTTCTCTTTGGCATGTTGACTGATCGGCTGAGCTGTTCCAACATTTTCCAGCCATTTCACTGGAGCGAAGGATCTTTAGGCTTCGGTCTATATTTGGATACCGGGCACAAGTGAACAAAGGCCTTACTTCTTCTGCACTGCTTGACCAGGTCACAATGCTGCCCATTCAACCTTTGTATGCTGAATGCTGAAAACATTAATTTCTTAGCATATTATTTATCCATTGTTCCTATGGAGGAGTTAGCTGAATGTTTGAACACCTCTGCTAAAACAAATGGACAGATGAATGTCGTACCGATGTTGCACACCGGTAAAATAAACAGTAGGTGAATGCTTTCATGGTTTCAAATCATCAGTTTTGAGAAAGAGAAAGGTTTGTCTGAGTTCTACCACAGCGTGTGGTGGAAAGTTTCAGAATGAAAGAGTCTACCTCAGAAAGAGTCACTGGTCGGAACTTTCTGCCTCCCCATCCCATTGCCCTGCACCCCCCCCCCCCCCCCCCACCCCCGGCACAACCACCACCACTCCCTCATCACCACCCCCACCCCCTATCCCACACATGTTGGCCAGCCAGCTGGATCTTTCAGTCCTGCAGAGGTCTATGACATTTTGTATGACTCACCTACCAAGTTGCTGGGGAACCTGCCATGGTGGAGGGGGGCTGGGGGCGGTGGGGGTGGGGGTGGGGGGGGGGGTTGAGTTGTCATCACCTTCAATGGGACTGGAATATCCCGCCAGTGAGAAGGGCCAGAAAATCCCACCCGCTCTATTCACCTCTGAACAAACTGATCATCGTTCTTGTTGCAAAAAATGGTCAGTTGTCATTTGTACGTTGATTCCTTGGTTCATACTCAACAACAATTTTGTAATGCTGTACATAGAGCCTTCATCATGTCTGCCACCCTTTGATGACCGCCATTTTGTAAAATGACCATGCATGCTTATTGGTGAGGCAATGGCCTAGTGGTATTATCACTAGGCTATTAATCCAGAAACTCAGCTAATGTTCTGGGGACCCCGGTTCGAATCCCACCATGGCCGATGGTGGAATTTGAATTCAATTTTAAAAAACTTGGAATTAAGAATCTACTGTTGACCGTGAAACCATTGTTGATTGTCAGAAAAACCCATCTGGTTCACTAATGTCCTTTAGGGAAGGAAATCTGCCATCCTTACCTGGTCTGGCCCACATGTGACTCCAGAACCACAGTAATGTAATTGACTCTCAGCTGTCCTCGAGCAAATGGGCAATAATTGCTGGCCAGCAACGCCCATGTCCCACGAATGAATTTTTAAAAATGAATTGGGGCAAATGGGATCAAAGGTTATGGGGAAAAAGCAGGGTTAGGCTATTGAGTTTGATGATCAGCCATGATCTTAGTGAATAGCGGAACAGGCTCAAAGGGCCAAATGGCCTCCTCCTGCTCCTATCTTCTATGTTTCTATGAAAAGTAAATGAAGCCACGGTGAGAAGTACTTTAAATGTAAACTTCTTTGCTCTCCCACACAGCTTTTATCTTAAAAAGAATTCTACCTTTCTGGTATTTAAATAACTTTTTTGGTGGAACCTAGTTGACAACGTTAAGCAGGTAGAAATCCTGTGGATTATGTCCACTAGGGACTATTAGATTTGTATTATTCTGTAGCTAAGTGAGTGGCTGGTTAGCTTAGATGGCTAGTTGGTGGTTCAGGATAAATACCAATAGCATAGGTTCAATTCTCGTTCTGGCTGAGGTAGGCCTGGGATGTATCATCTCGCTTGCCCCATGCTTGATGCAGACTGGTGGCCCTCAAGCTATATAACCAATCGCCTTTCCTTAATGGAGAGCGAGGTGCCTATGATCCCTTGAGGATTACAACTAATTATCAACATTAATGCAGAAAGGTTTAATGGGGCCTTGTTTTTTTCTCTAATTATGTCATCAAACTTTAGTGCTTCAAGTTTTACAGATAATGGTTTATGAGGAATTCCTATGCAGTTCGCTAGATTAAAAACTATGCAGAGTTTAATGGCTCCTACATTTCACATGACCCCTCTGGCTTTTACCTTAATGTTTGAAGAGAATATCTGAGCTGGACTGTTCTTTGAAGGAAGAATAGACTTGAATGGCAATGAATTGTACCTGGATATTATAAGGAAATTCCTTCTATAAATGATCACCTTCTTCATTCAGATCAAAATTGGATGCCATAGTAACTTGAGGTGATTCAATGTGGCAAATATCAAACTAAAGGATTTATTGATTGAGAAGAACTGTATACAACAAAGGGTTTAACAGCATAACTGTACAAAACTCTGGTGCGGCCGCATTTGGAGTATTGCGTACAGTTCTGGTCGCCGTATTATAGGAAAGATGTGGAAGTGTTGGAAAGGATGCAGAGGAGATTTACCAGGATGTTGCCTGGTATGGTGGGAAAATCGTATGAGGAAAGGCTGAGGGGCTTGAGGTTGTTTTCGTTAGAGAGAAGAAGGTTAAGAGGTGACTTAATAGAGGCATACAAGATGATCAGAGGATTAGATAGGGTGGATAGTGAGAGCCTTTTTCCTCGGATGGTGTTGGCTAGCACGAGGGGACATAGCTTTAAATTGAGGGGTGAGAGATATAGGACAGATGTTAGAGGTAGGTTCTTTACTCAGAGAGTAGTAAGGGCGTGGAATGCCCTGCCTGCAGCAGTGGTGGACTCGTCAACGTTGAGAGCGTTCAAGTGGTTATTGGATAAACATATGGATGATATTGGAATAGTGTAGATTAGAGGGGCTTTAGATTGGTTTCACTGGTCGGCGCAACATCGAGGGCCGAAGGGCCTGTACTGCGCTGTAATGTTCTATGTTCTATGTTCTATAACTATACAGGTCTACTCCGAACAATGCCATGATTCCAACTGCAGCCTAACGGCCCCGGGAATGCATGCCCTCAGTTCTGATAGGTCCAGATTCATGTGCCTTTGCTCCTGATAGGTCCAGGTTTGCATGCCCTAGCTCCCAATAGGTCCAAGTTTGTGCACTCCCCTCCATTGATTCTGGCCTGGTCAGGTGGACCACGAAAGATCGCTCATTAAAGGGGCCACGCAACTACAGATACTGAATGCATTCACCCCTCTCAATAGATTTTAAAGTATGAGTAAAGAATGCCAGAAAATTAAAGGTTAAGAATAGTTTACCCGCAGTTTCAGAACAAGGTTCCTCCATTATTTTCTGTCATTCTTTGATGGGGAAGATGACCAACTTTGCTCACTCAGACAACAGAATTTATGTTAACTGGGGAGTGATGGCCAAGTGGTATTATCGCTGGACTATTAATCCAGGAACGCAGCTAATGTTTTGGGGACCTGGGTTTGAATCCCACCATATATTACTTCAAGTTTTTTTCTGTGTTGTTGTAACATCTGTTATATATATGTACCTTGCTTCACAACTCTTAAAGGAATTACTATTGCGAATGTTAACGCACATGCCTTAAGACAGTCCTCTGCTATCTTAAAGTAAGCACCAACACTGTTGCATTAAATGGGTTAATATCTCAAATTAAAAGAAATGGGAGAGAAGAATGTCACACATTCGGCTGAAATTACCAAACATAACTTTATTCCCACTTTATCAACTTCCAGATCACTTTTTTTTATTAATTCATGGGACAAGGGTTATCCCTAGTTGCCCTTGGAAGACAGTCGAGAGTCAACCACATTGCTGTGGATCTGGATTCACATGTAGGCCAGACTAGGTAAGGACAGCAGATTTCCTTCCTTAAAGGTCATTAGCGAACCAAATGGATTTTTCCAACAATCAACAATGGTTCATGGTCATCAGTAGATTCTTAATTCCAGATATTGTTTTAAATTTAATTCAAATTCCACCATCTGCCGCGGCGGGATTCAAACCCGGGTCCCCAGAACATTAGCTGAGTTTCTGGATTAGTAGTCTAGCGGTAATACCACTAGGCCATTGCCTCCCCCAGATGCAAATGCTATAATAAAAATTAAATGTCAGTTCAGGTATCTTGAAGCTCACATTCTTTACATCGTTGTTCAGTATTGTGTTATATTGCTGATCTCTTCATGTTGGCCAAACCATTATCTGTAACTCACAATCTTGAGTCTGTTCTATTTACTTTCAAACATAAGGTCAGGTTTTATCACTTGTCTGACAGTGGATTCAATATCTAAGTTGCTGCACAAGCTCTTACTTATCTGGATAGGTGAGTCCTTCAACAAATCACATCACAACTCTTCACTCCATTTTATTTACAACCAGTAGAGATATCTTTTCCCTCAGATCCTTTCACTGAAGATTTCGGTATTAACCTCAAACTTTACTGGATTAATTACAGATACCTTTTTTTGTATTAAAACTGCTTCTTATTGTTCATTTTCTCGTCTCTCACTGCTTTTCTTTTATTTGTTCTTCCTCAGAGAGGTAGGCTTCACTGGCAAGGTCAACATTTGTTGCCCATTCCTAATTGCTCTTGAACTGAATGTCTTGCTCAGCCAATTCAGAGGGCAGTTAAGGGTCAACTTCATTACTGTGGGTCAGGAGTCACATGGTAAAGATGGCAGATTTGCTTCCCTAAAGGGCATTCATGAATCGAGTTTCATGGTCAGCTTTACTGATAGTAGCTTTCAATTTTAGATTTAATTAATTGAATTTAAATTCCAATTAAGTTGTCTTGGTGGAATTTGAACCCTCGTCCACAGCGTATTAACTGGATTACTAGTCCAGTGACACTACCACTATGCCACTGTTTCTCCTGGTTTCTATCTTTCCATAGAAAGTTTGGTGACAAGTAAACTGCGAGGAGGACACAAGAGATAAAGACAGTTAAAAGGGCAATAAGGTGACAGACAGAGAATAATCTGCAAAAATGTAGATTATTCTTTTTTGTTTGAGAATAGAAGCAGAATATCTTTAAATGCTGAGAACCTATTAAATATTAGGGGATGGTGTTTAGACAGTTCGGTACAATGAAGATTCATTAGCTTGATTCCTCGATGAAAGGATTAGTCTAGAAAGACTTCGAAAAGAATGAGACTGTACTCTCTCAAATTTAGGAAAAAAGCAAAGTTGATCTATTGAAACGTTGAGAAAGCTTGACGGGAAAGACGCTCGGAAGTTGTTTCCTCTTACTGTGAAGCCTCAAACCCGGGAACATAGTCTCTAGATAAGGCCGATGTCATCTGGGACTGAGATGAGGAGAAATTTCACAGGATTGTATTGTATTGTAACGGTGCAGAAGGAGGCCATTTGGCCCATCATGTCTGCAACAGTTCTCCAAATGTGCGGTCTGACTTAGTGCCATTCTCCTGCCTTTTCCCATAATCCTTGCACACTGTTTCTATTCAAGTAATCGTTTAATGCCCTCTTAAATGCCTCTACTGAACCTGCTTCCACCATACTTCCAGGCAGTGCAATCCAGACACAAACCACTCATTGTGTGAAAAAGATTTTTCTCACATCATATTTGTTTCTTTCGTAAATCACTTTAAATCTGTGCCCTCTTGATCTTGATACTTTTATGAGCAGGAACAAGTTCTCCCTGTCTACTCTGTCCAGACCCCTCATGATTTTGAACATCTCTATCAAATCTCCTCTGAGCCTTCTTCTGTCCAAGGAGAATAGTCTCAACTTCTCCAGTCAAATTTCATAACTGAAGTTTCTCATCCCGGAACTAGTCTTGTAAATTTCTTCAGCACTCTCTCCAATGTGTTCACACCCTTCCTATAGTGTGGTGCCTAAACTGTACACTGTACACGACTGTTTGTGATTTATATATAAATGATCTGGAAGAAGGTGTAACTGGGGTGATCAGTAAGTTTGCGGACGACACAAAATTGGCAGGACTTGCAGATAGTGAGGAGCATTGTCAGAAGCTACAGAAGGATATAGATAGGCTGGAAATTTGGGCAAAGAAATGGCAGATGGAGTTCAATCTTGATAAATGCGAAGTGATGCATTTTGGTAGAAATAATGTAGGGAGGAGCTATACGATAAATGGCAGAACCATGAAGGGTGTAGATACGCAGAGGGACCTGGGTGTGCAAGTCCACAGATCCTTGAAGGTGACGTCACAGGTGGAGAAGGTGGTGAAGAAGGCATATGGCATGCTTGCCTTTATAGGACGGGGTATAGAGTATAAAAGTTGGGGTCTGATGTTGCAGATGTATAGAACGTTGGTTCGGCCGCATTTGGAATACTGCGTCCAGTTCTAGTCGCCACACTACCAGAAGGACGTGGAGGCTTTGGAGAGAGTACAGAGGAGGTTTACCAGGATGTTGCCTGGTATGGAGGGGCTTAGTTATGAGGAGAGATTGGGTAAACTGGGGTTGTTCTCCCTGGAAAGACGGAGAATGAGGGGAGACTTAATAGAGGTGTATAAAATTATGAAAGGCATAGATAGGGTGAACGATGGGAAGCTTTTCCCCAGGTCGGTGGTGACGTTCACGAGGGGTCATAGGTTCAAGGTGAAGGGGGGGAGGTTTAACACAGATATCAGAAGGACATATTTTACACAGAGGGTGGTGGGGGCCTGGAATGCGCTGCCAGGCAAGGTGGTGGAGGCAGACACACTGGGAACGTTTATGACTTATCCAGACAGCCATATGAACGGAGTGGGAATGGAGGGATACAAAAGAATGGTCTAGTTTGGACCAGGGAGCGGCGCGGGCTTGGAGGGCTGAAGGGCCTGTTCCTGTGCTGTATTGTTCTTTGTTCTTTGTTCTTTGTACACAATATTCCAGCTGAGGTCTAACTAATGTCTTCTATATGTTCAGCATAACCCCTTGTTCTTGTACTCTATGTCCTTATTAATAAAGCCCAGAATACTATATGCTTTATTAATTGCTCTCTGCACCTGTTCTGCCACCTTAAATGATCGGTGCACATATACACCCAGGTCCCTCTGCTCCTGCACCCCCTTAAGAATTTTACCCCTTATTTTATATTGTCTCACAATGTTCTTCCTTCCAAAATCTATTGCTCAAACTTCTTTGCATTGAACGTCATCTGCCACCTATCTGTCCACTTCACCAAATTGTCTATGTCCTTTTGAAATTCTACATTGTCCTCCTCACAGTTCACAATAGTTCCAAGTTTGTTTCACCCGCAACCTTGGAATCTGTCCCCTGTACAGCAATATTTCATTTGATTTACCATTGTCATATATAATTGGGATACAGTGAAAGTATTGTTTCTTGCGCGCAATACAAACAAAAAACATACCGCTTATAGAATACATAGGGGAGAAGGAAAGGAAAGGGTACTAAACATAATGTTGCAGTCCTTGCTGCCGACTAAATAGTTGGTATGTGTTCTCAGACCTTTGTATCTTTTTCCCAATGGTAGAAGGTAGAAGAGAGAGTGTCCGGGGCGCGTGGGGTCCTTGATTACGCTGGCTGCTTTTCCTGAAGCAGTGGGAAGTGTAGACGGAGCCAATGGATGGGAGGTTGGTTTGTGTGATGGATAGGGCTACGTTCACAACCATTTGTAGTTTCTTGCAGTCTTGGTCAGATCAGGAGCCATACTAAGCTGTGATACATCTGGAAAGGATGCTTTCTAAGGTGCATCTGTAAAAGCTGGTGAGAGTCGTAGCTGACATGTCAAATTTCCTTAGCCTCCTGACAAAATAGAGACGTTGGTGGGCTTTCTTAGCTACAGCATCAGCGATATGGATAATTAAAATATATTAGGAAAAGCAGGGATCCCAATACCAACCGTTGGACAACACACTACAAACCTTCCTCCAGCCTGAAAAATGCCATTGAGTATCAAATTCATAGAATTCCTACAGCACAGAAAGAGGCCATTTGGCCCATCGAGGCTGCACCGACCACAATCCCACCCAGGCCCTACCCCCATATCCCTACATATTTACTCACTAATCCCTCTAATCTACGCATCTCAGGACACTAACGGGCAATTTTAGCATGGCCAATCAACCTAACCCACACATCTTTGGACTGTGGGAGGAAACCGGAGCACCCGGAGGAAACTCACACAGACACGAGGAGAATGTGCAAACTCCACACAGACAGTGACCCAAGCCGGGAATCGAACCCAGGTCCCTGGAGCTGTGAAGCAGCAGTGCTAACCACAGTGCTACCGTACCGCCCCTAACCACTGTGCTACCGTGCCGTCCTGCTTCTCCCTGCTATTACTCCGTGCTTCCAATTTTCAGCCAATTTTGTATCCACATTGCTACTGTCTCTTTTCTGAGTGTTGTAAACCTTTGAATTTGTTTATGTCTGAAGGCTACAGGTGTTCAGTCACTGAACATAATCAAAGTTGAGATCATTTGAGAGGGAATCAAAGGATATAGAGATCAGGCGAGAAAGTAGAGTTGAGATAAAAGATCAGCCAGTATCTTATCGAAGGCGGAACAGGTTCGAGGGACAATATGGCTCAATCCTGTGTCAATTTTGTATGCCTTGTGCCTTCTCTGTGTCTCCTCTTTCTTCACATTCTTAGTCACTTCTTATCCTCACTCTTCCTTGTTCTTTATGTTGTGCTTTGATTTTATTCTTTTTTATCCCCTTTGAAAATTCTTTAATTCTAGTTTTATTCCCCAGGTATGTTCCAAGTTCTCCCATTAATCTTTCCTTAATTGCCATCTGCCATTGTTACTCTGATTGACTGTCAAAGCTCAAAGGAATTCCAAATAAAGGACTATTATAATTCTACTCACACAAGTCAAAACAGCAAGTTCTATCTAATGATTTACTGATCTATAATGATGGATCAAAGTCTGCCGCAGAATTCCAGGCACAGGTTTCACTTACCAAAATATTAATTCTCTGTGATTGTTTCTGAATTCTGTTCTCAAGCACTGGGCGTTAACTACTGAAGTGTTAATCATGGAATCATAGAATCCCTGCAATGCAGAAGGAGATCATTCGGCCCATCAAGTCTGCACCGACTCTCTGACAAAAGTATTTCACAGTAAGAAGTCTAACAACACCAGGTTAAAGTCCAACAGGTTACTTTAACCTGGTGTTGTTAGACTTCTTACTGTGTTTACCCCAGTCCAACACCGGCATCTCCACATCAAGAGTATTTCATCCAGGCCCTATCCCCTTAATCCCACTTATTTACCCTGCTAATTCACCTCACTGACACATCTTGGGATACTAAGGGGCAATTTAGCCAATTCACCTAATCTGCACATCTTTGGACTGTGGCAGGAACCTGGAGGAAACCCACACAGACACGGGGAGGACGTAAAAATTCCACACGGACGGTCACTCAAGGCCGGAATTGAACCCGAGGGTCTCTGGTGCTCTGAGGCAGCAGTGCTAACCACTGTGCTGCCCAATCCCCAATAAAAGATTCTATTTCCGACACCACGTGACAGAGAGTTTATCAAAGATATTGGGTGCAATTGCCCGCTCACGCCAAACTTCCGCTGCATCGAAGATGGAGATTTTTGCGACAAGCTAAATCTCCGTTCACTGCCTTGGGATGGAAAAATCCCGCTGGCATAAACAGTTGGAAAACTCCAGCCAACAAGTCATTGACCAGAGGTCTCCAGTCTTGCACGCCCGCAAGAACGGAGAATTTGGCGCTCAGCCAAATCTCCGTTCACTGCTGTGGGACCAGAGAATCCCAGCCACGGGCGAGGTTGGAGAATTCTGGCTCAAAAAGCAATTATTAACAGAATTCACCCAAAACAAAACTAATTTTGGAAATGTGCAGGATTTGGCTAGTCGATAAAGAAAACAACCTACAATTAGGTTGATTGGCCAGGTTAAAAAAAAATTGCCCCTTAGAGTCCTGGGATGCGTAGGTTAGAGGGATTAGCAGGTAAAATATGTGGGGGTAGGGCCTGGGTAGGATTGTGGTCGGTGCAGACTCAATGGGCCGAATGGCCTCCTTCTGCACTGTCGGGTTTCTATGATTCTATGATTCTATGATTTCGAAAATGATAATGCAGGTTATGTCGCGGTCGCAGGGTATGCAGTGGTACTGGACTTTCAGCTCAAACTTCAGAGTTCAAATCCAGGCCAACACAAAGATTCTCCTGTGATTCAGATGCTCAGGCACTCCGTAGTGACTCCAGAGGCTGAATTTAATGCCTGCAGTAGAAACTCATCCAGTGGCCAATAAGCCAGTAATAACTCCATCGCAGATATTTCTGGGGACTTTTAAATACCCAAAATGGGAACTCCTAAATGGGCGTCCCTGCACCCGTAAAGCCAAAAAGACAAACATTAAGTGCAGCCTGCCAGTGATAGGGTCAGCAGCTCTTCAGTCAACACAGTGCCATCAGGAGCTGTGGCCACTGCAGGAGACCCAGTGCAGCAGCAACAATGGAGGCCCTAGAAGTGAGATGAGTGGGGTGGGCTCATTGGGTCTGGCCCAACCGGCTCCAGTGAGGGGTTTGGACTGTTTGTACTTAGGGCAGGGGAACGGTCTTTCAGTGTGGTTGGCACTTGCTGCCAGCTGGGCCTCGTGTGAGCAAATGGGATGCCTGATCAAGAGGGCCCCCTGCCAAGCCAGCAGGGAGACTGCCAGGGTATAACTGGCAGCCTTCCCACATGGTGTTGGGCCTCTTTGCTGCCGGCTGAATGTTAGCAACTGTACCATGAAGCTATTAAGTGGCCCTTAATTAAACTTCAGGGCCTCAATTGGTGCCAGGATATGAAGGCCAACCTCAACTATCTCGATGGAAAATTAACCAGACAATGCATGGTGAGTTCTCAATCTTCCAAGCTTTATTATTTGTGCACAAGGAGAGCAAACACAGTGAATCTCATTATGATGTTCTAACAGAGTTCCGCAAAACATTGTCAGTTATATCACTTTTTAGCCAATGAGAGAAAACACGCCAGTTAAAGTACCAATAGCCTTACAGTTTGGTGTGCACTTTCAACCCATAGAATTCAGCTACATTTCAATCCTTCATCTGAATCACTATCACTTACGCACTCAGCTGCACAGAATCCTTGACATTTTTAGCAGACAATGTTCAGTAAACATCCGTGTTTTCTTTAACCACAGTCAGCACTTGGAACATTCTGTTGTCTCTCAAGGACTCACTCATGTGCAAAACAGACTCAGGCCCTTCGCCTGCGAACAGCTGCTTCCAACTTCCACATCTCCACCCATGACTTCATCGGTGAGAGTCTCAAAGGCGATGGGCTCTCCATGCACTTTGCACCTTCTGAACCAATCACATACACACTCCCGCATCCCACCCTGGTCCCAGAAGAGGAGCATTAAATTCCAATCTGGTCGTGTAACTCCCTCTTGGATTGCATCACATATTTTGACTCTTTTGAAGCATTCAGCACTAGATCACTAAAGTTATTGACAATCTTCCTTCTGAAGGTAGACTCAACTTCGCTTGCATTCTAGCTACAGCTTCAAGCATTTTGATAGCTTGTTTAATTGTCTGAAAATGCTGTCTTCGATGTTGCCAATGACAAGGCCACTATCATTCCCAGGTCTCCCTCGGTGCACCTTGTCCTAACATTAACTTTGCACTTGTATGGCACTTTATTTGGCCCACTGCTTTGCACTTGTCAGGAGTGAAGTTTATTGGCCATCTGTTTACCTAATGACCCAAATCCCTCAGCTGTTTCCTTGGCTTTTAGTGCCTTGTTTAGTGTCATCTGCAAATCTGATAACCTTGCAGTCAGTTTCAGAGATTACAGACACATGATCATAGAATCTCTACAGTGCAGAAGGAGGCCATTCGGTCTATTGCGTTTGCATCCACTCTCTGACAGTGCACCTTACCCAGCCCCGGACCCCCTAACCTACACATCTTTGGACAGTAAGGGGCATTTTAGCATGGCCAATCCACCTAACCTTGACATCTTTGGACTGTGGGAGGAAACCGCAGCACCTGGAGGAACCCCACGCAAATACGGGGAGAACGTGCAAACTCCACACAGACAGTCACCCAATGCCGGAATCGAACCCGGGTTCCTGGCATAGTGTTGTGGTTTTGAAGCTCATCGTGAGAGTATCAGCACATCGGTCAGCTGGAACCACAAATTGGGTGTCTAGGTGTGGAGAATGGCACATTCCAAAAAAGAACCCTGGTCAGCTGTGTTTGTAGGTACCCTCCTCCGTGCAACAAAGTCTACATAACTGCCCCCAGCATGCACTGCTTTGCATCTAGCAGGGCAACATTTGCACCTGGCCACAAGTGGACACTGCTGGCACCAAAAGAAATGGAAAGCAGAGCAATCTTCTCACAGAATATATTAGGGGTGAGTCTCTGATGTTACATTCAATTCTAAAACCTTCCAGGGCACATGTCAGAAATTTGGGTTTTTGCAGCGAACATTAGTTAGAGTGAGTGATAGAAGGCTAAATGTCTCATATGTACAGAGATCACGTGCCAACTGACAGAAGAACAGCTTCTTCTCTGCTGCCGTCAGACTTTTGATTGGACTGACCTCATATTAAGTTAATCTTTCTCTACACCCTAGCTATGACTGTAACACTACATTCTGCACCCTCTCCTTTCCTTCTCTATGAACGGTATGCTTTGTCTCTATAGCACGCAAGAAACAATGCTTTTCACTCTATAAATACATGGGACAATAATAAATCAAATCAAGTCAAATCAATGGGAGGCCTAGATAGTGTGGACATGGAGAGGATGTTTCCAGTAGTGGGAGAGACTAGAACTTGAGGGCACAACCTCAGAGTGAAAGGACGCTCCTTTAAAACTGAGATGAGGAGGAATTTCTTCAGCCAGAGGGTGGCGAATCTGTGGAACTCATTGCCACAGAGGGCTGTGGAGGCCAGGTCATTGAGTGTCTTTAAGACAGAGATAGATAGGTTCTTGATCAAAAGGGGATCAAGGTTTATGGCGAGAAGGCAGGAGAATGGGGATGAGAATCATATTAGCCATGATTGAATGGCAGAGCAGTCTTGATGGGCCAAATGGCCTAATTCTGCTCCTATATCTCATGGTCTTATGATTAAGCTCTCTGCTTAGAGTGGGATTTATAATATTATTCCAAGTTGCAAGTATTTGCTCACATTTGGGTCAAATTCAAGATGACACTTTGGGCCTGATTTTACCATTTTCATTCTAAGTGCTGAATCTGGGCGCAATTCAGATCTGACTTGGAAATCTGCTTTCAGGCGCTCCCATACGCCGGAAAAAAAAATTGCGGGTCTGAATCGTGCTGCGGGCGGGGCTTATCTTGCCCGAAACGATCGGAGCTTTGAACTGCGCATGCGCATTGAGGAAAAAAATTTGAAAAACGCGCCCCTGACACATCGCTCCTAGGCCGCAAAAAGTGGATAAAGTAGCCCGGGAGCAAAAAACAGGAGCAATGGCCCCCACAGACATCACCCTATCACCACAACATAACTGTCCCCCTTATCCACCCACCGCCGCCCCCCCCTAGCCAGACTGATCGTGACCCCCTGTCCCCCTACCCCCCCACCGATCGCCCGCAGAGTGGCAGCAGACCTCCCTGCCTCCCCCCTCCCCATCCCCCTCCAGAGATCCATTGGGCCTTCCTCCCAGTATATTTCACATACCCACAGCCAAGTACTTTGACAGTTTCACTCATTAAGTGCACGTGCACTATTATAGCTGTGGAATCCTTTCTCTCTGCTGCCTGTACTTGCAAAATCCACTGAGGTACATATCCAGGCCTTTATTGAAGTTGTGTAATGAAACATATAGGTTCAACAACCTTTAGAATTGTGTTTAGCAACAGCCAACTTGCAGTAAATTTTAAGTGATGCATTTCCAAGTTTAGAAGATAATTTGTGAAATGGTGATAAGATAATTTCTACTTCTTCTGAACTTGCTGATGTCGGGAAAAAAAAAATTCATGGCAAGTGAAATATAATCTAAGTAGCATTTATAACAGAAATGATCACAATTAGAAATGTGATGGGATAGAATTAACTCCCCTCCCCGCCCCCCCACCAGAGAATGATCGGGCCCCCCCCCCCACCCCCCCCACCAGACAATGATCTGGCCTCCCCCCTCCCCCCCCCCGCACGAGAGATACATCTGACCCACCTCCTCCTCCTCCCGCAGAAAATGATCTGGCCCTCCTCCCTCCTCCACCATCAATCTGAGTTAGAGAGAGCCGTTGGAAGCTCTGAACTTAACGCTTCAGAAGCTGGAGTGCCCAAAACAGACCTTTGCCGAGCATGTCTGTTTCGTGCCGAATCTGGACGCGCGAACGTGATGGTAAAGGGGGAAATGCTGGGAAAGTTGGGCGAGCAGCCCATTAATTCAATTTAAATGCATGTAAATGCATTTAAATCGCCGTTGCGCCCATTTTGGGCGCAATTTGGATCGCAGCCATTTTCGGGCCTTGGTAAAGTGGGCATCTGCGCGGATGCGGGTGCGGATCGCGTTAATGGCCTCACGCCTGACTTTACCACGTTTTTGCGCCCGAAAACGGTCGCGACGCAATGGTAAAATCGGGCCCTCTATGTTCGAATCATTAAAACCTCAGTGTGGATCTTAGCAGTGCCAGGGAAATGCTTCCATCACTCTGCGCTGTGTATTGTATTTGACTGCTGCTGAAAGTGTTAAAATTGGGACAGTAGGCACCAGACTGAACCTTGTTTTCATCCACACAATTAACTGATAACAGACTTCAGATTATAGATTGTCACCAAAGGCATTGGGTATAATTGTGATATTTGGCAATAGTTTTAATTGGTTTCATTTCAAAAAACACTGAAATTTGAAGAGAGTTTGTAAAGATTCCTTTCCCTGCCCACTTTTTGACCTCTCCTTCTGTTTAAGGGCACTCTCTGAATGCTCATTAAGAACAATTATCTTGCCCCACTAAGTATTAGTGAAACTGCCCAGTAGTTACTGCAATGGGGAGGAGGATATTGATAATCTGGTATGGCCAGTCCCAAGATAGTTTCAGCCCTCAATGAATTTTGATTTGATTTATTATTGTCACATGTATCAGTACAAAGTGAAAAGTATTGTTTCTTGAGCACTATACTGACAAAGCATACCCTTCATAGAGAAGGAAAGGAGAGGGTGCAGAATGTAGTGTTACAGTCACAGCTAGTGATCAACTTAATATAAGATAGGTCCATTAAAAAGTCTGACAGCAGCAGGGAAGAAGCTGTTCTTGAGTCGGTTGGTACGTGACCTCAGACTTTTGTATCTTTTTCCTGAAGGAAGAAAGTGGAAGAGAGAATGTCCGGGGTGCGTGGGGACCTTGATTATGCTGACTGCTTTCCCGAGGCAGCAGTAAGTGTAGACAGAGTCAATGGACGGGAGGCTGGTTTGGGTGATGGGCTGGGCCACGTGCACAACCTTTTGTAGTTTCTTGCGGCCTTGGGCAGAGCAGGAACCATACCAAGCTGTGATACAAACAGAAAGAATGCTTTCTATGGTGTATCTGTAAAAGTTGGTGAGAGTTGTAGTGGACATGCCAAATTTCCTTAGCCTCCTGAGAAAGTAGAGGCGTTGGTGAACTTTCTTAACATCATGCCAGATAGAAACTTACTTTTTTGCCTCAACTGCTGTAATGACTTTAATCAGGCAATTGAGGTGGGCCTGTTAGAATATGAGCTCCCTGATTAAGGGCCAAATTGATGGGCCTATCAGGGAGCCCCTTGCTTTGTATTTAACCAGGAGTGTCAGTTCCTCTGGGACTCCTAGTGTAGAGTGCGAACTGAAAGCGCTCTGTATGCTGTTGTCAGACTTGCAAATAAAGGGATTTGATGAAAGGACTTTTGTCTCCAAGGACTTATTACACCCACCCAATGACACAATGACAGGGTCAAATGAGCCAACCAATGCACCTTTCGATTGAAGGCAATACAATCAGGCATGAGAGGGTTGACCCCATCCTGTTGGCTCATGTTAAAATGATACCCGGGACTTCCTAACAACCAATTTCAAAGATCTTACTGAATTTGACCAGGGGGTTGATGTAGTAACAATACCCGAGGCACAGACATGAGGTTGACATAGAAAAAGTAGATGGGAATAGAAAATGGAGGAATACTGAAAAGGAGAAGTCCGTAATACACAGAGTGGTACGTTTGTAAATTAGAGTACAGAATAAACAAGGAGATCTGTGAAAACCATTCACGTGTCTTATGTGGAGAAACACAGCTGGCATTGGACCAAACAGCCCTGCTCCTGTTCTGGAACATTCTGTGACAGTATGATTCAAAGTGAACTGTGTACTAATGTACAGTACACATTCACGCTGTAATGTGTCCAAATAATGGAGGCAGAGAGAGACAGAGAAAGAGTGAACACTTGGTGATGGATGATTTGCTTAAGTGGATGATACAGTTACAGGTAGAATAATCTAAAATGTAATCCGTAAGAAAATTCTTGGTTAAGTCAGAATAAGCATTACCTTACAACGGCAAGGCTCACAGTCCTGGAACTGTTCAGTGCTTGCCAGAACACTATTTAAACATGATTTGGGTATTATTTGGATAAGTTGAAAAAACTTCACCCAAATGATATCTGGCCATATCTGAAATTGGATTGAAATTGCTTTCTCAACAGTATCCACATCTGTCGTGAGTTGATGCAGTTTCAGACCTGCTCAGTAATTCCAAGTGTATGTGTGGTGTAATTTTCCCAGGGGAGGTGTGGGAGGGTGGTGGTGGCTGGGAAGAGTTGGGGGGGAGAGATAGAAAGTTGCACAAGTGGATTTGAACTATTTTTTGATATGGTACAGAATAAGCTTTTGCAGGGAAGCAGCATGAATTCACAGGGGCGAATGGCCTCCTTCTGTGCTGCAAACATTCTATGATTCTATTCTGTGGCCAGAATTTCACCAAACATTTGATGATGGGCTGGCAGGTGGAAAGGTTGACCAGTTGGCACCGGAGGCATTGGGGGATGGCAGGTGAGTCCAATTGAACCATTAAGGGGGCGGCGCAGTAGCACAGTAGTTAGCACTGCTGTTTCACAGCGCCAGGGACCCGGGTTTGATTCCCGGCTTGGGTCATTGTCTGTGTGGAGTTTGCATGTTCTCCCCGTGTCTGCGTGTGTTTCCTCTGGGTGCTCCGGTTTCCTCCCACATTCTGAAAGACATGCTGGTTAGGTGCATTGACCCGAACAGGCGCCGGACTGTGACGACTGGGGGAATTTCACAGTAACTTCATTGCAGTGTTAATGTAAGCCTTACCTATGACTAATAAATAAACTTTACTTTAATTAGTCAGTTTAGGGTTATTTGCCATCTCTGCAGGCACTTTGCCGACATTGGCAGTGCCCGCTACACTTTGGAAAGGTTTCCCGTCGGCTTATGCAATTGGAAACACTCCCCTTCCTGCCTCCATCAAGGCATTTAGTCTCTGATGGGAGAAGTCTTTATTCATATCAGGGGACTTGGGCCAAAGTCTGGAGAGCTACCCCAGAGAGTAGTCAAGCAACAGCTTGACACAGCCATACTTACCAAATCATATCTTTACAGCCATTGTCCCAGACTCCTACATTATCATCCCTTAGGTGTGTCCTGTACCATCCACAAGACAGACCCACCAGAGGAGGTAATACAGTATTTACAGCCAGCTGGGACTAGCCCTGGTAGTCTTCAACATTAGCTCCAGACCCCATGAAGTCTCATGATACCTCGTCAAATATGGGTTCGGAAGTTTGGGGCTTAACACCCATCATCCTACCTTGGCTGATAAATCAGTTGGACCACTTGGAAGAAGTTGTGTCTGAAACCCACGTGTCTGTGTGGGTTTCGTCTGGGTGCTCCAGTTTCTTCCCACGGTCCAAAGATGTGCTAGTTAGGTTGATTGGCTATGTTAAATTAACCCTAGTGTCAGGGGATTAGCAGGGTAATAAATATGAGGGGTTATGGGAATAAGGACTGGGTGGAATTGTGTTTGGTGCAGACTCGATGGGCCAAATGGCCTCCTTTTGCACTGTAGGGATTCTATGATTCTCTGATTCTAAGTGCTAAAATTAACAAGAGCACCTTCTGTGGGAGACCTCAATGTCTGTCACCAAAAATGGCTTGGCATCTCCACCAATGGCTGGGTCCTGAAGGACATATCTGCCTAGAATAGAATCCCGACAGTGCAGAAGGCGGCCATTCAGCCATCGGGCCTGCACTGAGAACAATTCCACCCAGGCCCTATCACTGTAACCCCATGTATTTACCCTGCTAATCCCCCTGACACTAAGGTCAATTTAGCATGTCCAATCAACCTAACCCGCACGTCTTTAGACTATGGAAGGAAACCGGAGCACCCGGAGGAAACCCATGCAGACATGGGCAGAATGTGCAAACTCCACACAGACAATGACCCGAGGCCGCAATCGAACCTGGGTCCCTGGCATTGTGAGAGACAGCAGCGCTAACCACTGTGCCGCCGTGCTGCCTAACTGGGCATCCCCCACCTTACACATCCACTCCCTCCATCACCAATGCACGGTGTCAGCATTCTGTACCATTTACAATGTGCAGCAACTCACCCAGACTCCTTCAACAGCAGCTTCTTTCAAAACCTTACAGAACCTCTACCACAGAGAAGAACAAGGTCAGCAGATGCATGGGAACACCACCACTAGCTAACCTCACAGCATCCTGCCTGGGAAAGCCATCGGTGTTTCTTCTCTTTTGCTGGAAATCCAGGAATTCCCTCCCCGAAGGGAGGGAACACCACGCAAACTGCGGCAGCAGTTCAAAAAGGCAGCTCGCCATCTGATTCTTGAGGATAATTAGAGATGGGCAAGATGGGCGGTTCTTAACAGTGATGCCTAGCTGCACAATAATTAGAGATGGGCGGCACGGTGGCACAGTGGTTCGCACTGCTGCCTCACAGCGCCAGGGACCCGGGTTCAATTCTGGCCTCGGGTCACTGTGTGGAGTTTGCACGTTCTCCCCGTGTCTGCATGGGTTTCCTCTGGGTGCTCCAGTTTCCTCCCACAAGCCAAAGATGTGCGGGTTAGATGGATTGGCCATGCTAAATTGTCCGTTAGTGTCAGGGGGACTAGCAGGATAAATACGTGGGGTTAGGGGGAGAGGGCCTGGGTGGGATTGTGGTCGGTGCAGATGTGATGGGCTGAATGGCCTTCTTCTGCACTTTAGAGATTCTATGCTTCTATCCCACAGATGAATTTTTAAAAAAGATTTGGAAGGCGGCTCCTTACAGTGTGCGTGACTTTTATTCGTTCATAGGATGTGGACCAGCATTTACTGCCCATCCCTAAGGGCATTTAAGGGTCTGTGGGCCTGGAGTCACATGTAGACCAGACCAGGTAAGGGTGGCAGATTTCCCTCGCTAAAGGGACATTAGTAGACCAGATGGGGTTTTCTGACAATCGACAATGGTTTCTTGGTCATCATTAGATTTTTAATTCCAGATTGTTATTGAATTCAAATTTCACCATTTGCCGTGGTGAGGTTCGAAGCTGGGTCCCCAGATCATTTACCCTCAGTCTGGGTAACTGGATTACTCATCCAGTGACGATACCACTACATCACTGCCTCCCCTGCATGCGCAAGGGGAGAACCAATGAGCTCTGAGCAAGGTGGGAGAGCAGACATATAGACAAAAGTGATTCCAGTGAGAAAGACGCACGGCGGCACAGTGGTTAGCACTGCTGCCTCACAATGCCAGGGACCCGGGTTCGATTCCCAGCTTGGGTTACCGTCTGTGTGGAGTCTGCATGTTCTCCCTGTGTCTGCGTGGGTTTCCTCCGGTTGTTCCAGTTTCCTCCCACAATCCAAAGATATGCAGGTTAGGTGGATTGATCATGCTAACTTGCCCCTCAGTGTACCTGAACGGGTGCCGGAGTGTGACGATTGGGGGATTTTCACAGTAACTTCATTGCAGTGTGAATGTAAGCGTACTTGTGACTAATAAATAAACTTTTTACTTGAAAGATGAAGGCAATCAGAAGAAGATTGCTTCCAGTGGGAGACGGGCTCTAAGCAGAGGCTACAGATTTGAAGTGATTGACAAAGGAACCTGAGGCAACACGAGGAAGCATATTTTATACAGCTGGAAACAGACTAAATGATGATGTTTCAAAGAGAATTTGAGAAATACTCAAAGGGAAAGAATAGAAGGCTTATGGGTTAAGGATGGGATTAAGGGTAGGATTAATTGGATAGCTCTGCCAAAGAAGCGGCACAGACACAGTGGGCCAAATGGCTTTCATCTGACTTGTCAGATTTTATGTTAACGTTCACATACATTTCAGTTATTACCAGAGGAAAGCTGAGGGTTGTTTTTGACAGTTCTGAAGATAACTGCATTGGGTCTTGAGTAGGAGATTATAATTGGGGAAATAAAAGGCCAGAAGTGTGCTGTTGCGATTGGAGGAAAAGGACTGGAGGACAAAACAGCTGGGAGTGCATTGAGAATGTTTGAATGAGAAGGGCTGGATTTTATGTGCCCCCAGCGGGGTGTGTTTCCCATGGATGGGGGAGGGGGAAGGGGTAACATAGGTTGGCAGAGGGGCTCATAAAAGGTGAGGTATGCCCATCCACCACCTACCGAGTTCACCCCCATAATCCAGGGGGAGGTGGGGGCAGGCTGGCACCTAAATTAACAACCTGTCCGTCATATTCAAATGAACAATTAAGGGTCAATTAGGCTTCTGATCAAACCAACAGACCCTGATAATATCCACGCCATTAAACATTTGGTGTGGGAAGCAGGGCAGGAGATCAGGAGGTTGAGAGGGCAGACAGGAAGAGCATGACTCTTTGTGGGCTGCCCTTTGCCAATCATGGAAAGGACCCACTTGGGTTGAACCCCTGCCTTCCTTTCCAACCCCCCCTCCCTAACCCCTTATTTTGAAATAGTGCCGCCCAGCTCCAGATTCCCCGACAAGATGAAACAACCCTTTAGGATGCCAACCTCCACCCACAATTGAAAATGTACCCCCATGGATCTACCATCCTTTTTTGCTCCCATCTGTTGGTTTTAACACAGTGTGGATCAGAATTAATATGGTGAGTGTGTTCTTAAAATAAATGCGCATATTAAATGTTGTGACGTAATATACATGTACCTTTAAAGGGGCAGCACAGTGGCACAGTGTTTAGCGCCAGGGACCAGGGTTCAATTCCAGCCTCGGGTCACTGACTGGGTGGAGTTTGCACCTTCTCCCCATGTCTGCGTGGGTTTCCTCCGGGTGCTCCGGTTTCCTCCCACAGTGCAAAGGTGTGTGCATTCGGTGAATTGGCCATGCTAAAAAAATTGCTCTTTAGTGTCAGGGGATTCGCAGGGTAAATGTGTGGGGTTATGGGAATAGGGCCTGGGTAGGATTGTGCAGACTTGATCGGCCAAATGGCCTCCTTCTGTACTGTAGGATTCTATGATTCTAAATTGTCCCTTAGTGTCCAAAGATGTATTGTTTAGGGGGATGAGCAGGGTGACTAGGTGGGGTTTGAGGCGAGGACAGGGAAGAGGGCCTGGGTAAAACACTCTGTCAGAGAGTCAGTGCAGACTCGATGGGCCGAATGGCCTCCTTCTGCAATGTAGGGATTCTCTGAATAATGTTGGAAGTTGCTTCCTAAACTCATTCAATCATTAAAACTGAAAGCAATTTTCTTCATTCCATTAATAATGACCTATCGAAGCAAATGCCACTTAAAGACAAAATCAACTTGTAATTCTGATTATCACTGAAACATTTTGGCTGGGCCTCTGCTCCCTTTTATTGTCAATATCACTGACATTTTATAATATTTGTCTGTTGAGACATCAGTGGCTTGTGATTGGGAGTTCACTTGCTTTAAGTTTAGACCAGGATACATTTCCAATATATTGCCACTGACATAATACAGCAAAGTTAAAAATACAGAGTTTAAGGAACAGGAGCAGGAGTTTGCCATTCGGTCTGACAAGCCTGCTCAGCCATTCATTATGTGGAGATACTGGCTTTGGACTGGGGTGGGCATAGTAAGAAGTCTCACAACGCCAGCTTAAAGTCAAACAGGTTTATTTGGTAGCACGAGCTTTCGGAGCGCTGCTCCTTCATCAGCCATTCATTGAGATCGTTTGGTTATGCCCTTAACTTCACATCCTGCCTGTTCCACTTCCCCCACTCCCACAACCCCTGACATCCTTATCTGTCCAACGCAGCCGTGAATACATTCAAATGATTCATCCTCCACTGCTCACTGGGGAAATGAGTTCCAGAGGCTAACTACCCTGTTAATGAAGAAATTCCCCCTCATCTCCATCTTAAATGGGAGTCCCCTAATTTTGAAACTGTGCTCCCTCGTTTTAGGGCTGGCACGGTGGCACAGTGGTTAGCACTGCTGCCTCACGGCACCAGGGACCTGGGTTCAATTCCGGCCTCGGGTCACTGTCTGTGTGCAGTTTGCACGTTCTCCCCGTGTCTGCGTGGGTTCCCTCCGGGTGCTCCGGTTTCCTCCCACGGTCCAAAGATGTGCGGGTTAGGTTGATTGGCCGTGCTAAATTGACCCTTAGTGTCAGGGGGACTGGCAAGATAAATATGTGGTGTTACGGGAATAGGGCCTCGGTGGGATTGTCGTCGGTGTAGGCTTGATGGGCTGAATGGCCTCCTTCTGCATTGTATGCGTGAATGAAATGGGAGACCCCTTATTTTGAAACTGTGCTCCCTGGTTCTATATTCCCCTTCAAGCGGAAGCAATCTCTCAGCATCTACCTTGTTCAGTCCCCTCAGAAACTTTATGCTTCAATCAAATCACCTCTCTTTCTTCCAAACTCCAATGAGTGTAGGCCCAACCTGCTCAAACATTCCTCACAAGACTTACCCTGAACCTCAGGAATCAGCCATATTCAGCACATTCTGCCGTTTCTTGATAGCACGTGGAGTGAATCGCATTGGCTGAAGTCTGACTTCTGTGATGGTGAGGGTCTCAGAGGAGGCCAAGATGGATTAACCACTCAGCGCTTCTCACTGAAGTTGGCTGTGAACACCTCAGCCTTGTGTCTTGCACTTTCCTGCTGGATCCTGTCACCCTCGTAAGCGTGCTCCTGCAGCCTCCTCTTGTTTAATTGTCCACCACCATTTGGAATGTGACAGGATTTCAGAGCTTTAATCTGATCCATTTGTTGTGAGCCTTAAAGTCTTAAGAGGCAAATAGGCAGGATTCCAGCCCAACATCCTGCCTACTCATCCGTGAAATTGCATCTGGGTTTGGATAGGTGGGTTTCCGGGGACGATCCCATCCAATCAGTTGGCACAGTGGTTAGCACAGCTCCCTCACAGCGCCAAGGACCCCAGTTTAATTCCTCGGGTCACTGTCTGTGCAGAATCTGCGCTTTCTCCCTGTGTCTACGGGGGTTTCCTCCGGGTGCTCCGGTTTCCTCCCACAATCCGAAAGATGTACTGGTTAGGTGCATTATCCATGCTAAATTCTCCCTCAGTGTACCCGAACAAGCGCCGGAGTGTGGCATCTCGGGGATTTTCACAGTAACTTCATTGCAGTGTTAATGTAAGCCTACTTGTGGCACTAATAAATAAAAATTAAATTAAATTAAACCCCCCCCCCCCACCCGCCCCTATCTTACAGAACCCATCTGGGGGAAGGGTGGGTGGGGAAGGTTGGGTAGACATTCTGCCCATGGTTTCTTGAAGTGGTTTGATACAACTGTGTGGTTTGCTTGGTTGTTCATGCCCCACGGCCACTGAACCTGTTGGTTTTACAATAACCTAGTGGTTTCAAGGTTACCATTACTTATACTAAATTTTCAATTTGATATTTTTATTTCGTTTCAATTTCCCCAGCTGCTGTGGTGGGATTTGAACTCATGTCTCCAGATCATTGGTCCAAAGACTCTGAATTACCACTCTGTAACATAATTGTAACTTACCCACGAGTATGTGGGAAAAACTTTCATAAAGCATCTCAGAGCAGATTATTGGAGAAGGTTACATGGAAGTACATAGAGGCACTAGAAACGGGACAATCAGCGCAACCATTCTAACCATTGGATTTACTCCATACGAGCCTCCTCCATCTCTTACTATTTATTAATCTACTTCCCAATTACATGTCCTCCCTTAATTTTCTAGCTTCCCCTTAAGTGCTAAGGATACTATTTGCCTATGCACTCCACAAGGCATCACTATCATAGAATTTCTACAGTGCTGAAAGAGGCCATTCGGCCCATCGAGTCTGCACCAACATTCTGACAGAGCATCTTACCCAACAGACCCCCCTGCTCTATTCCCATATATTTACCCCCCTAATCCTCCTAACCTACACATCTTTGAACACTAAGGGGCAATCTAGCATAGCCAATCCACCTAACCTGCACACCTTTGGAGTGTGAGAGGAAATCTGAAGGAAACTCAGGCAGACACGTGGAGAATTTGCAAACTCAACACCAAAGGCTGGAATAGAACCTGGGCTTTTGGCACTCTGAGGCATCAATGCTAACCACTCTGCCATCGTGCCGCCCCAGAGTGGATAAGGGGCTGGATTCTCCAACCTGGCTCGCAGCCGGGATTCTCCAGTCCCGCTGCAGTGAATGGAGATTTGGCTGAGCGCCAAATTCTCTGTCGTCGCTGGCAGTTGTAGCAGGATGTAAACAGCCTGAGAATTCTGGCCAAGGTCTGCCTGACTGCCATATTGGATTTAGTCATGACTATTTTATATTTATGGTCCCTTAGTTTGGGACTCTCTCAAGAGTGGAAATATTTTCCCGATCATCCCTCGTTTCTCGTTGTTCTCATGATCAAGGGGAAAACAAATCCCAGCTTGTTCAGCGTTTCAGTACAGAATTAAGAAAGGGCAATGCCTAATTAAAGAAGGAAAAAGACAGAGACTTGGAGTAAAGGGCAATTAATTTCTCAGCGGCTACGAGACCTGTGTGATATTCTTCCACTGAAATGAATGGGAAGAATTGCCACAGGGTTCTGTAAGAGGATATGTGACTCTCCCCCACTGATTTCTCTCTCTGCTTTCTGTCGAGGTAATACTCAATATCCAGGAGGTAAAAGTAATCATCTACCTCAAGGTCTTCATTAGCTACCAGAAAGATTGAAAATAGTTTTATTGGCCTCCCCAGAGTCTGTTTTGCAATAATGCTCATTTGTGCATGATATGTGTGGATGAAAATTTTAATTAAGGACCCGTCAAATAGGTTCATGGTTCTTGGCTAACTGCATGCAAATGAGCATCCAGCTGCGTTTATATAAAGTGCAACTCCTGCACCCTCTAAGCGGTGTTGTAAAGTGAAAGGTGGGTAAGTATACCCTGATTAACCTTGAACAGTTGACAGTAACCTTTTTAACTCAGGTGCATTGTGCAGTGAGATGGATAAAGGGGACAACAGTCAGGTGAAGGTCCAACACAACTTTATTGAACACTTCATAAAATTCTTATAACACTTATAAAATTCTAACAGGACTAGACAGGGTAGATGCAGGGAGGATGTTCCCGATGGTGGGGGAGTCCAAAACCAGGGGTCGCAGTCTGAGGATTCGGGGTAGACCATTTAGGACAGAGATGAGGAGACAGTTCTTCACCCAAAGAGCATGAGCCTGTGGAATCCATTACCACAGGAAATAGTTGATGCCAAGACATTGAATGTATTTAAGAGGCGGCTAGATATAGCACTTGGGGCAAATGGGATCAAAGGTTATGGGGAGAAAGCAGGATTAGGCTATTGAGTTGGATGATCAGCCAAGATCGTGATGAATGGTGGAGCAGGCTCAAAGGGCAAAATGGCCTCCTCCTGATCCTATCTTCTATGATTCTACTTTATCAAGGAAAAATAATATTCAATCTCTTCACAGGACTCTTCAGCAAACAGTCTTAAATCTCAGTCTGAAATCTACACTAGCTTTCTACTTCTGACACTTGTTTCTGAGAATACGCTACACCCTACCCACAGGTCCCCATCACAATATTTGAACTGTTCGTCTGAGAAGGCTGGGAATGCCCGTTGACTAAGGCTAGGACAGCTGTTCCTCCATCTTTGAGCATTGGCTGATGTTCCAGGAACTACAGTCATCCATTTGGGCTTCACCTCTTGTCTAGGGCTGGTTCTGGTCTTCAGGTCATCTCAGAGGGATGGTCTTCTAGGTCTGGTCAGTCTGATGATGCTCGCTATGAGGTACAGGGAGCTGGCGATGCTGTGCTACTCAGCTTCCAGTCAAAGCTGATCTCTGGAGATACTGTTGAAAAAGATGCAAAAAGCAGAGAGAGCTGGGGCTCCAGGTTGCCACATTTATCCTCTTCTCGAAGATTCTGTGGCCTGTGTCCAATACTAGCATCGGGCGGGGGGCAGGAAGATACAATGGGGTGACTACTTCCTATGTTTGGAGGTCTCTGAACATGATTTTGAACCTTCAACTATCAAGTGCTGTCCTTGTCATGCTATGCCTCTGGCCTCCTGCTGAGCTGGGTGCCACCAAATCTGCGTAGCATTCTTCTAACAAAGCAGGTTCAATTAAGGGGTAAACAGTGGTTCATTCTGAAACAGTGGGGCCATTAGCACCTGGCTAGGCAGTTCCAGGCCTATCTGGTCTCGATGGGAAGTTAATTGTTCAAGGCCTGGCTACCTAAACAATGTCTGTTCCAGCTCTACAGTTTGCAAATTGCAGAGTGCAGCTAGGTTTAAACTTGGCTTCCATATTTTGTCTTCTTATCCATGCTTATGAAAAATATCAAACTACCTGTAACAATCCTGGAGGTCACCAAGAGTAACCTACTCTTACCGACCAAGAGTTTATTCCCTATGTCAATCAGGATGCATAGGGGAACTTAAGAAACAACGCCATCCACTTGCAAGTTGGATGGAGAGAGAGAAAAAGAGTCAAGGAAACCCTTTGATGCCCCAGTTGCTTGTCAGTTCTGCAAAACAGTTGATTAAAACACACAAAAAGGCTGGCTTGTCACATGACTTTCTCTCTCAAACTGCCCAGTGATCCAAATAAGGTCATAACTTGTGTATTCCAATTGGAACTTGATTAAATCATGGCTGGAAATTCCTCCCTCAACGAGGGTTCCATTGCCCAAATGATGGTTTGTCTCCACCCAGTTGAAACGCATCTTTCAGTCAAGCAGACACATGCAGTGATTGCCCAGACCTACATCATAGAACAGTAAAGCACAAGAATAGGCCTTCGGCCCGCAATGTTGTGCTGAACATGATGCCAAATTAAACTAGTCCCTTCTGCCTGTCCTTGGTCTATGTCCCTCTATTCCTTGCATATTCATGCGCTTAAAGTGATTGTGACATGACTTCTTCCCCTGCTTTGGTATATACTGTTCCTATTTCACATTGCACAACATGCAGCCCATTTTGTGAACCTTGTCTCTGGGCACATTGTGAGTGGTCCTTGCATTTTCATATTAAAGTTTACTGTCGCTAGTCAAAAAATTGTTGCATTTGTGAACTATCACACGGTGTTTTGTTGGTGCATGGAGGTTGTGGAATGAGTTTATTAGACATGGAAACAGTGGCTATGTTGATGTGCCATAGTCTAGTATTCTACCTTTTCAAATTGTGTAACTATCTGCATTTCCTGAAAATGGAATAGGATAGGCAATGGCCTTACTGGTATTATCGCAAGACTCTTAATCCAGAAACTCAGCTAATGTTATGGGGGCCCAGGGTTCGAATCCCGCCATGGCAGGTGGTGGAATTTGAATTCAATAAAAAAAAATCTGGAATTGAAAATCCACTGATGGCCATGAAACCATTGTCGATTGTCAGAAAAACCCATCTGGTTCACTAATGTCCTTTAGGGAAGGAAATCTGCTGTCCATACCTGGCCTGGCCGACATGTGATTCCAGAGTCACAGCAATGTGGTTGACTCTCAAATGCCCTTGGGCACCTGGGATGGGCAATAAATGCTGACCAGCCAGCGACGCCCATGTCCCGACAAATGATTTTTAAAAAATTAATTAATTCACATCCAATGAGTGTAAGGCTGGTGCTGCTTCGATAGGCTTTTTCCACAAGTTCAATAACCAATGATTATCTGCATCTCAGGGAAGCGGGTAGATTGGAACAATTCAACCGCTCGTGATGGTCTTTGCTGAGGTAAATATAGTGGTAGCGGAATGACGCATCTGGCACCTGATTAATGCTGCATCTCACAGCAAATAGACTCACTGATAAAATGTCCAATACAGGAGACTGAAACTAGCTGAAGGATTGGAGTAATTTTGCTGGATCCTTGTGGGTTAGTGTAGACAGATGAGTCTGGCAACTTAACCTCTTCTATCAAATTTCTGGGCTTGGTGGCTGCTTTATTAAAGCAGAGACTATGGACATTCTGCTCCTCTGTCACCTGCACACATTTCACTCCATGGTCACACTGAATTACCGTTTGATCAGGGTAATCATCCATTGATGTCCTCGGAGGTATGGGCAGCCATCTCCATCTCTTTGTTCCTCTTTTCTTCCACTATTACATGCTGAAAAGGGCTGGAGGACCCCCATGATGCATAGCTGTGTTGCAAATCCAGATTAAAAGCTCAAAGGGCATCTATAAATGTCTCTTCCTCAGCCAGAATTATTCCTTAGGCCTTACTAATTGCTGTGCAGAATGAAAAGCTTTAATTGGGTTCTTATGGAATCATGCAGCACAGAAGGAGGCCATTTGGCCCATCATTCTCATACTGGCTCTGACAGAACTACACAATTAGTGTTACATCCCTACTCTTTCCCTGTGACCCTTCTTTTATTTCCCTTTCAAATGTAGATCCAGTTGCCTACAGGCGTAAGCGGTTGAATGGCCTACGGTTCTTGGGGAGACTACTATTGAATCTGTTTCCAACATGTTCACTGCACCATTGTAACAACTTTCCTCCAATACAGTTAAACAACTAGATTGTTAAAATTAATGCTGAGGAAAATAAGGCTTAAAGAAAAGTGATGGAAATACAAACAATCCATGAAAAAACTCCAACAATTGCTCCAACGAATTGTTAAACATACAACCAAAGAGTAATTATGATCCCAAAATGTAGATGCAACCGTGGGGTGGCATGGTGGAATAGTGGTTAGCACTGCTGTCTCACAGCGCCAGGGACCCAGGTTCAATTCTGGCCACGGGTCACGGTCAGTGTGGAGTTTGAACTTTCACCCTGTGTCTGCGTGGGTTTCCTCCGGGTGCTCCGGTTTCCTCCCACAGTCTAAAGATGTGCGGGTTAGGTGGATTGGCCATGGTAAATTGACCCTAGTGTCAGGAGGATTAGCAGGGTAATAAAAATGAGGGGTTATGGGAATAGGGCCAGGGTGGGATTGTGTTTTTGTGCAGACTCGATGGGCTGAATGGCCTCCCTCTGTACTGTAGAGATTCTACGATATCAAATGATGGGACATCAAATGATGGAATACATTGGAAAATGAACCATTACAACAGCATTTTTGCTTGTATATTTTACATCTGTATATTAAGGAATCCATGTTCCAATTTTTTTTTATGGATTGAAAGCTTCTGGATCTGAAATGCCCCCGGTACATTAAATAGATTGAAAGGGCGCTCAGCATACATGACACATTGTATTATATATAAATCAATCATATGAATCTTTTAAAAAAGCACAGTTAGATGACTGGAAGGTGCATTTACTTAATTATTTATAACCTGGCTTGTGAATATCTGTTTGTTTAAAGTAAAGTCGGAATCCATTGGCCAGCCAATCCTTTGGGAATTGTGAACAGAAATGGCTCATTAGCATTTCACTGTGAGATCCACCCTTCCGATTTCACATGAAAGGCTTCACCTAATTTCTAATCAGCATTTTTAAAAAGGCAAACTTATTTTCCGACAAGGCAAAGGCATCAATCCTGGAAAAATTTCCATATTTCTTTATCAGTTTCTTCTGGTGATCAAAGTAACAATCAAGGTTCAGCTATCAATGTTATCAAAGATTATTTTCTTAAAGGTTTAAAATTTCTTTATTAGTGTCACAAGTAGGCTTACATTAACACTGCAATGAAGTTCCTGTGAAAATTCCTTCGTCACCACACTCCAGCTTCTGTTCGGGTACACTGAGGGAGAATTTAGCATGGCCAATGGCACCTAACCAGCACTTCATTCACACTGTGGGAGGAAACTGGAGCACCCAGAGGAAACCCACGCAGACATGGGGAGAATGTGCAGACTCCGCACAGACAGTGATCCAAGCTGAATTGAACCGGGTCCCTGGCTCTGTGAGGCAGCAGTGCTAATCACTGTGCCACCCTCGTGGTCTATTGATACTGATTCTCTTCTTCACCCTATTTTTGAGGCGTCAACGGGATCCACTTGAAGAATGAACTGAGTTTCAGAATTTTGCATTCTATTATGCTAGTGCATTGAAGTTGAAATACATTGGGAGAAAAACAGTCCACTGGCTGGAGTCACAGGAAGATGGTTCAGGCTTCTAAAGGCCACATAACATTGCTGAAGGAGCACCTCAGGACAATGTCCTCGGCACATCTCCAGTTGCTTAGGCACGAACCTTACTTCCCTCAAGATGGAGATGCTTGCTGATGATTTCACTGTGTTCAGTTCCATCCATATCTCCTCCAATAATGAAGCAGTCCATATCCACTTGCAGTAAGCACTTTCAAACTTGGGCTGATGATCATCAAGTATCATTCGCATCACGCAATTGCCAGAAAGTAGTCATCTCCAGAACGACAGAGGGTGGGATCCTGAGCCCACACTCTCCATCCGCAAGGTCGCTGGCAGGGGCTTGGGATCAGCAGAATGCAAAAGTCGTGGACCCCACCAGTGAGATCGCAATATCCGATTTTCGACACCCTTTGTCAGCGACGTGAACCTGATTTTAATACATTATAATATATTAACATTTAATTAACCACCCCCCGCGCCAGATTTGGCCCTCTCACAAGATTTTCATACCTCACTGACATGACATCACGGTTTGCAACAGGATCTCACATACGTGAACCTGTCAAGGGGATCCCCTGGGATGCAAAGGACAGTATAGCTCCCAGGGGAGCAGAATATGGCTGGGCAGTGTCCTGGCACCGCCCCTAGCGCTGCCCTCTGGCACTACCCTCTGGAACTGCCTCTGGCACTGCCTCCTGGCACTATCCCCTGACACTACCTCTTGATAAAAGTTGGCACTGTCAGACTAACAGTGCCAACCCATGCCAGGGGCGAGCCCTCTGCGGAGGCCTCACGTGAGGGGATTCATCTACTTGTGGTGGGGGGAGCAGACACTGCGAGTGATGGGGATACCATGAATGATCGGGGAGGGGATGGGGGGAGAGAAACGGGGCCATGCCGGAGATGATGGAGATGGGGGGGAAGGGGGGGGGAATGCCGAGATGATGGTTGGGGGAGGGGGGTGGGGGTGTGATTCTGGGTAAATCGGAGGTTGGGGGGGTGTGATGATTGGGGTGGTGAGGTGGGTGAGGAGTAGTGGTGCGATGTCAAAGATGATCTGGGGGAGGGAAAAGGGATAGGGATGATCGGGGGGAGCCGCTGGGGATGATCGGTGGGGTTGGGGGGGGGGGTGGGGGGGGTGGGGGCGTAGATCGCCATTGATCTGGAACCTGACACCACCAGTAACATAATTACTGTGGCTACAAGAACACTTCAAAGGCTGAGAATTCTGTGTTGAGTAACTGGCCTCTAACTCCCAAAGCCTTTCTATCATCTGGAAGTCATAGTGAGGAGTGCAATGGAATGTTCTCCACTTACCCACAGTCCTCAGTAAACATGACATCATTCGAACCATGCAGGCTGCTTCATCGACACTCAGTTCATCACCTTAAATATTCACACCCCCTGCATCACCAGGCGGCTGGGAGTGTCTTCCGGCTGCAAAATATAATACAACAACTTGCCAAGGCTAATTTGACAGCATCTTCCAAACCTATGTCCTAGAAGAATAGCAGATGCATGGTCACAGTACAACATGTAGGTTCCTCTCCCAGCCACAAGTTCCATGTTGACTTGGAAATACATTGTTCCTTCATCTTTCCTGAATCAGAATCCTGGGACTCCTTTCCTAACAGCCTGTTGCGACACAGACTGCAGTGTTAGAGGAAGACAACTCACCATCTCCTTCTCAAGGGCAATTAAGGGTGGGCAATAAATGTTGGCCTTCCGAGCAATACTCGCAGTATGTGGCTGGATGAAGGCAAATTAGGTATGTTAATGCTTGTTAGTGGAAAAGATAATTGGTGAGTTTATTAGGAACAATAGTAGGTTATTCATCCTTTCAAGCCTGTTTCTCCATTCTATGGCTGATTGGCGCCTCAACTTCCTTTACCAAAAAAAAATCTATTGATCTCAACCTTGAATATTTCAATCTGACCCAAAATTCATTATTCTTTGGAGGAACAAACACCATGAAAGATAAGGCAACTTTGCTGGAAACCATGTTAATATTTCTATTTAATCACTTGAGACAATCAACACCAGCCTCAAGGTTAGGAATAACATGAGCTGACCAAATATTGTGGAGGTGGGGGAAGAAGGGGCGGGGGGAGGGGTCTTGTTTGCCTAAATACTAGAATCATAGAATCCCTAGAGTGCAGAAGGAGGCTATTTGGCACATTGAGCCTGCACCAACAACAATCCCCACCAGGCCCTATCCCTGTAACCGCACGTATTTAGCCTGCTAATCCCCCTGAAAGAATATGCAACAGGGAAAAGGCAGGACAATGGCACTAAGTCATAACGTTAAGTCAGACACAGTGGGCCAAATCATAGAATCCCTACAGTGCAGATGGAGGCCGTTCGGCCCATCGGGTCCGCACTGACTCTCCAATAGACACCCACCTCACGCCCTTTCCCTGTAAGCCCACGCATTTACCCTACTAATCCCCCTAACCTACACATCTTTGGACACTGAGGGGCAATTTAGTATAGCCAATCAACCTAACGCGCAAATCTTTGGAGTGTGAGAGGAAACCGGAGCACCCGGAGGAAACCCATGCAGACCACGGGGAGAACATGCAAATTCCACACAGACAGTGACCCAAGGTCAGAATTGAACCTGGGTCCCTGGCGCTGTGAGTCTGCAGTGCTAACCACTGTGCCAGAGTGATAGGAGAGGGAATTAATGATGGGTCCGTGTATCAGTGCACTGCAAACCTTTGTACCAAATTTAATAAGTTGAATTTTTATTTTGAATGGATGTCTAAAGATTGAGCAGTTAATTGGCATCAATCAGGCAATAATGCAATCATATCAACAATCATATTCTAGGTTTCATGACTATTGATGACTGATAATGTATTTTACAGATTTGCGTTATATGGACTGATGTTGGTTGGTTTCCTGCCAACTGTACCTGAATTTCAATTATAACACATTCAGGAAGCCTGTGGAGAGTGGTATTTTGCAAATGTGTTAATAAGTACTATACTTAGCTCTATTTATGCACTGATTACTGCGTTTGGCTGAAATTGCAATAGATGTTCCGATTAAAACACAAACTATACTTCATTTACTTGCAGAACATATTGCAGTTAACTATATCATAGACTCTGATGACTAAAATAGAATATTGCAGTTGTTATTTTTTAAATTAGTTACAGTCTTGAAAACCATTGCAATATTTTCTTTCAGTCTAATTTTATACTTTAATAGTTTTCCAAAGAAATGCACAGTGCTATCAGGAAAAGCAAACTGACAGAATAGTACGACAACTCAACCATCTGAAATGATCAACAAAGGCACATTGTCAACTTGAATAACAGCCGCAGAAAGGTGAGGTCTGCAAAGTGTGTTGAACTGGAATGTCACTGGGTGGAAGGACGTTATCGACATTGCTGACCTCAGGCTCCAAACTTAAAGAAAGCAGCTACAAACTGGTTCAGATGCATTCATGTCTTTTCCAAATGAATTCCATGGCCAAGACATTTTTTAAAATTCATTTGTGCGGCATGGCCGTTGCTGGCGAGCCAGCATTTACTTTTCATCCCTAGTTGATGAGGGCATTTGGGAGTCAACCACATTACTGTGGCTCTGGAGTCACATGTAGGCCAGACCAGGTAAGGACAGCAGATTGCCTTCCCTAAGCCAGATGGGTTTTTCCAACAATCGACAATGGTTTCATGGTCATCGGTAGATTCTTAATTCCAGATTTTTCAAGAATTGAATTCAAATTCCACCATCTGCCGTGGCGGGGTTCGAACCCAGGTCCCCAGAGCATTAGCTTTGTTTCTGGATTAATAGTCTTGCGATAATACCACGAGGCCATTTCTTCCCCCTTTAATAGGAATAATTTTAATCTCCACAAAACAATTTGGCCTTGATGTCAGGTGGAAGTTCCACCGATTTCACATCCTAACTTTCTTGGACGGACCTCCAAGCAAACCACTCTCACCTGGTTATGCTGGGCTTGCAATGTTCACAAAAGTTTCCTCAGCCGTTTATGTGGGATATCTAATATTATTGTATTATTGAAAATGAGTCAGGAACTATATTATTATGAGCATGTGTGCATAGGTACCACCGTTTGATAGTCACTTGGCTTTATGACTTTGCAAAACAGGGACAAGTGAAACCATTGGAAGTGGGGAGTGATGTTGGGTTAGTTCCTGTCAAAACTGAAATTCTATGGAACGTGCACAGTGAAGAATAAATGTGGCATGGACTTTCTGACAGAAAGAGTTTGAAGTTTAAAGTTTATATATTAGTGTCACAAGTAGGCTTACGTAAATACTGCAATTACGTTACTGTGAAAATCCCCCCAATGCCTGTTCAAACACACTGAGGAAGAATTTGGCATGGCCAATGCACCTAACCAGCATGTCTTTTGGACTGTGGGAGGAAACCGGAGCACCCAGAGGAAACCCACGCAGACACGAGGAGAACGTGCAAGCCTTGCACAGTTGTTGACCCTATGAGAGAAATAGAGAGAGGGAGAGGCCTTGGAGGTTGAGGGAAGATAAGGCAGAAGACTGGTGGAACTTCCCTTTGAATTAAAGGTCAAAATATTTGGCCATGGGATTCAGAGATGGTCTTTCCTCTTGCATTTCTGCTTGGTAGCTCACAGAAAGGACACACTCCCTTCTCTGCAGTCCATTGTCTCCCTCTCTCTGTGGGACCATCCCCTTTCTCTCTTTCTGTCAGGGAGGCAGTACTATAGTGATACTGTTGCTGGACTAGTAATCCAAAGAACCAGGGTAATGCTCTGGGGATCCCAGTTCGAATCCCACCATGGCAGATGGTGAAATTTGAATTCAATAAAACATCTGGAATTAAAAATCTAACGATGACCATGAAATGATTGTCGTAAAAGCCCATCTCTTTCACTAATGCCCTTTAGGGAAGGAAATCTTCCACCCTTACCTGGCCTACATGTGACTCCAGAGTAACAACAATGTAGTTGATTCTCACCTGCCCTCGTCAAGGGATGGGCAATAAATGCTGGCCAGCCAGCGATGCCCATGTCCCACGAATGATTAAAATAAATGTCAGGCCATTCATTTGAAGGGCAATTAGGGATGGGTGACAAATGCTGGCCCAGCTAGCGATGCCTCCATCCCATGAAAGAATAAAGGAAAAAGAAAGTCTCAGAGACTGAAGGTTAATCCATTATTATCATGTCTGCACTGGACTTTGTTTTCATGTGAACATTTTACACTTTGCACCCTATCCGTTTCACCCTGGGTCTCCATGTCTCCATAGTACCCAAGCCACCCACGCTTGCTGAAGGCAGAATTTGAAGATGATAATATTATCCTCTTCGCTACTCCATTTTAACCGGAATTGAAGGGGCAGTCCCAGAACATAATCATATTACAAAACATCACATTCAACGCACCGTGTAAAATAGATTATTTCAAACATCTGGGGACCACAAGACATTACAAGATGGAAGCTCCTTCTGCTCCCTGCAAGCTAGTGAGTGAGTGTAAACAGTCAGGAAAAAACCCAGATAAATTCTAACCAGCGAATTTTCCTAAGCTTCACCCATCTCCATGACAAAGTGGCCTGATTTGGGCTGCCGTCAAATTGACCTTTAAGATAATTATCCATCAGTTACAACTCGTTCTTTGATGTGATGAAGCAAATTGGTGTTTGCAATTTTTAAAGGTTCACTGAATGCCTTTGAATTAATTTAGCTCTCATTCCCAAGACAATCTGTAAGCATTGCACACATCATGGTTGGGATTTTTTGGTCCCATTTGTGTTGGGCGGGTTCGATGACAAGAGCGAAAAATATCACAAAAACTTCAAAAGTCGCAATTTACATCGGTGTAAACATGTGACACGATTGTCCCTGCTTCCCGGCAGTGAACATTGGGAATATTATTGAATACATTACCATATCATTATCAGCCCCCCCTTACACCTGGTTCAATCCTCCCCCCCGCCCCCCCCCCCCCCCCCCGAACCCCACATCCAAAATTCCCTCCATGGTGACATGACGGCAAAATAGCGGAAATCACTACTGTTGTCCCGAGGTGGATCTCTGGTGAGAGACCTCCCAGGGAAGCTCAAGTGAGTGCAGAGCTCATGGGGGAGAGGGTCATGCCCCGGTAGTGCCAAAGGACAGTGCCAGAGGGTAGTAGTGGGGGAGAAGGGGGGTAGGTGTGCCAGGGGGGTTGCTTGGTGAACTGCTTTGCTCTTCAGCACTGGGGAGCCATTTAAAAATGGCAGCCTCATTCTTGGCTTTCTAAGTTGCTTGCGGGGTGTACAAATCAGAGGCTAGCGATACATCATGGGGTCTGATCATTGAAGGTTCTTTTTTCCCAAATCCCTGGATTATACGGTGGAGAAAGCCACCATTGCTGCCAACGGGTACAATGCTGCTTTTCCCACCTGCCATCATCCTTTTGGTGATTTCCCGGAAAATCTCGCCTCATGTCTCCGGTTCCGCAGCTAAGTAAGCCCACCAGCTGTTTTACAATCTTACCATTCTAGCTGTGTCTCCTTAGGATGGGCTGGGGAGAAAGTTTTATGATCTAAAGAACTCTACCAAATTTCCAAATTCCTGTACTTTTTGCTATTTAACTTGGAACTGTCATTTCAAGGCAATATTATATAAATGTGGACAGAATGAATAACTATCAGGGGAACTCATTTACATTCACACACTCTGATCCACTTATATTCTGGATCCTCTAAATACACCTTATCTGAATGCTACACTTTGTCTGATTGTCCATGCGCAACACTGCGGGATGTTAATTAGAAATCGCTCCAAAAACTAAATAAGGAAGGAAGTGATGTTGTGAGGAAGCTTAAATACTTACCTTCTTATCTCAGAGTTTGGGAACTACAGTTCCCAGTGATCCTCTGGCCTTTTGCGCATGCGTTGGCCAGGAATTGGCTACACATGCACAGTTTGTGCTTTTTATACTCTCTAACCAGGAACCAGACCAGAAGACCTTAACAGAGGAAACTGGCGGGAACTGGGGTGGCACAGTGGCACGGTGGTTAGCACTGTTGCCTCACAGCGCCAGGGACCCGGGTTCGATTCCCGGTTTGGTTCACTGCCTGTGTGGAGTTCGCACGTTCTCACCGTGTTTGTGTGGGTTTCCTCCGGGTGCTCCGGTTTCCTCCCACGGTCCAAAGATATGTGGGTTAGGTGGACTGGCCATGCTAAAATTTCCCCTTAGTGTCAGTGGGACTAGTTAGGGTAAAGGGTTATGTGGATAAGGCCTGGGTGGGATTGTGGACGGGGCGGATTCAATGGGCTCCTTCTGCACAGAAGGATTCTATGGCTTTATAAGTAGAATGATGTGAAAGGCAGGTCAGGTGACCTGATAACGGAATGCCGTTGTGCTGTGTGTACCCAGGGAGCAGGGCAATCAATGTCATTTGAACATCCTGCAAATTACACGCGTATTTAACACCCCAATTTCTTACACAACTATTCCCTGAATGGATCTTATTCTTTGATGCACTATTATGGTGAAAGTCTCTGGGCAGATTTTTATGGCCTTGGCGCAGTGAAGGTCGGGCTGTAAAATGCAGAGAGCCGCTCAAACCTCCATTGACTTTGGCAGGAATGGTAAAGTCGCCATAGTCACAGTTGACCATCAGCTGACTCCTAGTGAATTAACCTGAGGATCATCACACCGCAGGCAAGGGGCAAGGTTGAGAAGGCGGGGCGGCACGGTAGCACAGTGGTTAGCACTGCTGCTTCACAGCTCCAAGGACCTGGGTTCGATTCCTGGCTTGGGTCACTGTCTGTGTGGAGTTTGCACATTCTCCTCGTGTCTGCGTGGGTTTCCTCTGGGTGCTCCGGTTTCCTCCCACAGTCCAAAGATGTGCGGGTTAGGTTGATTGGCCAGGCTAAAATTGCCCCTTAGTGTCCTGGGATGCGTAGATTAGAGGGATTAGCGGGTAAAATATGTAGGGATACGGGGGTAGGGCCTGGGTGGGATTGTGGTTGGTGCAGACTCGATGGGCCGAATGGCCTCTTTCTGTACCGCAGGGTTTCTATGATTTCATGTATAACCTCAGCCAGTACAGGATTTGAACCCAGACATTTAGCATCACTCTGCAGCGCAAAACTGGCCTTCCAGCCAACTGAGCTAAATGACTCTGACGCAGGTCATCCAGACTCGAAACGTTTGCTCTATTCTCTCTCCACAGATGCTGTCAGACCTGCTGAGATTTTCCAGCATTTTCTGTTCTTGCTTGAGCTAAATGACTGTCCTTGCTGACAGGAAGGAATATAATATTCCTCCCTCCATCTCTTCCTGCCCCACATCAATATACATTTCCATTGCCTCAACTTCTTTCTTCAGATTTCTAAATCTTCCTTCACCTGGAACCTCCTCCTCTTCACTAAGTAATTTCTCCCCACCTGGATCATATTTTCTGGTCACCTTTATGTTGGTATGCTCTGTCCCTTCCTGTCACACTCTGGTTACTGTTACCTGTATCATCATCCTGCATTATTGCTTTGTCCTTTCTTTGCAACTTTCCAAATCCCCACTCACATGAATCCTCTGCTCTACTATTCAGTTTAAAGCTCTCCACAGTCCAAGTGATATGAGTCACTGGAACACTGGTCCCAGTGGAGACCATTCCAATGGTGCAGTTCCCTCTTTCACCAGTACTGGTGAATCGCCCAGGGGGCAATTCTCCCAGCTTTCTGTGCTGCTCCAGCAGAGCAATGGGACAGGAAACAGCAGCAGAGGCCATTTTGCGGGCTTCTCGCTGGGTGTCACAGCCTCCGCATATCTCCGGCTCCAGGTTTTTGAGCGTCATCAGCTCTGTGCCGGAAATCAGCACGGAGCTGATTTCAATACTTAAATTCACATTTCCATTTCATTAGCGAACATCCCCCTCTCCCTCCCTCCAACCGGCCAGGACTGTTTCACTCTAGCGGGGTTTACAACTGCTCCTCACTAATGGGAAACAGGTGGCCCAACACCAGTGGAGTGAAGAGAGGACACTGAGGCACCTCCAGGAGGTCTGGGGTAAGGGGGGATGCCCCTGGGCAGTGCCAGCCTGGCAGTGCCAGCCTGGCACCCTGGCACTACCCAAGAGGCAAAACTGGCAATGCCTAGGGGGCACCTTGACATGACCCACCAGGCATCGGGCAGTGCCAAAGGAGCGGGGCCAGAGGGGTGTGGCCTATTGGGAGTGGGACCTATTGGGGGGCCGATCGGTGGGGTTGGGGGGGTGGATGGCGATGGGGTTGACTGTCCGGGTGGGGAGTGGTCAGGGATGTAGGGGGTGTTGGGGTCCCTGGGGTGGGGGGGGGAGGGGGGGAGGTCAGGACTGCCGGTGGAAGGAGAGGTCGGGGAGATCGGGTCCAGCCAGGGGTCGGGGAGATCAGGGCTGGCTGGGGTGGGGTGGAGACATCAGGGCTCACCCACAGATGTTCGGGAGTCCAGCAATCAAGGAGTGTAGGGGTCAGTTGGCCAGCGATGTGAGGTTGCGGAGCTGGCCAGTGGTCAGGCTGGCCAGTGATTGGAGGTCGGCAGTACGGGGTCACTGTGCATGTGCCGATCTCTGCTCTGACACAATGGTGCATGCACAGTGGCTCACTCAGTGCTATGCTGCCGGCCTCCCAGACGGGAATAGGTCCTGCCCACTGATTTTCAGAGGGAATCCCACTGGGGCACTCTGCAGTGCTCAGAGTGCCGGAGAGTCAATCTGAAAATCACACTAAAAATACCAGCGAGAGTTACTCCCATTTTCACACGGATTGGGGACGTGGAATTTGTTTGGGAGAATCCTGGCCCCATTTCTCCCTCACCAACTTTTGAGCCACATATTCATCTCTCTAATCACATTTCCCTCAGCCAATTTCCTGTTTGCTCAGGCAGTAGTCCAGAGAATGTTACCTTTGTGCTTCTGCTTCTTAACCTAACCCTGGGCTGGACATGCTCCTTTAGTAGAACCTCTTCCTGAGCTCCACCTGTGTCATAGGTACCCAGATGCAGCATGACAGCTGAATCCTTCCCCTCCCACTCCAAGTTTCTCCTCAGCCTGGAGATGTCCTTAATGTTGACATTGAGCAAGCAACACAGGGCCTGATTTTACCATTGTGTCGCGCCCATTTTCAGGCGTGAAAACGTGGTAAAGTCAGGTGTGAGACCATTAACGCGATCCGTGCCCGCGTCCGCGCAGATGGCCGCTTTACCGAGACCCGGGAATGGCCACGATCCGATTCGAGCCCGAAACGGGCGCAACGGCGATTTAAATGCATTTGCATGCATTTCAATTGCATTAATGAACTGCCCGCCCAACTTTATCAGCATTTTCCCCTTTGCCACCTCATTCGCCAATCCGGAATCATGCCAAAATTAACCTGCTGAATAAAAGTCTGTTTCGGGCGTTCCAGCTGCTGAAGAGGCAAGTTCAGAGCTTCCGACTGCTCTCTGACTCAGATCGGTGGTGGAGTGGAGGAGGGAGGTGGGTCAGATCATTCTCTGGTGGGGGTGGAGGAGGATGGCCCGATCATTGTCTGGTTGGAGTGTGGGGGGGAGGAGGAGGAGGCGGGTCAGATGTACCTCGGTGGGGGGGCTGATGGAGTGAGGCCAGATCATTCTCTGCGGGGGAGCGGAGTGAGGCCAGATCATTCACTGGGGGGTGGGGTGGGAGGAGAGTAGGATGTATCTCTGGTGGTGGGGCGGGGGGTGGGGGTTGGGAAGGAAGGCCCGATCGTTCACTGGTCAGGGTGGGGATGGGGGGGAGGTCAGATGGATCTCTGGTGCGGGGGACTGGGGGCGGAAAGGGAGGTCCACTGCCACTCTGCGGGCGATCGGTGGGGGGGGAAGGGGGTCGCGATCGGTCTGGCTAGCAGGGAGGTGGGTGGACAAGGGGGATAGTGATGTCTGTGGAGGCCATCGCTTCTGCTTTTCTGACACGGGTGCGCTTTTTCAATTTTTTTCCTCACTGCGCATGCGCAGTTCAGAGCTCCGATCGTTTTGGGCGCACTAAGCCCCTCCCACAGCACAATTCAGACTCGCGATTTTTTTTTCAGGCTGAGTGCGTATGGGGGCCGCTGAAAGCAGATTTCCGAGTCGGATCTGAATTACACCCAGATTCAGCACTTAAAATGAAAATGGTAAAATCGGGCCCACAGTCTTTGTCACACTCTCAGCTACAGAGAACATAATTTAGTTCTCGATACGGTCTCCAACTAAAATTTGACTCCTTCTTTATGTCCCCCACTTTTACGTTTCCAAACTCCAAGGTGCCATGGTCAGTTTACTCATCCTCCCTGCAATCCTTGCTCTTAAAAGCCCTACAGCGCAGAAGGAGGCCATTCGGCCCATCAAGTCTGCACCGACCGCAATCCCACCCAGGCCCCACTCTCGTAACCCCATACATTTATCCTGCTAATCCCCCGATACTAGGGTCAATTTAACATGGCCAATCAACTAACCCGCACATCTTTAGAGTGTGAGAGGAAACCGGAGCACCTGGAGGAAACTTATGCAGATATAGGGAGAATGTGCAAACTACACACAGACAGTGACCCAAGCCGGAATTGAACCTGGGTCCCTGGCGCTTTGAGGCAGCAGTGCTAACCCACTGTGCCACCATGCCGCCCCTTGTCCACATGAACTGCAAGAACTTTGAACCTGATGGGCAGTTGTACGATCTGGGGTTCTTCCATTGCTACCTTTTGGGTCCTTTTACTTGCTTCACTCAATGTCATACCCTCCTCTCCCTGATCACAGACCAAATCGGAAGTACGTAGCCTCAGGGCTGCCATTGTCTCTTGGAACAAAGCATCCAGGTAACTTTCCCCCTCCTCGCTATATCGCTGTGTTTCAAGCTTGGACTGTAGGTCATCAACTCTGACTGCAGATGTGGCTGTCAGTCCCACATCTGTTACGGCTGCAACACATCACCGACCTTGTCATCTTTATTGTGTTTATTTAACAAATTAGGTTTAAGTTTAGAAATATCATTCAACAGTTATCTGTAGTAGCTTAAATAATTTCACTATAAATTTAATGTAACGCCCATCTCCTCAATACCAGTCTGAACTACTGCTCCTGTCATAGATTCATAGAGGTTTACAGCATGGAAGCAGGCCCTTCGGCCCAACTTGTCCATGCCGCCCTTTTTTTAACCACTAAGCTAGTCCCAATTGCCCGCATTTGGCCCATATCCCTTTATACCCATCTTACCCATGTAACTGTCTAAATGCTTTTTAAAAGACAAAATTGTACACACCTCTACTACTATCTCTGGCAGCTTGTTCCAGAACCTCACCACCCTCTGTGTGAAACAATTGCCCCTCTGGACCCTTTTGTATCTCTCTCCCTTCACCTTAAACCTACGCCCTCTAGTTTTAGACTCCCCTACCTTTGGGAAAAGATATTGACTATCTAGTTGATCTGTGCCCTTCATTATTTTATAGACCACTATAAGATCACCCCTAAGCCTCCTATGCTCCAGGGAAAAAAAGTCCCAGTCTATCCAGCCTCCCCTTATAACTCAAACCATCAAGTCCCGGTAGCATCCTTGTAAATCTTTTCTGCATTCTTTCTCGTTTAATAATATCCTTTCTCTAATAGGGTGATCAGAACTGTACACAGTATTCCTAATGTAGCCTTACTAGTGTCTTGTACAACTTCAACAAGACGTCCCAACTCCTGTGTTCAATGTTCTGACCAACATGTCCTACTTAGAGGGATATAATCTTAAAACTCACCAATCACCTACCTCCTCACGTGTCTTTGAAAGCTCAGTGACTACTGGAAGCTGATTAAAACGATATTAAAAAGTGACATCTCCTTCCCCTCTGCACCAAGTTTCAAAGTTAACTTTCATTTCTCATTGTGTTCAGTCCTCATCAACTCCATTCTGTGCTCCCACTCTCTGCAGTCACAAAACCTATCTGCTTTTATAGAGGACTGGTGACTTGCACCCAAGTTGCATCTGCTAAGTCAAGTTGCTGCTGTAGTAAGTATCATCTGTTCAGATAACCACTGTGATGGAACATTAATTAATACAGAGTTAATTAAATAATTGATTAACTAATTACACAATACCTGCTGCAGAATAGCAAAATCTCTGCACCACTGTCAGTCAAAATTGGAGTTTACAATGGGAGGAATTTTCCACCCCCTCCGCGACATGTTTTGTAGCAGCGAAGGTGTCCCACCATTGACCAGTAGTGGGATTTGGCTGGGGTTCACTCTCGGCGGGACTAGAAGATCCCGATGGAGGGAACAGCTAGAAAATTTTGGCCAATGTTCTTTCCTGCTAAATTCTTTTCAATGATCTTTCTCCATTCAAATAAAATATTTGTTCAATTGTATTACTCTATTTCTCTGATATAAAGGCAATAATGACTTGATGTCAAAGCAATTATCAGTGCATGAACCCTCCTCGCCCCTTGATATGCCCACACTTGGTTATCTATTATTATTTGTTAACTAAAGAATTCAAGATCACCTCGTGGTGAATGGATGTTATCTGATAGTAAGGTCAATGTGGAATTAACATGGAATTCCTTGTTTCTTCTGAAAGGAAGATTCCGGTGACAATACAATTATCATTGCTTACCAAGGCCAAAGACTTGGAAGAGAACAGGATTGCTTTCTTTATCTGCTGTCAATATAAAAGGTGATGTTTGCTGGTGTAAGCACAATTGGATAAGTGCAGCATTAAATCACATATTTTATGGTGCTTGTATGCTGTACCCAAGGCAGAGTGAAGCTGAAGCCTGAACAGACCTCCTGAAACATTGTAAGAAGTTTCACAACATCAGGTTAAAGTCCAACAGGTTTATTTGGTATCACAAGCTTTCGGAGCGCTGCTCCTTCATCAGGTGAGTCACCTGAGGAGGTGAGACTCACCTGATGAAGGGGCAGCGCTCTGAAAGCTCGTGATACCAAATAAACCTGTTGGATTTTAACCTGGTGTTGTGAGACTGCTTACTGTACCCACCCCAGTCCAACACCGGTATCTCCACATCCAAAAACATTGGCCACGTTTAGTTGGAATCTACACTGCTATAAGGCAGAGAAATGCCAGGGTGTCAAATTGAGACAGAGTTGTAAACATCCTCTTAAAGAATTGGAAAGAGAGAAGTTTTTGCATCTTATTGTTTCACTCACGTGAAATAAAGGGAAGCAAATCTTTATTCACTTCATCCACCAGTCCGTGGCTTTCCATCCAATTAAACAAACGGACAACACATTTTAGGCTTTTGCGAGGGTTATGGATAAGGATTTTCCATGCCAGTTCATCTTTGAACAAGTTGAAGTGTTCATTCTTCACCCTGTTTTACAAATAAAATTAATGATCTTCACTACTCCTCAAAATGTTTTCCTGCGAGTTGACTCAATGATTTTTTGTTGGCAGACGAGTTTGGAAAAGGCAACTGGCCTAGAACATGGAACATAGAACAGTACAGCACAGAACAGGCCCTTCGGCCCACGATGTTGTGCCGAGCTTTGTCTGAAACCCAGATCAAGCTATTTCCTCCCTATCATCCCGAAGTACTCCATGTGCCTATCCAATAGCTTCTTAAATGTTCCTAAAGTTTCTGACTCCACTATCCCTGCAGGCAGTCCATTCCACACCCCAACCACTCTCTGAGTAAAAATCCCACCTCGGACATCCTTCCTATATCTCCCACCATGAACCCTACAGTTATGCCCCCTAGTTACAGCTCCATTCACCCGAGGAAATAGTCTTTGAACGTTCACTCTATCTATCCCCCTCATCATCTTATAAACCTCTATCAAGTCTCCTCTCAACCTCCTCCGCTCCAAAGAGAAAAGCCCAATTCCCTCAACCTTTCCTCATAAGACCTACCCTCCAAACCAGGCAGCATCCTGGTAAATCTCCTTTGCACTCTTTCCAGTGTCTCCACATCCTTCTTGTAGTGAGGTGACCAGAACTGCACACAATATTCCAAATGTGGTCTCACCAAGGTCCTGTACAGTTGCAGCATAACCCCATGGCTCTTAAACTCAAACCCCCTGTTAATGAACGCCAACACACTATAGGCCTTCTTCACGGCTCTATCCACTTGAGTGGCAACCTTCAGAGATCTATGGATATGAACCCCAAGATCTCTCTGTTCCTCCACATTCTTCAGAACCCTACCTTTGACCCTGTAATCCACATTTAAATTTGTCCTACCAAAATGAATCACCTCGCATTTGTCAGGGTTAAACTCCATTTGCCATTTTTCAGCCCAGCTCTGCATCCTATCTATATCTCTTTGCAGCCTACAACAGCCCTCCACCTCATCCACTACTCCACCAATCTTGGTGTCATCAGCAAATTTACTGATCCACCCTTCAGCCCCCTCCTCCAAGTCATTTATAAAAATTACAAATAGCAGAGGACCAAGCACTGATCCCTGTGGCACTCCGCTGGTAACCGGTTTCCAGTCTGAAAATTTTCCATCCACCACCACCCTCTGTCTTCTGTTAGATAGCCAGTTACCTATCCAATCGGCCAAACTTCCCTCTATCCCACACATCCTTACTTTCTTCATAAGCCAACCGTGGGGGACTTTATCAAACGCCTTACTAAAATCCATGTATATAACATCAACTGCACTACCTTCTTCTACACACTTAGTTACCTCCTCAAAAAATTCTATCAAATTTGTGAGGCAAGACTTGCCCTTCACAAATCCGTGCTGACTATCCCGGATTAAGCTGCATCTTTCTAAATGGTCGTAAATCCTATCCCTAAGGACCTTTTCCATCAACTTACCAACCACCGAAGTAAGACTAACCGGCCTATAATTACCAGGGTCATTTCTATTCCCTTTCTTAATCAGAGGAACCACATTCGCCACTCATCCCTGCTGGATGTACTGCTGAGGTTGTATAAGGCTCTGGTCAGACCCCATTTGGAATATTGTGAGCAGTTTTGGGTTCCATATCTAAGGAAGGATGTGCTGGCCTTGGACGGAGTCCAGAGGAGGTTCACAACAATGATCCCAGGAATGAAGGGTTTGCCATATGAGGAACGGTTGAAGAGTCTGGGTCCATACTCAGTGGAGTTGAGAAGGATGAGAGGGGATCTTTTTGAAACTTGCAGGATACTGAGAGGCCTGGATAGAGTGGACATGGAGAGGATGTTTTCACTAGTGGGAGAGACTTGAACTCGAGGGCACAACCTCAGAGTGAAGTGACGCTCCTTTAAAACTGTGATGAGGAGGAATTTCTTCAGCCGAGAGTGGTGAATCTGTGGAACTCATTGCCACAGAGGGCTGTGGAGGCCAGGTCATTGAGTGTCTTTAAGATAGCGATAGACAGGTTCTTGATCAAGAAGGGAATCAAGGGTTACAGGGAGAAGGCAGGAGAATGGGAATGAGAATCATATCAGCCATGATTGAATGGTGGAGAGACTCGGTGGGCCAAATGACTTAATTCTGCTCCTATATCCTGTGGTCTTATGGTCCCTCGCCCATTCGGATTCCCATGGTGGGTGGGGTGGTAAAATTCCAGCCTTTCCGTCTGGAGCGTCTAGCAATATTAACATTCTCACAAATCTGTGAGGCACAAACTGTCAACAAAATAACCTCCTTCTCATCTTCAGTGATTATTTCATTTGCAACAAAGTAATATTGCAGCCTTCCTGTGTATTGTCCCCAATCATCAACCTCTGGGCCGAATTGCAGAATGAGTGTACCTTACATCTTGTTACTCTCGATACTCAAGTCTCCTCCCCGTCTAGCTGGACACTGTGATTCCCGACAACTTTGATGTTTTGCCTCATTGCAAAAGTAATAGATCGAGGGCGACTCAATGCAACTTTAACAATAAAGGCTAAATTATTGCCAACAGAATAATCATATACATGTACAACTAGGTAAGACTAGAGTACAAATGTAACTGCTCTGCTTGATTGCTGGGCTCCAACTACGAGCCCCTCCTTGACCTGCGGTATGTTCCCTTCTGCCGATTAGTTCAGCTTCCCATTGGGGTGATGCATTGGGATTCCATTGGGTCCTCGACGATCACGCGACCCTCAGAGAACACCCCCCACCACACCCTCCCCTTCAAGGGCCATGCAACTACAGTGGTGTAGTAATATTGTCACTGGGCTAGTAATCCAGAGACCCAGGGTAATACTCTGGGGACCCAGATTCAAATCCCTCCATGGCAGAGGGTGAAATTTGAATTCAAAATATTCTGGAATTAAAAGTCTAATGATGACCAGGAAACCATTGTTGATTGTCATAAAAACCCATCTGGTTCACTAATGTCCCTTCAGCAAGGGAAATCTGCCATCCTCAGTTGGCCTGGTCTGCATGTGACACCATCGTCTGTCCTTCATTATTGAAGAAAACCATCTTCATTTGTCATCCAAGCGTTGGGCTGTGTGTGTGCGAAGGTGGTTGATGTGTCCTACCTTAGCACGAAGGTTCTAGTGACTCCAGCAATGTGGTTGACTCTTAAATAACCTAGTAAGCTACTCAGTTAACAAATAGTTAGGGATGGGTAATAAATATGGGCCCAGCCAACAATGCCTACATGCCATCAATGAATTTGGAAAATCCCACCACTCCATAAAATCCACACCCATGGAATACTTCGGTACATGTACTGGTTCAGGCACTTATGAAGGGAAAATTGGATAAATACGTGAAACAGAGGAGGATATTGCGCTTTGGTAAATGGAGACCAGGGTAGAGGGATTAATTTTGGATGATCCTACCAGAGATGAACAGTGGGTTGAATGATAAAGGCAAAATACTGCGGATGCTGGAATCTGAAACAAAAACAGAAAATGCTGGAGAAACTCAGCAGGTCTGACAGCATCTGTGGAGAGAGAATGGAGCCAACGTTTCAAGTCTGGAAACTCAGATTCCGGAATCCAGAACTCCAATCCAGACTTGAAACGTTGGCCCTATTATCTCTCCACAGATGCTGTCAGACCTGCTGAGATTTTCCAGTATTTTCCGTTTTTGAATGGGTTTAATGGCCTTTGGGCTGTGCTGTAGATATCTGTGATTCCACTGATGTGATTTGATTTATTATTGTCACATGTATAAGCATACAGTGAAAAGTATTGTTTCTTATACGCTACACAAACAAAGCATACTGTTCATAGAGAAGGAAATGAGAGAGTGCAGAATGTAGTGTTACAGTCACAGCTAGGGTGTAGAGAAAGATCAACTTAATGTGAGGTAGATCCATTCAAAAGTCTGATGGCAGCAGGGAAGAAGCTGTTCTCGAGTCGGTTGGTACGTGACCACAGACTTCTGTATCTTTTTCCCGAGGGAAGAAGGTGGAAGAGAGAATGTCTGGGGTGTGTGTGGTCCTTAATTATGCTGGCTGTTTTGCCGAGGCAGAGGGAAGTGTAGACAGAGTCAATGGTTGGCAGGCTGATTCGCATGATAGATTGGGCTACATTCACGACCTTTTGTAATTTCTTGCAGTCTTGGGCAGAGCAGGAGCCACACCAAGCTGTGATACAACCAGAAAGAATGCTTTCTATGGCGTTCATCTGTAAAGGGTTTGCACAATTTGGTGATTAGTTCCTTTTGTTGGTAGGTGGTCATCTCTTCACATAGCTACCCTGTTCAGATGTGCTCCAGCCCAGGGGATTGTGAAATTATTTTTTGAGTGATGTGACTGATTCAGCTTCTGCTTTATTTTTATGTTACTAGGAATATAGTGCTGCAAAATGAGGAGTGCAAAAATCATGGATAAGAATTACTGTCAGCCACTTATCAGATTTGCTTTCAGGTGGACCTGTGTGCAGTGTAAAGATATCAGCCACTTACCCTGAATGATTCATTTTTTTTCAAGAGCTTTAGTGCTGATCATAAATCTCCAAATACATAAAGCTGCCTTAATGCATAGCCAACTGACAGGAGCAACAGCTCTTTGAGCACAAGTGCAGATTATTAACTCCCATACACAGATTACATCAGATTGCCGAGTGTGATCTATGCCTATTCTACCCTGCGATAATTTGAAGGCAGTGCGCTACTTACTCTGAGAGATATAGAACATGGAAAATTAATTTTGTTTGATTGTAGGATAAGGTGCTTTAACGGGGACCTCCGGTCGCCACATTATAGGAAGGATGTGATTGCACAGGAGACGGCGCAGAGAAGACTCACCAGGATGCTGCCTGGGACGGAACATTTAAGTTATGAGGAGAGGTTGGATAGGCTTGGGTTGTTTTCAGTGGAGCAGAGAAGATGGAGAAGCGACCTGATCGAGGTGTATAAGACTATGAGGGACATGGACAGTGCAGATAAGGAGCAGCTGTTCCCTTTAGTTGAAGGGTCAGTCACAAGGGGACATAGGTTCAAGGTGAGGGACAGGAGGTTAGAAGGGATGTGAGAAAAAAACATTTTTACCCAGAGGGTGATGATTGTCTGGAATGCGCTGCCTGGTAGGGTGGTAGAGACAGGTTGCCTCACATCCTTTAAAAAGTACTGACTGAACACCTGGCGTGTCATAACATTCAGGGCTCTGGGCGAAGTGCGAGTAGATGGGATTAGGTGGGAGCTCAGGTGTTTCTCGCGTGTTGGTGCAGACTCGATGGGCTGAAGGGCCTCTTCTGCACTATATGATCCTATGATTCTAACACTGAACATGTCAACATCAGCAACATTGTTTGCCATGCCATCAGGCTTTTGAATGGACCTATCATATATTAAGCTGATCCTTCTCTTTACCCTTTAACTGCAACACTATACTCTGCACCCTTTCCTTTTCTTCTCCCCTATGTACTCAATGAACGGTATGTTTTGTCTGTATAGCATGCAAGAAACAATACTTTTCACTGTATCCCAATACAATAATAAATCAAATCAAATCAAAATCTATAAGTGACATTAACACATTTTCAGCAAAGTAGTAACTGGTCAAATTCAAGACATTAAAAATCACACCATAGCATAACAGTATAGCGCAGCACACTACACGATTCACAGATTTTCTCTTGGTATCACAAAACACAATTCCAACCCTATGGAGATTCATGCAATCGGTTTTAATTTGTTTTAAGACTTGGTAGAAAGACTGCACTCCTAAACATTTCTGATAGTTAGCAGATTAGCAAGATTGAAAAGAAACTGCGGTACAGTGATTTACCACAAATTATTTTCTGTCTGATAAGGTTTCGGAGCGTAAAATTCAAATTCCTTTAAGTTTCATGCCACGGCTTATTAAATGCGCTACACACCAATGGGTACAGAAGGACTTAACAAAAGGCACTCAAACTCATCAGAAGGTAAAAAGTTAGAAGATTGAAGATGTACTTCCAAGGTGGAAGAACATTCTTGCTGGGCAAAGGAATCCGAGGTTATTGGGGGGTAGACGGGGAGTGTAGGACTTGAAACACAGTCGGATCAGCCATGATCTTATCAAATGGTGGAACAGACTCAAGTGGTCATAGAACATAAAACAGTACAGCACAGAACAGGCCCTTCGGCCCACAATGTTATGCTGAACATGATGCCAAACTAAACTAATCCCTCCTGCCTGCCCATGATCCGTATCGCTCTATTCCTTGCATATTTTTAAAAGTTAAAAGTTTATTTATTAGCTTCACAGGTAGGCTTACAGTAACACTGCAATGAAGTTACTGTGAAAATCCCCTAGTCGCCACACTCTAGCCCCTGTCCGGGTACACTGAGGGAGAATGCACCTAACAAGCACATCTTTCAGACTGTGGGAGAAAACTGGAGCACCCGGAGGAAACCCACGCAGACACAGGGAGAACGTGCAGGCTCCGCACAGACAGTGACCCAAGCCGGGAATCAAAAGTCCCTGACGCTGTGAGGCAGCAGTGCTAACCACTGTGCCACCTCTTATCATGTGTTTATCTAAAAGCCCCTTAAACACCCCTATCGTATCTGCCTCAAACCCCATCCCTGGCAGTGTGTTCCAGGCACCTATTATTCTCTGGATCGAATGGTCTACTCCTGCTCCTATTCCATATGTTTGTACGTATGTTCATAAAATTTGTGTGAAGGGAAGAGTTAATTTTGACATTAACTGCTGAGGTAAGTTATTAATTAATATTAAAATAAGTTATTGGCAATAAGTGTAATAAATTGCACAATAACAACATTTCTTAAGCCATTGGCTCCATAAATTCAACATTGGAATTAATAACTAAATCACCTTTTAATTTTCTGAGCTCAATAAAATATGCAAAACCGTATGGGGTATAAACTGATGCTTATGCGCATTTTATTCACGAGTAAAAATCAATTTTGGGCACTAATTTCCTGTACCACGAAAATGTCTGGAAGGTCTGGTTTCCTCCCACAGTCCAAAGATGTGCAGGTGAGCTGGATGGGCCATGCTAAATTGCCCCTTAGTGTCAGGGGGACTAGCTAGGGTAATGCATGTGGTTATGGGGATAGAGCCTGGGTGGGATTGTGGTCAGTGCAGACTCAATGGGGCAAATGGCCTCCTTCTGCATTGTAGGATTCTATGATTCCATGAATCTGAATCAATTTTGGACGAGGCCATTTTTTTTTCAGGCCTCTTTAGGGGCATGTTTGAAATAGGAGATATAGGGGGGAATTTTCCCGTCCTGCCCGCCACAGGAATCGTAGCGGGTGGGGGGGGGGCGGACCTGGATTTGGGGCGAGTGCGGATGTAAAATCCCACCCTCGGTTATATGGATTGATGGGGATATGTGTGAGAAGCGAGAATTGTAAGGTTAGAGGACTTGTGCTAAAACTTGGGATAAAGTGAGGTTTTGGAGATAGAATGAGGAAAAATACTGTCGGAAAATCTGCAGTGAAGGATGGAGGTTTGAATTCAGCACAGATCCACTCTAATTATTGTTGAATGGGAATTATCAGTTCATTGAAGTTTAGAAAATGAGTTTCCGCAGCTACACAAGCTGTGACAGCTGACCAGTTAGCCGCCTAAATGTTTAAATTAACTCAATCCCAGGCTGATCGATTGCACAGACTAAAGCACTTTTGGAAAGGGAAATTGAGCAGTGTAAAGGCTGTGCAATACTGAAGTAAGCCTTTGAGTTGTCCTGGCATATTCTACGGCTGGGACTTTCCCCGCCCAATCGAGGCAGGCATGCTCGGAGGTGCAACTGGAAATGATCACGAGAAGGCCCGAGACGTATTGCCTGGTGAGGTAAATGCAGGACGCAATCATCCCCTCCCCTGATGTGGAGGGAGGGTAAAAGAAACAGCCAGGCAATTGGAAAAACATTTCAAAAATGAACAGTCTTTCGCAGCTGAGATTGTTTAGCTTGAATTCAATTGACATGCTTGGAGTCAGGCTAGTCAAGCAATGGCAGCCTCTCAAGCAATACTAATGTCTAAGAGTGACAATAATCAAGGCTCTACTTCTGCACAGACTTCCAAATCCAATGAGTGCTCTGGTTCGACAGAACCATCAGGTGACTTGGCAAACTTGAGTATCCCCTTAGAAAGGTGGTCATGGAACACTAGACTAATGGGTGCACCCCTAATCCCTTGTGCATCTTAAATTTCAAATTGACAAGTGCCTTTCATGGTAGAAGCAAAATGCCTTGGAGTGCAGATTTCAATGCACTTTAAATGAGAGCAAAAAAAGGATGCAATTGGGTGGCTGAAGCCACTGCCACTAAGTCATGCGTTGTGGTGCTGGGGGGTGGGTGTTGGGGGAATAGTTTGGTCAGTCATCATGTACACTAACTACTGAGCGTCCGTGTGTGGCCAGAAATCTGCAGCATGCATAAAGCAGCCTTGAGAGACAGCCATGGGTGGTGACTTGAAGAAGAGTGGTCCTCAGCAGACAAGTGGTGACCTCGTTGATACTGCAGTGTGGAGACCATCCGGAAGCTGGAACCTGGTGATAGCCTCAACTGACTCATGGCTTATTGGCAGGAAAGAAGAGGGAGAAGAATTCAACAGTGGCGCTTGGCTCACCAAAGGCAGGAGCAGAACCCTCAAGAGGAAGTGTCTGTAGGGCCTCTTCCACATGCAAAGGACCCCCTTTGAGTTGTCGCATGTAGGTACATCAATAGACCCAGGATCTACAGTTGGTGCTTGTCATTCCTGCAGATGACCAAGAACAAGTGTCGTCAAAGGTACCTGCTGCAAGGGTGTCATTTAAATATGGTGCCCGGAATACTGAAGCTCTGGGTGCAAGGTGAGACGGACGAATCAGAGGTTGCCCCACCATAGATCTGATCTGAAATCCATGCCTGTTCATTTTTGTAACAAAGTGCCACACAATATGACGGTTAAACCCATCACTGGCATTGACTTGACAAACGCTACCTTTTCCGCCCAACATCGTACACTTCCGGGACAAGTAAAAGTAAAGTTTTTTTTAAAGTTTATTTATTAGTCACAAATAAGGTTCACATTAACAATGCAATGAAGTTACTGTGAAATTTCCCCTAGTCGCCATAGTCCGGCGCCTGTTCGGGTCAATGCACCTAACCAGCATGTCTTTCAGACTGTGGGAAGAAACCGGAGCACCCAGAGGAAACCCACACAGACATGGGGAGAATATGCAAACTCCACATAGACAGTGACCCAAGCCGGGAATCGAACCCAGGTCCCTGGCGCTGTGAGGCAGCAGTGCTAAGCACTGTGCCACCATGTCGCCCTAAGACATCTCTGCCCTAAGTGCCTCAAAGTAGGCTTCCCACTGAAGCCTATGGGACCTATCTCTAATTTGCATAGTCCTTGACCCCAGAAATTGTATCATCGGTAGTGGAGGCTGAGAACAGAAAGGATTCCCAGCAAGATAAATTCCTGTGAGAGGATAAAATCTCAGCTGGAGTTAAGCTCAAAATCACACTAGAGGTAGCTCTGTTCCTTTAATTCTGACCGAATTTCCTCCTCTCCCTGGGACTTAGAGTCTGGAATTTTCTGTTCTCTCTTCAAGGCTGATGTTAAAATTCACTTCTCCACCACGCTTTTTATTATAGCTGCTGACATCTCCTCTTGTGGTTCAGCATCCAGTTAACTTGTTCACACTTCCATGAAGCTCTTTGGGATGTTCCTCTGCATTCGAGGAGTCACGTAAAAATGCAAGTCGCTCTTGGTCGTGCGTTTGGCGTGAATCTGTTCGTCCAGGACATTAACAAAACCGCACACTTCAGGGGTTCCCAGCCTTGGCCATTCCAGTGTAAGAAGTAGCAAATCCATCATTTGGATGAACGCCACAGGATACATGGACATTATATTAAAGCTGATACAACATGGCCAATTTCAAGTGGCTAAATGGACATTTTAAAGACAGTATTATTTTAAAAGATTACATTCAAGCAAAATGGCTGCAAACCAGACATCAGAATATACAACACCAGCAGACCATCCGAGGTGTGAGCAAAGGGGGCCATGAGTCGTGGCGAAGCTATCTGACAAGATTATGCAGAAGGGTGTCAATATCCCTGACCAAGTACAGGAGAGACAATGGAAATGGTAACGAGTTTTACCCCAGCTATATAGAATAATACCACCACTAATGGGAAAACATTTAGCAGTTCCAGGAAACCACCATGGGACACTTAGCAGCCCATCAGCTACCTCCTAAAATGGTTTGGGCTCTTTGTCATTGAAACTGATCAAATCAGTTTCATCCTGTAAGCACTTTGCACCCCATTGTTTTGAAACTGATCGATGGGAGGAGTCAGCCAATTTGATTAAGGGGACTGCCTTTTAAAAACCATCAAACTCTGGCCAAGAGGACAGAAGGAGGAGAAGTGGCTGACCTTTCAACAGTTAACTCGGCAAGGAGTTCCTTGAAGAGAGTTGTGTGACGTCAGAAAGGAGTGAATTCAGGTATCCAGGCAGACAACTACTTTGTGGCAGAGGAAAGAACAAGGAAGGCCCAGCAGCAAGGCAAGGCATCAACTATTTTTCTCAGCAGCAGCAAGGACTTTTGTTTTTAAAACAATCCGAGGAATGGTGAGTATATTCTCTCAGCCATCAGAAATCCCTCAATTAGGTAAAGGTTGAGGAGGGGTCTAGGATTCTTCTTGTTTTGTGTGAATCTGTAATTTGCTAAAAATTTACATTGTGCCGCTAGAGTTTCCTTTCCATATAGCATAGTATTGTAGTGTTTGTGTTTTATTGACTGAGCTTGGTTGGAATTATTCTTGAGCAAATTTTTTAATTAACGTTGACGAGTCTCTCTCTCTCTCATCGTCCATCTTGGTGAGTCACTAAAAAGCCAGAACATAATTCCGGGGTACAGAACCATAAAGGGGCCGAGCACTTCAAAACTGCTCACTCAAGAGGGTCTACTGGTCAGGAATAAACAGTGGCCCCTCTCTTTCTCTCTCTTGTGAAGCTGTTCCAGTGTGGCACTTCTGAGTTGTACCTATAAGAAAGAGAGACACACAGTTGTAGGTGGCAGCCAAGGTAACTCGTGTGGCATAAGGGTGAGCTCACTGGGTAGGAATAATCAGTGAGCCTTTCTCCCTATCTCATGCGAAGCTGTCCCAGTGTGACATTTCTGGGTTGTGGGTTGAACACCTGCAGGAGAGAGACACCCACAGTTATCAGTGGCATCCGAGACCCGTCTGTGTGGAGTGAAAGGACCTTTACACCAGCATCACAATAAGAGACCTGTACTTATACACGATGGTTAGCACTGCTGCCTCACAGCACCAGGGATCCGGGTTCAATTCCCAGCTTGGGTCACTGTCTGTGTGGAGTTTGCACATTCTCCCCGTGTCTGCATGGGTTTCCTCTGGGTGCTCCGGTTTCTTCCCACAGTCCAAAAGATATGCTGGTTAGGTGAATTGGCCATGCTAAATTCTCCCTCGGTGTACCCAAAAAGACACCAGAGTGTAACGACTTGGGGATTTTCACAGTAACTTCATTGCAGTGTTAACGTAAGCCTAACTTGTGACACTAATAAAAAAATAAATGATATACTTTCTATTGTCTATGTGCGTGTGCTATATGTACTTACACTTTCATAACCTCAGGATGTCCAAAAGCATTTTACTTTTGAAGTGCAGTCTTTGTTGTATTGTGGGAAACATGCAATTATTTCTGGGCAGAAAACTTCCACAAGCAGCAAGGTGATAATGATCAAACAATTTTTGTTTTAAGTGATATTGATCGAGAGATCAATATTGGCAAGGGCATTGAGAACAATTCCCCGTCAGTTCTTTCAAAGGTAGCAGCGAGGAGACGGAGATAGAATGGAACCAGCTACTGCTTTGATTTGGTTTGATTTATTGTCACATGTATTAGTATATAGTGAAAAGTGTTGTTTCTTGCACGCTATACAGGCAAAGTAAACTGTACATACAGAAGGAAAGGAGAGGGTGCAGAATGCAGTTTTACAGTCATAGCTAGGATGCAGAGAAAGATCAACTTAATGCGAGGTGGGTCCATTCAAAAATCTGATGGCAGCAGGGAAGAAGCTGTTCTTGAGTCAGTTAGTATGTGACCTCAGTCTTTTGTATCTTTTTCCCGATGGAAGAAGGTGGAAAACTAAAGTTTATTTATTAGTCACAAGTAGACTTACATTAACACTGCAATTAAGTTACTGTGAAAATCCCCTAGTCGCCACACTCCGGCACCTATTTGGGTTCACTGAGGGAGAATTTAGCATGGCCAATCCTCCTAACCAAGAGAGCATGTCCGGGATGCATGGAGTCCTTAATTATGCTGGCTGCTTTGCCGGGGCAGCGAGAAGTGTAGACAGAGTCAATGAATGGGAGGCTGGTTTCGGTGATGGATTGGGCTGCATTCACGACCTTTTGTAGTTTCTTCAGTCTTGGGTAGAGCAGGAGCTATACCAAGCTGTGATACAACCAGAAAGAATGCTTTCTATGGTGCATCTGTAAAAAGTTGGTGAGAGTCGTAGCTGACATGCCAAATTTCCTTTGTCTTCTGAGGAAGTAGAGGTGTTGGTGGGCTTTCTTTACTATAGTGTCGGCATGGGGGGACCAGAACAGGTTGTTGGTGATCTGGGCATCTAAAAACTTGAAGCTTTCGACCATTCGACTTCGTCCCCGTTGATGGAGACAGGGACATGTTCTCCACTCCGCTTTCTGAAGTCGATGACAATCTCCTTCATTTTACTGAGGTGAATTAACACTGAATAATGTATACACTTGGTTATTACTGGCTCATCTTCTTACACAGTTATAACATCCTCCTGAATCCATTCCGCCACAAGCAACAATGTTCATCTGTCACCCGGCAATCTGCGGTTTTTATTTTGGTATGCTCAGTCAGAAAACTGTTCTAAATCACCTGCCATTTTTTTCCCCTTCAATAAACAGGAATTTGAAGGAAGAAATCTGACATCTCTGAGGCAAATAGCTCAAAACACACTTCCTTAACAATCGCCCGCTCAGCTTGACAACACTTAAGGAGCATGTATGTGAGTAAAAGATGAATTAGAGGCAGATAATAAGATCATTTTGAGTGGATGAAAGGAGACTGGGGAATAAATTTAAAGAACGATTTGATCCTAATCAGCATTCCAGTATGCTCCAATCAACTGATCATTCTATTAATAGATGAGACTGCATGTGATGATTTCCCAATCTGTCTCTTCCAGGATTTCTTCATGGATCCCCTTTAAATTTCCATTATTAATGTGCAGTATTTTATATATCAGAAGATAATAATAGACTGGCAACTGTGGAGCTTGAAGATATTTATATCACGTTACCACGTCCAGTAGTTAAACGTGTCAAACCATCAAACATTCCAGTCTCTTTCAGATTATTGTTGTCTCCAATGTCCAGTCAAGGTTAACAGTGTAATGATGTTCACCATTGGAGTGAGTGCACACAGTGCATCAGACACAGTTCCCTCAGCATATTTGTTCTTTGTCAAAGGCTCTACATAAATGCAATAGCAGCATGGTGGCACAATGGTTAGCGCTGCTGCCAGGGATTGAGGCTCGACTCTCAGCTTGGGTCACTATCTGTGCGGAGTCTGCACAGAGACATGAAGTTAAACCGTTGCCAGCACCTCCAGGTCAGGGAAATGCATCCGATTAGAAGGAGCCTTCGTCACAATGGGCGGTACGGTGGCACAGTGGTTAGCACTGCTGTCTGCGTAGGTTAACTCCGGATGCTCCGGTTTCTTCCCACAATCTGAAAGACGTGCTGGTTGGGAGCATTGGCCGTGCTCCCTCAGTGTACCCGAACAGGCGCTTGAGTGTGGCAACGAGGGGATTTTTCCAGTAACTTCGTTGCAGTGTTAATGTAAGCCTACCTGTGACACTAATAAATAAACTTAAACTTAAATGTCGTTATTGTTATTCATCTGCTTTCAGGATTAACCTGGCATTATAAGCACTCGATTTTCTGCTCATTGGTTATGGATTGATGATGATTCTGATTGCTACCTTACCAGTTTTCATGCAGAGAAAGAGAGATTTGGGTTTTTTTGATCAGCATTAACCCGTGATGCTACTTAGCCCATATTGCCACCACTGTACCCATTTTCTAGTCTGACAGATAATGAGATCAATGTCGAAATAAACCTCGTCAAACTAGTGAGGATTAAGGGGTGCCTTCCCTCAATAAAACTCTAATTTTAAGAAGTTACAGAAAGGAATGACTTTTTGTTCCCTATCACGCTGCTATTCCGCTTGTGTGAATGAACTTGTTCATTCTCTAAGTCTCACTCATTCCGTCAGTCTCAGGTTAGAATGGAGCTGAATACCTTCTCATCTATGACTCGGGGCTTGAGGTATCTCATTTCTAGGTTCTAATTTATAGAATCGCTACAGTGCAGAAGGAGGCCATTTGGCCTGCCAAGTCTGTAGTGACTCTCCAAAAGAGCATCTTACCCAGACCCTATCCCTGTCACTCCACATATTTACCCCACTAATTCCCCTAACTCACACATCTTAGGCGGCACGGTGGCACAGGGCGGCATGGTGGCACAGTGGTTAGCACTGCTGCCTTACAGCACCAGGGACCTGGATTCAATTCTGGCCTCGGGTGACTGTGCGGAGTCTGCACGTTCTCCCTGTGTCTGTGCGGGTTTCCCCCAGATGCTCCGGTTTCCTCCCACAGTCCAAAAGATGTACTAGTTAGGTGCATTGGCCATGCTAATTTCTCCCTCAGTGTACCCGAACAGAAGCTGGAGTGTGGTGACGAAGGAATTTTCACAGGAACTTCATTGCAGTGTTAATGTAAGCCTACTTGTGACACTATTTATTTTTTATTTTATTAAAGGGGAAATTTAGCATGGCCAATCAACCTAACCCACACATCTTTGGACCGTGGGAGGAAACCAGAGCACCCGGAGGAAACGCATGCAGACACGGGAAGAATAGGCAAATGCCACAGACGGTCACCCAAGGCTGGAATTGATCCTGGGTCACTGGTGCTGTGAGGCAGCAGTGCTAACCACTGTGTCACTGTGCCACCCATTGTGACGAAGGCTCCTTCTAATTGGATGCATTTCCCTGACCTGGAGGTGCTGGCAACGGTTTAATTTCATGTCTCTGAATAGTGAGGTGAGTCTTTCTTTTGGACTCCCTTGCGGGATGTCACTCCAGTATTCAGAGATCAGAGCACTCATTTCCTGCTTGCAAGGGCAGGGAGGGCCACTCTACTGGCATTGGACGTGAGTATCTTGCTAGATTTCAATCCAGTATTCATAGAAGCATATGCATTAGGAGCAGGAGTAGGCCACTCTGCCCCTTGCGCCCACTATTCAATAAGATCTGATTGTAATCATAACTCCACATTCCCCCCTGCCTATCACACCCTTAGTAATCAGGAATCTATCTAGTTCTGCCTTAAAAATGTTCAAAGACTCTGGCCGGAATTTTACTGGCACAACCGCATTCTCCGTTGGCTTCAGGCGGGATCGTACGAACCTTGAGCGGACATGCCGGTAAAACTCCGCCCTCTATGTAGTATATTGCAAAGATGGGTGACCACCAGGTAGATTAACAAATGAGTGGTTTATTAGGTACGTAAGCATGTGCAGAGAGTGATGTAAAGGCTACTGTATTCCAAGATTCCAGACTTCTAATTGGCAAGGAAATCCTGCGCTCAGCTCCAGGACTTGTGCACTGCAGCCCAATTGGCCAAATGTGTCACATGACCCTCTGAGACCTTACCTCTTAAAGGCGCATGCTACCACACTACTTATACTGCCTGTTCAGGAAGAGAGTCTCAAATACTCACGATCCTCTGAGAGAAAATGGGCAGGATTTTCTGGCCACGCTCACCCGGAAACCAGAAAATCCCACCCGAGGCCAATGTTCCTTTCCATGGTCTGCTCCTCACCTACGATCCTCCTCATCTGAGCAGATCCTGTGTATACGGAGGGCTTGTCCATAGGGGATGGCTTCTTTAACCTGTTTAGGGTGGAATAGGGTATTTAGAATAGCAAAAGACACTTACAGACGCTGAAAGACGCCCTCATAAGAACAAGATATGGTGCTCGACTCATCGATCGACAGTTCTGACGTGCCACAACGAAAAACCTCACCGGCCTCCTCAGAAGACAAACACGGGACAGAGTACCCTTTGTCGTCCAGTACTTTCCCGGAGCAGAGAAGCTACGACATCTTCTCCGGAGCCTTCAACATATCATCGATGAAGACAAACATCTCGCCAAGGCCATCCCCATAACCCCACTTCTTGCATTCAAACAACCGCACAACCTCAAACAGACCATTGTCCGTAGCAAACTACCCAGCCTTCAGGAGAACAGTGACCGCGGCACCACACAACCCTGCCACAGCAACCTCTGCAAGACGTGCCAGATCATCGACACGGATGCCATCATCTCATGTGAGAACACCATCCACCAGGTACACGGTACATACTCTTGCGACTCGGCCAACGTTGTCTACCTGATACTCTGCAGGAAAAGATATCCCAAGGCATGGTACATTGGGGAGACCATGCAGATGCTATGACAACGAATGAATGAACACCGTTCGACAATCACCAGGCAGGAGTGTTCCCTTCCAGTTGGGGAACACTTCAGCAGTCACGGGCATTCATCCTCTGATCTTCGGGTAAGCGTTCTCCAAGGCCACCTTCGCGACACAGGACAACGCAGAATCGCTGAGCAGAAATTGAAAGCCAAGTTCCGCACACATGAGGATGGCCACAACCGGCATCTTGGGTTCATGTCACACTATCTGTAACCCCCACGACTTGCCTGGGCTTGCAAAATCTCACTAACTGTCCTGACTGGAGACAATACACATCTCTTTAACCTGTGCTTGGCCCTCTCTCCACTCACATTGTCTGTACCTTTAAGACTTGATGACCTGTAAAGACTCGCATTCCAACCATTATCTTGTAAATTGAGTTTGTGTCTGTATATGCCCTGTTTGTGAACACAAGTCCTCACTCACCTGATGAAGGAGCCTGAGACTTCGAAAGCTAGTGCCAAATAAACCTTTTGGACTTTAACCTGGTGTTGTGAGACTTCTTGCAGCATTTATTGCCCATCCGTAGTTGCCTGAGGGCAGTTGAGAGTCAACCACATTGCTGGGGGTCTGGTGTCACATGTAGGCCAGACCAGGTAAAGATGGCAGATTTCCTTCCCCAAAGGACTTTAGTGAACCAGATGGATTTTTACGACAATCGTTTCATGATCATCGATAGACTCTTAATTCCAGATATTTTTTATTGAATTCAAATTCCACCATCTGCTGTAGCGGAATTCGAATCCGGGTCCCCAGAACATTAGCTGAGTTTCTGGTCTAATAGTCTAGCGATAATACCACAAGGCCATCGCCTTCCCCCATATATAGAATATGGCAATCCACAATCAGACTGGACAAAATAGCTATCTCAACCCGTTTAACCTATTCACTCAACTACTGCTCGACATGACAGGAAAATATCGACATGTTTTTCAAATGACCGTTGAACTTACTGTAAACACCTTGCGTACTGATAGGCAATCCATTGGCCTTGACTTTGAGCTCCACATCACTGAGGTAAGCAGTGAGAGAGAGAAAGACAGTTAGCTAGCATCAGTGATAGAATGAAATACCCAGGAAATAAATCAAAAACTGTGTGAGGGCGAAGTCGTATTTATATATTAATCGGCAGAAAAACAAATGGATAAGTTAATACAACTTACAATGCAGAAGGAGGCCATTTGGCCCATCGAGCCTGCACCGACAACAATTCCACCCAGGACCTATTCCCGTAACCCTTGATATTTACCCTTCTAATCCCCTTGACACTAAGGGGCAATTTAGTATGGCCAATCAACCTAACGCACTCATCTTTGGAAATAAAAATTTTAAAAATGGTTTATTAAGGTAAGTAACCATACAACAAAAAGTGATATAAAGGCTACCGTATTCCAAAAATAAAAAAAAATTAAGCGTTCTATCAAACATCTATTCAGAAACACTATGAAGTGCTAAATGATGCTGTGTCAGTACCAATGTCTGAATATGACAATAATAGCCAAGAATGCATTGTAGCTGGAGAAAGAAAGGGACATTTCCATTTTTGTAGTGCTTTTCAAGGCTATAAGACATCCGAAAGCAGTTGTGGTGATTTGTGGTGATTGTCCCTTTAAGAGCAACACAGCAGAAGAGAGTCACCTGGCTTGGTTGGAGGGGGTGGGGTGGGGGGGGGGGGGAGGGTGGGGGGTGGGGGGAGAGGGTGGGGGGGGGGGAGGGTGGGGGGGGGTGGGAGGGTGGCAATTGGGATGGAGAATGGGTAATCATCCAGCGGGTGGAATCCTCTCTCAGATAGAAGACATATAGAAGACATGTAGGGACCAGTGCAGCTGTGGGGCTGCATCAGGGTAGCCGTGGGGCTGCTGGCCTCTGTACAGTTTTTCTTATTAATAAATACCTTCTGTATTTCTAATGAAGCCTGTGAACGTACATCATTACATCTGGTGAAGAGGGTAAAATGGATTATGTTGACACTGCCTCTGGCCCGACACCTGTGAGTATCCTGTTTTAATCCATGTCTAAAAAAACATACTCATATGAATGCCTTTCTGTGGGTAAGTGGACCCTTTTGAGATATTGAGATATTACCTGAACCAGAGGGACAGATGCAGAACAAATCTAAGTTGGCTGGCAGAGTCAAACGTTTAGAAATAAATAAAAAAGGAAAATAAGAGAAAATAGCCCTCAGGAGTAAGAGCTATGACTTTGGGGGCGAAATGGAACTTAAGTTAAAAAGGAACAGAGTTGCTGCAATGTATTTTTGAGGAAGAATGGGATGCAGAAAGAAATGCTTTGAGTTAAAAATAAATGGCCAAAGTGATGTGGAGGAAGTGCCTAGAAACATGGGAAAAGAAAGAGGCTGAGTCTGATACACTCCTGATCGGAATGGAGCCTGTGGGGGTTCCCTGATAGCAATCACTCCACTGAAGGAATTCAGAGTGACTTATTTCTTTTTAGAAAATAGTTGGAAAGTTTAAAAACAGCCCCTCAGACCTTGAGAAGCTTTGATCTTCCAGTGAAATTGAGAAGAAAAAACTGACTCCCCAAACTGCCAGAAGAAAAGAAACTGCAGAGATCGCTGGAAGAGTTTTCCATCAGCACAATAGAAGTTGTAAAAGTTTTTTTTTAAAGTTCAGAAAGAGCTGCCAGGTTCGTGCCAAAACTTCAAAAATGCCAGAAAGACAGAGAGAAAACTGGCAGCTGCTGACAGTTTAGTGAAAAATATGACAGTCTTAAAGAGGTAATGCATTTAGCGAGGTAATACGCTTAAAAGTGACAACCAAAAAAAGAAACAAATGGCAATGGGCAGAATATTTGGAGAAGACCCCCAGATAGAGGGCAACTCTCAAAGGTCCATAAGCAACAAAAACCTTAAGGAAGAGGCAATGGAAGACCTCAATGGAAGGCAATCGAAGACTGCAGGAAGAGGGAACTGAAAGACAGCAGAGGGAGGGGACTGAATTGCCTCAGAAAGAAGGCACTGAAAGACCCTGGAAAGACGGCGCTGAAAAACACTACAGGGAGAGCGCTGAAAAGCCCCAGGAGAAGGACAATGTGAGAATTGCAGACTGGAAACAAGTCAACATTTCGTGGGGTGGCACGGTAGCACAGTGGTTAGCACTGCTGCTTCACAGCTCCAGGGACCTGGGTTCGATTCCCGGCTTGGGTCACGGTCTGTGTGGAGTTTGCACATTCTCCTCGTGTCTGCGTGGGTTTCCTCCGGGTGCTCCGGTTTCCTCCCACAGTCCAAAGATGTGCGGGTTAGGTTGATTGGCCAGGTTAAAAACAAAATTGCCCCTTAGAGTCCAGAGATGCGTAGGTTCGAGGGATTAGCGGGTAAATATGTGGGGGTAGGGCCTGGGTGGGATTGCGGTCAGTGCAGACTCGATGGGCCGAATGGCCTCCTTCTGCACTGTAGGGTTTCTATGATTTCTATGATTTCAACGACGACAGACCTGACCAATAATGTGGCCAAAAAGAGTTGAAGGCTGAGCCGTAGTGTAGGGCCAGGGAGATGGCATCTGCTGATGGACCTGCTGTGGAGATAGGCGAACTGTAGTGGATCCAGGCAATGGGAGAGACAGGAGTTGAGTGTGCCATGACTAACCTTTCGAAGCACTTCATAATGATGGATGTCAGAGCCACCAAGCGATAGCCATTAAGGGATTCTGACTGGCTTAACTCTTTCTCTCTCCATATGTGCTACCAGACCAAGGGCAAGGCATGGTGGCACAGTGGTTAGCACTGCTGCCTTACAGTGCCAGGGACCCAGATTCAATTCCAGTCTCGGATCACAGCCTGTGTGGAATTTGCACTTTCCCCTCATGTCTGGGTTTCCTCCGGGTGCTCTGGTTTTCTCCCACAGTCCAAAGATGTGCGGGTTAGGTTAATTGGCCATGTTAAGTTGACCCTAGTGACAGGGGGGTTTAGCAGTGTAAATGTGTAGGTTTGCGGGAATAGGGCCTGGGTGGGATGTGGTTGGTGCAGACTGCATGGGCCAAATGGCCTCCTTCTGCACTGTAGGAATTTTATGATTCTAAGTGATTATTTCTCGCACTCTCTATTTTTATTTGATCCCACAACATTCTGACTCATCTGACTGATGACACACTGAGTACAATGATAAACTGGAGACAATTCAATCTCAAAGGTTCGCACAAACATTTTAATCTTAATTTTTAGTGAAGAAATAATCTGTTCAGGGCAGCAGCATTATTTCTGCAAAAACAGGACAAATGTTCAAAAGTATCTCAAGGCATAACTTGTGAAGGGTAAATTGTTTAAATTTATTTATTAGTGTCAGAAGTAGGATTAAATCAACACTGCAGTGAAGGTACTGGGAAAATCTAGATTTTTAAATGTATTCTATTGCTACGTATGTTGAGGTGGGAGGTACATTTTTGTGACTGGCACGGTGGCACAGTGGTTAGCACTGCTGCTTCACAGCGCCAGGGACGCGGCTACAATTCCAGCCTTGGGTGACTGTCTGTGTACAGTTTGCATGTTCTCGCCGTGTCTGAATGGGTTTCCTTCGGGTGCTCCAGTTTCCCTCCACAGTCCAAAGATGTCTGAGTTAAGTTGATTGGCCATGCTAAATTGCCCCTTATTGTCAGGGGGACCAGCTGGGGTAAATACATGGGGTTATGAGAATAGGGTCTGGGTGGGATTGTGGTCGCTGCAGACTCAATGGGCCAAATGGCCTCCTGCACTGCAGGATTCTATGATTTGAGGCCAATGACATTCGTAATTGAATGATTTGTTCTGAAAAAACATTCCCGTGTTACTTTTTAAAACTCCCACTGGAACCCGATGAGATCAAACCCGTACATGATTTTTATTTCACTCTTTATTGGATGTGATCCTCACAGGCAAGGCCAGCATTTATTGCCCATCCCTAATTGTGTTTGTGGTGTTGAGCTGCCATCTTGAAGAACTACAGTCCATGTGTTGAAGGTGCACCAACAGTGCTACTGGAGAGGGAGTTGCAGGTTTTAGACCCAGTGACAATCAACAAATGGTGATATGTGTAACTTGGAGGGAAACTTGTAAGTGCTGGTGTTCCCATGAATCTACTGCCCTCATCCTTCTAAGTGATAGAGGTCATGGGTTTGCAAGGTGCTGTCAAAGGAGCCTTGCTGAGTTTCTGTAGTGCATCTTTGTAGATGTTGACACTTTGTGAATGGAGTGAATATTGAAGGTGGTGGATGTGGTACCAATCAAATTGGCTACTTTATTATCTTGGATGGTGCCGTCTTCTTGCATCTTGTTGGAGCTGCAGTCATTCAGGCAAGTAGACAGTATTCCATCACATTCATGACTTATGAATTGTTGGGAGGTGAGTTGCTTGCTGTTGTGTTCTCAATCTTGCCGGCTCATCACACCGGTCGATCGGCGTGGTGAGCTGGTAAGATCGCAAGGGAGACGAAAAATTGGGTTCGCGATCTGTTTCTCACCTCTTGTGATATTACCGGTCCTGTAAAGCTGTTACATATTTATGGGTTCATTTGAATATTAGCTCAGGTGATTGGTGGGGTGGGGAATGGGTTGAATAGGAGCGGCGAACAACTTTTGGGGGGGGGGGGGGGGGTGATGGGGGGGGGGTGGATTCGGGGATGACAATCAGCCAAGGGGGCACGATTTGGAGAGGCGATCGGCCAGGGCAGCGGGAGCATGATCAGGGGTGGTGATGGCGGGGAGAGCGCAATTGTGGGGGGCATGATCGGGGAGGCAATTGGGTGGGGGGGGGTGATAATGGGATTGGAGGAGTGGCAATCTCCCAATGCACAATGTACTCTTGTACATCGTGCAGTGGGAGATCATGGTGCATGCACAATAGGGCCCTCTAATAATAATCTGCCGGCTTCTTGGCATGAATAGGCTCTGTCCACTCCCCCTACTGGTGAACATAGAACATAGAACAGTACAGCACAGAACAGGCCCTTCGGCCACGATGTTGTGCCGAGCTTTATCTGAAACCAAGATCAAGCTATCCCACTCCCTATCATCCTGGTGTGCTCCATGTGCCTATCCAATAACCGCTTAAATGTTCCTAAAGTGTCTGACTCCACTATCACTGCAGGCAGTCCATTCCACACCCCAACCACTCTCTGCGTAAAGAACCTACCTCTGATATCCTTCCTATCTCTCCCACCACGAACCCTATAGTTATGCCCCCTTGTAATAGCTCCATCCACCCGAGGAAATAGTCTTTGAACGTTGATTGGTGAGAATCATACTTTGCCTCATTTTTTTTTTCTAAGTGTGATAAGATTTGATTTTTCTCTCGCTGAAAAAATGGGCACGATTCTCTCCTGTTTTCACGCTCATTTGGCACTTTTCTGGTAAGACCGTCCCCCTAGTCTTTGACCTGCTCTTGCAGCCACAGTATTCATACCGATGGTCCAGGTATATTTTTAGTCAATGTTAACCCCCAGGATGTTAATGGTGTCCTCAACAATCAGGCCAAGGCGGAACAACACATTGTTGGCAGTATGTCATAATAACCAATGGCTTCACTGCATATAATGGTGTGGAGATTTCACCATCAGCTTCCCAAATGATCGAAGTGATGTAAATGATATTGTGAATGGGCTTTATCTCTTTGGTTTCTAATGCATTTGTGCATACAATTGTCATATCCATTGAAAAGAGTTGTCAACGGACAGGAGAGGTGACAAGGATGATACCTGAATCTCTTTCAGTTCCAAAGTGTGTAGGAATTCATTCTGAACCTGCCTTGGAGCAAGATTCGCTTCCCATTGCCTCTCCCACTCCCACTGTTGTCAACAGAAATTTGTGTGGGCACATTATAATAACACTCAATTAATTAATTGTGCCCAATTGGATAAAATGACCTAATTTCATGCTTAACTGACAGGAATATTACCCAGGATGTGAACCTATTAACTTGTATCTTATGATGAAAATAACAAAATGTGATCCCATGGTGCTGCAATCAGAGAGCACACGTATCAGTCACGACTTAAAAAGGAAAGATCATTTGCCTCAAGGCGCTAACAAGTTAAATCGCTGTGTAAGGAGGGCTCAAGTTACGCTGAGAAATGGATTTTCCTTTCAGAACATCTTCATGCTTTGACACTCGATGAATGCAACATCATCAAACATCAGTTTATACCGAAATTAACCAGGAATTAATCTGGAATGGAAAGATTACAAAATAAGATACACACAGGCCATAAAAAGATTTGCACATCAGGGCGTTCGAAGTGTTTTACAGGCAAAGGCAATTTTTTTTTTTTAAGTGTAGCTACTGCTGTAATGTAGGAAAGGTGGCAGTCAATTTTTGCACAGCAAGGTCCCACAAATAGCAATGCGATCTGTTTTTTTGTGATGTTTACTGCAGGATAAATATTGGGAGGAATATCTGACCTTCTCCTCTTCAAAATAGCACAGTAGGGGCTGGAATTCTCATTAGAATCATGGAATCCCTACAGTGCAGAATGAGGCCATTCGGCCCATCGAGCCTGCACCAATAACAATCCCACCCAGGCTCTATCCCCGTCACCCCACACATTTACCCCACTAATTCCTCTAACCTGCACATCCTGGGATACAAAGGGGCAAATTAGCATGGCCAACCCACCTAACCCGCACATCTTTGGACCATGGGAGGAAACCAGAGCACCCGGAGGAAACACACGCAGACACGGGGAGAATGCGCAAACTCCACACAGACAGTGACCCTAGGCCAGAATTGAACCAGGGTCCCTGGCGCTGTGAGGCAGCAGTGCTAACCATTGTGTCACCGTACTGCCGGTGAAATTCTCCGGTCCCTCCGGCAGCGCACCCCCGCCCGTGGGTTTCCTGCCGGAGTGGGGGTGACATCAATGAGAATTCCCATTGACTACAGCGAGACCAGAGAATCCTGCCGTTAGCAAACAACACGCCACCTCCCGCTGGTGAGAAACATGCAACTGGGAGGCTGAAGAATCTCGTCCAGAGTCTTTCAGATTTGTGATGATGCACTTTTGGTGATTCGCAGTGGAACATAATAGGATTTATTGACAAATTGCTACAAGAGCTATATGCTTGCAGATAATTCCAAAATGCCTCTGCACCAAGAGCAACTACTCCCCCAGGGTGATTTCCCTCTCTGGGTCCCGACTGGTCACCCAGACCACATGACCCTGCAGCATTGTCCTTAAAGGGACAATCACTACAATATCCAAATGTGAGGACAGGCTAAAGACCTGGTTTTAACATCGCATCTGAGAGGCACTGATGGTGCAGGGTGGCACTGTGGCACAGTGGGTCGCACTGCTGCCACACAGTAGCAGAGACCTGGGTTCGATTCTCGGCTTGTGTTACTATCTGTGTGGAGTTTGCATGTTCTCCCTGTAACTTCCCTGCGTGAGTTTCCTCCAGGTGCTCTGGTTTCCTCCGACAGTCCTAAAGACATGCTGGTTAGATGCATTGACCATGCTAAATTCTCCCTCAGTGTACCTAAACAGGCACCAGAGTATGGTGACCAGGGGATTTTCACAATAACTTCATTGCAGTGTTGATGTCAGCCTAGTTGTGACAATAATAAATAAACTTTAAACTTTAGCATCTCCCTAGGATGGCCGCCTCGATTTTTATGTTTAAGTCTCCAGAGATGGACTTGAACTCACAACCACCGACTCAGAAACAAGAGCACTGCCAACTGAACCCTCGTTTGATGTTTGGAATTAACCTCCTTAAGCATAGCCAGCTCATTCTCCTGATTATAAATTCAATTTAGTAGCTTTGCAGGTTGTCCCGGAAGATGAGCATATGCTTGGCTAGGGGGAATAATAATGAACAGAGGAGAGAAGAACATTCTCTGTAATCTTTCTATTAACAACAAAATGTTCTCATTGGAATTCAGAAGAATGAGGGGAGATTATATAGAAACAAAAAGGATTATGAAGGGAATGGATAAGATAGAAGCAGAGCGGTTGTTTCCACTGGTAGGTGAAACTGGAACTAGGGGGCATTGCCTCAAAATAAGGGGGAGCAGATTTAGGACTGAGTTGAGGAGGAACTTCTTCACACAAAGGATTGTGAATCTGTGGTATTCCCTGCCCAGTGAAGCAGTTGAGGCTACCTCATTGAATGTTTCTAGGGCAAGGATAGATAAATTTCTGAACAGTAAAGGAATTAAGGGTTATGGTGAACGGGCGGGGAAGTGGAGCTGAGTCCATGAAAAGATCAGCCATGATCTTATTGAATGGCGGAGCAGGCTCGAGGGTCAGATGGTCTATCCCTGCTCCGAGTTCTTGTGTTCTTATGTTTTTTTTGAAGTAAAAGTTTATTTACTAGTCACAAGTAAGGCTTACACTAACACTGCAATGACGTTGCTATGAAATTCCCCAAGTTGCCACAGTCCGGCGCCTGTTCGGGTCAATGCATCTAAACAGCACATCTTCCAAAATGTGGGAGGAAACCAGAGCAAACCCACGCAGACACGGAGAGAACGTGCAAACTCCACATAGACAGTGACCCAAACCAGGAATCGAACCTGGGTCCCTGGTGCTGTGAGGCAGCAGTACTAACCATTGTGCTACCGTGCCGCCTCCCCCAGCCCCTCCCCCCCCGCACCCCCCCCCCACCGTGTTACCTTGCATGGAAAATAAAAAGTGCAAATGTTAAAAATGGTGAATTCCTTTTCTCGTTTGTAATGGTTGAAAGGTATTTCAAATCAGTTGCTGCAACCCCAAGTTAATGTAAAGTGATGTAAACCCACTGGCTGTTTAACCACACACACGGATAATAATGTTTGATTCCCATGGAGCAAAGAAAACATTATCAGGAAAAAACATGGGCGAAATTCTCCAGCCTCCCAGCCGCGTGTTTCCCGCTGGCGGAATGTGACGCGTTGTTTGCTAGTGGAGGGATTCTCTGGTCCCACCGCTGTATTTGGAAATTCCCTCTGACGTCACCCCACACCGGTGGCAAACCCATGGGGGGGAAATGTGTTGCAGGCAGGACCAAAGAATCCCACCAGCGTGAATGGTCAGAGAATTCCCGCCCATATATCTGTAGGGTGAACTTCATTACAGAATGTCAGGATCCTTGAATTCTGGTGTGCTTGCCTCATTGAACTGAAATGTGAAATTTGATAATGAAAGAGTTGAATGAAAATCCCTTCCCAGCCTTTCTTTGGGTAAAACTAGGAAGTATCCATGAGCAGCCAACACTTGGACAACTTGGCCAATAACCCATACATGAGGAACTACATGTGTGTAGAGATTCAAGCGATAAAGATAGTCAGGCAATGAAAATTGATGCAAGTGTTTTAATTTCAAATTATAACTTTGATGCAGTGTGACAGATTGGCTATGTGAGGGTTTAACTGTGATAAATGTAAGGATTTATTCATGGCAAGGTAAGGCCTTTAAATATTTGCTTCATCTTGTAGAATATTTGTTGCAGCACACAAATGGTTGGGGTGACACAGTGGCACAGTTGTTAGCGCTGCTGCTTCACAGTGCCAGCGTCCCGGGTTCAATTCCGGCCTTGGGTGACTGTGTGGAGCTTGCACGTTCTCCCTGTGTCTGCGTGGGTTTCCTCCGGGTGCTCCTGTTTCCTCCCACAGTCCAAATATATGCAGGTTAGGTGGAATGGCCATGCTAAATTGCCCCTTAGTGTCCCAAGATGTGTTGGTTAGATGATTAGCGATGGTAAATGCTCAGGGTTATCAGGATAGGATGGGGGAGAGGGCCTGGGTAAGATATTTTTGAGAGAGTCGGTGCAATGGGCCAACTGGCCTCTTTCTGTACTGTAGGGATTCTACAATCCTATGATTTGGGTGGCACAGTGGTTAGCACTGCTGCCTCACAGTGCCAGGGACCCGGGTTTAATTCCTGGCTTTGGTCACTGTCTGTGTGGAGTTTGCACATTCTCCCGGTGTCTGCATGGGTTTGCTTCAAGTGCTCTGGTTTCCTCCTACAGTCGAAAGATGTGCGGGTTAAATGAATTGGCCATGCTAAATTACCCCTTAGTGTCAGGGAGACTAGCTCGGGTAAATGCGTGGGGTTATGAGGATAGGGCCTGTGTGGGATTGTGGCCGGTGCAGATTCGATGGGCTGAATGTCCTCATTCTGCACTGTAGGACTCTATGATTGTGTGATTTTTAGATTTGGAAAGCATGAAAAATAATTAGAAAAAATATTGAGGAGAAGGTATCCCAACAGTTAAAACAAACAGAAATTTGTAGAAACATGGTATATTAAACTCTATACATTACTTTCTTGACATAATACTGAACATGTTCATTGTCTATGGTGGAAAATACCAAAAGAAATTAGCAGCAATATTGGAACTGTAAGTCTGGATGTTACTGTTGGTGATAACACACTCAGCCTGTTCATTTAACCTGCACGGTTTCACTATGCCCCGAACTTTAGGGGGTTTGAGTGGACGTTTGCCCAACCTGACAGCATGCGAACTCGAGCCTAAAGGCCTCTGGTGTGCCACCCGCTATCATCACACATTTGCATGATATTTCGCTGGGTGGGCGCACTCAGGAGTCAGCTGGCAATTAAGCCCATGAAGGAGTAAATGAAAAGTGATTTTACATGGCCCATTCAATCAACCAGGCGGCCTTTACGTTTTCAGTACAACCTCGATTCAGGGCGGGAAGCAATGTCCAGGGTGAAATATAACTGAGTGGGGTCTGTATGTTCTCCCCGTGTCTGCGTGGGTTTCCTCCAGGTGCTCCGGTTTCTTCCCACAGTCCGAAAAGCGTGCTGGTTAGATGCATTGGCCCTGCTAAATTCTCTCTCAGTGTACCCGAATAACCCGGTTGTGGCAACTAGGGAATTTTACGGTAACTTCATTGCAGTGTTAATGTAAGCCTCCATGTGACACTAATAAATAAACTTTAAACTTTAACTCTAAAAATGATGCCTGGGGTCTGAGGTTTCCTGAGCTCTGCTGCCAGCTGTTTGAATCTGTTGCAGAGACACAGTTTGCTGCAATTTGTTCATCGCATGTAATTTGTAAAGGTCTCCAGCTCCCTGAGGCATCTCCGTAGCAGCTGCCCATCTTCAGTGAGCCCATTCAAAGCACCAGACGGCATCTTTCCTTTTCTTGGCACCTGCACCTTCACCCCCAGCAGCGCTGAGCCTTCCTCAGCTGATGTTTCATGTTGCCTGTCCGTTAACTGACCAGCCAGCCTCAAATCACATATGGGGGTTGATCGTGGCTGGGAAGCGCAGTTCACTTCGATGATTGCATGCGCCCGACAAGCACAAAATTCAGGCCAATGTTAAAATAGATTCCACATTCAGGGGACAAAAAATGCCATGGGGAGAGGTCTGGGAGGATACAACTGTCCTGGTATTGCATATGATTTGATGGCTCATCAGAGAAGTGCAATGGTTTCATATCAATGTTACTCAAGACATCGGGCACAATTTTACCAGCTGCTCATGCCACTCTCGCGCTGCAGCAAGGTCGGAGAATTTGGCAGCCAGCCAAATCTCCGTTCACCGAGGCGGGATGGGAAAATCCCACCAGCGTGAACGGTGGTTACATTTCGGCCATTGACTTCGAGAATAAGTATGCAGTTGCCATCTGTTATGTTGCACCATGAAAGGCTCACTGCTAATTTGCTTCACTATTTCTATTACAGTTTTTCTGGGCATTACTGCAATTTTCCTACCAATTTGAACCTATAGCTATGACTGTGATATTGCTTTGCTAAACGGTGGCACAGTGGTTAGCACTACTGTCTCATAGCTTGAGGGTCCTGGGTTCGATTCCCGGCTTGGGTCACTGTCTGTGTGGAGTTTGCACGTTCTTCCCGTATTTGCGTGTGCTTCCTCCAGGTGCTCTGGTTTCCTCCCACAGTCCAAAGGTGTGCGGGTTAGGTTGATTGGCCGTGCTAAAATTGCCCCTTAGTGTCCTGAGATGCGTAGGTTAGAGGGATTAGCGGGTAAAATAATGTTGGGATATGGGGGTAGGGCCCGGTTGGGATTGTGGTTGGTGCAGACTTGATGGGCCAAATGGCCTTGTTCTGCACTGTAGGGTTTCTATGATTCTATCTGAAAAAGCGAAAAGCTTGGATTTATTTCACACCATGTATGGCCACCGGACATCACAATGCATTTTAGTCAGGGAAGTACTCTTGAGGTGCAGCCATTGTGATATAGGGAGCACAGCAGCCAATGTTCACAGAGCAAGCTCCTACAAGCAGCAACATGATCGCATGCAGATGAACGTCACCTGGGTACTGGGGAGAGCTACCTCCATTCTTCTTCAAATAGTACCATGGGGATCATTTATATCCACTGAAGAGGGGTGGACGCATCCTCAGTTTAACATCACAGCCAAAAGGTGGCACCTCTGATATCCTCAGTAATGCCCTGGAGTGTCAGCTTTGTCTCTCTAATGAAGAGAGCCTGAAGGCTCTTTGTGGATTATCAAAATTATTGACAATACTACTATTCCAGGGCAGGTGATGGCCTAGTGGTATTATTGCTCAACTATTAACCCAGAAACTCAGTTAATGCTCTGAGGGCCCGAGTTCGAATCCCGCCATGGTAGGTGGTGGAATTTGAATTCAATAAAAGAAATCTGGAATTAAGAATCTACTGATGGGGCGGCACGGTAGCACAGTGGTTGGCACTGCTGCTTCACAGCTCCAGGGTCCCGGGTTCCATTCCCGGCTCGGGTCACTGTCTGTGTGGAGTTTGCACATTCTCCTCGTGTTTGCGTGGGTTTCCTCCGGGTGCTCCGGTTTCCTCCCACAGTCCAAAGATGTGCGGGTTAGGTTGATTGGCCAGGTTAAAATTGCCCCTGAGATGCGTAGGTTAGAGGGATTAGCGGGTAAATATGTGGGGGGTAGGGCCTGGGTGGGATTGTGGTTGGTGCAGACTCGATGGGCCGAATGGCCTCCTTCTGCACTGTAGGGTTTCTATGATGACCATGAAAGCATTGTCGATTGTCAGAAAAACCCATCTGGTTCACTCATGTCCTTGAGAGAAGGAAATCTGCCATCCTTACCTGGTCTGGCCTACCTGCGACTCCAGATCCACAACAATGTGGTTGACTCTTAACTGCCCTTGGGCAACTAGGGATGGGCAATAAATGCTGGCCAGCCAGCGATGCCCAAGTCCCATGAATGAATTTTTAAAAAGTCTCACCTGTGTAGTAAACAGCAAAATAAAGTGTACGAAGGGTTGAATTTCAGTGTCACTGCCTGAGCAGTTCTCCAGCAGAGCAGATTATCTGCCCTTTATAGAATTAGCCTGACTTTTGATCCATTGAAATCAGAAAACTCTCCCTTTGCTGAAGGTGGGTAACTTCCACTTAGGCTGGGCGAAGGGTGGCAGTGTCTAATTGGTTGCCTGTTATCCATCCCACCTGTATTTCCTTACCATTGAAGTCAATAAGGAAACCAAGGGCGGGATTCTCCGGCCACACTTGCCCAAAGGCCGGAAAATCCCGCCCGAGGTCAATGGATGTTTGCATGGTCTATGTCCTACCTGCTACAATTCCTGTGGCGGGTGGGATGGGAAAATTCCACCCATAGTGTGACTTTTTACAGGCTGGTTTATCCAATATTGGTCCATGGTTACCAGGGTTACTGTCTGCTTCATCTTTAAAGGTGGTCATTACGTAGGCCCATTTCTAGGTCTCTGGTTCACACCCACTCTCTGTAAAACTCTGAGATACAATCCGGAAGACCTGCATAATTTCTTTCCGGCTTCCATCCCCACTTTCATTGGATGCATGCTGTTGGGTCAGAGTACATTTTCCTCCTTTAGCTTAAATAACCTATCTAATATTACTATCTTACTTATTACAACATTTCTTATCTCTCATTTTGCTTTCTTGCTGATATCCAGCATGAGCCTAGCATTGATTGGCACAGAAATCCATAGAGCATAGAATCTACAGCGCAGAAGGAGGCCATTTGGCCCATCAAGCCTGCGCCGACAACAATCCCACCCAGACCCTATCCCCATAACCCCACATATTTACCCTCCTAATCCCCCTGACACTAAGGGGAAATTTATCATGGCCAATCAACCTAACCCGCACATCTTTGGACTGTGGGAGGAAAGCGGAGCACCCAGAGGAAACACATGCAGACGCGGGGAGAATGTGCAAACTCCACACTGTGACCTGAGGGCGGAATTGAACCTGGGTCCCTGGCGTTGTGAGGCAGCAGTGCTAACCACTTTGCCACTGTGCTGCTCATCTGGGGGGGGAAATCTTCCACCCTTACCTGGCTTGGCCTACATGTGACACAGATTCACAACAATGTAGTCAATTCTTAAGTGCTCATTGAAATGGATTAGCGAGACACTCAGTGGATTCACCACCACATTCTAAAGGGAATTGAGGGGATGGAGGAAAAAAGTTGGCCTTGTCAGTGATGCCAACATCCCATTAAAGAATAAACAAACAAAAAATCTAATTATCCCACTGGAGGTAAGAAAATGAAGTTGCGGCCACAGTTAAACTCGCCGTGATCTTAATGAACGGTGCAGCAGGCTCAAGAGGCTGGAAGGCCTAATCCTGCTCCTATTTCTTGTGTTCTTTGGATCGCATCCAAGCTTTCCACACGAGTACTGGTTCCAGAAAGATCCCCGTGCAGATCCTCTTCTGGATCATAGATGGATTTAAAGGAACAGCCGTCAACCAGAGATTATGGCCGGAATTCTCCAAAACCACTGCTGCAGGGAGGACGGAGAAGTTGGCGCTCAGCCAAAACTCCAATCGCAGCAGCGGGACTGGAGAATCCCAGCCACGGCTGAGGTCGGAGAATGACAGCCTATATCAGCAGTACGGAGTAAAATCCTTCATTGAAGGCTAAGTAATTTGGCACTTGTAAGATAGGTTATTTTTCCCCCGACTACTGCATCCAAGCAGTAAGGCACTGCTCATATGCTCCTTACTCTGAATATGTATTTGTTAAGTCATTAATTTATATGAATACATTCTTGGCAATCTGTATCCCCTGCAGGCTAGAAATTGCTGTTGATGATGTATAAGCATTTTATGCACTTAATTCAAATTCTTTCCTCTGAGCATGGCTAACGAAGCAGAGTGGGGGGGGGGCGGGTGGAGAGGGGGGGGGTGTTGATTCAATTGCATTAAGTGATAACAACTCAACGGTAGTTTCCAGCGTGATATCTCTTTCATTGAAATAGCATGATGGGGCATTGATAGCATTTACAAAGGAAGGCACAGCCACAGTAATCATTCATGATGATCAATTCATTCATTATAGGGAAAATTACATGAAGCATGAATGAAAGGAATATAAAAAGACCATTTCATTATCAGCATGAGAAAGGATACATGTTTCGTAATAATTAAGTTGAACGAAAGAAAAAAATCCAGTGCAAATTTACCCATTTTATTTATGCCGTCTCTCATTAAAATAAATTTGAAATTAAATTCACACTTCCTGTAAGGGCCACACTTACTTCCTGGTACACATTTTCCATCGTACTTTGCTGATATCGCCGCTATTATTGTAAAACATTACTTGGCACCGGAAATGGGTGGCATGGTGCCACAGTGGTTAGCACTGCTGCTTCTCAGCACCAGGGATCCAGTGGGGGGGTCTAGTACTAGAGGTTACAGTCTCAGCGTATGAGATAGACCATTTAGGACTGGGTTGAGGAGAAACTTCTTCACTCAGAGGCTGGTAAACCAGTGGAATTCCCTACCACAGAAGGCTGTGGAAGCCACATCGCGGGATATTTAAGGCAGACAGGTGGCATGGTGGCACAGTGGTTAGCTCTGCTGCCTCACAGCGCCATGGATCCGGGTTCAATTCCGGCCTTCGGTCACTGTCTGCATGGAGTTCGCATGCTCTCCCTGTGTCTGCGTGAGTTTCTTCCAGTGCTCCGGTTTCCTCCCACCCTCCAAAGATGTCCGGGTTAGGTCGATTGGCCATGTTAAATTGTCCCTTAGTATCCCAAGATGTGTAGGTTCGGCGAATTAACCGGGTAAGTACATGGCGTTACGGGGATAGGGCATGGGTGGGATGCTCGATTGGAGAGTTGGTGCAGAGTCAAAGGGCCAAATGGCCTGCTTCTGCATTCTGTAAAATGGTTTGCGAGCATTTGTGTACAATTCGGAGCCACCTTGTGGCCTCAGACGATTAAACTGATTACTTTAAAATCTGTATCTGTGCAATATAAATTTGAAACATGACGCTCTGGATGGAATCCATCATTTCCAAACTGTTGATTTCTTTGGCAGGTGAAGGAGCTGCCAGTTGCCATGACAACAATCATAGCACGACGGAGCAGGTTGTCACTTTTAGGTTCAGCCAGCACTGCAGCCTAGACAACGGGTGCCAAGGAGCAGAGACTCAGTCAGTACTGGAGCTACACGAGCAATGCAGGTGGGAAGCGAGATAAAGGTGGGATAAGAAAGCTGGATGAGAATCCGTGTTCTCATGAGAATGTTCGTGCTGTGTTAAATATGTATCAAAGTTCTTCATATGTCAGTGATAGATCACAAAGTAGGATTAAATAGTAGGATTAAATTGATAGTGGAGTCAGACACTTTAGGAACATTTAAGCGGTTATTGGATAGGCACATGGAGCACACCAGGATGATAGGGAGTGGGATAGCTTGATCTTGGTTTCAGATAAAGCTCGGCACAACATCGTGGGCCGAAGGGCCTGTTCTGTGCTGTACTGTTCTATGTTCTAAATGGAGGGGTTTCCACTTTCCCCAGTGAAGACAAAGGAGTTGGGGGGGCTGCTGGTGGGGGGGGGGGGGGGTGGGGGGGAGAGATGCGTGTGGTCAGATTTTTGATGGGGAGGGCTATGAGATCAGAGGGAGTGCAGTGGCGTGGAATATCTGCCTCTCTGTGTATTTAGCCAGACTGTGGAACCAAGTTCTTGGTCACCTCTCCTAACAATGAAGTGACTCAATGTCAACTTGTGTCTGATTGCACAGTACTTTGGGACACTTATTCTGCTTCAGAGGTGCTACATCAAGAGAAGTTGTTGTTGTGGAAGGTATCACTGGAGCTATTGATGGAACAGAGACCAGGGCCTCGAATTTGCTCAGGTAAGCTCCGCACAAGAGCTTTAGAAACATCATTCATATAAAGGAATGAAAATTCTGTTGCACTTGCAGTGAAATTACAGCAATAATTACAGCATCTGGAGCAAAGCAGAGAAAATTCCCAATTTTAAGCAGAGGTTCCATAGGAGGTGCAAATGGGGAATGGTGGTATGGGGAATTGCTTGGGATCAAGGGATTTGGATAACTGGAGGATAATCCCCAACATTGACTGGTGGAAAATCAGTGCACCCATATGTTGCAACTGGTTTGCTACAAATGTCTCTGCTGCTGGATCAGCAACCATTCCAATCTCATACCCTCACCTAACCACTATATACTAGCAGACACTCACTGCCATTATTCTCCCATAGAGCGAAGCAGTGCCAGTCTTCATTGAATGAGGATGCAGTGGGCAGCCAGGGGCAGTGAGTAACAGGATAAAGAAGGTGCCCAAGAACAGTGAACGTCTAGGAGCAGTGAGAAGCCAGCAGCTGTGAGTGCCAGAAAGCAGTGGGCTTCCGAGACCCATAAGTATCCAGGGACAGCGAGAGTCTGAGATCAAACAATGTCTGAGATCAGAGTGTCTGAGATCAGAGAGTGTCTGAGATCAGAGAGTGTCTGAGGTCAGAGAGTGTCTGAGGTCAGAGAGTGTCTGAGATCAGAGTGTCTGAGATCAGAGTGTCTGAGATCAGAGTGTCTGAGATCAGAGTGTGTCTGAGATCAGAGTGTGTCTGAGATCAGAGTGTGTCTGAGATCAGAGTGTGTCTGAGATCAGAGAGTGTCTGAGATCAGAGTGTCTGCGATCAGAGAGTGTCTGAGATCAGTGTCTGGGAGCAGCGAGAGTCTGAGAGCAGCAGACTGAACAGTTGCCCAGGAACGATGTGTGAATTGATGTATTAATGACAGCTGCAGTGAAAAAGGATATTTTATAAAGAAGGCAGTCATGAGGTCTAACCATCCAGCAAATTCAAAAAGTGAGACTTTATTCCAGGCCATATCCCAAAAAAACCCTTCTCCTCTTCTCCCGTCTTTACCCCTCCTCCCTCTCCTGTCACCTTTTATCCTGCTGCCTTTCTCCCCATGTTGCTCCTAAACATGCTCCTTAAAACCCTAAAAGACCACTTACTTCTTACATGCCAGTGCTGTGCTGAATGCTGGTCTGGTCTACATTAAATCTGTGCCCACCTTGTGCCCTGTGGTGTTATCAACAAAGGATAGCCTGGACCTCTCAGAATCACTTTTTCACTGGAAAAGGGATGGATGCACATTACATTATCTTCAAAGGAGTGCGTCACATTGGAGTAGCTAGCAAAGTGAAGCAATTCTCCTGGTCACACACAATGTGAGCAGGGCCCAACTTTGCTCACAGAGATAATGGCAACAAGTAAAATAAAGCACAGGCCAATTTCTGACTCCTCAGGTCACTGAATATTTTCATCCAGATACTGTCATTGATTGTCTATGGGGAATTAGATCAGATTATAGACGGCAGCAAACAATACATCCATGATTGACTTCAACCAGTGTGCACATCTGATTCCTTCCTTCTGGAGCAGCTGGAGAAACCCACGCAGACACGAGAGAATGTGCAAACTCCACACAGACAGTGATCCAAGGCCAGAATTGAACCCAGGTCCCTGGTGCTGTGAGGCAGCAGTGCTAATCACTGTGCCACCATCCAAGTAAGGATTGGAGGAGATATTAGGATAAACCTTTTCACCCAGAGGGTGGTGGGTATCTAGAATGCCCTGCCCCAATTGATGGTTGAGGCATCTCAACTCCTGGACCCACACCTGAAGTGCCGTAAACCTGCAAAGCTATGGGTCAGGTGCTGGAATATGGGATTAGAATGAGTGGTTAGCTTTTTTTTTCAGCTGGTGCAGACATGATGGGCTGAATGGTCATTTTCTGTGCCATAACTTTTCTATGGTTCTATATTCACAGTGTTTTTAATGTCTTCAGGATTTTGAAATACATTTCATAGTCATCGAATGAATTCAGGCAGTCACTGCTGTAATGTATGACAACCAATTTCTGTATAGCAAGTTCCCACCAACAGCAAATCAGCAAATGATCAGGTAATTTATTTATGAGGGGGATAATTAAATGAGAAAGACTGGCCAGCACGGTGCAGAACTTCTTTCAGCAATGCATTAAAACAAATGTTGGGAAAAGGTCGAATACCAAAAGTAAGATTGTACACTGTAGGATTTCTTGCTTTCCATCTGGGTCAGGAGCATCAACTTGCTCCTGGCAGCATGGTAGCATAGTGGTTAGCATTGCTGCTTCACAGTGCCAGGGACCCGGGTTCAATTCCTGGCTTGGTTCACTCTCTGTGCAGAGTCTGCATGTTCTCCTCGTGTCTGTGTGGGTTTCCTCCGGGTGCTCTGGTTTCCTCCCACAGTCCGAAAGGTATGCTGGTTAGGTGCTAAATTCCCCCTCAGTGTACCCGAACAGGCACTGGAGTGTGGCAACTACAGGATTTTCACAGTAAGCTCATTGCACTGTTAATGCAGTAGTAGGGGCTGGTACAATTTTGTCTTTTAAAAAACGTTTAGACAGTTTCATGGGTAAGATGGGTATAGAGGGATATGGGCCAAACGCGGGCAATTGGGACTAGCTTAGGGGGTTAAAAAAAGGGGCAGCATGGACAAGTTGGGCCGAAGGACCTGCTTCCATGCTGTAAACCTCTATGACTCTATGACACTACTTGTGACACTAATAAATAAACTTTAACTTTAACCTGCAAGATCTTCCCTTAGGATATTTAACAGATTTGAAATTTCTGGACAAAAGCAAATTGCTGCAGATACTGAAATCTGAATCTGAATCTGAAACAAAAACAGAAAATGCTGGAAAATCTCAGTAGGTCTGACAGCATCTGTGAAGAGAGAACACAGCCAATGTTTCGAGTCTGGATGACCCTTCGTTGGAAATGTCTGGAATTTCCTTGGGAAAGCTTTCACACTCGCTCTCTCACTGCTCTGTATAAACACATAAATTTGGGTTTCTGTGGGAAAAGACAGGGCTTCAGAGTGTGGGGTGACACACGGCAAACCTTCTATTCTAAGGGTTTGCAGTCAATTTTAAATATCAGTAGATTATTTTCCAAAGCATGGTGCTCTGACATTCTTTAAAGTAGCATTGGAAAAAAAGCAGCAAAGATTAAGTGTCAGCAAATATCAGTGATGACCTCTAACCAACACTTACGCGACCCATCAACCCCGTAATACCAGGACGCAATTTTATGAAGAAACATTTCTCTTTCCTATCTTTTCTGTTCACAGATTGAAGAGAAAAATAATCGTTTCTCTCATGGAAAATGTTTCCTTTACTGTAGAGGATGCCTGCAGAAAAGATCAGCCATGATTGTCCTGATTATCTGCCACTCTGTGACGAGGTAATGGAGTTGTCGCAGGTTGAGAATGGATGAATGGTTCGTTCTGTTTCAATAGTACATGCTGTTGTCTCACAAGCTCATAACAAAATTGAATTTCCAGGCTATTGACATATGCTTGACAAGGAAAGCTATCCGACTATCACAGACCTAGTGTAAAAGAGATTTATTTCTGTCAGGCATCATGCAGTAGTGTGGGTCTGTGGATGTATGTCTTGTTTGTCAATACGCAATGATAAAACTGCCAACACATAACCCCAGCTTTCAGTCTCAATTTCACATGTAGTGGCGTATCCACAGAGGGGCGCCAATGTGCACATGGATAATTTAACTTTTTTTTGCCCTCCAAAATGTGGGCGGCACTGTGGAACAATGGTTAGCACTGCTGCCTCACAGCGCCAAGGACCCGGGTTCAATTCCCGGCTTGGGTCACCGTCTGTGTGGAATTTGCCCGTTCTCCCCATGTCTGCGTGGGTTTCTTCCCACAGTCTGAAAGGCATGCTAGTTAGGTGCATTGACCCAAACAAGCACCAATCTGTGGCGACTAGGGGAATTTCACAGCAGTATTAATGTAAGCCTTACTTGTGCCTAAAAAATAAACTTTAGAAACTTTAATCTTTGCTCTATTTGAATATGCAAATGTTAATTGTAATTCCAATTATCTCATCAGCCCTGTGTCTGAGAAGTGTGAAATGGCTTTCTTAACCTGTTGTTCAAACAAGTTTCATGCTCCCATACAAAGGCTACTCAAATGATATCTTTCACTAACAGGATGCTGCCGTCAGTCCAGAAAGACATCCCGCCTACCAAACCATTGTAAAGTCACGTATGAATTTCATGGCCAGCGTTTTGGCAGGTACGTAGGCCGTACATCCCAATGACTAGCTCATAGAATCAAACAGCAAGTTCCTTCGGTTGTTCTTAAAAGGTCGAGTACAGACTGTACTCAACTAGCCCATGCTTGCAGAATCCAAAACAAAACGTCAACTGTAAGATCTGATTCTGCGACTGGGCAGCACTTGTTAAACAATCTTGAGTGCGCCAGTGCACTAACAACTATTTTAAGATAGTAATGTAGCTCATTTACACTGACTGGAAATGACATACATTCATATGCAGTGACCCATTCTCTACAAATGGAATATATTCAAATCTTACGTATTTTTTGATTATCTGGTAACATGGGGAGTCTATAGAACATAGAACATAGAAAGCCACAGCACAAACAGGCCCTTCGGCCCACAAGTTGCGCCGATCACATCCCCACCTCTAGGCCTATCTATAGCCCTCTATCCCATTAAATCCCATGTACTCATCCAGAAGTCTCTTAAAAGACCCCAACGAGTTTGCCTCCACCACCACCGACGTCAGCCGATTCCACTCACCCACCACCCTCTGAGTGAAAAACTTACCCCTGACATCTCCTCTGTACCTACCCCCCAGCACCTTAAACCTGTGTCCTCTCGTAGCAACCATTTCAGCCCTTGGAAATAGCCTCTGAGAGTCTACCCTATCCAGACCTCTCAACATCTTGGAAACCTCTATCAGGTCACCTCTCATCCTTCGTCTCTCCAGGGAGAAGAGACCAAGCTCCCTCAACCTATCCTCATAAGGCATGCCCCCCAATCCAGGCAACATCCTTGTAAATCTCCTCTGCACCCTTTCAATGGCTTCAACATCTTTCCTGTAATGAGGTGACCAGAACTGCGCGCAGTACTCCAAGTGGGGTCTAACCAGGGTCCTATAAAGCTGCAGCATTATCTCCCGACTCCTAAACTCAATCCCTCGATTAATGAAGGCCAGTACGCCGTACGCCTTCTTGACCGCATCCTCCACCTGCGAGGCCGATTTAAGAGTCCTATGGACCCGGACCCCAAGGTCCTTCTGATCCTCTACACTGCTAAGAATGGTACCCTTCATATTATACTGCTGCTTCATCCCATTGGATCTGCCAAAATGGATCACCACACACTTATCCGGGTTGAAGTCCATCTGCCACTTCTCCGCCCAGTCTTGCATTCTATCTATGTCTCGCTGCAACTTCTGACATCCCTCCAAACTATCCACAACACCACCTACCTTGGTGTCGTCAGCAAACTTACCAACCCATCCCTCCACTTCCTCATCCAGGTCATTTATGAAAATGACAAACAGCAAGGGTCCCAGAACAGATCCCTGGGGCACTCCACTGGTCACTGACCTCCATGCAGAGAAAGACCCCTCCACAGCCACTCTCTGCCTTCTGCAGGCAAGCCAGTTCTGGATCCACAGGGCAACAGCCCCTTGGATCCCATGCCCTCTCACTTTCTCAAGAAGTCTTGCATGGGGGACCTTATCGAACGCCTTGCTGAAGTCCATATAGACCACATCCACCGCTCTTCCTTCGTCAATGTGTTTGGTCACATTTTCAAAGAACTCAACCAGTCTCGTAAGGCACGACCTGCCCTTGACAAAGCCATGCTGACTACTTTTGATCATACTAAACTTCTCTAGATGATCATAAATCCTGTCTCTCAGGATCCTCTCCATCAACTTACCAACCACTGAGGTTAGACTCACCGGTCGGTAATTTCCCGGGCTGTCCCTGTTCCCTTTCTTGAATGTAGGGACCACATCTGCAATCCTCCAATCCTCCGGAACCTCTCCCGTCTCCATCGACGATGCAAAGATCATCGCCAAAGGCTCCGCAATCTCCTCCCTCGCCTCCCACAGTAACCTGGGGTACATCCCATCCGGTCCCGGCGACTTACCAACCTTGATGCCATTCAATAGTTCCAACACATCCTCTTTCTTTATGTCCACATAGAACATAGAACATAGAACATTACAGCGCAGAACAGGCCCTTCGGCCCACGATGTTGCACCGACCAGTTTAAAAAAAAAACTGTGACCCTCCAACCTAAACCAATTTCTTTTCGTCCATGAACCTATCAACGGATCTCTTAAACGCCCCCAAACTAGGCGCATTTACTACTGATGCTGGCAGGGCATTCCAATCCCTCACCACCCTCTGGGTAAAGAACCTACCCCTGACATCGGTTCTATAACTACCCCCCCTCAATTTAAAGCCATGCCCCCTCGTGCTGGATTTCTCCATCAGAGGAAAAAGGCTATCACTATCCACCCTATCTAAACCTCTAATCATCTTATATGTTTCAATAAGATCCCCTCTTAGCCGCCGCCTTTCCAGCGAAAACAATCCCAAATCCCTCAGCCTCTCCTCATAGGATCTCCCCTCCATACCAGGCAACATCCTGGTAAACCTCCTCTGCACCCTCTCCAAAGCCTCCACATCCTTCCTGTAATGTGGGGACCAGAACTGCACACAGTACTCCAAGTGCGGCCGCACCAGAGTTGTGTACAGTTGCAACATAACGCTACGACTCCTAAATTCAATCCCCCTACCAATAAACGCCAAGACACCATATGCCTTCTTAACAACCTTATCTACTTGATTCCCAACTTTCAGGGATCTATGCACACATACACCTAGATCCCTCTGCTCCTCCACACTATTCAAAGTCCTCCCGTTAGCCCTATACTCAACACATCTGTTATTCCTACCAAAGTGAATTACCTCACACTTCTCCGCATTAAACTCCATCCGCCACCTCTCGGCCCAACTTTGCAACCTGTCTAAGTCTTCCTGCAAACTACGACACCCTTCCTCACTGTCTACCACACCACCGACTTTGGTGTCATCAGCAAATTTGCTAATCCACCCAACTATACCCTCATCCAGATCATTAATAAATATTACAAACAGCAGTGGCCCCAAAACAGATCCCTGAGGTACACCACTTGTAACCGCACTCCATGCTCGATCCTTTCTGTCCACCGCAAACCAGCAGTACAACCACCCAGATCCCTTTCCACCGTGAATACCGAGGTAAAGTATTCATTAAGCAGCTCCGCCATTTCTAACGGTTCCGCACAAACTTTTCCCCCTTCACCTTTTAAGGGTCCGATGCCTTCACATCTCATCCTTTTACTCTTGACATATTTGTAGGAAGCCTTGGGATTCTCCTTAATCTTACCCGCCAAGGCCTTCTCATGACCCCTTCTCGCTCTCCTAATTTCCTTCTTAAGCTCCTTCCTACATCCCGTATACTCCTCTAAATCTTTAACACCTCCTAGCTCTCTAAACCTTCTGTACGCCTCTCTTTTCTTATTCACCAGGTTCATCACAACCTTCATGCACCACGGTTCCCGTACCCTACCAACACCCCCCTGTCTCATCGGAACGTTGTCATGCAGAGCTCCAGACAAACATTCCTTGAAAATCCTCCACTTTCCTTCGGTACTTTTCCCCAAGAATGCCTCCTTCCAATTTACCCGTCTAATTTCCTCCCTGATGACACTGTATTTCCCTTTACTCCAGAGAAACACTTTCCTAGCCTGCCTGATCCTATCTCTTTCCAATGCTATCGTGAAGGAGATAGAATTATGATCGCTATCCCCAAGATGCTCACCCACCGAGAGATCCTCCACCTGTCCAGGTTCATTAGCCAGCACCAGATCAAGTACAGCCTCTCCTCTAGTAGGCTTATCCACATACTGTGTCAGGAAACTCTCCTGGACACACCTAACAAACTCCTCTCCATCCAAACCCCTAGCCCTAGGGATATTCCAATCTATGTTTGGGAAATTAAAATCTCCCATCACGACAACTCTGTTATTCCTACATCTCTCCAGGATCTGTTTCCCCATCTGCTCCTCAACATCTCTGTTACTATTGGGCGGCCTATAGAAAACACCCAGCAACGTTACCGACCCCTTCCTGTTCCTAACCTCCACCCACAGAGACTCCGTAGTCAATCCCTCCACGGCGTCCACCTTCTCTACAGCCGTGACACTATCCCTGATCAACAGTGCCACTCCCCCCCCTCTCTTGCCTCCCTCCCTGTCCTTCCTGAAACATCTAAAACCCGGCACCTGAAGCACCCAGTCCTGTCCCTGAGACATCCAAGTCTCCGTAATGGCCACCACATCACAATTCGAAGCAGCAATCCACGCTCTAAGCTCATCCACTTTATTCACTACACCCCTGGCATTAAAATAGACACATCTCAGACCTTCAGCCTGAGCACTTCCCTTCTCCATCACTCGTCTAACCTCCCTCTTACCCTGTTTACATTCCTTATCTATTTGCGAGCTAACCTCCTCGCTCTCAGTCCCCTCATTTCGATTCCCTCCCCCCAACCTTTCTAGTTTAAAGTCTTTCCAGTAGCCTTAGCCAACCTTCCCGCCAGGATATTGGTCCCCCTGGGATTCAAGTGCCACCCGTCTTTTTTAAACAGGTCACACCTGCCCCTAAAGAGGTCCCAATGATCCAAGTACCCAAATCCTTGTCCCTTGCTCCAGTCCCTCAGCCACGCATTCAAGTCCCTCAGCCACGCATTCAGATTCCCCATTGCTATTTCCACGGCAATGGTTTGATCAATTCGAGTTGTCTTGTCAACCAATCCGTATCCATTTCTCCTGTAGTAGATATTGGGTGGACGTTTCTGGCCATTCACGCCAATGGGATTCTCCGGTCCCGCTGCAGTGAATGGAGATTTGGCTGAGTGTCAAATTCTCCGTTCTCGCTTGCAGCAGCGATGGGACATAAAAATTCCAGCCATTGTGATTGATGAAATTTGGAATTCTGATATTTGTCTCACTGAGTGCAAGACAGAAAGCTTCAGCTACTTATCTCTTTTTAGCAGCACGGAGAGAAATCAGGATAATTGACCAAAACCTTGTTCAGGAGATAGGCTTTTAAGGAGTGTCTTGAAGGAAGAGGGTGCTAGAAAGGCAGAGAGTCCTGGGAAGGAAAAGTCATCACTTTGTATCTGGGCTACTGAAGGCATGGCGGCCATGATGGAAATCAGAGGTCAACAAGAGGTCAGAATTGGAGGAAAGCAGTGATTTCTGGTGTTTGCAGGGTTGGAGGATGCTTCAGAGATAGGGATGGGCACAATTCGAGCATGGAGATGCGAATTTTAAGATCAAGATGATGGTGGACTGCAAACCAATGTTTCTCAGTGGCACAGAGGTAATAGGTGAACCGAACTTTGTGCAAGTTAGGATACAGGCAGCAGAATTTTGGAGGAGCTCTTTCTGATAGTCTACTTTTAGAAGTAGTCATGGGCTCTGCTTCAGTCACTAACTCTGTAATGCAACCCACTGCCCTATGTATGGCTCTCTGTGTAAATTATTTCCTCTATTTTCTGTGCTAAATGTTACATTTCATCATATACGTATTCAACTTTCCACTTGTATTTTGGGAGTTATGAAGCTACAAGTACAAAAACAACTAATTTCACTGAATTATGTCCAAAACCGCAAGGATACCTGAAATCTGACACCTAGAATCATAGAATAGTATCATAGAAACCCGACAGTGCAGAAAGAGGCCATTCGGCCCATCGAGTCTGCACCGACCACAATCCCACCCAGGTCCAATCCCCATATCCCTACATATTTTACCCGCTAATCCCTCTAACCTACGCATCCCGGGACACTAAGGGGCAATTTAGCATGGCCAATTAACCTAACCCGCACATCTTTGGATTGTGGGAGGAAACTGGAGCACCCGGAGGAAACCCACGCAGACAAGGGGAGAATGTGCAAACTCCACGCAGACAGTGACCCAAGCCGGGAATCGAACCCAGGTCCCTGGAGCTGTGAAGCAGCAGTGCTAACCACTGTGCTACCGTGCCACCCCTGGCATTAGGCCCTTTGCGATTTCTAATGAGGAGGTCTATTGCCTGTTTTGGGATCTCATCCCAAAATTGAGTTGTCCTGAACACAACCAGCACCACCCCACTGGGTTCATGAAAGCCAGATCCACACACAGTCAAAACAGTGAGGTCTTTAAAATTTCCCAGAGAACCAATTACTAAAACAACATGAAATTAGTTACAAAGGCCAATGCCAAACCTTTACTTGGTCATCACCTTCTTCCCACCCCAGGTCTCCTGAAGGGACCTGCTCAAATTCACTGGTGAGATGTCCGAGGGCATAGGGTGGATGTTTACAGCTCCCAGGTTTAATTTAAATTGGGTACAATTTCAAATGGATATTGGACCCACCTGTTCTGGAGCAAGAGTGTGTTCCCTGTGTTCAGTTCATACTGGTATAATGGTGCTAGCTAATCCTTAGCTCCGCATTTTTCACTGTACACTACTACCCCCACTGGGCAACAAGAATCCATCACGCAAACCTGCCTCCCATCCATTGCCTCTATCTGTACTTCCTGCTGCCTCAGCAAAGTGACCAGCATAAGTAAGGACGCCACGCACCCCGGACATTCTCTCTTCCACCTACTTTCGTCAGGAAAACGATACAAAAGTCTGAGGTCACATACCAACCGATTCAAGAACAGCTTCTTCCCTGCTGCCATCAGACTTTTGAATGGACCTACCTTGCATTAAGTTGATCTTTCTCTACACCCTAGCTATGACTGTAGCACTACATTCTATACTCTCTCGTTTCCTTCTCTATATACGGTATGCTTTGTCTGTGTAGCGCGCAAGAAACAATACTTTTCACTGTATGCTAATACATATGACAATAATAAATCAAATCAAATTAAATCAAACTGCTGTAAAATGATGGATTGCTTAAAAATCCCTTGAATGTTTGTTAATGGAAGTGGTTTTGTTTTGATGCCCATATAGGGAAACCAATCATTTTCAAAGCAACTCTAAAAACAGATATTTAACGTTTCTGTTTAAAAATTGCATGAAGGATAATTCTTTGAATTACATAGTGAATTTAAACTTGTATTGACACAGAATCGATCGTCAGTAAGCCATTATGAATGAGACACCTATGTCCTTCGGAATCATTGTACTCTGAATATTTATATAATCAATAAAATGTGGAAAGAATTGCTCCAATGATGCCCAATAAGATTTATCCGCATTTCTAATCAGCAATGATTTCTAGGTGGAGTGTTCTTATTTTTTCAATAATTAAGCATGAATGATAATTTTATCATTGAAGATGAATCATTATTGTGGTTCATTCACTCACCAGAAGTGAACTGGACCAGCCATAGAAATGCTGTGACTGCAAGAATAGGTCAGACGTTAGGAATCCTGCAGCGAGTAACTCAAACTCCTGACTCCCCAAAGCCTGTCCACCTTCTACAAGGCACAAGTCAGGAATGTGACGGAATATTCTCCACTTGACTGGATAAGTGCAGCTCTAAAAACACTCAGGAAGCTTGACACCATTCAAGACAAGACAGTCTATTAGATTGGCACGCCATCCACAAGCATTTACTCCCTCCACTACTGATGAACAACTGCAGCAGTGTGTACCATCTACAAGATGCACTGCAGGAATTCACCAAGGCTCCTTAGACAGCACCTTTCAAACCCACGACCACTACCATTGAGAAGGACAAGAGCAACAGATACATGGGAACACCAAGTTCCCCCCCAAACCACTCACATCCTGACTTAGAAATATATCGCCGTTCCTTCACTGTCACTGGGTCAAAATCCTGGAACTACCTCCCTAACAGCACTGTGGGTGTATCTACACCACATGGACTGCTGGAATTCAAGAAAGTGGCTGACCACCAACTTCTTAAGGGCAATTAGGGATGGGCAATAAATACTATCCTAGCCAGTGATGTGCCACATCCCATGAGTGAATTTAAAACAAAAACTAATGACACCACAGCTCATAAGTGTTGTTAGCCTTTCACATTGAACATGGCACAGTGGCACAGTTGTTGGTACTGCTGCCTCACAACGCCAGGGGCCCGGGTTCAAGTCTGGCTTTAGGATACCATCTGTATGGAGTTTGCACGTTCTCCCCGTGTCTGTGTGGATTTCGTCCAGGTTTTCCCTGGTTTCCTCTCACAGTCCAAAGATGTGCAAGTTAGATTGGTTGGCAATGCTTCTTAGTGTCAGGGGGTAAATACGTGGGGTTACGCAGATAGGGCTTGGGTGGGATTGTTAGTACAGGTTCGATGGGCTGAATGGCCTCCTTCTGTATTCTATGATTCCCTCAAATGCATTGTACCGGAGGTGTGGCACTGTGGTGTTTTGGAATCCCATGCATCGCATTAGTTAAACAAACTCTCCTTGGTGATTTCCAATGAGACCTGCCAAGGATAACCCCAATATCGCAATTTTTTTATTATCCTGGAAATGCTGAATTCTATTCAATGATTCACTGTTTCAATGCTGTCCAAGACGACTTTTTTCGAATTGCCTTATGTGTCTCTTTTTACTTTTTGGTACAAGCAGAGCGAGTAATAGAAAAATCAATTGTATTCCAATTGCGGGGAGATTTTCATTACTCATTTTTGACTTTCCCATTTGTGTGATGTCTCCCTTAATCATTGAACAGAAGGAGATAATAAAATGCTGAGACAGACTAATGCAACAACAATTGCTTTGAAGTAATTTGGATCTAGAAAGGGAAAGTCCTGATCTGATCAACCTCCTCGACTTATTTGAGGAAGTAAATCCCAGTGGACTCCATTAGTTTTACATGGGATGTGGGAGTCACTGGCTGGGACAGGATTTGTTGCCCTTGAACTAAGTGTCTTGCTCGGCCATTTTGAAGAGTAATTAAGGGTCAATCACATTACCGGTGGGTCTGGACCCACATGTAGGCCAGGCCACATAAGGATAGAATGATTTTCTTCCCTAAAGGACATTAGTGAAACAGATAGATTGTTATGACAATCAATGATGATTTAATAGTCACCATCATTCATAGAATCATAAAATCCCTGCGGTGCAAAAAGGGTTGATAAGGTAAATGTAGACTAAATGTTTCCTTTCTGGGACAATCTAGAACAGGAGGTCACAGGTATAGGTTGAGAGGTGGTAGACTTAAAACTGAGATGAGGAGGAACTATTTCTCGCAGAGGGTTGTGAATTTTTGGAACTCGCTGCCCCACAGCGCAGTGGAGTCTGAATCACTAAATGGATTCAAGAAGATAGATATATTTCTGATAAAAAAACAGGTTAAAGGGATATGGTGAACAAGTAGGGAGGTGGATTTGAGACCAGGGAGAGATCAGCCATGATCTGATTGAATGACAGAGCAGGCTTGAAGGGCTGAATTGCCTACTTCTGTTCCTAATTCCTATGTTCCCATGTAAGTCTACAAAATATTTACAGGAAGGACAGGGTGGATAAGGAAAAATTGTTTCCACTAGTTGAAGGCTCTCGAACCAGGGGCCATAATCTAAAAATTAGGGCTAAGCCATTCAGGAGAGATGTTAAACAACACCACTGGTGCCTTGAAGAGTGTACATATAACAAAGAAAGAAGTGCTTGAAGTCTTAAAGCGCATCAAGATAGATGAATCCCCGGGACCTGATGAAACGTATCCCAGCACACCGTGGGAGGCTAGGGAGGGAATTGCAGTCCCCTAGCAGAGATATTTGAGTCATCGATAGTCACAGGTGAGGTGCCTGAAGATTGGAGGGTGGCAAATGTTGTGCTTTTGTTTAAGGGGTGCAGGGAAAAGCCTGGGAACTACAGGTTGGTGAGCCTCACACCTGTAGTGGGTAAATTGTTAGGAGGTATTTTGAGAGACAGGATCTACAGGCATTTAGAGATGTAAGGACTGATTAGGGACAGTCAGCATGTCTTTGTAAGCGGAAAATCATGTCTCACAAATTTGATTGAGTTTTTTGAAGGGGTAACCAAGAAGGTAGATGAGGGGAGTGCAGTTAATGTTGTCTACATGGACTTTAGCAAGGCCTTTGACAAGGTAACACATGGTAGGTTGCTGCATAAGGTTAAATCTCAAAGGATCCAGGGTGAGGTAGCTAAATGGATACAAAATTGGTTTGATGACAGAATAAGAAGTCTCACAACACCAGGTTAAAGTCCAACAGGTTTATTTGGTAGCAAATACCATAAGCTTTCGGAGCGCTGCTCCTTCGTCAGATGGAGTGGAAATGTGCTCTCAAACAGTGCACAGAGACACAACATCAAGTTACAGAATACTGATTAGAATGCGAATCCCTAAAGCCAGGGATTAAAGGTACAGACAATGTGGGTGGAGGGAGCATTAAACACAGGTTAAAGAGATGTGTATTGTCTCCAGACAGAACAGCTAGGGAGATTCTGCAAGCCCAGAAGGCAAGCTGTGGGGGTTACTAATAATGTGACATAAATCCAACATCCCGGTTTAGGCCGTCCTCATGTGTGCGGAACTTGGCTATCAGTTTCTGCTCAGCGACTCTGTGCCATTGTGTGTCGTGAAGGCCGCCTTGGAGAACGCTTACCTGAAGATCCAAGGCTGAATGCCCATGACTGCTGAAGTGCTCCCCCACAGGAAGAGAACAGTCTTGCCTGGTGATTGTCGAGCGGTGTTCATTCATCCGTTGTCGTAGCGTCTGCATGGTTTCCCCAATGTACCATGCCTCTGGACATCCTTTCCTGCAGCGTATCAGGTAGACAATGTTGGCCGAGTTGCAAGAGTAGGTACCGTGTACCTGGTAGATGGTGTTCTCACGTGAGATGATGGCATCCGTGTCGATGATCCGGCACATCTTGCAGAGGTTCCTGTGGCAGGGTTGTGTGGTGTCGTGGTCACTGTTCTCCTGAAGGCTGGGTAGTTTGCTGCAGACAATGGTCTGTTTGAGGTTGCGTGGTTGTTTGAAGGCAAGAAGTGGGGGTGTGGGGATGGCCTTGGCGAGATGTTCGTCTTCATCAATGACATGTTGAAGGCTCCGGAGGAGATGCCGTAGCTTCTCCGCTCCGGGGAAGTACTGGACGACGAAGGGTACTCTGTCCACCACTGATGACAGAAGACAGAGGGTGGTTGTAGAGGGTTGTTTTTCAAACTGGGGGCCAGTGACCAGTGGTGTGCCTCAGGGATCAGTGCTGGGTCTATTGTTATTTGTTATTTATATTCATGATTTGATGAAAATTGAGTAGGAGGCATGGTTAGTAAGTTTGCAGATATCACCAGGATTGATGGCATAGTGGACAGTGAAGAAGATTATCTAGGATTGCAAAGGGGTCTTGATCAATTGGGCCAGTGGGCTGATGAATGGCAGATGGAGTTTAATTTAGATAAATGCGAGGTGATGCATTTTGGATGATGGAACCAGGGCAGGACTTACTCAGTTAATGGTAGGGTGTTGGGGAGAGTTATAGAACAAAAAGATCGAGGGGTACAGGTTCATAGCTCCTTGAAAGTGGAGTCACAGGTGGACAAAGAAGGCATTCAGCATGCTTGGTTTCATTGGTCAGAACATTGAATACAGGAGTTGGGACGTCTTGTTGAAGTTGTACATGACATTGGTAAGGCCACACTTGGAATACTGCGCACAGTTCTGGTCACCCTATTATCGAAATGATATTATTAAACTAGAAAGAGTGCCGAAAAGATTTACTAGGATGCTACTGGGACTTGATGGTTTGCGTTATAAGGAGAGGCTGAATAGACTGGAACTTTTTTCTCTGAAGCGTAGGAGGCTGAGGGGTGATCTTATAGAGGGCTATAAAATAATGAGGGGCACAGATTCAGCTAGATAGTCAATATCTTTTCCAAATATAGGGGAGTCTAAAACTAGAGGGCATAGGTTTAAGGTGAGAGGGGAGAGATACAAAAGTGTCCAGAGGGGCAATTGTTTCACACAGAGGATGGTGAGTGTCTGGAACAAGCTGCCAGAGGTAGTAGTAGAGGCGGGTACAATTTTGCCTTTTAAAAAGCGTTTTGATAATTACATAGGTAAGATGGGGAGAGAGGGAAATGGGCCAAACACGAGCAATTGGGACTAGCTTAGGGGTTAAAAAAAGGGAAGCATGGACAAGTTGGGCCGAAGGGTCTGTTTCCATGCTGTAAACCTCTATGACTATCACTCTATAACACTTCTACACGCAGAGAGTGGTGGAGGTTTGGAATTCTCTTCTTCGAACGGCAGTAGATGCTCACTTAATTGTTAGGTTTAAGTCTGAGATAGACATTTTTTTATTGAGCAGGGGTATCAAGGGATATGGGCCCAGGGCAAGCACATGGAGTTGACCATAGATCAGCCATGATCTTTTTGAATGGCGGAGGGGCTGAATGGCCTACTCCTATTCCTATGTTCCTACATCACCAGGAGTGGTGGTTGCTGTCAGCAATGCAGCCAACAGAGACCCAGGAATAAATGAGGGTCCCAAGCTACAAGTGGGTGAGGTGGGGGTTGGCAGGAGGTGGGGGAGAGGAATCGCAGGCAAAGGCTCGGGAGGGGGGTGGTGGGGGGGGGGGGGGGGGGGGGGGGAGGGGAGGAGGGCTCTCAGCATCCCACCCCCCTCTCCTCCTCCACTTCCCAATGCCAGATGCTTGATTAGACACTGAGTGACCGACAATGAGAAACTGGGAACCTGTAATCAAACATGCCAGGATCACTTTTTGGCCTCCCTGCATGGTGTCTTTCCCTCCCACTGCGAGTTGAATAACAACAGTGGCAGGAGGAGGCCCTTGAGTAGGCATTGATTACTCATTTAATGTCCTTAATTGGTGGCAGGGCAGGGCAGGAAGGTCAGCCACGAGCTTTCCGGTCCTGGGCTTAATCGGGGCAGGCACAAGAAAGTAGTGGTGTCCGCACTTGGCACCCTCTCACTTGACTAAATGTCCCCCCCCCCCTCCCCTCCCACCCCCCAACCCCCCCGCTCCCCCGGCACCACCACACTAACCCCAGGGGAAGGCATTGACTTTCTTCCGTAACCTGTGAACTATGCCCTCAGGATATGGAGGGTACTTTAAAATGCAAATTATTTCCAGAATCACATTGCTCATGCATCAGTGCCAACTCTTCAGTTGACATCAGTTGGATGCTGAGTGCTCCCTCATTGACCTTCAAACTTGCACCTTAGTTTCCTTTCCCTTAATTTTCGCCTGCCACTTCTCGGCTCTCTCTTTCTCCTTCAGCCTTGCCAAAGACTGCCAATGAGTTCAATACCTATTCTAAAGGTCGAATAAATTCATGTCTTCTGTTTTGCCACTTCCCTTTCTTTTAATAGCTGCATCCTTTTAACTCTTGCACAGATGAAATATTCTGCCCTCAAACTATAAGTGGAATTGTGAATGAGCATGCAAATGGATAACCAATGAATATAGAGTGTTTTAATATCTTCTAATTCTGTGCGGCTTTACACTTGTTAATTCTTTAACATTGAAGTGCAGCAGGAATTAGAAATTAGCTCCGTGATAAACTTATTACTTCTTAATTGTCCAATTAATTTGTTGAATTCAGATACACGCCCAGATAATAGACTAACTGTTGTTCTTTCTGCTTTTAAATGACATTGAAAGGCAAGAGCCTTGTAATGTTTCGACTGGTTAGAAGGTTGGTTCAACAAGGAAGTGCACACAAAACTCAGCCACATCTCCCACCAGAACCTATGTCCTCACACCAGTGTGCTGCCACACTACCAGAAGGATATGGAAGCTTTGGAGAGAGTGCAAAGAAGGTTCACTTGCCTGGTCTCGAGGACGTTGCTATCAGGAGAGGTTGAATAATCTAGGATGGTTGTCATAGAATCATGGAATCCCTACAATGCAGAAGGAGGCCATTCGGCCCATTGAGTCTGCACCGACCACAATCTCACCCAGGCCTTATCCCCATAACCCCATATATTTACCCTACTAGTCTCCCTGACACTAAGATCAATTTAGCACGGCCAATCAACCTAACCTGCACATCTTTGGACTGTGGGAAGAAACCGGAGCACCCGGAGAAAACCCACGCAGACATGTGGAGAATGTACAAACTCCACACAGACAGTGACCCAAGCCGGGTATCGAACCTGGGTCCTTAGCACTGTGAGGCAGTAGTGCTAACCGCTGTGCCACCGTGCCGCCCCAGATATGGAGGCTTTCGCTGGAAAGATGGAGGCTAAGGGGGGAACCTGATGGAGGTCTACAAAATTATGAGAGGCAGAGATGCCATGGATAGTCAGAGGCTTTTTTCCCAGGGTGGAAGTGTCAATTACAATGGGGCACAGGTTCAAGGTGAGAGGGGGAAAGTTTAAGGGAGATGTGCGGGGGAAAGTTTCTTACGCAGAGAGTGGTGAGTGCCTGGAATACACTGCCAGAGCAGGTGATGGAAGCAGGCACATTAGCAACATTTAAGAGGCATCCGGATGGATATGTTAATAGGGAGGGAATAGAGGGATACAGACCGGGTAAGGGCAGAAGGTTCTTTTTAGCTTAGCTAGGGTATCGTGATCAGCACGGGCTTGGAGGGCCGAAGGGCCTTTTCCTGTACTGTACTGTTCTTTGTTCTTTGCATATATAAAATCTAGTATATGTGTAATATTGGCCAAATATTAAATCATTTGCATTATAGCATTCCTGTATTTGTCAAAGCAGGTTTAACCAAAGATTATAACACTCAAATTTGTGACAGTCAAATCTGTCATTTATGTACTGACTCAGAATCCTTTCGTCTATGATGTAGCTTCTACCTAAAGTGTTACATTTGATGGAAAAGAAAGGTTTACATGATGAATTATGTTGCTACATCTGCTACTTATGTTTCTTTTTAGCGTATGAGACAGAGAATAACACTCAAAACGAGTGCAGCTTTGCAAAAAGCACCAACATGCAGAGAGAATGCTTCTGAAAGCAGTTAGGGTAAGCTTTCATTAGGTAAGTGCAGTTGTGATGGGAGCTTGGAGTGGCTGTCGGCCTGTGTTTTGAACCACAGTGATAAGAGTAGTTTTTATTTTAAGATAAGCAGGATTTATTTTACTACTTACCTTTCAGTTGGAGGAGAGCGGCATTCAGCTTTGTGGTAAGTGTTTGTGCGATGATCGAAGTGCTCGAGTAGAGAGCTTTATAATAATGATGCATGGATCTCAATTCTTATATGACTTCACCAGGGTGTGGATTTATCTGTTTGCGAGCGAAAACTTCTCTGTAATTGTCACAGAATTGTGTGTCCAATGTTAAAGACCATTGGGAGGGATTTCGATTTATGCATTGTGACTGTAAAATGTCGATATTTGCAGATATTTCAGCACTGCATATAAACCAAAAGTTTGAATTTACTCCAACAGTGAACAGATGAAGAAAATATTAAATGCAGAAATGCATTTACATAGCACCTTTCACAACCTGAGGATGTTCCACAGCACCAATGGGATACTTCTGAAATGTGGCACGGTGGCACAGTGTGGTTAGCATTGCTGCCTCACAGCGCCAGGGACCCGGGTTCGATTCCCGGCTTGGGTGACAGTCTGTATGTAGTTTGCACATTCTCCCCATGTCTGCATGGGTTCCCTCTGGGTGCTCTGGTTTCCTCTCACAGTCCAAAGACGTGCTGGTTCGGTGCACTGACCATGTTAAATTCTTTCTCAGTGTACCCGAACAGGTGCCAGAGTGCGGCGACTCGAGGATTTTCACATTACATTGTTAATGTAAGCTTACTTTTGACACCAATAAATAAAATTTAAATGTTATCATTGTTGTAAAGTAGGGAAGTGTATGCATGCCTATTTGTGTACAGCTCGATCCCAGGACCAGCTATGAGATAATCAGTTAATTTGTTTCAGATAAAATCAAAATACTGTGGATGCTGGAATCTGAAACAAAAACAGAAAATGCTGGAAAATCTCAGCAGGTCTGGCAGCATCTGTAATGAGAATAGAGCCAACGTTTCAAGTCAGGATGATGCTGTGTCAGATAGAATTCATCAATTGCCATGGTGGGATTGTGTCATAGAATCCTACAGTGCAGAAGGAGACCATTCGGCCCATCAAGTCTGCACCAACCACAATCCCACCCAGGCCCTATTCCCACAATCCCATGCATTTGCTCTAGCTAGTCCCCCTAACACAAAGGGGCAATTTAGCATTGTCAATCCACCTAACCCGCACATCTTTGGATTGTGGGAGGAAACCGGAGCATCCGGAGGAAATCCACGCAGACATGGAGAGAACATGCAGACTCCTCACAAACAGTAACCCAAGCCAGAAATCGAACCCAAGTCCCTGGCACTCTGAGGCAGCAGTGCTAACCATTGTGTCACCATGTCCCAGAGCTTTAAGCTGGGCTTCTAGATTGCTAGTCTAGTGACATTACCACTGCGCCACCATATCTCCATCTCTGACGAAGGGTCATCCTGACTCGAAATACTGGCTCTATTTTCTCACCACAGATGCCGTCAGACCAACAGAGGCTTTCCAGCATTTTCTGTTTTTGTAATCAGTTTAAGACATGGGTTGAGGCTGTGGAGAAGGGGAACCCTGCACAGAGGAGGGTGGCACAGTGGTTAGCACTGCTGACTCACAGCACCTGGGACCCAGGTTCAATTCCAGCCTTGTGTGACTGTGTGGGGTTACAGGGATAGGACCTGGGTGAAATTGTGTTCGGTGCAGACTCGATGGGCCAAATGGCCTCCTACTGCACTGTCGGGATCCTATGATTCCATGAAGGACGAGAGGTCTCCACAAAAGACCCACCCTGGCTTTCCAGGAAGCACTTCTCCTACCCACCCAGGAGAATGCCTGAACCATCACAGATTCACAAAGGAGGTAGTCACAGGACCGTGTCATGTTCTCTAACAGAACCTGCAGTATCACACAAGGGTGAGGACAGCGCTGCCAGTGGCTGTTCCAGTCACTGTTGCCCTGTATTACTATATTTTAGTATTTGTTTCGGGCAGAATAGGTAACATAGTGGCCATCTCCCATTGCTTCACCCGGGAGGTGTTGGAAGCCTCGTTTGCCAGGAGAGGTGATTTAATTGTTTTATTTTCTCTGAGTAAAGAATGGAGCTGGAATTCCCAGGACAGCAGAATTCCCAATGGTGCAGGAAGCCATCAACTGCACGCACGAGACCCTGTGGCATGTCAAGTGGGAGAGGTACAGGAACTGCAAGAGCTACAGCTGGTGTGTGACCATGGACAGACCACCATGTTGGGGAAAGCCCACTATCCTGGCAGATGCCACCGCGCCTTCATCACCTGAGCTTTTCCGGCTGCTCTAAGGCCTTGGGCGGTTTCACTTGTACTGTAGTGGAAACTGAGTTTGTGGCACCTGCAAGTGCAGTCACAGAGTTAGCTGCCACTCCAAGACTCCAAGCTCTGCACCATGCCCTGTGCCACACTGGGGCCAGACTCTTCCATGCTCTTTGACAGTGACAAGAGGCTGTCTGACTGGCTTGCCAATGCTTCGCTCAATGTGCTGATTCATCAACAATCTCCAGTATAACACCCCAACAAGCCTTCAAGTGACCCCCCCACCCACCCCCCCCCGCCCCCGCCCCAGTCACAGAACCCCTATGCAACCTTGGTCCCCTGTTAAGCTGGTATACAAGTTTTTATTTCCTGCCCACCCCCCACTCCCCATCCCGGCCTGGTGGTAGTCATGTATGCCTGGTGACTCACCATGCACAGGCCCCAACTTTTAACTGCTCTCTGAAGTTCACGAAGTGCCTGCATCTGAGTTGGTGTCTGCGAATTGGAGATCGAGTGGTGATTCCTCATCAAGGGTGCTGTGCTGTTTTTTTTGGTCTTCTTACAGAGGCTGTTGTGGCTGGTCGGGCAACTGTTCTTGGGCGTCTGAAAGCAGGGGACGATTGGGTGATGGAAAAGGGGTTGGGGTGGATAGCAAGACATCCATGGTCACACCATCAGTGGCGTACATTTCGTGTGGGTGAGGGTGAGGTAGGATTTGTAAAGGGTAAGGCAGGAACACACTGTCATCCTCAGTGTTCTCAGTCGCGCTGGATTCAATGGACTCCATAACAGCTGGCACTGTAACATCACCTCTGTGGTAGTTATCCCCTTAAGGGAAAAACAGCAGACCAACTGGGACTCAGGATGGGTAATCGCTCCAGGGGGTGGAGCTCTCTTAGGCAGGAGACATGCAGACAACAAGCTGCAGCCAGGAAGCTGCTGAACCGTTCTTTTGGTAAATACCCTTTGTGTTCATTAATGAAGTCGGTGAAAGTGCATCTTTACAAACTCCTTCATAGGTCTTAAGTGGTGGAGACGTGTGTGTCTCCAGAAGTTCTGCTCTGCTCCCTCATATTGTCTGCAAATCTGTCATGAAAGAGAGAGGGTAGAATGTCAGTGAGTGTCTCACTGCCATAGCCGAATAGCTGGAGTTATGTGGCGGCTGCAAGAATTAAGTGTGTGGCTGGCATCATTGGAGGGTATGTGAGGATGAGATGGAATATCATAGAATCATAGAATCCCTACAGTGCAGAAGGAGGCCATTTGGCCCATCGAGTCTGCACCGACCACAATCCCACCCAGGCCCTATTCCCGTAACCGTGCATATCTACCCTGCTAATCCCCCTGACACTAGGGGATTATGAATTTAACGTGACCAATCAACCTGACCCGCACACCTTTGGACTGTGGGAGGAAACCGGAGCATTCGGAGGAAACCCACGCAGACACGGGGAGAATGTGACACAGACAGTGATCCGAGGCTGGAATTGAACCCGGGTCCCCGGGTGCTGTGAGGCAGCAGTGCGAGCCAGTGTGCCACTGTGCCACCCAAAATATCTGAATGTTTAGCCTGAGTCCTGACTGTTTGGGGCTGTACCAATGGGGGAATGATGGGGATGCAGTACAAGCGTGAAAAGTTGGTGGTGTGGTGTGTCGGAGACATCCTGCATCCCCCCCGTATGAGGTCATTGAATTGTCAGGTCCTGGGGGACATGATCCTTCGGTCGATCTCCCTCCCTCCTCCCATTCCTTTTGAAGGCCGTTCCATGTGGGCCTCCTGTGGCAAGATGGCCTCTCTCCTCTTTATCACCATGGCTAAGGTCACCAGAGCCGTTCCGGAGTCCTCATTCTTTCCTTGTGGTTCCATTGATTTTGTTTCTTTCTGCAACCAACTGTAGTGCTGGCAGACGTCAGCAGCTTCCTTTCAAACTGCGTGGTTCCCTTTTAAGAGCAAGAGGTCTGTCTTTAAGATCTGGAGGCGAGCTGCTTTGTATGCTAACCGTTAGGCCCCCTGTTGATCATTCAAGCCAGTCACCAGCACAGGTTGAATTTGGTTGAAGACGGCAATTGTGGAATTGAAGAGGCAACTCGAGATTTGCCTCCTGCCCCACTCAGTGGGACCAGGGGTGGCCAATTGGAGTGTTATGATCCTTCACCTCAAAAATGGGTGCAGGCCTATTTTTAGCCCTTGAATATCTGTTTAAATAATAACTTCTAGCATGCATAGCACGACATGAGAAAACAATTGTGTTTAATAATGGCGAGTTGTTATGACAACAGTCTGCTACTTTTCTAGGGTAAGGTAATAGCATTGAGGTATGAAGTGACTCATTGTCATTTAATTGAATGGTATGAGTTGAAGACACAGTGCAGTTTACTGACCGGACATGCACAGACAGAGAGGCATCCATATTTAGAATTAACTAGAACCTTTTCAGAAATAGTTGACGTATTTCTCTCCGACAGAGTAAGCTTTTAGTTCACTGGGCAGCATTCCTGCCTCTGAGGCAGAAGGTGCAAGGTTCGAATGTCACTCCAGACAGACATGATGGGTGGGATTTTCCGGCTGCGCTCTCCCTGTAACTGGAAAATCCCGCCTGAGGTCAATGGACCTTTCCATGGTCTGCCCCTCACCCGCCCTGATTCCCGTGATAGGTGGAACGGTAAAATTAGCTCCAATGAGTGGAGACCAGAGCTCCGGTTTTGCCGTACACTGGGATGTACGCTTCCCGCTGGTAGGTGTGGGTAGCTTCTCTCATTATATCTGTTGTGGGAGCCCATTAACCTTCCCACTGCAAAGTACTAACCACCATGTCAATTGGGATAACAACGGCTATGATCATGGATGGAGAAATCGCAGTTTGAGCTGGCAAGCTGTTAATCAGTTTTTGATTTGATTTGATTTATTATTGTCACATGTATTAACATACAGTGAAAAGTATTGTTTCTTGCGCGCTTTACAGGCAAAACATACCGTTCATAGAGAAGGAAACGAGAGAGTGCAGAATGCAGTGTTACAGTCATAGCTAGAGTGCAGAGAAAGATCAACTTAATGCAAGGTAGGTCCATTCAAAGGTCTGAAGGCAGCAGAGAAGAAGCTGTTATTGAGTTGGTTGGTACATGACCTCAGACTTTTGTATCTTTAACGCGACGGAAGAAGATGGAAGACAGAATTTCTGGGGGGGCGTGGGGTCCTTAATTATACTGGCTGCTTTGCCAAGGCGGCGGGAAGTGTAGACAGAGTCAATGGATGGGAGGCTGGTTTGCATGATGGATTGGACTACATTCATGACCTTTTGTAGTTTCTTGCAGTCTTGGGCAGAGCAGGAGCCATACCAAGCTATGATAATAACCAGAAAGAATGCTTTCTATGGTGCATCTGTAAAAAGTTGGTGATCTGGATACCTAAAAACATGAAGCTGTCAACACTTTCTCCTTCGTCCCCGTTGATGTAGACAGGGGCATGTTCTCCACTACGCTTCCTGAAATCGATGAGAATCTCCTTCATTTTGTTGGCATTGAGGGAGAGATTATTGTCACCGCACCCGTTCACCAGATTCTCCATCTCATTCCTGTAATTCGTCTCATCATTGCTGGAGATCCGACCCACTACGGTGGTGTCATCAACAAATTTGAAAATCGAGTTGGGGGGGAATTTGGCCACACAGTCATAGGTGTATAAGGAGTATAGTCGGGGGCTGAGAACACAGCCTTGTGAGGCACCGGTGTTGAGGATGATCGTGGAGGAGGTGTTGTTGCCTATCCTTACTAATTGTGGTCTGTGGATTCGGAACTTCAGGATCCAGTTACAGAGGGAGGGGCCGAGGCCCAGGCCACAGAGTTTGGGGATAAGTTTCATAGGAATCAGTCTCTAAATAACTTACATATATATCGTTCCATTAATGTAGGAGCTTCACAGGAATGTTATCAAATGAAATTTGACACCGAGCCACATAAGGGAATATTAGGACAAATTTGGTCAAAGAGGTTGGTTTTAGACCATAAGACCATAAGACATAGGAGCAGAATTAGGCCACTCGGCCCATCGAGAATGCTCCGCCATTCAATCATGGTTGATATTTTTCTCATCCCCATTCTCTTGCCTTTTCCCCATAATCCCTGATCGCCTCATTAATCAAGATCCTATCTATTTCTGTCTTAATGGACTCAATGACCTGGCCTCCACAGCCTTCTGTGGCAAAGAGTTCCACAGATTCACCACTCACTGACTGAAGAAATTCCCCCTCATCTCTGTTTTAAAGGATCATCCCTTTAGCCTGAGGTTGGGCCCTCTGGATCTAGTTTTTCCTACTAGTGGAAACATCCTCTCCATGTCCACTCTATCCAGGCCTTGCAGTATCCTATAAGTTTCAGTAAGATTCCCCCTCATCCTTCTAAACTCCAATGAGTACAGACCCAGAGTCCTCAACCGTTCCTCATATGACAAGCTCTTCATTGTTTTAAGGAATAACATAAAGAAAGAAAGGAGGCAGCAAGGTTTGTACAGAAGAGGTTTATAAAAATAGTCCCAGGATAAGAAAGTCCAGTTAGTGAGGATAGATTGGAGAGGTTGGGACTGTTCTCCTTGGAGTGAAGAAGGCCGAAAGGAAATTTGATCGAGATGTCCATAATCATGAGGGGGCTGGACAGAGTAGATTGGGAGAAGCTGTTACCGCTCGTGAAAGGATCGAGAACAAGAGGGCGCAGAGTTTGCAAAGGAATAAATGTGATATGAGAAAAACTTTTTCACACAGCAAGTGGTTCGGTTCTGGAACTCACTGCCTGTTAGTGTGATTGAGGTAGGTTCCGTTGAGGCATTCAAGAAGGCATTAGATGATTATTTGAACAGAAACAATGTGCAGGGGTTACAGAGAAAAAGCAGGAGAAAGGCACTAAGTTATAATGCCCATAGGGAGAGCCAGTGCAGACATAATGGGCCAAATTGCCTCCTTTGTGCCAGAGCAATTCTGTGATTCTGTGAATTCCAGACCTCAATCCATAGGCAGCTGAATGCATGGCCGCCAATGTCTGAGTGATGAAAATCTGCACAAGAAGCCAGAATTGGAGGAGCACAGTGTGGAGGAAATCATATTGACAGAGAGGTCAAAGGTCATGGGAGACATAATGAAAATTTTAACATTGAGGCATAATTGCTAGGCCGGGGTCAAGGCCAGAGCTCAATGAGGTATTACAAGGGTGCAAGGGTTCAAGGTGAGGAGGGGGAAGTTTAAGGGAGATGTGGGAGGGATGCCTGGAATGCGCTGCCGGAGAGGTATTTTTTAGTTTATTTATTAGTGTCACAAGTAAGCTTACATTAACACTGCACTGAAGTTACTGTGAAGGAAGCAGGCACATTAGCAACATTTAGGAGGTATCTGGATGGGTAATGAATAGGGATAGAATGGAGTGATACAAACCGAGTAATGGCAGAAGGTTTTTTTCAACTTAGTTGAGCATCATGATTGGCACAGGCTTGGAAGGTCAAAGGGCCTGTTCCTGTGCTGTACTTTTCTTTGACCTTCTTTGTTCTAGGGTTTCAGCAGCTAATGAACGGAAGCAGGGATGGATTTGGATAGTGTTAGAGAGATGGAGAGAGATGGAGGGAGGGAGCCTTGGTATTGCAACAGTGCGAAGGGTCAAAATGACATGCGAGCATCACAAAAATAAAGACAAAAGGAGAACTCATTGCATTAAAGTGTCCTTAGCTATAGTTCCCAATGCCAGTTGTTCAGAGAGTCCACAAGATTCTGTAAAAAAGGAATTTTTAAATTATTCAGCTGAAGGCTATTATGCTCGATTCATGCTATAGTTTTAATGTTTTTTGAACACATCATGTGGTAATTAATTGGGAACCAGGTGATTAAAATATTTGTCTTCCACTGAATTCAAAGGAGGAGCTTTGGAAAGTGCTCAAAGAATACATCAAAATGCCAAAAATCATGTTGTGAATGTTCACATGAGGTTATAGTTTGAAATTGCTAATCTCTGCAAAAGTTTGTAAATAATTTAAGCTTCCTCATTTGTAAGGTAAAATGTTGATACTGCTTTTCGCAATTAACTTGAAAGGAAGAATCATTTTAAATTGCTGATCTGGACAACTCATTAGGAAGATTACAAAGCAATTTTAGAATAGAATAGAATAGAATCCTTACAAGTGAGAGGGAGGCCATTCAGCCCATCGTGTCTGCACTGACACCAATCCCACCCAGACTGTTGGGTCCATTCATCCATTTGAATAGACAAGTAAAGTTTATTTATTAGTCACTCCATTCTATCCCTATTCATTACCCATCCAGATACCTCCTAAATGTTGCTAATGTGCCTGCTTCCTTCACAGTAACTTCATTGCAGTGTTAATGTAAGCTTACTTGTGACACTAATAAATAAACTAAAAAATACCTCTCCGGCAGCGCATTCCAGGCATCCCTCCCACATCTCCCTTAAACTTCCCCCTTCTCACCTTGAACCCTTGTAATACCTCATAAGCATAACTTAAAACATTAACTTGACAGAAGCGAAAAGTGAAAAACAAAGCTTGGAGACTGGCTTCTAAGCAAGCCAATCCCTGTACTGATCACACTGAACTGAAATTGGAACACACTTCTGAAAACACACACACTAAAATCCAAACTATATTTCAACCGTTATCTCGTTATTGGAAATGTTTTCCTCAGGCTGTCTCCATTTTAGAAAAACAATCCTTGCAGCTGCGGTTATGCTATTGTTTGCCTGAATTGTGTACCCTTCAGGAATGCAGTCAATTTTTAACTAAACTTCAGCCTTCTGATTCTACATGTAGTCAAGTTAGCAGTCAATTTTTAAAGTCAGCAGAGTTAGTTGCATTGGCAGAAATATCTTAAAATGAAGTCTTTGCATAGACTGAAGCAAACATGGTTAAACATACACAGGATCTCTCACAGACCCTATCCCTGTAACCCTACATATTTACCTTGCGGCACAGTAGCACAGTGGTTAGCACTGCTGCTTCACAGCCCAGGATTTGATTCCTGGTTTGGGTCGCTGTCTGTGTGGAGTTTACATGTTCTCCCCGTGTCTGCGTGGGTTTCCTCTGGGTGCTCCGGTTTCTTCCCACATTCTGAAAGGCGTGTTGGTTAGGTGCATTGACCAGCACAGGCGCTGGACTGTGGTGATTCGGGGAATTTCACAGTAACTTCATTGCAGTGTTAATGTAAGCCTTACTTGTGACTAATAAATAAACTTTACTTTAACTTTGCTCATCTCCCTGCCAGTAAGGGACTATTTAACATGGCCAATCAACCTAACCCACACATCTTTGGGAGGAGACTGGTGGAAATTTTGGATGGTGTGCAGTCTTGACTAAATAAACATGGTGAGATGTACATTAATGTATAATGGATCTCTCGATTACACAGATAACTGATTTACGCTATGGTTTAATCACCTGTCCTTAGACTGCACTGGTAAAGAGTGTATGTAAAATGGATGCAAGCCTCAGGGAGTCACAATGTCCTCTATGACTGGAATCCAACCACATTTTCATCTCACTTCAGTCCCCATGCAGTTCCATCTACAGGTCTCAGTAGCTCTTCCATAAACCTCTTTCATCTTGCAAAATGGTTCTCATCCGAAGTGTAGCAGTAACACCCCTCTCCAATTAAAGGGGAAACTAAAATTTACAACTTTAAAAAAAATGTCAAGGTTTGGTCTTCACTGGCAAGGTCAGCATTTTTGCTCACCACTAGTTGCCTTTGAGAAAATGGTGGTGAAGCCTCTTCCACAGCCCATGTGGTGAAGGTACTCAAATAGTGCTGATAAGCAGGGAATTTCAGGATTTTGGCCAAGCAGCCATGAAGGCCAGATCAGGTCAGGACAGCAGATTGAACTGTGCACTTGTGGAAAATGCCTGTCGAATCAGCTCCAGCCTTACACTCATTTGATGTGAATTAATTAATTTTTTAAAAATTCATTTGTGGGACATGGGTGTCACTGGCTGGGCAGCATTTATTGCCCATCCCTAGTTGCCCCAGGGTATTTGAGAGTCAACCACATTGCTGTGGCTCTGGAGTCACATGCATGCCAGACCAGGTCAGGATGGCGGATTCCCTTCCCTGAAGGACATTAGTGAACCAGATGGGTTTTTCTGACAATCGACAATGATTTCACGGTCGTCAGTGGACTCTTAATTCCAGATTTTCTTTTTGAATTCAAATTCCACCATCTGCCGTTTTGGGATTCGAACTCAGGTTCCCAGAACATTAGCTGGGTTTCTGGACTACAAGTCCAACAATAATACCACTAGGCCACCTCCTTCCCATATTTATTTATTGCCTGCCCCTAATTTCCCTTGAGAAAGTGCTGGTGAATTGTCCTCTTAAACTGTTGCAGTCCATGTTGAACAGGTACTTCCACAGTGTTGTTTGGTAGGGAATTCCAGGATTCAAGATTTTGTTGATGTAGAATGTGGTGGGTTCCTCAAATCACCAAAATCAAGGACTTCCGACAAAGTTGGTGTATTCCTAAGCTCAAAAGTTACATACACTACATGTGCTCTGCCTGAGATCCCAGGGATAATTCTTGCCATGTGACCTCTTATGTAACTGCCTCATCACGTTCTAACATGACCTTTTGGTCCACAAGTGAAGCAATGATGATTTGTTTCCAAGTTGGATGGTAAGTGACTTGGAGGCAAACTTGCAAGTGGTGGAATTCCCATGAGGGTTATATACACTGGAACCATGGCGCACCAGTCATGATGGCAGTGAATGTTTACAGTGGTGAATGGAGTGACAAACAAGTAGATTGCATTGTCCTGGAGAGATATTGAAATTCTTGACTTAATTGGAGTAGCACTCAGCCAGGCAAATGTAGAGTATTCCATCAGACTCTTGACTTGCACATTGTAGGTGATGGGCAGTGGGTAATGTAGGTGAAGGAGTCAGGAGGTGACACACAGAATACCCAGCCTCTGAACTGCTCTTGCAGCCACAGTGCCCAGTTGGGTTTCTGGTAAATTGTGACCCCCCCAGTTGTTGATGGTGTGGGATTCAATAAAGGTAATGCCATTGAATGCCAAAGGGAGGTGATTAAAGATTCTCTCTTGGAGATGGGCATTGCCCGACATTTGTGTGACACGAATGATGCTAGCCAGTTGGAATCATAGAATACCTAAGTGCAGAAGACCATTCGGTTCATCGAGCCTGCACCAACAACAATCCCACCCAGGACCTAACCCCGTAACCCCATGTGTTTACCTTGCAAATCTCCCTGACACTAAGGGGCAATTTAACGTGGCCAATCATCCTAACCCGCACATCTTTGGACTGTGAGAGGAAACCGGAGCACCCGGAGGAAACCCACGCAGACGTGGGGAGAATGTACAAACTCCACACAGACAGGGACCCGAGGCTGAAATTGAATCTGGGTCCCTGGCGCTGCGAGGAAGCATTGCTAACCATTGTGCCAGCGTGCCGTCCACAGTTATCAACTCATGTCCAAATTTTGTCCAAATGCTCCTGGCATGGATTACTTAATCATCTGAAGAATTGTGAATTGAACTGAGCACCTTGCAGTTAGCAATGAGCATTCCCTATATGTGACCTGATGAGAGAGAGTAAAAGATTGATGAAGCAGCCAAAATGGTTGAACCGAGAACATTGCCCTAATATAACCTACTCATAATTCAGTTATACTACTCACATTATTAAAAATGAATTATACTGTAATTCAAATTAAGCAATATCGGTAACGTAGGAAAATAAGAATTGAGTGCTTAGAAAATGAACTATTGTGAACATCTGAGCTGGCAGCTTTGAATGAGAGGAATAGATTGAATTACGAATCACAATTTCTATGCTGCATTTGAAATCATTACCTAATTAGTTATGGCAAAGGGAAAATCATTAGCGATGGTAAGTAGTTTTACTTTTTCTGAGCAGCTTGATTAAGAATCACCACGGAATCCTTTAATTTGGTTTATGACTGTCACATGTATTGGGATGCAGTGAGAAGTATTGTTTCTTGTGCTCTTCATTGAGTACATAGGGGATGTTACTAGTCAGGTTGGATACTTCAAGGTGTTCTGTGAAGCTCAACTGATTTGTAAAGTTTTACGTTGTATTTGGCTATGATGAGCGTGAGAGGTTTCACTTCAGCTATGATTCAACTGACCCATGAGAAGCTTTTATCAAAAACAAAGTTTAATTAAGAATATTGCTGACATGTATAGCAAGACAATTAGCAAGAACTTTAAACAATTACAAACAAGAAACACAACAACCACGATAGTGTATAACTCTTAAGGAATATCTCTAATGTGTTCCAACTAAAGCCAACATCCAATACACAAAACCCTCCAAATAAACCAACTTGTTACAGGAATCCAGCCTCCTGGGTTGAGTGCTGAAAATCCCTTGTGAAGAAACTCAGAAGAGGTTGTAGTCGAATCTGTTTCCCAAAACACAGCTTCTCTAAGGCAGGATGGCAATAAGCCTTTCCTTCAGCAAACTGATAATAGTTTCAGAACCAAACAAAGAGAAGAACAGGGAAAGAGAGAGAGAGATTCTTCTTAACTTGCTGCTAAACTGCTTCCAATACACTCCCCAAAACGAAACTGAAAGCCCAAAAAGAACCCACCACCTGACTCCACAGTTTAGCTCTGCCCCCAATGACATCGCTGAAGCTGTAAACTGCATGATTTAAAAAAAACTTTCTTAAAGGTACACTCACATGACAGGGAGAAGGAAAGGAGAGGGTGCAGAATATAATGCTGCAGTTACCGATGGGCAAAGAGAAAGATCAGCTTGATATATAATAGGTTAATAGGTCCATTCAAAAGTCTGATGGTAGCAGGGAAGAAGCTGTTCATAGATTCCTACAGTGCAGAAAGAGGCCATTCAGCCCATCGAGTCTCCACTAACCACATTCCCACCCAGACCCTATCCCCATAACCCCATGCATTTACCCTGGCTAGTCCCCCTTAGTAAGAGTTTTAACAACACCAGGTTAAAGTCCAGCAGGTTTATTTGGTAGCAAATGCCATTAGCTTTCGGAGCGCTGCTCCTTCGTCAGATGGAGTGGATATCTGCTCTCAAACAGGGCATACAGAGACACAAAATCAAGTTACAGAATACTGATTAGCATGCGAATCTCTACAGCCAACCAGGTCTTAAAGATACAGACAATGTGACAATTAACCTGTGCTTAATGCTCCCTCCACTCACATTGTCTGTATCTTTAAGACCTGGTTGGCTGTAGAGATTCACATTCTAATCAGTGTTCTGTAACTTGATTTTGTGTCTCTGTATGCCCTGTTTGAGAGCAGATATCCACTCCATCTGACGAAGGAGCAGCGCTCCGAAAGCTAATGGCATTTGCTACCAAATAAACCTGTTGGACTTTAACTCTTACTGTGTTTACCCCAGTCCAACGCCGGCATCTCCACATCATAGTCCCCCTTACACAAAGGGGCAATTTAGCTTGGCCGATCCACCTAACCCGCACATCTTTGGACTGTGGGAGGAAACCAGAGCACCTGGAAGAAACTCACGCAGGCACGGGGCGAATGTGCAAACTCCACACAGACAGTGACCCAAGCCAGGAATCGAACCCGAGTCCCTGGCGCTGTGAGGCAGCAGTACTAACCACGGTGCCACCATGCCACTCCTGTTCTTGAGTTGTTTGGGATGTGTTATCAGACTTTTGTATCTTTTTTTCTGACGGAAGAAGGTGAAAGAGAACTGGCGGGATTTACGGCCTCGCTCGTCCCGAAACCATGAAATCCCACCCAAGGTCAATGGACCTTCCCATTGTCCGCCCCTCACCCGCTCCGATTCCCGTGGCAGGCGGGGTGCTAAATTTCCAGCCAGTTGGTCCAGGGTGCGTGGAGTCCTTGATTATGCTGGCTGCTTTTCCAAGGCAGCTGGCGGGGGGGCAAGTGTGGATGGATGTAAGATGGAAGTTGGGTTTGCCTGATGGACTGGGCAATGTCAGTATATATATAAATGTGTCCATTCATTGCAGTGGCTTGTCATTGCAAAATGGCTTCCCAGCACTTAACCTGGGAGGAATCAAATTGGGGCAATATCAAATGTTCCTCAGTTATATTAGACATTACTTGGCATTTCTAGGTTTTAGTGTAGATATTCACTGAAATTCCCAGCAATGAATATATGATGCCAAATGGGATTCCCACATGTAGTAAAGGCGCTTTTGTGGTTTTATATTGATATAACATAAGGGATTGTGCAATTTTTAGTGTCACAGCAGAAAAGATGACTTTTTTTCCTTGGAAAGGCTTTGTCGCTTAGCTGTCTTGTAGCTCTGAGCCACTCACAGGCATTCTACCAGGTGACATCTGATACACCAGAGGTGAATCTCAAAAGGAATATCTCATTGGATACATTCGTATAACATTTGAACATACCAGCAACAGAACTGTCTGTATCTGTTCTGCTTGAAAGCAAAAGTGAAAATAAACTGGATCACGTGACCTACTTCCTTTCTAGTGATGTCATGCTCCTGTCCGCTAGAGGCATATTCCAATGAGATATTCCTTTTGAGATTCACCTCTGGTGTATCAGATGTCACCTGGTAGAATGCCTGAGAGTGGCCCAGAGCTACAACATAGCTAAGCGACAAAGCCTTTCCAAGAAAAAAAAATCATCTTTTCTGCTGTGAATCAAAGTTGGACACTAAAAATTCTAACAGGATTGGATAACATGGAGAAAAGGATTAGGTGTGATTAGGGACTGCTTTACTGGGGCTGATTTGGCTCAAATTCTGTTTTTAATTACCTGAGATTCTGACGGTTTTACCGGTCTTCTAAGGAACATATTCTACAGTTCCATCCATTTTTAATTAGGGCCACAGGCTCATGTGATTGAACAGTCTAATTCCATTTATATCAAATGGGATTGGTGATGGAGTTTCAGGGATCACATTCCAAGCTTCCTTTAATTTTCCTCTGAAAATCGGAAGCTATCCAGCTTTCGCTGGTGAAGTTCAGCAAGTGCGAAACTTTATAAGCTGATCAAGTATGTGAATTAATGCAGCGGATGCAATGGCTGGAACTCCATCGCCTGCCACGGAATCAACGCGGGCGAGGGACGGACAACAGAAATCCCCATTGACCTGAGGCAGGAATTTCCAGTCTCCCCCAAGCGAAGCCATGAAATCCTGCCCAGTGACCCCCAAATTCCATGGGGAAGTCCAGTGCTCACTCATTGTTAACCAGGTCGGATATGGAGTGAAACACATCTCATTGCTCCTTATTCAATTTTCCTTCCTTTTCGTTTTCCCTTTTTGCATTCCTCCTCCTCCATTTGTTAACAATTTATTCTAACTTGTAAAAGTTCAGTTCCTCTTTTTATTGCATTATCTTTCCCCCCTCCGCCTGCATTCATTTTGGAGGTGATATCCATGTGGTAAAATATTTATGATGTGAAGATGCCAGCGTTGGACTGGAGTAAACACAGTAAGAAGTCTCACAACGCCAGGTTAAAGTCCAACAGGTGTATTCAGTAGCAAAAGCCACTAGCTTTCGGAGCGCTCCCCTTCGTCAGGTAAGTAGGAGTTCTGTTCACAAACAGGGCATATAAAGACAGTTTGTAAGCTAGTGGCTTTTGCTACCAAATAAACCTGTTGGATTTTAACCTGGTGTTGTGAGACTTCTTACTGCAAAATATTTAACCCTTAAAAACTGGTTCCAAAGGTTGCTTTTGCCAGCTAGATTGGCATAAACTCAGTCAGTGACATTAGATCAGTTTATTTTAAAGCTTCAAACATAAAGCACAACCATTCAACAGATTAAATCATGCTGATGGCACCAGCAGAAGTTTTGTCCTCTCGGTATTGAGAAGAAAAGGATCATAGAATCCCTACAGCGAAGAAGGAGGCCGTTCGGCCCATCAAGCCTGTACCAACCACAATCCCACCCAGACCCTATCCCCATAACCCCAAGCATTTACCCGAGCTAGTCCCCCTGACACGAAGGGTCAATTTATCACGGCCAATCAATCTAATCCGCTCATCTTCGGACTGTGGGAGGAAACCGGAGCACCCAGAGGAAGCCCGCACAGACACGGGGAGAATGTGCAAACTCCACACAGATAGTCACCCGAGGTTGGAATTGAACCCGGCCCCTGCACCATGAGGCAGCAGTGCTAACCACTGTGCCACCCAAAATATATTTAACCATTTTTCTTTTCTAAAGGATTCACTCATCCACTCTTCGCAGCATCAATTGTAAGTCTCAGCGAATTGATTAACATTGCTTGATTCAACAAAGAACAGTACTGCACAAAAACAGGCCCTTTGGCCCCCAAGCCTGCGCCGATCATGTTTACCGATCTAAACCAACCGCTTTTCTCCCTCTATTCCCCGTTTGTTCATATGCCTAACAAGATAAGGAATGAATGACGAGAACTTGTCGACCATGGGTGGGAGTTTCCGACCGCACTCGCCCCAAGACCAGAACATCCCACCCGAGGTCAACCTTTGCATGGTCCTGTCTCGCCCACTGCGAGTGAGACAGGAAAGTTCCATCCAGTACCTTAGAACCATAAACGCCTACAGTGCAGAAGAGGCCATTCAGCCCATCAAGTCTGCACCGACTCTCTGACAGATTATCTTACCTAAGCCCTCTCCCTTGCCTTATCCCTGTTGGAGAAGTTCTTTTGCTGAAATATGTTTAGGTCGGATATTTTTGGACAGAAAGATTTTGTTAAATATTATTAGTGAATGATAAAATTGGAAAGTAGTCAACTGAAAATAAAAGCAAAGATAAAACCAATGAGGAAGAAGAAAAAGAAACAGCATTCATAAGGGAATAATTTGTCTGAGATCTATTACACCAATGTACAAAAGAGGGAAGAGATTTCTCAAAACACTGAAATATATATCAAATTAAAGTGAAGATAATGGCGTTCGCCATTGGGCAAAGTACACACAATTATTATGAAGGATCACAAGCTCTTATGAAGTAAGTTATACATCCACCATTGTCTCCTGGCATAAGGAAGCTCTGACTAACTATGATAGGAAAGACATTGAAAACTAGAAAGAATGCAGAGAAAATTTACGAGGATATGCCAGGACTAGTGGGCCTGAGTTAGAGAGGTTGGCCAGGCTCGGACTTTATTCTTTGAAGAGATAACAAATAGGTTAGACCAAGGAGAGCCAATGGATGTTGTCTATCTTGACTTCCAAAAGGCCTTTGACAAGGTGCCTCACGGGAGACTGCTGAGTAAAATAAGGGCCCATGGTATTCGAGGCAAGGTACTAACATGGATTGACGATTGGCTGTCAGACAGAAGGCAGAGAGTTGGGATAAAAGGTTCTTTCTCAGAATGGCAACCGGTGACAAGTGGTGTCCCGCAGGGTTCAGTGTTGGGGCCACAGCTGTTCTCTTTATATATTAACGATCTAGATGACGGGACTGGGGGCATTCTGGCCAAGTTTGCCGATGATACAAAGATAGGTGGAGGGGCAGGTAGTATTGAGGAGGTGGGGAGGCTGCAGAAAGATTTAGACAGTTTAGGAGAGTGGTCCAAGAAGTGGCTGATGAAATTCAACGTGGGCAAGTGCGAGGTCTTGCACTTTGGAAAAAAGAATAGAGGCATGGACTATTTTCTAAACGGTGACAAAATTCATAATGCTAAAGTGCAAAGGGACTTGGGAGTCCTAGTCCAGGATTCTCTAAAGGTAAACTTGCAGGTTGAGTCCGTAATTAAGAAAGCAAATGTAATGTTGTCATTTATCTCAAGAGGCTTGGAATACAAAAGCAGGGATGTACTTCTGAGGCTTTATAAAGCACTGGTTAGGCCCCATTTGGAGTACTGTGAGCAATTTTGGGCCCCACACCTCAGGAAGGACATACTGGCACTGGAGCGGGTCCAGCGGAGATTCACACGGATGATCCCAGGAATGGTAGGCCTGACATACGATGAACGTCTGAGGATCGTGGGATTATATTCATTGGAGTTTAGGAGGTTGAGGGGAGATCTAATAGAAACTTACAAGATAATGAACGGCTTAGATAGGATGGACGTAGGGAAGTTGTTTCCATTAGCAGGGGAGACTAGGATGCGGGGGCACAGCCTTAGAATAAAAGGGAGTCACTTTAGAACAGAGATGAGGAGAAATTTCTTCAGCCAGAGAGTGGTAGGTCTGTGGAATTCATTGCCACAGAGGGCTGTGGAGGCCGAGACGTTGAGCGTCTTCAAGACAGAAATTGGTAAATTCTTGATTTCTCGAGGAATTAAGGGCTATGGGGAGAGAGCGGGTAAATGGAGTTGAAATCAACCATGATTGAATGGTGGAGTGGACTCAATGGGCCGAATGGCCTTACTTCCGCTCCTATGTCTTATGGTCTTATGGAACATAGGACAATGAGGTGTATAAAATCATGAGGGGCATAGATAGGAGGAACACACATAGGCTTTTTCCCAGTGTAGGGAAATTGAAAACTAGAGGGCAGAGGTTTACGTGAGAAGGGAAAGAATTACAAGGGACCTGAGGGGCAATTCTTCATGCAGAGGGTGGCGGAATGAGCTGCCAGAGAAAGTGGTTGAGGCAGGGACAATAGCAAAATTTAAAAAGCATTTGGATAAGTACATGGATGGGAAAGGATGAGAGATATGGGCTGAATTCGTGCAATTGCAACTCGCTGACAGGGCACCATGGTCGGCATGGACAGGTTGGGCTGAAGGGCCTGTTACCGTACTTTATTGCTCTATGACTCCATGACTATAACTGCATATGTTTGCGTTAGTAGATGTGATTCATAGCTAATGGAGCAGAAAGATATTTGATTGGTGTGTCCATGAAATATGGCTGGGGCATGGAAATACCAAGCAACATTTTGAGCAGGAGTTGGCCATTCGGCCCTTTAAGCCTGCTCTGCCATTCAACATGGCACGGTAGCACAGTGGTTAGCATTGCTGCTTCACAGCTCCAGGGACCTGGGTTCGATTCCCGGCGTGGGTCACTGTCTGTGTGGAGTTTGCACATTCTCCTCGTGTCTGCGTGGGTTTCCTCCGGGCGCTCTGGTTTCCTCCCACAGTCCAAAGATGTGCAGGTTAGGTTGATTGGCCATGCTAAAATTGCCCCTTAGTGTCCTGAGATGCGTAGGTTAGAGGGATTAGTGGGTAAAATATGTAGGGATATGGGGGTAGGGCCTGGGTGGGATTGTGGTCGGTGCAGACTCGATGGGCCTAATGGCCTCTTTTCGGTGCTGTAGGGTTTCTATGAATTCTATGGCTGATCCTCTATTTTGAGAACCTGACCGAAAGCAACAACAAATTCTCTGAGAGGGCCAGGTGGAGTGCAGTCAGCAAAATTGGATTAATTTCAGGTAGTCACAACTAAGTGCCTATAAATTCAGGTGCCTTCACGGTTCCCAGTCTAAGTCACTGAACGCAATCTTCTGGTTCTTCTGGCGGTCTCTTGTGGTCCCACTGACGGCACACTCCCACCGCGGGTTTCCCGGCGCCTTGGGGTGGGATCAATGGGAAATCCCATTGACAGCGTCTGGACCAGAAGATCCAGCCATCGGCCAACAACAACTCCCGCCGCCGAGAAACACGCTGTGGGGAGGTCAGAGAACCTCGGAGCTGGTTCATTCCTGTCACATCCCTTGACCTATCCACTGAATAATCCATATTGCCATCAAACTGTAATTTTTCAGGCATGATTTTTAAAAAAAATCAACATTTTCATCTTATTTGTACAAATAAATTCTTAAAAACTGGATTAAATGCAACATGTTCCAATAGCAACCGGGCACCTGAGGGTTCTAATGTGCTTTCTTTTCTCTTCAATTGAAAACAGTGGGAGCCTAAAAGTCCAATAAATGCAGGACAAGATGTTGTTTCCTCGACTGTTTGCATCACACTGTGTTCAATGGGTTGGATGGATTCAATGGGCAGCTGAATATGTCATGAAAGGGATTCTATTCCTCTGTGCATTCCGACAAGATGCTTCAACAACACAACACAAAATAGCAGAAGCAATGGTTGCTAGGGCAGGTTAGTTGAACTCCGTGCCAAAGAGGAGTCTTTGTTATTTTAAAATATTTCTGTGGTCCAACTTATGGTCAGAAAATTGCGCGGTTCATAGGTCAAAGAATCCCTATAGTGCAGGAGGAAGCCAATCCGCCCATCAAGCCTACACCAGCTCTCCGACAGAGCATCTTGCCCAGTCCCTGTTCCCATAACCCCACATATTTACCCCACTAACACCCCTAACCTACACGCCTTTGGACACTAAGGGGCAATTGAGCACGGCTAATCCACTTAACCGGCACATCTTTGGACTGTGGGAGGAAACCAGAGCACCCAGAAAAAACCCACATAGAGAATGTCCAAACTCCGCACAGACAGTGACCCAAAGCCAGAATCGTACCCAGGTCCGTGGCACATTGAGGCAGCAGTGCTAACCACCCGTGCCACTGTGCTGCCCAGTGGTTGATGTCAGATTTTCCACTATTTACTTTTAGAAATGAGCAAGGAAAACATTTCGGGTGGAATTTTACTGGCACGTCCACCGAGGTTCACCTGAGGCCAATGGAAAATGCTGTTCTCCGAGCCTTGCCCACCCCCGGAATCGGGGCGTGCGTGCCGATAAAACTCCGGGCTTCCCCTATATTCTACTTTGAAATTAAGGAAGAAGAACTGTAAACAGCATTAAGTGTTTCAGGGTGCTGTTCTGAACTGGGAGGAGGATTAGCTCAATTGTAATGGTTCACTGTGTGCTCTCTGGCTCCCCCACATGGACCAAGGAGTATTGCACTTAGTCCACAATTGCTCCTCAGATTCACTGTGCCATAGCAAGGATGGACACCCATCCCTACCCCCAGGGATCTGAGGCAGGGTCATTGCTGGGTGAAAATGGTGGGCAGCGTTCCTTCTGTGCCACATTTCTGGCAGTGCAACTGGCAGTGCAACAGCTTCTGAAATTGAGGAAGGACTTTAAAGATTTAGTAAACCCAACAGACATCCATTTCCAGTAAAATGAATGCGTGCTCCTTCAGAGTAGTAATGATAGGAAATGTTCCTGCAACTTTCAGGCAGGTGCCTGTCATAGCTCAGTGAGCAGTGCGCTTGTCGCTGAGTCAGTGGGCCGTTTATCCTACTCCTGAGACTTCAGCTCACAAAAATGAGTGCTGTATTTATGGTGAAATGATTAAACCAAGCTCCATCTGCCTTCATTATTGAAAGTAAAAGAGTCTTCAGCTCTATTTCAAAGGATAGCCACTTTGGCCTCAATGACCTGCCTTCAACCATGGATGTGGAGATGCTGGCTGGCGTAGGCACAGTAACAAGTCTCACAACATCAGGTTAAAGTTCAACAGGTTTATTTGGAATCACGAGCTTTCGGAGCGTTGCTCCTTCATCAGGTGAGTGGAGAGATAGGTTTCACAAACACGGCATATATAGAGAAAGACACAATTGCAAGATAATGGTTGAAATGTGAGTCTTTTCAGGTAATCAAGTCTTTACAGGTACAGACGGTACAAGTGGAGAGAGGGATAATCACAGGTTAAAGAGGTGTGAATTGTTTCAAGCCAGGACAGTTAGTAGGATTTTGCAAGCCCAGGCCAAATGGTGAGGATTACATGTAGTGTGGCATGAACCCAAGATCCCAGTTGATAACGTCCTCAGGTGTGCTGAACTTGGCTATCAGTTTCTGTTGGCAATTCTGTGTTGCTGTGTGTCTTGAAGGCCGCCTTGGAGAACGCTTACCCGAAGATCGGAGGCTGAATGCGCTTGACTGTTGAAGTGTTCCCCAACTGGAAGGGAACACTCCTCCTTCAAGCAACATCACTAGAAACATAGGTTATATCATTGGCATTTGTGGGATCTGGCTGTGCGCAAATTGGCTCCAAAAATGTATTTCATCAGCTACAAAGTGCTTTGGTTGGGAAATGCAAGTCTTTCTCTCCTTCATTTCCCACTGAAACCGCTTGGGTCAGAAAACGGCTCCTCCTCACCTGGCCATTCGAGTTATCGCAGTGGTCAACTACGGTAGAGCAATGCCAGGAGGCAAGACAAAACAGTGGCGAGTTGGCCCTTTTACCTGGCAGCAGACATTTCAGGGCAGGTGTCCATCATTGTTTATGACTGCAGGTCTCCGACAAGACCAGTCGAAGCAGCGGGTGCGGATATTGTCATGCGTGGTGCAGAGACTGCCAACGTGCCTTCAGTGTGAGAGCTCGCAGTCTGTTCCCCCATAATATGCCCCCAAAGTAATATAAATCAGCACCATGGAATGACTATGGCAGCATGGTGACAGAGTGGCACACTGCTGCCTCACAATGCCAGGGACCTGGGTTTGATTCCCGGCTTGGGTCACTGTCTGTGCAGAGTCTGCATGTTCTCCCAGTGGGTTTCCTCTGGGTGCTCCAGTTTCCTCCCACAGTCCAAAAGACGTGCCGGTTAGGTGCGTTGGCCATGCTAAATTCTCCCTCAGTGTATCCCAACAGGCAGAGGAATGTGGCGACTGGGGGATTTTCACAGTAACTTCATTGCAGTGTTAATGTAAGCCTACTTGTGACACTAATAAATAAACTAACACAGATATATTGCGGAGTGAAGAATCCTGTAGTTGACCTGATGGACAGCATTTGCTCTTCTTAAGGTGTAACTCTTCACACCGAGAAGATTGTATCCCGGAGCCAGACAAAGATGTTCAACAAGCAAAGCTGAATCGTCTGAGACTGCTGCAGCTCCAGGAAGCAAGCAGCTGTTTTGCATATTTTGAACTAACTGGAGATGAATATATTATGCAAAACACCACCAAGAAATGAGTTTTAAAACTTTAACCAATGATTTAAGACAGGTTTCTGAGCCAGAGCTTGAATTTAAACAAATTACATCCTTTGCGAGTTACTCTTGCATGAAGATTCTGTTTAATCTTTGTCCAAGAATATTAGTGAATTTTATGGCCTCTTTGGATCTAATTTATTCTGCACTGCTGTTATGTTTTCTAAGCTAGTTTGCTCTATAACTCAAAGATAACATGCAAACTGTGGGTTTCCTCGGGCAATCTTCCAGTTGGCCATTTTAACTTTGGTGTAAGATCAAGGGGAACTCTGCTTATGCTTCATATGGGGAGATGGTGGTGCAGAGGTAATGTCGCCAAACCAGAGATGCAACCTAATGTTTTGGGAATGTGGGTTCAAATCCCACTCCACCCCACTGTCGCCAGCAAATATGAAGTTCGGGTGCGGGCAGTGGAACACCACACAAAATAAAACTGATGGCTAGCTACAATGGGTGGATAGGATGTCAGGTAGCCTGTTGAGGCCCTTCAGTTGCCAATTATAGGCCACTTAAGGATCCCTTTTCACCTCCACTGCCACAATACAGAGGTTGGGGGAAGGGAAGAGGGAAGTGGTCAACCTACCACTTTCCCAATTCTGGATAAAAGGTGGGGAAAAAGCGAGGTGTGTTCTTCAGTGCCCATTTGGGGAATATACCCCCTCCCACAAGAACAACACACGCCCACCTGCCACAGTTCTGCCCTCCTTCCTGCTCTTTCGAACCAGATACCCCCATACTGCTCCCCCACAACGTGAGAGTCGCTAAGCCCACCCCCTCCATCCCCCCCTCCCCTCCACCACCACCAATCAAAAACCCCAGACTTCCCTTAAAGACAGTTGTCCATCATCTTTTTCTCTGGACTCCCTTGTAGTCACAGCTGGCCAACTACTGCATTCTGGCATTGCTGGGTGGCAGCTTTTGAGGACAGGAACTCCTCAGTCCTGAGGAGAATGTCTCATTGTCACCTTGTTAAGGCCACTGCCTGTGTATTATTATGCGGCACAGACCTTTTTACAATCAACAAGCTACCCATAAGACCATAAGATATCGGAGCAGGATTAGGCCCATTGAGTCCGCTCCGCCATTCAATCATGGCTGATATGATTCCCATTCCCATTCTCCTGCCTTCTCTCCGAAACCCTTGATCCCCTTATTTTGATCAAGAACCCACCTATCTGTGCCTTAAAGGCACTCAATGACCTAGCCTCCAAAGCCCTCCGCAGCAATGAGTTCCACAGATTCACCAACCTCTAGCTGAAGAAATTCCTCCTCATCTCAGTTTTAAAGGAGCGTCCCTTCACTCTGAGGTTGTGCCCTCGAGTTCTAGACGTGGACATCTTCCCCACGTCCACTCTATCAAGGCCTCTCAGTATTCTGTAAGTTTCAATTAGATCCCCGCTCATCTTTCTAAACTCCATCGAGTATAGGCCCAGACTCCTCAACCGCTCCTCATATGACAAACCCTTCATTCCTGGGATCATTCTTGTGAACCTCCTCTGGACCCCCTCCGAGGCCAGCACATCCTTCCTTCAGCAGTTCAGTAACTTTTCTATTTTTTAATCTATTTTGTTTAAAGGTTTCCCCCAGTTTTACGAACAATGCAACAAACCCTCAGGGACTGATACAGCATTATCACTTTTCCACATGTACAAAGAGACAAGAGACCAACAATGCAGTTGTTTCAGATTATTCATTATTCAATATAAACGGTGCCTTGAAAGATACAAACAATGAAAGGATGATTCAGAGATCGAGGGAAAGCAGGATAACAAGATAAAGCCCTGAGTACATGGCATAATGGTGCACGCCCTCGCTTACAGGATACTGGGGACAGAGGCACGTAACTCAGATTCCAGGATTTTCAAAGTAGCTACCACCTTTGTATATTCAGCCAAAGAGAATATAAGATATTGATCCAGTGTAGAAAATGCTGATCAGCCAAAGGTTCTCATGCTGCGCTTAGGCATGCACTAAAGCAAAGCATGTTTCCCCCATCTCCAGCTACATCAGGGACACCATTGATACAAAACACTGTGGGCGGCACGGTGGCACAGTGGTTAGCACTGCTGCCTCACAGCGCCAGGGACCCAGGTTCAATTCCAGGCCTCAGGTCACTGTCTGTGTGGAGTTTGCACTTCCTTCCCATGTCTGTGGGTTTTCTCCGGGTGCTCCGGTTTCCTCCCACAGTCCAAAGATGTGCAGGTTAGGCTGATTGGCCATGCTAAATTGACCCTCCTGTCAGGGGGACTAGCATTTAAATGAGGGTTGCAGGAATAGGGTCTGGGTGGGATTGTGGTCAGTGCAGACTCGATGGGCCAAATGGCCTCCTTCTGTATTGTAGGGGTTCTATGATGAAAACATGTCTTTTCCCAGGATGTGTGCTTTGTCTGCACCTTCACAGGAGTCTGTCAGAGATTCTGTGGCCCCATAGTAACAAAACAAACTAGGGGGCATCAATAGTTCTGAGAGGATTTTCCTCATCAGTTGTGGGGACTTGTTAGGCCATACCTGCAACCTTTACGCCAAAACCACCCCCCCCCTGCAGTGGCACTACTCATATTAACCATAACACGAGGAAAGGATACCACATAGTATGTATATATATACCATCATTGGCTATGATAATTGATTAATGTCAGGGGAATAAATAGGGTAAATATGTGGCGTTATGGGGATAGGGTCTGGGTTGGATTATTGTCGGTGCAGACTCGATGGGTCAAATGGCCTCCTTCTGCACTGTAGATTCTGTGATTCTATGAGAAGCTGCAAGATAATGGAGGAGGTCATTCCCCAAAGATAACCAGCCATTGAAGACACATCTAGTCCTCAATATGATGGTTGGGTTTGTGACTGTCTCAGGTGACTTTGGTTTTGGCTGTAATCGATGTGGTTAGGCTATCCAGAAGCTCCAGCAACTAATGACCAGTGAGGAGAGGGATTGCCCAGGCCCTGCTGGGAGGAACCTTTTCCCTCGGCCTCTCACTCACCCCCACCCACCTTATCAAGGAAGTTAATTAAAATCATATTATTTCAAGTTATTCCCTTCTTCAGAAGTCCAGCCTCTTGACTGGGAATACTGTCCTCCTAGAATATGCATTGAGTCTCAGGGGGTGACCTTACCAAAATATTTTAAGTGCTGAATGAGTGTGAAGATGGGAGAGTTTCAGATCCATTTTTTTTCAGCAAGGCCACAAATTAAATCTTATGGCACTTAATGCAAACAATGATACACAATCTGATTCCCGCCAGTAGGGGGTGGGGGCAGGGCCTAAGCTTACCGGAAAGCTGGCTGCTCACACTAGAGAGCACAATCGCGCATGCGGAGATCTCTTTGTTTTGTGCAACAGAATAGAAATATGTGTCAGTCACCTCCAACCCCCCCGCCCCCCACCCCCACCTCCCCACCACCCAGCCCAGATACCACCCTTCCTAAGTGCAAGGCTGACCATGTCGGAAATCTGGGCCCGGTAAGGTTGTGAGAGGCGAGAAACCGAGCGCGATCCCGATTTTCCGCCTCTCGCCTGATCTTACCAGCTTGTCCCACCCATCAAGCAGTGTAACCAGCCAATAAGACCGCCCCCTTAGAGTTTTACGTCACAAAAAGGGGACCATCATGGTTTCTCTGACCATAAAACACCTATCCTTTCTAATCCCATTTTCCAGCACTTCGCCCATAGCCTTGTATGCTATGGTGTTTCAAGTGCATTTCTAAATGCTTCTTAAATGTTACAAGGCTTCCTGCCTCTACCACCCTTTCAGGCAGTGAGTTCCTGATTCCCACCAGTCCTTTATGAACTTTTCTTCAGTAAAGGTGATGGAAATGTGAAATTATATATTATTAATTAGATATTTTAAATTATATATTATTATATATTATTAAACAGATAACAGCTGGCCCAATGCTGAATTATAGATGTGGCATATTAGGGAGCTAGTTCCCATTGACATGCAAATGCACAATTAATGATAGCATATGGACAAAAGCTACTACAACACATACTTAGAAACACAAACCTCAATAGTACAATATTAGTCAGTATTCTTACATAACGGAGCCCCTTCACAAGATCGGGACAAGTCAGCATTCAGATAATCCTTATATTACATATAATTATCTTTAAACTTGTGTTTATTTAGACTGAATAAACAATAAGTTGTGAGGCAGAGGGGGTGATTCTCCCAAAAAAATTCTAAGTGCCGAATTCTCGGGAAAACTGGAGTAATCCCCGCTGGAGTGAAACACTCTGGCTGGGTGGGAGATGCTAGTGGACATGGAGAATTCAGTCCTGGCCCCACTAATGGTATTTAAATAGAATGTTAACTACTATTTAAATACTTGCCCCGCCTCCCAGCTGATTTTCAGCGCTGCACAGACGCTGCCGGAAATCCGGGCCTGAGAGACGCTAGCGCGGCACGAACGCTCGCGGGAATCCTGTGAGTTGGCTGACGTGCGATTCTTCCGGCCTGCAGCGGGATGGGAGAATCGCCCCCAGAATGCAGCAGTACAAAACGCACCACGGCAAATGAATTTGGAAATGTGTTTTCTCGGTTGTCCTGGAGTTTAATCTTCAATTTCAGGAGACTCCAGGATATTCTGACTGATTGTCATATCTGAGTATCGTCCACATCCTAAGAACGAATACCTAATTCAGGTCAGATTCATGCCTATTTCCAAGCTATTAGAAATACTACCCTGATCCTTCGACCCCATGTTGTGAGTCGGAAGTTGTGGAATTTTATTGTGCCAGAAACTTCATTGAGAAACTTCCATCTCCAATATCACAGGTTCACTCTTTATGATTTCACAGGGATGTCATGTGTACAGGCAAGTCGGCCTGATCAGACAGCAGGTATATTTTTTTCAAGAAAGACAATAGAAATTGTGACAATGGCCACGGGTTCAGTTGATTCAACTCTTACTTGTAAGTCAGAAGGCTGTGTGTTCAAATCCCAATCCAGGATTTGAGCACAGATAGGGGCGGCAAAATACAAAATGTTGTACAAAAGGTGGCACAATGGTTAGCACTGCTGCTTCACAGCGTCAGGGACCCAGGTTCAATTGCGGCCTGGGTCACTGTCTGTGTAAAGTTTGCAAGTTCTCCCCATGTCGGCGTGGGTTTCCTCCAGTTGCAACGGTTTCCTGCCACAGTCCAAAGATGTGCGGATTAGGTTGATTGGCCATGATAAATTGGCCTTTAATGTCAGGGGTGGGGTTACAGGGATACGGCCTAGGTGGGATTGTGTCAGTGCAGGCTCGATGGGCCGATTGGCCTCTTTCTGCACTGTGTGGATTCTATGATTCTAAGTGCAGTTCTGAGGGAATACTATATCATTTGGATGAGATATAGAAATAAGGCCCAGACTGCCATCTTAATTGAGACACCATTGCACTACATTGAAGAAGAGCAGAAGTGCTGCCTCTCGTATCCTAACTCATAATTAACCCTTGATCAACATGACAAAAATAAATTTGCTTGCCAATTTGACATGGGTGGGATTGGCTACTGCATTCCCCACTATATGACAGTGACTAAACTTCATAGAATCATAGGATCCCTACGGTGCAGCAGAGGCCATTCGGCCCATCAGGTCTGCACCGACTCTCTGACAGAGTATCTTACCCAAGCCCTCTCCCTTGCCCTATTCCCGTAACCCCACACATTTCCCAAGGCTAATCCATCCACCCTACACATCTTGGGACACTAAGGGGCAATTTAGCACGGCCAATCCACCAAACCCGCACATCTTTCAAAACTTCAATACTTCAAAAATATTTAATTAGCCATTAAGTGCTTTGGAATGCTATGAAAGGTGTGATATAAATTGAGACCTATTTAACACCTCTTAAATCTTCGGGCTATGCCTGCATATTTTACATGCTTTACTGTTAGTGAATTACTTTTGAACTCTGTCGCTGTTCATAGGATCATACGATACAGGAGGAGGCATTTCAGTCCCGTGTCTCTAAACTGACTCTGCGCTGCTTCAGTGTAGCCAACCTGTGCATAAAGCAACAATGAGATAAATGACCAGATAATTTCTTAGAATCATAGAATCACTACAGCGCTGAAGGAGGCCATTCGGCCCACGAACCTCAATCCAACCCAGGCCCCATACACGTAACCCCACATGTTTACCCAGCCAATGCCCTGACACTAGGGTCAATTTCTCATGGCCAATCAACCTAACTTGCACATCTTTGGACTGTGGGAGGAAACAGAAGCACCCGGAGGAAACCCACGCAGACACGGGGAGAATGTGCAAACTCCACACAGACAGTGACCCGAGGCTGGATTTGAACCCGGGTCCCTGTTGCTGTGAGGTAGCAATGCTAACCACTGTTCCACCGTGCCACAAAAAATGCTGAGGGATAAATGCTGGCCAGAATAGATTTAACAAATAAGCACAAACATTTATTGTATGATCTTTGTGTAAGCACTTTATTAGGGGACATTAAAAACAGAGGAATGTTACAAAAAATTTACTTGCCTCCAACATTGAGCATCGGACATCAGGATGCAAGAACAAAATTTAGGAGTCTCAATCAAGATCACAGAGTGGAAAAGATTATTCCCTCACAAAGTAGTAGTTGTGAAACACCCTCTCAGAAAATTCCAGATTAATATTTGTGAAAAGGAATTTGATAGATGAATATTGAGAGAGGTTATTCTTGATATGAAAGGTATTCCTGAAAGAAGTCTACAAGATTATGAGGGGCATGGACAGAGTGGATAGTCAGAAGCTTTTTCCCAGAGTGGAAGAGTCAATTACTAGGGGACATAGGGTTAAGGTGCGAGGTGCAAAGTTTAAGGGAGATGTACGAGGCAAGTTTTTTACACAGAGGGTGGTGTGTGTCTGGAACTTGCTGCTGGGGAAGGTACTGGAAGCAGATATGATAGTGACTTTTAAGGGGGGTCTTGACAAATACGTGAATAGGATGGGAATAGAGGGATATGGCCCCCGGAAGGGTAGGGGGTTTTAGTTCAGATGGGCAGCATATTCAGTGCAGGCTTGGAGGGCTGAAGGACCTGTTCCTGAGCTGCAATTTATTTTGTTTTTCGTTCCTAGTTTTGTACTCTTCTTTTCTCCCAAAAAATGCTGTCTTTGGGTACATGTCAAATCTGGATAAATGCCTGCCATTAAGCAGCACAACCACATCACTTTGATTTTCTGTTCATTAATCGAGTGAAGAACTGCCTTTAAATTGTGCCTTTCGTAACACGAGGAGTGTTTGAGAGTCATAGAAGTAGTTTTAAAGAGTTACCAATGTTATAATCTAGGAAAGCACAGCAATCAATTAGCACACAGTCAATTCCCATAAAGAACAAGAAGATAAATGACCAAATCAACTCCTTTATTGACATTGGATGAGAGACACATATTGGCTCCTACCCGGGAAGAATCCTCTGCCGTTCTTCGAGTAGGGCCTTGGAATCTTATATACTCCTCAGAGATGGGAGAAGCTCTATTAAATGTTTCTTCTGAAAGACAGTAGATTTAACATTCATCTAAAGATGAAATGTGAAGACTGAATACTTGAGTGAGATGCATCGTCAATAAATCTACATATGATATTCCAATAAGAACTGTGAGTATGGAATGCTCTGCATTGCGAGCATACAAACAGAAATTTCTTCACTTCCCACCCCCCAAATACATGCCCCTTTTGTAAATATAGGCAGCACTGCATGATGCTTATTTCAGTGCTCAGTATTGCACAACATCTCTTAAAGTAGGGTTGTAATAATGCGGTGGGAAATAAAGAATAGGTTGCGTGCGGATCAATGAGTTCAGCATGGACACTGGACAGGGGAATCCAGTATAGGCTGTGGACCAATCAATCCAGCAAGGACACTGGACAGAGGAATTCAGTATAGGCTGCAGATGGGGAAATCTGGCATGGACACTGGACAGAGGAATCCAATAATAGGCTGTGGATCAATGAATCCAAGATGGATACATTAATGTAGCCAGCATGGAGACTGGACAAGGAATCCAACATAGGCTGTGGACCAATGGATCCAACGTGGATACTAAACAGATGAATTCAATCTAGGCTGTGGGATCGAAGAATCCCCAGCATGGACACTGGACAGAGAAGCCCAGTACAGTCTACATGAAGCCCAGTACAGTCTACATTTGGAGTTGGTTTAATTGACAGAATGCACTTTTCTCAGATTTTTGTCTTACGGATTTATGAAATGGTAGTTATGCAATGAGATCAGTAGAGAACATGGATGTTGGAATTAAAGAGTGATTCTACATATTAGGGTCATTTTAAGGCCTTGGTTATTTGTTTACTGGTCATCAACATTATATCAACTTCATTACATTTGTATAATTAATAATTTGCAATTGAATATTCCGACAACTTAAGTTGAAATTTTGAAGTGTGGCTATGTCATATTTGAATGCCCGTAATGTATACATAGAATCAAAGATTCCCTATAGCACAGAAGGAGGCCATATGGTGGCACAGTGGTTAGCACTGCTGTTTCACAGCGCTAGGGACCCGGGTTTGATTCCCGGCTTGGGTCACTGTCTGTGTGGAGTCTGCACGTTCTCCCCGTGTCTGAGTGGGTTTCCTCCGGTTGCTCCTGTTTCCTCCCACAGTCCAAAAGACGTCCTAGTTAGGTGCACTGGTCATGTTAAATTCTCCCTCAGTGTACCCGAACAGGCGCCGGAGTGTGGTGACTAGGGGATTTTCACAGTAACTTAATTGCAGTGTTAATGTAAGCCTACTTGTGACACTAATAAATAAACTTTAAACTCAAATTTGAACAGTGCTGAATGACCAAGAAAACATGAGTAAGTCTCCTAGCATTTGGTAAAGAGACCTTTTTTATTCCAGCTAATGATGGCTACAGTATCATTTAGTCTAGGATGATGGAAGCTGCCAAAGATAAGTTTATAGTGATGGTCTTTGTTTTTGAACCATGTTGATTTTGGCTGCAGTTCAGAGTGCTGTTTTCCTTATTTAATTAAATGATAGAACTGACACATTGCTTTTCTACAGTATTATGGTTAATATCATTTACAGTTCTCCCAAATTGACTAACTCGCCAGTGTCTATTGTTCACAGCTAGTGTGCATCTCACTGTTGAATATCAATAAACAAACCTTCATGGGACAAGATAGCTTGAGAAATGAATTGTAAATCATCTTATTGAATTTTCAGTCCTCTGAGGGGTCTGATTTAACATGGCTTTTTGAATTGGTAAACTGTATTCTTTTAAACATAAATAATAAATCACTGTTTGAATAAAGCTAGTTCAAATTTGTGTCTTGAAGATGACTTGTGCTGTGTTAAAGCTGTGACCAGGACATTAAAACTGCTTAGTGATAAGGAATAAAAAAAGCCTTTGACTTTGAAGGGTGAAATTTCTTTGTGCATTGAATGCTCACAGGTTTGCTAGATGCACGTAGCGTTGCAGTTGAATGCATTAGTATGAATGTATTTTTGTTCACATTCCTAAAATTCCTCCAGGGATTGACTGACTTGACTGTTCAGTAAGGTAAAGGTGAGGACCAGTCAAGACTCAATATGGAGAAAAGTACTGTATCGTGAGAGGAGGAACTCAAGTCCATCGGGTCAACACCAAGTCTCAACATCCTTACCATGCTGATTAGAAGTAACAGCAGTGCTTCAGGGAGGTGAAGGCTGCAGCAGAACAGTCAATAGGATATGCTGCTGTCCATGGTACTGAATGTCCCAGATAACAGCAACCCTAACCTGAGGAACAATATATGGAGAAGCGATGGCTCATCTCGGATCCCACCGCTGTCAGTGGCGTTTCCCATTCTAGGCTCCACGTCGGTGGGGGCGGAAGATCCTGCCAGCAAGAACAGCCGGAAAATTCTGGCCATACTTTTTTATTCATTCAAGGGACATGGGCGTCACTGGTTGGCCAGCATTTAGTTGCTTTGTACACAGATGAGAGCAATTTTGAAGAATAAATGAGCACAAAATGTGAACATTTCCTTTTCCCCCAGAGTGTGCCATACATGTCGAGGGACTAATCTCCAGGGACACGAGATGTGCTTCACCAAGGTGAATGACACAGTGGCACAGTGGTTAGCACTACTGCCTCACTGCGCCAGGGACCCCGGGTTCAATTCTGGCCTCGGGTGACTGTCTGTGTGGACCTTGCACATTCTCCCCATTTCTGTGTTAGTTTCCTTTGGGTGCTCCGGTTTCTTCCCACTGTCCAAAGATGTGCAGGTTAGGTGGATTGGCCATGCTAAATTGACATTCAGTGTCAGGGGGATAAGTGGAGTAAATACATGGAGTTACGGAGATAGGGCTTGGGTGGGATTGTTGTCGGTGCAAACTCGATGGGCCAAATGGCCTCCTTCTGCACTGTAGAGATTTTATGATAGTGCTCATGATGCTTATAGTTCAATTTACAAGATACTTACAGATGAGGGATATCGTTCATTTCACCTTACTTCATTCTCCAAGAGCGATATTCCTCTTCTGTCTCTTTCCCACTATCAATACAAATAATCGTTTTTCAAATGGTTGTGGAGTTTTCATCTCCCCACTCTGCCTCGAGTGTGTTCCCTATATGGTGATCACATTCTATTTCAAGATGAACATTCTGACAAAAGTTATCTTTTACTAATTTAAAATGGTGCCTCTAATACTTACTAAGTTTAACTGACACTTCCACATTTTCAGTTTCCTACACTACCTTTCATACATCTGTAAGAGCATCTGTCAACCATCCCTTTTCAAGGCTAAAGCATCCTAGGCTCCTCGTAACTCATACACTGGGGAATCACCCTTATGACTCTCCTCTGCACCACTTGAAGGTTTCCCTTGTGGCTTGAGGTCCAAAACTGGACCCAACCCAAGATGTTGCCTGACAAGTTTATCAAGGTTTCCACTGACACCATCTATTGTTTTAGGTGGGGATCGAATGTGTAATGAAAACGTAAAAATGAAATACATAATTAGAAAGAGTTTGCATTTATATAGTGCCTTTCATCTCCACACAATGTCCCAAAATGTAAGCCTGGCAGCCAGAATTTGCAGCAATAGCAATGTGATAATGGCCAGGTAATTTGTTTAAATTGGGTTGCTTGAGGGATAAATATTACTTGGTACAGTAGTGCACAATGGTTCAATTGATCTGTATTTGATTATGTTAATCTGTCAACTGACCTATGCTCACTGTACTTGATTGATTAAGCTTGCATGTAGCCTCTGAGGGTTAAAGTAAACAGAAGCTTCCAGGGAAAGATTTGAGAAGCCTGAGCTCTGGAGATGTGTGGCAATGTTTTGTAATAGAAGAGATGTTTTGAAATGCTATAAATAAATCCTGTTGTAGACTTAGAACTAGTGTTACACCTGCATTGTTCAGAGACAAATCAGATCCATAAAATGCACAGTAATCTGGCAAATACACAACAAGGACACCAGAGGAGAACTTTGCTCCTCCTCTTCAAAGAGCGCCATGACATTCTTTCTATGTACACCCAAGAGGAAAGACATGGTTTAACACCTCATCCAAATGTTGGTGTCTCCAACATTGCAGCATTGAGTAGCGCATTAAGTATTGCACTCAGCCAGATTGTGTGGGATTTTGCAAGTCTTTGGAGTGGGACTTGAGCCCACAACCTCCTGATTCACAAGTGAGATAGTTGATTGTTGAACCACGGCTGCTACCTCAACTTGAATGAAAGTAAATGAAGCAAAGAGCTGAATAAACTTTCACTGACACTGCTCTTTGTCGAGTTGGAAATGTAGTTTTTGCACTGCTGATTTAATTTGCATAAAATCAAATTTCATATTCAGAGTACCGTGGAAATGACCCACAACAGCTGGTTTATATTTATAAATTCTTCCCCATCATAAACTATAAACCTCATGCAACACCTACCTCTGGGCCCATGTGTTACCCACCGGTATAGGGTTCTGCTACAGTAACCATTTCAATCCATGGAGCTTTCTGCATCTACATGTGTTCATAGAACTTAATGAAATTCTAGAGCATTTTCTCAGCAACTTGAAAGCAAAAAGACTTAGACAGTGAAATAACTGACTTCTGACAAGTTGACTGTCAGCATGAAAGATCCTTGTCAATATGTATTTCCTCAGCTTATTGTAAAATCTTTTGCGTAGAGACTCTTTCAGAATTGTCTGAGGACTTGTATAGTTATCTATGTGTGTGTGTGGGTCCCCACACACCACCCTAATATTGAATAGTGCAGCAGCACAACCTAAGGATGCTTTGATCGGGATCGAAGCTAGTGTGTCTTCTGCAAATTCCCTCCAGGGCACTTCTTCTGAAGTCAAATTGAAAAGCACTTCCCGAGGCAAGGTCATTACGCTGTTTTATTTACAGTGAGCAGGTGAACTGAGAGTGGCTGTCAAAGCAAATTCCACTTACAGCACACGCAATCTCACTTCTTTGCTCCAAAAAAACCCCCCTTGGGCTAATGGCTTGTTTGCGATAATACCTTACTCTCTGGACAACGTCTAACGACAGTTCAGCTCCAGCTCAGGTCCAAGGGCTGTTTCTCCAACCCCCGACACCCACTCTTCCCCCCCACTCCTCCCAATTACTACTCCTCAGTGCCTTAGGAAGCTCCATGGCTTGTGGAGGTGCCCACACCTTTCAATTTCCTGCGCTACATTAGGCTGTTTCCTCTTGGGCGCACTGACTAATTCTGCTGCATTGGGATGAAATCAGGCAGGAGAAAGATGAATATTAAATCGGCATAATGGAACTTCACTGGCAAATAAAATTGATGCTTTCCTACCACAGTGCTCAGGAATATACATTATGTAAGCAATGGGGTTGGCTCAAAAGATTTAGCTTAATATGTAACCCTAGTCAAATGCCACTAGTGTTTTATTAATCCAGAGGAAGAGATTGATCGCTGATAATAATGGAATGAATCAAGACAGCAGAAGCTGATGGAGAAACAAAATTTGACCTTCTCCAGTGTGGCAAAACTTTATTTTACACCATAACAATGAAGTTTTTCTCATTGCACAACTGATGACTCGTTCAGCACTCATAGCTCTCAGGTTGGTCACATGTAACCTGACATATCAGATGCTGAAATGCTGGACAAAGACACTGCAGTAATTATGGTCAGTAAACATATCAGCAGCCTAGTATATGTTTTTTATTTGTTTTCAGGATATAAGGACGGCTGATAAGGCCCTCTTTATTGTTTCAAGTGGCCCTCACGAGATATTTGGCATTCATCTTGGGTGAGTGATTGCTAAGCAGAACACTTTACTCTAGGCCACCTCAATCGCACAGTGTGGACTAGGCATATGTAGGCCAGGCCTAGCAAGAGCGACAAGTTCCCTTCCCTGAGGAAAATCAGTGTCCCAGTTAGATTTCTATGGCAATCTGACAGCTTTTATGGAATTTCCTCCCAAAAATAGATCACAAGTTTCCAGATTTGTTCTATTTTAATCCCACAACTTGAGGGTCTTTGAACTCACAGCCTCCCCATTGATGATTCAGTGCAGGAGCTGCTGAACGAATGCGGATAGGATACAGTGGCCCGCCTCTGTGCTCTGACAAAGGATCATCCTGACTCAAAACTTTGGCTCTATTCTCTCTCTCCACAGATGGTAGATATTGCTGGGCCAACTTCTCCCAGAGTACTCCAGTGAATTCCCTCTGCCACTTCTACCAGATGCTCTTCCTCCCGTTAATCGCTGGAGGGGTTCTTCCGCTTCCCACTTCTTGGTAGATGTTGCTGGGCCGATCTTTCCAATGCTGAGATTTTCCAGCATTTTCTGTTTTTGTTTCAGATTCCAGCATCTGTAGTATTTTGCCTTGATGCCCGCCTCTGGACTCCCCTTACATATTGAAGCAGGCAGTCAGACTCAGGAGGAAAGGGTTCAAACCTAACACAATGGGTGGGGATGAGGAGCAGATTGGTGCGGGTCGTGATGTGGGTTGTGGTTGGAGTGGATAGTCCTGAAGTCTGCTGCCTGCATTGTTTAGAAGTTCGTAGAGGGCTCTGTAGTCTGATGTTTATGGCATGGGGGCATAAGACATAGGAGCAGAATTAGGCCACTCGGCCCATCGAGTCTGCTCCGCCATTCAATCATGGCTGATATTTTTCTCATCCCCATTCTCCTGTCTTTTCCCTATAAACCCTGATCCCCTTATTAATCAAGAACCTATCTATTCCTGTCTTAAAGACACTCAATGACCCAATCTCCACACCCTTCTATGGCAAAGAGTTCCACAGATTCACCACTCTCTGGCTGAAGAAATTCCTCCTCATCTCTGTTTTAAAGGATCGTCCCTTTAGCCTGAGACTGTGCCCTCTGGTTATAGTTTTTCCTATCAGTGGAAACATGCTCTCCACGTCCACTCTAACCAGGCCTCGCAGTATCCTGTAAGTTTCAATAAGTTCCCCGTTCATCCTTCTAAACTCCAACGGGTACCAGCCCAGAGTCCTCAACCGTTCCTCATACGACAAGTCCTTCATTCCAGGGATCATTCTTGTGAACCTCCTTTGGACCCTTTCCAAGGCCAGCACACCCTTCCTTGGATATGGGGCAGCTGCGGCTGTGGGCCGCATGGGGGTGGGGAGTTAGGGTAAGATGAGAGTCAAGGAGTCAGGCCTAATGGGCATGGGTGGAAGAGATCCCGAAAAAGAAGGCAATACAGTGCCCAGCCTGGTGGGGTGGGAGGGTGGCAAAAACTCTCGAGTGGCTGCCCAGGAGTTGTAAGAGTAGAGGCATGACAACAATGAGATCTCACAATGATGCAGCCTGAGTAAGAAGGGTATCTATTAGCTCTGGTGTTCCTGAAGCAGAAAGCAATTGTGCCCGCCAACATTCCTGAGACTCATGCACATCAAACTAATTGACCATCAAGAGATAACCTTAACAATGTCATTTGTCCACAGTCTCAAAGTCTGGGAATGGGATGAATAGTCAGGATTCAGAATTAAAGCTTGGATGCACGGGATCGAGAGACACTGGACTTGCTTATGTGCCGGACCCCAATGTCTGCCAGTCAGAATCCATTAGCCCCAAGGTGGGCATCACCATCCAGTTGACCCTGCTCATTGGGGATGTGTGAGAATATAACCCTCCTGTCAGAACCCCCAGTGTTCGAGAGAACAAGGGAGGGGATCAGTGAGGGGGATGGCACCTGAGCTGTGAGTGAGTGGCAAGCGCTGGATAAGATGTGGGACTGGCCTTTTCCAGGTCTGGGAGGCCAATGGGTTGGGGAGGTAATGTTGTTATCCGACAGTGACACAAACCTGTCTCTCTCTCTCTTTCTCATCCCTTGCAGGTAACCAATCAAGGACTGGTCAGTGGATGTTCTCCAGATGGACTTTAGCAAGGCCTTTGACAAGGTCCCTCATGGGAGGCTGATACACAAGGTGAAGTCACATGGGATCCATGGTGAGCTAGTAAAATGGATACAGAATTGGTCTGGTCATAGATGACAGAGAATAGCGGTGGAAGAGCTTTTTCTGAGTGGAGATCTGTGACCAGTGGTGTTCCACAGGGATCAGTGCTGGGATCCATGTTGTTTGTAATATATATAAATGATTTGGAGGAGAATGTTGGTGGTCTGATTAGTAAGTTTATGGATGACACAAAGATAAGGGGAGCTGTGGATAGTGAGGAGGATTGCTAGAGGATACAGCAGGATATAGCTAGGCTGGTGACGTGGGCAGAGAAATTGAATTTAATCCAGACAAATGTTAGATTTTGCATTTTGGATGGTCTAATGCAGGAAGGAAGTATCCAGTAAATGGCAGAATCCTTAGAAGCATTAACACCCAGAGGGATCTAGGCGTACAGGTCCACAGTTCCCTGAAAGTGGCAACACACATGGATAAGGTGGTCAAGAAGGTGTAGGGTATGCTTGCCTTCATCTGTTGGATCAGTATAAAAATTGGCAAGTCATGTTGCAGCTGTACAGAACTTTAGTTAGGCCACATTTGGATATTGCGTATAGTTCTGGTCACCACATTACCAGAAGGATGTGGAGGCTTTGGAGAGGGAACAGAAAAGGTTTACCAGGACATTGCCTGGTTTGGAGGGTATTAGCTATGAGGAGAGATTGGACAAACTTGGTTTGTTTTCACTTCAACTGTGGGAAGTGACCTGATACAAGTTTACAAAACTATGAGAGGCATGCATAGAATGGATAGTCAGAGTCTTTTTCCCAGGTTAGAAATGTCAATTACTGGGGGACATAGATTTAAGGTAAAAGGGGAAAAGTTTAAAGGAAATGTGAGAGGCAGATTTTTACACAGAGGGTGGTAAGTGCCTGGAATGCACAGCCAGAAGAGGTGGTAGAAGCAGATACAATAGCAATGGTTAGGAGGCATCTAGATAGATACATGAATAGGTTGGGAATAGAGGGATACGGACTGCAAAGAGGCAAAAGGTCCTTCAGTTTAGAAAGGAGTCATGTGTCGGTGCAGGCTTGGTGGGCCGAAAGGCCTGTTCCTGTGCCATACTCTTCATTGATCTTTGCTCTTTGAGATCTGTATGGAGCCAATGGAGCTGGTTGTTCTAATTATTATTTGTCTGGAGGAGCAGAGACAACAGCAGCTATGTGCGGAGGCACCCAGGGAAGACGCTGGGTGCGACAGGAGATCAGCGGGCCACAGGGCCTGAGGCTGCACCACCCTTGCATGGGGCACACAGGCGCAGAAGGAGACAAAGGGCATACAGGACCTGAGTGACCCTCATGACGCTGTCGGACAACATGTGCTGTAGAAGACTCTGCCTCACCAGGGGAGGCTGTGTGGAACCTGAGCCACAGCCTTGCTGACTTGGAGTCATGTGGCAGCAGAGGACACCCGCTCCCCATGGCTGTGAAGATCAGAGCAGCCCTCAATTTTTACCCAACAGGGTGATTCTAGGGCTCCACGGGTGACCTGTGTGTCATCTTGCAGCCATCCACCCTTAAGTGCCCTTAGCGTGAGAACAGGAAAATTCTGCCCTTTGTCATTTTTTAGGAAAAATCCACCCCTGGTGTCTATGTTACCTCACAACCATTTATGCCTACAAGAGGTTGGTGTAATAACATGGGAGGCAATATGGGCCCCAGGAAGGAAGCACTCACTGCACCCGAGCGCTGCCATGATGTCCAATCTAATGCCCTCCTACCCACCTGCTATTACATCCTCGGTGGTGAGGCTACAATATTTCCCTTTATAAAACAAAGCAAATGATTTCTGCGGCGAGAAAGTGCTTGGGTTCGGTTGGTTAAATACGGAAATAACCAGCTATCCCAATCTGGGATAGTCTAATAGAAATATCCTAATCTGGCTGGAGAGTCAAGCAGAACGTACAAATGCTAGTGCCTATTAGCTGAGAAAATAACTGGAGTGATTTTTCACATTCTCTTTCCAATGATTATTCTCATGCAGACAACATTCAACAAATCAAATAAGCCGAGGGGAATTGGAACTCAGCCATAAGGTGGGGGAAGCTGGAGTGTCGACAAAACTTTGTAGAGATACACTACATGTGCCAATGATCAAGTTGATCCTCCCACATTCTGTCAGTTGTTGTTTCCCTTCGCGCACCTAGTGGTGAACAAGACAGACTTTTATCTGATTCCATGGCTAGTAATTCCTGGAACAGGTCACTAGTCTGTCGCCAGGGGCTTATAGCTTGAGCGGTGCCACTCCAAGAGTCTCTTCCACTCTTTAACGGTATGTTTGGAAAGATTTGCCCGTCGATACTGTTTGACTGCATTGAGTACATCTTCCTTGGCCATCAAGTCCTAATGTGGGACTCGAGCCCAGAACTTCTGGCTCAGAGGTGGGGATGCTACCCATTGCACCATAAGACCTCCTCTATTCTGTTAGTGTTGAATGCTAATTAACATCAAGACAATATAAAACTGATTATTAATGTAGAATTAATTTTGTTTAGTTGCCATTGTCTTTTAGTGTTATTAATTTTTGGAATGTGGGCATCATTAGCAAGGCCCACATTTATTGCATATCCTTAGTTATCTTTGAGAAGTTGGTGTTGGGCCACCTTTTGAACCATTTGATTCCATGTATTGAAGATGTTTCCATAGTACTGTTGTGCAGCGAGTTCCAAGATCTTGGGCAGTGATAATGAAGGAATATTGATAAAATTTCAGGTTGGAATGGTTTATATGACTTAAAGAACAAAGAACAAAGAAAATTACAGCACAGGAGCAGGCCCTTCAGCCCTCCAAGCCTGCACGGACCATGCTGCCCGACTTAACTAAAACCCTCTGCCCTTCCGGGGACCATATCCCCCTATTCCCATCCTATTCATGTACTTGTCAAGACGGCCCTTAAAAGTCACTACCGTATCCGTTTCCACTACCTCCCCGGCAACGAGTTCCAGGCACCCACTACTCTCTGTGTAAAAAATCTGCCTCGTATATCTCCTTTAAACCTTGCCCCTCGAACCTTAAACCTATGCCCCCCAGTAATTGACTCTTCCACCCTGGGAAAAAGCTTCAGACTATCCACTCTGTCCATGCCTCTCATAATCTTGTAGACTTCTATCAGGTCACCCCTCAACCTCCGTCATTCCAGTGAGAACAAACCAGGTTTCTCCAACCTCTCCTCACAGCTAATGAACTCCATACCAGGCAACATCCAGGTAAATCTTTTCTGTACCCTCTCCAAAGCCTCCACATCCTTCTGGTAATGTGGCAACCAGAATTGAACACTATATTCTAAGTGTGGCCTAACTAAGATTCTATAAAGCTGCAACATGACTTGCCAATTTTTAAACTCAATACCCCAGCCGATGAAGACAAGCATGCCGTATGCCTGCTTGACTACCTTCTCCACCTGCATTGCCACTTTCAGTGACCTGTGTACCTGTACACCCAGATCCCTTTGCCTATCAATATTCTTAAGGGTTCTGCCATTTACTGTATATTTCCTATCTGTATTAGACCTTCCAAAATGAACTTGAAATGGACTTGGAAGGAAACGTGGAAATAATTGTGTACCCAAGCACCTTCTATCCTTGTTCTAGATGGAGAAGATAGCAGGATTGAGAAGTGCAGTTGATGAAGCCTTGATGCATTGCTGCTGTGTATCCTGTAGAGTACACCCGACAGCGATAGCCCACTGCTGATGGAGGGAGTTATAGAATCATAGAATCCCTGCAATGCAGAAGGAGGCCATTCGGCCCATCGAGTCTACACTGACCACAATCCCCCTCAGGCCCTATTCCCGTAACCTCTCATATTTACCTTGCTAATCTCCTTGACACTAGGGTTAATTTGGCATGGCCAATGCACCTAACCCACACATGTTTGGAGTGTGGAGGAAACCGGAGCACCTGGAGGAAACCCACGCAGACATGAGGTGAACATGCAAATTCCGCACAGACAGTGGCACGAGGCCAGAATTGAATCCAGGTCCCTGGCGCAGTGAGGTAGCAGTGCTAACCACTGTGCCACCGTGCCGCTGGGAGGGATATCAATCAGTGGACTCACTTGTCCTGGATGGTGTTGTGTTTCTTGAATGTTGTCGCAGCTGCAACCAACCAGCTAAGTGGAGATTATTCCATCAAACTCCTGATTTGTGCATTGTGTGCAGCTGTGTTTAAGTGAATGGTTAGAGCGACATACTTCGATTTTAAACTGCCCATGTCGTTACTTTCATGCATCAGGTAATGTGTAATGTACTTAGAAAATATTGATTCTGTGAACTGTGTGAATTAAACTATGAATATTGATTCTGTGATCCTACATGGCATGCATTTGCTAGATTACACCAACTTTAACTTCGTCCGAGTTGGCCATAAGGTTGTAAGTACATCACAGCCTCTCTGTGTGCACTTAGTACGATTCACAGTACAGACAGACTGGGTTTTACACAGCCTTTTATAGCCCTGAGTCTATTATTCAATGTGTAAACATTAACTGTGTCAGGTTGCCATTTACAGTTACAGTTTTTATTGCAATTTTTTGGAAAATTATAAACACATCTCGATGTAAAATTAATGAGGACAATAGTTCCAGCTGTCAGTCTGTTGAGTGCATAATGCAGTTTTCTTTACTCTGCTATTTGCCAGGCACGAGGCAGCAAGATATCTTCCCTGAATCAGCTATTTTTGCAGTCATTTTGAGATACCCTGTTCTTTATTACTTGCTAAACTTCCCTGCCAAGAAGTAATTTCCTTGGTGCCAATCTGCATAAATCCTGTAACACAAATACAAGGGATACTAGTGGTTGGCACAATAAGAGTGTAAAAGCTAATAAACAAAAGGCCTTTAAACTATTCTCTGGAATACATGTGAAGGAACAGTTAGGGGACAAATTGCCACGGGGATTCCCTACTCGAGTGGTTAAAGAACAGATCCGGAAGAAAAGATGGCACAGTGTTTCGCAATGCTGCCTGATAGCGCCAGGGACCCAGATTCAAATCTGGCCCCGGGTGACTGTCTGTGTGGAGTTTGAACATTCTCCTCGGGTCTGCGTGGGTTTCCTCTGGGTGCCACGGTTTCCTCCCACACTCCAAAGATTTAAAGTTTATTTATTAGTGTCACAATCAGCCTTACTTTAACGCTGCAATGAAGTTACTGTGAAAATCCCCTAGTCGCCATACTCTGGCGCCTGTTTGGGTACACTGAGGGAGAATTCAGCATGGCCAATGCACCCTAACCAGCACGTCTTTCGGACTGTGGGAGGAAATCGGAGAACCTGGAGAAAACCCACACAGCCACAAGGAGAACGTGCAGACTCTGCACAGACAGCGATCCAAGCCTGGAATCGAACCCAGGTCCCTGGCGCTGTGAGGCAGCAATGCTAACCACTGTGGCACCGTGCCACCCTGTGTGTGTTAGGTTGATTGGACATGGTAAACTGTCCCTTAGTGTTAGGGGGATTGGTAGGGTAAATATGTGGGGTTATGGGGATAGGGCCTGGGTGGGATGGTTGTCGGGGGTGCTGGCTCAATGGGGTGAATGGCCTCCTTCTGCACTGTAGGGATTCTGTGATTCTATGAAAAGGTGAACAATGTTCACGTCATTCTGGAGGTCTTCCCATACTACTTTTCCAGTGAAGTATAACCCTTAGTTCATTCATCAGGAGTTCCCCTGTCAGAAGCAGAAACGTTAACCTGCAGGTTAGCAGAAATGGCTTAACACCATAACAACCATAGAGAGGACATTGCTGTCGGACACATTCGCAACCCATGGAGTAATTTTGTTGCCTAAGACTTTACCAATAGAAACTACATTTACATAGCTTAGTTAATGTTGTAAAATGTCCCAAGGTGTTTGGTATGAGTGCAATCAATTGTTACGACCAAGTGTGGAGAGGTAAAAACTGACTCTCCTAATTTACCTCTCCAGGTGTGGCCGCAACAGAGTTTAGTTGCGAATTTTGATTCCGGAGTGGGCGAGATGGTAAAATTCCGTCCGACATCCCCAAGATACCTCATTGAAGTAAAAAAGATAATACAGACACAGAATCAAAGGAGGGAATATTGGTGTTGGGGGCAAGATGGGGGATGAGCAAATGACCAAAAGCTTGCTGATGGAGGTGAGGTTTAAGAAAGTCCCAGAGGAAGAATAGGTGGGGGAGGGGGGGGGGGAGGTTGGATTTAAGGAAAGGATTTCAGAGTGTAGGGCTTATACATGGCTGATTGCCATGGGTGGAACAAAGGGAAGGAGGGATTGGGGTTAACGAGAAGTTAGAGTCATAGAACTGGAGAGTTCAGAATTTGGTCGGGGGAGGAGGTGAGGAGGGGACGGATGTTAGACTTGGAGATGCAGAGATAGGTCGGGGGTGCAGCACTGGGTGATATATCCATTTTGTGGTGTTATCATTGCTACTTAATGAGATGAATCTTTCTACGTGTCCAGTTTTGCATGAAAATAATCAATTATCACATTGATGCAAATAATAATATGATATTTCTGCTCTTAGCGATTGATGCGCTCTGTCCAGGGAGCTGAAGATGAAATACGTTTTGTACTTAGTGATTTGCATCCGGCACATACTGCAGTATGCATCCAACATTTTAGTATGAATATTGTGAGATGTTCTGTGGCACAGATTGATCAGACTTTTATTTGGTCTTGTCATTCAGCTGGTGAATCAATGTTAGTGGAATTATGACTCAGGGTAGCTAAAAAGCCTTGTAATGCAATCACTTCAGTTAATGGAAAATGCAAATGGCACGCGTAATGAATCAACAAACGGGTATTTTCCGATACGCCCCTTTACATCCCTTCACCTTTCTGAGGACTGTGCGAGGGAATCAAAAAATTAATCTTAATTGTCGGGTTCATGATTTGTTTGAAGTGAGTTATTTTAATTTACTTACATTGCGGAGAAGCTTTGCAAATGATCATTCCCATCCAATCTCTTCTGTCAAGGATCTGTAAATTTATAGATGTACAGTAAGATGACTGGAGTAATATATTCACTTCTGCTCCCAAACCGGGCGATGAATGGCCAAATGAACTTGAAATTGGAAAATTAAGAATGCACTTCAGCACTGGGGTAATATGAACATTCAGGTAGTAAAACTGAATGGGAAATTATGCATCATGTCAGTTTGAGCCTTTAGCATTGCAACTGAACACAAACTAAAAGAAAAAAAATCCGTTGCATGCTACTACATAGAAACATAGAAGATAGGAACAGGAGGAGGCCATTTGGCCCTTCAAGCCTGCTTCGCCATTCATTACAATCATGGCTGATCGTCCAACTCAATAGCCTAATCCTGCTTTCTCCCCATAACCTTTGATCCCATTCACCCCAAGTGCTATATCCAGCCGCCTCTTGAATACATTCAATGCTCTGGCATCAACCACTTCCTGTGGTAATGAATTCCACAGGCTCACCACTCTTTGGGTGGAGAAATGTCTCCTCACCTCCATCCTAAATGATCTACCCTGAATCCTCAGACTGTGACCCCTGGTTCAGGACTCCTCCACATCATTCATGTTTTATTGTCGAAATTGTCATGGAAGCAAGTCATTTCTTTAATGACCCCCATGGCAAAACCACATAAGTAAAACAATTTGTATCATTCTAGGCTTCGGAATCATATTAAAAAGGAGCACAGCATGATTCCGGTGCATATAATCAAAGCAAAACTACTACAGATGCTGGAAATCTGAAATAAAAACAGCAAGTGCTGGAAATACTCAGCAGGTCTGGCAGCATCTGTGGAGAGAAACAGAGTTAGTGTTTTGAATTAAATATGACTCTTTTCAGAACTTCAGAACAGTTATGTTAGTTGGTCATTCATCTCATTGCTACCTTGTTATGCAAATAAGTAACAACCACAGTTGCCTACACAACCATATTGACTACACTTGAAAAGCAGCCCCTTGCATGTGTAGAATTTGAGATCTCCCTTAGGACACAGGGCGGCACATTAGCACAGTGGTTGGCACAGTGGTTAGCACTGCTACCTCACAGCGCCATGGACCCCAGGTTCGATTCCAGCCTCGGATGACTGTTTGGAGCTTACACATTCTCCCCATGTCAGTGTGGGTTTCCTCTTCGTGTGGGTTTTCTTCCGTGGTCCAAAATTGTGCAGGTTAGGTGGATTGGCCATGGTAAATGCACGGGGTTACAAGGATAGGGCCGGAGAGAGGACCTGGGTCAGACACTGTGTCAGAGAATCAGTGCAGATTCGATGAGCTGAATGGTCTCCTTCTGTACTGTATAAATTCTATGAGTAGTATTTAAATGTTTTGGTTACTTCTATTTTGGTATTGCAAGAAAAAGGTTTGGCAAAAAAGTTTTTTTTTAGATTAAATATTTGCTTGTTTAGACAATGCTTTGCTTATGGACTTGACATCAACCCACTTTGTCCCTGACATTATGCCTTTTCTTTGACTCATTCACGGGATGTGAGTGTCGCTGTCCGGCCAGCATTTATTGCCCATCCCCAATTGCCCCTGAACTAGGCCATTTAAGAGTCAACCACATGGCTATGGATCTGGATCACATGGATGCCCGACCAGGTAAGGTCAGCAGATTTCCTTCCCTCTGGAACATTAGTGAACCAGATGGGTTTTTTTTTAATGACAATTGATGATAATTTCATGATCAACATTACTGAGACCACCTTTATCATTGAATCATTGAACCCCTACAGTGTAGAAGGAGACCATTCGACCCAGCAAGTCTGCACTGACCACAATCCCACCCAGGCCTGATTCCCGTAACTCCTCATATTTACCCTGATAATCCCCCTGACTCGAGGGTTAATTTAGCATGGCCAATCAACCTAACCCGCACAACTTTGGACAGTGGGGGGAAACCGGAGCACCCGGAGGAAACCCACATGGACATGGTGAGATTGTGCAAACTCCACACAGACAGTGACCGGAGGCCAGAATTGAACCCAGGTCCCTGGCACTGTGAGGCCAGTAAGAAGTCTCACAACACCAGGTTAAAGTCCAACAGGTTTATTTGGTAGCAAATACCATAAGCTTCGTCAGATGGAGTGGAAATGTGCTCTCAAACAGTGCAAACAGATACCAAATCAAGTTGGAGAATACTGATTAGAATGCGAATCCCACAGCCAGCCAGGTCTTAAAGGTACAGACAATGTGGGTGGAGGGAACATTAAACACAGGTTAAAGAGATGTGTATTGTCTCCAGACAGAACAGCTAGTGAAATTCTGCAAGCCCAAGAGGCAAGCTGTGGGGGTTATTGATAATGTGACATAAATCCAACATCCCGGTTTAGGCCGTCCTCATGTGTGTGGAACTTGGCTATCAGTTTCTGCTCAGTGACTCTGTGCTGTCGTGTGTCATGAAGGCCGCCTTGGAGAACGCTTACCTGAAGATCCAAGGCTGAATGCCCATGACTGCTGAAGTGCTCCCCCACAGGAAGAGAACAGTCTTCCCTGGTGATTGTCGAGCAGTGTTCATTCATCTGTTGTCGTAGCGTCTGCATGGTTTCGCCTGATGAATTCCTCTGTGTCCGCTGCGAGACTGATGGGGTCTATTTTGGTAGTGGGACAAAAGTTGAGCCCTCAGCTGAGAACTTCGATTTCATCTGGCTGAAGTGTGTAGTCCGATAAGTTGACAATGGACTTTCCTGCAGTGGTACTGTTTTCTACTGTGGTACCGGGGGAGGCTTGGTTGCTGCTGGTGGTGATGCCGAGTTTCTCGAGTTTCCTGTTCTTGGTGTGCATGTAGATGGTGTAGTTCCTATGTCTCGTCTGCTCGGCAGAGTTTCGCAGCTGGTCTGTGTCCCGAGCGCAAGTTGAGAATATGGATTCGACCTTGGTTTCCAGGCTGCGGCGTTTGCTGTACAGCTGGTGTATGAGGTGTTTGAGGAGGGTGAGAGAGGTGCGACGGCAAAGTCTCTCAGCGTAGTCTGTGTTATAGGTTGACCCGAGTGGGTTTGTGATCCGTAGTCCTTTCGGTATCTTGTCTGCTTTCTTGCATGTTTGTAGAAACTTGATGTCTGTGTCGATATGCGCGGTCTTCTTGGAGATCCTCTCCACTTGGAGCCGGCAGTTTGCGGTGTCGATGGTAGTCATGATGTGGAGATGCTGGCGTTGGACTGGGGTGAACACAGTAAGAAGTCTCACAACACCAGGTTAAAGTCCAACAGGTTTATTTGGTAGCAAATACCATAAGCTCCGAAAGCTTTCGGAGCACTGCTACTTCGTCAGATGGAGTGGAAATGTGCTCTCAAACAGTGCAAACAGACACAAAATCAAGTTGCAGAATACTGATTAGAATGCGAATCCTACAGCCAGCCAGGTCTTAAAGGTACAGACAATGTGGTTGGAGGGAACATTAAACACAGGTTAAAGAGATGTGTATTGTCTCCATACAGAGGCAGCAGTGCTAACCACTGTGCCACTGTGCCGCCCCATCCAACTTTATTCATTGAATACAAATCCCACCAGCTGCCATGGTGGGATTCGAACCCATGTCCCCAGACCTACTCCTGCTATTCATTTGAATGTTTGTATGTTTGTAGGGCCTTTTGGATTACCAGCTCAGCGGCACATATCTTCATTCATGTTTCTTTCTTGTTACTGGGTCAAAATCCTGGAATTTGCAATGTAATAGTATCATTGGAGTGCCGACCCCACACAGATGCAGTGGTTCAAGGTGACAGTTTACCACCACCTCCAAAGAGACAGCAAAGGATGAACAATAAAAGTTGTCCTTGCCAATGACACCTACATCCCAAGAACAAATATATATATATTTTAAGTTGTACAAGACTTGTTATTTTCTTGTAATTTTTCTCTTGTAAATATTCCCTACTGGGTCCGGCCTTCCTCTTATTACTAAAAGCAGCAATATATTTTGACTTCCTACAAGTTCCCAGCAGCATTACACAGCTTTGTAAAGAATTTGCACCTCATTGATGTTGATTCAAACCAGGCACGGACAATTATAGCAGGCATTTCCTAGCTGTGCCTGTTTAAAGTTTTGAAAATAGCATGTGGAGTCCAATTTGCATGGTAATAGCCCCTGTGATTGTCTTCATCTTGCAAGGCATGAATGCTTTGCACTTGCACAGAATGAACTGTTGAAAACTGTGTGCATTCGCAACCATAGACAAGATTATCTAGCCTCCCACAAATAAAATTTCAGGTTTCAATCGCTTAGAGTTGAGGGAGAGGGATGTGACATTAAGACCTGGTTTGATTGTTCTTTTCACAAGGTGACAATGGCCATAAAAACTGGCAAAGGATTGTCCAGCAGTATAGAATCTGCTGGCATTTCCAAATTTAACAAGCTCCTTCAAAACCAGACCTGAGACAATATGATGGAAAAATCGGAAGTGCCGTGAATTTGTGTGCTGATTTCCAGCGGCGATTCTCTGATCTGAGTTTCTATCAAGTGGAACAGGCGCCACGGGTGGCACAGTGGTTAGCATTGCTGCCTCACAGCACCAGGGACCCAGGTTCAATTCTTGGCTTGGGTCACTGTCTGTGCAGAGTTTACACATTCTCCCCGTGTCTGCGTGTGTTTCCTCCGGGTGCTCTGGTTTCCTCTCACAGTCCAAAGATGTGCATGTTAGCTGTATTGGCCATGCTAAATTGTCCCTTAGTGTCCTGGGATGTGTAAGTTAGAGGGGTTAGCAGGGTAAATTTATAGGGGTGAGGTCTGGGTAGGATTGTTGTCAGTGCAGGGCCAAATGGCCTCTTTTTGCAGTGTAGGGATTCTATGAAACTCCTCAGCGAGCCTCACAGTTTTGGAGCTGTGTGTTGCCCGAAGGTTAACTTTTCCAATATTTGCTCTTTGTAATAATGGCACAAGTTGAACTCCTCTAGTCAACAAAATTCTTGAGAGCGAGGATCGGGTGGATGGGTAATTTTTCAATTGCGTGCTCCCAGTGCAAAGCCTTGCTTGAGGGATCACATAGCAGGTAAACAATCCAACGCAGCCACAAATTTTCAATCCATTCACTTTAAAGGATGGAAAATTGCAGGCAGTGAGGTTTACTGATTTGAATTCCTGGCAGGTGCAGCTCTATGCTGGAAGTACACAACCCCAAAAAGTATCCCTTGGACCTCTTTGGTGTCCTCTCCTGTTCAACGTTTCTAGGGTGGCACGGTGGTGCAGTGGTTAGCACTGCTGCCTCACAGCACCAGGAACCCGGGTTCAATTTCCAGCTTGGGTCTCTGTCTGTGTGGAGTTTCCACATTCTCCCCTGGGTTTCATCCGGTTTCCTCCCAAAGTCCAAAGATGTGCAGGTTAGGTTGATTGGCCATGCTAAATTACCCCTTGGTGTCCCAGGATGTGTATTTTAGAGGGATTGGCGCCTATGTTTTAAAACATATTATTGGAGCCTTATAAACAGAGCAAGCGTAGAAGCATCTAATTCCCGTGTATAAAGAACAAATCTTTCTGAAAGAAAACTTGCAGATCTCGGGTTATTGTAGAATTTAATTGTTTGAGAAATACTCTTTGCCGTGCTCATGGTGACTCCTCATTAATCACATTCCATTCTAGCTGAGCAAATGGCCCCTTTTAAGAGAGAAGTCTTTTAGAGGGTATTTAATACAGTATCAGTTAATGATTTAAATAGAACGCAATTCATCTTTTGGCAATTAAAATATGTATTACTGATGATAGACTGATAATAACAATCATTACATTAGATATGCATGGTGTGGGGCATTATTGCTAACATATAAAGGTAACTGCTTTGAAAGCTTTATAAATCTGCAATGAATAGCATTTCTGAATATTAGTGTCATTAAAATTAAATGGAAATTTCCCGACATTGGTTTTATAGTGCTTTATTCTTTAATCCTCAGTGAGAGTAACCATCCTTTTTACTACCATTCTTCTTCAGATATTTTAAAATATTTTTCTGCTCTGTTGAAATTGATCCTTTTTAATCAGTTTCTGATGTTACAGTAGCTATTATCAATGCCTCTTTGTTAACAATCCTTATTATCCCAATTTTAGCTCTACACCAGCCTTCACTTACTGATAGCACTCTCCTGAAGTAGAAAGTTGTGGAGTGTTTAAGAATAAGTTTATTTATTAGTATCACAAGTAGGCTTATATTATTTTGATTTGATTTGATTTTTATTGTCACATGTATTAGTGTACAGTGAAAAGTATTGTTTCTTGCGTGCTATGCAAAGCATACCCTACCTAGGGAAGGAAAGGAGAGAGTGCAGAATTTAGTGTTACAGTCAAGGCTACGGTGTAGAGAAAGATCAACTTAATGCTAGGTAGGTCCATTCAGAAGTCTGATGGCAGCAGTGAAGAAGCTGTTTTTGAGTCGGTTGGTATGTGATCTCAGACTTTTGTATCTTTTTCCACTTTTAACACTGCAATGAAGTTGCTGTGAAAATCTCCTAATCCCCTGTGGGAGAAAACTGGAGCAGCCAGAGGAAACCCATGCCAACAAGGAGAGAACGTGCAGACTCCACACAGCCAGTGCCCAAGTTGGGAACCGGACCTGGGTTCCTGGCGCTGTGAGGCAGCAGTGCTAACCACTGTGCCACCATGGAGTGTGAGCCCCATTTGAACATACCATCCAAGATAAAACTCCAATGCTCTTCTAAGGAAGCACTGTTCTTTCAGATGGCCTATCAAAGCAAAATGGTGTCTGTTTCTCCGATGGCCGTAAAGGTTTTCCTGACTCTCTTTCAAAGAGAAGCAAAGGATTTTCCTGGTGCCTTAGCCAACATTATCCCTCGACCGACAGCACTGAAGCAGTCAGGAAACAATCCTTTAATGATTAGTGAGAACGGGAAACTTGCTCCCACCTGGAGGATTTTTTTTATTGTGGGATGTGGGCATCACCAGCAAGTCCAGCACTTTTTCCCCATCCCTAATTGCCCTTGCGAAGGTGGTGGGGAGTCACCTTCTTGAACCATTGCAGTAATGTCGGTATGGGTATGCCCACCATGCTGTTAGGGAGGGTGTTCCACAATTTTCACCCAGCGACCGTGTAGGAACAGCAATATTGGCCATAATTCTCTAATGTTGTACAACCCACCCCTGCTGCCAGAGAGAACAGAGAATTTGGCGCTCAGCCAAAGCTCCATTCACTGCAGAGGGATCAGATAATCCCAGCTGTGGTTAAAGGTCAAAGGATTTCTGCCATAGTTTCAAATCAGTACAGTGAGTGACATGGAGTCGAGCTTGTAGGTGTGTTTGTTGCCCTATATCTGCTGCCCTTGTCCTTCTAGGTGGTAGGGGTTGCAGGCTGGCAAGGTGATGTTGAAAGAACCTTTGCAAGTGCACCTTGTAAACAGTACACACAGTGCACTGATGGTGGAGGGAGTGAATGTTTAAGGTGGTGAAATGTGTGCAGATCAAGGGGCTACTTTGTCTTAGATGGTGTCACGTTTCTGGAGTGTTGTTGGATTTTCACTCATCCAGGCAAGTGGAGAGTGTTCCATCGCACTCCTGACCTCTGTCTTGTACATGCTGAACAGACTTTGGAGGTCAGGCGGGGAGAAATAGAGAGGGGTGCATCTTGGGGCTCAGGGCCCCTAATGCACTGACAGGCCACCCATCCACCCATCAAATGGTGTCCCCCCCACCCCCCCCGACATCTTCCCTCCTTTTCACCAGAGTCATTTAAGAAACACCCTTCACATTTTCAGCTGCCTGCCACTGCCTAGCATTTAATGGCAATGAAAGTGGATTGAGGGCCTTAAGTGGGCAATAATTTGTCACCTAATGACTTAATAGGCTGAAGGGCAGGTGGAGCAAGGGCACCTTACCCACCTCCCCATAAAGCAGGGGAGGTAGGCGAGGGCTGTTGGGCGGAGAGGTGGTGGGCTGGCAGCCCAGCATATTCTACATGCCCCTCTAGACCGCCCCCATAAAAACATTCCCAGGTCATGGAGTGTTGGGGTAATGGGGGAGTGGGGGTGGTATGGGTAGGCGAGGGTGGGGGAGTTATAGAATGAGATCTCGCCCTCTAAATGATACCAGTTCATTACTTGCATCTGTAGATTGGTGTTTCATAAACTCTTAAAACAGAACAAGAGAATCTCGTCAATCTATGGAAGGAACTGTAACATTTTCACCTTAAATCTCCCAGGCAATCACTCTGAGCTCAGCTCCCTGCTGGGAGATCGTGATTTTTCAAAGTAACCACTTTTGGCTGGATTTTCAGGTGTTATTCATGTGTTATGATGCGGCACGGTGGCACAGTGGTTTGCACTGCTGCCTCACAGCGCCAGGGAACCGAGTTCGATTCCTGGCTTGGGCCACTGTCTCGCGGAGTCTGCACATTCTTCGCGATTCTGCGTGGGTTTCCACCGGCTGCTCCGATTTCCTCCCAGAGTCCGAAAGACGTGCTGGTTTAGGTGCATTGGCCGTGCTAAATTCTCCCTCAGTGTACCCAAACAGGCGCCAGAGTGTGGCGACAAGTGGATTTTCACAGTAACTTCATTGCAGTGTTAATGTAAGCCTACTTGTGACTCTAATAAATAAGCTTAAAACTTAACACAACGCCAGGGACCTGGGCTCGATTCCTGGTTTGAGTCACTGTCTGTGCTGAGTCTGCACATTCTTCCCGTGTCTGTGTGGGTTTCCTCCGGGTGCTCCGGTTTTCTCCCACAGTCCAAAGATGTGCCGGTTAGGTGCATTGGCCATGCTAAATTCTCCCTCAGTGGACCCAAACAGGCACTGGAGTGTGGCAATTGAGGGATTTTCACAGTAACTTCATTGTAGTGTTAATGTAAACCGACTTGTGAAACTAATAAATTAACTTTAACTTAATTCTCAAACCCTTTAAATGGTTCTAATCCCTAGTGTCATACCCGCTGTGTGACAAAGAATTGTAGTTTTACGAAACACTGATGAAAGAAGGTAAACCTCCATTACATCTGTCAAGCAGCTATAGGAGTATTGGTTTAAGAAAAAGCAGGGTGTTGTATTGCAATAACTCAATGCATTACTGCAGCCGTAGCAGATATTCACACCCTTTCAAACTGATCTTTCAGCTAGTCCTAAAGAAATGTTCTGGGCATCGCTGAGTTAACCCACTGGGGGGAAAAACATGGCATCAGGTAGAACCTTAATTTTACATTCTGCATATGCCTCTCCCTCGATCCCGTAGGTTTCCCACCGTGAGTCAGCTTAAAACCACCATAATGTGATGCATATGTTTGGCATGGAATCAGTGAACTTATCTACAAATGTAATCAGCAAAAAGGGATTTTTTCGAGTAACAATTACTCCAGCTTGTCAATACAATCTTCGCAGTTAATAAAAGGTGGATTATTTGAACAAAGTGAAGTTGCTAATCATGGAGATAAATTTAATCTCCAACCATAATCTTATTAAATAAAATGCCTCCTCATATTAAATTATATTTGTTCGGCTTTGTGGGATAACAAGTGTTGTGTTAATTATGACAACCGCAGTAGACTTTTCCTGTCACTGTACAACTCCCTGAGAAATCTAAACGTGTGAATTTGCAAGTCATTAGGAACAGTTGATATAGTTGCTAGAATTTTCCCAGGGAGATAATATTTTCTGATCTTTCCTGTATATGAGGTGGCATAAAAACTATTAGCCAAGAACTTATAATGTGGGTCCTTCATGGATGCATATGAAATCCCAAAGCCTTCTTTTGCAGTGAAAGTATTAGCCCCTTTAAAATAACACGTCCTCAAATGGGTGAGTGCAGTCAAAATTATATTGGGACCTTTTGATTATTTTTGGAAGAATAAACTTTGCCATTTTTTCATTACACAATAGTCCCAGGAGTCAGCTGTAAAGGAATTGTGCTTTTATTGCACCAAATGAAAATAAGCAATAACCACAAGCCTGTAATGAATGCAACAGGTCCCAAGGTTAATGGACACTCTCAGGGTCTTGCTTTATACAAGGCTCAGTATATGAGCTCCACCTGGTTGGCTAATTACCAATCACCAGGGAACTCGTACTCAATGAGCCTAACTGGGAGATCAATTAGTGATTCCCACTGTAGATCATGGGGGTTATCACGCACAGAAAGAAAGACTTGTGTTTACATAACACAAACTGAGGACCAAATAACCTGCCTTAAAACAAGAAGAATGTCCATGCTCTTCTTCAAAACAGTGTCATGGGGTAGGTATTTTACATTCACCTGAAGGGCTAGGCTTCACCAGTTTACCATCACATTTACAAGATAGTACTTCCAAAGGTGCAGCGTTCATAGAACCTAGAATCATAAATTACCTACAGTGCAGAAGGAGGCCATGAGTCCATCGGGCCTGCACTGAGAACAATCCCACTCAGGCCCTACCCCCGTAATGCCACATATTTACCCCCGACACTATGGGTGAACTTAGCGTGGTCAATCAACCTAACCTGTACTTCTTTGGAGTATGGGAGGAAACCGGAGCACCCAGAGGAAACCCATGCAGACATGGGAAGAACGTGCAAACACCACACAGACAGTGACTGGAGGCCGGAATTGAATCTGGGTCCCTGGTGCTGTGAGGCAACAGTGCTAACCACTGTGTCACCGTGCCACCCTCAATGTTATGTTAGAATGTTAGTCTTGATTCCTGCGCTTAAGTGTTGGAATGGGACTTGAACCTACAGCTTGTACACTCAGAGACAAGGGTGCGACCAACTGAGACAGAGCTGACACAAGAGTTAAAAAGGGAAATGCTTCTTGCCTTACATTCTTTGACAAGTCTTTGACCAAGGTTTTCCAGCCCTTCTCGCCAGCGGGATCATCCATTCCCACCAATGGTGATTCCACACCACCCCCCCCCCCACCCTCCGCCAGCCGCCGCAGGTCCTCAGGCGGTGGGCGCTATGTGTGAACAATGGGAAAATCTGTTTGACAGTAGGAGGACTGGACAATCCCACCTTCGACCATTGGTGGGCTACCTTCACTGCCGCAAAACACGCCACTTGTGTTCATCGCTTTTTAATAAATAATATTCAGATACTCAATTTACATTTCCATATTACCGTAATGTTGATTTTTTCCCCAAATTCAAAAAGACTTAAGATGAACATATTTGACAAAATTAAAAAATCGTTATTGAGGTTTGCTTATTTAATTGAATTTGCAAATGCAAATTAACTGGATACCAATATAACCTTGTGTCCACTGAATCAAAATTGCTTTCGTGTAACATTGAGGGCAGCCTCATTTTTGTAAATTAGAATCGTTGCAATGTTAGTTTTCACTCTCAGTGAGATAACAGTTGCTACACACTGAATACTGTCTGTGTTCTGGCACCATGCCTTAATGAGGTGTTGGTATGCATGGACTTGCAGATTGGTCCACTGATGGCTAACTAGGAAACTCTCCTGTCCTTAGTTGCTGCTATCAGGCTTATTGGAAGGATTTACACACTGATCATCAACCTGTTTAGCCTCATTATGGATATACCTTCCATGAATATTAAGTCCTGGAGTGGGACTTGAACCCAGAGCTTCTGTCTGGCCCAGAAGTAAGGACACTACCACTGCGCCACAAGAGCTCATCCTGACCACTCTAGTGAACTTTATTTAAAACATGTAACAAAGAGAGGAATTAAACCTAGGCTCTGTAATTATAAGCCCAATAAAGCTACATTTTATAAAGTTATCCAAGAATTTACTAATAAGATTATGGGGGGAGTTTTCCCGTCCCACTCGCCATGGGAATCATAGCAGGCGGGGGCGAACCATGCAAAGATTCATTGACCTCAGGTGGGATTTTCCGGTTCTGGGATAAGCCCAGCCGGAAATTCCAGCCCTATAAATCTGTCCTCAGAATCATAGGATAAATTTACAAGAAAAGAGACCATTCGGCCCATTGTGCCCATGCCAGCTTTGAAGGAGCTATCTGATTAGTCCCACTGTTCTGCTCTTATAGCCCTGGACATTTTCTGCCTTCAAGTGCTTATCCAGTTCCATTGTAAAAGATATTCAATCTGCTTTCACCACCCTGTAAAAGTATTTTCCTCACATTGCCTCAGTTTCTCTCACCAAATTATCCTATATTGTATTTTTGGAAACCAATAACTTAAAAAACAATAATAATAAATAAAGCCACATTCAAGAGAGCTTCACTTTGATACGATGCAGTTTACCTCGGAAAAATATTCCAAATTAAATGTTTTTTTTAACGGTAAAATCACTGCAAAATAACCCAAGTTTCTTCTGCATTGATTGCTGTTGAATTTCTCGGATATTGTGATTACACTGCTCACTTACTGAGAACTGCAAACACTTGCATTTAGCTGCCTTGATGGGAGCATGGAGAGCATGAATAATAAAAGTGATAGATGTCAATAAAAATTGTTCCACTGCTGGCTCTGTAGTAGACAGATGTCTACTGAGCAGGACTTTGGGCCACAGGGTAGGTAACTGGAAGTGACAGTATGGCAATTATTAATAGCATCTGCTACTTGTCAGGAAGAGAGGGCTTGGATTTTAAATAGCGCACTTTTCATCCTTAGGATGGGAATTTTTTAATATTTATTTTTGAGACGGGGTGGTGCCATTTACAAGATCACTTACATTGCTCATCCTTCGTTGTCCTTGAGAAGATGATGGTGAGCCATCTTCTTGAACTACTGCGCTCCCCATGTTGAACCTACGGCCAAAGCAAGCCGCCGTTAATAAAAGCAAATTACTGCAGATGCTGGAATCTGAAACTAAAAGAAAAAATGCTGGAAAATCTCAGAAGTTCTGGCAGCATCTGTAAGGAGATGACCGTTTGTCAAAGCTTTAAGCTGCTTTCTTTATAATGAATGGCTTGCTCGGACATTTCAGACAGCAGTTGAGAATCAGCCACATTGCTGTGGCTCTAGAGTCACATGTAGGCCAGGCCTAGGTAAGGACGACAGATTTCCTTCTCTAAAGGACATTAGTGAACCAGATGGGTGGTTTATGGCCATCAGTAAATTCTTAATTCCAGATATTTTTTATTGAATTCAAATTCCACCATCTGCCGTGACGGGATTCGAACCCGGGTCCCCAGAACATTAGCTGAGTTTCTGGATTAAGTTTCTTGCGATAATACTAGACCATTGCCTTCCCATTGACACTGATTCATTTGGGAGATTCAGCAATGCACAGTAGTGACGGCTGGTTAGGGTGGAAGGGCTATAGAGAGGAGTCTAGTTTCTGACTGGTGAGTGGTATATGCCAATAGAAAGTTCGGCAAGCAGTAAATGAGGTCTCTGAGAAAATAGAGATGCCTACTATAATTGGATGTCAACTTTAGCTCAGCAGCACTTCTTGCCTTTGGATATTTGGTTGTGGGTTCATGTTCCATTCAGAGATTCGATCACATGATCGATGCTGGCACTCCCCTTGTTGAACCAAGACTGCGCTGTGAGGTCAGAGAAACATATTATGGAATGGACGTTAAGCTAAAGTTCATTCTGTTTACCTAAGTGGACATAAAAGATCCCATGACACTAATTGAAGAAAATCAAGCGCGTTCTCCCCCCACCACCTCCAGTGTCAGGGCCAATATTTATCAATCAACATCAGGTTATCTGGTCATTATCATGTCTGAGGGAGGATACAGTGCGCAAATTGGCTGTTTCATTGAAGGTGGCACAGTGGTTAGCACTGCTGCCTCACAGCGCCAGGGAACCGGGTTCGAGTCCGGCCTCGGGGTCAATGTCTGTGTGGAGTTTGCATGTTCTCCTTGTGTCTGCATGGGTTTCCTCCGGGTGCTCCAGTTTACTCCCACAGTCCAAAGATGTGCGCGTTAGGTTGATTGGCCAAGTTAAATTGCCCCTTAGTGTCAGTGGGGTTAGCAGAATAAATACATGGGGTTACGGAGATAGGGCCTGAGTGGGATTGTTGTTGGTGCAGATTCAATGGGCCGATTGGCCTCCTTCTGCACTGTAGGGATTCTATGATTCTATATTGCAACAATGACTACACTTTAACAGTGCTTCATTGGTGCAAAGTGCCTTTAGGATGTCCTCAAATCACAAAAGATATGGTATAAGTCTATCTTTCGTAAAGGTACTGTCTTCCCAGGACAATGTCAATGTATAATAGGAGCAAAGTGAGTGAGCAATGGAAGCTCTCCTCTTAATAAGCTGGAGGGTAATCCAACCGAAGGTGAACATTCACCCAGTCTCAAAATCTAATCACACATATTTAATCATCAATCAGCTTCATTTGTCTTGCCTTTGATGCATTATGAATTCCTGCCAAGTGTCAAAGATTAGAATTCCTTCTGATTGTGGTCTATTAATAGGATAGTTTCAATTCACAGATCTACACACTCTGGAATTTATGCCTGTGCTTTTTCATGTCAACTAATCAGGGAAGGGGGATGATTTTGAGATTGGGCTTGATCTTGCGCAATTATTCGACCAAAGGAGTTCAGAAAAATGTTGTACAAACTATACTGAGGGCCCTCGGAATATCTCCCAATACCCATTGCCCCTCGAGGCCATTTCCGCAACCACCTACGAGGCAAAACACAAAGGTGTGACTAAATAGCCAGTCCAGCTAGGGCGTTAATTGGCATGTGGAACTAAATTGCACTTCCTCTGCACTCCATTCAAATTTCACTCACTGCCTGCCATGCGTTGTGATTAACTCAACCTGCAGGTCCCAGTGCTTATGTATTGATTGAGCAACATTCATAGATTCTCCAGCAGTTGACGCATATATGACCAGACATCCTATTTGTCCAGGCTCCCTGAGCAGGGGTAAGATAGACCCATGCGGTAATATAAACTGCATTGTGCAAACAAAGTAAAGTTTATTTATTAGTCACAAGTAGGCTTATATTAACACTGCAATAAAGTTACCGTGAAAATCCCCTCATCAGCACACTCCGGCGCCTGTTCAGGTCAATGCACCTAACCAGCACGTCTTTCGGACTATGGGAGCAAACCGGAGCACCCGAAGGAAACCCACGCAGACATGGGGAGAATGTGCAGGCTCCGCACAGACAGTGACCCAAGCCGGGAATCGAACACGGGTCCCTGGCACTGTGAGATAGCGGTGCTAACCACTGTGCCACCGTGCTGCCCTAGAGTGCTTTGTCGACCCTTTTAATCACCTGTTGATTTAACGTTTTGAATTTGGTTTATTTTTGCTTTGGGGCGATTCCCCTTTAAGGGACTGCCCCTTTTATTTTGTCCCCCAGTTTATTTGATTCAGTTTATTGGGTTGTAACTCAAAAGAGTTACAAGTACCATACAAATCAGCAAGGGCATCCCGCAGGGCCAAAGCAGAACACTTCTGCACAAGATCTGAAGCCCTGGACTGTGTCGCCGAGATAGAGATAACGTTTGACGTGAGTGATTTCCATTGAATGATTTTTATGTCCTTACACGGCGTTCAAGAGCATGTTCGAGTCATCCGTAAAAAGAACTGAACAGAGGCTAGCAGCACCTGCAGTGATAAGTAAGTGTGGGTGATGTAAATGTCTTGCTGTAAACTATTGTGACTGCATCCAGGCAGCAAGTGCAGTCAGCTTGCATGACTCACGGATATATTTTCTTTTGTATCAGGTGTGAAGAGCAAGCACTTTAGTGGAATAAGACAAAGCATTCAGAAATGTCTTCATATGTTGCTGGTACTGCCAATGGGAGACTGTTTACAGCTGCTGTTTTGTTTTCTTTCTCTCCTCTTGTTTATCTCACTCTTCCCCCCCCCCCCTCCCCTCGAGGCAAGCAGTTGCTGTTTGACTCGTGCTAGGGCAAGGTTTACGCAGTGTGCTGTATATAACAAAATCAGCATCCATTCATCATCAACTGATCTACAATTTTCTTACGCCCTACTGCACGCAACTTTGCAACCGACAATGTACTTTTGAAGTGTAGTCACTGCAGTAATGAAGAAAATGTGGCAGCCAATTTGTGCACAGCAAGCTCCCGCAAACAGTAATTAATCATTTAGAAGTGCACAGCTTGGGCTGTGAGCAATGGACCTACAATAATGTGATAATGACCAGGTATTCTCTTGTTATGGCGTTGATTGAGGAATAAATATTGGACGGGACACCGGGGAATATTTCCCTGCTCTTCTTCGAAAGGATGAAGAAACCACAAGGAACTACAAAGGGTCGTGAATGAAGCCCAATCCATCACGCAAACCAGCCTCCCATCCATTGACTCTGTCTACACTTCCCACTGTCTCGGCAAAGCAGCCAGCATAATTAAGGACCCCACGCACCCAGGACATTCTCTCTTCCACTTCTGCTGTCGGGAAAAAGATACACCAACGACTCAAGAACAGCTTCTTCCCTGCTGCCATCAGACTTTTGAATGGACCTATCTTGCATTAAGTTGATCTTTCTCTACACCATAGCTATGACTGTAACACTACATTCTGCACTCTCTTGTTTCCTTCTCTATGTATGGTATGCTTTGTCTGTATAGCGCGCAAGAAACACTACTTTTCACTGCATACGAATACATATGACAATAATAAATCAAATCAAATCAAATAATGCCATGGGTCTTGTGTGCCCACCTTGAGAGGGAAGACGTGACTTAAGTTTAACATCTCCTCCTTGGGGTGGCACGGTGGCACAGTGGTTAACACTGCTGTCTCACAGTGCCAGGGACCCGGGTTCGATTCCCGACTTGGGTCACTGTCTGTGCGGAGTCTGCGCGTTCTCCCTATATCTGCGTGAGTTTTCTCCAGGGTGCCCCAATTTCCTCCCACAGTCCAAAAGACGTGCTGGTTAGGTGCATTGGCCATGCTAAATTCTCCCTCAGTGTACCCAAACAGGCGCCGGAGTGTGGCAACTTGGGGATTTTCACAGTAACTTCATTGCAGTGTTAATGTAAGCCTACTTGTGACGAATAAACTTTAAAAAAGAAAGACACTGGGTGGGATTTGCTGGTCATACCCCTCTCCCTCAGATCCTGGGAAGTCCCACATCAAGGTCAATAGACCTTTATACGGTCCGTCAAATTGTGCATCCCACCTACAGCACTTTCCGCGACTGGAAAATTTACCCTGCCATCTCTGACACTCCCTCAGCACTGCACTGAAATGTCAACCTCGATCTTTATGTTATAAATGTTGGAGTGGAGCCTGTGCGCACAACCTTCTGACACCGAGATGAGGAGGATACCAACTGAGGCCATGTTTGACACATTCCTGCATTAATCAATGTAGGTTAATTCAAACGTACTTTGTTGGCTGTAAAGGATTGTGTTGAGAGATCCTTAGGTTGTGAGAGGTGCTCGAATTCGAATGTAAATCCTTTTTTTATTTTAATCCGAGGCGTCTAAACATTACACTGTCAGGACTTGTTTGCTCATGTGTTAAATTTGGAAGTGTCTCTACATCTACCCCTTTGATGCTATGCTACAGAACAGTTGTTCACAATGTTGGGAAGAGGATAAAACTGTGTAACTCGAAATGAGATCAAGCTGCAAGTGATTCTTTGATAAGTTATTGGGAGGACATTTTGATAAGTAAATGCTGGCGGGCAAGGGAATTGTCATGCGTTGCCATTGCGTCAGGTCCCACATAAACATCTGGCGCTGAATTCTCTGGCCGTGCTTGTCTAAAAGCCGGAAATTCCTGCCCGACCATCAATGGCGTTTTCCATTCTCCGCAACCCGCCTGCTAAAATTCCAGTGGCGGGCGGGATTGGTGTATTCCAGCCCTGCTGTCTGTAGCGGGAAACGCAACGGGACAGCGTTCATCCTTCCAATGCTGCCAACTCCGCATTGCCTTGCTATCGCCTCTTTGCCAGGCAGGCTGGAATGTTGCTGTCCATGCCAACCTGGCACCATACAAAGCTTCCCCATTCAATGCCCAAAACTGTACAGGGTCATCTTGTCAGTCTCACTCAGAGAAACTTGGCAGCTTTCCATCAGCCATGATTCAGCCAGTGAGATAACACTGTATAGAAGTATGATGCCAGGCAAAAGGCAGGCATTAAAGGAATGAATGGGGTGAATACGTTCTGTTGTGTGGGTATCGTTGGGAGGGCCATTAACTACGTTTTTTTTGCTGGTGTCTTTTTTGTTCAGAATTTTGGCCAAGAGGGTGTTGTGATGCTTACACGTAACCAATACAGTGAAAGGTGAGAAATTATAGAATCATAGAATGCTACAGTACAGAAGGAGGCTATTCGGCCCATCGAGTCTGCACCGACCACAATCCCACCCAGGCCCTATTCCCATAATCCTACTTATCTACCCTACAAATCCCCCTGGCATTAAGGGACAATTTAGCGTGGCCAGTCAACCTAACCTGCGCATTTTTGGAGCGTGGGAGGAAACCGGAGCACCCGGAGAAAACCCATGCAGAGATGGGGAGAACGTGCAAACTCTACACAGATAGTGACCCAAGACCAGAATCGAACCCGGGTCCCTGGCACTGTGAGAGAGTGCTAACTTCTGTGCCACTGTGCCGTCCGTGGAGCAATTTGATCTGAGGACGAGCTGTCAGAGGAACTTGGAGTCTAAGCAGCTGCTGGCACGAGAATGTGACACAGTTCAGTGACCGCTTCCTTGGTGAAATGTCGTGGTCTCGGATATACCCTTAGTGGGTAGGGCCTTTGATGGAAAGCTCTCCCCGCCTCCCGGTGTGCACAGCTTCACCTCTTTTCTGCCCCTGATCCATCTCCAATAGTGCTGAAGGCCAACTGCTGCTTCCTCCTGACAGGACAACCAACTCCTCTGGGCATCTGGTCAAGGTTTCAACACTACTGTCCGGTGAATCCAAAACTCTTTGCAAACTCCCCCAATGTGGGGCGGCACGGTGGCACAGTGGTTAGCACTGCTGCCTCACAGTGCCAGGGGCCCGGGTTCGATTCCCGGCTTGGGTCACCGTCTGTAAGAGTCTGCACGTTCTCCCCGTGTCTGCATGGGTTTCCTCCGGGTGCTCCGGTTTCCTCCCACATCCGAAAGACGTGCTGGTTAGGTGCATTGGCCATGCTAAATTCTCCCTCAGTGTGCCCGAACAGGCGCCAGAGTGTGGCGACGAGGGGATTTTCACAGTAACTTCATTGCAGTGTGAATGTAAGCCGACTTGTGACTCTAAGAAATAAACTTTAAAACAATAACAGTCGGCAACACACTCTGCATCAGCAGCAAGACAGTCACCTCACATGAAAGTCCCAAGGTGATTCCTTTAAATAGCACCAGTGCAGGGGGAGACCCATCTTGTGAAGCTGGGAATGACTTAAAGGGGATTTCCAAAGTGTAAAATAGAAATTTATGCACCAAATCAGCACTAGACACTATTTGACATCAAAATCCATCAACTCTGCATTCTTCTGGCACATACGCGAACTCCCTTACAGTGCGGGCATGCTGTGTAGGCCGCGTCACGAGTGGCTGACATTCCTGCAGTTGTTGGTTTCACTCGCGACAGTACGGAGTTGAACCTTGGAGCAGAATTTTTCAGCTGTTGGTGTTTTCTGCCCAGTTACCTGTGCAGCCAGATGTGAATGCGTCTCTGCTAATGCTGAGTGCCCCACAGCCATTCAGGGGAGGCAATGGCCTAGTGGTATTATCGCTGGACTATGCATCCAGCAACTCAACTAATGTCCCGGGACCCGGGTTCAAATCCCAGCACGGCAGCTGGCGGAATGTGAATTTATTTTTTAAAAATCTGCCATTAAGAATCTGCTGATGACCATGAAACCATTGTCGGAAAAACCCACCTGGTTCACTAACGCCCTTTAGGGAAGGAAATCTGCCGTCCTTACCTGGTCTGGCCTACCTATGACTCCAGAGCCACAGCAATGTGGTTGACTCTCAAACTAGGCATGGGCAATAAATGCTGGCCGGCCAGCAATGCCCATGTCCCACAAATGAATAAAAATAAAATTAAGGCCCCAAGAAGCATTCATCGGTTGGAGACGGGATTCCGCCTCTCACTCAGGAGGAAGTCATGCCTCAGAGGGCTGCCCGCAAACCTGATCGACCAATACAGCAGAGGCCAGGCTGGGATTCCCAGCAATCCCCAGATTCTAAGTCCCCGGAGTCCAGGACCAGGTAGGAATGAGTGGTCTTGCAGTAGGGAGGGAAGATGAGGCCCGAGGAGGGTGGGGATAAGAATCATAGAAACCCGACAGTGCAGAAGGAGGCCATTCGGCCCATCGAGTCTGCAACCGACAACAATCCCACCCCAGGCCCTATCCCATAATCCCACACATTTACCCCGCTCGTCCCTCTAACCTACACATCCTGGGACACTAAGGGGCAATTTAGCCAATCAACCTAACCCGCACATCTTTGGAGTGTGGGAGGAAACTGGAACACCCGGAGGAAACCCACGTAGGCATGGGAAGAATGTGCAAACAAAGAGAGGGTGAGATTGTGGCTGGAAATGAAGCTGCTGAAAGAGCCTTCCCCCATGCCCCCTCATACCCACCCCGCCCCCCAATCCCTCCTACCCCTCCCCATCCTCCCTATCCCCCATCTTTCTTGCCAGAGGCCTGAGCAGGGCAATTTTCCAGGCTTCCTCCCTGCTCCTGAGCTCCTCCTGCCCAGCCTCAAAATTGAGGCTGGGTGAGAAAGGGCCCTTAGGGTCTCATTGACGGCCCACTTTGGGGCCTCTGTTGGAGCCAGCGCAGATGGGCAGATAAGCGGGCTTAGCCCTTGCCCACCCCACTGTTAAATTACAGGCAGGTTGGGGCATGTGGGAGGGTGTGGTGGGGGAGAGAGGCTGTCTGAGGAATTTTACAGGCCCTTTCCCTCCCTGCGAACCCATCGATGAAGAAGAGTAAAGATTCAGCCCTTTTAGTGCTGCAGATTTTCTCACACACAAGCAGCCTCATGTGAAATGGCATTGAGCTGTCAGGCTGCTTGGAGAGGCACAGAAACATCCATCATTACATTTTTATTTCAGGACATGAATGCGTTGGTCGACCGGCGTGCAGTCAATTGGGATTTGGTATAAGCCAATCAGCTTCCTGACAATGCCACAAATGTTTATGTACTGTGAGAAATGTCAGAAAATCTTTCAAACAAACTGCAGGGGTTTTTTTTTGGAAAAGGTTATGGTTTCAATAGGGGGTTTGCAGTCCATTGTATCTTTGAAAAGCTTGAAATGCAATTGCCTGCATAATGCCCCGCAAAATTCTCTGAAATTCTTGTTGCATCATCTGTTCTGAATCCTCATCACTTACAACAGAGAGATGGGCTGTGATGTATGATTGATGGGTTATCCTCATTTCACAAAATTAACCTGTTTTATATTTTTATTTAATTATTTATACTAAATAAACCATTATTTATAGCTGTCAGTAAGGAGACGGCACGGTGGCACAGTGGTTAGCGCTGCTGCCTCACAGCGCCAGGGACCCAGGTTCGATTCCCAGCTTGGGTGACTGTGTGGAGTCTGCACATTCTCCCCATGTCCGCGTGCGTTTCCCCCGGGTGCTCCAGTTTCCTCCCACAGTCCGAAAGACGTGCTGGTTAGGTGCATCGGCCGTGCTAAATCATGTTCGATTCTGGCCTTGAGTGACCGTCTGCCTGGAGTTTACACATTCTCCCCGTGTCAGCATAGGTTTCCTCTGGGTGCTCTGGTTTCTTCCCACAGTCCAAACATGTGCAGGGTCGGTGGATTGGCCATGTTAAATTGTCCCTTAGTGTCCAAAGATATGTAGGTTTGGAGGGGACAAGCGGGGTAAATATTTGGGGTTACGGGGATAGTGTAGGGTGGTGGGCCTGGCTAAGATGCTGTGTCAGAGAGTTGGTGCAGACTTGATGGGTTGAATGGCCTCCTTCTGCACTGTAGAGATTCTATGATTCTATGAACAGAAACAGGGGTGAAGTCAGGCGATGTTACAGAGCTAGAAATAGGCAGTTTTAGTGATGATGTGAATATGTGTTTGGAAGCTCAATAAGGAGTCTAACAACACCAGGTTAAAGTCCAACAGGTTTATTTGGTAGCAAACGCCACTAGCTTTCGGAGTGCTGCTCCTTCGTCAGGTGAGTGGGAGTTCTGTTCACAAACAGGGCACATAAAGACACAAACTCAATTTACAGAATAATGAATAATGATTGGAATGCGAGTCTTTACAGCTAATCAAGTCTTAAAGGTACAGACAATGTGAATGGAGAGAGCATTAGCACAGGTTAAAGAGATGTGTATTGTCTCCAGACAGGACAGCCAGTGAGACTTTGCAAGTCCAGACAGGTTGTGGGAGTTACAGATAGTGTGACATGAACCCAAGATCCCGGTTGAGGCCGTCCTCATGTGTGCGGAACCTGGCTAAAAGTCTCTGCTCAGTGACACTGCGCTGTCATGTGTTGTGAAGGCCGCCTTGGAGAACGCTTACCCGAAGATCAGAGGCCGAATGCCCGTGACCGCTGAAGTGCTCCCCAACAGGAAGAGAACAGCCTTGCCTGGTGATTGCTGAGCGGTGTTCATTCATCCGTTGTCGTAGCGTCTGCATGGTTTCCCCAATGTACCATGCCTCGGGACATCCTTTCCTGCAGCGTATCAGGTAGACAATGTTGGCCGAGTTGCAGGAGTATGTACCATGTACCTGGTGGATGGTGTTCTCACGTGAGATGATGGCATCCGTGTCGATGATCCGGCACGTCTTGCAGCGGTTGCTGTGGCAGGGTTATGTGGTGTCATGGTCACTGTTCTCTTGAAGGCTGGGTAGTTTGCTGCGTACAATGGTCTGTTTGAGGTTGTGCGGTTGTTTGAAGGCAAGAAGTGGGGGTGTGGGGATGGCCTTGGCGAGATGTTTGTCTTCATCAATGACATGTTGAAGGCTCCGGAGGAGATGCCGTAGCTTCTCCGCTCTGGGGAAGTACTGGACGACGAAGGGTACTCTGTCCACCGTGTCCCGTGTTTGTCTTCTGAGGAGGTCGGTGCGGTTTTTCGCTGTGGCGCGTCGGAACTGACGATTGATGAGTCGAGCGCCATATCCTGTTTTATGAGGGCATCTTTCAGCATCTGGAGGTGTCTGTTGCAATCCTCCTCATCCGAGCAGATCCTGTGTATACGGAGGGCTTGTCCATAGGGGATGGCTTCTTTAACGTGTTTACGGTGGAAGCTGGAGAAGTGGAGCATCGTGAGGTTATCCGTGGGCTTGCAGTACAGTGAGGTGCTGAGGTGACCGTCCTTAATGGAGATGCGTGTGTCCAAGAATGCAACCGATTCCGGAGAGTAGTCCATGGTGAGTCTGATGGTGGGGTGGAACTTGTTGATGTCATCATAGAGTTCTTTCAGTGATTGTTCGCCATGAGTCCAAAGGAAGAAAATGTCATCAATGTATCTAGTGTATAGCATCGGTTGAAGGTCCAGTGCGGTGAAGAAGTCTTGTTCGAACCTGTGCATGAAGATGTTGGCATATTGAGGTGCGAATTTGGTCCCCATGGCTGTTCCGTGTGTCTGGATGAAGAACTGGTGTTGAAGGTAAAGCTTCACCTTCAGGAGAACAGTGACCACGACACCACACAACCCTGCCACAGCAACCGCTGCAAGATGTGCCGGATCATCGACACGGATGCCATCATCTCACGTGAGAACACCATCCACCAGGTACATGGTACATACTCTTGCAACTCAGCCAACATGGTCTCCCTGATACGCTGCGGGAAAGGATGTCCCGAGGCATGGTACATTGGGGAAACCATGCAGACACTACGACACGGATGAATGAACACCGCTCGACAATCAACAGGCAAGACTGTTCTCTTCCTGTTGGGGAGCACTTCAGCGGTCACGGGCATTCGGCCTCTGATATTCGGGTAAGCGTTCTCCAAGGCAGTCTTCACAACACACGACAGCGCAGAGTTGCTGAGCAGAGACTGATAGCCAGGTTCCGCACACATGAGGACGGCCTCAACCGGGATCTTGGGTTCATGTCACACTATCTGTAACTCCCACAACTTGCCTGGACTTGCAAAGTCTCACTGGCTGTCCTGTCTGGAGACAATACACATCTCTTTAACCTGTGCTAATGCCCTCTCCACTCACATTGTCTGTACCTTTAAGACTTGATTAGCTGTAAAGACTTGCATTCCAATCATTATTCATTATTCTGTAAATTGAGTTTGTGCCTTTATGTGCCCTGTTTGTGAACAGAACTCCCACTCACCTGACGAAGGAGCAGCGCTCCGAAAGCTAGTGGCATTTGCTACCAAATAAACCAGTTGGACTTTAACCTGGTGTTGTGAGACTTCTTACTGTGCTTTCCCCAGTCCAACGTCGGCATCTTCACATTTGGAAGCTCAACCCAAGTTCAGACATGACACCAATGTCGTAAACAGACTGATTGAATCTCAGGCTGTTGCAGGGAAATAAGTAGAATCAGTCGCTCGGGAACAGAATTTGAAAACAATGGGTGAAATCTTACCAAAGAGTGTTGGTTCCGTTGCAAAAATGGAGTGTTTCCCGCCAACAGCACCAGCGTGTTTTTGGGTCGAATCTTATGGCTCATTAGTGGTAATTTTATGCCCACAAGTTTCACACCGATGCCCTCTGATTCACCCACCCCCGCATCGACTTAACTGCTGCGAGCACTGGGGAACTCTATATGAATGGCACCCTGGCACTTGTTTCACAATGACTGCAGGAGATGGCAGACAAGAAGCACTGAGCTTTTCGGAGGGGAGCCTTCACAAGGATGCTGGATGGAGCGGAGCAGAGGCGGGACTGACTCTACCCCCCGCTCCAGGAAACAGCCTTCCAGCAGGGTCACCATCCCCGCCTGGCATGCAGTGGCAGCCCGAGCCAGTGCAAGCGCACCCCAGAAGAGGAAAGGGCAGCAGCGTCGGAAGAATATGAATGCTCAGCCAGGGTAAGTGAACCACCGCCAGTCTCCCACTAAACCCCCTCGTACATCTCTCGCACCCCCAATCAGTCACCTTGGCCTTTCTCTCAATCAGTCACCTTGGCCTTTGCCAACACCCGGCATCATGTTCCCCCCTCCCTTCCACAATCATCATGTTCCCCCAGTAGATGCTATGTTCCTCACACTCCAGCTCCCACCCAAGCCCTGCCACACCTCATCACCATCTTAAATGTCAAAACTCCCACCTACACTCTCCATCTCTGTGTCATTACAGGACAAACTCAACCACAACAGGCGTGAGCGGGCGCAGCCAGCTGGAGTCATGCCTGAACTGTGAACCCTCATAAGTTTTGAGGAGTGAGTCCTTGAGCTGGCTGGGGCGGAGGGAGACCAGAGCTACGCTGCTGGTGAAGTGGGGGTGGCAGAGAAATGTGAGAATCCTCAACACATATGCTGTCATTCCTCAAGTCTCAAGTGAGGAATCAATGTTCTCTCCGTATCCTCTGTACTGCACTGATGCCATGTCCCTTCTCTAGCAAGTTAGCCAGCGGTACTGGCCAGACTATCCTCTCATCTCCTGGACCCAACGGACTCCAGCAGTTCAGAGTGGGACTTCGTACCGAGCACCAACGCAGGTACTCACACCTTGGTGGGTCCAATAAGCAGACAAGCTTCTGGGTCACTCACTGGTGAGTATCTCACAGCTAAAGATCCACAGCAGGTGAAGGCAGGGACGTCCAAGGGAACAGGCGTTCAGAGGGATGCTGGAGCCCACGACTCTGCAGAACCCCAGGCCGATGCCGAGACCCTGGGCCCAGTTTTTTCTGCTGGAGCTGCAAAGGCAGAGTCGTGAGTATCAGGAAGGGATGACAACAGCCTCCCTGGGAGTGCGAGGCCGCTTGGAGCAGTCTCACTGTCTTCTATCCGAGGAGATAGCACCATCACTGCAGCGCATCGAGGCCAACACTGGGAGGTTGGCATCCGCAGTGGAGACCTTGTCGCAGGACTTGCACCCCATGTCAGTTGAAGCCCCATACCGTGGTCTCAGGCTTTGACTGCATGATGCAGGCACTGGTGGGAATCCATGAGTGTCAGCACCAGAGGAAGGTGGGGCTTCTGGATCCCAGTCCAGCTGCCCCGCCATTCCATAGAGGAGCACAGGGCCCCCGGGAGCCCGAAGAGAAGACGATTGGCAGGAGTACAGCCCGGCGTCCTCCAGTCAGTGGACCCTGGGCATCTCCAGCCCATTTGACATCCCCTTCCCTGTAAGTGACACACCTCCAGCCTCTGACAATGAGGGAAGGAGTCAAACATCTGGAAGCAGGCCTGGACCCTCAAGGTCCCCACTACCTCGGGGACGCCCGCCAAGGTCATCTCAGGAAAAGGTTGTGGAAGTCAACAGGCCACCTCAATCTCAGCTGTGGATCCTGGGGATACACCTAAGCATAATAGGAGGGTTCGGAAGATTAAGAAACCACAGGCTCTTAGTGGGCATGGGTGAATATAGACACTAGTATAGATAGGTCACCATTTTTTTTGAATGTTTGGCAATAAATTTCACTTTATTCACCACAGAGCCTCCACCCTGTCTTTTCATACCACCAACTTTGGGAACCACCATGCTCACCCTGCACCTCATCCCCGTGGAGTGTGAGAATGGCAGTGCTATGTCCCTCTCAACCTCTTGCCAGCCCCCAGTAAGGAAGGGCATTCCCTCAGCTGCGATATGGACAGAAACCCAGGAAGGAGAATGGAGGAAGCACTTCCTGCACACCTGCCTTCACAACCCCTTTAAATCAAGGGGCGCACCGACATGAAGGGAAGGTATGGCCTGCAAGTTGACACCTTTTCCCAAAATGACGATTCTGGGGCCCCACCCCCCATCCCGAGTTGAATGTATCTGTGTCCTCTGAGCCTTCTCCAGTGCCCCCTGAGCGTACACACAGTGGAGGGTGCTGGCTACCTGAACACTCACCTCCGAAAACCCCCGGGAGGTGAAGACACCAGGTTCACGCTGATGTAGCATTGTAAATGGCGCCAATGTGACGTCACGCTGACGCCCGTTAAATATCCGGTGACTGGGGTGTAAATCCCGGGGAGAGTGCTCACTAATAACACACTAATGTATTCAAATGAACTGTCTGTGGTCCTGCAGCATGTTTCACGCCACTCCAGCGGCGAGGGGCCTGGAAGATTGGAACTCGGAAACTCGCCAGTGCAAATCGCGCTTTCTGGATTTTGGGTCTGCGCCACAGATGGGATTTGCTGTCTCAAAGGTGGGTACCTGAAAATGCAGCAAGAAAAACGCTTACACAGAAGGATCAAAATGGCACTGGTTACAAGTTGGCCTCCACAAAGAACCACTGGTCCTGGGTGCACGGTGTCACGTCCTGACACACTTTAAAAGGAGGAATGGGGCACTTTAAATGAAACCTAGATACAAAAAAAATGCCCCTTTAAAACCAAACCACTTTAAAAGGGGAATATTAAAAGTGGAGATTTACTGTAAAGTTTATTTAAAGTTTATTTATTAGTGTCACAAATAGGCTTACATTAACACTGTAATAGTCATGATGTGGAGTTGCCAGCATTGGACTGGGGTGGGCACAGTAAGTAGTCTCACAACACCAGGTTAAAGTTCAACAGGTTCATTTGGTAGCACGAGCTTTCGGAGCATCGCTCACCTGATGAAGGAGCGGCACTCTGAAAGCTCGTGCTACCAAATAAATCTGTTGGACTTTAACCTGGTGTTGTGAGACTACTTACTTAACACTGTAATGAAGTTACTGTGAAAATCCCCCAGTCGCCACACTCCAGCACATTTCGGGTACACTGAAGGAGAATTTAGCATGGTCAATGCATCTAGCCTGCACATCTTTCGGACTGGGAGGAAACCGGAGAAAACGGATGCAGACGGGGGGGGGGGGGGGGGGGGTGGGGGGGGGGGGGGGGGGGGAACGTGCAGACACGGTACAGACAGTGACCCAAGCCAAAAATGTAGAAACAATTTTATTTTATTACACTAAAGGCACTATAATGATATAAATTGTTGTTTTAGAAATAGTTGAACCTTATGGTAGTGGGCAGATGGCTTTTATGAAAAAATCCTCAGTAAGAGCCAAACACTCTTCCTTATCTTACATATCTTTTCGATTTACTAGGTCCAAGTAGCCAAAAACGTAGCAGTTTCCACATGCCTGCATCTAATTAATGAACACATCAAAGTTATTTTGTTTGGAAAGGGAAGTGCTCTAGTTGGACGGAGGGACTAGTTAGAAACAGCAGAGTGCCATATGACCAACCAACCTCGAATGACTCAGGCTCATTACTATCAGGAGCCACCGTCAGAGGATTGACGCCAGTGCCATTTATAAACGGTGTGAGATCTCAGTCTCCCAGAGAACCGGGGAAATTAGCTCAAACCTTTGCAATAGCAACCACCTCCAACCATTAAGGCCTTTGTGCAACTTCATGGAAACTGTGTCAACCTGGGAACAAATCAGAAGATTAGAAATTAAAAGGATGAGAAAAAATTAAATCCAGAAACCAGAAAAGACAGTTGACAAGAGTCAATAAGATACAAGGCAGGATTATCTGGCCGCACTCGCCCCAAGGCCGGAAAATTCCGCCCGAGGTCAATGGATCTTCACATGGTCTGTGTCCGCCCATTATAATTCCCGTGGTGCGTGGGATAGAAAACTTCCACCCATAGTTTCATAGACGGCTGCACGGTGGCACAGTGGTTAGCACTGCTGCCTTACAGCGGCAGAGACCTGGGTTCGAATCGCGGCTTGGGTCACTCTCTGTGTGGAATTTTGCACATTCTCCCCGTGTCTGCCTGGGTTTCCTCCGGGTGCCCCAGTTTCCTCCCACAGTCCAAAGATATGCGGGTTAGGTGGATTGGCCATGCTCAATTGCCCATTAGTGTCAGAGGGACTAGCTGGGGTAAATGCATGGGGATAGGGCCTGGGTGGGATTGTGGTCGGTGCAGACACGATGGGCTGAATGGCCTCCATCTGCACTGTAGGATTCTATGAAATTTGGGGAAAATATGAATGGGAGTGGTTGTGCAAATGTGAATCACAAACACTGGATATAGCAGTTGCAATGCTGCAGGAGGATCATAAGTCAAGGGAAACGTGTCAGATTTATGTCTAAGAAGGTGGAATATTGATTTGTCAAATTATAAACTGGCACCACTGCATTTGCAGCGTTTGTTAAAACAGATCAGCTAAAATGATGATAAGGTCAAGGTTATGATTGCCTGTTGTATTGTAATTACAAAGTAGCAATAAGTGAGCGGTGAATTATTTTGGGGCCTTGACAGATTGTTAAAAATGCAGCAGGAACAATATAGAGTGGAATTTTCCACTCTATGCGCAGAATGCTGGCTGAGGGGAGAAAACCGGCATGTAGCTCTCCAGCGACACAGCTGGGATTTTTCTCCAGATCATCCGGCAGTCTGTGCAGGAAACATCTGGAGGTGTGACCCACGCCATTCACGGTGCAGGCTCCACAGAGATTGGAACACCCTTTTTTCAGGGTGGCCTGATCTGCGCTGAAAATGTACACACACCACAACCCCTCTGGATACGGAGAAGGCCCCCCCTCCCCCACCCACACAAGGCCCCCCCTCCCCCACCCCCCACCTCCCCAACACATATACGGGAACTCACTCCCACATGCACAAGGGTAACCCCCCCAACAGCTATCTCCTGAATTTTTACAATGTGTTCCTCTCGTTTCCCTCCCGATTAGGGCAAGTTGCGTCATATGTTTGCTTCACCTTAATGCTGAATCCCTCTGGTGGCACAATGGTTAGCATTGCTGCCTCACAATGCCACAGACCTGGGTTCAACTCCCAGTTTGGGTCACTGTCTGTGCAGAGTTTGCACGTTCTCCCCGGGTCTGTGTGGGTTTCCTCTGGGTACTCCGGTTTCCTCCTACAGTGTGAAAGATGTGCTGGTTAGATGCATTGGCCATGCTAAATTCCCCCTCAGTGTACCTGAACAGGCACCGGAGCGGAAGCGCTATCAATTAGGCAAAAGACTACCTGTCTGCCAATACAACTGTAGGCTTTTATTCATTACAGAACGAGGAGCATATCCTAACAGATAATCGACCCGAACTGAACAAGGGGGAGGAAACAGCCACCTTTATACTCGGTGACAAGGGGAGGAGCCGGCAGGAGATGTGTCCAGGCATGACAAACACAACAACGGTGGTCCAGACAGGACAAAGGCGCAACTGTAGTCCACCACATTCACCCCTCCTTTAAACAAAAACGGGGTGGATGTGGTGGACTACGGGGTGAAGCGGAAACAATATCACAAGTTCAGACGATCTGGTGGCTTGATCCGCCGTCGCAATCGTCGTAGTGCAGGTTGCAGAGTCGTCCGAGCAGAGAGCGGTGTCAGCCCAGGTTCCAGGCACTGAGCGTCGAGAGGAGGCGCCAGGTGGTGTGAACCATCCGTCGTACCGTCCAGTAGTCGGGTACTGCGTGGCGACGGCACCGGCAACTCAAGCGAGCTGTACATAGGGGTGAGAGAAGTGAGCTGTGGCCCTGGTGGCGTATGGAGAACAGAGGGAACTGGGGCTGGGGGGTGGAGGGACGTAGTGGGCTCTGGGCGCACAATATAGGAGACTGGGACTGAAGGGGGGAGGGGCATAGCGGTCTCTGGGCACACAACACAAGGGACTGGGACAGTGGGGCGGAGGGACATGGTGGCCTCAGGGCCACCTACGGGTGCCAAGTCACGGACAGAAACTGTATCCTCCCGCCCATCAGGGTACGCCACATAAGCGTATTGAGGATTAGCATGTAGCAATTGGACCCTCTCGACCAAGGGGTCTGCTTTATGGGTCCTGACATGCTTCCGAAGCAGAACGGGCCCAAGTACATCAGCCAAGCTGGGAGCGAGGTACCCGAGGTGCCACAGGACAGGGCGTCTGGGGGCTCATTGAGCTTCCCAGGCTGGTACATGATACCATATCTATAGGTGGAGAGATCAATCCTCCACCGCAAGATCTTATCATTTTTGATCTTGCCCCTCTGCCTGGTGTTGAACAGAAAGGCAACGGACCGCTGGTCCGTAAGTAAAGTGAACAGTTGGCCCGCAAGGTAATGGCGCCAGTGCCAGATGGCTTCCACGATGGCCTGAGCCTCCTTCTCAACTGAGGAGTGTCGGGTCTCAGGGCCTTGTAGGGTCCGGGACAAAAAGGCCACCGGACGGCCCCTTTGGTTAAGGGTGGCGGCTAGGGCAAAATCAGACGCATCACTTTCCACTTGGAATGGGATGGATTCATCCACAGCATGCATCGCGGCCTTCGCGATGTCCGCTTTGATGTCATCGAAGGCCAGACCGGCCTCCTCCGCCAGGGGAAAAGAGGTCGATTTGAGAAGCGGACGGGCTTTGTCCGCGTAATGGGGAACCCACTGGGCATAGTAGGAGAAGAAGCCCAGGAATCTCCTCAGTGCTTTGAGAGTAGTAGGGAGGGGAAGCTGCATAAGGGGATGCATACGGGCTGGATCGGGACCAAGGACACCATTTTCCACCACGTACCCAAGGATAGCGAGGCGGTGTGTCCGAAAGACACACTTCGCCTCGTTATATGTCATATTCAGGAGAGTGGCAGTACAGAGGAATTTTTGTAAGTTGGCATCATGGTCCTGCAGGTCATGGCCGCAGATGGTGACATTATCCCGATACGGGAAAGTAGCCCGTGCTGGTCTACCATTTGATCCATGGCCCGCTGGAAAACTGAGACCCCATTGGTAACACCAAAAGGGACTCGGAGGAACTGGTAGAGGCGACTGTCCACCTCAAAGGCAGTATATGGGCGATCCTCCGAGTGGATAGGAGCTGGTGGTAGGCCGATTTTAAATCAATTGTGGAGAAAACCCTATAGTGCGCGATGCGATTGACCATATCTGTGATGCGGGGAAGAGGGTACGCATCTAGTTGCGTATACCTGTTTATGGTCTGGCTATAGTCGATCACCATGCGGTGTTTCTCCCCCGATTTAACTACGACCACCTGCGCCCTCCAGGGGCTGGTGCTGGCCTGGATAATCCCTTCCTTGAACAAAAGTTGTACGTCGGACCGAATGAAGGCACGGTCTTCCGCACTATAGCACCTACTTTTGGTGGCTATAGGCCTGCAATCTGGAGTAAGATTATCGAATAAAGTGGGGGGGGGGCAATCTTGAGGGTCGAGAGACTGCAGGTGGTGCATTGTAGGCCCTGAGATTGCGGGAGGCCGCTTCTAGGGATTCAGCCATCGTGGCTGTTTTCTGGAGATCCAGGCCACCCTGTTCAAGCAGGCGCTGCCGAATGTAAGTAGACTCAACACCCGCGACGTAGGCGTCCCGGATCAGGTCCTCCGTGTTCTGAGCGGCTGAAACAGCCTTACAGTCGCAAGCTCTAGCTAGAACCCGCAGGGCGCGCAGAAATTGGGCGCACAATTCTCCTGGCTGCTGCCTGCGAGTAGCCAAGAGATGTCTGGCGTAGACCACGTTAGGGCTCTTTCGAAACGGCCCTTTTAAGAGTTCTATAGCGTCCACGTATGTAGTAGCATCCCGGAATATACAGTAGACTGCATCGCTTACCCGGGCGCGGAGCACGCGGAGCTTATCGCCGTCGGAGTCGACGACAGCAGAGGCGCTGATGAAAGCTTCAAAACAGCCCAGCCAATGGTCAAAACTATCAGAAGGGCCGACCTCTCGAGGGTCGAGAGTTAATCTGTCAGGCTTCAAAAGCTGCTCCATATCGGTCAACGGTAATGAATAAAATTGAAGCGCTATCAATTAGGCAAAAGACTACTTGTGTGCCAATACAACTGTAGGCTTTTATTCATTCCAGGACTAGGAGCATATCCTAACAGATAACCGACCCGAACTGAACAAGGGGGAGGAAACAGCCACCTTTATACTCGGTGACAAGGGGAGGAGCCGGCAGGGGATGTGTCCAGGCATGGCAAACACACAACGGTGGTCCAGACAGGACAAAGGCGCAACTGTAGTCCACCACACCCCCCAACAGCTGTCTCCTGAATTTTTACAATGTGTTCCTCTCATTTCCCTCCCGATTAGGGAAAGTTGCATCATCTGTTTGCTTCACCTTAATGCTGAATCCCTCTGGTGGCACAGTGGTTAGCACTGCTGCCTCACAATGCCACAGACCTGGGTTCAATTCCCAGTTTGGGTCACTGTCTGTGCAGAGTCTGCACGTTCTCCCCGTGTCTGTGTGGGTTCCTCCGGGTACTCCGGTTTCCTCCCACAGTGTGAAAGACGTGCTGGTTAGATGCATTGGCCATGCTAAATTCTCCCTCAGTGTACCCGAACAGGCACCGGAGCGTGGCGACCCAGGGACTTTCGCAGTTACTTCATTGCAGTTTTAATGTAAGCCTACTTGTGACACTAATAAATGAACTTAAATTATCACAGAGCTTTTAATTCCCTGTGGGAATTTTCAATGGAAGCTTTGATTATGCTTCACTATTTTTAATAATCATTCCAAGACAATACAGTGGAGGAAAGTGTTTGGAAACTTGGAATGGATTCTATCACAATAGACTATTACCTTTACAATAGCCCACTAAGAGGTTGATTCCGTATAATCCAGGTGGGTTTGTGTGTTAGGTGCCAGGGGATCCCTGACTCATTCATGACATGTCCACTGTATGATCACCACTGGACTTGTGCCCCGCATGTTGCACAGTCCTGGGTGGGATTGGTAAAGGACATGGTGTAATTCTGTGAATTTATAAACTCATTGTGAATCACACAAGGAGTTGTGGCTTTTTAAAAATGTGTTCAGTGTGAAAATGCCCCACCGAATCTCTAATTAGAACATCAGCTGGCGATGAAAGTAAGGTTTATTCCTCCACACTGCTGGCACAACATCCTTTATTATGAATGCGTCACCGCTCATTCATTAAAATCTCTCTGCTACACGACCTTTAGAGGAAAAGAGAAAGTGACCCTGAAGATTTGCACTGATAATTCTGAGACAGGGGCAAGTCTTTAACATAAAGTCTTACAATTCGAACCATGGGAACAGAGTGAGGAGGAGGCCATTCAGCCCCTCAAGAATCATAGAAACTCTACAGTGCAGAAGGAGGCCATTTGGCCCATCGAGTCTGCACCGACAAGGTTCCACTATCCAGTTAAATCATGGCTGATCTATATCTTAACTCCAGGTTTTAGCCAGATCAGTCACCAGCGATTCTGCCAAGCCATTGTAGGTAACAAGCTTCAACGCTCTCACCCGAGCTATATTCTGCGCCCTTCAGTGTTTCCCCAAAGTGGTATGTACTACATCATCAACCAGGGAAGGACGGTAGGTGGTAATCAGCAGACGATTTCCGAGCTGATATTTTACCTGATGCCATGAGACCTTATGGGTTCTGGAGTTCATGCTCATGGTCAGTCTGTCCTGTCAATGTATGGTTAAGGAATGGACATTAGCTGCAAGATATGATACTATGAACATGACTTCAAGCCTTCTGCCTGAATTGTCTGTGGGATAACTCTCACGATTTTTGCATTGTAGATGCGAAGGAATTATTCAAAGTGGAGATTGAAACCGTGCAAATGTCATTGATAGCAAAGTTTGGAAATATGTTAACACAGAGTGAGGGGAGATAATTGTGGCACTCACATTAATGGAAGGGAATTTAGGGTGAGTGGAAGTATTATGGCAATATTTTCAGTTGTACAGAAAGGTGGTATTCGCACCAATGCCAGTTCCATTAATTCTTCTGGACCTGTACTTCTTGGGACCCTATTGGTGACGCGCATGCAAAAGGTTAAAATGTAGACTGGGTACACCAGCAATATGAAGTAACAGTATGCAAGCTGTCGACAAATTAGCATGGGTGGCACAGTGGTTAGCATTGCTGCCTCACAGCGCAAGGGACCTGGGTTCGATTCCCGGCTTGGGTCACTGTCTGTGCGGAGAGTGCACGTTCTCCCCGTGTCTGTGTGAGTTTCCTCCGGGTGCTCCTGATTCTTCCCACAGTCCGAAAGGCGTCCTGGTTAGGTGCATTGGCCAAGTTAAATTCTCCCTCAGCGTGCCCGAAAAGGCGCCGGAGTGTGACTACTTGGGGATTTTCACAGTAACGTCATTCAGTGTTAACATACGACGCTAATAAATAAACTTTGCCTGTACGCATGAAGTCAGTGCACTGAAAGGTAGCACCGTTGCCCTTCCATTTGAGAAGGTGCCCAGCAAGCCAGCCTGATGAATCATAGAATCATAGAAACCCTACAGTACAGAAAGAGGCCATTCGGCCCATCGAGTCTGCACCGACAACAATCCCAACCAGGCCCTACCCCCATATCCCTACATATTTTACCTGCTAATCCCTCTAATCTACGCATCCCAGGACACTAAGGAGCAATTTTAGCATGGCCAATCAACCTAACCCGCACATCTTTGGACACATGAGTCCACAGCTGTCGAGCAGTTATCAGGATTTGCTGTAAAGCAGATGTCAGGCAGAGAGGGAGGTGAGATCGGAAAGAGAGGGGGCTTTCTCACACATCTCCCTACACCTTGCAAACCACACTTCTTACCAAAAGAGAAAAAAAAACAAGTCTTCAAAACGCATTTGCTCTATTTATAATGCGCTACATCAAGGATCTTTTTCCTAGTACAAGTAATTACACCAGTAAAACAATAATTCATTGCTGTTTGCTGCAATTTTACAGCATAAATCTTGCTGGTTGATGTAAATCACTGGGAATGCACACATTGGCTGAATATGTTTGTGGAAATTTACGGTTATGGCAAGTCATTTACATTTTTGCCAAATGGTATGGCCCCATCCAGAGGATTGATTAATATGGAAATGAGGGCAGGATTCACAGTCTAAAAGAGCGCTTTAGGCAAGAGATGACTCCAGAAGCTATTAAAAACCTGACACACTCTGCTCCACTGGGCAGTCCAACTGATTTCATACAAGAACTCACTGTGGTGAGATAGACAAAGAGACACAGGACAAGTAGTGATGAATACAATTATAGAAATGCATCCTATGCCCCACACTCAAATTAAATTCCAAAAAAAAAGAACTCAAGGTAAAATGGCACTGCACACGATTTTTACTGAACCCTTTTTAATACATTAACATGTTTGTTTGAAAAGAGGGAGCAATTACTTAGTTAAAATAGAACACAAAGATATTTGATACAAACCAATTGACCAAGGCACAGACAGAAGTTCTGGGCATTTCCTGTGCTTAATTTTTGATCCTGAGCTATCTGGGTTGATACTCACAGGCCCCCTCCATGGCAGTGTTCGAGAGATACTCTAAAGATGTGGGATGCCTGGAAGGAGGGTGGAAATGGGTCTACTCTCGAAGCGTGAAACTGGGTCATGACAAGTTAGTAGCCCATTTAAATGCCCGTCAGCATTACTGGAGAAGTGAATTGGAGACTTTTTTTTTAATGCAGCCAATTCGCTTCTCGGGGTTTGCAAGTGGCTCAGCTAGTAGCACTCCCACCCCTGAGTCAGGGGAGCAGAAAGCCAATCCCTACTTCAGAGACTTAAATGCAAAATTCAAACTGCATTCTGGTGAAGTACTATTGTACATGTCTCCTTTCTTTGATTTGATTTTGATTTGATTTGCTTTATTATTGTCAAATGTATTAATATACAGTGAAAAGTATTGTTTCAGATGAAGCATTCCATTCATAGAGAAGGAAAGGAGAGAGTGCAGAATGTAGTGTTACAGTCATAGCTAGGGTGTAGAAAAAGATCAACTTAGTGCGAGGTAGGTCCATTAAAAGTCTGATGGCAGCAGGGAAGAAACTGTTCTTGGGGGCCATTCTCCCAGCGCTCTACGCTGCTCGAGCAGTGCAGAGGACCAGGAGACATCAGTGGAAGCCGTTTAGCGGGCTCCCCGCTGGGCACCACGGCCTCCCCGCGCCTCCGGCTCCAGGAGTTTTGGAGTAATCAGTTCCACATTGGAAATCGGCGCGGAGCTGATTTAAATATTGAAATTTAAATTACCATCTGATCAGCGGGCCCAGGACTGAAGTCTCTGGGCCCTCTACATCATCCACCCCGCCAGGAGTGGTTCCCTCCAGTGGGGTTTACAACCGCTCCCCACTAACGGGGAACAGGCGGCCTACCCCGCTAGAGGGAGGAGAGGCCATTGAAGCTCCCCCCAAGTGGTCAATAGTAAGGGGGTCATGACCCCTGGGCAGTGCCAGCCTGGCAGGTCTGGGAGGCCAGCAACTGGGGGGAGGGGTGGTCGGCGGGGAGGGGGTTCGGAGGGGCAACAATGCGGGATTGCAGATTGGGAGGCCGGCAATGCGCCGATCTACGGTCTGACACTTTGGGGCACGCGCAGTGGCCCGCTCAGCGCTATGCTGCCGGACCTTCGGGCAGGAATCTCCAGATTTTCAGAGTGACTCCCACTAGCTCACTCTGCAATGCTCAGAGTGTGGGAGATACATTCTGAAAATCACTCTAAAAAAAATCAGCTGGAGTTACTCCAGTTTTCACGAGAATTCGGCACTTGGAATTTTTGGGGGAGAATCGTTCCCCACTTGAGTCGGTTGGTACATGATTTCAGACTTTCGTATCTTTTTCGCAATGGAAGAAGGTGGAGGAGAATATGTCCGGAGTGCGTGGGGTCCTTGATAATGATGGTTGTTTTTCCGAGGCAGCAGGAAGTGTAGACAGAGTCAATGGATGGGAGGCTGGTTTGCATGATGGACTGGGCTATGTTCACAACTTGGTCGGAGCAGGAGCCATACCAAGCTGTGATATATCCAGAAAGGATGCTTTCTATGGTGCAACTGTAAAAGTTGATGAGAGTCGTGACAAATTTCCTTCGCCCCCTGAGAAAGTAGAGGCATTGTTGAATCAATGACCAGTCTACCTCTCAGGTGGACATCAAAGATTCGTGGCATGATTGGAAGAACAAACTGAATGTCCAGACTTAAATTTACCCGTCAACCAATCAACACAAAATCAGATTATCTGGTTACTATTTCATTGCTGCTTGTGGGATTTTACTGTGTGCTGATTGGTTCTTGCCTTTCCTGGATTACAATACGCTTTTAAATAATTGCATTGACTGGAAGCACCCTGGGGGCCTCCTAAGGCTAATAAAAGCACTGCATCAAGGCAAATCTATTTTTATTTGTATTGGCATAGAATGATCTCCCTTCCAGTGTGCCCACAGGGTACTGCGCTTGTCCCAGGCTGGCTGCCACATGTGCGGTGTCAACCAGCTATGCACCAAACTTACCCCTACACAGGCAAACAATGGTGGCAATTCTCCCAAAAGTGCTGAATTGGTGAGAAAGCTGTTGTAATTCATGACTGTTTTTTTCACTTCAACTTCAGACACAAATCTCCCACACTCTGCAATGCAGAGGTCACAAACATGAATATCATTAAAGGCTCGGGGGGGGGGGTGGGGTCTATTCACGCCGGAGTCTGACAGCTCTGGAACTCTGCGCATGCGCAGGGGCCCCAATCCGTCAGTCTCCCTGCTTGCTGGCTAGCTCGATCGTTGGCCAGCCTGTGATCCTCACAATGCTGCCCCCACAACCCTCCCACAGCCTAATTGCGGCCCCCTGGACCATTTCTGGGCCAGCCCCGACCTTCCCCCCCCCCCACCCTGGAGCACCCCGATCTCCAGCATCGCCCCCCCCCCCCCCAATCAGTGGTGATCCCCCCCCGGCAACCCCCCCCCCTCCATTGACCCTCCCCGGGAGGCAGAATTCCCCCCCCCCCCCACAGCAGACCGCCACCCCCTCCCCAACCCGCTCCGATTGTTGGCCTCCCTCTAGCCCAGACCGATCCCAATGCAGAGTGGCAGCAGGACCCCCCACCCCCACCGATCACCCCCTATGCCCACAATAGGCCCCACTCCCTTGTTCCTGCCGCTTGCATCATTGGCCTGATCCCCTTGCCCCCCCCCCCCCTTGGTCCCACCCCCTTGCCCCATTGGCCCTACCCCCTTGCCCTCTTGGCACACCTTTGCCCCCTTGGCCCCACTCATCTGCCCCACTAGGCTACACCTCCTTGTCCCCGTCCCCTTGGGCACTGTCCAATGCCTGATGGACAATGCCAAGGTGCCCCTTGGGCAGTGCTGGGGACACAAGCTGGTAGGGACCCGGGTTCGATTCCTGGCTTGGGTCACTGTCTGTGCAGAGTCTGCATGTTCTCCCCATGTCTGCATGGGTTTGCTCCAGGTGATCCGGTTTCCTCCCACAGTCCAAAATATGTGCTGGTTAGCTGCATTAGCCATGTTAAATTCTCCCTCAGTGTACCTGAACAGGTGCCGGAGTGTGGCGGCTGCAGGGTTTTCACAGTAACTTCATTGCAGTGTGAATGTAAGTCTACTTGTGACACGAATAAATAAACTTTTAAAAAACTTTGATACAGAGGGAGGTGTCGAGACTCAATAAAACAGGTCAGTGGCTGGGGACATCAGGTGAAACTGCCATTTTAATAACCCTGTTATGGATGCTGTAAAATCTATACCAATGTCACTGTAATACTTTCATTTCATAGAATCCCGAGCGCAGAAGGAGGCCATTCGGCCCATCAAGCCTGCAACGGCAACAATCCCACTAGGGCCCTATCCCCACAACCCTACGTATTTATCCTTCTAATCCCCCTGACACTAAGGGGCAATTTAGCATGGCCAATCCACCTAACACGCACATCTTTGGAGTGTGGGAGGAAATCAGAGCACCCGGAGGAAACCCACGCAGACAAGGGGAGAATGTGCAAACTCCGCACAGATAGTGACCCAAGCCAGGAATCGAACCCGGATCCCTGGTGCTGTGAGAAAGCAGTGCTAATCACTGTGCCATCCTTAATACCAATCAGACATGCAAGATGGTCAAGAAAAATAAATGGAAAAAGACTCACTTTATTTTCAGTGAGCTATCAATATGGGTGTTATAATTGACCTTAGTTTCCCTGGACCAAATTCAGGCAGAGTTCCCACTCCTGCTTGCTATCCAGTGGATGCCAATGGAGAGGGTGTCTGTGCAAACATATGCATGTTTGTCCACATGTGCATGTATGGAGATACAGAATTGGAATCTGCTATGATATTTTCCATGGCTTAAGATTCTGCTAACCCTCCTCTCACCCACCATCCAGCCTCACAGAGAATGGTCATGTCTACACAATCAGTATTTTGGAAGAAGTTGACACCTTCAGCTGAGGGGAAGGGACAAAAAGGGAGAAAATCAGTCAAGTGAAAGAAAAATTAATGCCCTGTTCTAAGCAGGACTTTCATCCTGTCACAGAGAAATGCAAGGATTTGATCATTGACTGCTGGACACCCCTTGGCAAACTTATATTTTAGTTTGGATCTGTGGAATATTAGACCTCATGGAGGAGCGAGATGGAATTATTTTTTCCTGCAGTTTTGGATATCGATAACTCCATTCCAAGAAGGAACACTTTTGTCTTCCACTTTCATACCTGACAAGTTACACCAGTAACTTCACCCTGATACGGCCCAGCCATCGTGCTGAAATGGTGCTAATAAAATTCATCAGGAACACTCATTGTGACTATGGTACTCACTATGACACTCTTTGTGTTATTATGTGCCTCCTTATTCTTCTCTGCAACCTTCTCCATAGTGGACCACAGCACTCTTCTCCATTGCCTAGCTCTTCTGGACTACCTGCACTTGGTTCTAAGTATCTAAAGTACTCATTGATGACTCTTCATTACAGAGGAGAGCTGTACATTATGTTGGGAGATAATTGGTTGAGTTACAGTATCAATGATTATTGCAGAAAAATAGCTGGTTGGTTTAGTGACAGTAATCACTGATCAAAGATCCATTCTCTGCTATGCATTTCTTATAATGTGTGGGTCCCTGCCATAGTCCTGGTAGACCATAGGCTGCTCTCCCCTTTGAGAGAGAGAGAGAGAGAGAACTAACTGATGGTGATTTAACCTGAGGTCACCACACCTCAGGAAAGGGGCCTGGTTGAGAAGGCAAGGCCTTCATGAATAACCTCAGCCAGTACAGGAATTGAACCCGCATGGTTAGCACTGTTGCCTCACAGCGGCAGGGACCTGGGTTCAATTCCGGTCTTGGAAGACTGTGTGGAGTTTGCACATTCTCCCCGTGTCTGCATGGGTTTTGTCTGGATGCTCCGGTTTCCTCCCACAGTCTAAAATTGTGTGAGTTAGGTGGATTTGCCATCGTAAATTGCCCCTTAGTGTCCCAAGATGTGTAGGTTAGGTGGATTAGTCAAGATAAATGTGTGGAGTTACAGGGGAGAAGGCCTGGGTAACGTACTCAGTCAGAGTCAGTGAGACGTGATGGGCTGAATGGCCTCATCTGCACTGTAGGGATTCTATGAACATTGCTCTGCATCACAAACCAGCCGTCCAGCCAGCTGAGCTAACCGACCCCTTTTCTATAATGTAATGGTAATGTAACTATTGGAAGGTATAGATATCCAATTTTAATAATGTTAATCCAAATTTTGGAAACCCACTCCCATCATCTCCTCCCTGCATCCCCCCCCTGCCCCCACCCCCCTCCCAAGCTATGTATGGGGAAGCCATTAGAATCATAGAATCCTACAGTGCAGAAGGAGGCCATTCGGCGCATCGAGTCTACACCGACCACAATCCCACCCAGGCCCTATCACCGTAGCCCCATGCATTTACCCTAGCTGGTTCCCCCTGACACTAAGGGGCAATTTAGCATGGCCAATCCACCTAACCTGCACAACTTTAGACATCTTCAAAACCCACACAGACACGGGGAGAACATACAAACTCCACATAGACCCAAGCTGGGAATTGAACACGGGTCCCTGGCACTGTGAGACAGCAGTGCCACCGTGCCACCCACAACTCCTTAGAGGAAGCCTTCCTGTGACAAGCTAGAGGGTCATTGGATGGCAGCAATGCCGACTGAACTGAGTGGCTCCCCCAGCACTCGCTGCTTGACTGGCCCGAGTATCCCCAGGCCCACTTACCTGGTTGAGGGGGGTACAGGTCTTTCAATGCATCCTCGTCCGTCAGGTACAACCCCAGAACTGGCCACTGCTCTTGGTGGTGCTATTTAGTCTACAGAGCTCTCAGTTCCCTGGTTTGCCAGTAATTTGCGGAAAGTGCACCGTTGTTGTTAATTGGCTGGTACCCGTAAAATATAACCCTGGTTCCCACCACCTGCCAAAGAAGGGTGCTCCCATCCACCCTGCCTTTCCCCTGCAACACCCCTCATGGGTTAGGACCTCTGAAGTAGAAAACCAACTACATCTGGAAAATCCTGCCCGTGGGAATAGAAGTAGGCCATTCAGCCCTTCGAAACTGCGTCACCTTTCCAATCAAACCATGGCTGATTTGTCCATTAGCTTCCTTTAGAATACCATTAGGAGACAACACTTGAAATAAATATGTCTCTGTGGAGTTTGTACGTTCTCCCCGTGTCTGCGTGGGTTTCCTCTGCATGCTTCGATTTCCTCCCACAGTCCAAAGATGTGCAGGTTAGGTGAATTGGCCATGCTAAATTGCCCCTTGGTGTAGGTTAGATGGATTAGCCATGGTAAATGTGTGGGGCTATGGGGATGGGGCAGGGTGGTAAGCCTGGGTACGATGCTCTATCAGAATACAGACTCAGTGGGCCGTATGGCACAGTAGGGATTCTGTGACATTAAACGCTACGCAGTGTTCTTTTAGTGAGCTTGTCAAAGTCATAATTAACAGATAAAATAGTGTTTAATACAGAGATAGTCATTGACCTGAAGTGCAGAGTAAATAAACAGGTACAAAGAACATACAGACATCAGGCAAAAATGAAATGCATTGAAAAGTACAGATGAGCAAGCACAGAGGGAAACAATTACAACCCTTCATATTCTGTTTGTGCTTGAAATGTACACCCTTTGCCCTGATATGCATGGCCAAGTTTAATACTAATTAGTGCCAAGGCACTCAGTAATTAATCACCTTTTGCACATAACCTTTGTCAGAGGCTTTCCTCTTCACATGTGTGCAAAACTCATCAATTCTTGCTGTTTGATATTTTTCTGTGTAAGTAAAGCATTGCGGCACCATTATTATCAGACGTGATTGGCAAACAAACGGCAATTTAGCAGTGGATTACATTGTGCCAGGGAAGATCCTAAAACAATCATTACTCTTCATTAAACATTCCCCACACAGTGCAGGATGTGGTCACTCATCCAATTGGTTTTGGGATGTCACATGCTCATATTGCAGAAGGTGATATCATAAGAGTACCTGTTGATTGGCTCTCTCTAATACGGAATGCAGCGTTCCCGATTACCAGCCCCTTCTCTTCCCGGCTCCTGAGGATGAGTCCTCAATATCTGATGAAGCAGGAATTGTCTGAGATTTCAGACATTGCCACAGCATTTCATCAACAAAGGTTATCGTCAGTCAACCAGGTTTCTTTTTCTTTACGAAAGAGTGAGAAGATAAATCAGTGGGGATATTTTTTAATTTGGGTGATGATGGCGGTAATGACTTTAATCAGGCAATTGAGGTTGGCCTATTTCAAATTGATGGTCCAATCAGGGAACCCCCATGCTCTGTACTTAAACTGTGTCAGCCCCTCTGCTCTGGGGATGTAGACAGTATACTGAGAGCACTCTGTGGGCCCTATTTTACCAAGTGTTTTTGGGCGCGAAATCACGGTAAATTCGGGCGTCGGGCCTTTAACGCGATCTGCACCCAAATCCGAGCAGATCGCGGCTTTACCGACATCCGATTCGGGCGCGGGTCCGGTCCGCGCCCAAATCGGGCGGCCTGATGATTTAAATGCATGCATTGAAATCGACTTAATGAACCGCGCGCCCAACTCTACCGCCAAATCCCACTTTACCGTCTTCTGGTCTGTTCCGGATCTGCGCTGTAGGGGACCTGCAGAATAAAAATCCGAAGCAGATTTCTATTCTGCAGGGGAACCTCTGAAGCCCATCCTCCTCGACCATCCTTCGCAGACCCCCCCCCCCCAACCGCCCCGGCAGACCCCTCCCCCCGGATCAGAGCTCCATGGGAGGCAGGCCACCCCGGCAGACTCCCCCCCCCCGGGATCAGACCACCCTGGGAGGCAGGCCCCCCCGGCAGACCCCGCCCCCCCCGGGGATCAGACCCCCCTGGGAGGCAGGCCCCCCAGCAGACTCCCCCCCCCCCCCCCGGGGTCAGACCCCCTCGGCAGAGCACACCCCCAACCAACCTCGATCGCTGGTCTCCCACCACCATTCTTCCGACCTGCAGTCCTTCGATAGCCTGCAGCACCTTCCTGGCCTTCCGCTGGCGTCCGCCGGAGGAGGGGGGCAGGGCTCAGTTGGATCTCTGGTTGGGGCAGGGGGGGGGGGGGGGGAGCGGGCGGATGATGGACTTGGGAGAATCTTTCAAAGTGAAAATAATGTAGCATCTTCTTTGTGCTGCCTAATTATCTATGGGAAAGGTAATTAAACTACAGTGTCCTAGTGAACAATTAGTGACCTGTATAATACATTTGTGATCTGTAACTGGATTGTTGATGTCCTGTAGCCATGAGCCAGGTGGTCAAATGTTCAGAGTCATGTGATGAACTTGGAAGAATTGTCCCCGTGGTGGAACTGTTTCAAAATATGGATGGGGGGATATATATTTTGAAATATTTTCCCAAATTTTTGACTGTTAGGTTTTTAGTTCCTGCGATTATAATTTTGACATTATCTTCCAAAGGGAATTCCTCTAATTCTGTGCAATGCTCAGATGAAAACAGGATGAAAGAAAGGATCCAAGGCTGCTCCAGAGGCAGATTAGCTGCACCCAACGTTGCCCATGCAAATCACATTCATAAGTAGGGGCACATCTGCCATGAAATGTGAGAGAAGAGTTGCCAATACAAACTTCTTTTCACTATGGTTGATTTCCCAGATTTAGTAATCTCCTTGAATCTTATTTCCAACCAAGTTCCACCACGGGGACAATTCTTCCAAATTCACCACATGACTCTGAACATTTGAGCACCTGGCTCATGGCTCCAGGGACATCAACAATCCAGTTACAGATCACAAATGTATTATACAGGTCACTAATTGCTCACTCAGACACTGTAGTTTAATTACCTTTCCCATAGATAATTAGGCAGCACAAAGAAGATGCGACATTATTTTCAGTTTGCAAGATTCTCCCAAGTCCATCCTCCCCCCGAATCCTCCCCCTGCTCTCTGCTCTCTCTGCTGTTTTTCTCTTTTGCGCCTGGGCACACTGCTTCAGATTTTTTTTTGAACTGCGATTGAGAGTGCGGGCTGTGATTGTGAGTGCGGGCTCTGATTGAGAGTGCGGGCTCTGATTGAGAGTGCGGGCTGTGATTGTGAGTGCGGGCTCTGATTGAGAGTGCGGGCTCTGATTGAGAGTGCGGGCTGTGACTGTGACTGCGCGGATCGGACTGGAGCCGGCAAAAAACCTATGGGCGTGCTGCAAAGAGGATTCTGGGCTCGGACCTGCAGTACGCCCGGATCCGGCCCTTAGATTCCAAATGGTAAAATTGGGCCCGATGTGTCCAACTTCCACCCTAACACAAACACAGATCCAAGGAAAGCATGACTGGAAATCTGAGATTGTTGGAATTTATGCAACATATGATTTGATTTATTATTGTCACAAGTATTAACGTACAGTAAAAAGTATTGTTTCTTGCGTGCTATACAGACAAAACATACCGTTCATAGAGAAGGAAACGAGAGAGTGCAGAATGTAGTGTTACAGTCATAGGTAGGGTGTAGAGAAAGATCAACTTAATGCAAGGTAAGTCCATTCAAAAGTCTGACAGCAGCAGGGAAGAAGCTGTTCTTGAGTCGGTTGGTACGTGACCTCAGACTTTTGTATTTTTTCCCGAAAGAAGAAGGTGGGAGAGAGAGTGTCCGGGGTGCGTGGGGTCCTTAATTATGCTGGCTGCTTTGCCGAGGCAGCGGGAAGTGTTGACAGAGTCAATGGATGGGAGGTTGGTTTATGTGATGGATTGGGCTACTTTCACAACCTTTTGTAGTTCCTTGCAGTCTTGGGCAGAGCGGGAGCCATACCAAGCTGTGATACAACCAGAAAGAATGCTTTCTATGGTGCATCTGTAGAAGTTGGTGAGAGGCGTAGCTGACATGCCAAATTTCCTTAGTCTTCTGAGGAAGTAGAGGCATTGGTGGGCTTTATTTACTATAGTGTCGGCATGGGGGGACCAGGACAGGTTGTTGGTGATCTGGACACCTAAAAACTTGAAGCTCTCGACCCTTTCTACTTCGTCCCCATTGATGTAGACAGGGCTATGTTCTCCTTTAAGCTTCCTGAAGTCTATGACAATCTCCTTCGTTTTGTTGACATTGAGGGAGAGATTATTGTTGCTGCACCAGTTCACCAGATTCTCTATCTCATTCCAGTACTCTGTCTCATCATTGTTTGAGATCCGACCCACTATGGTGGTGTTGTCAGCAAACCTGAAAATCGAATTGGCGGGGAATTTGGCCACACAATCATAGGTGTATAAGGAGTATAGCAGGGGGCTGAGAACACAGCCTGGTGGGGCACCGGTGTTGAGGATGATCGTGGAGGAGGTGTTGTTGCCTATCTTTACTGACTGTGGTCTGTGAGTTAGGAAGTTCAGGATCCAGCCGCAGAGGGAGGTGCCGAGGCCCAGGCCACAGAGTTTGGAGATGAGTTTCGCTGATTAGCTGAAGCTGATTAGTTTCAGCTGTATTATTATTCCTGATCTCTACACATGTTGAGCCCCTCCCCCGGTCCTACTGAGCAACCCAATGCTAACATTTGCCAAACAATGCTTTACAATACACCATTGTGATGATAGTGCTTTGAATTGGTATTGGCATTCAGTCAAGTTTCTAATGCTGCAAATCTTCAGTCCCTCGGTTGTCATGCAGAGCATATCTAATGATCACTTCATCACCCTTTCTATAACTAGAGTAAAGCTAATGTGCTATCATTTGTGATTCTGACTTGTCGTTCTCAAGGTAAAAGTTTTAACGTTTATTTATTAGTGTCACAAGTAGTCTTACATTAACATGGCAATGAAGTTACTGTGAAAATCCCCTAGTCGTCACACTCCGGCGCCTGTTCAGGTACGCTGAGGGAGAATGTAGCCTGGACAATGCACCTAACCAGCACGTCTTTCAGACTGCAGGAGGAAGCCGGAGCACCCGGAGGAAACCCATGCAGACATGGGGAGAACGTGCAAACTCCACACAGACAGTGACCCAAGCCGGGGACCGAACCCAGGTCCTCTGGCACTGTGACGCAGCAGTGCTAACCACTGTGCCACCGTGCCCGCCTTGGATGTTTTCAAGAATCACCCTTTATCATGTAGCTTTTCAACTCCTGGTCACCAATCAGCTTCTTCCCCTGTAGCAAAGTGAGAGCGAGAGGCTGGAGGAAAATAAAAAAATAAAGTAGCACCTCCTACCCCTCTTCACCAACCTCCCTCACTCTCTAAACTCCAACTTCAGCAGTCGAGGGCAGGCCGAGCAGCACTGAAGATGGCCTGAATTTCTGCTCCCTGATACAAGCTTCTGAAAACTAATTTAAGTTAGTTATCTTAGTAACTAGCAGCAGTTCCAATCAGAGCTTTTAAACCCCTGATTTAAAACTGGACTGAACCTTAATTTCACCCAATCCAAAGAGCAGCTTTTTAAAAAATTTCTAAATTAAAGAAAAGATTAGACTTAAGATAGGAATTATCTCTTAAATTAACTCTTAAAACTCCCTCACCCACCAAACTTCAACTTATATGCTCCAAAGCAGCACTCCATATGTGGGTAAATTTATTTATTAGTCACAAGTAGGCTTACATTAACACTGCAGTAAAGTTACTGTGAAAATCCCCTCGTTGCCACACTCTGGCACCTGTTGAGGTACACTGAGGGAGAATTTAGCAGGGCCAATGCACCTAACCAGCACGTCTTCTGGACTGTGGGTGGAAACCGGAGCGCCCCATGCAGACATGGGGAGAATGTGCAGAATCCACACAGACAGTGGCCCAAGCCGGGAATTGAACCCAGGTCCCTAGCGCTGTGAGGCAGCAGTGTTCACCACTGTGCCACCTCCTGTTCATTCTTACACATTTTGCTTGCGCCTAATGCAGCTCACACCATTGCTGACTGCCTCTGGGAAAGTTGTGTTGAGTGGTACCTATCTGTAATAGCGTGGCACCCTTGGGCGATGCCGAGACACTTCAGGCTTCATTAGTAATGGAAGATGTTTATTGATAAAGAAAGACCAGGTACAGGGGATTGCAGCCAATGTTGTCTTGGGGCAGAGCCCCAGTTCTTACATGCTTATTACATGGCTACTCGATGATTCTATACAAGAGAGGACTCCACCCTCTGGTGAGATTGATCCCTCAAGCCAGGTTACCCTCTTCTGCTGTGCTGTCTTAAAGACAGTAACAGATTTAACAACACCAGGTTAAAGTCCAACAGGTTTATTTGGTAGCAAATACCATTAGCTTTCGGAGTGCTGCTCCTTCGTCAGATGGAGTGGAAATCTGCTCTCCATATTGCTGAATGGAGAATGGAGAGCAGATTTCCACTCCATCTGATGAAGGAGTAGCGCTCCGAAAGCTAATGGTATTTGCTACCAAATAAACCTGTTGGACTTTAACCTGGTGTTGTTAAATCTGTTACTGTGTTTACCCCAGTCCAACGCCGGCATCTCCCCATCCTGTCTTAAAGAGACAGAGCCCCATGATCTATAGCACTATCAAAACCAATCACAGCTGCTTCTGACTCAAAGATCACCAAACTTACTTCAGAGTTCATCCTCCAAATACCACTTCACCTGCCAGATCTCCCACCAGCCCTGACCTCCCAATCTCACTGACAATAGTGACCCCCAAGCAATGCTGCAATTTCCTCACCTTACCAACCCGAAATCTTCACCAATTGCACTTAGAGGCGTCGCCATTCCTCCCCCAGACACATGCCCTCACATCCCTACCTGATCACCTTCCTCAACACCCGCCAGCCTCCATCTGAGATTAAGACCCAACATTCCTAATCCAGACCCGCACTACCTCCTTCCCCAATCATTGATTGAACATTGCTACATGAGTCTTGATTTTGATCTAGAGGTAAGAATAGTAAAGAAAATGTCTAATTAGATGAAATGCTTGGGAATCTGTAATTGCTTATTTAATATTTGAAAATGGAATTTTAAGGGTTTGCATTACCCATAAAGGGATCAAATGTCATTTTAGGATTGAAAGAACTACTGGTCCCTGTGGCTGGTGACTCTTGACCATGTAATATTTGGAATTTGGAAGCTACAGGTACCTAATACAGGAGTCGAGTATTTGTAATTAATTTGAAAGTTTATTTCTTTATTTATTAGTGTCCCTATATAGGTTGCCTTTATAGGACGGGGTATAGAGTATAAAAGCTGGAGTCTGATGATGCAGCTGTATAGAACGCTGGTTAGGCCACATTTGGAGTACTGCGTCCAGTTCTGGTCGCCGCACTACCAGAAGGACGTGGAGGCGTTAGAGAGAGTGAAGAGAAGGTTTACCAGGATGTTGCCTAGTATGGAGGGTCTTAGCTATGAGGAGAGATTGGGTAGACTGGGGTTGTTCTCCTTGGAAAGACGGAGAATGAGGGGAGATCTAATAGAGGTGTACAAGATTATGAAGGGTATAGATAGGGTGAACAGTGGGAAGCTTTTTCCCAGGTCGGAGGTGACGATCACGAGGGGTCACGGGCTCAAGGTGAGAGGGGCGAAGTATAACTCAGATATCAGAGGGATGTTTTTTACACAGAGGGTGGTGGGGGCCTGGAATGCGCTGCCAAGTAGGGTGGTGGAGGCAGGCACGCTGACATCGTTTAAGACTTACCTGGATAGTCACATGAGCAGCCTGGGAATGGAGGGATACAAACGATTGGTCTAGTTGGACCAAGGAGCGGCACAGGCTTGGAGGGCCGAAGGGCCTGTTTCCTGTGCTGTACTGTTCTTTGTTCTTTGTTCTTTGTTCTAGTAGGCTTACATTAACACTACAATGAAGTTACTGTGAAAATCCCCTAGTCGCCACTCTCCGGTGCTTGTTCGGGTACACTGAGGAAGAATTTAGCATGGCCAATGTACCTAACCATTATGTCTTTTGGATTTTGGGAGGAAACCGGAGCACCCGGAGGAAACCGACGCCGACTCGGGGAGAACGTGCAGACACCACCCAGACAGTTCCCAAGGTGGGAATTGAACCCGGGTTTCTGACACTGTGAGGCAGCAGCGCTAACCACTGTGCCACCATGTAGTTTAATAAGTTTATTTAGAAGTGACAGTTTAGATGGAATGAATGAACTGAATAAACAGGAAAGTATATGACCCATGACAGTGGAGAATGGTTCAATGTCCCAGAGGACGAATGGACAGTTGGCACAAAGTGTTTTGATCTCAGTTGCTTGTGATGGCAGCATTCTGCTTTTTAGCATTGGGTAACTCTTCCCTCCATCTTCCTTCATCTTCCATGGTTCGTCTTCCATCTGAAGAAGGTGGCTGCTTGATGAGGACTGCCCCCTGTCTCCGAACACTCGTTCATATATATTTTATTTTTAGGGGCTCTTAGTTTAGCCAGTGTCAAACACTTGTTTGAACCTTTCTAACCAACAAGTACAAGACAGGTACCCAGGATGACAGGATCGACATCAGACACTCATATGAATAAAAAGGCACGCTATCTGATAAGAATAGGACCGTTAACGTGGAAAGATGAACCAAGAGACTTCAACATTTCTAACGATTGTTTATGCATTTTTCCAGAGAGGCCAAGAAATTGTTATGTTGACCAATTCCATACTTAGAAAAATATTAAATGTCCCATTTCCTACAACCTGAAAGCATTAACAACATGTAGGAAGTTAAAATATGGTTGCAGTATGGCAGAAAGACAAAGAAGAAAAGGAAGAGTTGGAGAGACAAAGTAGCCAGCAAGCCAAGGAAGAGGGTTAGATTACTGAGTGGTCGGAATGGATGTTTGAGACTTCGTCGCTGTTTCTTTCACTTCCAGTTGAGTGCTCAGGATTAGCCATACTGTGCAAGGGTAAAAATGGTTCTGGTAGATCCATGCTAACACGACCGAATGGGAGTTGAGAGTTCAGAAGGTTCAGAAGGTACACCATAGTGTAGAGGATTACACAAGCCGAACCCTGTTAATATGGCAGCTGCTGCCAGTGGGGAATTGTCTAAGTCCTTGAAGGAAAGGGACTGGAATTCCGATGAGTAAGATCTGAGCTTGGAAGAACTATGTGACTGAAATTGGCTCCATTCAGGCAGAGTAGGCTGCCTAGAAATATTTGTGAGATTTTGTTTTTGTGTATCTGCTCTTCCTTGCTGTTGTATCGGTTATGTGCACAGGAATTTGCCTGTTAATTTATGTGTAATTTACATTGGTTCTATTTTGTGAGACTAAGAATTACAAAAAGTGAAATCTCATTCAACAGTTTCTTCATTTGTAGTTGTTTGGTGAATTTGGTTCCTTCAGTTTATGGATCTCCACAGTAATTGTAACAACTGGGTGGCAACGGTGGCACGGTGGTTCGCACTGTTTGCCTCACAGTGCCAGGGACCCGGGTTCAATTCCGGCCTCGGGTCACTGTCTGTGTGGAGTTTGCACGTTCTCCCCGTATCTGCATGGGTTTCCTCCGGGTGCTCCGGTTTCCTCCCACTCACCAAAGATGTGCGGGTTAGGTGGATTGGCCATGCTAAATTGCCTCTTAGTGTCAGGGGGATTAGCAGGGTAAATGTGTGGGGTTATGTGAATCGGGCCTGGGTGGGATTGTGGTCGGTACAGACTCGATGGGCAAATGGCCTCCTTCTGTACTGTAGGGATTCTAAACTTTCTGAAGTGAGTAACTGAGCTGGCTCCACTGTGTCTTGTCTGTGCTAACGAGGGATCCCTGGCCTTTCCAATTTAAGTGTGGGTTGTTAGTATGCTGCAGACTAGGCACCCAAAACTGGATAAGACCAAATTACTAGGCCCTCATTTTGCTGAAGCACAGCAGTCTGCATTAACTACGAGAAAGCTATTTTAATTGGGATTGAAAACAGACTGTACGTGCTGGGTTTGAATGGAGGGAAGTGTCCCAAGTTGAGCTGAATGGCCAACATTAATAAGCTGCATACAGTATAACATAGAAACCCTACAGTCCAGATGGAGGCCATTTGGCCCATCGAGCCTGCACTGACAACAATCCCACTCAGACCTTATCCCCGTAATCCCACATATTTACCCTGCTAATTCCTCTAACCTACACATGCCGGGACACTAAGGGGTAATTTAACATGGCCAATGCACCTAACCTGCACATCTTTGGAGTGTGGGAGGAAACTGGAGCACCCAGAAGAAACCCACGCAGACACGGGGAGAATGTGCAAACTCCACACAGACAGTGACCCAAGCCGGGAATCGAACCCGGGTCCTTGGAGCTGTGAGGAAGCAGTGCTAACCACTGTGCCGCTGTATAAACTCTATACCGATTCACCCCCAAAAAAACTCTTTCATCTTGCAAGTGTGGAGGAGTATGGGTTAAATTTGCAATCGCAACTTACATCGCCAGAGGTTTATTTCTATATATATCTATCATTCCACATGGTTGTTTTACCTAATTAACAACATCACTATATCCGCTGAGAAAACATCATTCACTCTTCCCATTTTCTCTCCACCCGTCTGCCCCTAGGGCTCATAATGTAATTACAATTATTGCTGTTATCTGGTGTTTGCAATTTCTGTTCTACATAACACTAAGCATCTCCCACAAATTAATATTAATCCCCTTGCCTTTCACTCTTGAAAGGTGGAAAAAAAACTTGCCTTTCCATAGCATCTTTTCCATCTTCAGGTTATCTCAAAATATTCAGCAATTACTCTTAAAGTGTTGTTTTGTCAGAAAATGCAATAAATTACATCTGGTGAGGTCCCATAAACAGCCAGGTAAATGACCAATTAACCTCTTTTATTTGTATTTTTAAAGGGACAAATGATGACTAGGATACCTGGAGAGAACTTCCAAGTCCTTCTTCAAATCTTCATTTCTTTCCTATGTCTAGTGGGCAGCATGGTGGCAGAATGGTTAGCACTAATGCCTCACAGCTCCAGCGACCTAGGTTCGATTCCCGGCTTGGGTCACTGTCTGTGTGGAGTCTGCGCGTTCTCCCCGTGTCTGCGTGGGTTTCCTCTGGGTGCTCCGGTTTCCTCCCACAGTCCAAAGATGTGTGGGTTAAACGCATTAGCCATGCTAAATTGCCCCTTAGTGTCCCGGGATGTATAGGTTAGGGGATGAACGAAGTAAATATGGGGATGGGGCTTGGGTGGGATTGTGATCGGTGCAGACTTGATGGGCTGAATGGCCTCCTTCTGCACTGTAGGGATTCAGTAATTCTAGTGATGCCTGAGGCAGACAAAGCGCATGCTGATGTCTGATTCCATTCCCAGTCTTTCCCTGGAGCAGATCGCTAGCCTGTTGCAAGAGGCTTGAAAGGCAACGCCTTGGGACAGCATGTTAGCACAGTGGTTAGTGTCAGGGACCGGGTTCAATTCCGGCCTCAAGTGACAGTCTGTGTGGAGTTTGCACTTTTCCCCGTGTCTGTGTGGGTTTCCTCCGGGTGCTCCAGTTTCCTCCCACACTCCAAAAATGTGCAGGTTAGGTTAACTGGCCATGCTAAATTGCCCCTTAGTGCAGGGAATCAGCAGGGTAAATACTTGGAGTTGGATGGGATTGTTGTTGTTGAGGTTTGATGGGCCAAATAGCCTGCTTCTGCACTGTAGGGATTCTATGATTCTAGCTGACCAGGAGGTCCTCCGATAAATACTGGAAGGATTGTAGGTTGACCCACTCAACTGTTTGGCTGCATTATGGATGCACCCTCCTTGGCCATCAAGTCCTGGGGTGGGACTCGAACCTGGAACTTCTGGCTGATTGGCGGCGATGCTATCCCTTGCACTCCAACACTTCCTTCTTCCAATAGTTACCAGGGGATCTTTTACAATTCCCCCAGAAGGACAGAGATAGGTCTCAGTTTAACATCCTATCCAAACAGATAATACTTTCAACAAAGCAGTTGTACTGAATGTTAACAAAGATTACATGCGCAAGTCTTAGAGTTCGCACAATCTTTCTAATCAAGAGGTGAGAATGCAAAAGCTGAGTCAAGGATGACTCTTAACGACATGTCTACTGTCTACATTTTCCCATCATTATTTTAACCCAGCCGTGAAACTTCACAGCTGCTGTTGGCAAAAGATGGAAAAATTGATCACGGTACTAAAGCAAATTTATGCAAACTGTGTCACCACTTGAAGAACTCCTTGGGCCCAAGTCCCCATTGTCAGAGATCTGAGATGGTGAAGTCACCATAAACTACTTTTTCCAATGGAAAGTCATTGCGCGCACACTTGCCCACATTTATTTGTTATATTTATTTATTGGTGTCACAAGTAGGCTTACCTTAACACTGCAATGAAGTTACTGTGAAAATCCCCCACTCACCACTCTCTGGTGCCTGTTCGGGTACACTGAGGGAGAACTTAGCATGGCCAATGCACCTAACCGGCACGCTCAAAGGTCGCTTCTCCGGGGTGGTTAATCTATAACATGGGGACAAAGTCTCAGGAGAAGGAGGCAATCATTTGGTTCTGAGATGATGGAATTATTTTCATTTCAAAGGGCTGTGCATCTTTGGAATTCTCTACCTCAGAGATTTGTGAATTCCCCATCGTTGAGTATATTTAAGAGTAACTGCGATAGATTATCGATCTTCCCGCAAATTGAGGGATATGGAAGCAGGTGAAAAAGTGGAGTTCAAATAAAAGCCTAGCCATGGTAATATTGAATGGTACAGCAGAATTGAGAGGATGCTTATGTTTCTTACAGTAGCTTATGCTACTCTGCTTATGTTTCTTACAATCTTCTGTTCTCAAATCTAATCACCTGGAGACTGAAGCCAGTGAAAATGACTGTGAAAACGGTTATCTCTTTGTAATTCACTGGGTTGATTCCAAAGTTGAGAGAGTTGGCTTATGAGGAGACACTGAGTAGGCTGGGACTGTAGTCATTGGAATTTAGAAGACTGAAGGGGAATCTTATAGAAACATATAAGGTTATGAAGGGAATAGATAAGATAGAAACAAGGCGGTTGTTTCCACTGGCAGATGAAACTAGAACGAGGGGGCTTAGCCTCATAATAAGGTGGAGCAGATTTAGGACTGAGTTGAGGAGGAACTCCTTCACCCAAAGGGTTGTGAATCTGTGGAATTCCCTGCCCAGTGAAGCAGTTGAGGCTACCTCATTGAATGTTTTTAAGGCAAGGGTAGATACATTTTTGAACAGTAAAGGAATTAAGGGGAGCTGAGTACACAAAAAGATCAGCCATGATCTTATTGAATGGCGGAGCACGCTCAAGAGGTCAGATGGCCTACTCCTGCTCCTAGTTGTTATGTTCTTAAAATTGCAATTGGTTCATCAATGTCTTTGGAGCAAGAGAATTTGTCTTCCTTACCTGTTCTGAGCCACACGTGAATCCAGTTTACAAAATCAAGTTGTTTCTTAATAGCTTTTATATGGTCAAACAACAATCAGAATCATAGAATCTCTACAGTGCAGAAGGAGGCCATTCGGCCCATCGAATCTGCACCGACTCTTTGACAGAGTTACTTACCCAGGCCCTCTCCCCCACCCTATCCCCATAACCCCACACATTTCCCATGACCAATCTATCTAACCTACACATCTTGGGAGACCAAGGGATGATTTCTGAAACAGCATCCCACCCAGGTCTCCCCTCCACCCTATCCCGTTCATGGGGAGGTGCTGGCCTCATGATATTATTCTAGCCTATGGGCGAGATTTTATGGCCTCGTTCATCCCGAAACCATAAAATCCCATCCGAGGTCACCGGACCTTCCCATGATCTGACCTTCGCCCGCTTCAGTTCCCGTGGTGGGCGGACGGTAGAATTCTAGCTTATGAATCCAGAAACTCAGCTAATGTTCTGGGGACCCGGGTTAAAATCCCACTATAGTAGATGGTTGAATTTGAATTCAACAAAATAAATCTAGAATTAAGAATCTACTAATGACCATGAAACAAATGTCAATTGTCGGAAAAACCCATCTGGTTCACTGGTGTCCTTTAGGGAATGAAATCTGCATCCTTACCGGGCCTGGCCTACATGTGACTCCAGAGCCATGTGGCTGACTCTCAACTGCCCTCTGAACAAGGGCAACTGGGGATGGGCAATAAATGCTGGCCAGGCAGCGATGCCCATGTACGAGTGAATTAAAAAAAAACCCATGCATCTACCAATCCACCTAACATCTTTGGATTGTGGGAGGAAACTGGTGCACCCAGAGGAAACCCACACAGACACAGGGAAAATGTGCAAACTCCACACAGACAGTCACCATAGGCTGGAATCAAACAGGGGACCTTTGTGCTGTGAGGCAGCAGTGCTAACCACTGTGGTAATGTGTCTCATGGCGCTTCACAGGAGTGTTATCAGACAGAATTTGACACTGACTAACATAAGGCGGCATTAGGAGAGGTGACCAAAACACGATCAGACAATATAGTAGTGGCTTCAAGGAAGAAAGCGAGCATCAGATTGCCACTCTGTACCCACTTATCTGCACTAAATTTCTTCAGTGCCTATCTCGCCAGATCTTCCTGACTCAGGTCGGAGGATATCCAGGCAGTGCATTGCGTGTCCAGCTCCAGCGCATTGGAATCAATATGGAGCAGAACAAAGGAGGACACATCGCCTTTTGTACTGCCCTGGCTGCTGTGAAGAGTTGAGTTTAAATATTCCATTGAAAACAACAGCCCAGGGAGAAGGTAATTGTGAAGGGGATTTGTGAAGGGGCTGGGGTTGGCTGTGGAGGGTGTTGGATATGGAGCGGTGGAGGGGATGGGGTTGGGTCAGGGAGACTGTCAGTTTAGATCGGGTTGAGGGGTGGACCAGGACAGGTCTAGTTGGGGAGGGTGAGGAATTCCGTGCAGGTGTGACGTTGGGGTGGAGAATATCATGGGGAGGGTGATTGGTGTAGCAAGGGAGTCCCCTGTGGGGTCAGGAGTGTGGGGGGGAGTCTTGTGCGGGAGTTGGGTAGTTAAAATAGTCACGCTGAAATTAAAAGTATTTCTTCTAACTTTTTAAGAGTAACTATTAGTGTGAAACTGGCAAAACTACCTGGATTAAATCGTTCTCTTGGATAGTTCCCATTCCAGTGTAATTGTCCAGGGAGAGTTAGCCCTTCTGCACAATTGCCAATTAAACCTTACATGGGAACTTCTGAGATGATTCCCAAGAGCAACTTTGGGGTAAATCTGACACTGGAGATGTTCATCCAGCAGACAGGATAGTCCAGCTGCAAGCAATAAAAGAACTAAGTTCACAAAGTAAATCAAAGAAAAGGTTTAATAAAGAAACTTCATTACACCACCACTTGAGCCATGTCCTGGGTTACAAATGCTCCCCACAATCCCCATTTATACTGCGTCAGCTGATCAGCTGACCACCTCATCGTTTTGCCATTGGCTACATTGTCTACCGGATCACCTGGTCAGCTGACCTTCGCAGCATGTTATCGTTGGTTACATTATAACAGGAGAGCCAGGAAGTTACGGGCATTGGCCGGAATTTCACCGCCCCGCCACGGGAATCGGAGCAGACGAGGGGCGGAGCATGGGAAGGTCCTCGGGCAGAATTTAATGGTTTTGGGATGAGCGAGTCCGGAGAAGCTTGCCCATTGTCTTGACAGCTGAAGACACAGCCACAAATGGTAAAGAGAGGGAGTGATAGGAGGATGAAATGTGCAGGAGACCAGAATGGGAGACGCAGAGTGCTCTCAGAGGCTCGTAGGAGTGGCGGAGAGATTGGGACAATAACTGCTATTCAAGGCAGTAGAGATAAGCAGTAAATGCTGTCATGCCAGTGAGGCCCACAACCTGAGCTGAAATAACAGAAGCCCTTAGCAAAGCCTGAATGTATTCAGTTCTAATTTCCAGGTTGCTGGTAATCAACATTGCCATAACAATTATGGGTCAATTCACAGTGTGATGGTAATACATGAGTAATAAGATTATAAATACTCCCCTGAGAGATTTCATTTACAGAACGTTATATTTGCAGGCGTATGCATGCTGCAAGGCAGATTAAAGCCTGGCGCTATCCCAGGATGATGCCAAGCGTGTCTTTTCAGCCGATGTGCTCAGAGGTCACCTATTTGATCCTTGGAAGTTTCTTTAGTGACTCCTGGAAATTGCAAACCTTCTCAGGATCTTTCACCAGGGATATTGGGCGGCACGTGGCACAGTAGTTAGTACTGCTGCCTCGCAGTGCCAGGGACCCGGGTTCGATTCCTGGCTTGAATCACTTTTTTTTTTGCGGAGTTTGCACGTTCTCCCCGTGTCTGCGTGGGGTGCTCTCTCCGGGTGCTCCGGTTTCCTCCCACAGTCCAAAGATGTGCTGGTTAGGGTGCATTGGCCATGCTAAATTCTCCCTCAGTGTACCCGAACAGGCGCTGGAGTGTGGCGAGTAGGGGATTTTCACAGTAACTTCATGCAGAGTTAATATTAGCCTACTTGTGACTAATAAATCAACTTTACTTTAGAGAGGTAGGGGCAGCACAGACAGACCAAGGAAACAAGCTACATAATTTTGGATCAATTCAAACCCATTATTAAAGAAAAACATTTGAATTTTCACGTTGCTCAGAAACAAGTTACATGTGCGAGGAGTCAGGAACTCATGAGAAAGAAAAAGTACTTTTGATTACTTGGCGCTGGTTGTCACATTAGGTTTGGTGCAGGGATTGGTAAGAATCTCAAATCATCTTTGTCTTTTAATCCACTCAATGGACAGAATTTAATGCCTGACTTGGGCAGATTTGGTGGTGGGGGCAGGGAAGGAGGAGGGGTGGGTGGGTGGGTGGTGTTGAAGGGGAGTGGGAGTCTGCAGGGTGGAGATCCCGCTGCCCATTCACCTCCTTCCAATTATGTATGGGACAGGAAGGCTTGTGGGTGGCCTTCCTGCCTGGACAACAGTTGAGATCCTTAAGTGAGCAATTCATGTAGATTCTATCCAATATCTTTTATAAACACTGTCCATTACATATTCTACCCATTATTCACCCCCATCTCCATCTGTTATATACCAGCCCTTTCAAAAAGGAATATCTAATACATCAGTTGCGTAACAGTTATTTTTTAAGAAAAAAATGTCACATTAAGAAAATGAGAAAAACTCAATAGACTCCTATGTTCTGGAACAACAACGTTTTTGTGTAAAATGTTCCACATTATTCTGTCCTTGACTTGCCAGTGTGCACCTACAGTTAATGAAAAAAAAAGGAAACCCAAGTCACAAGCAGCACTCAGGGTTAGTGCAGCTATTTCATCGATATGCGAGTTCGATCCCAACTCTTGCTATTTTTGGGTGCAGACTAGAACCAACGTCATCCCATCCTTTGCAATTGAAGTACAGCATGCAGACAATGCTTGCATTTGCGCACACTCAGAGTCCAAGCTCCAAGGCATTGTCAACACTTTACCACGGAGTACAAGGGCATGAGCCTTAAACCAAATATTCGTAATACAAAGATCCTCTACCAACCTACACCTGCCACACATCAAAACCCCCTGTCCCCGGCTATCAAAATCCACAATGAGTCCTTGCACAACATGGACAACTTTCTCAGGATGTGGGCATTTCTTCCCGAGTTGCTCTGGGAAGATGGTGGTAGGCCTTGTTTTTCTAAGCAATTCTATCCAACTGCACGTCTAACCAGGCCACTTCAGAGTAAACCATGATGGTGTGTGCAAAGATACACTTTCACAGACTTCATTAATGAACACAAAAGATATTTATTCATTAAGAATTGTACAGCAGCCACATGCTGTAGTGTGCTCCCTACATGCTTCCTGCCTAAGGAGACTCCACCCCCTGGGCTCATTACCCATTCTGCGTCCCAAATGGTCCCCCAAGCCTGGTGACCCATACTCTGCTGTGTTTCCCCTAAAGGGACAATTCCCGCATCCTTCCCCCTTTAGCTCCTTTATTCAATCTTCAATAACTAATTTACTAAGTCCTAATTTCTAACTGAACAGTATATACATGCATTGGACAATGGAACATTGAAGTTTTGAAGGGGTTTTTCTGTTTCTTGTACAGCGGTGTAATTCTGTAGTCTGAGATGCTTCCATCGGATCAAAGTTAACAGGAACTGCAATAACGGGTACCTCTTCTGCCACAGGCAGTACATTACTACTTGCTTCCACAGAGACATCAGTTATGTCAGTAACAAGTCGATCAGGTACTTCAGTGCTAATGGATTCAAAAACATGTCATGACAACAGCACTGACTGCTGGAGCATCTCTCAACTGGTCCATGTGTTCACAAACAATCGGTCCCTCTATGTCTACTGGTATGATAGGAGTCCAATCCCAGAGACAATTATTTCAGGGACCTAACTTGATCCACGACCGAAGTTTCATATTATGACACCATGTCATATTATTTATCTAATCTAGGTTTCTAATTGTTGCAGTGGTGATGGCTCATTGATGAAATCTTAAGGCATGTGTGTTTAAACATAAATACTTTTATCGGTAGGTCTTAACTATGTAAAGTTGCAAATATGGTTTTTGAACCAAGGTGTCCCATGCAAGCTTGCTCCTTACCAAGTTCTGTCTTAGACTGTTCTCTGACCATGTGACTACACACATCACTCTGTGGGGAATGCCACTTTCTTATGTTCACCACTGCTCTGCTGAGCACCTTGCATTGTAATACATGCAGGCGCATATCATCACAATACAAAAAAGTCATATGTCCTGACTGGTCTTTCACAATCTTGGTCTGTCACATGTGAAGGAATGGTCATGCTACTGTTTCTCATACTTAGGTCATGTAATAAAGTTTCTTCTGCTACCAGCATTTCAATTCAGCATCTTTTCTGGGGTGGCACAGTGGTTACCATAACTGCCTCACAGTACCAGGGATCTGAGTTCAATTCTGGCCTTGGGTGACTGTGTGGAGTTTGCACGTTTTCCCCGTGTCTGCATGGGTTTTCTCTGGGTGCTGTGATTTCCTCCCACAATCCAAAGACGTGAAGGTTAGGTGGATTCACCATGCTAAATTGCCATGCTTCTGAAGTCATCTTTCTGGGGTCATCTATTGTCTCTTCTTTGAGGTCTTTGTTACCTCCTCTTTGAGATCTTTACCTGTGCATCTTTTTGAGAATTGCCCTCTATCTTGGGGTCTGTTTTATGCCTTCACTCTGACATCTTCTGCCTCCTTTCTGAGGTCCTTGTTGCTTCTTCTTTGAGTTCTTCATTGCCTCTTCTGAGGACTTCCGCTCTCTCTTCGCTAAGGTCTACATTGCTTATGGACCTTTGGGTTTTTAGATTCACCCTTTATGGGATCTTCTCTAATATTCCTGTCCATAGCCCTTTGATCTTTCTTGTGGTTGCCACATTAAACATGTTGCCGCTTTAAATGTAACACCTCTTTAAGGGTATTGCCAATTTAAGATGGTGCAGTAATCCTTTTCCCCACACAGGCTGTATTGCTTGGACACATCTGGCTTCTCTTTGTAGGTGTATTTTACAACAAATGTGTCAATGCAGGTACAGAGTGTCTCAGGCTGTTTCTTTCAATTTCATTTACTCTTAAATTTGCAATTTGCAACACCGATTCTTAGTGTCAGCCTTTTTTTAAATTTTTGAACTTTTTTTTAACTGTAGCCATCCTTTGCCTTTTATCCAAACTCTTTCTTTTTAAATTTGAAGCCACAGCTCTTCGAGCTGTCAGCTCTGCATGGCCATCTTCTCTTGTTCCTTTACTTTGTACATTTCTTTTGTAATCTTTGACTCTGCCAGCTAATTTTACAAGTTTGTTTTTCTTAAAATTTCTTTCATGCACTGAGTATCTTGTAACTGTCCATCTTTTCTGATTCTACATTATTCTGTTTCTGGCAATTGGGTCTATTCGTCCAAAAAGAGGCACTTTGGTAAGAACCTTTTTTTTCAGATTGATTAAAACAGGATACTCACAGGTATCGGGCCAGAGGCAGTTTCAGGATAAGTTCAATCCCCCAGATGTTTAATACTCTTAACCACCTCATCAGAAAAATTAGTAACTTTCTCAAACAGTGGCACGGTGGCACACTGGTAGCACTGCTGCCTCACAGCTCCAGGGATCTGGGTTCGATTCCTGGCTTCGGTCACTGTCTGCGCGGAGTCTGCATGTTATCCCCGTGTCTGAGTGGGTTTCCTCCGGGTGCTCTGGTTTTCTCCCACAGTCCAAAAGACATGCTGGTTAGGTGCATTGGCCATGCTAAATTCTACTTCAGCGTACCCGAACAGGCGCCGGAGTGTGGTGACTAGGGGATTTTCACAGTAACCTCATTGCAGTATTAATGTAAAACTACTTGTGGCATAGTGGTTAGCACTGCTGCCTCACAACTCCAGGGACCTGGGTTCGATCCCTGGCTTGGATCACTGTCTCCGTGGAGTCTGCATGTTCTCCCCGTGTCTGCGCGGGTTTCCTCCAGGTGCTCTGATTTCCTCCCACAGTCCGAAAGATGTGCTATGAGAAGTTAACTTTCAGAATTGAAGCACAAGAAACAGCAGATCCTACAAATGGCCAGCTTAAATATTTATTTAAATGTCAAGAGCTCAAAATATCAGGAAAACATGTCAATTCATTCCAGTGGGATTCACTACAAATATACACAAGCCTATTTAATCCACCTTCATTTTCTGCCTGGATCTGTCAATAGGAAACGCTAGATCAATAAAGAGTGTACAGAACTGTCTCGCCAACTAAACATAAGCCTTGTTAGATTGGCTGATGGTATTTCAGGCCTAAATCCTGTTTGTTTCAGTGATACTTGGCTAGAATACAGGCTCAAATAGCTTAGGTGCCCAATACAAAAGTCATTAAAAGACATTTGGACTGAGAATATTCACAACTATTCCACTTGATAGTCGGTGCATGTAGAACGTCGCCCCTCTATTTTTCTTCCCAGTTTCAGTCATAACCTATGGTGAAGCTTACAAGGCACCATGTCATATATAATATCACTTGAATTCAGAAAGGCATTCAATGATTCACCACTATAGAGAAATACATGCCAGAAAGTGTCGCAGATTTAAATCAAAGCAATGCAGTCAACAGCTCAGTCAGGGGAAAATGTCAACTTTGCCACTAGGATACATTGAAATAAGATTTTTAAGTTTCAGGTTATTTATTAGTGTCACATGTAACTCAATCTCAGAGTGCCGGAAGTAAGATTTCTTTCTTTTAAAACAAATATATTCCGACTTTTCCCAAGTTTTTTTAGTTTATTTATTAGTCACAAGTAGGCTTACATTACCACTGCAATGAAGTTACTGAAATTCCCTTGGTCACCACACTCCGGCGCCTGTTCGGGTACACTGAGGGAGAATTTTGATTTGATTTGATTTGATTTATTATTGTCACATGTATTAACATACAGTGAAAAGTATTTCTTGCGCGCTATACAGACAAAACATACCATTCATAGAGAAGGAAATGAGAGAGTGCAGAATGTAGTGTTACAGTCATAGCTAGGGTATAGAGAAGGATCAACTTAATGCAAGGTAGGTCCATTCCAAAGTCCGACTGCAGCAGGGAAGAAGCTGTTCTTGAGTCAATTTAGCATGGCCAATGCACCTAACCAGCACATCTTTCGGACTGTGGGAGGAAACGAGAAGGAAACTGATGCAGACACAGTGAGAACGCGCAACCCAAGCCGGGAGTTGAACCCTGTTCCCTGGCGCTGTGGGGCAGCAGAGCTAACCACTGTGCCACCGTGCCACTCTATTAAATATTGAGCACAATATTAATGCTATTGGCAATTGTTTTTGGCAGGGAAATTATCTTTTTACAAATGAATGGTGAGTGCTCAGTTTATTTTTCCTGAGTGACAACATGTATCATGTACATGCAACTGTATAGGACCTTGGTGAGACCACATTTGGAATATTGTGTGCAGTTCTGGTCAACTCACTATAAGAAGGATGTGGAAGCATTGGAGAGAGTGCAAAGGAGGTTAACCAGGATGCTGCCTGGTTTGGAGGGTAGGTCTTATGAGGAAAGGTTGAGGGAGCTAGGGCTTTTCTCTTTAGAGCGGAGGAGGATGAGAGGCGACTTAATAGAGGTTTATAAGATGATGAGGGGGATAGAGTGGACGTTCAGAGACTATTTCCTCGGATGGATGTAGCTGTTATTAGGGGGCATAAATATCAGGTTCATGGTGGGAGATATAGGAGGGATGTCCGAGGTAGGTTCTTTACTCAGAGAGTGGTTGGGGTGTGGAATGGACTGCCTGCTATGAAAGTGGAGTCGGACACTTCAGGAACTTTCAAGTGGTTATTGGATAGGCACATGGAGCACACCAGAATGATAGGGAGTGGGATAGCTTGATCTTGGTTTCGAACAAAGCTCGGCACAACGTCGAGGGCCGAAGGGCCTGTGCTGTGCTGTACTGTTCTATGTATCCTTCTCAAACTTCAACAAGTTACAAGCAACATTAATAACTGGTATTTTCACATGTTAATGTAGCAAAAGGTCTCATGAGGCTTCACAGGAACATTTTGTCCCATAAAATTTGACGCCGTGCCATATAAAGAGATATTAGGACGGCTGAACAAAACCTTGGTCACAGAGGTAGGTCAACGATCACCTTAAAAGAGGAGATAGAGGTGGAGAAAGTAAAATGTTTCGGGAGAGAACTTCAGGGCTTAAGGCCAAGGTGGCTGAAGGCAGAGCCACTTATGGTGGAGGAATCAAAATCAGGAACGCTCAACTGGTCAAAATCGGAGGAGCTGGTTGTCTTAGAGCAGGGCTGGAAGAGGTAACAAAAATGGAAATGGATAAGACAAGGAGATATTTGAAAACAAGTTTGAATGATTTCCCACTAAACAGGCTAAAGGATAAAGTATAGAGACTGACACTAAAATATCTGACCGGTCCTCGTCTCCGGCAATGCTGCTCAACAGGGCAGGATCCCCCTACCTCCCTCCCCCATCCCCTTCCCCCATCCCTGCCACCTCCCTATCACCCCACCACCCCACCACCCCACCACCCCACCAACCCCACCACCCCACCACCCCACCACCTCACCACCCCACCACCCCACCACCCCACCACCCCACCAACCCCACCACCCCGCCACCCCACCAACCCCACCTCCTCACCACCCCACCACCCCACCACCCCACCAACCCCACCACCCCGCCACCCCACCAACCCCACCACCTCACCACCTCACCACCCCACCACCCCACCACCTCACCACCCCACCACCCCACCACCCCACCACCCCACCACCTCACCACCCCACCACCTTACCACCTCACCACCCCACCACCCTACCACCCCACCACCTTACCACCCCACCACCCCACCACCCCACCACCCCACCACCTTACCACCCCACCACCCCACCACCTCACCACCCCACCACCCCACCACCCCACCACCCCATCACCTCACCACCCCACCACCCCATCACCTCACCACCTTACCACCCCACCACCCCACCACCTCACCACCCCACCACCTCACCACCCCACCACCCCACCACCCCACCACCTCACCACCCCACCACCCCACAACCCCACCACCTTACTACCCCACCACCCCACCACCCCACCACCCCACCACCTTACTACCCCACCACCCCACCACCTCACCACCCCACCACCTCATCACCCCACCACTTCACCACCCCACCACCTCACCACTCCACCACCCCACCACCCCTCTGTGGTGTGTTTTGCAGCAGCCGAGACTGTCCATCATTGGCTGGTGGTGGGATCATCCAGTTCCGTCGCTGTCAACAATGTTTACCATTGTTCGGACCCTCCACTGCCGTGGAAACTGCGGCGAGGGGTCACCGTCAGCAGAACCGGACAATCCCACCGGCAGGAGCAGCCAGAAAATCCTGCCCACTATTGTTTCTGTCAAGGTTTTAGATTAAAATTGAGCAATGTGCAGAAGGCTGGTTCATCAACACAGGATGAAATAGAAAAAAGAATAGAAACTTCAAAAATTCCAACAGGGTTAGACGGGGTAGATTCAGAAAGAATGTTCCTGATGGTGGGGGAGTCCAGAACTAGGGGTCATAGTTTGAGGATAAGGGATAATCCTTTTTAGAACAGAGGTGGGGAGAAATTTCTTCACCCAGAGGGGGTGAATGGGGCGGCACGGTAGCACAGTGGTTAGCACTGCTGTTTCACAGCTCCAGGGTCCCAGGTTCGATTCCCGGCTCGGGTCACTGTCTGTGTGGAGTTTGCACATTCTCCTCGTGTCTGCGTGGGTTTCCTCCAGGTGCTCCGGTTTCCTCCCACAGTCCAAAAATGTGCGGGTTAGGTTGATTGGCCAGGTTAAAAATTGCCCCTTAGAGTCTTGGGATGCGTAGGTTAGAGGGATTAGCGGGTAAATGTGTGGGTGTAGGGCCTGGGTGGGATTGTGGTCGGTGCAGACTCGATGGGCCGAATGGCCTCCTTCTGCACTGTAGGGTTTCTATGATTTCTATGATCTCTATGAATGTGTGGAATTCATTACCACAGAAAGTAGCTGAGGCCAAAACTTCGTCTGATTTCAAGATGAAATTAGATATAGCTCTTGGGGCTAAAGGGATCAAGGGATATGGAGGGAAGGTGGGATCAGGATATTGAATCTCATGATCAGCCATGAACATAATGAATGGCGGAGCAGGTTCAAAGGGCCGAATGGCCTCCTCCTGCTTCTAGTTTCTATGTTGCTATGATTAAGACTAGTGGGAAGAGAATGGGTCAATAAGAAAGAAGGGGGGATAGATTAGTGTCAGCCTTTGTCCAGATTCATAAACTGCGCCCTGACATTGAAGAGATGGGAAACTCTACCTGATTTAGGTCCAGAACTGAGTTGTGTCTAATTCTCCAACTAAATAATATGGGAATATTTTGTCAAGTTTCACTTGAAAAATTTTAATACTCAGTTTCTTTGTATTTACAAAATAACACGGCATATCCAAGATCTCTTTATTCCAGCAATGGGCTACAAGCCTGGCTTATTCAATCTATAAAAATAAAGAACATTTTGGATCTAAAATCATTGTATCAGTCTCATACCCAAGAGGAAACTGAATTTTCACATTTGCTGAGCTTTTGCGTGCTTAATGGAATTTATTTGCAGGTTATTGAGAATGGTTTTGGAGCAGGTTCAGAGTGGTTTCTGATGGAGAAGTATTAGAATGATTGGCAGACAATCGGACATTCTGACACCAAACTAATGTGATGTAATGTTTAGGTTAAGAATCACAGATTACCGAACTATAGCATCTGATAATTCATAAGTGTGTTTAAGGTTGCTTATTAAGTTTATTGAGAATGGGGTGGCACGGTGGCACAGTGCCTCACAGCGCCAGGAACCTGGGTTCAATTCCAGCCTCGGATCACTGTCTGTGTGGAGTTTCCACATTCTCCCCATGTCTGCGTGGGTTTCCTCCGGGTGTTCTGGTTTCCTCCCACAGTCCAAAGATGTGCGGGTTAGGTGGATTGGCCATGCTAAATTGTCCCTGAGTGTCAGGGGGAAAAACAGGGTAAAATACCTGGGGTAAATGGATAGGGCCTGGGTGGGTTTATGGTTGGTGCAGACTCGATTCAAAATAAGGAGAAGCAGGTTTAGGATTGAGTTGAGGAGGAACTTCTTCACACAAAGGGTTGTGAATCTGTGGAATTCCCTGCCCAGTGAAGCAGTTGAGGCTACCTCATTGAATGTTTTTAAGGCAAGGATAGATAAATTTTTGAACAATAAAGGAATTAAGGGTTATGGTGAGCGAGCGGGTAAGTGGAGCTGAGTCCACAAAAAGATCAGCCATGATCTTATTGAATGGCGGAGCAGGCTTGAGGGGCCAGATGGCCTACTCCTGCTCCTCGTTCTTATGTTCTTATGATTTGCCAAGTGGCCTCCTTCTGCGTTGTAGGGACTCTGATTCTATGATTAGCTAAATAGATAGGAAAGGCATATGGTCCGTGACAGGCGAGAGTGGTTTATTGATCCCAGAGGAAAAACAGATGGTTGGAGCAGGGTATGTTGATCTCTGTAGATTATGGCTGTCCAGTTTAAGTGTTAGGAAATTCTTCCCGCGCTCTTCTTCAAATATTCCCTGGTCTTCTACCATTTGAAAGTCAGGCAGCTACCTGGTGAGGTCCAACAACCATTAATATTTATTTCTATGGGCTAGCTATTTACCCTATGTCCATCACTTTTTTTGGCCAATGACCACTGGACAGGTACGTAAAGTGTCACATCATCCTCCATCCATTGCTTAAGCTCAAGATCATCTTTTACTTTACCTCATGCTGGGAGCCATTTTTTTAGCCTTTACTAGACACTAGATAAGATAATACAAGGCGCCAACCTATTGACTTAGGAATATCAACCTGGAAATGTGAACTAATAGACCTCAATATTTCTAGGGGAATGTTTATATGTTTCTCCAGAGAGAGAAGGGGAACAACATTTATGCCAAGTGGCCTTATACTATGGCTATTAATTCCATACGAGTTCTATAATATTCTGAAAGGTACCATTCCTTACACTAGCTATCATCTTGATTGTTGCTACCATGTCCAGTACTGGCATTTCCTATTCTGAACTTTAAACTTTATTTTATGTTTTAAAACTAGATTCAAAATGCGAAGAAAATGGCTGCCAGAGGTCACTTGACTTCTTTTGTGAATTGAAACCACTATCGTGTCTCAAGAGGGAAAAAAAGGAACATTCTAGACAGATGTGAATCAATGCCCAAAAGGGTTATTATGGGGCGGCATGGTGGCACAGTGGCTAACACTGCTACCTCACAGTGCCAGGGACCTAAGTTCAATTGCTGGCTTGGGTGTGTCTGTGTGGAGTTTGCACGTTCTCCCCGTGTCTGCGTGGGCTTCCTCCGGGTGCACTGGTTTCCTCCCGCAGTGTGAAAGACGTGCTGGTTAGATGAATCGGCCATGCTAAATTCTCCCTCAGTGTTGCCCGAACAATAATGCGGTGGCTAGGGGATTTTCACAGTAACTTAATTGCAGTGTTAATGCAAGCCTACTTGTGACACTAATAAATAAAATAACAAATTGAAATGGTTGTCCAAAAACAATTAATTGTCTCAAACCCTCAAGGTGGTAAACCACGACAAAGGATGTTGGAATCAACAGGAATGTCACCCTCATTTGCAAATGTCTTGGACTTGTAGAGAACCACATAATGAGACAACCATGTATTCTGCTTTTTAAAAATCAGCACAAGCTGTTTGCAGACTGTACCATCGAAGACCATCAAACTACCTGCAAGCAACTCAAGCAGCCAAAGTAATTAAAAGCAATAGCATGTAAGTGAGAGGTCCCAATGGAGAGAAGGACTTCTACAACTTCAAGTTCACCAGAGAACCAATCCCCTAGAAATTCAGCTACAAGAAACCCCAGAGCCTGCTGAGAATCCTACCTGTTTTCATGCCTCATGCTTCAACTTTAAAGCTTTGAATCCCCAGCCAAGAAATATAGGCCTGCCACACGGGAACCAGAGATTGTCAACCAGAGACTGAGATCATTACAAACTAACACTACATTACCTTCACTTGAATCTATTATTTGCGTGTGTGAATGTGTGTGTGAGACATTACACTGAATTCAGTATAAGTATGTGAGAACAAATAATCTTTGTTTTTCCAAAACTCATGACAACTTGCTGTTGGATTAATTTAATTTGGACCCACACACCAAGGGTAAGAAAACGCACCTCTTTCATCATACATACTGATCATGGGCAGTAAGGGAACATCTACATTCTGTTTGCAACATTAGATACTGTCCCTTATATCTGATACAAAGAGGAAGAGAGAAGAATGAGGAGAGTAAATAAGGATTAATTCAGAATCATGATTGTCAGATCTAACAGACTAAATAATCTCTTCCTGCTTGCGGTGTGAACAATAATGCTCTGAGGCTTATGTTTCTTATCTAGTCATTTTTTGGGCCTTCTGATCAATATTTGACCACTGTTGCATTCCACTACAATTAAGAATTTAATAATACATGTGCTCTGCCTGTATCCTATCTTCTGCAGAGTGGGTTTACCCAGGTATGTTTCTGTTACAGTGACCCGCTTGCTGTTAACTCCCAACATTGGCCTGGATATTTTCAAAAGGTTGGTCTGTCCACTGCATTGATTTTTCATAGAATCCTACAGTGCAGAAGGAGACCATTCGGCCCATCAAATCTGCACCGACCACAATTCCACCCATGCATTTACCCTAGCTAGCCCCCTGACACTAAGGGGCAATTTAGCATGGCCAATCCACCTAATCGGCACATCTTTGGACTGTGGGAGGAAACCAGAGCACTTGGAGGAAACCCACGCCGACACGGTGAAAATGTACAAACTCCACATAGATAGTGACCCAAGCCAGGAATAGAACTCGGGTCCCAGGCTCTGTGAAGCAGCAGTGCTAACCACTGTGCTGTCCCATAACAGAGTCATCATAGAATCCCCACAATGCAGAAGGAGGTCTTTCGGCCCATCAAGTCTGCAATGACCCTCTGACAGAGCCCGATCCCTGTAATCCCACATATTTACCCTGCTAATTCCCCTAATTTATACATCTGGAGACACTAATGGGCAATTTAGCGTGGAAAATCCACCTAACCTGCACATCTTTGACTGTGGGAGGAAAACGGAGCATCCGGAGGAAACCCATGCAGACACAGGCAGAACGTGCAAGCTCCACACAGTCACCCAAAGCCGGAATCGAACCCTGGTGCTGTGAGGCAGCAGTGCTAACCACTGTACCACCGTGCCGCTGTAAATCTTTAATGGTTAATTTTCGTGTGGTGAAATTAACACTCTTTGACTTTAATTTCTGAGCCAAGCCTTTGTAAAAGAAAAGAATTTGCATTCATATAACACCTTTCACAACCTCAGGTCCACCCGAGGCACTTTACAACCAATTGAGTTATTTTGAAGTGTAGCCATAGCTATAATGTAGGAAACGCAGCAACCAATTTGCGCACAGCAAGGTCCCACAATAGCAACCTGGTGGGCCATAACCTCTGAACTCCAGAGCTGTGTAACTAGGGGATACCCCTAATATGCACTGGGGGAGCATCCCCTCAGCTCCTGAAGTTACCAGTTAAGAATTGGATGCCAATTGCCCGGGAACTGCAAACTTCCAATGGGCAGTTAACCTGAATTGGAAACTATCTGAAAATATGATTCAAATCAGAAGCTTCGGGTGGTTCCAACTGTCCTTGCATCAATTGTTGTCTAGAGAAAGTTAGAAAAATTAATACCATTTCTAGCTTCTGGGTAACTATGATGGACATCCACACCAACCCCCATGCGATTCCCTCCAAATCCCCAGAGGAATACCTCGATCATCTGATTACCGTCCCTTGGATTCTGCCACCATGGGACTCTACCCTGCAACCCCCATGAGATTGTGCCCACTATGGGACTCCCTCCCCCTTAAACGGGATTATCCAACCCCAACCCCACCCCACCCAGATTGTGTCCTTGACTCCTTGCCAATTGTCTGACTTTGCTCAACTGTCCAACCCCCCCTGACTGTCTGACCACTCCCACAGCACCCACACCACCCCCCCCCCCCAACAATCTCTCCTCACCCCCGCTACCCCGGACAGCCCGATTCCTTCTGACAGTCCAACACACTGACTTCCTCCAACTCCCACAATCTGTCCGACTGACACCCATGACTATTGGACCCCACCCTCTGACCACCATCCCTTATCCCTTCCCCCGTCCCCGACTGCCTGATTCCCTGTTCCCTGCCCGACTTAATTGAACACCCAAACTGTTTGATTCCCCCCCCACCAATTATCCGACTCCCCATTCCACCTCACCCTTCAACCTCACCCCCCATTACCACCGCATGACTCTGATTGCCACTCCGGTGGATGTTGAGGCTCATTTAATAATATGTAGCGGTTAAATATTGGTCCAAGTACTCGGGGGAAGTCTTTTGCTGTTTACATGGCACCATTAAATCTTTTACATCCACCTGGGAGATCACGCATGACTTCTGTTTATCTTCTCACCTGAAAGATCGCAGCTTCAATAGTTTCAACTTCAATAGCGTGACTTCCCCTGCTCAGAATAGAAAACAAACACGGCTCTGACTCAATGTGGGACTGGAAGTGTCAGCTTAGATGTTGTGCTGAAGCGGCTGGACTGGAAAATGAGCAGAGATAAGAGTGTTACCATTGAACCATGACCAACCCCAATGCATCGTATTATGCTTAAGAAAGGAAAGCAGGGTGTTATATCTGTACAACTGCACTCTGGTATCTTTCATGTCGGGAAGTCGTTGGAAATCCTACTGTTGCTGCTCTGACCTCATGTGAAAATGGCTTTGGTTGGTACTGACATCTATAAGGGTAAATTATTTCAAAGATTGGCACAAGCAGGAGTTACTGTTTGTGAAGAAAATTATTTGTTTGTATCAATTCACTGCGTGGAATTTTCCCAGAGTGTCAGGTTTGAAACCAACATGTTTCCACCCAGAGAAATAGGCAGCTTTCCTGGCCAGATCCACCCACACTTTGCCATTTTCCAGCAGGGGGGCATGTTTTGTGCCGTCATTGTGAGAGGAGGGGCCTAAAGACGCCAGCAAGCCCGCCTCCATGGAGATCAGGGTGCCCTGATCTCAAAACCACTTTAAAGACACCCCATCCCCCAATCACCAGTCTTCGGGGCATTAATGCGCCATCGCCACACACACCATCACTCCCCCCCCCCACCCCATGTGAAGCAAGCCCCTGCTATGGGGATGCCTACAGACCCTGCACCTGTAGGCCCTGCCACAGGCCAACTTGGCAGTGCTAGCCTGGCAATGCCAAGTTGGCAGTGCCAACATGGCAGTGCCAACAGGTTGACTCTTCCAGGTTGGCACTGCCATGTTGGCATTGCCAGGGTGCCCAGGGCATTGCGCAGCCATGCCCTTCACCACCTGGTGTGGTCATCATATTTGGTCTCCATTTTTGGAGATTAGTAGTGATTCCCGCTGATGTTAAGTCATCCTGGCGGAGGTAACGTTATGCCGGCGGGAACATATGGAGGGTGATTCTCCCAGTAGAGAGACTCAAGTGGAGACTGTTTAGCGGATTCCCTTGTGGATGCCACAGCCTCCGCGAATCTCCGGCCACTGGATATCCGCTGACGTCAGCTTCATGCCGGGAATCAGTGCGAGCTGTATAATTTATGGAAATGAGCATTGCCATATAGTCTCCAGGCTCACTAGAGTCTTTCCCCCTCGCAAGGGATGATTCACTCCAGCGGGGTTTACAATAGCTCGTCACTTGTGGGGAGCTGACAGCCTGACCCCGCTGGAGTGAAGAGGGGCCATTGAGGCCCCCCAGGAGTTCGGGGGTAAGGGGAGGTGCCCCCTGAACATTGCCAGCTTGGCAGTGCCAGTCTGGCCATCTGGCACTGCCAAAAGGGCAAAGTAGCTAAGACCAAGTGGGGCAACTGGGCCCTGCCCTCTGGGCATCGGGTAGTTCCAAGGGGGTGGTCCCAGAGCAGGGGCAGGGCACATAGGGGGCAGGGCCTCTGGGGGGGGGGGGCAATCGGTGGTGGTGGAGGGTCCTGCTGCCACTCTGCACTTGGCAGTGACGGAGGGAGACCAGCAATCGGGTCTGGCCATCAACGTGGAGTGGGGTGGGGGGGGGTTTGGTGGGTGGTGGCCTGCCGGAGGGGTCAGGACTGCGAGGGTGAGGGTGGGTTGGGACTGCCGGCAGGTGGGGTGGGGAATGTAGGGAGACTGAGGCATTCTGGGTGAAGGGGGGGGGGCGGGGTTGAGGCTGGCCTGGACATGCCCAGGATGATGTGGAGATGCCGGCGTTGGACTGGGGTAATCACAGTAAGAAGTCTAACAACACCAGGTTAAAGTCCAACAGGTTTATTTGGTAGCAAAAGCCACAAGCTTTCGGAGCCCCAAGCCCCTTCTTCACCTGAAGAGACCCGGGTTCGATTCCCGGCCTCGGGTGACTGTCTGTGTGGAGTTTGCACATTCTCCCCGTGTCTGCGTGGGTTTCCTCCGGGTGCTCTGGTTTCCTCCCACAGTCCAAAGATGTGCGAGTTAGGTGGATTGGCCATGCTAAATTGACCCTAGTGTTAGAGGGATTAGCCAGGTGGGGTTACGGGAATAGGGCCTGGGTGGGATTGTGGTCGGTACAGACGTGATGGGCCGAATGGCCTCCTTCTGTACCATAGATTTTCTATAATTCAAAGTAAGCTGCTAAAAGCAACAGGTTGCTTGTTCCACAGAAGAACTAGACCGATCAGACTGTCACTGTGAACAGACTTTTGAGGCCATGTCCCGGTGGTATTATCGCTAGACTATTACTCCGGAAACTCAGCTAATGTTCTGGGGATCTGTGTTCGAAATCCACTACACCAGATGGTGTAATTTGAATTCAATAAAAAAATTCTGGAATTAAGAAACTACTGATGACCATGAAACATTGTCAATGGTTGTAAAAACCCATCTGGTTCATTAATGCCCTTTAGGGAAGGAAACCTGCTGTCCTTACCTGGTCTGGCCCACATGTGACTCCAGAGCCCAGCAATGTGGTTGACTCTCAACTGCCCTCCAAGGGCAACTAGGGATGGGCAAAAATGCTGGCCAGCCAGCAACGCTCATATCCCATGAATAAGTAAATAAAATACCAGGCCAAGAAGCCCTCAGCCATAAGCCAGGGCAATAACAACACATAGCCACACTTCAAAGTTGTGTTAAGTCTTTCAGTTAAATTGTGCCTAATTAAAAAAAGGATTGCTGGAATGTAAAAAATAATTGGTGCACAGGATTTCTTGAAAGCACTTATATTTCAAACATGTGGTAAGAAATAAGGATGGCTGAATTGAGTAGCCATTATGAATAGTTCTGAACATGAATTGATGGAATGCAAATATTGCTGAAAAGAATTACTTTGAAGGACAATGAAGGGCAGCATTCCATCTGCACTCTTTACAACCTTATCTCTGTACTGCTACCTTTTGGGACCTCTGCACTTGTACACCAAGATCTCTCACTTTATTTACCGCTCTCAGTGTATTCCCATTTATTGTATATTCCCTTTTACTGTTTGACTTCTCTAAATGCATTATCTCAGGTGCAAGACAAGAAGCTTCGTGAATTTAGGGTGGGCACGGTGGCACAATGGTTGGCACTGCTGCCTCATAGCACCAAGGACCCAGGTTCAATTCCAGTCTGGGGTGACTCTGTGGAGTTTTCACATTCTCCCCGTGCCTGCGTGGGCTTTCTCTGGGTGTTCCTGTTTCCTTCCACAGTCGAAAGGTGTGCAGGTTAAGTTGATTAGGCATACTGAATTGACCCTCAGTGTTAGGGGCATTAGTGGGGTAAATACTTGAGATTATGGGGGTAGGGCCTGAGTGGGATTGTTGTCAGTTCAGGCTGAATGAGCCAAATGGTGTCTTTCTCAACTGTAGGGATTCTGTGGGCCCAATTTTCCCAGCAAGTTGCGTCCGTTTTTGGGCGCGAAAACTTGGTAAAGTCAGGCATGAGGCGAGTAGCACGACCCACGCCCGCCTCCACGCCCGTTCCCCCTTTACCAATGGCCGAAAATGGGCGCCGTCTGGACCGTGCCCGAAATGGGCGCAACATCAATTTAAATGCATTTACATGTATTTAAATTGACTTAATGGGCTGCACGCCCAAACTTACCGGCACTTCCCACTTTACCACCGCGTTCGCCCGTCCAGATTCGACGCGAAACAGGCATGGTCCGCAAAGGTCTGATTCGGGCACTCCAGCTTCTGAGGAAGTAGGTTCAGAGCTTCTGGCGGCTCTCTGACTCAGATCGGTGGTGGGGGGGGGTGAGCGGGGGGAGACAGAGGTGGGTCAGATCGCTCTCTGGTGGGAAGAGGGGGAGGGAGGTGGGTCAGATGGCTCTCTAGTGGAGGGGAGGGAGGCAGATCAGATGGTTCTCTGGTGGGGGGAAGGGAGGGAGGCAGGCCAAATCACTCTCTGGTGGGGGGCAGGGAGGCAGGTCAGATGGCTGTCTGATGCGGGGGAGAGAGGCGAGTCAGATCGCTGTCTGGTGAGGGGGGGTGTGCGGGGGTCCGCCGCCACTCTGCGTGCGATCAGTGGGGGGGGAGGGGGGGTCTGCTGCCACTCTGCGTGTGATCCGTGGGGCGGAAGGGGTCAGGGGGGCATGGTCAGTCTGGATAGCAGGGGAATGGGGGGATAACGGGGTCAGTAATGTTGTGGGGGTGGGACAATGTCTGTGGGGGCCAGGGGGTAGGCATTATCCGGCCCGGGAGCGATGTGGCCGGGGAGCATTTTTCTATTTTTTTTCACTGCGCATGTGCAGTTGGAGGCTCCAATCGGAGCTTCAGTGTTTCGGGCTCGATAAGCCCTACCTACAGGCTTCTGCAGCATGCTTCAAAATCACTGATATATTTTCAGGCAGAGTGTGTATGGAGGCGCCTGAGAATGGGTCTAAAAGTCGGATCTGAAACACTCCCAGATTCAGCACTTAGAATCAAAATGGTAAAAAGAGACAATGGTAAAATAGATACTTTTGACCACAGATACAAATCACTTGGCCCCAATAGTCAATGTAGATGTTTAAACTCCACATGAGCCTATTTCCCAGGCTGGATCTTATTTTTATGTTTTGTTTAAAGATTCACATTCCAACCATTATTTTGTAAATTGAGTTTGTGTCTTTATATGCCCTGTTTGTGAACAGAACTCCCACTTACCTGACGAAGGAGCAGCGCTCCGAAAGCGAGTGGATTTTGCTATCAAATAAACCTGTTGGACTTTAACCTGGTGTTGTGAGACTTCTTAATGTGTTTACCCCAGTCCAACGCCGGCATCTCCACATCTAAACAAAGGACTCAATGCACCTTTGGATAATCTATGTTAGGGAAGACTTTTTTCCAGACAGTGGGAGGATTTTCTGGTCATGCTCGCCCCAAGACTGGAAAATCCCACCCGAGGTCAGCAGACCTTTGCATTGTCCGGTGCTGCCCATTATGATGCCCGTGGCAGGTAGAGTGGGAAAATTGCACCCAGTGAGTTCAATGTAAAATCTGCTATTGGAAAAAAAAGTGGTGATTAAAGGAACCTCATTGCTGCAGCTGGAGATTTGGCCAGTCACCTCACCAAAAGGCCCTGCAATCAATGAGGACTGATCATCTATTGGTGATTGTATGTATGATTATCTCTTGTAATGTTATTGGTGTACTGCTTATATTGTGGTGCTTTTATAACAAATTTAGATTGTGTGATACCAATGATTTGGTATCTTAAAGATGTGTAGTCCAAAAATGTGTAGATTGGCCATGGTAAATTGCCTCTTAATGTTAGGGGATTAGTAGGGTAAACACATGGAGTTACAGGGATATGGAGTGGATGGGATTGTTGTTGCTGCAGACTTGATGGGCTTAATGGCCTCCTTTTGCACTGTAGGGATTCTATTCTATGATTCTAAGATACAGTAAAATCTTATCAATTGAACTTATGTGTCCTTTGCCATTCCTCACAAATCAAGTAATGCCTGTGGGCACTGGGGCGGGATTTTCCAGTGGCACCCGCCCCGAATCCAAAAATTCTCAACGGATCATTAAATAATCCTTCGAATTATCCATCCCACCTGTGATAATTCCTGTGGTCTGGAAAATTTAGCTCCAGAGAGGAGGTCTTCCCACCCAACTCTTAAATTCTCTTTTCACTTTCACACAGTTGGGAAATGCTTGGTCGCCTCTGGACAATTTCAGCTCCCGAAACATGCACATTGCAGGTCGCTGTGTGCCAGATGGTCTTTTTTGAACTTGAAACTCTTCACATGAGCCAAAGGGAGGAACATGCCTGCAGGTGCATGAACAAGCCACACAAATGCAATTAATGGTGCCTTCTAGTACGGAAGGGTACATGAATGATAAGTTGGCACTACCTCTTCACCATCTGCTACATCTTCGTGAATGACTCAACAATGAACTGCAGATTGACCAGTGTAATACTGGATCTAAAATGGATTAAATTATGAGGGCAGGTTGCGTAAACAAGGCTTATCCTCTTTTGATATAGATTAAGGAATGATCTAATTGAGGTATTTGCAATAATTAAAGGACTTGATAAGGTCGATAGGGAAACTATTTCCTTTGAGGGAGATTTCCAAAACGGGGAAATAATGTTAAATATTAAAGCTAGGCTGATTGGGAGTGATGTCAGGAAGCATTTCTTCACACAGAGGATAATGGAAATCAAGAATGCTCTCAGAAGGCTGTTGAGATGAGGTCAATTGAACATTTCAAAAAACAGATTGGCAGATTTTTGTTCGACAAGGCGATTAAGGGATATTGGAACAACAGCGAGGAAACAGAATTAAGAGACAGATCAGCCCTAATCGAATGAAAGGGCGACCTGGCTTGAAGGTTGAATCATAGAATCTTACAGAAGGAGGCCATTCAGCCCATTGAGTCTGCACCAACCACAATCCCACCTAGGCCCTATCCCCATAACTCCATGCATTTACCCTAACTAGTCCCCCTGACACTAAGGGAGAATTTAGCATGGCCAATCCACCTAACCCGCACATCTTTGGACTGTGGGAGGAAACTGGAGCACCCGGAGGAAGACCTCACAGACACGGGGAGAATGTGCAGACTCCACACCACACAGACAGTGACCCAAGCCGGGAATTGAAGCCTTGTCCCTGGCACTGTGAGGCAGTAGTGCTAACCACTGTGCCACTGTGCCTCCCCAAAGTCCTACTTCAGTTCCTATGTCTGAAATCCTTTGTTGGTGCCTGGAATGGCTCAGTGCCTTGGGAAGTTGGATGCAAGCCTGGATTCGAGGAAATGCTACAGGCTTGTATGATGTGGAGTTGTCAGCGTTGGACTGGGGTAGGCACAGTAAATAGTCTCACAACACCAGATTAAAATCAAACAGGTTTATTTGATAGCACGATCTTTCGGAGCGTTGACCTTTCATCAGGTGAGGGGCACCTGATGAAGGGGCAATGCTCCGAAAGCTCGTGCTACCGAATAAACCTGTTGGACTTTAACCTGGTGTTGTGAGGCTACCTACAGGCTTGTATCTTAGTGAGTTGAAAGCTTCCACGCCCATTAACCCTTCGGCAAGGCCTAGACAACTGGCTCATCTGCAAAATCCATGCTGCATTGAGTAAAAACAATGAGTGGTGATCTATCTCTCATGCAGGGGAATGGTTCGCAATATATAATGAGAAAGGGAGGTTAGAATTGAGCAGTGATTGAAGGCACTTATGAGGTGGAATCAAAGTCGTAGAGAGACCTTTTAAGGCTTCTGAAGGAAATGCAATAGATAGAAAGCAAGAGTGGGTTTGGAAGAAAATGCTAAAAGTCAGGGACATGTTAGCTGCAGCATCCAAATCATTCTTTCGAATGGTATTTACACTTTAGGAATAATTTGATAATACAATATTGGGAAATGTTCCAATGAAGAAGATTCTATTGGTAGTGAAGAGTGTAAATATTGCTTACTCCTCCAGAAGATTATACAGCCTGTCTGCAGGAAAAAGTGATACAATATCGCTCAGATTCGATTGCACTGAGTGAAAGGTTTCTAACTCTCCAAGGTGCAATATGAATTAATCTACCACAAAGTAATTTGTGCCTCACTTGGCAGAATGTTGAGGTATGTTTTTCTCCGTTTGCTAATGTTTGCGAAACACCTGCTTTCTCTCACGCTGACTTCTTTTTCAAATAAATTTTCGCAGTCGGAAGAAACTCCATCGCTGTAGCTTTTGTGAGCAAGCAAATGAAATAGAATTCAAATAAAGGCCTATTTTCTACGCTCACACTTAAAGTGAGAAGTGCTGCTCTCAGGAAGCGAACTGTGGCCCCAGCCTGTGGGTGAAATGTGTTCTAATTAACGCACAGACAATTACAGACTTTCTGCTCACAATATCCTGCAATGCATACCTTGGAAGCACAAAATCAGCTCTAAAACTTAGTTTATTTGAAAAAATGTCAAGATTGAGAAAAGGAATCATACGAGATTTTGAATTCTTCGAACAACTTTCATGACAATGTTTCCATGTGTTATTTCCTTGAATATTGATTTTGTTTTTGAACGTGGATTCTAACTTGATCTTTCAGAATTTATGCTTTTGTCTTTTGATGGTAGCCTTTGCAAGGATTCAGTGCAGGTGCAACTCAGAACAAGAGGAAAAGACAGTAAGGAGAATAAGGAAAGTGATAGGCAGAGAAATCAGGGGCCAGAGTCAGATAAGAACCAAGTTAAATATAGTAGGAAAGGGAAAAAAAATGTTAAAAGTGCTCACCTTAAAGTTTTGTACCTGAATGCTCAGAGCATTCGAAACAAAATGGATGAATTAGTTGCACAGATAGATGTAAAGAGGTATAATGTAGTTGACACTACGGAGACATGGCTCCAAGGTGACCAAGGATAGGAACTAAACATTGAGGGCTATTCTGTGTTTAGGAAGCACAGACAGAAAGGAAAAGGTGGTGGAGTTGCACCGTGCTTTGATTCAGTCTTCACTACCACAGAAAGTAGTTGAGGCCAAAATGTTTTCTGATTTCATGAAGAAATTAGATATAGCTCTTGGGGCTAAAGGAATGAAGAGATATGGGGAGAAGGGGGGGAATCAGAATATTGAGTTTGATGATCAGCCATGATCAAAAAGAATGGTGGAGCAGGCTCGAAGGGCTGAATGGCCTATTCCTGTTTCTAGTTTCTATGTTTCTATGTCTTTTTTTCCATCTGACCTTAATTACCTTGAAGTAATGTCCTATCTATGGCACATCTCATGTATGATGTGGAGATGCTGGTGTTGGACTGGGGTAAATACAGTAAGAAGTCTCACAACACCAGGTTAAAGTCCAACAGGTTTATTTGGTAGCAAAAGCCACTAGCTTTCGAAGCGCTGCTTCTTCATCAGGTGACTGGGATTTCAGTTCACAAACAGGGCATATAAAGACACAAACTCAATTTACAAAATAATGGTTGGAATGCGAGTCTTTACAGGTAATCAAGTCTTAAAGGTACAGACAATGTGAGTGGAGAGAGGGTTAAGCACAGGTTAAAGAGATGTGCATTGTCTCCAGCCAGGACAGTTAGTGAGATTTTGCAAGCCCAGGCAAGTCATGGGGGTTACAGATAGTGTGACATGAACCTAAGATCCTGGTTGAGGCCGTCCTCATGTGTGCAGAACTTGGCTATCAGTCTCTGCTCAGCGATTCTGCGCTGTCGTGTGTCGTGAAGGCCGCCTTGGAGTACGTTTACCTGAAGATCAGAGGCCAAATGCCCGTAACCGCTGAAGTGTTCCCCAACAGGAAGAGAACACTCTTGCCTGGTGATTGTCGAGCGGTGTTCATTCATCCGTTGTCGTAGCGTCTGCATGGTCTCCCCAATGTACCTTGCCTCGGGACATCCTTTCCTGCAGCGTATCAGGTAGACAATGTTGGCCGAGTTGCAAGTGTATGTACCGTGTACCTGGTGGATGGTGTTCTCACGTGAGATGATGGCATCCGTGTCGATGATCCGGCATGTCTTGCAGAGGTTGCTGTGGCAGGGTTGTGTGCTGTCGTGGTCACTGTTCTGAAGGCTGGGTCATGTACCTCAGTGATTTTTAATAGTGTTTCCCTAATCTATCCCTGTACTTTGACTTCTATGTGCTTGGAAGTATGGCTCCGCACCCATTACTTAGCCCTGTATGAAAGACCTGGTCTTCCGATATTGTTCCAACCTGGTCACCAGGAAGTAGATGAACTTCTGTCTATTTAAAAGCAACTCCATTTATCTTTGCTCAGCCAGTTAATCCAGTCATGTTGCTTTAGCTCAAAAGGCTGGTCAGCATGATATCTTAAGGAGCACATGTGTCAAAGTGATGGGTCAACCAGTAGTAGATCATGGACATTCCCCACAAGACAGTGGACAGAAATAAGATTTTCCTGCAGCATGGAGGGGTACTGTGAGCAGTTTTGGTCCCCTACCTAAGGAAAGATGTTATTTCATTGGAGGCAGTTCAGAGAAGATCCACTAGGATGAACCTGGTATGGAGGAATTGTCTTGTGAGGAAAGATTAACGAGGTTGAGACTCTACTCATTTGAATTTTGAACAATGAGAGGTGATCTCATTTAAAGATATGTGGGGGGGTGGTGGGGGTGATCTAACCTATATAATTCAAAGTGCCGAGCGAGGGTGGAATTGGGAGAGAATCACACCATTTTTAGGGGGCAAGCTCCCGGACACTATCTTATGGCACTTGGACAGAAAAATTAGGCAAAGTGTGATTCTCGCCAGTAGGGGGAGTGGATGGAGTCTATTCACACAAATAAACCGCTGCAGACTTCTTGACGGCGTTATTACAGATGCACCGTGATCCCCCAATTTACTATGTACAAGAGTAGACAATTTACTGGGAAGCTGTCACTCCCCCCCACCACTCCCAGACATTGCACTCCACTACCCCGATCACCCCCTGATCATCCCCCCCGATTGTGCCCTCCCGATTGCCACCCCAATATCACACCCCCCCAAACGCCAGCCCCGATCACCGCCTCCTCTCATCTGCCAATTGCCCTGTTCATCCCCAAGTGGGCAGTCACTGTCCCCATACACCACCCCCAGCCGATTGCCATCCCTGTTCATGCCATCCCTGGCTGATCACCACCCTGGCGATCCTCGAAGCAGAGTACAAAACTCCCATGTCCTGCATCTCCTTCAGGCCCTGCCCACATCAGTCCCCTCCACTCCCCTTGGCACTGCCCAGTGCCTGGTGGGCAGTATCAGGGTGCCAGGCTGGCAGTGGCAGGGTCCCAGGATGACAGTGCCTTTTTGACCTTGTCTAGTAAGGTTTGGAGGTCTTAAGGTACAGTGTTAGAGTTCCTAAATCTGGGCCAGAATCTTCAGGCTCAAGTCCCACTTCAAGAATTGATGGCCATGGAAGGTGCGTTCATAATAATGCCAAATAGCTTGATTTATCAGCCATCAATCCTTCCAGGATGCCTGATGACAGGTGGGAGGAGCAGGGGAGTTTCCTGGACAACTATACTACAAAAGGCAATTTCAACTGCTGCAGTCCTTGGCCAAGCATAATCATGGATCAATACAACTATGGTTGCCAATGCCCTCTTAGGGCATGGTACTTGAAGAAGGAGGAGGAGGATAGTCAAGTTTATTTTTGTTTCTTTGAAACCTATGAAATCTTCTGTCTTTATTTCCTTAGCAAGTATCTTGAATTGCAAACTTTGTCCACTTTTAAACAAAATGCTATTGGTCCCTAACCAGATCATACCAAAAACTAAGGGACTTAAGATTATTGGCCCCTAACTGGATCATATCAAAAACTTAGGAGCACAAGATTATTGGCCCCTAACTGGTTCATACCAAAAAACCATGGGGTGTAAAGTTATTGGTCCCTAATCAGATTATGCCAAAGACTTAGCGGTAACAGTGAATAATTCTCGCACTGTAATACTCCAGGTCTTTGATTGACATCACAAAAATCTTATCACGTTTCTTAATTGTCATTTTGCAATAGCTCAAACCCTTCCTCATGATTTCTCTTTTTTTCTTTATAGCATACTATGCCCAAAAAACATTGGCATCAGCATTTATAACTTCAAGTGGAAGGTTAACTACTTGCAGGGAAAATAGCCACAGTTGTAAACTTTACCACTGATAAATCCAGTCTTGGTTCATTACAATTGCAGGGGAGAAAATGTAGTAAGTACGGTTCATCAATATTAATGAACTTCCATGCCAGAAATAAAAGCGTGAAGCGAGGCAGCCCATATAAATTCAAAGGTTCACTGTTTTCTCCAGCATTCGCGAGATTAAGTATAAAGTTTTCAAACGTCAGTATAATGGCTCCTTTGGAATCCAATTTTCTGCAAGAAATGGGCAGAGTGTGTTTCTCTTACATTACTGCTTTCAAATAAAATCCATTCTGGGGTAGAGGGAGGGAGAGAGGTTAAAGTATTTATGAAGACTGCAGAAAGAATTCTTATCATAGCTTAGGAACCAAGAAGTAAACAGAAAGCTATGCCATTAAGGCACATAATGTAATGAACTGGACCAAATACTCCTGCACATCTTAGAAAAGCATTAAGTGGGGATGTTCGCTGATGGGTGGCACGGTGGCACAGTGATTAGCACTGCTGCCTCAAAGTACCAGGGACCTGGGTTCAATTGCTCCTCGGGTCACTGTCTGTGTGGAGTTTGCACATTCCCCCCATGTCTGCGTGGGTTTCCTCTGGGTGCTCTGGTTTCCTCCCACAGTCCAAAGATGTGCAGGTTAGGTTGAATGGCCATGCTAAATTGACCCTTGTGGTGGAGGATTAGCAGGGTAAATATGTGGGGTTACAGGAATAGGGCCTGAATGGGATTGTGGTCGGTGTAGACTCGATGAACCGAATGGCCTCCTTTTGCACTATAGGATTCTATAATTCTATGAAATCCGCCCCTGTAAAGGGAGTAGTTGATACATAACAGGGGAGGTGATGCCCTAGTGGTATATTCACCAGACAATTATTCCAGAAACTCAACGAATGTTCTGAGGACCCGGGTTCGAATCCCACCATGGCAGATGGTGAAATTTGAATTTAATAAAAAATATCTGGAATTAGGAATCTACTGATGACCATGAAACCATTGTCGATTGTCGGAAAAACCCATCTGGTTCACTAATGTCCTTTAGGGAAGGAAATCTGCCGTCCTTACTCAGTCTGGTCTACATGTGACTCCAGAGCACAGCAATGTGGTTGACTCTTAATAGCCCTGAGGCAACTAAGGATGGGCAATAAATGTTGGTCAACAAGCGACTCCCATGTCCCATGAATGAATTTTTTTTTAAATGGGGGGGGCACTGTGGCACAGTGCTTTGCACTGCTGCCTTCCAGCACCAGGGATGTGGGTTCAATTCCCGACTTTGGTCACTGTCTGTGTTAAGTTTGCACGTCCTCCCCGTGTCTGCGTGGGTTTCCTCCAGGTGCTCCATTTCCTCCCCCAGTCTGAAAGATGTGCTGGTTAGGTGCATTGACCCGAACAGGCGCCAGATTGTGGCGACTAGGGGAATTTCACAGTAACTTCATTGTTGTGTCAATGTAAGCCAATGAATAAACTTTAACTTTTAACTTTAAAATAGCAGAATCAAGACAATTTCATTTTCCACAAAGAACAAAAGTTAATGGGGAAGAAATTAGTCCAAATTCTTTTTGCAATGGGTGGCTTATAAATGCACTGCACTCTGCAACAAATGGAAATCTACTTGTTAGGGCATAATATGTAATCATAGGGAATTAACCGTGGTGCCTCTCTCATTCTTCTCACCTTTTACCTGCCGCTGCGTCTGGCTTTCGCTGAAGATTTGAGTGCTTTATGCACTCAATTAAAAATGCAACAGCAGGAGTTGCTTTCAACCCTGTTTCAAAAACCATGATGGAAATGATGGATCTCGGGCACATTGTGCAGACAGAGAGGTATTCATTTTATTTCCCAAAGTGCGAAAAAAGAAAGATTGTAAATACAAAACAATTCAAAAGATAAAGACTTTCCCTATCTTTGACTTCCAGGCATAAACAATTTAAAAAATATAATTGCAACAAGCCTGTCAAGACTTTTTGTTCTCATTTCCTCAGTGTTGTGTTCATGGAGTTATGTTGGGGAGAAGTGAATGCAAAATTAAGAAGGTTAAAATATATGTTGTCATTGAATCAGATATGTGAATCATTAATTGCATTTGATTTGTGCAATGATCCCAGGCCAGAGATGATTCCTATTATGGCAGATGAGTGTCTGAAGGCCAAAGATCGAGAGGCGCACAAGTAACTCCTTCACTGTTGCTGGTCAAAATCCTGGAACTCCCTCCCGAACTGCACTGCGGGTGTACTTACACCACATGAACTGCAGCAATTCAAGAAGGTAGTTCACCACTATCTCTTCAAAGGGTGGCACGGTGGCACAGTGGGTAGCACTGCTAGCTCCCAGTGTCAAGGACCCAGGTTCAATTCCAACCTTGGGTCACTGTCTGTGTGGAGTTTGCACGTTCTCCCCGTGTCTGCGTGGGTTTCCTCCAGGTGCTTCAATTTCCTCCCACAGTCCAAAGATGCGCTGGTTAGGTGGATTGGCCGTGATAAATTGCCTCTTAGTGTCAGGGAGATTAGCAGGGTAAATATGTGGGGTTATGTGGATAGGTCCTGAGTGGGATTGTGGCTGATGCAGACTTGATGGGCCGAATGGCCTCCTTCTGCACTGTAGGGATTCTATGATCCTATGATTCAATGGCTCATATGTGGGTTCCCTCCAGGTGCTCCGGTTTCCTCCCACAGTCCAAAGAGGTTAGGTGGATTGGCCATGCTAACTTTCCTCTTCTTGTCCAAAGATGTGCCAGTTAAGTGGATTGGCCTTGCTAAATTGGCCATTAGTGTCCAAAGATGTGCAGATTAGCTGGTTTCTCTATAGGAAATGTACAGGGAAACGGGGATGGGGTGGGGTTGGGGGGCCGAGGTAAGATGCTCTTTCGGAGAGTCAGTGCAGACCTGATGGGCCAAATGGCCTCCTTCTGCACTGTCGAGATTCTATGACTCTGTGAATTGGGGATGGGCAGTAAATGATGGTCTCGTCAACGATGTCCACTTCCATCAGTAAATTTTAAAAATGTGTTTTGCCTGAAATAGCTTGAGAATTTCGCGATTTAATATTGTTGGATTTAAGTCAACATGTAATTTTCAGCTACAATACACTTTAAAAAAATGAAATTAAACTCTGATGGAATTAAACCCATTCAGTTAATACATTTTATATTTTTTCAAGCCTATGCTAGTATTTCTCGACTATCTGACCAGACATATTCTGACATTAATTTGCAAAGTCAGAGCTGAGTCTAGTCCGTGAACACTGCATGTGTAATCTTGCTGGCGAGCCATCTTGTGTGAGTATTTGCATCTTGGCAATTGGCGGGTATTGATTAAAAGTGCACATCCATCGTACAAAGTGCTGGATCATATTATCCATCTGTAAGTGAACCTGATCAGAATTAATGGCCTGGCCATTAATGGGACAGCACGGTGGCACAATGATTAGCACTGCTGCCCCACAGTGCCAAGGACCCGGGTTTGACTCCAGCCATGGATCACTGTCTGTGCGGAGTTTCCACATTCTCCCTGTGTCTGCATGAGTTTTCTCCGGGTGCTCCGGTTTCCTCCCACAGTCCAATGATGTGCATGTTAAGTTTTAAGTTGAAGTTTAGTTATTAGTGTCACAAGTAGGCTAACTTATAGTCAGCACTGCAATGAAGTTACTGTGAAAATCCCCTAGTCGCCACACTCCGCCGCCTGTTCGGGTAAACTGAAGGAGAATTTAGCATGGCCAATGCATCTAACCAGCACATCTTTCAGTGAATTGGCCATGCTAAGTTGCCCCTCTATGTCCAGAGATGTGTAGGTTAGGTGGATTAGCCATGGGAAATGTCTGTAACTGTTATAGGGATAGGACAGAAAGGAATGCCAGGGTGGGATGCACTTTTGAAGAGTCAGTGCAGACTCATGGACTGGATGACCACCTTCTGCACTGTAGGGATTCTATGGATTCCATGGGCTCTACGCCCCAGCTATGACTGTAACACTACATTCTGCACTCTCTCCTTTCCTTCTCTATGAACGGTGTGTTTTGTCTGTATAGCGCGCAAGAAAAAAAATGCATACTAATACATGAGACAATGAAAAAATCAAATCAAATCAAATATTGTGACAAGCAGTGAAGGCAGAAGGATCCCAAAGAAAAATGCCCACAAAGACCTTGTGATTTCTACGTTGGAATTTCCCCTTCCCTGGTGACAGTTTAAAACTTGCACCAATTCAAGGCAATGTGTTGGTATAAAGCAGGAGTGCTATCAGCAGGCAGGTAGGCAACAAATCAAAGGACAGTAATCACATGCAGCGAACCAGGAAGAGAAAAGCATGATGCGCTATCAGTTAGGCAAAAGACTACTTGTGTGCCAATACAACTGTAGGCTTTTATTCATTACAGAACTAGGAGCATATCCCAACAGATAACCGACCCGAACTGAACAAGGGGGAGGAAACAGCCACCTTTATACTAGGTGACAAGGAGAGGAGCCGGCAGGGGATGTGTCCAGGCATGACAAACACACAACGGTGGTCCAGGCAGGACAAAGGCGTAACTGAAGTCCACCACAAAGCACTTACATTTTTTTCAGTTAAAGACGAAGCTTTCATTTCAAGAAATAAATGCACGGTCGTGTTAAGCTAAAATAATGGCATGCCGACTTGTTAAAAAGGTTACTTTCTTTTTAAACCTGGGGAACTTCTGATCATTGTGGAGACATTTGACATTCTGCAAAAAAGGATATTAGCTTTCCAGGGCCAGATAGGTTGTTTAGCAGGAATTTTGAAGTTAATATGCCGTTAGAGACAGAGTAACACCTCATTCTACTATGTGTTCCAGGATTTTGACAGTGAGACCAAGAGGATATGAGTGGAGCTTCCTCATGCATTTGTCCTTTTAAGAAATGTATTTTAATCATATTTCTCTGCAGGATGTTCCTGCAGTCCCTGACAATTTGTCGGCACCATGCTGTCTGTAGCTGGTGTCCTTTATTGCTGCTGAGGCAGTATAATTGATATCATGTTGATTTCAATCTAGACTGGTGCAGTGTTTTGTGGTTTTAATGGTTCCTTAGGATTGTAGGGTGGAGCTTGATTGAAATTGATTGACAGCACAGTGGCACAGTGGTTAGCACTGCTACCTCACAGTGCCAGGGACTCAGGTTCAATTGCCACCTGGGGTGACTAGGTTTGCATGTTCTTCCTATGTCTGTGTGGGTTTCCTCTCAGTGCTTATGTTTCCTCCCACAGTCCAAAGAGGTGCAGGTTAGGTTAATTGGCCATGCTAAATCGGCCTTTAGTGTCAGATTGGCAAGGTAAATACGTGGGATTGTTGATGGTGCAGGCTCAATTAGTCAAATGGCGTCCTTCTGCACTGTAGGAATTCTATGATTCTTCTATGACAGGGCATGTCATGTGACTGAGGAAAGTTTTGTTACCGCAGAAAAGTCCAGTTTTAGTTTTGTTTTAGTTGCTGCCAGAAGCTGGTAGAAGAAGGCAGTGTCTCTCTGTCCCTCTCTCCCGAGGTTCTCTGGAGGTTCCAAGGCTGGGGAGCCTCAGAGATTTGATCCAACATTCAAAGGACCAAATTCACAGCAGGTGTTAAAAAGCTGAAGATCCAGCATCACGTGAGCATACTTGCTTTTTGCGCTAAGTCTGAAGAAAGGTGTATCTCTGGAAGGGTGTTTAACTTTGAACAGCAGAGATAGGAGTTATACTGTGTCATGTATCAGTGTCATAAACGGTAAATGTTAAGCTAATTCTTTTTGTTATATTCTAACTGTGTTCTTAAATAAAATTTGTTTAAACTAAGTCCAAAGATGTGCGGGTTAGGTTGATTGGCCATGATAAAATTGCCCCTTAGTGTCTGGGATGCGTAGATTAGAGGGATTAGCAGGTAAAATATGTCAGGATTTGGGGGTAGGGCCTGGGTGGGATTGTGGTCGGTGCAGACTCGATGGGCCGAATGGCCTCTTTCTGTACTGTAGGGTTTCTATGATTTCTATGATAATTAAAAGCTTCCTAGTGGGTCACTTGAATCATACTTGGAATGAAACACCATAAGTTTAAGTTTATTTATTAGTGTCACAAGTAGGCTTACATTAACACTGCAATGAAGTTACTGTGAAAATCCTGTAGTCGCCATACTCCGGCCCCTGTTCGGGTACACTGAGGGAGAATTTAGCATGGCCAATCCACCTAACCAGCACATCCAGAGCACCCAGGGGAAACCTATGCAGACACGGAGAGAACGTGCAAGCTCCACACAGACAGTGACCCAAGCCGGGAATCGAACCCGGGTCCCTGGCGCTGATGAGGCAGCAGTGCTAACCGCTGTGCAACCTTGCCGCCCTGTATGATGCTCACCTGTGCCAAAATCAAATGTAAAACTTACGGTCAAGGCTAACTTCATAAAATACCTTGGCGGTTCAGGCTTGGGTCTTAAAGCATTCATGATTGCATGGGAGATTGCAGTCTGCATCCTTATGAAAAGGTATGAAATTCCTGACAGCAATTCTGGATTTTGGCATTATTCTGAGCATGTACAAAAGTTACACTGGAGTAATAGGGATGAACGGTAGCAACTCTGGCACCGTTACCACTGCGAAACCCAGGCCACTACCTGTACTAGAATCGTGAGCGGTAAATATTGACCTCTACATCTGCAATTTGATGCACTATAGAAAGAACATTCTTTGTTTCTTTGGAACAGAAGTGTACCACATATTGATTCAGCCTGCATGTACTATTAAATAAAACTGCATTTTCTTACATCGTTAGGATTTTATATGTCTTATTTGTTTTGCTATAAAACGGAACAATGCTTCGATCTCAGAATATGCTGCCATGGTGATATTTGCATGAGAGAGTTTGTTTACTAATATAACCCAGGTTCGATACCCGGCTCGGGTCACTGGCTGTGTGGAGTTTGCACATTCTCCCCGTGTCTGCGTGGGTTTCCTCGGGTGCTCCAGTTACCTCCCACAGTCCAATAATGTGCAGGTTAGGTTGATTGGCCATGCTAAATTGCCCCTGAGGGTAAATGCATGGGATTGTGGGGATAGGCCCTGGGTGGGATTGTGGTTGGTGGAGACTCAATGGGCCGAATGGCCTCCTTCTGCATTGTAGGATTCTATAATTCTCTGATATATGTAGAGTAGATTGAATTGTAATTTTTCAGCTGCCCAATAGAAATATGGAGGACAACCAAAGTGCCTCAATGTCATAGAAATCATAGAAACCCTACAGTGCAGAAGGAGGCCATTCGGCCCATCGAGTCTGCACCGACCACAATCCCACCCAGACCCTACCCCCACATATTTACCCGCTAATCCCTCCAACCTACGCATCTTAGGATTCGAAGGGGCAATTTTTAACCTGGCCAATCAACCTAACCTGCACATCTTTGGACTTTAAGTCAATGTGTGACTTTCATTCTAAAACCTCTCAGCCAAATGGGGATGTTTTTCTTTGTTTATCATTATTGAAGGCAGTCATACCTTTTAAGACTGAAGTAAGTGTTACGTTTTTCCTGTTGATAAAGGTACTTAAAAAGTGCCCCAGATCACCACATACTGCCTGACAAAAATGTGCTATGTGGCATGAATCGCTTGTCCAGTCATCAACCCTGCAGCCCGTGGAAAAAGACATACTCGATGATAACCATCCCTGAAATCATGGAAATTCTACAGTGCAGATGGAGGCCATTCGGCCCATCGAGTCTGCACCAACAACAATCCCACCCAGGCCCTATCCCCATCACCCCATATGGTTACCCCACTAATCCCTTGCCCATACGCATCCCGGGACACTAAGAGGCAATTTAGCATGGCCAATCATGCTTTGTTGGAGAGTCAATGCAGACTTGAAAAGCCAAATGGCTTCTTTCTGCACTGTAGGGATTCTATGATTTGCACAACAGTAACCAAGCCATTGCAGACATGGGGAAAATGTGTAAACTCCGCACAGACAGTGACCCAAACTGGGTATTGAACCCAGGTCCCTGGAGCTGTGAGGCAGCAGTGCTAACCACTGTGCCACCGTGCCACCCTGTGGATATCATGGGAACTCGAATAGTCATCTGTCTCTTGTGTTTCATGTCGAGGTTGCCCTCACTTTTTGAGGTTGAAATCAGGTTTATCAATCTCATTCTTGTAATAGGAGTGGATATTTCCTTTTTATTTGCCCACATGTTTTGCTTTCTTATTCTATGGAAGAGATTGAACCTAAATATTATGGGGGGGAATCTGTGGCCTGGGGGCCACATGCGGCCCATCTGGGTTCTGAGTGTGGTCCATGAGACATTCTGCTGGCCATGTCAAATGTCAACAGTGGCTTGGTTACTGTTGTGCAAATCATAGAATCCCTACAGTGCAGAAAGAAGCCATTTGGCTTTTCAAGTCTGCATTGACTCTCCAACAAAGCATCTTACCCAGGCCCTATACACATAACAACACACATTTACCGCATACATCCTGGGACAAGTTAGTATGGCCAATCCATCTAACCTGCTCATCTTTGGACTGTGGGAGGAAACCGGAGCACCTGGAGGAAACCCATGCAGACACGGGGAGAACATGCAAACTCCACACAGACAGTCACTCGAGCCCGGAATTGAACCCGGGTCCCTGGCGCTGTGAGGCAGCAGTGCTAACCACTGTGCTGCTGTGCCGCCCTAATCTGGGGAAAAGATCATAATGGACAGTTCCATAATGTTTGGCTGATGCTGTAAAGCAGTGATGGGCAACCTAGGCTGGTGAGTGGGCTGCATGAGTGGGCCTCCTTAAACTCAGCGAGCCGGATGCTTAAAATCAGCCTTGTTCGCTAACTATGACCCGCGGAAAAGATGGAATACACTAAATACACGCTGAATGCACTGATAGAAAATGTTTAATCATCCATCTATTATTAGAACTCTCATCAACTTCAAATGGTAAAAACAAATATGTATTCACACTTAAGACACAGAAGGTGCACACGGCTCTCACAGTCAATGTTGTGAGCAATCAGCATGCGCCTCTCTTCACTCGCCCTTACTTTATACGTGAATCATTTCAGTCACACCGGTAGGATTAAAAAATAAGAAGACACACTGTGGGCAACACAGTGGTTAGCACTGCTGCCTCACAGCGCCAGGGAACCGGGTTCGACTCCCGGCTTGGGTCACTGTCTGTGTGGAGTCTGCACGTTCTCCCCATCTCTGCGTGGGTTTCCTCCAGGTGCTCCCGTTTCCTCCCACAGTCCAAAGATGTGCGGGTTAGGTGTGGCCATGCTAAATTGACCCTTAGTGTCAGGGGGGACTAACTATGGGGTTACGGGAATAGGGCCTGGGTGGGATTGTGCTGGGTGCAGATTCGATAGGCCGAATGGCCTCCTTCTGCACTATAGGATTCTATGATTCTAAGACACCCTGTATGTTGGCAATGGCCGGCAGAATGTCTCATGGACCACACTCAGAACCCACTTGGGCCACATATGACTCCCAGGCCACAGATTCCCCCCCCACCATAATATTTAGGTTCAATCTCTTCCTGTTGACTATCCAAGATTTACAGGGAGATGTAGGCACTCAATCTTGTTAGAATTGTTGTTGTAATAGCTTGCCCCTGGGGAATGTTGTGCTAATTATCATTTAATTAAAAAGTCATGGTAGCTTGCGTGAAGCCAAAGTACAGATGTCTCTTAAGAAGGACAAATAGTGTGATGTTAGACGTGTTAATTCTGTTACTCTTTCCACAGATGCTGCAAGACCTGCTTAGTATTTCCAGCATTTTCTGTTTTTATAACAGTTTTTTTTTAATTCATTCGTGGGATATGGGCGTTGCTGGCTGGCCAGCATTTATTGCCCATCCCTTGTTGCCCTAGGAGGGCAATTGAGAGTCAACCACATTGCTGTGGCTCTGGAGTCACATGTAGGCCAGACCAGGTAAGGACGGCAGATTTCCTTCCCTAAAGGACATTGGTGAACCAGATGGGTTTTTCCAACAATCGCTGAAGGCTTCATGGTCATCAGTAGATTCTTAATTCCAGATATTTTTGATTGAATTCAAATTCCACCATCTGCGGTGGTGGGATTCGAACCCGGGTCCCCAGAACATTAGCTGAGTTTCTGGATTCAGAGTCCAGCGATAATATCACAAGGCCGTTGCCCAGTTTGTTGTTTTGGAATTGATGAAACTGAACAGAAATCAAGATGTCGATGACTGGCAAGAGATTCTGTAATTTCCATAGTGATTTTTGACATCATATTGAAAGTACTCGAGGCTTATCCCGCAGAGGAGAAATGAAAGTCCGCAGTTACATGAGAAATACACAGACTTTGTAGTCAGACTTTGAAGTGATACACACCTAAAACAAGGGCGAGTGAAGTGAGGTGCATGCTGATTGTTCACAATATTGACTGTGAGAGCCGTGCACTCTTTCTGAGGAGTGGACTGAATCTTCTGAGGAGTGGCTATCACAGTTGGTTTGCACCGGAGATCCACATTCCTCTCCCAGACTTCCGAACTGGGCCTCTTCAGAAACATGGCGGGTATCAGTTCTGGGAGACCCTCCAGAAGGATGTGGAGGCTTTAGAGAGAGTGCAGAGAAGGTTTACCAGGATGTTGCCTGGTATGGAGGGTCTTAGCTATGAGGAGAGATTGGGTAAACTGGGCTTGTTCTCCCTGGAAAGACGGAGAATGAGGGGAGACCTATTGAGGTGTACAAAATTATGAAGGGTATAGATAGGGTGAACAGTGGGAAGCTTTTTCCCAGGTCGGAGGTGACGATCACAAGGGGCCACGGGCTCAAGGTGAGAGGGGCGAGGTATAACTCAGATATCAGAGGGACGTTTTTTACACAGAGAGTGGTGGGGGCCTGGAATGCGCTGCCAAGTAAGGTGGTGGAGGCAGACACGCTGGCATCGTTTAAGACTTACCTGGATGGTCACATGAGCAGTCTGGGAATGGAGGGATACAAACGAATGGTCTAGTTGGACCAATGAGCGGCACAGGCTTGGAGGGCCGAAGGGCCTGTTTCGTGTGCTGTACTGTTCTCAGAGGAAGCCAAGCCATGCCTACTTTTTATGCACTCGCTGCTGTAAGCAGGGAGTATAAGCTCCCAAAGTCACTTTGAGAAGCAACAAGGAGAAGGTAACAATGTAAGGTAAGTGGGTGAGAAGGTAGACCATAATGTTATCAGATTTGGGGGAAATTTGGACAATTCAGCCCATCGAGTCTGTTCTGCCATTCAATCATGGCTGATAGGTTTCTCAACCCCATTCTCCTGCTTTTTCCCCACTACCCTTGATGCCTTTACCCATCAAGAACCTATCTATCTCTGTCTTAAATGCACTCAATGACCTGGCCTTTCACAGCCTTCTGTGACAATGAGGTAGGGTGACATGTGGGTAGCTGAGGAGGTAGGGTGGCAGGTGGGTGAGCGGTTGGGGGTGGTGTATGTGGGTGAGAGAGTAGGGGGGCCTATGGGTGAGCTAGCACTGTGGGTCGGGGTGTAATTGGGTGGTCGCAGTGGGTAGTTGGAATAGGGGGTTGTATGGGGAATCCAATGGGGAGTTGATGGGTCAGTAGTATAATGACCTGTTGGTTTTAAACCTTCTAATCTTTCCTGGGCAAATATTCTGGTAAGTGAATCGAAAGCAGTTGGAGTCTCCAGTGAGTTCCAGGTGCATTGGAGTTACCGATCAGAAGTCCAAAGTTCATGGGCAATTCCCATGTAGTCTTTGCAATGGTTTCTGAGGGAGCCCCAATACATCTTGGGGAGGACCTGTGGGGTACACCCATCTGGAGAGCAGAAGATCTGGGCGAATAAATTGTCCAACATTGAAGTTTAGAACGCACGGTGGCACAGTGGTTAACACTGTTGCCTCACAGTGTCAGAGATCTGGGTTCGATTCCCAGCTTGGGTGACTGTCTGTGTGGAGTTTGCACATTCTCCCCGTGTCTGCGTGGGTTTCCTCCGGGTGCTCCGGTTTCCTCCCACAGTCTGAAAGACGTGGTTAGGTGAATTGGCCATGCTAAATTCTCCTTCAGTGTACCCAAACAGATGCCGGAGTGTGGCGACAAGGGATTTTCACAGTAACTTCATTGCAGCGTGAATGTAAGCTTTAACCTTTAATATGAGGCTTCAGTTATAGCCTATAGATAATTATTGAATGGCGGGGAAGACTAGACACATGTAAATCCCTTCAGTCTCCTCATGATTCAAAATGCACTGTCGGCTTTCAACCTTCCAGGATTATCCTGCAATCGCCAGAAATTAAAGATTCATTAAAATTAAAAATTCCGTTGAATAACTTTTATTGAGCAGAATTTTAAAATTAACACATTACAGGAAGCGATAAAAGGATTACTTAAGAGCGAGAGAGAGAGAGAAATAGAGATACCAGCAAAAGCCAGTATTGAGCTGGTCAAAGAACTCAAAACATACTCTGGATTGAACTGACTAAACATAGATCTGCAACTAGAATTATAAGTTAATACTTATCTGTGTTATTGAAATTGTTGGTACAAGCTACGACTCTAACTTTCATAAACAATTCGCAGCTGTGACCACAAAGGCTTTGTTTATGAAAAATGTTGTTTTGCTTATGAAAAAGTCTCGCTTGCATTGTATTATTATTATTTAATTTTATTGTGCCATTCATGATCACAGGATGTCCCAAAGCACTTTACAGCCAATGAGGTACTTTTGAAGCATAGTCATTGTTGTAATTTAGAAAATGGACAGCCAATTAGTGCAGAACAAGCTTCCATAAACAGCAATGTGATAATAACCAACTAATCTGTTTTTGCGATGTAGATTGGCCAGGGCACGGGGAATAACTCCTTTACTTTCCTTCAAAAGAGTGTTGTGCAGTCTTATATGATCATCAGAGAGTGATATGGAGCCTAGGTTTAATACTACAGCGAAAAGACTTCCCTCTAAAAATGGAGCATTCCCTCAGTACTGTAGTGGATTGTCAGCTTTGATGGCTCTGCTAAAGTCCCGGAATAGGACTTGAACCCACAACTCAGAAGGAAAATTGCTGCCAACAAAACCATAGCTGACACCACGAGCTAGTTAGACTAAACCAAAAGATGATTACATAGCTTGAAGTACACACAAACGCACACACACGCATGCGTGCACAGACACATGCACACATTCACATGCACACATGCACACACACATGCGTGCACACATGTGCACAAGTACACATACACACACATACTCATGCACACACATGTATGCACACATGTGCACACGCGCACACGTGTGCACATGCACGCACACACATGCATGCACATGCGCACAAGCGCACATACACGCACACATGCACGTACACACGCATGCACACATGCACACGCACATGCATGCGCACGCACACAAACACACAACACAATATCCACGCACACACACAAACACACACATACTCCTTTTCAGCGTCCAAGGGAATGGGCTTTTTAAAATGTATTTCTTTCCATTTAATGTATCGTATTTGCTGTTCACAATTCTGTCTGCTCTACATTGGAGCGATTGCTTTGGGGGACACGTCCCACTCAGCCTGAGAGCACGAGCTTGTGGTTCCAGTCCCCTGTCATTTTCATTCTTCACCTTGCTCTCACACTGAACTCTCTGCCCTCAGTTTCCTGCAGTGTTTCAATGAAACTGACTGCAAGCCCAAGGATGCGCCTCATCTTTCAGTCTTTACACCCTTCCACACTCAATACCGAGTTCAGTAATTCCAGACCATGATCTCTGTTCCTATTTTGTTTCCATTGTCCCCCTGCTGGTTTCAGCTTTAACCCTGTTCAAAAACCTGTTTTTTGCTTTTGAATGGCATCTGTTCGCTATGCTGCCATTCACAACACATCATTTGTATCTTTGACCATCAGTCATCACCAGCATTATGTAATTCAGAGCAAATCCCCTGTAAGAGGAGAGGACTGCCTTGAAGAGCTGGAGGCTAACTGCAACATATGCTAGTCAGACACTGTGAGGCTTCTGTTGTGCATGAAGCCAAACAGGCGCATGGTTACACCGAGGTGCATTTGAGAATCATTTAAATGAGGAGGCAGTAAGATTTTGCCTGGTGCCTTATCGATGGGAACACGAGTTGCGTCTCCCACACCTGGAAATGGGTGCAAACTAATTTTTAACCTTCAGGATGGTATTCCAGAAAGAAGCTGAGATTATAAACTTTGAGAGATATTGTCAAGTTTTAAGAGTAAGTTTAATATAACTTTAATATATTTAACACTATTTTGAGAAGCGATTTTTTAAGAGGCTACTTGGAAAAAATAAAGGCAATCAGGCAGAGTCAACATGGTTTTGTGAAAGAGAAATAATGTTTTGTCCAATTTATTGATGTTCTTTGAAGGAGTCAAAGGGGCGACATGGTGGCACATTGTTAGCACTGCTTCCTCACAGCGCCAAGGGCACGGGTTCGATCCCCGGCTTGGGTCACTGTCTGTGTGGAGTCTGCACGTTATCCCTGTGTCTGCATGGGTTTCCTCCGGGTGCTCCGGTTTCCTCCCACAGTCCAAAGATGTGCACGTTTAGTGGATTGGAAATGCTAAATTACCCCCTTAGTGTCAGGGGGACTAACTTGTGTAAATACATGGGGATAGGGCCTGGGTGTGATTGTAGTTGGTGCAGATTTGATGGGCCGAATGGACTCCTTCTGCACTGTAGGGATTCTATGATTTTATTCTAGTCACATGTGTCTTGAATAAAGGGGAACCGTGGATGTGCTGTACTTAGATTTCCAGAAGGCATTTGATAAAGTGCCACATCAAAGGCTATTACGTAAGATAAAAACTCATGGTGTATGGGGTCAAATACTGGCATGGATTGAAGATTAGCCAGCTAACAGGAAATAGAGAGTTGGCATAAATGGGTCTTTTTCTAGTTGGCAGAATGTGATGAGTGGTGTACTACAGGGATCAATACTGGGCCCTTAACATTTTACACTTTATATAAATGACTTTGACGAAGGAACTTGGTTGGTGCAGGCTTGGAGGGCTGAAGGGCCTGTTCCTGTGCTGTAATTTTCTTTGTTCTTTGTTCTCTGTTCTTTGTTCTTTGAACTGAAGATATGGTTGCTAAATTTTCTGATGACACAAAGACAGATGGGAAATTTAATTGTGAAGAGAACACAAGGAGGCACCAAAAGGACATGGATAGGTTAACTGAGTGGACAAAGATGGAAGTATAGTATGGGTGAATGTGAAATTGTCGATTTTGGCAGGAAAAATAAAAAAGAAGCATATTATCCAAATGGGGAGAGATTGCAGAGCTGTTAGGTGCAGAGGGATCTGACTGTCTTAGTGCATGAATCACAACAGGCTGGTATACAGGTATATCAACTAACTAGGATTGCTAATAGAATGTTATCATTTATTGTGATGGTTGTACAGGGCACATCTGGAGTATTGTGAAAAATATTGGTCTTTTTTTTGACGAAAAATGTAAATATATTAGAAGCCATTCAGAGAAGGTTTACTGGACTAATGCAGGAATGGACGGATTGTATTGTGAAGAAAGGTTGGTGAGATTAAGTTTGTACCCACAAAAGTTTAGAAGAGTAAGAGATGACTTAATTGAAACATTTAAGATCCTGAGGGGTATTGACAAGGTGAATGTGGTGAGTATGTTTCCTCTTGTCAGAGAATCTAGAACTAGGGGTTACCTTTCTAAAAATAAGGGGTCGCTCATTTAAGACAGAGATGAGGAGAAATGTTTTCTCTCAGAGGGTTATGAGTCCTTGAAACTCTCTTCGACAAAAGGCAGAGTCTGTGGGGGCGATCTTACTGGCTCGTCACACTGGTCGATTGGTGTGGTGAGCTGGTAAGATCGCAAAAGAGGTGAAAAACCGGGTTTGGGCACTGTTTCTTGCCTCTCGTAATGATACCGCCATTAGATTGCCTGCGCAATCGGTTGATCAGGAGGGGTAATCAGGGAGCTGTGGGGAGTGAGATATCACCCAGTACACTAACTGTGCACACATTACACAGAGCACTGGGTGATCATGCACACTCGTAATGGCACCCTCTAGCTATCATCAGCCGGCTTCCCGGCTTGAATGGACCCCAGCCACTCCCCCTACTGGTGCGAATCACACTTTCCCTCATTTCTTTTTCTATAAGTGGCATAAGATTTGAATTTTTCTCCTGTCGAAAAAATGGATGCAATTCTCTCCAGTTTTCATGCTCATTCGGCCCTTAGAATTTTTTGGGTGAGATCGCGTCCTTTGAATATTTTTAAGACAGATTCTGGATTAACAAGGGGGTGAAAACTTATCGGGGGTAGGAAGAAAGCTGGGGTTGAAGTTACAAGCAGATCAACCGTGATCTTATTGAATGGCGGAGCAGGTTCGTGCGGCAGAGTGGCCTTCTCCTGCTTCTAGCGCGTAAGCTGGGCGGCATGGTGGCACAGTGGTTAGCACTGCTGCCTTACAGCACCAGGGAGCCAGGTTCAATTCCGCCCTTGGTCACTGTTTGTGTGGAGTTTGCACATTCTCCCCGTGTCTGCGTGGGTTTCCTCCGGGTGCTCCGCTTTCCTCCCACACTCCAAAGATGTGCGGGTTAGGTTGATTGGCCATGCTAAATTGACCCTTAGAGTCAGGGGGATAAGCAGCGTATATGTGCAGGATTACCAGAATAGGGCCTAGGTGGGATAGTGGTTGGTACAGACTCGATGGGCCAAATGGCCTCCTTCTGTACTATAGGGATTCTAAGTTTGTATGTTATCTTGTTCGTCCTTCAAGGCAAAGTTGACCATGTTCTGCAGTGAGGGTCCCAGTGGCTGCTAATTAAGGCCAATCTGTGACCAGGTGTTTCTGCTTAAAATAGGACAGGATAGAGGAGACAACTGAGTGTTTTGGTTGAGTTGCTGGGTCGACGTTTCCTACGCTTGAGTTCTCTCTGCGATTCTGATATGCATTTGGCTTTGAAGGAGGCTGCACCCTTTAATATTAGTTGGTATAATTGAAGGCAAAAATCAGAAGCAAGTTGTGAATTTCTTTGGTGCATCAAAATAGTCTGACCTGAAACTGACTGCCTGAAAGGATGGTGGAAGCAGATTCAAACGTCGCTCTCAATAGGGAATCGGATGAACTCTCTAGTGTGAGAAAATAATGGGGGGATAAAGCATAAGCGAGAAAGATTGGACAGTTGTTTCAGAAAACTAGCACAGGTGCGACGGGCCGAACAGCCTCCTTTAATACTATTATCGTATATAATACTATATAATACAAGAGCAGGGATGTACTTCTGAGGCTGTATAAGGCTCTGGTCAGACCTATTTGGAGTATTGTGGGCAGTTTTGGGCCCCGTATCTAAGGAAAGATGTGCTGGTCTTGGAAAGGGTCCAGAGGAGATTCACAAGAATGACCCCTGGAATGAAGAGCTTGTCGTATGAGGAACGGTTTAGGACTCTGGGTCTGTACTCGTTGGGGTTTGGAAGGATGAGGGGGGATCTTATTGAAACTTACAGGATACTGCGAGGCCTGGATAGAGTGGATGTGGAGAGGATGTTTCCACTAGTAGGAAAAACTAGAACCAGAGGGCACAACCTCAGATAAAGGGACGAGCCTTTAAAACAGAGATGAGTAGAATTTCTTCAGCCAGAAAGTGGTGAAACTGTGGAACTCTTTGCCGCAGAGGGCTGTGGAGGTCAGGTCATTGAGTGTCTTTAAGACACTCTTGATTAATAAGGGGATCAGGGGTTATGGGAAAAAGACAGGAGAATGAGCATGAGAAAAATACCAGCCATGATTGAAGGCGGAGCAGACTCGATGGGCCGAGTGGCCTAATTCTGCTCCTATGTCTTATGGTCTTATGGTCTCCTGTACTGATGGATTCTCTGACTTTAAGAGCTCAGTAATTTCCTAAAACCTATTATTTCAGATTTGTGGCTTTCACGTGCAAACTTCGTTCAAGCTCAGTTGATAGTGAAAGTACAGATACATTCTGAAACAGCTCTCCCCTAGTCCTTTGAGAGTCAAAGCTTCTTCCACCTGACTGGCAGCATTTTGTTCATTTATCTTGTGTGAAACATGGTGTTTTTTTTAAATGCAGCACTTAGTACTAGAATCACAGCTTCTATAATAATGATCATTCTGTAAACCACTACCAACACAAGTTTAGTCCCCGGTGACCAAAGATAGATTGCTCACGCTGCCTACCATTGTGATTCAATACGTGTCTGATTCTAGAGATCGAGCAGCCTCTCCAGCCAACAAAATAATCCAGCCTCAGGGTTCTTCCTATAAATCAAATCAAGATTTTGCTGCAGAATAAGTGGCAATTCTAATTATGCCATCTTCTTTTCTGTTGATCGTGATAATTTCCCCACTTTGCTGAACTGGCAATGTGCTGCACGATAAGATGATTGAAGTTTAAATTTTATTTATTATTGTCACAAATAGGCTTACATTAACACTGCAATGAAGTTACTGCGAAAATCTCCCAGTCGTCACACTCTGGCGCCTGTTCAGGTACACTGAGGGAGAATTTAGCATGGCCAATGCACCTAACCGGCACGTCTTTCGGGCTGTGGGAAGAAACTGGAGCACCCGGAGGAAAGCCACGCAGACATGGGGAAAACGTGCAAACTCCACACAGACAGTGAACCAAGGCCAGAATTGAACCTGGGTCCCTGGTGCTGTGAGGCAGCAGTGCTAACCATTGTGCCACCGTGCACCGTTTGATGGCTCTGGACCGACCACTTGACAGATTTTTGCAAGAGGTGAATCACAAGCCGCTGTTCCAAGTAGACAGTTTTTTTATTTTCTTGCATTGCTGTTGCTTGAATCTAGGGAAGCGAACAGTACAAATGTCATGATTCAGAGCAGAGAAAAGTGTTTTGAGGTTGATTTGTTTAATTCCAAACTAATTATGCAACAGCATAACTGTATATTTCTCCATGCCTTTTATAGACCCTCGACCGAATATTTTTTCATTTTGAGTGAAGACCGACCGGCAACATAAAGACATTTGTGGTGTTCTTCATGTTCCCAAACTGTTTTTATAAATGTGTTTCTTATTTTTGCTATTTAAATATGCGTGGTGCACTGCCAGAATTTTTTTGTTGTTGGAGTTTCAGTGGGAACATCACTCAAGTTTTTTTTATTTATATCCAATCAAAAAACCAAATTGGTCCAATCAAAATCCCTACAAGAGAGGCATTACAGATCCAAGCTGACAAGGCAGGCCCCACTTTTCCTGTCTTGAGCTTGACCTACATGATCCAAGCTGATAGGGGCAGGTATTACACCCCCATCCTGAGCTTGATCTGAGCTTCATCTTAGCCAAAAGGCCTAGGTGGCATTTTAAAAAGTTGCTTCAAATGAAGCCTCAGTGTAACCTCGTTGACAATTATCTGTGTAGGACCAAACTTCTACACTTGATTGTAGCCAAAAATCCGAGAAGGAACATCACTCAGTTGAGTAACGTAAGCTTAGGTTATTAAGATTCCTAAGTTTATTTAACCTCAGTTTAGTAACCTAAACTCCACTTCAACAGCCTCCCATCTCATTTCATCTAACCCTGCCTGCATTTCCTTCAATTCCTATCTCTCTTAGGTATTCCCCCTAAGTACACCTTGTGGTGAACCATCGTTGGTTCCCACTGGATAGTACTGAGCCAGGAGCTGGCCAGTACTACAAGGATGTACATATGTTACTGTTGGATTGTGCTATTGTTGCTGTTGGGTTAGGGTGGGGTTGTTACACCTGTGTTTGTTACTGTTGTGGCACATCCCAGTCGGGCTCCGCCTCCTGGGAGAGGTATAAGAGTCCCTGCTCTGGCCGGGACCCCTTCAGTCTGGGATAGTGTACATAAGTTCTGATAGCTTCATTAATAGTAAATAAAAGCCTTCATTTACTGAAGCCTCGAGCCTCGTGTCTAAATTGATGTGCATCACACCTAGGTGAGGCTATTCATCTCAACTGCTCCATGTGGTAGCAGGTTCCATATTCCAACCCTACAATGAGAATATAAATTCCTTATTGGATTAAAAAGTGACGATCTGATATTTATGGACCCTAGTGTTGGACTCCACCACAAGCAGAAACATTTTCCTTCCATTCACCCTGTCAAACTGCTTCAGAATTTCAAAGGACTCAGTTAAATCCCTTGATGCTTAACAGCTTTGACCACCTGTGGTGAACCATCGTTGGTTCACCACTGGGGTTGTTATTGTGTTACTGTTGGGCTAGGGTGTTGTTGTTATGGGGGTTGTACTATGTTGTTGGGATAGGGTGTTTACCTGTCCTAAGTGTTATCATGGCACACTCCAGTGGGGTCCCGCCTCCGGTGGCAGGGTATAAGACCCCCTGCTCCGGCAGGACCCCTTCAGTCTGAACGGGTGAATTTGTGTTAGTAGTTTCATTGTTAATGTATTAAAGCCTTCAGTACTAAAGCCTTGTTTCCGGGTGCTCATTGAGGTGCATCAATTTAATACATTAACTGAGAATATGGAGCAGATCCTAAAACCGGATCGTCTGACACTGGACCCACGTGCGGTCGGTGCAGCTAACACGTTCGAACATTGGTGGAAGTGCTTCGAGGACTACCTGGCAGCCTCGGTAGCTATCACTACGGACAGTGATAGACTCCAGGTCCTCCACGCAAGGGTAAGCGACACGATTTACCTAGCCATTCGTGCAGCTTCCACTTACCAGGGTGCCGTCGAGCTCCTAAAGAATAGGTACATTACGCCACCCAACGAGATTCACGCTCGTTATCTCCTCGCTACACGACGTCGGCAGTCGGGCGAGACCATAGAAGACTACGCCAATGAACTCCTGCAGCTTGCCAGGGCTTGTGACTGTAAGGACGTCTCCGCCGAGCAGTACATGCACGACCTCGCCCGAGACGCGTTCGTAGCAGGGGTAGGGTCCTCATATATCAGACTTAAATTACTAGAAAAGGGGAAACTCAACTTGACCCAGGCAATGGGGATGGCCGTGAGGTTGGAGGCGGCGTCGAAGAGCTTGGCGCTGTACCCCGAGGACCACGTGCAGTCAACGTGGTTGGAGCAAGCTCTGCTCCCTCCTCGCCCCGCGAACCCGCGCTCCCAGATCGATTCGACGACGGCGGCAGCTCCAGGGGGCCAGCGATGCTATTTTTGCGGTGGGGCTAAGCATCCACGGCAGCAGTGTCCGGCAAGAACGGCAATCTGCAGCCAGTGCGGTAAAAAAGGCCACTACAGCAAAGTCTGCAGGTCCAAACCTAAAAACGGCAGTGCAGCTTGTAACCCTCCAGAACGGAGACCATCTCCTTCGGCGCTGCAGTACCCACGAGGTCCGACCACGTGCGACCTCAGGACGGCGCCATCGTGGCAAACAGAGGAGGAGGAAGACCACCAGGAGTCGCTGCGCTTGGCGCCCTCGCCCATGTGCGATTCATGGGGGCGGCCATCATGGTCCACGACGACTAGGAGCGACCAGCAGGGGTCCTCAGCATCCACATCGGCAGCATGCAGTGACGCCCAGGGGCCAACGGTGGCGTCGATCTCTCTGGATCAGACCAGGCATTTCAGACTGGAACATTCTATGATGGAGGTAAAGGTTAGTGGCAGAACTGTAAATTGTCTGTTTGACAGTGGGAGCACCGAAAGTTTCATACACCCTGAAACTGCTAAAAGGTGTGGACTCCGGGTTCTCCCTGCCAAGCAGACCATTTCCATGGCATCACAGTCCCGGTCTGTACCGATCCAAGGACGATGTATGGTAACTCTTGAGGTACAGGGCACAGTCTACGAGCAATACAGGCTCCTTGTGTTACCTCACCTTTGCGCGCCAATTCTCCTCGGACTAAATTTTATGGTCCACATGAAGAGTGTGATCCTACAGTACGGTGGGCCACTCCCTTCACTGGCCGTAGGGAACCAGCCGCAGCCTCCAAATTGCCCAAAACGCCCCGCGTGCAATCTATCCACCCTGAAGATCACGACACCATCCCTTTTTAAAAATCTGGTACCTGGCTGCAAGCCCATCGCTACTAAAAGTAGGCGTTACAGCGCTGAGGACCGGATCTTTATTAGATCTGAGGTTCAGCGGCTCCTCAAGGAAGGGATCATACAGGCCAGTGCTAGTCCGTGGAGAGCGCAGGTCGTGGTAGTCAAAAGCGGGAACAAACCTCGGATGGTCATCGACTATAGTCAGACCATTAATAGATACACGCAGCTGGATGCGTATCCTCTCCCGGGCATTTCTGATATGGTCAATCAGATTGCGCAGTACCGAGTATTTTCTACCATAGACCTTAAGTCCGCCTACCATCAACTCCCCATCCGCCCAGAGGACCGACAATATACGGCCTTTGAGGCGGATGGTCGTCTATACCAATTCCTCAGGGTTCCATTTGGTGTCACCAATGGGGTCTCGGTCTTCCAGCGTGCTATGGACCGAATGGTGGACCAGAACGGGTTGCGGGCTACCTTCCCGTACCTGGATAACGTCACCATCTGCGGCCATGACCAGCAGGACCATGACACGAATCTCCAACACTTTCTGCGCACTGCATCTCGCCTGAATCTGACCTATAACAGGGAGAAGTGCGTATTCCGTACGCGTAAGTTAGCCATCCTCGGGTACGTGGTGGAAAACGGGGTCATTGGCCCTGATCCAGACCGTATGCGACCACTCACTGAACTTCCCTTGCCCGCTAGCACGAAAGCACTCAGGAGATGCCTCGGGTTCTTTTCGTACTATGCACAGTGGGTCCCCAACTATGCGGACAAAGCTCGTCCGCTCATTAAGTCCACGACCTTCCCACTTACGCCGGAGGCCCAATTGGCCTTCAAGGTTTTGAAAAGCGACATTTCGAAAGCCACGATGCACGCGGTGGATGAATCCATCCCCTTCCAGGTGGAGAGTGATGCATCTGATTTCGCCCTAGCCGCCACACTAAACCAGGCAGGCAGGCCCGTCGCGTTTTTTTCCCGCACCCTTCAAGGCCCCGAAATTCGGCACTCAGCGGTGGAGAAGGAGGCTCAGGCCATTGTGGAGGCAGTCAGACACTGGCGCCATTACCTGGCAGGTAAGCGGTTCACCCTGATCACGGATCAACGATCCGTGGCGTTTATGTTTAGTAACACGCAGAGGGGCAAGATCAAGAACGATAAGATCTTGCGGTGGAGAATTGAGCTCTCCACCTATAATTACGATATTATGTATCGTCCAGGGAAGCTCAATGAGCCCTCGGATGCCCTCTCGCGCAGAACATGCACCATCATGCAGGAGGACCGCTTGAAGGCTCTCCACAATGATCTGTGTCATCCTGGAGTCACCAGACTCTACCACTTCATAAAAGCCCGCAACCTACCCTACTCGGTGGAGGAGGTCAGGTCAGTTACTAGAAGTTGTCGGATTTGCGCAGAATGCAAACCACACTTTTATCGACCAGACCGGGCACAATTGGTCAAGGCCACTCGCCCTTTTGAGAGGCTGAGTGTAGATTTTAAGGGCCCCCTTCCCTCAACGGATCGGAATGTCTATTTTCTTAACATAATAGACGAATTTTCCCGGTTTCCGTTTGTTTTCCCCTGTGCGGACACGTCGACTGCCACCGTCATCAAGGCATTCAGTGAGCTTTTTACCCTGTTCGGGTACCCCTGCTATATTCATAGCGACAGGGGCTCGTCGTTCATGAGCAACGACTTGAGGCAATTCCTGCTCTCATTCGGGATTGCCTCTAGTAGAACCACGAGCTACAACCCTAGGGGTAACGGACAGGTGGAAAGGGAGAATGCTACAGTCTGGAAGGCTGTCCTACTGGCACTGAAATCCAAGGGCCTTCCAGTCTCCCGGTGGCAGGAGGTCCTTCCAAATGCGCTCCATTCTATCCGCTCCCTCCTGTGTACGGCAACCAATGCTACTCCCCACGAGAGGATGTTCTCATTCCCTCGGAAGTCGTCCTCGGGGACCTCATTGCCAGCCTGGTTGACGTACCCAGGACCCGTCCTTCTGCGGCGCCATGTGAGGGCTCGCAAGTCCGACCCCTTGGTCGAACCGGTCCAACTCCTCCACGCCAACCCTCAGTATGCCTATGTGGCATATCCTGACGGGCGAGAGGACACTGTCTCCATTAGAGACCTGGCGCCCGCAGGGGACGTAGCAACTCCTGTCGCTCCTATTCCCCCAGTCACAGATCCACTACTCCTCATTACTTCCCCAGACGTGGCGCGGTCAGCACCGGGACCAGTGCATAACACTTTTACTCCCATGTACAGCTTGCCTGAGACTCGGAGATCGGCGCCACCATCATCACCACCACCACCACCACCAAACGTTCCAGGATCCCCTGCACCATCGCCTCATCAGGGCCGGCCGGCCCGGGAGTCTTTGAGGGGACAGCCAGATGTTGCTTTGAGAGAGCCACCGCAAGCACCTGCTCCGGTTTCGCAACCGGTGTTGAGAAGATCGCAGCGTCGGTGTGGTCCTCCAGACCGTCTGGACTTGTGAATCCTGTTATTTTTTTTTGTCATTGTCTGTTTTCATCCACCCCGCCACCTTTGGTTCCTAAAGGAGGGGTGAATGTGGTGAACCATCGTTGGTTCACCACTGGGGTTGTTATTGTGTTACTGTTGGGCTAGGGTGTTGTTGTTATGGGGGTTGTACTATGTTGTTGGGATAGGGTGTTTACCTGTCCTAAGTGTTATCATGGCACACTCCAGTGGGGTCCCGCCTCCGGTGGCAGGGTATAAGACCCCCTGCTCCGGCAGGACCCCTTCAGTCTGAACGGGTGAATTTGTGTTAGTAGTTTCATTGTTAATGTATTAAAGCCTTCAGTACTAAAGCCTTGTTTCCGGGTGCTCATTGAGGTGCATCACCACCATTGTGCAAACCAAGAAATAGGGCCTGGAGAATGGATAGAAAACTCCACCCCCCCCCCCCCCCCCCGCCAAGAAAGGGCTTCATTTTCTACCAGTGGCCCCATCCTTGTGCTTTGGAACCTCTCTAGTTTGGATGACACCCAACTCTGCGAAACTGCTGGGAGGTCATATTCAATGTCCCATCCACCACTGAGAAAATACCAGTTGCCCAGGAAAATCGTCCTTAATTGGTGCATTAATCATTCTAATTGTCAGCCTGCCTCTGTTCAGGGTTTGGCTGAACCATTGGCAGTCCCAGCACTGGGAAACTTACATCCTGATGTGGTTCCCTGGGATTTTTCCACATCCACCCACGCACCTCCATTGTCACCAGCTGGGCGCCAAGAAACTTCTGCCCATGGAGACCAAAACTTTGTATGGTGCTCGTTCAAATCGATGATGGAAGGCGTCACACTTTTAAAGTGATTTCTAAGTGGGCGCAGCCAGTTATTTCAGAAGTATAAATATCAGAGGGGAGGGATTTTCCACTCCCATTTTGTTTATGTTTAAATGTTTATTTAATAGTGTCACGAGTAGGCTCACATTAACACTGCAATGAAGTTACTCTGAAAATTCCCCAGTCGCCACACTCCTGTTCAGGTACACTGGGGGAAAATTTAGCATGGTCAATCCACCTAACCAGCACGTCTTTCAAACTGTGAGAAGAAACCGGAGCACCTGGAGGAAACCCCACACCGACACGGGGAGAATGTGCAGACTCCGCACAGAGAGCGACCCATGCCGGGAATTGAACCTGGGTCCCTGGCGCTGTGAGGCAGCAGTGCTAACCACTATGCCACCGTTTGGGCTGTGGAAACAGCAGAGGGGGCAAAGAATACCCTGGGAGTCCCAAAACAACCTATGCACTGGCGGGATTTCCCATTGTAATTGTACCCCCCCCTCCAACCAATGACTTAATGGGAATCCCGACTTTAACAGTCAGGGTCCCAATTTCCATCAATTTAAATATACACATCAGGACTTTGCGCCTGTTTGTACCCCCAAGCTAAATTGTCCATTCACATCAGCGGTGAGGGCACTCCGATATGTATCACGACAGGTCCCTGATGACTTGCACCTCAGTGAGCAGAACCCACTGGGGGCACACAGGGGAATGCAGCCCCTGGGGGTGGGCTGGGGAGAGGGTCATGCCTGGGCAATATACTGGAACTGCACGGACGCTACCGCCTGGCACTGACCACGTCCCAATCTTTTTAAAACCAAAGTTGCTGGCGGGGCGAGCTTAAATCACAAGCCTCTCCATCAGCATTACGTCGTGCGATCGACCTCTTGACTTTTCTTTGGCTAACGGTTTAAAAAATGCAGCGGGGAAAACCAGCAAAGCTGCTGACAGGTTGCCCTCCTCTTTATCCGGCCGGAATGACACTTCGCCAAAAAAAAATGACAAAATTCCACGCAGGAACAGAAGTGACTCAAAGGCCAGAATTTTACCGGCACGCCCGTTCTGATTCCGAGGGCGGGCGAAGTTCGGAGGACGGCATTCTCCATTGGCCTTGGGCGGGATTGTACGAACCTCGGGCGGACTTGCCGGTAAAATTCCGCCCAAAGGCATCAGGTAAATTCAAACTAACTCCTTTAATTATAGTTGGGAATGTGCAGCAATGCAACTCTGTTGCTAGGCAGCACTGAGCACTTAAGATAAAATGCCCTCATTTTATTTTTGATGATGTTTACCCTGTTTGGGATAAGAATATAAATGAGACGATTGTGGGAGATACCTGCAGCAGAAGATGTGCCTTCCATTGATAGACTGAAATGTTATAACAACACATGTTTAAATATTTCATGACCAATACTTATCACAAATAAATAATGCATGCTTCTAAGAAACATGAAGCTGTCACCGTTCTGTATTTACATTTTTATGGAATTATTACACACTGATTATCACCAGACCATAATAGATATATTAATGAAAGGTATTTTAATTATTGATTACAGTAGTATTGCCATATATGTTTTAAATCTAGGAATATTACAGCTTTCTTAAACATTAATTTCATTTTTTTATTGACTGAGCTTAAACTGAAGACTTTTTCATATGGAAGTTTAATATCGGTGGTTTTTTGTGTTGTGTTTCCCTGTTGATTTGGTTACCTATGAAAAGTCATCTCTCAAAGAGAAGAACGCTGAGATGCTTCTGAGCTCAGCTAAGGCAAGCCTTTTTTACTTCTTAAAGGTTATGAAAACAGTGTATCTTTCATTAGACCTGACTGGATGAAATCCAGAATTGGGCTTTGAAATATCGCTGAGAACTGTTGGCAGAAACTTCAGCATGAATTTTAATGGATTCAAAAGAATTCACCAGTCTAGCAATTTGCTAATATTGCACCCCATTCTCAGAAAAAAAACAGGTGCCTTAGCAACCGATTTGACAGCTGGAGAAAGCTTATTATTAGGGAAGATCACCACCTTTAAAGTTTATTTATTAGTGTCGCATATAGGCTTACATTAACACTGCAGTGAAGTTACTGTGAAAATCCCCTAGTCACCACACTTCAGCGCCTGGTCGGGTTCACTGAGGGTGAATTTAACATGGCAAATGCATCTAACCAGCATGTCTTTCCAACTGTGGGAAGGAACCAGAGCAAACCCATGCATACACAGGGAGAACGTACAGACTCCACACCGATAGTGATCCAAGCCAGGAATTGAACCCAGGTCCATGGCGCTGTGAGGCAGTAGTGCTAACCACTGTGCCACAAGATTTTCCCTTAGGAAAGGCTGAAGAAGAGGCAGCTAGAGTGCATGCCTACAACAGGAATTGAGGTCTTTCATAGAATCATCGAATCCCTACAGTACAGAATGAGGCCATTCAGCCCATTAAGCCTGCACCAGCAACAATCCCTGTTCCCATAACTCTACGTATTTACCCTCCAATCTCCCAGACACTAAGGGGCAATTGAGCATGGGCAATCAACCTAACCTGTACATCTTTGGTGCATGGAAGGAAATTGGAGCACCTGGAGGAAACTCACACAGACATGAGGAGAAGGGGCAAACTCCAAACAGGCAATCACCCAAGGCCGGAATTGAACCCGGGTCCCCGGCGCTGTGAGGCAGCAGTGCTAACCAGAAGGAAAACAAGACTAAAAACTGGGAAATAAGAATACTGGTCGAAACTGTATTTTCCTATTGGGGATTGAAATTCATTGTGATGCTCACTAACTCCCACCCTCACCAATGATTGCTTGCCCTGCATATCCCAATTGCATGACTGATTGACGGCACCCCTCCTCCTTAATGGTCCCTTTCCCCCCCAGATCCTCTCCTCTCCCAAGTCCTACCTGAAGATCATTGCCAACAATGCAGTGATGGTGTTTTGCCCGGGAATAGAGATGAAGGTAAAGAGGTAAAGAGGGTGGTGAAGAAGACCCAAGGAATGCTTGCCTTCATTAGCCGGGGCATAGAATATAGGAGCAGGGAGGTCTTGGTACAACTTTATAAAACATTGGTTAGACTACAAAAGGAGTATTGTGTGCAGTTCTGGTCGCCACACTATTGGAAGGGCATGATTGCATTGGAGAGGGTGCAGAGGAGATTCACCAGGATGTCGTCTGGGATGGAAAGTTTCAGCTATGAGGAGAGACTGGATAGGCTGGGTTTGTTTTCACTGGAGCAGAGGAAGCGGAAGGGGGATCTGATAGAGGTGTACAAAGTTATGAGAGGCATAGACAGGGTTGATCGTAAGAATCTTTTCCCCATGGCAGAAGTATCTAAGATGTGGAGATGCCGGCGTTGGACTGGGGTAAACACAGTAACAGTTTTAACAACACCAGATTAAAGTCCAACAGGTTTATTTGGTAGCAAATACCATTAGCTTTCGGAGCGCTGCTCCTTTGTCAGATGGAGAGCAGATTTCCACTCCATCTGACGAAGGAGCAGCGCTCCGAAGGCTAATGGAAGTGTCTAAGACCAGAGGTGAGGTGTAAATGGTTTAGAGGGGATCTGAGGAAAATTGTTTCACCCTGAGGGTGGTGAAAATGTGCTGCCTGAGACGGTGGTGGAGACGTGTACTCTCGCAACATTTAAGAAGCAGCTGGACAAGCACTTAAATCGTCAAGAAATAGGAGGCTATGGACCATGTGCTGGTAAATGGGATTAGTATAGATTGGTATTTGATGGTCAGCATAGACATGGTGGGCCGAAAGGCCACCCTCTTTACCTGTGCTGTATGACTCTATGATTCAATGAGAAGGAACCTTTTTAGCTTTAAACACAAGGTGGGGGCAATCGGTATTTGTTTGTGCAATAACACATGGAATGAGTCAAACTCTTATTACTCAGATTAAATGCAAAGAATCCAGGCTAGTTGGCGACAGCCCGCTGCTTTGTTCCAGCAGCTCAATGTAGGCAAGTAAGAATTATTACATTGTCCAACACTCCATATTCCTGACGGCACCTCACTGAACATTGTTCAAATCAAGCAATTACCAGCTCTGCCGCTGTACGTTGGAATTCGCGACAGAAACTGGCAAACGCCTGATGCCACTAATCCTCAAAAAAGCAATCCTTTGAGAATTGCATTCCCAATGCACAGAGTCTGTGAAAAACCATCTGAACCCAATTCAGCAAAACTCTTCTAATCCCAGATAATGGGATTTCCATACGCCATTTAAAAAAAAAATTTGAAATAAAAACCTAGCTTCGGAATTTAAACTTTTTGACACCTTGCCTATAAAGCAATACACTTGTGTCTCCGATAATCAAAATCTCCAAATCCCAGATAAACCGGCCATTCTCTGAAATGGAGATGTGATATCGACTCAGCCACTGATGTGAGTTTTCAATTTGATGGACTCATCTGATTTGAGTTCAATAGAACGTTTCTGATGTTAAGACTTGAGTTCCAAAGTATTGCTTGACAATAAATCTTTATCCATGAGAGTTGTCACTGAACTTATAACAGATTGAGATGACTTTTCTACCCGGCAGAGGACTGTATACCCTGACATTGCTCAACTTTTAACAACAGGGGATTTGTATAGGTAGAGGTGGGAATCAGCACCTTAAACAGAATAAAGTTTAAGGGCAATGTCAAGCTGGATGGCTTGTAAGGTATCAAAAGTGCCTTTAAGTCATTTGTTCTCCTGTGAGTCCCTGATTGAAGTGATGCATCTAAAGTTTAATGTTTATTTATTAGTGTCACAAGTAGGCTTACATTACCACTGCAATGAAGTTACTGTGAAAATCCCGTAGTCGCCACACTCCAGCGCCTGTTCGGGTCAATACACCTAATCAGCACGTTTTTTGGACTGTGGGAGGAAAGCGGAACAAATACGGGGAGAACGCGTAGACTCCATAAGACCATAAGACATAAGAACAGAATTAGGCCACTCAGCCCATCGAGTCTGCTCCGCCATTCAATCATGGCTGATATTTTTCTCAAGCCCATTCTCCTGCCTTTTCCCCATAATCCCTGATCCCCTTATTAATCAAGAACCTATCTATCTCTGTCTTAAAGACATTCAATGACCTGGCCTCCACAGCCTTCTGTGGAAAAAAAGTTCCACAGATTCACCACTCTCTGGCTGAAGAAATATCTGTTTTAAAGGATCGTCCCTTCAGTCTGAGATTGTGCTCTCTGGTTCTAGTTTTTCCTACTGGTGGAAACATCCTCTCCATGTCCACTCTATCCAGACCTCGCAGTATAGAGTGGACGTGGAGAGGATGTTTCCATTAGTAGGAAAAACTAGAACCAGAGAATAAAGGGATGACTCCACACAGACGGTGACCAAAGCCAGGGATTGAACCCAGGTCCCTAGCACTGTGAGGCAGCAGTGCTAACCACTGTGCCACCATGCCACCCTTGCAAGAGAGCAGCAGGAAATTTGTGTGTGCTGGAGGATTCTGTGAATATATTATCGTGCTGACCTACTTCACTTAGATCTGTGGTCTTTCCTAGTTATAATTTTAGGACCGATTTGAACTGACTAAAGCGCGTGCCATTTGGTTGATATTTATTTTCTTGGTATTTATTTTGGTGGTAGATGCTGGTAGATAAGTCGATAGACAGTGGATTAACGTATGAGGCGGAGAGAGTGTGGAGTAAGTGGGGGGTGGTCAACTATAAATGCAAAATCAAAATGAGCTATGTGCTAATCGTATATCTAACACAATGAATATCTAGCGGAATGGACAGGGAATATCTACAGAAAAAGAAAAAAAAAATCCTAGGCTTTTAATTTTCTGCTGCAAGATGTTTTGCAAACTTCTACAAATCTGCAAAGGTTTTTGTGGGATATTTTTTGCTGATCTGAATATTGAAATGGAACTGCGCCACAGGTGCTAATAACACTCATTATTGTCTTTTCTCCTTTCATATTCCGATGGTCCTGCTGCGTCGTTTCTGCTTTTATTCCGATAATAATTGATGCTCTGTAATTAAAGAGCAGTTTTGGCTTTGTGAATCAGTGGATCTTTTATGGCACAAAGGGAGGGAAGATGAGAATACTTTGAACATTGACGAATCTTCATTATAGGCTGTGGAATTCAGAACAAAAATTATAGGACAATATTTGTAAAAATAATACATTCTCACTTTTCCTTTTGTTCCCCCTTGCCATTTCTGCTCAAGTAAGTGCGTTAGGGTAGGCCGCACTTGATTAAGAATTCCACACTGAGCCTTTTGCTCCACATATCACAGCTCTTTCACCTTACTATGTTAGCATGAGGCACAGGGCACAGTTGTAATAGGAAAGTTAATTAAAGCATCACACTCCTGACAGCTCCTCTGAATTCTCGCTCCCTGAAATGAAAGAACACTTCAATCTGCGAGACTGTCTTTTCCAGGAACTTAATTCAGATAAGAATTTGAGCAATACGGAAATAAGCCACTTGGCCCTTCAAGCCTGCTCCACCAATCAATAAAACCATAGAATCCTCCCAGTGCAGAAGGAGGCCATTCAGCCCATTGAATCTGCACCGAGGCGGCACGGTGGCACAGTGGTTAGCACTGCTGCCTCACAGCGCCAGGGACTCGGGTTCAATTCTGGCCTCAAGTCATTGTCTATGTGGAGTTTGCACTTGCTCCCCTTGTCTGTGTGGGTTTTCTCCGGGTGCTCTGGTTTCCTCCCACAGTCCAAAGATGCGCGGGTTAGGTTGATTGATCATGCTAAATTGACCCTAGTGTCAGGGGGATTAGCAGGGTAAATGTGTGGGTTACGGGAATAGGGCCTGGGTGGGATTGTGGTTGGTGCAGACTTGATGGGCCAAATGGCCTCCTTCTGCACTGTAGGGATTCTATGATTCTCCAAAAGACCATCTCATCCCAATCTCCGCATATTTACCATAACTTATCCATCTAACCTACATATCCTAGGACACTAAGGGGCAATTTAACAAGACCAGTCCACCTGACCTGCACATCTTTGAAGTGTGGGAGGAAACTGGAGCATCCGGAGATAATCCAAACAGAGGAGAACTTGCAAACTCCACACAGACAATCACCCCATCTGGAATCGAACCAGGGTCCCTGGTGCTGTGAGGCAGCGTTGCTCATCATTGCGCCTCTGTGCCGCCCCGTCAAGCCCCCTCAGCAATTTAGTGACTTAATAAGATCATCTCTCATTCTTCTATAATCCATTGAGTATATCCAACCTGCTTAACCTTGTCCCATAATAAAAACCCCTCAACCCAGGGACCAGCCAAATGAACGTTCTCTGAACTGCTTCCAATGTTAGCATTTCCATCCTTAAGTAAGATGACCAAAACTATACACAGTTCTCTAGATGTGGTCTTACCAATGACCTGTACAGTTGCAGCAAGACTTCCCTATATCTATACCCCACCCTCTTTGCAATATAGGCCAACATTCAATCTGAATTCCTAATTACTTGTTGCAGCTACATGCTGACCTTTTCTGATCATATACCAGACCATCCAGAACCCTCTGTACTTCAGCACTCTGCAGTCTCACTGCTTTTAATAATATTCTGCTTTTCTATTCTTCTTACCAAACTGGATAACATCGCATTTTCCCACATTATACTCCATCTGCCAAACTGCTGCCCACTCACCTATTCTGTAATCCCCATCGCAGACTCTTTGCATCCTCCTCACAACTAGCCTTCCTACCTACCTTCATGGTGTCTGTAAATTTGGCTGCAGTACAGTCTGCTTCTTCACCCAAGTCATTAATATAGATTGTAAACAGTTGAGCCCCAGCACTGCTCCCTCTAGCACACACTGCCACAAGTTGTAGTTTTCCATCCTGAAAATGATCCATTCATCCTGACTCTATTTCATGTTACTTAGTCAATCCTCTGTCCATGTTAATATTATCATCCCCAACACCATGACGTCTTATCTTGTGCAGTTAGGGGCACCTGATCAAATCCCTTTTGGAAATCAAATACACTGACCAAATTCTCCGGCCGCGCACACCAGCAGGTCCAACTGCAGTGAACGGAGATTTGGCCGAGCGCCAAATTCTCCTTCCTCATTTGCAGCGGCGGCGAGGTTGCACGGTTGGAGAATTCCGGCCACCACCTCCAAAGTTTCCCCTTTATCCATCCTCATGGTTACATCATTAAAGAACTCGAATAAATTGGTCAAATATGATGGCCCTTTCTCAAAACCATGTTGACTCTGCCTGATTATATTACGATTTTCTAAATGTCTTGCCACCAGCACTTTAATGATGGATTATTCCATTTTCACAACTATTTTCCCAACTATAAGACAACTTCCTATCTATCTCCCTCCTTTCTTGAACAGAGTTGTTATATTTGCATATTTTATATTTACATATCTCACAAATGCATGAAAGAATACATTTTAAAGATTTTTAAAGTTGTTTTATTGGGGGGAAAAAATGGACATATTAGAATGCACCTGTAAAGAAGAATCTCACACAACCGCATCAACGCTTGGACATTAGTATCCTGACGGGTAATTTCAGGGCGTCGGATTTTAGTTTGATCTGTATGTTTAAAAATAAATATTGGATTCCATGCCCAGTGTGAACATGTCTTCTCTGTAGGATGTATTTTGAAACCATCAGTGAAAGATTTCTGCAGGGGAATAAGAATGCCTATGGCCTTTGTCTTAAAAGATCACGCAGTCAAGTGATAGGACAGCAGGTAAGAGCGGTTAAGACAATCGGACAGACAAGGTTAGAACCTCACAAGCAGAGAATGAACTTTTTGTAAGAAAGAAGATAACGTTGGCAGTCACTAGAATTGAAGAGATAGGGCATCAGCACATCCGAGGTGAATTCTGATGCTAAATTCTCTGAGCACGGAGCTTGTGATTGCATGGATTTAATCTTGTCAGTAAATGTAAAGGACGCAACAGTAAGCAAGTGCTTCTCAGAATTAAATACAAACCCAAAATGTCTAACCATAAATTCATGCCAGAATATGGGATTGGGAATTTATGCACTTACTCTAAGTAGGTAGTGTGGTAGCATCATAGAAATCATAGACATCAAAGAATCGCTAAAGTGCAGAAGGAGGCCATTTGGTCTGTTGAATTGGCACTGACAACAATCCCAACTAGATCCTATCCCCATAACCCCGCATATTCACCCCACTAATCCCACTAATTTACACATCCTGGAAGACTAAGGGGTAATTTAGCATGGCCAATGCACCTAACCCACTAATCTTTGGAATGTGCCCTTTACGGGATAGCAGCATAACATCATGTTATGCAAAGATAACAACTCTGTTCAAGAAAGGAGGTAGATAGATAGTGGGAAAATGTAATAAAGTGCTGGTAGCAGGACATTTAGAAAATCATAATACAATCCGACAGAGTCAACGTGGTTTTGAGAAAGGGAAATCATAGAATTATAGGATCCCTACAGTGTCGAAGGAGGCCACTTGACTTATCAAGTCTGCACCGACTCTCCGAAGGAAGCACTGTGATTTTTTCAAATACAGGAAATATATCAATAGTACAGTATCATCACAATGATCATATATCTTTGCAATTCCAGTACATCCCCCTGTTGAGCTGTGGGGCTAGCAGAATCAGGTGTGGGCAGCTGATGGTGCCCTGTACCATTGAGAATACCAATAGCTTGGCAAAACAATGTCTGCTTCTCTTTGCTTAAAGAGAAGGCAGTGAGGTTCCCGCTCCTTGCACACAATGACTTGGTGATCTCTCTTGGTGATGCACAGCAAACTGAGAAACATTAGTGATGCCGCTGGTTCCAGCCTAGAAGGATCCTATTGCAGACCTTGGTGACCACTGGCAGCACCAAACTCTTGCTTTGCAGCCAAAGCCAGGTTAAAGAAAGTGATTAAAAGCAATTAATGGCCAATTCAGAGTCACATTCTAGAACATAGAACATAGAACAGTACAGCACAGAACAGGCCCTTCGGCCCACGATGTTGTGCCGACCTTCATCTGAAACCAAGATCAAGCTATCCCACTCCCTACCATCCTGGTGTGCTCCATGTGCCTATCCAATAACCGCTTAATTCTGCTGCTGTTATTTTACATGTGGCAAGAGGAGGCCTACGCCATGCAGGATACCTGGCACGGGCTGATGTTGGGCAAGGAGGGAGGGACCTCCTTCAGGGTCCCTTTTGGCCCACTGCAGACAAACTTCCTCCCTTCCCACTCCTACCTGGGCCAGGTCAGCCCTCCCTTTGAACCTCCCCCCCAGGTCTCTTGAACCTGACATCCCCATCTCACCTCCACAACTCACACCTACATTCAGTATAACCCCTACCCTGATCTGTTGTCTGGGCTCCTCCACATTGGCGACACCTTGTAATCCTAGTCCTTCCATGCCGACGCTATAGTTAAGAAAGCCCACTAATGCCTCTATTTTCTCAGGAGGCTAAAGAAATTCGGCGTGTCCACTATGACTCTCACCAATTTTTACAGATGCACCATAGAAAGCGTCCTTTCCAGATGTATCACAGTTTGGTATGGCTCCTGCTCTGACCAAGACCACAAAAAACTACAAAGGGTTGTGAATGTAGCCCAGTCCATCACGCAAACCAGCCTCCCAACCCGTTTACACTTCCTGCTGCCTCGGAAAAGCAGCCAGCATAATCAAGGACCCTACTCACCCCGGATATTCTCTCTTCCATTTTCTTCCATCAGGAATCAGATACAAAAGTCTGAAAACATGTACCAACCGACTCAAGAGCAGCTTCTTCCCTGCTGCCATCAAACCTTTGAATGGACCTACCATTAAGCTGATCTTTCTCAACACCCTAGCTGTGACTATAACACCATATTCTGTACCCTAAGCTTTCCTTCTCCCCTGTGTACTCTATGAATGGTATGTTTTGTCTGTATAGTGCAAGAAACAATACTTTTCACTGTATCCCAAGACATGTGACTGAGACTACAAAATAGCTGCTGGCTAATTTGACAGGCCCGCAGCTCTCTAAGGTGGGACCTGAAAAAGGGGCAGAAGTATTGTCTTGTTGTTGTGATATGATGTGCTGACATTGTTAAGGAGGTGCATCTTATGTTACTGTTAATCATTACCATTGCCTTGACCTATAGGCAGTTAATGAGCAGTGTTAAAAGTCAAACATGTCCCTCACAGTCTCCCAGTGAATACTGTCTATATATAGTTTTCCCCTAAAAAAAACATTATTTACTGTTTCACCAATCCTTGCATCAAGGAAAAGAAGAATGTAACAGTCTTAAAGCTACTTCCAGGATTAATTGCTGTGCTGAAACCTTCAGGATCATAGGTGGGTGATTCCCCCACCCCACTTAAAAAATGGGGCCATGGGGGACACGGTGTCCCATAAAATCCAGCACTGTGATTCTGTTTATTCTATACCAATCATCCGCGTTAAAGAACAAAGAACAACAACAAAGAACAACAACAAAGAACAGAACATGACAAGAGCAGGCCCTTCGGCCCTCCAAGCCTGTACCAATCATGATGCCTGCCTAAACTAAAACAGTATGCACTTATAGAGTCCGTATCCTTCCATTCCCATCCTATTCATGTATTCATCTAGGTGTCCCTTAAATGCCGCTATCATAGCTGTTCCCACCACCTCCATGGGCGGCGCATTTCAGACATTCACCACCCTCTGTGTAAAAAAACATTTTCCCACATCTCCACTAAACATTTGCCCTTGCACCTGAAACCTATGTCCCCTAGTACTTGATTTTTCTACCCTAGGAAAGAGCATCTGATTATCCACTCTGTCCATGCCACTCATAATCTTGTAAACCTCTATCAGGTCACCCCTCAACCTCCATCATTCCAGTGAGAACAAATCGAGTCTCTCCAACCTCTCTTCATAGCTTATACCCTCCAGACTAGGCAACATCCTGGTAAGCCTCTTCTGTACCCTCTCCAAAGCATCCACATCCTTCTGTACAATTCTGTAGTGACAATATTCCAAATTAAGCACAAATAAACATATGCATTAAATGAAGCTGTGGCTATGTTTGACAACTCCGCCATCCTAAGGTGCTCAGAGGGTCAAATTATTATATTAAGAAAGAAAGCTGGTAGTTGTGCAAATGTAGACCCATTGGCTTTCTGTCTTTATTAAATCACTTCTCAGCCTTTTGGCTAAGATCAAGTGCGTAGGATCAAGCCCAAGGTCAGGTGTAATGCCAGTTCTTGTCAGCTTGTAACCAGTGTGTCTCTTTTGCGGGGAGCACGGGTTGGATTCAATTTGAATTTGAATTGGTTTTGGGAGCCAACAAGGGCGCCCTTAGGCTGTCATGGACAAGATGGGCCGAATGGCCCTCTTCCGCGCTATAACCTTTCTATGGTTCTATGAATTAGGAGCTTGTCCCGTCCACTCTGCGCATTGGCTTTGTAATTCTGAGAAAGGAATAAACATTCTTCTCAAAGTCTTTGTTAAATCAGTGATACAGCTGACACGCTCAGACTCATTGGTGCCAAGATAAGCAGGTTAATTAACAGCCTTTTGATTTTGCCACTGTTTTGGCTACCAATTAGTGTAGTGTAATATTAGTGTTGTAATTAGGAAATAACCCTTTGACAATTCCAGTTAGCCATCATAAAACTGATTAAAGCTTCTAAACAGTCAGCACAACAAAGCGATTTGGCACAATTTTCTGTACTTTTCATTGGATATCAGCGACACATTGAGCACTGATGATTGGGCTGAATTTATGTCCTGGAATACTATTTTAATCAGTGTCACTGTGATATCTCAACTCCCTTAAACAGGTCAACACCTTGACTAAAATAGAAGGCTTTTAGACAAACCTATTAAACATTCTGCCACTAATATCCTAAGGCACTCTTTCAATATTTCACACTCCCTTACTCTTTTTTTCACTTCTTCATTGGATGTGGACATTGCTGGCAAGGCCGGAATTTATTTTCCCAATCTGATTAACTTTTGGAAGGTGGCAGGGAACTGCCTTCTTGACTCGCTGCAGTCGCTGTAAGTACACCCACAGTGCTGTTAGGAAGGGATTTCCAGGATTGATGATGGAACGGTGATATATGTTTCCAAGTGCGTGGCTTGGCAAACTTTGAGGGGGTAATCCATTCCTGTGAGCTCTACTTTGAGACTGGCGTTAACTCGTTTAAAAAATAAACAGGCTAATGACTTCACAGAACTAGGGCACAGAGGATGACAGTGTGCAATAACTCAGGGAGCTTGAGTGGAAAAGAACGGTATTTATTGTTAAATGCAAAATAAAGCCACTGCTCTATGGCGTTCACACACAAATCCTGGTCAGGATAACGCTTCTAAAGACCCTTCCCGGTGTCTGTCTTACAATTGCCGGTTACCAAGGGAACTCATATTCAACCAGCCCCAGTGGAAGATCAATCTGTGATTCCCCATGGAACTCATGGCGGTTATCACATCCCCCCCCCCCCCCCCCCAACACTGGGTCTGAGGGTCTCCCCTCTCTCCTATGGAAATGGAGCCATCTTTGTCGTTTGGTCTCATTTCTGTCATTTGCACTATCTGGTCGTGGGGCATATACCGAGTGGGAGTACGTATCTTTCTTTTTGGAACATCGAAGTGCCACTGTAGGGGACTCGTCTTCGGTAGTGATCTCTGACTGTGATTCCACCACCTCCATCTCCATTTCTGAGGCAGAGACTTCATAGGCCTTTCTTGGGCTTTTAAAGGGGTAGATTTTCCCCTCTGCAGGGGGTGGGTATGGCGCCAATGGCGTCATGTCCGGTGAAGCAGTCCCCCCTGTGGAGGGTTCCAGATGGCGGAGGTGGTCAACGTGCTTTTTATTATTTTCTCCTGAATTTTTAACTGTGTATGACAATGGTCCCACTTTTCAGAGGACAACTCCACGGATCCAGGGGGAGCCGTCTTCAAAGTCCCCTAGTGGACGGTGTCTGATGGTTTGAAGGTCCTGTCCAATTTATGTCCAACATGGCCCATTCTCTGGGCTTCTTGTTTTCCTTCAATTTCGCCGCCCAGACTTGGAAAAGTCAGGCTAAGCCTGGTCCGAAAGCGATGGCCCATCAATAGTTCCCCTGGGGCTACTCCCATCAAATGGGCATCAATGAGAATTAAGAACATGGAGCCCATAAATGGCCCTGCGCAGTCTGCATGTATTCACACCCAGGGTCTCCTCAGTCATTCCCAGGGGTGCAACGAAGCTGCTGGTGGGACCTCCTGATTTTCCTGGCAGGTTTTCCACTGCTTGACCAGATTTTCAATGTCCAAGTCTATTCCAGGCCACCAGACATAGCTCCTTGCAAGCATTTTCATTTTAGAAATTCCTGGGTGGCCGTTATGCGATTTGTGGAGTTCTAGTCACTGGCTTGTACGCAGGACAACCATCCGGATTCCCCACAAGATAATGCCATCTTCAATGCTCAGCTCTTGATATTTGGTGATATATGGCTTTAAATCCTCCGTAGGACACCCCTGTGGTCCACCACTTCGGACGCTATGACGTAATTTTGCCAACATGGGGCCCTTTAGGGTCCAAGCCTGAATTTGCTTGGCCGACACAGGCAGAGTGTCCATGTTCAAACTCATGATAATTTCATCCATCTTCGGAGAAGGTAGGTTGGTGGGTAGCGGTAGGTTGCTCATGGCATCTGTTGGCGATCAGTCTCCCTGGATGATGTTCTCGGGTATATTCATAAGCATCTAACAGCGTTGGATGCGATCTGATGCAATGGGCGGAATCACCTTGATTTCCGCAAAGAGGCCCAACAAATATTTGTGATCCATCACTATGGGGAAATGCTGACTGTAGACGTACTGGTGGAACCACTTTTTCACCCTGAATACTGTGACCAAACCTTTTTCGATCTGGACATATTTCCTTTCTGCATCCGTCAGGTTTGTGAAGCGGACGTGATTGGATGTTCTGTCCCATTGTCCCAATGGTGCGAAGATACCACTCCTGTCCCACAGGGAGGGGCATCCTAGGTTACGATGAGTGGTCTCAGAAGCTCATAATGGGTCAGTATGTTTGTCAACAGCAATTGCTATCTGACACATGTAAAGGCTTTTTCCTGTGGCATTTGCCACAATGTGGAGATGCCAGCGTTGGACTGGGATAAACACAGTAAGAAGTTTAACAACACCAGGTTAAAGTCCAACAGGTTTACCAACAGGTAAAGTCCAACGCCCACTCACCTGAAGAAGGGGCTTAAGGCTCTGAAAGCTTGTGTGGCTTTTGCTACCAAATAAACCTGTTGGACTTTAACCTGGTGTTGACAAACTTCTTACTGCATTTGCCACAACCATTTCTGATTTTGTTTTAGCAAGACATGGGTCGGTGCCAGCAGGGTCACCAGGTTCGGGATGAATTTCCCATAGTAATTTATGAGACCTAGGACAGACTTCAACTCCATTGCATTCCTTGGAGTTAAAGCCCCTTTTATGGCCTTCACTTTCTCCTTGGCAGGGTGTAACATGGGTAAGATGGCAGGGTGTAACATGGGTAAGATGGGTATAGAGGGATATGGGCCAAATGCAGGCAATTGAGACTCGCTTAGTGGTTTAAAAAAAAGGCAGCATGGATAAGTTGGGCTGAAGGGCCTATTTCCATGCTGTAGACCTCTATGACTCTATGCCACTATGACTCTGTGTAATCCATCCTTGTCAACTCTGTATCCAATGTACGTGACTTCAAGTATCTGGAACATGCATTTTTCCCTTTTTAGCCTGCAGCCTCAGGGAAACTCCATTAGACCTCCTCCAAACTCTCCAAATGTTCCTTTACAGTGGCACCTGAGATTAAAATATCATCCAGATAGACTGTAACTCTGGGAACCCCTTGAAAGATGTTCTCCGTCACCCTTTGAAAAATGGCATGATCTGAAGACACCCCAAAGGTTAAACAAGTATATTCACACAGTCTTTTGTGAGTATTTATGGTGACATACTTCCTGGGTGACACCTCACGCTCCAGTGGGAGGTAGGCATTGCTCATGTCCAATTTGGAAAACATGCGACCTCCAGCCAGCTTCGCATACGTACAAGTCTACTTTGTGTGACACAGGGTATCTGTCTAAGCGGGAGGCTCTGTTAACCGTCAATTTATAATCCCTATAGGGACGGACTGAATTGTCAGGTTTTAAAACTGGGGCCACTGGCATGGCCCATTTGGCAAATTGTACTGGGGGTATAATGCCAAGTTCCACCAGACCTTCCAATTCAGCCTCTATTTTGGCACATAGGGCACAGGGGACTGGTCGTGCCTTGAAGTATTTAGGTCGGGTCTTTGCGTCCATCTAGACCTTGGCCCTGGCACCTTTAATTTTCCCAAGGCCTTCTTGGAACATTTTGGGATAATTCTCAATGACTTTGTATGAATTGCCAGTACCCATGTTAAAGATCTGTTGCCAATCCAGGCAGATCTTTTGCTGCCAGTCCTTTCCCAAATGGCTGGGCCCTGGTCATTGCACCACTATTAGGGGGGTGTTGGATTGTCTGTTGCCATGCATAACTGCGGTTAATAACAATATGTAAGGGCTCCCCGGTGTATGTAACCAATCTAGCCTTGATCTTATGATCTCGTCCTGTCCTGACTTTTGGCAAGACGAGGTGGTAAGATCGGGCAGGAGGTGAAAAATCAGGTTTGAGCCCAGTTTTTCACCTCTCCCAATCTTAGAATCATAGAATCCCTACAGTGCAGAGGGAGGCCATTTGGTCCATCGAGTCTGCACTGACCACAATTCCACCCAGGCCCTAACCCCGTAACCCCACGTATTTACTCTGCTAATCTCCTGACACTAGGGTCAATTTACCATGGCCAATCAACCTAACCCGCATATCTTTGGACTGTGGGAGGAAACCAGAGCACCCGGAGGAAACCCACACAGGCATGGGGAGAATGTGCAAACTCCACAAAGATAGTGACCCAAGGCCGGTATTGAACATGGGGCCCTGACGCTATGAGCCAGCACTGCTAATCACTGTGCCACCATGCCATAGCGGCATTGTTTTGCTGAAGAAATCGATTTAGATTTACATGTCATTAACGAGTCATGGATGTTATTGTTTGGGCTCACTTACCTGAGGAAGGTCTGGAGGAACTTGGCATTATACCCCCAGTACCCCAACCACACCGGCTGAGGTTCTCCCCAACGGGAATCATGTATGGTCCCCACCAATGCCTGTTACCAAGGGAACTCACATGCAATGAGCCTCACAGGGAGATCAATTTGTAATTCCCTATGGAACCCGTGGGCGTTATCACAGTGGAAGAAAATGAAAAGGGAAAAGTGTAAATTTTGGAAATCTTGAAACAAAAATAGAAACTGCTGAAGGCCGCACAATGGAGGCAATCAGCAGAAAAGGTGGGTTACAGTGCTTCATGCGTATGCTTCATCAGAATGTAATGTGAGTGGTGTGGAGGTGCATTAAATATTTGAAGGTGAGCTTTGGCAATATGAATTTCCATCGGTTCATTGATTCCATTGATTCGAACATTGTAAATGTTCACCTACTTCAGTGGAGATAAGGTCATTTAAAATAAACAGGTTAACACCTCTGTTAAGACAGTAGGCAGACCAACTTCATAAAGAATACATTGGGGTTGGAAACCAAAAGGTAAACTGCTGGAAAATCTCAGCAGGTCCGACAGCATCTGTAAGGAGAGAACAGAGCTAACGAGTCCAGGTGATCTTTTGTCAAAGCTAAAAGGCATAGAAAATGGGAGATATTTATACTGTAGGGTGAGGGAATGAAGGATGAGTCATAGCCTCAAAACCAAGGGGGAAAGGCTGCTAATGGCAGTCCATAGAGAGAATAAAAGATGTGAATGGCCAAACGGCAGAGAAGCTGAAATCAGAAGGTAAGCTGTGACAGATGAAGATGTGGGGGGAGGGGGGGAATGGGTGAGAGAGAGAGATAAAATTGAGAAAAAGGGGGGAAGAGGAAGCAAAGGGGGAGAAAAGGTAAGAAAAGGGGGGATAAAATAGAGAGAAGGAGTGGGGGGGAAGCAAAATAAAGAAAGACAATAAAGAAATAAAAGGTCGAGAACAGTTAAAAATTAAATAAAATGAAAACTAAGGGGTTGAGGTGGGGTAGAGCTAATCACCTGAAGTTGTTGAATTTGATGTTGAGACAAAGGGGATGTTGGGGTTAGAATTTGACTTTATGCGATCATGTAAAACAGGTAATAGGGAGTCGCAGGGAGTTATATATCTCTCAAGAGTTTTATCACGATTGACTTTGAACCGAGAGAGATGTAAAATGTGTTCTCAATTTACATTTTATGCTGCTGCACAAAATCAAAATGACCCCCATTATGCGTACATATGCTTACATCTCGGAATGATTTCCAACAACGGTTAACTCGAGGCTCTACCGGTCTCTCAACGCCACGATTGTGTTCAGAATGTTTCAACATAAAAGCGTTTGAGATGATGTTTTGCATTGCCCAGGTGAACCTGTGAGCCTGTTTCTACCTCAATGCTTCTTTGCTTTAGCTACGAATGTGATCTAAATGTAACAATGATAAATTCGAATGAAAGTGTACTGATAGTCCCTTTGACAGCCAAAGTGTGAAACAATATTTCATGATCAACATTCAGATCAATATCTTCACCTCCCCCGGCATCCAGAAAACACTCACAAGGACATGGATGTGAAGGAAGGTCAGCGGATTAATCAGAGATTAGATGCCATCAGGTTTTTACCTAGAAAGTTCTATTCTGTCTGCTGTTAAGTTCCATGAATGACTAAGCAAGCACCCATCTCAGTTCAAAAGGCCCTGTTGTGCATTTTCACTTCTTAGTTGTATACAGTGACGTTGGGGGAAAGGCATGAGTATCCCATCTATCTCACCTGTTCTGTCTGATTGTTAAATGTGGATGCTCCACATTTTTTAAATCCCAATTCCCCGCCTTTATTTTGTGAAGTAAATGTTATGAACCTGAGCTGCCTGCGCATGATCTACGAAAGATGGCAATTTGTGTCAGGAATCTGAGAGCACATCCCACCTTACCTGTTGTCCACGAAATAAGATAACTTGCATTTACATAGCACCTTTCATAACCTCAGTGTTCTCAAAGCACTTGGCAGCCAGTTAGATATTTCTCAGTGCAGTTACTGTTTAAAGACAGCACCCAATATGGCACACAGCATGTTTCCTTTGATTTGCTTTGATTTAGTATTGACACATGTATTAGTATACAGTGAAAAGTATTGTTTCTTGTGCGCTATACAAAGCAAACCATACAGAGAAGGAAAGGAGAGGGTGCAGAATGTTCTGTTACAGTCGTAGCTATGGTGTTTAGAAAGATCAGCTTGACATGATGTAGGTCCACTCAAAAGCCTGGTGGCAGCAGGGAAGAAGCTGTTCTTGAAGCAGTTGGTACGTGTCCTCAGACTTCTGTATTTTTTTTCCGACAGCAGAAGATGGAAGAGAGTATGTTCGGGGTGTGTGGGGTCTTTGATTGTGCTGGCTGCTTTTCCTGGGAAGTGTAGACTGAAGGCAACAGGAAGGGCCCAATTTTACCAATCGGAGCCTAAGGGCGGGATCAGGGCGTAATACGGATCCGAGCCCGGAATCCTCTTTCCAGCGCGCCCATATGTGTTTTTGCCGGCTCCGGTCCGATTCGCGCTGTGGGCGCGGCTCAGCGCTACTGGAACGATTGGAGCGCTGAGCTGCGCATGCGCAGTTCGAAAAAAATCTGAAGCAGCGCGCCCGGGCGCGAAAGAAAAAAGCAGAGAGAGCGGCTCTCTGACACAGACCATCTTGGGGGGGTTGGGGGGGGGGGGGGGGGTGTGAGGTATCATCCTCTGGGGGGGGTGGGACAGAAGGGGGCGTGACCGATCATCCCCTGGGCGGGGAGGTGGGAGGAGACGGGGTGTGACTGATCATCCTCTGGCGGGGGGTTGGTGGGAGGAGAGGGGGTGTGACGTATCATCCTCTGGGGGGGGGTGGGACAGGAGAAGGTGTGACTGACCATCCCCTGGGGGGGGTGGGGTGGGAGGAGACGGGGTGTGACCGATCATCCCCTGGGGTGGGGGGGGGGGGGGGGGGGCGGTGGGAGGAGAGGAGGTGTGACGTATCATCCTCTGGGGGGGGGCTGCGGCCGATCAGTGGGGAGGGAGGGGGCAGGGGTTCCGCTGCCACTCTGCGTTCCGCTGAGGTGAATAATGACAGTCGTGGTGTTTGAAGTATGCGGCCACTCCGGAGAGGAGGGATCCATTCCTCCGGTGGGGAGGAGGGATCGGCCGCAGAGTGGCAGCGGAACCCTCCCGCCCCCTCCCTCCACACCGATCAGCCTCAGAGTGGCAGCGGAACCCCCCAGAGGATGATACATCACACCCCCTCTCCTCCCACCCCCCCACCCCCAGCCATGGTCGGTCACACCCCCTCCCCAGAGGATGATACGTCACACCCCTCTCCTCCTCCCACCCCTCCCCTCCCCCCCCCCCCCCCCCCCCCCCCCCCCCCCCCCCCAGAGGATGACCTGGGTCAGAGAGCCGTTGCAGTCTCTGACCCCGCTCTTCGGAGGCTGCAGCGGCGACTTCGGATTTTTATTTTGCAGGTCGATTAGAGCGCGGATCCGCATCGACCAGAAGACGGTAAAGTGGGATTTGGCGGTAGAGTTGGGCGCGCGGTTCATTAAGTCGATTTAAATGCATGCAAATGCATTTAAATCGTCGGGCCACCCGATTCGGGCATGGGCCGGACCTGCGCCCGAATCGGTTGCCGGCAAAACCACGATCTGCTCGGAATCGAGTGCAGATCGCGGTATAGGCCCGACGCCCAACTTTACCGCGATTTCGCGCCCGGAAACAGGCGCGAGTATTTGGTAAAATCCGGCCCAAAGTGTAGACAGAGGCAGTGGGAAGTGTAGACAGAGGCAGTGGGAAGTGTAGACAGAGGCAGTGGGAAGTGTAGACAGAGGCAGTGGGAAGTGTAGACAGAGGCAGTGGGAAGTGTAGACAGAGGCAGCGGGAAGTGTAGACAGAGGCAGTGGGAAGTGTAGACAGAGGCAGCCGGAAGTGTAGACAGACGCAGTGGGAAGTGTAGACAGAGGCAGTGGGAAGTGTAGACAGAGGCAGTGGGAAGTGTAGACAGAGGCAGCGGGAAGTGTAGACAGAGGCAGTGGGAAGTGTAGACTGAGGCAGTGGGAAGTGTAGACAGAGGCAGTGGGAAGTGTAGACAGAGGCAGCGGGAAGTGTAGACAGAGGCAGTGGGAAGTGTAGACTGAGGCAGTGGGAAGTGTAGACAGAGGCAGTGGGAAGTGTAGACAGAGGCAGTGGGAAGTGTAGACAGAGGCAATGGGAAGTGTAGACAGAGGCAGTGGGAAGTGTAGACAGAGGCAGCGGGAAGTGTAGACAGAGGCAGTGGGAAGTGTAGACTGAGGCAGTGGGAAGTGTAGACAGAGACAACAGGAAGTGTAGACAGAGGCAGCGGGAAGTGTAGACAGAGGCAGTGGGAAATATGGACAGAGGCAGTGGGAAATATGGACAGAGGCAGTGGGAAGTGTAGACAGAGGCAGCGGGAAGTGTAGACAGAGGCAGCGGGAAGTGTAGACAGAGGCAGCGGGAAGTGTAGACAGAGGCAGTGGGAAGTGTAGACAGAGGCAGCGGGAAATATGGACAGAGGCAGTGGGAAGTGTAGACAGAGGCAGTGGGAAGTGTAGACGGAGGCAGTGGGAAGTGTAGACAGAGGCAGTGGGAAGTGTAGACAGAGGCAGCGGGAAATATGGACAGAGGCAGTGGGAAGTGTAGACAGAGGCAGCGGGAAGTGTAGACAGAGGCAATGGGAAGTGTAGACAGAGGCAGTGGGAAGTGTAGACAGAGGCAGTGGGAAGTGTAGACAGAGGCAGTGGGAAGTGTAGACAGAGGCAGTGGGAAGTGTAGACAGAGGCAGTGGGAAGTGTAGACAGAGGCAGTGGGAAGTGTAGACAGAGGCAGTGGGAAGTGTAGACAGAGGCAGCGGGAAGTGTAGACAGAGGCAGCGGGAAATATGGACAGAGGCAGCGGGAAGTGTAGACAGAGGCAGTGGGAAGTGTAGACAGAGGCAGCGGGAAGTGTAGACAGAGGCAGTGGGAAGTGTAGACAGAGGCAGTGGGAAGTGTAGACAGAGACAACAGGAAGTGTAGACAGAGGCAGCGGGAAGTGTAGACAGAGGCAATGGGAAGTGTAGACAGAGGCAGTGGGAAGTGTAGACAGAGGCAGTGGGAAGTGTAGACAGAGGCAGTGGGAAGTGTAGACAGAGGCAGTGGGAAGTGTAGACAGAGGCAGCGGGAAGTGTAGACAGAGGCAGTGGGAAGTGTAGACAGAGGCAGTGGGAAGTGTAGACAGAGGCAGTGGGAAGTGTAGACAGAGGCAGCGGGAAGTGTAGACAGAGGCAGTGGGAAGTGTAGACAGAGGCAGTGGGAAGTGTAGACAGAGGCAGTGGGAAGTGTAGACAGAGGCAGTGGGAAGTGTAGACAGAGGCAGTGGGAAGTGTAGACAGAGGCAGCGGGAAGTGTAGACAGAGGCAGTGGGAAGTGTAGACAGAGGCAGTGGGAAGTGTAGACAGAGGCAGTGGGAAGTGTAGACAGAGGCAGTGGGAAGTGTAGACAGAGGCAGTGGGAAGTGTAGACAGAGGCAGCGGGAAGTGTAGACAGAGGCAGTGGGAAGTGTAGACAGAGGCAGTGGGAAGTGTAGACAGAGGCAGCGGGAAGTGTAGACAGAGGCAGCGGGAAGTGTAGACAGAGGCAGTGGGAAGTGTAGACAGAGGCAGCGGGAAGTGTAGACAGAGGCAATGGGAAGTGTAGACAGAGGCAGTGGGAAGTGTAGACAGAGGCAATGGGAAATATGGACAGAGGCAGCGGGAAGTGTAGACAGAGGCAGTGGGAAGTGTAGACAGAGGCAACAGGAAGTGTAGACAGAGGCAATGGGAAGTGTAGACAGAGGCAGTGGGAAGTGTAGACAGAGGCAGCGGGAAGTGTAGAGAGAGGCAGTGGGAAATATGGACAGAGGCAGCGGGAAGTGTAGACAGAGGCAGTGGGAAGTGTAGACAGAGGCAGCCGGAAGTGTAGACAGGCAGTGTAGACAGTCCACAAACAGCAATGCAATAGATGATGTTCTTCATCAAAGTATTGTCTTGGGATCTCTTTTGCCCACCTGAGAGGGGCCTTTAGTTTAATAATTTATCCAGAAGACATATGAAAATGGATTCCTTTCCTTCACACAAAACCCTGGTAACAGTAGCTGTCTTGTCACAGACCCAGACAGTTGTTAAAGTGGGTAGGAAGGTTCTATTATGTTTTATTCGATCATGGGGTGTGGGCATCACTGGCTGGGCCAGCATTTATTGTCCATCCCTAATAGCCCTTAAACTGGGTGGCTTGCTAGGCTATTTCAGAGGGCAGTCAAGGGTCAACCACATTACTGTGGGTCTAAAGTCAATTGTAAGCCAGACCAGGTAAGGATGGAAGATTTCTTTCCCGAAAGGACGTTAGTGAACCAGATGGGTTTTTACAACAATCAACAATGGTTTCATGGTCATCATTCGACTTTTTATTCCAGATTTTTACTGAATTCAAATGTTATCAACTGCCGTGGTTGGATTCAAACCTGGGTCCCCAGAGCATTACCCTGGGTCACTGGATTACTAGCCTAATGACAATACCACAACACCACTGCCTCCTCTCCTATTCCTCTTGGTTGAAAGGTCTATAAACAGGGTCATGGATTTAGAAGGAGGTTCAAGGGGAAAAAGCTTTCACCCAGAGATAGGGGTCTGGAACTCATTGCTTGAAAGGGTGACAGAGACAGAAACTTCAGATCATTTAAAAAGCACTTGGAGTTGAAGTGCCTTAATCTGCATGGCCAAGGAATAAGATCTGGAACGTGGAGAGGATGTTTCCACAAGTAGGAAAAACTAGAACCAGAGGGCACAACCTCAGGCTGAAGGGACGATTCTTTAAAACAGAGATGAGGAGGAATTTCTTCAGCCAGAGAGTAGTGAATCTGTGAATCTGTGCTGCAGAAGGTTGTGGAGGCCGGGTCATTAAGTGTCTTTAAGACAGAGATAGATAGGTTCTTGATTAATAAAGCATCGACACCGCAAACTGCCGGCTCCAAGTGGAGAGGATCTTAAAATTCTTCATGGTTCCTAGCAGATTCTTAATTCCAGATATTTTTTATTGAATTCAAATTCCACCATCTGCCACGGCATGATTCGAATCTGGGTCCCCCCCCCCCGAACATTAGCTGAATTTCTGGATTAATAGTCTAGTGATAATACCACTAGGCCATCGCCTCCCCATATGAGGATTACATATTGGCCGGGACCCCCTGCTGTTCCTGAAAGGTGCGTCATGGGGTCTTTTCCATCCACCTGAGAGAGCTTTAGTTTTACATCTTTTCCAACAGGGATTTTATAAATGGGCCTCTTCCAATCACAAATCTATGACTGGACTGGGTCCTGGTAACCGTAACTGACCAGTCACAGACCTTGGCAGCAGAGCTGAGACCATTCTAATCAGATTAGAGATCGAATTCAGAATGGTGAGGAGAGATAAGTGACATTAATATTGTCTCCACAACAGAAATTTGTATTTGGAGGTTGCAATGCTAGTTTGAGGCAAGTCTTCCTTGTTTTATCTGAAATTGTCATCTTCCAAATTTGGCATGTCAGCTACAACTCTCACCAACTTTTACAGATGCACCATAGAAAGCATTCTTTCTAATTGTGTCACAGCTTGGTATGGCTCCTGTCTGCCCAAGACCGCAAGGAACTACAAAAGGTCGTGAATGTGGCCCAATCCATCACGCGAACCAGCCTCCCATCCATTGACTCTGTCTACACTTCCCTCTGCCTCGGCAAAGCAGCCAGCCTAATTAAGGACCCCACGCACCCCGGATATTCTCTCTTCCACCTTCTTCCTTCAGGAAAAAGATACAAAAGTCTGAGGCCACATACCAAGAACAGCTTCTTCCCTGCTGCTGTCAGACTTTTGAATAGACTTACCTTGCATTAAGTTGATCTTTCTCTATACCCTAGCTATGACCGTAACACTACATTCTCCACTCTCTCGTTTCCTTCTCTATGAATGGTATACTTTGTACAGCGCGCAAGAAACAATACTTTTCACTGTAGGTTAATACATGTGACAATAATAAATCAAATCAAATCAAAATCAAATTAATTCAATTCAGATTGAGGCGTCCAATTGGAGGAACTCAAAGGGTGGTTAAGTGACTCATGAGGAGTAAGAGACAAAAACATCCTGTTTTACTCGATTATGTTTGTTAAAGTTATTTATACTTTGCACTTCTCTTTCTTCAGCCATTGCATGAAATATTATAAAATGGAACAGCGTTTGATTAATTCTAATGATCTTCCTGAGTACCAGCCTGGGATAATTGAATGGGAGATATATAAGCAGGTTGCTACTGTTATCTTTTAGTGCTCCATTTTGTTACTACCTTGGGACAGATGGCGTAAAATTGATCAGATACTGTATTTCTATCTAGTTTGCTGGGTAACTATTCTAGTTTAAAATATTGGAAATGATAGCAGAGTGGCTGTGTTATGAGATTAGTGGTTCAGAGGACTGGGCCGTCCTAGAACATATGCTGCAATCTTACCAGCGTCCCACCACCTCCCCACCGCCTCCCCCCCCCTGCCCCCCACCCCCATCCTCACTACCACCACCATCCCTCTTTGCAATTTTGCCAGTGGCTGGGGGTGTGCCAGGAGACCCACTGGCTCATGGGCCAATTGAGGCCCTTAGTTAACCAAATCATGGCCACTTAAACGCCTCACCCACTACTGCTGGGATTTTATCAGCAGTGGGGGAGGTCGGTGTCAACTATCCAGCCCACGCAGTGAAATCTGGTGACTGGTGGCCGGGCAGGGGTGATTCCCCCTTTTTGAGACCCCTGTCCCAACAGAGATCTGCCCAGGTATTCTCTTTCTACATTAGATAAGTGTGAGGTGATTCATTTTGCTGAATCAAATTGGGGCAGGACTTACTCAGTTAATGGTAGGGCGTTGGGGAGAGTTATAGAACAAAAAGATCTAGAGGTACAGGTTCATACCTCCTTGAAAGTGGAATCACAGGGGGACAGGATCATGAAGAAGGCATTCAGCATGCTTGGTTTCATTGGTCAGAACATTGAATACAGGAGTTGGGACGTCTTGTTGAAGTTGTACAAGACATTGGTAAGGCCACACTTGGAATACTGTGCACAATTCTGCTCATCCTATCATAGAAAGGATATTATTAAACTAGAAAGAGTGCAAAAAAGATTTACGAGGATGCTATTGGGACTTGATGGTTTGAGTTATAAGGAGAGGCTGGATAGACTGGGACTTTTCTCTCTGAAGCGTAGGAGGCTGAGGGGTGATCTTAGAGAGGTCTATAAAATAATGAGGGGCATAGATCAGCTAGATAGTCAACATCTTTTCCCAAAGGTAGGGGAGTCTAAAACTAGAGGGCATGGGTTTAAGGTGAGAGGGGAGAGATAAAATTGGGTCCAGAGGGGCAATATTTTTCACTCAGAGTACCTGCAATGAGCTGCCAGAGGTAATAGTAGAGGTGTGTACAATTTTGTCTTTTAAAAAACATTTAGACAGTTACATGGGTAAGATGGATATAGAGGATATGGGCCAAACGCAGACAATTGGACAAGTTGGGCTGAAGAGCCTATTTCCATGCTGTAAACCTCTATGACTCTACTTCTCCACTGGTGGCTTGCCCATCCCAATTCCCAGTCAGGTCCTACAAGCCTGCTGCCGGCGAGACTTGCACTCACCATCAGGTTTGTTTCTATCGTCTCGCTCTGGGACTGGCTACAGTCCCAGCAGTGGTCGCTACTCCCAGTGTCACTGCTGGGGCCACAGAGCTTCCAACCACTTGATTAGCCGGCCGCTCTCGGTCGCACAACATCTCCCCAGTGGGAGTGGAAACGCATGTCAGCTAATTAACAGCGCGACGATTGTTAGATTTCTGCGGTGCAGGTCAACCCAAGAGCTGCCCCCAGCATAGATTTAAGCCCATGAGTTTAAATCTCACCACAGCAGCTGAATTTAATAAATTAAATAAATCTGTAATGGGAAACCAGTCCCAATAATGGTGACCATATCGTCACCAGATTGTCTTTAAAACATATTTCATTTATTGATGTTCTTTAGCGAAGGAAAGTTGCTATTCTTACTCAGTCTGGTCCATATGTGACTCCAGACCCACTGCAGTGTGAGTGACTTTTAATTGCCCTCTGAAATGACCGAGCAAACCATTCAGTTGTCAAGAAGTTGGTTTCCCAGCACTTTCTCAAGGGCAATAAGAGCTGGGCAATAAATGCCCGTAGCATTCACACATGAATGGAGAGAAGATTCATGGCGTGAAATCTGAGCTGTATTTAAAGTTTATTTATTAGTCACAAGTAGGCTTACATTAACACTGCAATGAAGTTACTGTGTAAAATCCCTGAGTCGCCACACTCCGGTGCCTGTTCGGGTACACTGGGGGAGAGTTTAGCATGGCCAATTCACCTAACCTGCACATCCTTGGACTGTGGGAGGAAACCAGAGCACCCGGAGGAAACCCACGCAGACACAGGGAAAATGTGCAAACTCCACACAGACAGTGATCCAAGCCGGGAATCGAACCCCAGTCCAAGATGACATGACAAGTAGATTGTACAATATCTGATACATACTTCAATATAAACATTTATATGATGCCCCCCTCCTGCTCCCCCCCCCACCCCTCCGTCATTGTGCAGTGTGGAGTCAGCGACTTTCCAAAGCCTCCGATAAGCAACTGTTCAGCATCAACAGGCTCACAGCTGGAATTCTCCAATGTCAAACACCCTGCCACTGCTGGTAGCAAGAACGGAGAATTTGGCGCTCGGCCAAATCTCCATTCACTGCAGCGGGCCGGGAGAATCACAGCTGTGGGCGAGGTCGGAGAATACGGCCCCACATCTCTACAGAGAACCTGCCGTCCGTTCTACAGAATGGTCTGACGGCAACTGCAAGGTAATTTTGTGAGGTTTTGCCATCTGCTAAAACTACTCTATCGATTCCAATGGTCGTTCAAAAGTTCCCTTCCCATTATTGTAACAGTGGCACTAACTCATTGACCTCAAACGTCAACATCTTCACCATCCAAATCTTCATTGAAAACATTTACGGATCTGGACATGATCAAAACAACCAGTGTAGGTTAGTGCAGCACAAATAACAGGGAGAAGCACATTCCATGTAAACACATCAACTTTTACAGATGTACCACAGAATGCATCCTTTCTGGATGTAGCACAGCTTGGTATGGCTTCTGCTCTGACCAAGACCGCAAGAAATAATAAAGCGTATGAACATACCTCAGTCAATCACACAAACCAGCCTCCCATCCATTGACTCTGTCCCGCTGTCTTGGAAAAGCAGCCAATGTTAGCAAGGACCTCGCGCACCCCAGACATACTCTCTCCCACCTTCTTCCAGCTATGTGCATTTTATGGAGATTGGTGTAACATTCTGCCAGTCTCCTGCATGGCATATAAATAGTCGCAAGAGTAGCCCATTGAGCCTGCTTCACCATTCAATAAGATTATGCCTGACCATTACCATCTACTCCACTTTCCTGCCCTCTTCTCTGAATTCCCTCAGTGTTCAAAAATCTAGTGATCTCAGTCTTGAATATACTCATCGACCGAGTGACCATAGGCTTCTGGAATAAAGGATTCCAAAGATTAACAATCCTTCTGAGTGATGAAATATCTCAGTCCAAAACGGTAGGACTCTTTAGGATTGGAAGTGGGTACGAAGAATAACCAGCTATTTTTAAATGCTTTGCTTGGCTGCAATATTGGACATTAATCTGTACCCCTGAACTCAGAGAGCAAGAGTTTGTACCATGACTGGTAAACTGGACTGTGATCCCAGAATGGCCAGGTTGTATCACAGCTTGGTGTGACTCCTGCTCTGACCAGGACCGCAAGACACTACAAAGGGCTGTGAACGTAGCCCAGTCCATCATGCAAACCAGCCTCCCATCCATTGACTCTGTCTACACTTCCCGCTGCCTCGGCAAAGCAGCCAGCATAATTAAAGACTCCCTCGCACCCCGGACATCAGGAAAAAGATACAAAAGTTTGAGGTCACGTATGAACCAACTCAAGAACATCTTCTTTCCTGCTGCCATCAGACTTTTGAATGGACCTACCTCACACTACGTTGATCTTTCTCTACACTCTAAATTCTCACACATTCTGTACCCCTCCTTTTCTACTCCCCTCTGTGCTCTATGAACGGTATGCTATGTCTGTATAGCACGCAAGAAACAATACTTTCCACTGTATATCAATACAGACGACAATAATAAATCAAATCAAATCAAAAGTAGACACACACCCCATGATTTAAAACTAACCTGCCAATTCTATCAGACACCCTCACTCACAAGCATCCTGTAAAATTGGATGGTCTTAAAATCCAAACCTTTCCCATAAGATGGATTAGGTTCAAATCAAAGTAATAAATGTGAATATTTATGTAAATTATTAGCTAAGCCTCAGCTGCTAAGGTGTCATTAAAATGGAAGATACAACTTATTAGTAGAAATAAATAGAATACATAGAAACGGAAAGATAAGAAAAGGCCATTTGACCCCTCTCATTTGCCCTGAATATTCCTAATTATCTCTTGAAATGTAGGAGTGTCATTAAATAAATATCACTTTGGTTTTTTTTGGAAATGATCATTAAAAGTTTAAGTTTATTTATTGGTGTCACAAGTAGGCTTACATTAACACTGCAATGAAGTTACTGTGAAAATCCCATAGTCGCTACACTCCTGCACCTGTTCGGGTACATAGAGGGAGAATTTAGCATGGCCAATACACCTAACCAGCACGTCTTTCGGACTGTGGGAGGAAACCAGAACAACCGGAGGAAACCCATGCAGATACGAGGAGAACAGTGGTTAGCACTGCTGCCTCACAGCATCAGGGACCCTGGTTCGATTCCTGGCTTGGGTCACAGCATGTGTGGAGTTTGCACATTCTCCCTGTGTCTGTATGGGTTTCCTCCGGGTGCTCCGGTTTCCTCCCACAGTCCAAAGATGTGCTGGTTGGGTGCATTGGTCGTGATAAATTCTCCCTCAGTGTACCCGAACAGGTGCCAAGTGTGGCGACTGGGGGATTTTCACAGTAACTTAATTGCAGTGTGAATGTAAGCCTACTTGTGACTAATAAGCAAACTTTAACTTTAGAACGTTCAGAGTCCGCACAGACAGTGACCCAAGCCAGGAGTCGAATCTGGGTCCCGGTGAGGCAGCAGTGCTAACCAAAGTCCCACATAAGAGATTATCGTGCAAGATTAAAGTGCATGGGATTGGGGGAAGTTTATTGAGATGGATAGAAAACTGGTTGGCAGAGAGGACACAATGAATAGGTACTTTTCAAATTGGCAGGCAGTAACTAGTGGGGTGCCACAGAGATCGGTGCTGGGACCCCAGTTATTCACAATATATATTAATGATTTGGATGAGGGAACAAAATGTAACATCTCAAAGTTTGCAGATGATACCAAGTTAGGTGGGAGGGTGAACTGTCCCGGGTTCGATTCCCGGCTCAGGTCACTGTCTGTGTGGAGTTTGCACATTCTCCTCGTGTCTGCGTGGGTTTCCTCCGGGTGCTCCGGTTTCCTCCCACAGTCCAAAGATGTGCGGGTTATGTTGATTGGCCAGGTTAAAAATTGCCCCTTAGAGTCCTGGGATGTGTAGGTTAGAGGGATTAGCGGGTAAATATGTGGGGGTAGGGCCTGGGTGGGATTGTGGTCGGTGCAGACTCGATGGGCCGAATGGCCTCCTTCTGCACTGTAGGGTTTCTATGATTTCTATGATTTCTATGAGGATGCAGAGATCCTTCAGAATGATCTGGACAGGTTGAGTGAGTGGGCAAATCAATGGTAGGTGCAGTATAATTTGGATAAATGTGAGGTTATTCACTTGGGAAGCAAAAACAAGAAGGCAGATTACTCTCTGAATGGCTGTAAATTGAGAGAGAGGAGTGTGCAGCAGGACCTGAGTGGCCTTGTGCACCAGTCGCTGAAGATAAGCATGCAGGTACAGCAGGAGGTAAAGAAGGCAAAGATATGTTGGCCTTCATTGCGAGAGCTTTCGAGTACAGGAGCAGGGGTGAGTTGTTACGATGATACAGAGCCTTGGTGAGGCCACACCCAGAGTATTGTGTGCAGTTTTGGTCTCCTTTTCTGAGGAAGGATATTCTTGCTCTCAAGGGAGCGCGGCGAAGGTTTATCAGACTGATTCCAGGGATGGCGGGACTGATGTATGAGGAGCGATTGACTAGGTTAGGATTGTTTTCGCTGGAGTTCAGACGAATGAGGGGGGGGATCTCAAAGAGACTTATAACATTCTAATAGGACTAGACAGGGTAGATGCAGGGAGGATGTTCCCAATGGTGGGGGAGTCCAGAACCAGGAGTCATAGTCTGAGGATTCAGGATAGACCGTTTAGGAGGGAGGTGAGGAGACATTTCTTCACCCAAAGAGTGGTGAACCTGTGGAATTCATTACCACAGGTAGTATTCAAGAGGCGGCTGGATATAGCACTTGGGGTGAATGGGATCAAAGGTTACGGGGAGAAAGCAAGATTAGGCTATTGAGTTGGACGATCAGCCATGGTCGTAATGAATGGTGGAGCAGGCTGGAGGGACAAAATGGCCTCCTCCTGCTCCTATCTTCTATGTTTCTATGTGTTGCCAAAAACCCCTGTAAGTGTTGCTCAGGCAGAAAGATTTGGAACTGCTGTCACTTAGAGAATTCCCTCATGCAGCCACTAAATATTATTTGGTTCCATGGCAAAACAACTTGGATAATCCATTCGGATTACGTCCAATTTGAATTGTGAATCACTCTATCCTGCCTATTTGTATTCCTGATACTCCAGCTACAAATTGATTAAAAAATATATATTCATGGGGTTAAAAAAAAGATTCAGTTTTCAGTATAGGAAATCTTTAGCCTGTGTCTACTGTAAAGCATGGACAAGGATGGACCCATTTCCAACTGGTGAAATGCATGTTGTGAAGATTTTTGTAGATCTTTGAGATCAACGTATTTTCACAAGTAGCTGATTTTTCAAAGCGGAAATTGGCCACAAAAGCCTGTAATTTTCAGAAAGCACTTTCAGGGTGGTGATTGCTGGCGGAACCTATGATTTTGTGGAAACGCGCTAATTTTAAGGACGGATAATTTAAATTCCTCTTGAGGTCGAGCAGGACATTGCATCTCTTCCACGCTGCAGCTCAATATGTTTGCATTTCTGTGTTGTTGCGGAACTGCAGAATTTTTCCAGCTTTTTTTCTAATTATTGGGGTCTGAAAGGTTAAAGTCAGCAGTGATTGTAGTGAAACTGTAACGTTATAATTATAAAGTTGCTGCAGTGGTGATTATCTGATGCTTCCCTGTAGGAAAAGCAATTATTTATGACTGGGGAAGTATTCTCCTTGACAACTCCTGCATGTTCTGGCACTGTGAAATAATATAACACTAAAAAGGACCCATAACCATCACTGGAAAATGTCTAAATTTAATTCTGGCTTCTTGAATTTAACAGAAATCAAGGTCGACAGCTGATTGTTAGAATGTGCAGGAGGATGGGGGAGTAGGAAGGTCATTGTAGTGACTTTAATGGGTAATGAATGTTGACTTCCCATTAAGCAACAAGAGAAATATGAAAGATCAACAAGACAAAGTAGAATTATCATCATTTTCTCTGCTCTTTTTAATCCTCTTTGCCAGATGCTGCTTAAACTTTGCTCTGTATTTTGCACTTAATAAATCTAACAAAATAGACTCCTCCTGGGACTGAAATGTTTTGGTGATGTTTCTCAAAGGCAACATCCCTTCCTTGTTTAAAGTCTGCCTGTAGCACTGAACCAATTGTGGGCACCGTAGCACAGTGGTTAGCCCTGCTGTCTCACAGCGCCAGGGAGCCGAGTTTGAATCCTGGTTTGGGTCATTATCTGTATGGGTTTCCTCCAGGTGCTCTGGTTTCCTCCAAAAGTGTGAAGTAAAATTTATTTATTCGTCACAAGTAAGGCTTACATTAACACTGCAATGAAGTTGTTGTGAAATTCCCCTGGTCGCCGCAGTCTGGCAACTGTTCGGGTCAGTGCACCTAACCAGCATGTCTTTCAGACTGTGGGAGGAAACCGGAGCACCCGGAGGAAACCCACGCAGACACAGGGAGAACATACAACAAAGAACAAAGAACAATACAGCACAGAAACAGGCCCTTCGGCCCTCCATGCCCGCGCCGCTCCCTGGTCCAAACTAGACCATTCTTTTGTATCCCTCCATTCCCACTCCGTTCATATGGCTGTCTAGATAAGTCTTAAACGTTCCCAGTGCGTCCGCCTCCACCACCTTGCCTGGCAGCGCATTCCAGGCCCCCACCACCCTCTGTGTAAAATATGTCCTTCTGATATCTGTGTTAAACCTCCCCCCCTTCACCTTGAACCTATGACCCCTCGTGAATGTCACCACCGACCTGGGGAAAAGCTTCCCACCGTTCACCCTATCTATGCCTTTCATAATTTTATACAAATTCCACACTGACTGTGACCCAAACCAGCAATCGAATCCGGGTCCCTGGTGCTGTGAAGCAGCATTGCTAACCACTGTGCCACCATGACACGCTGGTTAGGTGCATTGGCCATGCTAAATTCTCCCTCAGTGTACCCGAACAGGTGCCGGAGTGTGGCAGCTGGGGGATTTTCACGGTAACTTTATTGCAGTGTTAATGTGAATCTACTTCTGACACTAATAAATAAACTTTAAAACAATATGTATCTAGATTCACCACTCCAGAAGGACCTCAGATTAAATATTGAACAGATTAGTTTTGTAGTAGTCAACCAAGATGCCAGATTTAATCTCTGCAGATGATATTTGTCATCTCTGTTGCATATGTGTGATGATTCAGGAAGCCCGACTGGAAAGGAACATTGGTTATTACAGAATGCAAAATAAGACCACTACCGTGTTGTACACACACTGGCCCCTGCCTGGGACTACAGTTCAGCAGGCTCAGTTCTGGGCCTGCCTTGTAAAAATCTAGGATAAGGAGTTCCAGCTGGGTAGGCCACAGCCTGTCACCAGGGGGCCTCATACTCAACGAACCCCATAGGGAAATCAATCAGTGATTTCCCCATGGACCTCATGGGGATTATCACAACATGCAAACATATAAACTACTGTGGTGATTGTTCCCTTAAGGCTAACACAGCAAAATAATGGTCACATGGCCTGGGTGACCAATCGGGATTCAGAGTGTGGAATCACCCCACAGTGAGAAAGGCTCCCTGGCAGAGACAGCTAGCTACAGCCATGAGGCTGCTGCATAATTCTTATTAATAAATCCTTCTTGTGTTCACTAATGAAATCTGTGAAAATGCATCTTTACATCTGGCGATGAGGATAAATTATTCTGACACTTCCTCTGGTGTGATTCTTGTGAGTCTCCTGCTTCAGCCGAAGTTGTAACAGGGCAGAAGATGTATCGACCCCTATCTTGAGGCTACTAGCATTTTGTTCATGTTGATTTGTTTCAATTGCAATCGGCCTCAGTGGATCAGAGTTTGAAGGCTGGGAGTGTGAAAGCATAGAGTTGGAGTAATTGCACAGGTTAGGTGGGGTGGAGGTGGAGGGAGCCAGAGGTGGGGTGTGGGCGTGGCCACAGGCAGTGGGTTAAAGGGGAAGTGTGGCAATGAAGAACAAGAACTGGGGAAGCAAGTGATTGGAGGTCAGCAGGAACAGGTTGATGGGTACCTGGACTTTGTCCATGGCAAGATATGACCTGCAGTATTCTGAATCAGTTGGAGCTTGGAAGATGTAGGAACAGGAATAGATCATTCAGCCACATGATCCTGTTCCCTCATGTAATAGGGATGACCTGTATTCTTAATTCATCTACCTACCCTGGAACCACATCCCTGAATCCCACTCATTGTCAAATAATCATCTTAGATTTAAAATTATAAATTGAGCGAGCATCTGCTGCTTTTTTGTGTCTGAGAGTTCTGCACTTCTTCCACCATTAAAATACGGACACATGGGATTTGTGGGTGATTTTGTGGTTTGGATCAGGAATTGGCTAGCTGTAAGAAAACAGAGGGCGGTGGTTGATGGGAAATATTCATCCTGGAGTTCAGTTACTAGTGGTGTACCGCAAGGATCTGTTTTGGGGCCACTGCTGTTTGTCATTTTTATAAATGACCTGGATGAGGGGGTAGAAGGATGGATTAGTAAATTTGCGGATGACACTAAAGTCGGTGGAGTTGTAGACAGTGCAGAGGGAAGTGGCAGGTTACAGAGGGACATAGATAAGCTGCAGAGCTGGGCTGAGAGGTGGCAAATGGAGTTTAATGCGGAAAAGTGTGAGGTGATTCACTTTGGAAAGAGTAACAGGAATACAGAGTACTGGGCTAATGGTAAGATACTTGGTAGTGTGGATGAACAGAGGGATCTGGGTGTCCATGTGCATAGATCCTGAAAGTTGGCACCCAGGTTGATAGGGTTGTTAAGAAGCTTACGGTGTGTTAGCTTTTATTGGTAGAGGGATTGAGTTTCGGAGCCATGAGGTCATGCTGCAACTGTACAAAACTCTGGTGCGGCCGCACTTGGAGTATTGCGTACAGTTCTGGTTGTGTTATAGGAAAGATGTGGAAGCGTTGGAAAGGGTGCAGAGGAGATTTACCAGGATGTTGCCTGGTATAGTGGGAAGATCGTATGAGGAAAGGCTGAGGGACTTGAGGTTGTTTTTGTTAGAAGAAGGTTAAGAGGTGACTTAATAGAGGCACACAAGATGATCAGAGGGCGGCACGGTAGCACAGTGGTTAGCACTGCTGCTTCACAGCTCCAGGGACCTGGGTTCGATTCCCGGCTTGGGTCACTGTCTGTGTGGAGTTTGCACATTCTCCTCGTGTCTGCGTGGGTTTCCTCCGGGTGCTCCGGTTTCCTCCCACAGTCCAAAGATGTGCGGGTTAGGTTGATTGGCCATGCTAAAATTGCCCCTTATTGTCTTGAGATGGGTAGGTTAGAGGGATTAGCAGGTAATTATGTAGGGATATGGGAGTAGGGCCTGGGTGGGACTGTGGTCGGTGTAGACTCGATGGGCCGAATGGCCTCTTTCTACACTGTAGGGATTCTATGATTTCTATGATTTCTATGATTAGATAGGGTGGAAAGTGAGAGCCTTTTTCCTCGGATGGTGATGGCTAACAGGAGGGGACATAGCTTTAAATTGAGAGGTGAGAGATATAGGACAGATGTTAGAGGTAGTTTCTTTACTCAGAGAATAGTAAGGGCGTGGAATGCCCTGCCTGCAGCAGTAGTGGACTGGCCAACATAAAGAGCATTCAAATGGTTATTAGATAAACATATGGATGATATTGGAATAGTGTAGATTAGAGGGGCTTTAGATTGGTTTCACTGGTCGGCGCAACATCGAGGGCCGAAGGGCCTGTACTGTGCTGTAATATTCTATGTTCTATGTTCTATTTATTTTATTCATTCGAGGGACATGGGCGCTGCTGGTTTGCCAGCATTTATTGCCCGTCCCTCGTTGCCCTTGGAGGGCATTTGAGAGTCAACCACGTTGCTGTGTCTCTGGAGTCACATGTAGGCCAGACCAGGTAAGGATGGCAGATTTCCTTCCCTGAAGGACATAAGTGAACCGGATGGTTTTTTTTTCTGACAATCGACAATGGTTTCCTGGTCATCAGTAGATTCTTAATTCAGATTTTTTTATTGAATTCAAATTCCTCCCTCTGCCGTGGCAGGATTCAAATCCAGGTCCCCAGACCATTAGCTGAGTTTCTGGATTAATAGTCTCGCGATAATATCACTAGGCCATCGCCTCTCCTTTTGTGGAAATATATTTCCTACCTTCTCTCCCGAAAGTCCTGACTTTGGTTCTAAGGTTATGTTCCCTTGTTCTAGACTCACTCCATCCATCTCTATTTACTTCTCATTCCCTCACAAATGTCCAAAAAAGTCTCAATCAAATCATGCCTTACCTGACAATGTTACGTAATTGGAGTTCCTTACCACAGATATATTTTTGGTCTTGGCATCTCGACGGTCTCCTTTGGCGAGAACTTTGCTCCCAATGTCCCAGTCTGGGCTTTAACTTTTCCCAACTTTCCAAATAATTTGTAACTGGTCTAGGGACTGAGTGAAGGATCCTGGCACACAGACTTTAGTCTCTCACGAACTCCCTTAGCTTTGGATGGTGACAGTTAAACACTGCACTAGGCCATGATTTAGGCTCAACTGCCAAACAAATATATAGAAGAGAGCGAGAATAAGTAAAAGAGGAGCAGTGAAACACTCTGGATTTTTACAGCCGGTTTTAATCTTAATTTTCTCCTTGAGTAAGTAAAAAAAAAACAAACAGTGATGGCTTGCTGCGCTCACATTATTGGCCCACATTTTGCTGTAGTAATGGCAAAACTTTCAGCACTGATCGTCATTATTGGGTAAATCATAAAGTAACATCTGACATCCACATATGTGCAATTAAATGCAGAAATCAGCAAGTTGTTTTCCAAGTCACCATGCTCCTCCACAAACTATGGAGGGAATTCTTTCATCCTGCCCGCCATGAGAATCGTAATGGGTGGGGGGCGGGGGGGGGGGGGGGAGGGGGCGGGGGGGGGGGGGGGGGGGGGGGGGGGGGCAGACCACGCAAAGGTCCACCGACCTCAGGCAGTATTCTCCAGTTTTGGGGCGAGCGTGGCTGGAGAATCCGATGGGATCATTGATAAATTCAGACTTAAACCCCAGGGAAGATGGACAAATGTAACACCAGTTGTTTACCAAACATGCCAGAAAATATACTTTTCCATTCAATTGTAAGATCACTTTTAATGACATGATATGCCTTAACTTTAATTATTTCTAAATAACCTCTCTGACTCTGAAAATTAGTGAGATATGCCAAAATCTTACTCCTGTTCACGCCGATGGGATCTTACATTCCTGCTGATGACACCCCCCATGGAGTGGGAGAAAAATCCCACCCATAGAGTCTCATTCCTTCAGCTTTTAATTATTGTTGGAGATTTGTGAAAAATAAAAAATATGGAGATTAGCTGTAGTCCATGAGGGACCATAAACATTGCTCTGTGTTAGGGAAAACAAGTTCTTATATAACTTGCAGGGCACTGCTTAATATTGAACGTGTTCCAGACCGCCATGAATTATCACAGCTGAAAGAGGGATTGAATCCTGGGAGTTGGCATCATTTTGCACTGTATTTTAACCATTTAGCCAAATGAGCTAACTGAGTCCCACAAAAATTTAAAATTATTGAAGTTAATTTATTAGCGTCACAAGTAAGTTTGTATTAACACTGCAATGAAGTTACTGTGAAAATCCCTTGGTCGCCACACGCCGGTGCCTATTTGAGTACACTGAGGGAGAATTTAGCATGACCAATGCACCTAACCAGCACGTCTTTTGGACTGTGGGAGTTAAACCGGAGCACCCGGAGGAAACCCATGCAGACACGGGGAGAAGATGTAGACTCCGCCCAGACAGTGACCCAAGCTGGGAATTGAAGCTGAGTCTCTGGCACAGTGAGCCAGCACTGGCAATGTTTCACTGTGGCGCCCTATTTAATTCTTTCTATCTGTATCTATTTTTTTTATCTCTCTCTTAATCCCATTTTTCTTTCCCTCTTTTAATATTATGTTATATACAAAATTTTACACTGAATTAATTATTCTGTCAGTTTCTGATTTAGACTTTGCCAACAAAACTGACAAAACTTCGGGCGGAGGGGGGCTTCGGATTATGGGGGGCTAGGTCTGGGGGCTGGCGATATCCAGCCAGGTGGGGTCGGGGCCGGCGATACCTGCTGGGAGGGAGGGGTAGGAGCAGGAGACTGGCAGGTCAGCGATCAGGTGGGGGGCAGTATATTAAGAGATCGGCACATGCCCAATGGTCCCTTGACAGTCTGATGCTAGCCTCTCAAGCAGGATTGGCCCCGTCTCCCCCCACCAGGGTGAATCACCTAATGGCCTCTGCGTTGCACAGAGTGTCGGAAATCCCTTTAACTAAGCTCACCTGAATAGGTAGATGCTGGCATTCATCCCAGTTTGACAATGTAACCCTGAAGTCTCATAGAATTACATTCAATCTATAGCACAGAAACAGGCCATTTGCCTCAACAGGTCTATGCAATCTGCTTCAGCTATTTTTGTCCACCCCATCAGAATTTTAACATTTCTATTGAATTACCCCTGAATCCACTTTATTCTAATAAAAAAACAGTCAATTTTTCAAGTTCCCAATGAGTGGGAACATGGGAGGATTTCCCACTCATTGGGCATTTAGAATCTTTTTGGGAAAATTGCACCCAGGATGTCTCGTCCACATTTGGATTCTTGAGATGGTTCATGTTTCATCCATTAATGCATTTACCCCCCCCCTCCAGGTTTCAGGGTCCTTTGTCCCCTCAGACGGATCATCTCCACTGGCCAGGGCTTTATCTCAGATATGTAAAGGGTCCTTTATGCATTTTCTTAGAATTTGATTTCTATAGTCAAAGGCACATGGCTGCACCCTCTCCTTTCCTTCTCTACGAACAGTATGCTTTGTCTGTATAGGGTGAATGAAACAATACTTTTCATTGTATCCCAATACATGTGACAATAATATATCAAATCAAATCAAACATGCACATCTTTTTAGTGATAACAAGTTTTCTGAAGGCTAGAAATCCCTTTTGTGTGAGCCATAACCAGTCATGGCTTCAGTCAGTACAAAGTTTTTGTCCATTATATTTAGTTGGGATGATATAGATGTAGATACTGGCGGAATTTCTCGGCCATCCTCGCTGGCGGGACCATTAGTCCTGCCGATGGCAAACCCCCGCCATGGATTTCCCGGCAGTGAGGGATGCATAGAATGGGAAACCCTGTTGACAGCAATGGGATCAGAAGATCCTGTCACCAGCCAATGGCAGGCCGCTTCTGCGACCGCAAAACATGCTGTGGGGGTGTGGAAAATCCTGGCCATTATATATATATTCTCCTTTCATGTCAGCTTGTCATGACACAGCACCTTGAATGGCTAAGGCCATAAAAGAACTAATGAAATATAAATGTTTTATAAGAGTTTTTGGACAAACCGTACGAAGCTTCTAGATGGAGTAATGTACAAATTTGATCCCCATGCTGCAGGAAGGATGCTGAGATATCTGAGATGGGCTACAGCACAGATTCGTAAGGATGCTGTCTGGATTGAAGAAATATAAAGAAAATAACTTTTTATTTGAATAAAGTGGATTAAGGGGTAATTCAATAGAAATGTTAAAATTCTGATGCTGTGGGCCAAAATAGCTGAAGCATATTGCATAGACCTGTTGAGGCAAATGGCCTGTTTCTGTGCTATAGATTCAATGTAATTCTATGAGACTTCAGTGTTACCTTGTCAAACTGGGATGAATGCCAGCATCTACCTATTCAGTAGATCATCCAGAGTAGAGTTGGATGGATGGCCTCCTAAATTTCCTTGCTCCCTCCCTCTGTCTGGCTGTCTGTTTAAGGTTTTCCCAACAGTCGGAGTTTTAAAACTTGAATTAGCAAACATTGATAGCGATAAGATTGAATGTAAAAGATTTAGAGAGCGAGAAGAGAAGAAACATTTTTGCATGGATGGTTGTCAGGTTACCAGGTTTAATTTTTGTGGTTAAAATGATTGATGGATTATCTGGGCATGTAATCCCAGAAGGATTCTATTATAGCTCTTGAGGGGACCATTGGACCCATCCCTGAGAAAAATGATGGGCGGGATTCTCTGATCTTGTCCCCACTGCCAGGGAGAATGGAGAATTTTGCGCTCAGCCAAACCTTTATTCACTGCAGCGGCACTGGAGAATGCCAGCCGCGGGTAAGGTCAGAGGTTACCGACGAATGGCTTTGATACCATCCCTCGTGCTCCGGAAGTTTCCCACTTTCAGCCAATGCAGACTACACAAAATCCCCTGGGATTTTAAGGCCTGCCATGCTTAAGATATTTGCACTTGGTTGGGAGTGGAAAACTAAGGGCCACAAACATAAGATAGTCACTAATTAATCCAATAATTAAATCAGGCAGAAACTCCCTTAGCCAGAGTGCCAGAATTTGCCACCTATTATCCTCAACATGGAGGAGTTGAGGATAATAGGAAAAATGTAGTTCAGGGGAACTCGATAAGTACATGAGGCAGCAAGAAAGAGAAGGATATACTGTTTTGATGAGATGAAATTGGTTGTGAGAAGCTTGTGTAGAGTATTAACACAAGCATAGACCTTTGAGGCAAATGACCTCCTGTGCTATCGAGTTGATGTAATTCTGAGAGACTTCAGGGTTATATTGTCAAACTGGGATGAATGCCAGCATCTACCTATTCAGTAGATCATCCAGAGCAGAGTTGGATGAATGACCTCCTAAATTTCCTTGCTCCCTCCCTCTGTCAGGCTTTCCGTTTGAGGCTTTTCCAACAGTAGGAGTTTTAAAACATGAATTAGGCCTCAAAGGCTGGCCCACATATCTTAACTTGTGGCATAGCACAACTCCAATGAAGGACAGCAGCCCTTGTTCAATTTTTTTGCATTGTCAGTGCAGATTGGACACACATTGAGACACCAGCACATTGTGAACCTATACAAATTATCACTTTACTGCGCCACTCACTTAAGGGAGAGTTATATTAGCAAACAATTAAGCAGCAGCTTCCTAAAGTAGCACACAAAACCAGCACCATTCTCCCATCCCGCTGCACTAATTCCAACTGCGTCTGATGCACGGAGTCCGTGCTGGACGTCCCGGCCCACTAGTCCCGTCTCCCAGCGCCGGACTTCCTGCGGCATCTGCTCCATGCTGGAAATGCAGTAAGAAGTCTCACGACACCAGGTTAAAGTCCAACAGGTTTATTTGGTAGCAAATACCATAAGCTTTCGGAGCACTGCCCCTTCGTCAGATGGAAATGAGCAGGGAGGCGCATAAATTATGGAAATGAGAATTTCCATATATTTCAAATATCATTAGCAGGCCTGGGGCTGAAGTCCCCAGGGCCCGCTAGCATCTCCCCCGCCGCCAGAGTGGTTCACTCCAGCGGGGATTACACTAGCTCTCCACTTTCAGAGAGCTGGCAACCCAACCCTGCTGGAGTGAAGGGGAGGCAATTGGGGCCCCCCAGAATGTTGGACGCCGGGGGGGGGGGGGGGGGAGGGAGGGGGTGGTACCCTTGGGCATTGGCACCTTGGCAGTGCCAGCCTGTGCCCCCGGCACCGCCCAAGGAGCAAAGTGCCAATGCCCAGGGGGCACCTTGACCCTGTTCATTGGGAATGGGGCAGTGCCAAGGGGGCGGGGCCTAGGTGGGGTGAGGCCTAAAGAGGTGGGGCCTGATTATGCAATTGGTAGGGGATGGGGTGTCCCGCTGCAACTCTGCATAGGGATTGGTGGGGGAGGAAGGGAGGCCAGCGATCGGGGCTGGCCATTGGCGTGGTGGGGGAGAGGTGGGGTCAGCCTGCTTGGGGGTGTCCAGACTGCAAGGGTGGGAAGATGGGTTGGGGCTGCATGGGGGTGTTCAGGGTTGCTGGTTGCGAAGGGAGAGGGCAGGAGATCGGGGATGTGGGGTGGGGTGGGTCTGGGCCGGACATGCATGGGGGGGGGTGGTGCCAGTGATCTGGCCGTGGGCGAGTGGAGAGCCTGTGTTGTGGGGGTTGTGGAGTTGGCCAGCGATCGGGAGGCTGGGTCACTGGGCATGCGCCAATCTCAGTGCTATCAGATCGGCACATGTGCAGTGGCCTGCTCAGCGCTATGCTGCCGGCCTCTCCAGCAGGAATAGGCCCTGCTCCCAGCTTTGTGGACTGATTCACGCTCGGGCACTCTGCAGGGCACAAAGTGTGGGAGGTTCATTTTGTAACTCCCACTGGAAAAAACAGCGTGATTTACTCCAGTTTTCACGCAAATTCAACACTTAGAATTTTTGGGGGAGAATTCTGCCCAGTGTACTTCATGAAAGCATGTGTTATTTTACAGCTTGTTTGCAATTATACAACCGTGGAGTGATGTTATTGGCATCGTCGCAATCTTCTGGTGGAAAGAGTGACACCTGTCAGGATATAAATCATTCAGAACAGTTGCTGATTTAATAAGAAAATATTATATATGTCCTTTGCAGTGAGTTAACAGGGAATCTGGTTTGTCAGGCTGAAATGAATTATTCACTACCCTTGCCTATCAAAATGATGGAGGTACTCACCTTTCGCACTGTCGACATTTGCAGATTCCAGCCGCAACATCAGTCAGGTGGAAGAAGCTCAAAGGCAGGTCAGTGTGCCTCGTTCCATCGTCTTCCCATTGCTAGAAGCCAAATTTTATGGGTGGGATTTTCTGGCCGTTCCCATCGACAGGATCATAGAGTCATCGAATCCCTACAGTGTAGAAGGAAACCATTTGGTCCATTGAGCCTGCACTGACAACAATTCCACGCAGGCCCTATCCCCATAACCCCACATATTTGCCCTGCTAATCCCCCTGACACTGAGGGGAAATTTACCATGGCCAATCCACCTAATCTGCACATCTTTGGACTGTAGGAGGAAACTGGAGCACCGGGAAGAAACCCGGCTGCTCCACGAAGAAAGACAATAAATAAATAAAATTTTATTTTATTTTTCTTTTATTTCTTTATTGTCTTTCTTCATTTATCTTCCCCCCACTCTTTCCCCTACTTCATCCCCCTTCCCTTACCTTTTCTCTCCCCCCCCCGCTTCCCCTTTTCTACATTCTCCCTCTGTCCCATTCTCACCCCCCTCTCCCCCAACATCTCCATCTGTCACAGCTTATAGCTTCTCTGCCATTTGACCATTCACACCCTTTATTCTCTCTGTGGACAGCCATTAGCAGTCTTTTCCCCTGGTTTCTATGACTATGACTCATCTTTCATTCCCTCACCCTGCAATATAAATATCTCCCATTTTCTATGCCTTTTAGCTTTGACAAAGGGTCATCTGGACTCGAAACTCTTTTCTCTCCTCACAGATGCTGCCAGACTTGCTGAGATTTTCCAGCATTTTCTCTTTTGGCTACAAGCAGCCTGGCTTCCCTGACCCATCTTCCATCTGAGTAAAGCCCGTCACTGGCTCCCTGATACACTTGGAACTTTTGCCAACCAGCCACTCAGCCGAATCTCTGCTGCTCACTCATATTAAAACATTTACCATCTCCACACATTTATGAAGGAGACATTTCCTGTTAATATGCACAAAAAGGACTTTTACAGGATTTGTTTCTTTCAGGGTACAATTTCTTATTTCTCCTTTCCTGGCTGGATTGTTTTTAAAAAACTTGAAGCACCCTCAGAACAATGGAGACTGCCAGAGGACTACAGTGCACACCTTGCATTTCACCAAGTGGGATGGAATAAAAAACGACACTTCATCCGATGTCATCATAGAAACCCTACAGTACAGAAAGGCCATTCGGCCCATCGAGTCTGCACCGACCACAATCCCACCCAGGCCCTACCCCCATCCCTACATATTTTACCCGCTAATCCCTCTAACCTATGCATCTCAGGACACTAAGGGGCAATTTTAGCATGGCCAATCAACCTAATCCGCACATCTTTGGACTCCTGTTGGCTATTTGCTACCCTGAAACTTTACCAATATTTCTGAGCTAAGACATGAAAATGTAATAATCTTTTCTGAAACAATGAGTTGCAGCAGACATGGACAATAGAATTTCTCTGAAATATACAGCCATCAGGCTGTATACATTAAGAGAATGTGTTACCAAGCGGGGGAAAGGTCAGAGTGTTGTTCTGAAACTGGCTGCAAAAACAGTTTGCTTTCTCCCTCTGTCTCGCAGAAGCATTGTGTCCGGGTTTGCAAAGTAACCATTCTGAGAAGAGAAACGGATTGCAAGCCAAGGTCCTTTGGGTATAAAATGTGGAAATCAACTCTATACAACTACACCCAAGAAGACAAATGAATAAAATAGCCACAACGTGGAATCACCGAATTGAGACCAGCCAAAGAGTAGCTAACTGTATACTTAAGTCCTTAAGCCTATCCTCTTACTCTGCCATGCGTACTGGTGTGTTTGTGTGTGTGTGTGGGCTGAAGTGAAAGTGTGTGACAAATGAATGGTGGCTGCAATTTATCTAGCTTCATTCTTTTTTGGGAAATAATTTCAATAAACTTAACTTGTTTAACCTAATAAAACCTGACTAATTCTTTATTAGCTGCAAGTATTAATGTTTAAAATATACACTCCAAGGACAATCAAGAAATATTTATTTGTTTATTCTTTCATGTGTTTCTATTGGAGATTTGTGTGCATGTGTGTGTGTGCATGTGTGTGTGAGTGCATGTGTGTGCGTGTGCGTGCACGTGTGAGTGTGTGAGTATGTGTGTGTGCGTATGCGTGTGTGTGTGTGAGTGTGTGTGTGCGTGTGTGAGTGTGTGTCTGTGTGTGTATGTGCGCGCGTGTGGGTGTGTGTGCGTTTGCGTGTGCGTGTGCGTGTGTGTGCGTGTGTGTGTGTGTGTTTGTTTGTGTGTGTGTTGTATGAGAGGTAAATGGTTGATGTTGCATTTGTATAATTTGACGGTGGCACAGTGGTTAGCACTGCTGCCTCACAGCGCCAGGGACCCGCGTTTGATTCCCAGCTTCGGTCACTGTCTGTGTGGAGTCTGCCCGTTCTCCCTGTGTCTGCCTGGGTTTCCTCCGGGTGCTCTGGTTTCCTCCCACAGTCTGAAAGACGCACTGGTTAAGTGCGTTGGCCATGCTAAATTCTCCCTCAGTGTACCCGAACAGGCGCTGGAGTGTGGCGACTAGGGGATTTTCACAGTAACTTCATTGCGGTGTTAATGTAAGCCGACTTGTGACAATAATAAATAAACTTTCAACTTTTCTCGTATTTAATGATTAGTGAACTTGTTCTTTCTTTGACTCAAGGAAATCTTGTTTGATTGACTATTTGTTGTGCACAGCTTAAATATTTAAGTACATTCTGATTTGGAAAAGGCATATCCTCTTGAAAAGAAACTTAAGCCTTTGTTGTGACTGACCAAGGAGATTGAATAGAGGAGAGCCAGTTCATTCCTTCTCACCTAGTCCTATTAGTCAGTTCATCGAAGTGCGTCACCTAACACCATGGGCAGGATTTTTCTTCCACTTGGTAGTTTGTTTTGCGGTGATGGGAGGTGGCAGGTGCTTGCTGGTGGCAGGATCTTATGGTCCCGCTGTTGTCAATAAGGGTTTCCCATTGAACGCATCCCTTGCTGCTGGGAAACCTCTGGTGAGGGTGTGCCGTCAGCAGACCATAAGATCCCTCCACAGTGACCGAGAGCAGGATTTTGGCACATATATCTAATATGTGTAGAAATATAATACAGTGGCTTGGTATTTACTGGGTTAGGATTTCCAAGGTGGTGGGGCCACGGGGATGGGGGGGAAGGAGAGTTTTAGTTGGGAGACCTGGAATTCTGAGTTTCTCTGAAAAAGATGAATGGCGGGATTCTCTGGTCTGGTCCGTTCTCGACTCACTGACAGTGAGAATGGAGAATTTGGCGCTCAGCCAAAACTCCATTCACTGCAGCGGGACTGGAGAATCCCAGCCATGGATGAGGGCAGAAGCTTTCGGTGGAAGTCCCCTTTTAGTTCTGATCTATTTGTTCCTTTATTTTAGTAGGTTCCCCCAGCTGGATAGTTGCCTGATTGACAGGCACAGAAGGATGGGAAATGCTCCAGAAGGATCCATAGCCCAGGGGCAGGTACATTTCCTGCTTCTCAGGGTAGTAACAGCAAAGGAGGTGGCTACACCTCGGTTTGTAGGGGCAGTTCATGATCGCAGGGCTGGACGGTGGTCATCACGGTGGAGGCTGGTGATGGCTGCTCGGATACCAAATGCCGGGGGCGATTCCGAGAGTGGTGATCATGGGTTAGCTTGGGGGATCTGGGGGAAACATTTCTGCTCCTTCTCTCCTCTAAACAGTGCTGGAAAAGCACCTACTCCTCCCACATCACAGTCTTCATCTTCCTTTAACTGCTGGGGGCCCCAAAGCCTGCTGTTAAACCTGTAAGTGAGGTAGGGCATACAGATTCATTAAAGTATTAAACCAGCTACCTGTCCCTGGGAGCAATTTGGTTGTCCATGCTCACGGCCACTAACATTGGAAGTGGGCAGGTTTGGGTGGGGTGCTTTCCAGTTTGAGATTTATAAAAAAATTCACACCCCATCCAATCCAAACTCAACCATTTTGGCAATAGTGTAATGTGAATATTAATTAATAATACTAATACAGGGAGGTGATGACCTGGTGGTATTATAGCTAGATTATTAATCTTGAACTCAGTTAATGTTCTGGGGACCTGGGTTCGAATCCCGCCAAAGCAGGTGGTGGAATTTGAATTCAATTTTTTAAAAATCTAGAATAAAGAATCTACTGATGACCACGAAACCACTTTCGTACCAGAAATTCATTTTGTTGAAATTTACCCGATTATGTTCTTAAAGGATTATCGCCACTGTGTTGATCTCTCTGACTTGCAGTGAGATGCACAATTTATGAATTATAATCTTGTGGTGCTTATTGCCATCAGTAGATTTTTTTAAAAAACCCATCTGGTTCACTAATGTCCTTTAGGGAAGGAAATCTGTTGTCCTTACCTGGTCTGGCCTACATGTGACTCCAGAGTCACAGCAATGTGGTTAACTCTCAACTGCCCTCTGAAATGGCCGAGCAAGCCATTCAGTTCAAGGGCAACTAGGGATGGGCAATAAATGCTGACAGACAGTGATGTCAACCTCCCAAGAATGAATATAAAAAATATAATTTCAATACCGATGTCTACTCCAACAACTATTTTTGAACATATTAATAAATTTCCATATTGTCAGTTAAAAGAATAATTGTTTCAAAATCAGGGACCGTTATTAGAATTTTCAAGTGATGTGTGGAGTAGGAATGGGACAAATTTCTGAAAATAGCCTTTGGCGTGATCTTACTGGCCGTTCAGGCCACGTTCCCGCTGCAGCGAGGTCGGAAAATTTGGCGCTCAGCCCAATCTCCGTTCACTGCAGCGGGATGGGAAAATCCGGCCTGTGTGAGCGGCCGTAACATTCCAGTCATTGAGTAAATTGTGAACAATTGTTACGAGATTTTGTGCTTTTTAAAATCATATTCCCGAACCAAAATACATTTAGATTTCTGATCTATTGCAGACTCATCATTAAAACTCTACTCCTGCTTTCCAAGGTCCTGCATTCCGGATGGCAGGATCATAGAAGTGCTGGGCGAGAGATGTTTGTAATATATATAAATGATTTGGAGGCAAATGTAAATGGTTTGATTCGTATGTTTGCGGACGACATAAAGATTGGTGGATTTGCGGACAGTGATGAGGACCATCAGAGGGTACAGCAGGATATAGATCGGTTGGAGACTTGGGCGGAGAGAGGCAGATGGAGTTTAATCCAGACAAATGTGAGGTAATGTATTTTGGAATGTCTAATACAGATAGGAAATATACTGTAAATGGCAGAACCCTTAAGAGTATCGATGGGCAGAGGGATGAGTGTACAGGTACACAGGTCACTGAAAGTGGCAATGCAGGTGGAGAAGGTAATCAAGAAGGCATACGGCATGCTTGTCTTCATTGGCCGGGGCATTGAGTTTAAAAATTGGCAAGTCATGTTGCAACTTTATAGAACCTTAGTTCGGCTGCACTTGGAATATAGTGTTCAAATCTGGTCGCCACACTACCAGAAGGATGTGGAGAGGGCGCAGAAAAGATTTACCAGGATGTTGCCTGGTATGGAGGGCATTAACTATGAGGAGAGGTTCAAGAAACTTGGTTTGTTCTCACTGGAACGACGGAGATTGAGGGGCGACCTGATAGAAGTCCACAAGATTATGAGGGGCATGGACAGAGTGGATAGTCAGAAGCTTTTTCCCAGGGTGGAAGAGTCAATTACTAGGGGGGGCATAGGTTTAAGGTGCGAGGGGCAAGGTTTAAAGGAGATGTACGAAGCATGTTTTTTACACAGAGGATGGTGGGTGCCTGGAACTCGCTGCCGACGGAGGTAGTGGAAGCGGATACGATAGTGAGTGTTAAGGGGCAGCTGGACGAATACATGAATAGGATGGGAATGGAGAGATATGGTCCCCGGAAGGATAGGGAGGTTTTAGTTCAGTCGGGCAGCATGGTCGGTGCAGGCTTGGAGGGCCGAAGGGCCTGTTCCTGTGCTGTAACTTTCTTTGTTCTATGAGAGATATAGAATTAGAAGGGGGATACGTATTTCCAATCTACTTACACATTGTCCATTTACACATGGAGTACTTTTATTTATCAGGGCAATAAACACCACAAAATTATAATTCATAAACTGTGCATCTCACTGCAATGATGTGGAGATGCCGGCGTTGGACTGGGATAAACACAGTAAGAAGTTTAACAACACCAGGTTAAAGTCCAACAGGTTTATTTGGTAGCAAAAGTGGCTTTTGCTACCAAATAAACCTGTTGGACTTTAACCTGGTGTTGTTAAACTTCTTACCATCTCACTGCAAGTCAGAGAGATCACGCAGTGGCAATAATCTTTTAAGAACATAATCGGGTAAATTTCAACAAAATGAATTTCTGGTACGTGTTCCTGTTAGATGAAAGAGTACAGGATAGATACAAAAAATAATTGAAAAAGCTAATGGAATATTGTTTTCTTTTGACTCAAGGGAACTGGAATACAAAGGGATTGAGGTTACATTGCGGTTGTATAAGGCTCTGGTTAAACCCTATCGGAAAAGTAAGACTTGCATTTATATATTGCTTTTCGTGACCACCAGACATTTCAGTTTCAGCCAATGAAGAACTTTGCAAAGTAATCAGTATTGTATTGTGGGATAAAAAACAGGAAGAAACAGTTCAGACCATTATTTTTATTTCCCCGTTTTATTCGGGTCCAATTTTTAAGTATACGGGACCAGTTCAAACCAGTATTCCTATTTTCCCATTTTACAGTTTTTGTTCCCTTAAATGTGGCAGTTAATATTGCAATGTGATAATAACCAAATAATCTGCTCTGCTATGATTTAGGTATTGACTAGGGCGAACACTGTTGTTTTTCTGCAGCATTGTGTCATGGGGTCTTTCGGCAGCATGGTGGCACAATGGTTAGCATTGCTGCCTCACAGCACCAGCGACCCGGGTTCAATTCCAGCCTGGGTCATTGTCTGTGTAGAGTTTGCACATTATCCCTGTGTCTGCGTGGGTTTCCTCCGGGTGCTCCGGTTTCCTCCAATAGTCCAAAGATGTGCAAGTTAGGTTGATTGGCCATGCTAAATTGACCCTAATGTCAGGGGGATTGGCAGGGTGAATATGTGGGGTTATGGGAATAGGGCCTGGGTGGGATTGTGGTTGGCACAGACTCGATGGGCTGAATGGCTTCCTTCTGCACTATCGTGATTCTATGATTATCATCCCCCAAGAAGGCTTGTAGGCCTCAGTTTAAACATGTTGTCTGAAAGATGACACCTCCAATAGTGCAGCGCTCCCTCAGCACTTCATAGAAATGTTAGCCTTGATTTTCGTGCTCAAGCCCTGGAGTGGGAATTGAACCCAGATCCTTGTAACGCAGAGGTGCAGATGCATTACAAGGATGACACACACAGTTGGCACACATTGAATATAACATTCAGTTGTGGGCAACACGCCTCGGGAAGAACATACATGCCTTGGAGGGATGAAATGCTGATTCACCAGACAGGCACTGGAGCAGAAAGATTACACAATGAGGTCAGGATGCAAAGACTAGCGTGTATCCCCTTGCGTATAGAAGATTAAGGGATAATCTCAGTTGGATGCCTAAAATGATTAAAGAATTCGCTAAGACTAGTGGCGGAGTCCAGGGCAGTGGAACACAACCTAATAATTGGAGCTCTCCCTTTCAGTGACGGCATCAGGAAGCACAAAGGGGAGTGGAAATCCCACCTCAAAAAGCTGTTGTGGCGAGGTTAATTCAGAAAGTGAAAGCTGAGTCCAAAAGAGAAAATTCTGGAAAATCTCAGCAGGTCTGGCAGCATCTGTACGGAGAGAAAAGAGCTGATGTTGCGAGTTTTTACCCAGTAAAAGCTGAGTGTTTGTTTGCAGAATTAATTCGGACATGTGAAACAAAGGTAGATTAACTGGGTTGATGCAGGTCTGTCATTATGCAACTGAATGGTGGAACAGCCTGGAAGGGCTGAATGGCCTACTTCTGCTCGGATATCATTTGTAAAAGCTAGCCGTATGATACTGCTATTGTTCATCTATTAAACTCATCTCTGATATACAAGGTGGGATTTTCGCCCCACCTCCCCAAACCCTCACCCTCCGGCTGTTTTCTGGTGGCAGAGGTTGCTTATGATTGACAGCCGGTGCCCTGCCAATGTGTACGTCATGTTGTATGTCTCACCCGTCCTGCCAGCGGGCAACCCACGGCCGGGGGGGCTGCCGTTGGCACAACTGACGGGATGGTCTAGAAAATCCCACCCATAGCGGTAAATTTGGCAGACCATTTATTGTTCCGTTGACTTCGGGTAGGGATTGCCGGTCGCAAGGCAGGCGTGACTGGAAAATCCCGCCCATTACAAGTCAACAAGTTGAGTTTGTGAAAGGTGCATTTTAAACCCAAGTCTTTCTTTTATTTCTGGGTTCCTCAGTGTCAACACTAAGATTCTCAGGTGTGTCAGTTACCATATTCGCAAATGCAATTTTTCTCCTCACTCACTACATCCTGATAAATATCCCCACTAATAGGTTTCTTATCCAACCAAAGCAATCATGCTCCGCCAAGGCTTTATTTACACCAACTACATAAGAAGTAACATAAAAGCAAAATAGTGTGTGTAGCAGGGGATACAGAAACTCCTGCTTTTTGAGACTATTAAAACAAAGTAGATTAGTTTAAAATAGGGACCACAGTGTGCCTTGTTTATACCAAAGGTATCACAATGTGCCTCATTTATATACTATATGAAGGCATTGTCTGTATAAACAGATATAAAATTGAATTTTTGAACAAGTATTATAGATTTAAACTGTAATTTTGTATTTTCTTCTGAGCTTTGGCCAACAAATAATTTACCCCTTAGCATAATGGGAAATATGTTTAGTTAGACAGACCATATTCTTTTGGAACAATGAAGCATTGAACATATACTCTATTATCAGGGGCAGGCCAGGCAATTGGCACAGTGGTTAGCATTGCTGCCTCACAGCGCCAGGGACTTGGGTCCGATTCCCGGCTTGGGTCACTGTCTGTGTGAAGTTTGACGTTCTCCCCGTGTCTGTGTAGGTTTTCTCCAGGTGTTCCGGTTTCCTCCCATGGTCTGAAAGACGTGCTGGTTAGGTGCATTGACCTGAACGGGCGCTGGAATGTGGCGACTAGGGGATTTTCATAGTAACTTCATTGAAATGTTAATGTAAGCCTCATTTGTGACTAATAAATAAACTTTAAAGTTACAAGCTACCAAAGTTTTTAAAGTGAATAGAAAGATTCAGCTTCTAGCTGCAATGAAGAGGCATATTCAACATCCACTGATAAGGGGACAGAGAACAGACCAGAGAAGATGACTCCCTTCTCGTTCCCAGGACTGCAGGTGTTAGGGGCGACCCTTGAACCTACCGGATTTGTGTAGGTATGGTTACTGGGCAACGGGGTGGGGGGGGGGGGAAGAACTCTGGGTTTGGTTGACCAATGAATTCATAATTCTGTTGGAAGGTAGAATGCTATTGGCCAAAGTAAGTAAGGTGTATTAATGTAATTGGACTGTCCAGCTCGGATGACAGGTTGGGTGGGTAGAATGAATCTTCAGAAATGTACATCTGTTGTGTTTGTGTGATGTAACGTCAGAGAAAAGTTGGAATCCTCTGACTATCTGTCTCACAATGTGTGTTAGTCAAATAAAGGACGTCTTTAACTGCATACTGTCTTTGTGTTTTCTGAGATCAGCTGAATACAAGGTCCTCCAGTGGGATGCCCCGGGGAAATCACCCTACACTGTGGATGCTGGAAAGCTGAAATAAAACCAGAATATGCTAGGAAGACTCAGCAGGTCTGACAGCCTCTGTGGTGAGAGACAAAGAGTCTGTCTGGCTCTGAAGAAGAACAGCAGCTCTGAAGAGGAGCAGTACTGACTTGAAACATTAATTCTGTTTCTCTCTCTGCAGATGCTGTCAGACCTGCCGAGTTGTCGAGCATTTTATTCAAGTTTAAAGTTAATTTATTAGTGTCACAGGTAGGCTTACATTAACACTGCAATGAAGTTACTGTGAAAATCCCTTAATCGCCAAACTCTGGTGTCTGTTCAGGTACACTGAGGAAGAATTTAGCATGGCCAATTCACCTAACAGCACACTTTTGGACTGTGGAAGGAAACCGGAGCACCCGGAGGAAACCCACACAGACACGGGGAGAATGTGCAGACTCCACACAGAGAGTGATCCAAGCTGAGAATCGAATCCAGGTCCCTGGCGCTGTTACATGAGAACTAACTCTGATCAAAGAACAAGGTCAAAGTTGGATCATGAATCTTGATCATCAGCATTTGTTGCATACTCTGGCATTACCATTTTGTGAAACACATTATTAATCAGGGACCCTCCAATTCTGTTTTACGATTGAATGGAAGTAAGACACAACTACTTAGCTCTGTTGCCGGGAACAGATTTCTCATTAATAAATGGAGATTTCACATTATGAATGACAGGCAAGGTTAGGGCTACCTGGAGTGTAAACGACCTTGTGTAACACGTTCCGATCAACAAACACATTTAGGACATTTACTCATTTAGAAGCAATCAGTGGATGCATTACAAAGTCAATAAATCTCACATCTGTCTGTCCACCAGCTCCATTAATGCTGAGTCTATGTGGCAGGAGATTGAGAACTGGTTGAAATGCAGGAACACGGGAATTTCCATTGACTTCAGAAGGTGGTGTTTGGAGGTAAAGCATGGCAATTACTTTCCAATGGTTTCTGTCAGGAACAAACACGTAGCACAGATTTGTCAGGATTAAGCACGTATAGCACAAAGGCACAAGAGAAGTACAAAAACTACATATTTGATACGTAATATAAACAGAAAATGATGGAAATACTCAGCCAGCCTGGCACTGCCAGTGGGGAGAGAAAGAGAGTTAGCTTTCTTTTTTCTTTTTTCTTAGGGGGCGATCTTACCAAAAAAATTCTAAGTTCTCAACGAGTGTGAAAATGGGAGAGAATTGCACCCATTTCTTAGGCAAGCTCCCAGACACTACCTTATGATACCTAGAAAAAGATCCCAAATGTGATTCTGTCCAGTAGGGGGAGTATGCGGAGCTTATTCACGCCTGGAAGCCGGCTGCTGACTGCTCGGGGTACTATTGCCAATGTGCCCTGATCTCCCCGTGCACTATGTACAAATCTACACAGTGCACTGGGAGATCTCTCACTCCCCCACTCCCCTGGACATTGTGGGCGGGGTTTTACGGCCTCGCTTGGGTGAGACTGGAAATTTCTGCCCGAGGTCAACAGAGATTTCCATTGTCATACCCTCACCTGCCCAGAATTGGAGCGGGCGAGGTGATAGAGTTCCGGCCTGTGTCTCCGCCACCCTCCACCCCTCACCCACCCCCCCCCCCCCCCCCCCCCCCATCGATCGCCCAGGCTCACTAATAATATTAAAATGAACTTATAAATGTCAGATAGATACCGGTAAGATCAGAAGAGGCAAGAAACCGGGCGCGATTTTTTCGCCACTCACCCGATCTTATCGGTTCGCCACTCCGATTGACCGGTGTGATGAGCCGGTTAGATCGCCCCCTCAAATTTTTATTCCATCCACAAAAAAACAATTCAAATTGAATCCAATTCATGGTCCCCAAGAGAGGGACGAAAAAGGTCCAAGCTGACAGAATGAGGCATTGAACTCCATCCCGGGCTTTGATCTGACGCTTCATCTGAGCCAAAAGGCGGAGATGACTTTGAAAAATCATCGTATCTGCCGAAGCCTCGGTTTAATCTCATCGGCTACCCTGATCCTTCACCCCACCCTAGCCTGGGCAAACCAACATCGCAGGCGTCAGCACACCCCAAGTGCAATGGGCTAGCCACATCCCCTGCTTGATCATGGTTTCATAACTTTTCAGGTCGGGGACCTTTGATCAGAACCCTTTCTTCAGAGTTAAAGTGCAAGTCCTATATTGCAACATTAAATGGCCCACGCACCTTGTCGCTGTCCTTTCAATGATGCAAACCCTCAGGATAATCTGGGTCAATGCTGCATTGATTGGGGTAATGTCATCAAGAAATGATGACCGTGATGTTGTAAGATTAAGCTCGGAAACCAAGTTCCTGAGTACCGGCAATGCTTTGCAATTGATGGCTGGACTCCAGTTAATGGCTGGGGTCTTCAGTACCATCTTGGCGGCACAGTGGCACAGTAGTTAGCACTGCTGCCTCACAGCGCCAGGGACCGGGGTTCGATTCCCGGCTTGGGTCAATGTCTGTGTGGAGTTTGCACATTCTCCCCGTGTCTGCGTGGGTTTCCTCCGGGTGCTCTGGTTTCCTCCCACAATCCAAAGATGTGTGGGTTCGGTGGATTGGCCATGCTAAATTGCCCCTTAGTGTCAGGGGGACTAGCAAGGGTAAATGCATGGGGGGGTTCTGGGATAGGGCCTGGGTGGGATTGTGGTCGATGCAGACTCGATGAGCTGAATGGCCTCCTTCTACACTGTACGGATCCTATGATTCTATGATCTGCGCTCTCGATCTCAAAGTTGAGTCAGAATAGGGTTTTGCTTGTTTTTCCAGCTCTGTTCCGATTAGTGGTTAATTCACTTGTTTACATTTCTAATGGTGCTGGTTTAAACAGTCGTTCACCCGTTTCAATAAATGGACTTCAGGATAGCGAAAAAGCATGAACGTGTGTGAACGTCGCACTAAAAATAGCGCGACCCAAGGAATGAAATTTCAATAGGGGAATTCAAAATCTGCGTGGCCAACGTTATTTTCCCATCAACGTGCTGCTGTTCCCAGTGATGGGATAAAACCCACAGTTTCAACAAAGTACCGGCATTACTTCTGATTGTCAAAACAGCTTCTTTAGACAACTATAATTAACCAGCTCGATGTGGTTCCTTGACTTCCCCTCTCCTCCCACAAGATAGGAGCACCACCCATTAAAATCCTCATCTCTTATAGTAGACACTGACAACAACAAAGAATAAAACCGACTACACACTCATTATAAAAATAGAGTATACACCGTGTGTTAATAGCGAATAAATGATGCAAATAAGACTGCTTTAAGTTTGCGCTTCTATTGATACAGGATATTGAATTCGATGATCAACCATGATCAAAATGAATGGCAGAGTAGGTTTGAAGGGCCGAATGTCCTACTCCTGCTTCTAGTTTCTATGTGTGGTATTTTAATTTAGCCACTGTCCTGAGACATTCATTGCTTCCAGATAGTCTGTCACAGTGGCACAGTGGTTAGCACTGCTGCCTCAGAGTGCCAGGGACCCGGATTCAATTTCCAGCTTGGGTCACTGTCTGTGCGGAGTCTGTATGTTCTCCTCATGTTTGTGTGCATTTCTTCCAGGTTTCTTGATTTCCTACCACAGTCCAAAAGACATGCTGATTCGGTACATTGGCCATGCTAAATTCTCCCTCAGGGGCTGAAGGGTGGATCAGTAAATTTGCTGATGACATCAAGATTGGTGGAGTAGTGGATGAGGTGGAGGGCTGTTGTAGGCTGCAAAGAGACATAGATAGGATGCAAAGCTGGGCTGAAAAATGGCAAATGGAGTTTAACCCTGATAAATGTGAGGTGATTCATTTTGGTAGGACTAATTTAAATGTGGATTACAGGGTCAAAGGTAGGGTTCTGAAGAATGTGGAGGAACAGAGAGATCTTGGGGTCCATATCCACAGATCTCTAAAGGTTGCCACTCAAGTGGATAGAGCTGTGAAGAAGGCCTATAGTGTGTTAGCTTTTATTAACAGGGGGTTGGAGCTTAAGAGCCGTGGGGTTATGCTGCAACTGTACAGGACCTTGGTGAGACCACATTTGGAATATTGTGTGCAGTTCTGGTCACCTCACTATAAGAAGGATGTGGAAGCGCTGGAAAGAGTGCAGAGGAGATTTACCAGGATGCTGCCTGGTTTGGAGGGTAGGTCTTATGAGGAAAGGTTGAGGGAGCTGGGACTGTTCTCTCTGGAGCGGAGGAGGCTGAGGGGAGACTTAATAGAGGTTTATAAAATGATGAAGGGGATAGATAGAGTGAACGTTCAAAGACTATTTCCTCAGGTGGATGGAGCTATTACAAGGGGGCATAACTATAGGGTTCATGGTGGGAGATATAGGAAGGATATCAGAGGTAGGTTCTTTACGCAGAGAGTGGTTGGGGTGTGGAATGGACTGCCTGCAGCGATAGTGGAGTCAGACACTTTAGGAACATTTAAGCGGCTATTGGATAGGCACATGGAGCACACCAGGATGATAGGGAGTGGGATAGCTTGATCTTGGTTTCAGATAAAGCTCGGCACAACATCGTGGGCCTAAGGGCCTGTTCTGTGCTGTACTGTTCTATGTTCTATGTCCCCAAAGTGTGGCGACTAAGGGATTTTCACAGTGACTTCATTGCAGTGTTAATGTAAGCCTACTTGTGACACTAACAAATAAACTTTAAAAACTCTACTGTGACTTGTTTTGATTTGGTTTGATTTATTCTTATCACATTTATTGGTATACAGTGAAAAGTATTGTTTCTTGCGTGCTATACATACACTAATGTGACAGTAATAAATTAACTTAAACATTTAAACAAATGGCACTTGATAATTGGCTGTTTAACTTTGCCTGTCCCCTGAACGTCAATCCCTGGCGGGGAGTAATCCCTGTAGACACATGTTGAGGCCAATTTGGTTTTCCTGTTGGGCATTTCTCCAGATCGGATGCTCGCTTTCTCTGCTGGAGTGGAAGTTTATCTTAAGGTCAAGAAAATCAGTGTGAGCTTTCTTTTCCTTTATCCATCTGTGATTTTTTTTTCATCTATTGATTACTGTTTACACAAAGTCTGCTGCCTGAAGTACGATATTTTATATCTTTAGGTGGATTCCACATTCGTTCATAGGTTCTTTAAGACACAATGAAGTGTTAAATTGTCAAAAAGACGAAAATCCCTCGTAAAGTCACACACGGGTTGGGGGTGTAAAAATGCACAAGTCAAGTTTTCCTGGGCACAGACATACATTTGGACCCCCATCTGCCCTCTCAGTTGGATGCAAGAGATGTCTGAGCAGTATTTTGAAGAAGGGGTGTTATCCCTTAATAAACAACGCGCAAACCAGATTATGTGGTCTTTATCATATTGTTATTTTGTGGAAGCTTGCCCTGTACAAATTGGCAGCTTGATTTGCTGCATTACAATAGCGACTGCACACTTCAAAAGTATTCCGTTGGTTATAAAGCACTATTTAGATCCAAGCCTTTCTATTTTATTGTATAGCTCAGAGGGTTGGATGGCTGGTTTGTCATACACAGCTGCACCAACAGCGAGGGTTTAATTCCTGTGCGAGTTGAGGTTATTCATAAAGGCTCTGCCATCTCAACCTTGCCCCTTCCCTGAGGTGTTGTGATCCTCATGTCAAATCGCCCTCAAAGGGGAGAGCGGCCTATGGTCATTTGGGACTATGGCAACTTTATAGCTCTGACCCGTAGTTTTGCCCTCCCCTACAAGTAGCAATAGTTTCTCCATATGCTTATTATCAGGCCTCTTCATAGCTTTAAAGGTCTCTACTGTGACACCCCTCAGGCTTCTGTTTCCTAAAGAGTGGATCTGACCAAAGTTTTTACGAGCTATACATTAGGTCACAGGACATAGGAGCAGAAATAGGCCATTTGGCACTTCGAGAATGCTCCGCCATTCATTGAGATCGCCACTGAACTGATGTGATAATCCTCAACTCCACTTTCCCACCTTATCCCTATAAACCTTGATTCCCTCACTGATTAAAGATCAGTCGATCTCAGCCTTGAACATATTTAATGATCCAGCCTCGACAGCCCTCTGCGGTAAATAGCGCCAGATATACTACCCTCTGAGTGGCACGGTGACACAGTGGTGAGCACTGCTGACTCACCGCATCAAGGTCCCACGTTCGCATCCCGGCTTGGGTCACTGTCTGTGTGGAGTTTGCACGTTCTCCCCGCGTCTGTGTGGGTTTCCTCCGGGTACTCCCGTTTCCTCCCACAGTCCAAAGATATGCGGGTTAGGTGGATTGGCCATGCTAAATTGCCCCTTAGTGTCAGGCAAGCTATGTAGGGTAAATGTATGGAGTTATGGGGATAGCGTCTGGGTGGGATTGTGGTTGGCACAGACTCGATGGGCCAAATGGCCTCCTTCTGCACTGTAGGATTCTATGATCTCTGTCTTAGGTGGGTGACTCCTTCCTCTGAGATTATGCCTTCTCATCCTAGACTCTCCCATAAGGGGAAACAACATCTCAGCATCCATCCTCTGAAGCCCCCTGAGAATCAAAGAAAGGATACTCGAACCATAAGAGGAGAAATTGTCCTCTCTAGATGACTTACAATCTAAGAAGTAGCTGGCATGGCATTGTCTGGCCATCTATGTACCAGTGCTTTCTCAACAGTGATGTTTTATTGATGTTAATTGTTTATTCAATACTGACAGGGAATAACCCTCACTCATAATTATTCCATCACCTGAAACTATAATAGAAATTGTAACAATATTCCAGAGGTCCCTCTCCAGGGCCGTTCATTACCTTTCCCTCTGCTGGGTAATAATATCTTGATTGCAACCAGATTACGATCTCACTGAGGGGGTTAATTATACAAAAGAAGTAACAATTTTGTCACGGATCATTTGTCTACTTAAAAGCTGAATGCTCGTGGGTTCAAAGATGAGGAGGGGGGGGGGGGGGGGAGGTGCAGGGGGAGAATAGAACTTAACCCTGACTTCCCTGTGGAAAAGAGGCAGGTGAGCAGTTAAAATAGTCCAGGTTGTTAACCTGCCCAAGGACTGAATGGAATATGCTGATTGTGATTTTAATATAGCCTTCTTGATGGGATGGGAGGGGCGGTGGGGGCAGGGGGATCAGTTTGCACAGATAGCCAGTGTGGTCCTCATTATATATGCAGGTCACACTCTAATAATGCTATTGGACCCTATAATAACTCAAGGTGACTCGATGTGGCAAGTAACAAACTAAAAGATTTATTGACTGAGAACTACTTGCAGCTAAGAGTTTAACAGCACGACGATACAGATCCTCTCCCTACAATGCCCAGACTCCGACTGAAGCCTTCCAGCCCCAGGGATGCACGCCCTCACTCCTGATTAATCATAGAATCCCTACACTGCAGAAGGAGGCCATTCGGCCCAGCGAGTCTGCACCAACTCTCTGGGTATCTTATCCAGGCCTTCTACCACATCCTATCCCCGTAACCCAACATGGCTAAACAAAGAAACAAAGAACAATACAGCACAGGAACAGGCTGGAATACTGCGTCCCTCCAAGCCCGTGCCGCTCCCTGGTCCAAACTAGACCATTCTTTTGTATCCCTCCATTCCCACTCCGTTCATATGGCTATCTAGATAAGTCTTAAACGTTCCCAGTGTGTCCGCCTCCACCACCCTGCCTGGCAGCGCATTCCAGGCCCCCACCACCCTCTGTGTAAAATATGTCCTTCTGATATCTGTGTTAAACCTCCCCCCCTTCACCTTGAACCTATGACCCCTCGTGAACGTCACCACCGACCTGGGGAAAAGCTTCCCACCATTCACCCTATCTATGCCTTTCATAATTTTATACACCTCTATTAAGTCTCCCCTCATCCTCCGTCTTTCCAGGGAGAACAACCCCAGTTTACCCAATCTCTCCTCATAACTAAGCCCCTCCATACCAGGCAACATCCTGGTAAACCTCCTCTGTACTCTCTCCAAAGCCTCCACGTCCTTCTGGTAGTGTGGCGACCAGAACTGGACGCAGTATTCCAAATGCGGCCGAACCAACGTTCTATACATCTGCAACATCAGACCCCAACTTTTATACACTATGCCCCGTCCTATAAAGGCAAGCATGCCCTATGCCTTCTTCACCACCTTCTCCACCTGTGACGTCACCTTCAAGGATCTGTGGACTTGAACACCCAGGTCCCTCTGCGTATCTACACCCTTTATGGTTCTGCCATTTATCGTATAGCTCCTCCCTACATTATTTCTACCAAAATGCATCACTTCGCATTTATCAGGATTGAAGTCCATCTGCCATTTCTTTGCCCAAATTTCCAGCCTATCTATATCCTTCTGTAGCTTCTGACAATGCTCCTCACTATCTGCAAGTCCTGCCAATTTTGTGTCGTCCGCAAACTTACTGATCACCCCAGTTACACCTTCTTCCAGATCGTTTATATAAATCACAAACAGCAGAGGTCCCAATACAGAGCCCTGCGGAACACCACTAGTCGCAGGCCTCCAGTCGGAAAAAGACCCTTCCACTACCACCCTCTGTCTTCTGTGACCAAAGTAAGAAGTTTAACAACACCAGGTTAAAGTCCAACAGGTTTATTTGGTAGCAAAAGCCACACAAGCTTTCGGAGCTCTAAGCCCCTTCTTCAGGTGAGTGGGAATTCTGTTCACAAACAGAGCTTATAAAGACACAGACTCAATTTACATGAATAATGGTTGGAATGCGAATACTTACAACTAATCAAGTCTTTAAGAAACAAAACAATGGGAGTGGAGAGAGCATCAAGACAGGCTAAAAAGATGTGTATTGTCTCCAGACAAGACAGCCAGTGAAACTCTGCAGGTCCAGGCAACTGTGGGAGTTACAAATAGTGTGACATGAACCCAATATCCCGGTTGAGGCCGTCCCCGTGTTTGCGGAACTTGGCTATCAGTTTCTGCTCAGCGACTCTGCGCTGTCGTGTGTCACGAAGGCTGCCTTGGAGAACGCTTACCCGAATATCAGAGGCCGAATGCCCGTGACCGCTGAAGTGCTCCCCAACAGGAAGAGAACAGTCTTGCCTGGTGATTGTCGAGCGGTGTTCATTCATCCGTTGTCGCAGCGTCTGCATAGTTTCCCCAATGTACCATGCCTCGGGACATCCTTTCTTGCAGCGTATCAGGTAGACAACGTTGGCCGAATTGCAAGAGTATGTACCGTGTACCTGGTGGATGGTGTTCTCACGTGAGATGATGGCATCTGTGTCGATGATCCGGCACGTCTTGCAGAGGTTGCTGTGGCAGGGTTGTGTGGTGTCATGGTCACTGTTCTCCTGAAGGCTGGGTAGTTTGCTGCGGACAATGGTCTGTTTGAGGTTGTGCGGTTGTTTGAAGGCAAGAAGTGGGGGTGTGGGGATGGCCTTGGCGAGATGTTCGTCTTCATCAATGACATGTTGAAGGCTCCGGAGGAGATGCCGTAGCTTCTCCGCTCTGGGGAAGTACTGGACAACGAAGGGTACTCTGTCCACTGTGTCCCGTGTTTGTCTTCTGAGGAGGTCGGTGCGGTTTTTCGCTGTGGCGCGTTGGAACTGTTGATCAATGAGTCGAGCGCCATATCCTGTTCTTATGAGGGCATCTTTCAGCGTCTGGAGGTGTCTGTTGCGATCCTCCTCATCCGAGCAGATCCTGTGTATACGGAGGGCTTGTCCGTAGGGGATGGCTTCTTTAACGTGTTTAGGGTGGAAGCTGGAGAAGTGGAGCATCGTGAGGTTATCCGTGGGCTTGCGGTACAGTGAGGTGCTGAGGTGACCGTCCATAATGGAGATGCGTGTGTCCAAGAATGCAACCGATTCCGGAGAGTAGTCTATGGTGAGCCTGATGGTGGGATGGAACTTGTTGATGTCATCATAGAGTTGTTTCAGTGATTGTTCACCATGAGTCCAAAGGAAGAAAATGTCATCGATGTATCTAGTGTATAGCATCGGTTGAAGGTCCCGTGCGGTGAAGAAGTCTTGTTTGAACCTACAACTTGGTTCTGTGACCAAGCCAGTTCTCCACCCATCTAGCCACCTCCCCCTTTATCCCATGAGATCCAACCTTTTTCACCAGCCTACCATGAGGGACTTTGTCAAACGCTTTACTAAAGTCCATATAGACGACATCCACGGCCCTTCCCTCGTCAACCATTCTGGTCACTTCTTCAAAAAACTCCACGAGGTTAGTGAGGCATGACCTCCCTCTCACAAAACCATGCTGACTATCGTTAATGAGTTTATTCCTTTCTAAATACGCATACATCCTATCTCTAAGAATCTTCTCCAACAACTTCCCCACCACGGACGTCAAGCTCACCGACCTATAATTACCCGGGTTATCCTTCCTACCCTTCTTAAATAACGGGACCACATTAGCTATTCTCCAATCCTCTGGGACCTCACCTGCGTCCAGTGACGAGACAAAGATTTGCGTCAGAGGCCCAGCGATTTCATCTCTCGTCTCCCTGAGCAGCCTTGGATAGATTCCATCTAACCCACATATCTTTGGACACTAAGGGGCAACTTAACATGGCTAATCCACCAAACCTGCACATCTTTGGACTGTGGGAGGAAACCCATGCAGACACGGAGATAATGCCCAGACTTCACACAGTCACCCGAGGCCGGAATTGAACCGGGGTCCCTGGCATTGTGAGGCAGCAGTGCTAACCATTGTGCCACCGTGCTGTCCTGACTGGCTCAGGTTTATGCACTCGCGTTCTTGGTTCTGGCACGTCCATATAACCAGCAAAGGATTGCCTATTAAAGGGGCCACGCTACCACACTCCTTCCCCCCTAAACTCTTGGGCTACCTGTGGTAAAACAAAAAGAAAAATAGTTAACGTCTCGGCAGAGAAACAACAATATTACAGGAGGGACAGCAGGGGAAACAGATCATAACATCTTCCGGATCCTTATGGAATGCTGCAACTCCATTAGTGGTTCTTCAGTAGCCGACAACACAAGACCCACTAATGGAGTGGACGTGCTAACCACCTCAGGAGCTAGGCCCCTTGCTGGTCCCTTCCTCTGCCTCAGCCACCAAAGCCAGTAACATAAAAAGGTTTAAAATAAAGATTGAGAAAGACATATGTGAGACAAAGACCAAGGACAGAGAAAATATGAATGTGTGAATGCCAGTTTTGATCACTGGATGGCACGGTCGCACAGTTGTTACCACTGCTGCCTCACAGTGCCAGAGACCCAGGGTCTATTCCTGGCTTTAGTCACTGTCCGTGTGGAGTCTGTACATTCTCCCCGTGTCTGCGTGGGTTTCCTCTGGGTGGTCCGGTTTCCTCTCACTGTCTGAAAGACGTGTTGGTTAGGTGCATTGGCTATGCTAAATTCTCCCTCAGTGTACCCGAACAGGTGCCGGAGTGCGGCAATTCGGGGATTTTCACAATAACTTCATTGCAGTGTTAATGTAAGCCTACTTGTGACACTAATAAATAAACTTAAACTGGACAGGGAGGGTGGGGGGTGGATTAGGGGGGATCGGGGCGAGTCCCTGAGACCTTTGTGGTGGGGTGGGGGCAAAGTTACTTTTTGCTTTGAGCGGAGCATCCTTTGACAAAGGCACCCTGATCTCGGTGTAGCCGGGCTTTGCCAATGTGATAAGGCCCCATTCCCCTACATAACGGCGTGAAACACAGCCCACCTGATTTTTCCAGTGAAAAGTCTTTATCCAGAGAGTGGTTGGAATGTGGAACAGGTGTAGTTGTGGAAGATAGTATTGATGCACAGGAAGCTAGATAAACAAACGATGCTGCCAGGGTGAGAAGGATAGGTTGATAAGGTTAGATGATTGAGGGATGGAGGATAGGAGATGGTTGTGGAGCGTAAACGCAGCAGCAAAGCAGCTGGACCCAATGGCCTGTTTCTGTGCTGTTCACTGGATGTAACTCAATGAATTAAAGTTGTGTGGGGCCTCGGACATAGGTAGCAATTCACAATGCTATGCTCTGGACCACCAGGAAAATGATCATCTTCGGATTATAGGTCTGAAGCAGTGTCCAGTTTCTGGCAGCTTTGCTGAGTCAAATGTTGACTCTGTTATTGTTCATGGATCTTTATGACTGGTTACTCGATGACCAATTGCTACAGTCTCCTATCCCGTCTCATCATTGACAAACATCTACCGCCTATGTGCTTATCTGGTTGTTTTGGTATCCTTTACTGTTCGCAGAGGTGACACTGATATGGATGGGACCCAGCAATTCCGCACTGAAAGGTTGTGAATGAAGGTGAATAGATGACCTGTGCTTCAGAGGCACTAAAGCATTCTTCATTCTTCGTGAAGGGCATGATGCTGTTTTTTTATCACTTCAAATGATCCATTGCTCACTGTTGATTTCATTCTAACCAGACAGCCTTCTTCCCGCATAATATGTTCTCAGTCTATCTGTTCTATAGATTTCAAAATAGTCGTTTGGTGGCACAGACCTTGAATATTGCCGAAAAAAGAAGACATGTCAAAGCTTTTCATCTTGCACTCATCAGGACATTTTGCAAGAATACGAGTAGACGGGAAAACAGCGATTTACACTATATGAGAAGAGAGAACTGACTGGTTTGTATGTGGACTCTGACACCTCTATCTGATGTTTTAAATGACCAGTTCTATACAATTGCAGCAAACCATCCTTACTCCTGTGCAATAAAGGCCAGCCTACCATTTGCCTTCAACATAGCTTGCTGTACCTGCATGTTAGCTTTCAGTACTGATGAACAAGGACACCCAGCTCCCTTTGGATATCAATACTTTCCAATCTATCACTATTTAAGAAATACTCTGCATTTCTGTTTGTCCTTCCAATGTGGATAAGTGCACATTTTTTAAAAATTGCATTCCATCCATCATTGTCATGTTGACCCACTTAGCCTGTCTAAATCCCTTGAATTCTCTTTGCATCTTCTCCACAATTCACATTACCATCTCGTCATCTGCAAACTTGGAAATATTACATTTGACCCCATATCCAAATCTTTAATATACATTGTGATCAGCTGGTGTCCAAGCACTGGTCCGGGTGATAGCCCACTAGTCACAGCCTACCAACCTAAAAATGATCTATTTGCTTCCAGCCCGCTAACCAATTCTCAATTCATCATCATATCCCATTTGCTCTAACTGTGCATAACCTCTTGAATGGTACTGGTGGAAAGCCTTCTGAAAATCCACATAGACCCCATCCACTGGTTCCCCCTTATCTATTCTGTTAATTACATCCACAAAAAACTCCAACAAATTTATCAAACATGATTTCTCTTTTGTAAATCTATGCCAACTCTGCACATTCCTACCATTATTTTCTAAGTGTCCAGTTATGACATCCTTCATAATATTTTCCTTCTACTTATGCAAGGCTAACAAGTCTGTAGTTTCCCATTTTCTCTCTCCCTCCTTTCTTAAATAGTGGGATTACTTTTGCAGGAACCATTTCAGAATGTATAGAATTTTGGAAGATGACCACCATTGCATCTACTATCTCTAGAGCAATCTCTCTGAACACCTTGTGATGTGGAGTGGTCCAGGGGATTCTAAAAGCAACCATTTTCTGCTTCTTTAACTTCAGCATGATTCATTTCTCAACTCTCTGCAGACTGGATGTTAGGCTGAAACACCATCTTTCTGGCATCATTAGCCACAGAGGTTCCCTACCCAGAATGGTCCTAAATGCGACCAAAAGACATCAATGTTGCAAAAGAAAACTTAGTTATTTAAGATCTTTTCTAAACTCTGGATGTCCCAATGTTCTCATTCCGAGCCAATGAAGTGCTTTTGAATTGTAGTCACTGTTATCAAGTCAGAAACATGATCTGTTAACATCATTGTGGGTCCTGGTTGAGACTCTCAATGATTTTGATTTTTCAGTGAAAATGATTTGAGTCACCAGTATTACTTTTCATACTAAGACTAAGTTATTTCAGTTCCTCATTCTTGCTTGCCCTTTAGTTTTTTAGGGTTCTTTTGTATCTTCCTCCGTGAAGACAGACATAAAGGCCCAGAATTTCACCATGACAGAGAGGCCCCCCAAATATGATATTTCCTATTTTACCAGGGTGGGATGGGAGTTGAGTTCTGGTTTACACATGTGCATTTTACAGAAGACAGCATCAACTGCCTCCACTAAAGTGGGACTTTGATGGTCCAAAAGTGTGAAACCCAGTGTATGCAGATTAGACCAGGTAGGAGCTGGTCTGAACTTGGTAGATGTGTGTGGATAGTCAAGAGAGGCAAGGTACCCTATTGAATATGTCGCAGGACACCTTTGGGAGAGGTAAGGCACCTTTGGGAGAGGCAAGATATCTGTTGGGATTGTTAAAATTAAACAGGATTATCTGTAAGAAATGCATAAGCTCATTGGAACTATCAAAGCTGTCAAAAAACTGTCAAAACACTTTGGGCAGAACATCACCACCGTTCACACCAAATTCTCTGACCTCGCTGCAGCAGGAGCATGGCATGAATGGCTGGTTAAGATTGTGCACTTTGGATCTGTCAAAGTTGTCAATGAAATTTAACTCTGCTGGGCTTTAAATGAAAAAAAAGAGTATTGAGTCTAAAACCAATCAGTGCTTGATATTTCATTTCAGTCTCATGACATAAGCCTAAGGACTTTCATAATATGGCTTTTGCTGTAATGATTGATTTCATGAACTAACATTATCATGGTAGGTGGCCTTTTAAGTCAACAGTTTGATTGGCAGCTCCAAGTGTTATAGAATAGAAAGTTTGTTTTTGTAAGGGATTAACTGAAGGATGTATTAAATGTTTGTATTGAATGTTGCTTAAATCAGTGAGTGTGCTTTTTATATCTAAAATAATGACTTGTTCAGCAGACCCATTATTTTTTTTTATGCATGGCTCAGTCTCGCCATGGTGGGGGTAGGGCAAATGGTGACAGGGGTGGAAGATATGTGTTGGCATGTCTTGCCAATATGCTGGCCTAAGGGCTATAAAGGGCCAAGCGGTTGGATAGAAGGGCATGGGTTGGCATAGGTGGTTTGAGAGGCCATGTGAGGAGGATGGGGGCATGAGTTGGCATTGGTTGGCAGGGAGGCGATGACCTAGTGGTATTATCACTAGTGCTATTAATCCAGAAACTCAGCTACTGTTCTGGCGATCCCGGGTTCAAATCCCGCCATAGCAGGTGGGTGGAATTTGAATTCAATAAATGATATCTAGAATTAAGAATGTACTGATGACCATGACACCATTGGTGCTTGTTGGAAAATCCCAACTGGTTCACTAATGTCCTTTAGGGAAGGAAATCTGTCGTCCTTGCATGGTCTGGCCTACATGTGACTCCAGAGCCACAGCAATGTGGTTGACTCTCAACTGCGCTCGGGTAAGTAGGGATGGGCAATAAAATGCTGACCAGCCAGCGACACCCATGTCCAACAAATGAATGAAAAAAAAGAAAGGGCAAAGAGGGTGTTATAGTGTGTACATTAAGCAATTGCCTATTGAATATGTATATTGAGATCATTGGTCAGTGCGAGCTTGCGTGGGTTGTTGTTGATGTCACATGGGACCTGTTCATCACTGCTGCTAGGCTATGTGCATGTTGTAGCATTTTATTTTATATTTCTGCAAGTAAAGGTGATTAAGCATTCAAACACATGCATCTTCCTTGTAAGGTTACCACAGAGGGGATGTGCAGAAGGGGTGGGTGAGGACTGGAGGACTGTTTTTGTCTTAATCACTTTTCAAATTAATATCAACGCAGTACCTGAGCGCAGAGGCAGGCCTTCTGCCCATCCCGCCGCCACACCTGCCAGCCTCCGCCTTTGTTCTGGGGGCAACAGGCCCAAATTTTAGTCCAGCCCACCACCCTGAACAAAAATCGATACTGTGGACCAGCATTTTTTCAGACTTGGGTTCACAAATCCAGGAATTCTCCTATCTCTGCTCATCTGACCCGGGAGCAAAAATCTTTAGTTTCCCTGTCGTTTTCTTATTCTCCTGTCTGTGCCTATAATGGGCCCACATTCGTCTTGGCTAACATTTGCCTTCTTGCATACCGAAAGAAGTTTTCACTTTGTGTAATTGTGGGATTGTGATTGTTGCAGACTTGATGGTCCAAATGGCCTCTTTCTGCACTGTCGGGATTCTATGGTTATTAAGCTGTAGGACTCGTTGAATATGAGTTCCCTGGGGATTGGTAATTAACTCATCATGTGGAGCTCATATACCAAGCCCTGTCTAAAGCAGGCCCCTGAGTGGGTCCATTATTCCATTGACCCATTGGGACCAGTTGTGTTCACTACAGGCTTGTGGTTTTTGCTTTGCTTTATTTTGTGCAATAATTTGTTGCTTTGCAGCCAACCCCGAGAGTTATGATAGAAAGATTAATTTATGCTTGGGCTCCGAAGAGAGAATTAGACTCCAGTCGATTGGTTAGATTCATGTCCATCTGCTTGTGTTTAACAATATTTCCAGAACTTAGCACAACTACCTTTATGAGCTGTCATTAATTAATTGGCTGCTCAGTTTCTTCTGCGATGAAGATGTGAGCCTTTGAGACATCAGAATGGTGATTGTCCATCTGTAGATGTGTTATCCACTCCTACTGGTATCTCTGCTTTGGGTAAATTCACCTTCCACGCAAATAACAGGCTTAAATCTCATATTGTTCGATCATACACCTTCATCTCACCATTTCTATATCTGTTTGATTTGATTTATTATTGTCACATGTATTAGCATACAGTGAAAAGTATTGTTTCTTGCGCGCTATACAGACAGAGCATACCCTTCATAGAGAAGGAAAGGAGAGAATGCAGAATGTTGTGTTACAGTCATAGCTAGGGTGTAGAGAAAGATCAACTTAGTGCAAGGCAGGTCCATTCAAAAGTCTGACGGCAGCAGGGAAGAAGCTATTCTTGAGCCGGTTGGTATGTGACCTCAGACTTTTGTATCTTTTACTTGACGGAAGAAGGTGGAAGAGAGAATGTCCGGGGTGCGTGGGGTCCTTAATTATGCTGGCTGCTTCTTCGAGGCAGCAGGAAGCGTAGACAGAGTCATTGGATGGGAGGCTGGTTTGCGTGATGGATTGGGATGCATTCATGACCTTTTGTAGTTCCTTGCGGTCTTGGGCAGAGCAGGAGCCATACCAAGCTGTGACACCTGTTCGGATTAGCCAGGCAATGTTAACTCCTGTAAACATTTTCTGTCTCTGACAAGAATATATTATTTATTAGTCACAAGTAAGGCTTACATTAACATTGCAATGAAGTTACTGTGAAATTCCCCCAGATGCCACAGTCCAGCGCCTGTTCAGGTCAATACACCTAACCTGCACGTCTTTCAGAATGTGGGAGGAAACCGGAGCACCCGGAGGGAACCCACACCAACACAGGGAGAACATGCAAACTCCACATAGACAGTGACCCAAGTTGGGAACCGAACCCGGGTCTCTGGTGCTGTGAGGCAGCAGTGCTAACCACTGTGCCACCAATGCCCTTCAATACATAGATGTTCTTATATGTTCCAATGGAAAAAATATCAAAATAACTGAAGCTACTCCGTCTACACCTCCCGCTGCCTCGGGAAAGCAGCCAGCATAATCAAGGACTCCACACACCCCAGGCATCCTCTCTTCTTCCTCCTTCTTCTGTCGGGAAAAACATACAAAAGTCTGAGATCACGTATCAACCGACTCAAGAACAACTTCTTCCCTGCTGCCAGACCTTTTTTCTTTTCCTGGCAACAAGTCATTTTTGAACACAAAGAATTTGAGTGATATTCCTCACCCTCACACGAGGGGAATACTCATTTCCCAGGCATTCTGGAGAAAAATCAGAGATCACAAGGAGCTGCCGGTCTAGAAGGTACGGCTGAGGACTCTGCCATCTTGGAAACACGTTAATGAAAGTCCATCTTATACATAAATATTTAAATTGAACACATCATCTTGTATGTTTAGTACTTCTTAAGCTGTTGCAGATGAAAACCAATGGTGGTCCCAGCAACATCATAATCTCCAGCTCCCTCCAAATACATGTTGGAAAACAGCCTCTCCTCAAGATTGTAGTTCACGGAACACCGAATAAATCCCAGCAGTTGAACATAATAATCTCCTTACTTCTGTTTTTGCTGTTTTCTTCACACTCCTTGGCCAGATCATTTATTCTGGATGATTACAATCTACTACTTTATCCTCTCCATGTTTTTAAACTCTGCAATTTGAGAAGTTTTGGGTGATCACAAGTATGGCAATAAGGTGGGGTGTAAACAATAGTTCTTCCATTGTTGAGTGAATCTGTGCACTTCCACTTGTTTCTCTGGTAAATTGTCACATCAATGTCAATTTATAGAATTTAATTTCCAGATCATTTAGTTAGACCAGCAATTGAAAAAGTAAGCATTTCAAGCTACCAGAGGCAGCAACAACAAAAACAGAAAATGCTGGAAAACCTCATCAGGTCTGACAGCATCAGTGGAGAGAGTATAGAGCCAACATTTTGAGTCTAGATGACCCTTTGTCAAAGGGTATCTAGGGTCATCCAGACTTGAAATGTTAGCTCTATTCTCTTTCCACAGATGCTGTCAGACCTTTTTCTTTATTCAATCATGGGACATGGGCGTCGCTGGCTGGCCAGCATTTATTGCCCATCCCTAGTTGCACTTGAGAAGGTGGCAGTGAGCTGCCCTCTTGATTCGCTGCAGTCTATGTGCTGCGGGGTGAGGGTGTCGTTAGGGAGGGAATTCCAGGATTTTGACCCAGCGACTGCGAAGGAATGGCGATATATTTCCAAGTCAAGATGGTGAGTGACTTGGTGGGGAACTTGTAGGTGTTGGAGTTCCCACGTATCTTCTGCCCTTGTCCTGATAGATGGAAGTGATCGTGTGTTTGGAAAATGCTGACTAATGATCTTTAGTGAATTTCTGCAGTGCACCTTGTAGATAGTACACTCTGCTGCTATTGAGCGTCGGTGGTGGAGGGAGTGGATGTTTGTGGATGTGGTGCCAATCAAGCAGGCTGCTTTGTCCTGGATGGTGTTAAACCTCTTGAGTGTTGTTGGAGCTGCACTCATCCAGGCAAGTGGGGAGTATTCCATCACACTCCTGACTTGTGTCTTGTAGATGATGGACAGGTTTTGGGAAGTCACTCGCCACAGTATTCCAAGCCTGTGACCTTCTCTTGTAGCCACTGTGTTTAAGTGGTGAGTCCAGTTGAGTTTCTGGTCAATGGTAAACCCAAGGATGCTGACAATGGGGGATTCAGTGATGGTAACACCATTAGATGTCTAGATGAGTGATTAGATTTTCTCTTATTGGTGATAGTCATTGCCTGGCATTTGTGTCATGTGAATGTTATTTGCCACTTGTCAGCCCAAGCCTGGATATTGTCCAGATCATGTTGCATTTGAACATGGACTGCTTCAGTATCTGAGGAGTTGTGAATAGTGCTGAACATTGTGCAATCATCGGTGAACATCCCACTGCTGACCTTATGATGGAGGGAAGGTATTTGTGGAAGCAGCTGAAGATGGCTGGGCCTAGAACACTCCCAAGAGGGACTCCTGCAGAGATGTCCTGGAGCTGAGATGATTGACCCCCCCCCCCCCCCCCCAACAACCATCTTCCTATGTGCCAGGTATGACTCCAACCAGCGGAGAGTTTCCTCCCTCATACCCATTGATTTCAGTTTTGTCAGGGCTCCTTGATGCCATATTCAGTCAAATGCAACCTTGTTGTCAAACACTGTCATTCTCACCTCATCTCTGGAATTTAACTTTTTTGGCCATGTTTGAACCAAGGTTATAATGAGGTCAGGAGCTGAGTGACCCTGGCGAAACCCAAGCTGGGTGCCACTAAGCAGGTTATTGCTGAATGAGTGCTGCTTGATAGTGCTGTTGATGAACTCTTCCATCACTTTACCGATGAGCTAGAGTAGAGTGATGGGGCAGTAATTGGCTGGGATGGATTTGTGCCGTTTTTTGTGTACAGGACATACCTGGGCAATTGTCCACATTGTCGGGTAGATGCCAGTGTTGTAGCTGAACTAGAAGAGGTTGGCTAGGGGAGCAACAAGTTCTGGATTTCAGGTCTTCAGTACCATTACCGGAATGTTGTCAGGGCCCACTGCCTTCGCAGTATCCAGTGCCTCCAACCATTTCTTGATATCACATGGAGTGAATCAAATTGGCTGGAAATTGGCAACTGATGCTGGGGACCATTGGAGGAGGCCAAGATGGATCATCCACTCAGCACTTCTGGCTGAAGATTGCTGCAAATGCTTCAGCCTTATATTTTGTGCTAATGTGCTGGGCTCCTCCATCATTTAGGATGGGGATATTTGTGGAGCCTCCTCCTCCAGTGAGTTGTTTAATTGTCCACCACCATTCATGACTGGATGTGACAGGGCTGCGGAACTTGGATCTGATCCGTTGGTTGTGGGATAGCTTAGCTCTGTCTATCACTTGCTGTTTTTGCTGTTTGGCATGAAAGTAGACCTGTTTGAGCTTCACCAGGTTGACACCTCATTTTTAGGTATGCCTGGTGCTGCTCCTTACATATCCTCCTGCACTCTCCATTGTTCATGTAAATTGAGTTTGTGTCTTGATATGCTCTGTTTGTGAACAGAATTCCCACTCACCTGAAGAAGGGGCTTGCAGCTCCGAAAGCTTATGTGGCTTTTGCTACCAAATAAACCTGTTGGACTTTAACCTGGTGTTGTTAAACTTCTTACTGTGTTTACCCCAGTCCAACGCCGGCATCTCCACATCATGATTCTCCATTGAACCAGCGTTGGTCCCCTGGCTTGATGGTAATGGTTGAATGGGTGATGTGCCGTGCCATGAGGTTGCAGATTGTGGCTGGAGTACAGTTCCACTGCTGTTGATGGCCCACAGTGCCTCATGGATGCCCAGTCTTGAGTTGCTAGATCTGTTCGAAGTTTGTCCCATTTAGCACAGTGCTAATGCCACACAAACGATGGAGGTTATTCTCAATGTGAAGGCGGGACTTCATTCCACAAGGATTGTGCGGTGGTCTCTCTTACCGATACTGTCATGGACAGATGCAGCTGCAGCCAGCAGATTGGTAAGGATGAGGTTAAGTATGTTTTTCCCTCTGAGATTTTCCAGCATTTTCTGCTTTTGTTTCAGATTCTAGCATCCGCAGTATTTTGCTCTTATCAGATGCAGGATTTGGACAACATCATTTGATGGTTTAATGGACATTTACCAGTTGGATAGTCTCCATGTAGAGGCTAAGGATGGTTCGCAAATAGGCCTCAAACATGGGCTCAAATTTATATTCCCTATGAAAGGACAAATCCCAAGGACATCAAACAGGACCTGAACCCACAACTGTCAAGTCATATCGCAGCAAAATATCTCACCCTCAGAATGACAGAGAACAAAGTTCACCAACATGAACACAAGTAGAAGGATGGCAGGGCACACAAAACGTTGACACAAGTCCAACAAATTTTAATGTTAAACATTAATGAAGATCCTCACTATCTTCTATTCTGAGGCAAACTGAAAGCAGACTGTGGAGCAATGTGGAATAACAAGTTAGACATTTGCTCAGTGTTATACAATTACAACAGGAGCGTTACATATCTGTGTATTCATAGAATGAAACTTCAGCAAAGCAATGAGAAAACGTGTTGGGATCTCATTGACCCCAAATGCCAAACATCAACCCATCTCAGAGAAAGGACATTTCAGCATACTTAATGTTCATTCTGTTCTATTGCAACATAAAATGATGCCAATGCACAAACAGCAAAGTAAAACACAGTACATACATTGAAATGGAGAACAGTTGAGAGACACACCACCCCCACAGCAGCAAAATCAATTGATCCATTATTTCCTGACAAAACCATCAAGGTTCGGACCTCATGACATAAAATTAACTCATTGATCACAACAGCAGTAACAAGGAGATAAAGCTAAGCACAGTTTCAGACTCCCGAGCTTTGGTCGCAAAGCATCATAAATGAAGACCGTCAATAAAAGGTTTCTCTTGTTCCAGTTGGAGGGAATATATGATGTATGCCATCTGCTGCAACACATGAATCCAAAGCATTAAACCCAGCAGCACAGCTTGGTATCGCAACATCATTATACAATGCCAGTCAGCCCACACAATCAGAGAATTATAGAGCTTAAGGAATGGAGCAGGTCATTTAAATCCACACTGCTAGTTTCATGTTGGTGCTATCGATATCCCATTCTAGTTATCCATATTTCCATACACTGTGGCTCAGTGGGCCACACTTTCGCCTTTGAGCTTGAAGATTTATGGATCCAAATCCAGCACCAGGACCTGTGCACAACAGTGGTGGCTGACACTGGTGGCACAGTGGTTAGCACTGCTGCCTCACAGCGCTAGGGATCCGGGTTCGATTCCCGGCTTGGATCATTGTCTGTGCGGAGTCTGCATGTTCTTCCCGTGTTTGCCTGGGTTTCCTCCGGGTGCTTCGGTTTCCTCCCACAATCCAAAAGACGTGCTGCATTGGCCATGCTAAATTCTCCCTCAGTGTACCCGAACAGGTGCCGGAGTGTGGCGACTAGGAGATTTTCACAGTAACTTCATTGCAGTGTTAATGTAAGCCTACATGTGACACTAATATATAAATATCTGCATTGTTGGAGATGCTATCTTTCATATGTGATCCATAGAATCCCCACAGTGCAGAAGAGGCCATTCGGCCCATCATGTTTGCAGACTCCGACAGTGCATCCCACCTCGGCCTATCCTCGCAACCCCACTAATCCCCCTAACCTACACATCTTAGGACACTAAGGGGCAATTTAGCATGGCCAATCAACCTAACCCACACATCTTTGGACTGTGGGAGGAAACCCGAGCATCCGGAGGAAACCTACACACACCCGAGGAGAACGTACAGACTCCACACAGACAGCACAATCACCCGAGAAATTGAACTCGGGTTCCTGGCACTCTGAGGCAACAATGCTAACCACTGTGCCACACCAATGTTAAACCAAGGCCCTGTCTATCCTCTTTGGTTGATGTAAAAGACTTTGAGTAGAATTCTCCCATTTTCAGAAGAAGTCCAGTGGGGGTTGAGGGGCGGGGAGGGTAATGGGGTTTAGAGGTGTGGAGGGATGTGGAGTGTTTCCCATTGCGAGGCTGGTGGAAAAACATGCCCAATCTTCCACCCCCAATCTCATTAATTATGCACCCAGGTGTTTCACACCGTATTCTATGGTGGGGCTGGCCCGGATGACACTGTTGTCTTTGGGTCCCATGTAGAAAAGGCACCCAACATCAATGATCCACTATTGAAGAAAGAAGGCCTGAAAGTGAAGATAGATCTCTGGATAACTCTGTGGATGGACCTCTGACCCACTGCTGTGGTGTTCAGGGATCCATGGTTGTGTGTGGCCTCCATCCTGAATCATGGAGGCAGCACCAAGCATGTCCAAGTGAGTCCCAACATCTGCACGCCATGTTTTCCAATCCACCAAGGCAGACACCGACGGAAGATCCCACTGTAAATTCACACCAACGTGAAACCAATTTCCAGGCCATAACCTTCCGCCATCAAACACGTCAATGGGGTCTTGGGAGAATTCCACCCCGCATCTGGTGTCTGAGTGGAGGTGTTCGCAAATTTCTAAAATGCAAACAGGATAAAGCTGTTATGATTTTTTTTAAAATAACTAATTACTCCTGATGTGTGGATTGATAAGGTTATCAAGCTTCGAGTGGACTTTCAGACAAAGACATTCCAATATTGATCACAAGCTCTGACTTGCATCAATCTTTCCTGGTCCACCTTTGGATTTGACAAGCGGTGGCAACTGTGATGGTTTTGGACAATGTCCACTGGGAAGATATCCAGTCCTACTCTTCATGAGTTGCATTGGCATGGGCACATTGAACCTGGGGGTGGGGCCAGAGATGGGTTTTGGGGGGGGGGGGGGGGTTAATTTCCTACACTCTCATCCATCTCCCCCCCCCCCCGCCAGTCTGAAATGAAAGCCATATCAAGCTTTGTAATCAATGTGATTTCTTCCACGATCTGGGGTGTTACCATGGGGCCAGATTATTGGGAAGGGGATTAGCAGATGGCAGGATGGGGGTTTGCGAGGAGGGAAGTGAATAGGCTACTGCTGCATGGGTACAACTCTTGCTGCAGCTGGGGTGGCATGGTGGCACAGTGATTAGCATTGCTGCCTCACAGCGCCAAGGACCCAGGTTCAATTCAGGAAAATCGTTTTCATTTTGTTCCGGGAAAGGGTGGTTAATCAAAAATGCTGGTTGATGGAGAATTCCATTTATCAATGGAACTCATTGCAAAACCTGTAGCAGGAACTAATGCACAAGTACTCAGGAAATAAAGAACAGACTTAATTTTACTTCTAATCTTCAACAATACATTAAAACATTAATTAAAATATCAAGCAATACAATATGGTTCCAGATAATTTCGGAAGAGCTTCCTGTCGGTAAAGTGACAATCCATATTAAAGAAACATCAGATATTCTGGTTCGCAGAGAATTTTGGTTGGCAGGGTATCAGATTACACAAAGTTTACTCTATCATGAACTGCTGATGCAGATAAAACCATGTTTGCAGTACAGTACCAGGCTATTTGGCCCTGGTCACTTTGGCAGAAAAATTCAAAATGATTTGCTGTTTTGGTTCAAGAATTTACCCAGAAATGAGGCAAGGGCTATCTGGGAGACAATCACACAACCCAGAACCAGCCCATTCGCACCGATATGCCTTTTGAAAGAGCTCTTTCCCCAAATATTGGGTGGCATGGTGGCACAGTGGTTAGCACTGCTGCCTCACAGCGCTACGGACCCGGGTTTGATTCCCGGCTTGGGTGATTGTCTGTGTGGAGTTTGCACATTCTCCCCGTGTCTGTGTGGGTTTCTTCTGGGTGCTCTAGTTTCTTCCCACAGTTCAAAGATGTGCAGGTTAAGTGCATTGGCCATGCTAAATTGCCCCTTCGAGTCCCAAGATGTGTAGGATAGGTAGATGTGTGAGGATTATGGGGATAAAGCATTGGAGTGGGGTTTCGGTGAAAGTCGGTGCAGAGTTGGTGGGCCAAATGGCCTCCTTCTGCACTGTAAGGATTCTATGGTTCAAAACCCTGAGAATGCTATCCATAAATAAAACTTCCAAATCCACAAAATTTAAATGGGATAAACCAGCGAGTGAAAAAGTGCAGCAGAACTAGGACTGATATTTCTGAGCTTAAGGTGCCAGGTTGCCAGGTCTCAGGGGCTAGAGGTGGAACAGTCCCAAGGCACATCACACTTTGCTTTTTCTGCATCAAGCCATTTTGCTCATCCGTAAATGCAATATGATGACATAATTGCCTGGAATAGTTACAGAAGCAGAAATTATCATACCGAGCCAGCATTGGGTGCAGGGTGGCCATGGGGACTGGCATTTTCATAGAATCGTTGAATCATAGGAGCCCTACAGTGCAGAAGGAGGCCATTTGGTCCATCGAGTCTGCACCAACAACAATCCCACCCAGACCCTATCCCCGAAACCCTAAATACTTACCTCACTAATCCCTCTAACATACACATCCCGGGTCACTTTCACTTGGCCCAATCAACCTAACCCGCACATCTTTGGACTGTGGGAGGAAACCGGAGCATCCAGAGGAAACCCATGCAGACACGGGGAGAATGTACAAACTCCACATCGGCAGTGACCCAAGCCAGGAATTGAACCCGGGTCCCTGGCACTGTGAGGCAGCAGTGCTAACCACTGTGCCACTGTGCCACCCGGGAGTCGCAGCAGGAGACTCCCGGGGGGACAGTGGAAAGGCTTTAGGGATGTCCTCATTTTACGCCATACCAAGTCTCCATTTCTGCACCGTGGGCAGGATGTTCCAGCTACGCTCACCCCACCAGCCAGAAAAATCCCACCTGAGGTCAATGGACCTTTGCATGGGCCCCATCCCCCACCCCACCCATCCCCTCACCCCAGCCCGCTATGATTCCCGTGGCAGGCGGAATGGGAAAGATCCCCCTTCCCCTCCACCATGTTTCATATTGTTCTGAAGGGTTGTAATCAGTGGCGCAATAAAATAAAATGCTGTTGTGTCTGCATATTTCTCAAGTGCTGATGGGGGTACTAGTTGGACTTCACAACGAGAGACATCACTCAGGATTTATAGAAGCCATGTCAACTCCATAGATTGGTCTGACATGCATGGCTATAAAAGATTTTGATTCAATAAGTAAATGCTTTCTGACCTTTGCGAGGAGTTAAGAGATGATTTGGAGTGTCATATTCACACATTACGCACTGCGAGTGCAGATGAAGATGAATGCAGCATTAATCTTTCTTGACATTAGCATCTTTCATATCCCTGTTGCTTTAACCGTTGGCAGCAGCGAGTCACCAACGTCCAATCTAATCTCTCAGGAGATTCTTATTGCATTTGGGAGAATGCCTTCCTAAAACAGCTTTTCCCGACTATCTCCTCAGCAGCACTGGGGAATCTATAGGGGACTCGATGTTAAACTCCAGTAATGGGGAGGTCAGTTGGGACGCTGACATGCTAAAAAGCTCATACCTGTCTTCAACCACCCCATACAATCTCCAGATTGAACAGAGTCAGAACGGGGAGTGGGCAATCAAACCACTGCGAGGCGGCATGTTGGAAATTTAAATATTACAATGAGGATGGTAGCCTCATGTTGAACCTGTGTTGCAGGTTTAACCCTGGCCTTGGGATATCCTCAAAGAGGCAAGGAGAGCTTCAGGGGGAAAAGATAGGTGCCTTTGAAGGACATTAGCATCTTTCAGGGTGGCCATGGGGACTGGCATTTTCATAGAATCGTTGAATCATAGGAGCCCTACAGTGCAGAAGGAGGCCATTTGGACCACCATACCAAGTCTCCATTTCCAGCAAGAGCAGCAAAAGCAGCAGTTCTCCTCCTCAGACCCCATACGGTGGTCCAGTGGTTAGCACTGCTGCCTCACAGCGCCAGGGACCCGGGTTCGATTCCTGGCATGGGTCTCTGTCGGTGTGGAGTCTGCACCTTCTCCTCGCATTTGCGTTGGTTTCCTCTGGGTGCTCTGGTTTTCTCCCACAGTCCGAAGGATGTGCTGGTTAGGTGCATTGGCCATGCTAAATTCTCCCTCACTGCACCCGAACAGGCGCCGGACTGTGGCGACTAGGAGTATTTCACGGTAACTTCATTGCAGTATTAATGTAAGCCTACTTGTGACAATAATAAATAAACTTAAACATCTATCCCCTCGTGGGAGAATCTAGGACTGGGGGCAGAATCTCAGAGTTGGGGATGGCTATTTAAAACAGGAATGAGGAGGGATTTCTTCGCTCAGACAGTAGCAAAACTGTGGAATTCTTTACCGCAGAGGGTCGGAGAGGTTGGGTCATGAAGTATGTCCAAGGCAGCAATAGACAAGATTTTAAATCAGTAAGGGGAATCAAGGGTTATGGGGATAAGGTAGGAAAGTGGAATTGCGGATTATCATTATCAGATCAGTCATGGTCACATTGAATGGCAGATCAGACTCGATGGGCTGAATGGTCCACTCCTGCTCCCATGTCTCCCTGTGTTATGGTTGTACACAGTAATAAGTCTCACAACACCAGGTTAAAGTCCAACAGGTTTATTTGGTAGCAAATGGTATTTGCTACCAAATAAACCTGTTGGACTTTAACCTGGTGTTGTGAGACTTATTACTGTGTTCACCCCAGTCCAACGCCGGCATCTCCACATTATGGTTGTACAGGCATAGACTCCCTTTGGGTTGGCGAACAAGGTTGAAGATGGACTCCCAAAGCATGCCGTGAAGTCAAGTGTGTGATTGATATTGTCTATCTTCGGGAACTGAGCCAAGTTAAATGAAAGACACATCAATGTAAATTGTTCCACACCTCTCGCCTCCCCCAATTGCATATGGCTCTCCAACTGAGAAATTCCCCGACATTTCTTACAAAACAGGTTGGTCACTACCTGTTGTATGTAGTAATCTCTCTTTTTGATTCTGGCTGGGACAATTCAAGTCAAGATGGCATAACCTTAAAATTAGAGCACAATTATTCATGCTGGGAGGAGGGTTGAGTAACGTCAGGAAGTACTCATTAACACAAAGGGAAATGGAAATCTGTAACTATCTCCCCAAAAAGACTGTTGCGGCCGGGGGTTGTTGTAAGATGCTTTTAAGGGACATCAGCATAACATCACTCAAAGGGAAGTGTGCCACTCTTAGTTTCAGTTTTGCTTTGGAGCAGAGCACACACATACAGCTCTGCTGCTGATGTCTTCAAGTTTTCTACTCATGCAAGTGATATGTGCCCATGTGCCCATTCGAAATAAATGAACCCACAATACACTCATTCAATCTCTTATGAGCGACTGGGGTGTTGTTATCAGTATAACAGCATGACAGAGGTCAATTGAAAATATCAAAGCTGAGATTGGTGGACTAGGCTTATAAAGGTCATGGAGCCAAAATGGGTACATGGAGTTAAAATGGAAATCAACCACGATCTAATCAAATGCCGGAAAAAGGCCCAAGTGGTCAACATAAACAGCAACTTACATTTAGATCATAGAATCATAGAATCCCTACAGTGCAGCAGGACATCATTGAGCCCATCGAGTCAGCACCGACTCTCTGACACAGTATCATACCCAGATCCACTATCCCGCTCTATCCCATGGTTTAACCAATGCATCTTGGGACACTAGGGGACAGTTTGGCACGGCCACTCAACCTAATGTGCACATCTTTGGACTGTGGGAGGAAACCAGAGCACCAGGAAGAAACCCATACAGATGCGGGGAGAACGTGCAAACTCCACACAGACATTCATCCAAGGCTGGAATCGAACCAGAGTCCCTGTCGCTGTGAGGCAGCAGTGCTAACCACTGTGCCACCATGTCGCCCTATATAATGCCTCTAATTGAGCAAAATGTTGCGTGGCTCATGCTCTGTCCAAGACCACAATAAACTACTAAGGGTCATGAACGAAGCCCAGTTCATCACGCAAACCAGCCTCCCATCCATTGACTCTGTCTACACTCCACGCTGCCTCAGAAAAGCAGCCAGCATAATCATGGACCCCACACACCCCGGGCATACTCTTTTCCACCTTCTTCCATCAGGAAAAAGATACAAAAGTCTGATGTCATATACCAACCAATTCAAGAACAGCTTCTTCCCTGCTACTTCCGAATGGACTTACCTATTTTAAGTTGATCTTTCTCTGCACCCTAGCTATGATTGTAACACTACATTCCGCACCCTCTCCTTTCCTTCTCTCCGATGTACTCTATGAATAATATGCTTTGTCTGTATAGTGAGCAATACTTTTCACTGTGTACTAACACATGTGACAATAATAAAACAAATCAAAATTAAAATCAGTAATTATTAAACAAATTTGACACTGAGACATGTAAGGAAATATTAGGCTAGCTTACCAATAGCTTGGTCAATAAGGAAGGACTTCTAAGGTGTCAAGGGTTATGGGAGAACACTGGGGTATGGTGTTGAGATAGAGGATCAGCCATGATCATGTTGAATGGTAGATGGAGCAGGCTCGAAGGGCCGAATGGCCTTATCCTGCTCCGATTTTCTATGTTTCTGTGTTTTACTCTGTTCCTGTGATTTGGATTTTTAGCATTTGCCTTTTATGCTTAAGTCAGCTGGTCTGCTGCTAGCTGTATTGAATCCCATCTGCCAAATAGTGGTGTTTACAGAGATACATAATTTGTTTTCCCAATCAAATATTTGTTCTCCTCACGGCTAATACGTGCTTGCTAGTGAGGGGGCAGGAGGGTGGGGTTTGGGGAGGTTGGGAGGGGGGAGGTGGCAGGTGTTGCAATGTGTTCCGTTGGCATCGAATGGGCGATGGGTGGGGTGTGAAAACTCTACCGCAAAAAAAAATTGGTACCTGGGCGACATTTGCCTGTTAACAAACACCAGATGGTCTACCCAACACATCATAATCAATGTTCCACTTTAGAAAACCAACTTCTGCGTGAGTCAGCTCCCAGCAACCAGTAGCGGGGGAAAATAGAAGCAATTTTATGTAAGGAGGTTTGACCTCAGTACGTATGGGCACTGTGCATCCCTTGTGCTTTTGGCTTCGAAGCTAAATTACTGAGAGACAAAATCAAGTGTGACATTTCTTTTCGGTAGGCTGTGAACTATATAAAAACATGTTTCAGAACAATAACTCTCATCAGTATTCAAGATGTAGTCTAAATTTTATAGAGTTCACTACAGCATCAATCATTCCATTCTTACATGTCTGCTGTACATAACAGGTGCTAAGTTCAAACGAGTTCAGCCTGGTTTATCGCGGAATCAATGCTTTATTTTCAGCTGTAACACATTTTCAAACCAACTTTTATTTTCCTTGACAGCCCTTTCTAATAAATAAGTGCTGGATGGTTCTGTTGTTAAGATTTCCAAAAAAAAATAGTTGTGATAATCTATCAAGTATGTGCATTTTGCAAACAATATTCCCCAGGCTGAGATATACGTCAGGCAGACATGCAGAAACTATGAGCACTTTTAGTAATAAAAAGAAAGAATTAAAAAATAAATCCCCAATTGCTGTAAACAAGAAGTCATTGGTAAATTATATAGATGTGATTGAATGAGAAAGTGCGCTTTTATTGTGGAATTAACACACAAGGGATCGATTTTCGTACAAAGCAAAACTAAGAACTGAAATAGGCCCTTGTGTAACATATAAATAGTCATGAATCTTCGAGTGTGTTATTTGATCAAGGCCAGAGGTGCCCATAATTTTTTTATTCCTTTCACTCTTCAAAGAAGTGGGGATGTTCACCGATGGGCGGCATGGTGGCACAATGGTTAGCACTGCTGCTTCACAGCGCCAGGGACCCGGGTCCGATTCCCGGCTTGGGTCAACGACTGTGTGGAGTTTGCATATTCTCTCCATGTCAAAAGAAGATGTGCAGGTTAGGTTGATTGGCAATGCTAAATTGCCCCCTAGGGGTTCCAAGATATGTAGGTTAGATGGATTAGCCATGGGATAGAGCGGGGTAGTGGGTTTGGGTAAGATACTCTGTCAGAGATAATCGGTCAGTTTACACATTCTCCCCATGTCTGCCTGGGTTTCCTCCCACAGTCCAAAAATGTGCGGGTTAGGTGGATTGGCCATGCTAAATTGCCCCTTAGTTCAGGGGGACTAGCTAGGGTAAATGCATGGGGTTTTGGGGGTAGGGCCTGGGTGGGATTGTGGTCGGTGCAGACTCGATGGGCCAAATGACCTACTTATGCATTGTAGAATTCTATGATTGCACAATGTTCAGCGCCATTTGCAATTTGACAGATATTGATGCAGTCCATGTTAAAATGCAACAAGACCTGGACAATATCCAGGCTTGGGCTGACAAGTCGCAAGTAACGTTCATGCCACACAAATCCCAGGCAATGACCATCTCCAACAAACAACACTCTGACCACCACCCCTTCACATTCAATGGAGTTACCATCACTGAATCTCCCACTGTTAACATCCTTGGCATTCCCATTGACCAGAAACTCAACTGGACTCACCACATAAACACAATGGCTACAAGAGCAGGTCAGAGGCTAGGAATACTGCAGTGAGTAACTCACCTCCTGACTCCCATCTACAAGGTACAAGTCAGGAGCGTGATGGAATACTCCCCACTTGCCTGGATGGGTGCAGTTCCAACAACACTCAAGAAGCTTGACACCATCCAGGACAAAGCAACCCGCTTGATTGGAACCACATCTACAAACATCCGATCCCTCCACCACTGACACTCAATAGCAGCAGTGTATACTATCTACACGATGCACTACAGCAATTCACCAAAGATCCTTAGATAGCACCTTCCAAACCCATGACCACTTCCATCTAGAAGGAGAAGGGCAACGGATAAATGGGAACACCACCACCAAGTTCCCCTCCAAGCCACTCACTATCTTGACTTGGAAATATATCGCTGTTCCGTCACAGTCGCCGGGTTAAAATCCTGGAATTCCCACCCTAATGACATTGTGGGTCAACCTGCAGCATGTGGACTGCAGCGATCCAAGAAGGCAGCTCACCACCACCTTCTCAAGGGCAACTAAGGATGGGCTATAAATGTTGGTCAGCCAGCGACACCCATGTCCCATGAATGAATTTAAAAAATGAAGCCCAAAATTTCAAATCAGGCCAAGATATAATCTCAGTAACCAAGGGCCCTCTCAGGTTGAGGTAACAGCTCCCCTTGGAATTATTCTGAAGATGAGCAGGCGGGTTTTCCCTAAACAATATTGTGGCGTTAGTGTACCTTTAAGAAAAGTTTTTTTTTAAACATATCTTCTGCACTCACAGCTTCAGTGATGTCATTGATGCCGGCTTGACTGGAAATGTCCTTTTATTCCGACTAAAGTGTCTTAAATGGGGTTGTTTGTGTTTACTCTGGGATTAGTTTTATGATCCTGCATTGTTAGGAGGATGGTCATGTGCTTTTGGACAGTTTTTTTTCATTTTCAGTTTAGCGCTGCAGGTTTGAGTTTTAGTTTTAAAAGGGACCACAACTTAAAAAGAAGTGGTTTTCCTCTCTCCCTATTTTTCTTTTCCCTTTGGAAATTCTCTTTCTTTCCTGATGGGTGAAAATCTGCTGTTGTTGGGGGCTGGACCAGAGTCTCCCTGTGTTTTGGGAAGCTGTCTTGTTCGAAGTGAATCCAGAGAACTGCAGACTTCAACCAAAGGACTCAATTTCCATTATCACGTGAGCATTAGTCTGTGCTGTGCTAAATCTGCGAAAAGGGTTTTTTGTCTATGGGTTTGGTTTGATTGGAACACAGTAGATGCCTTTGTTAAGGGTCATATATTATAGTGGTTGCTTTGTTGCTTGTTTGTAATTGATAAAAGTTCTGGTTAATTTTCTTACTATACATGTTAACTATATTCTTAAATAAACTTTGTTTGATAAAAGCTCCCTTGTAGGTCACTTGAATCATACCTGAAGTGAAACATCCTTAGCCTAGCCAAATTTAGGATGCAAAACTTATGATCCAGGCGGGCTCCATAAAACACTTTGGAGTTTCCGACCTGAACCATAACAATATTTATCCCTCAATCAGCATCTGCAGTATTTTGCTTTTATATTATATAACTACAATTATTTCTTTCTTTAGATCGTCCACTGGCAAATGGGGCAGGAGCTGATTCTGCTAGGATCTTGCATCACTTTATTTTTGACGAGGCTGTCATTTCCTCGAGAGGAAATGTTTTGCACTCATCCCTTGAAAGGTCTCATAAGAGGTGTAGAAAATTACGAGAGGCCTAGACAGGGTAAACAGGAAATAATGATTTCCCTTAGCTGAGCGTTCAATTGCCAGGGGGGCTTAGATTTAAAGTGATGGGTAGAAGGGTGAGGGGACATGAGGAAAACTGTTTTCACCCACAGAGTGGTGGATTTTTGGAATTCAACAACCAAAGTTGGTCGTTGAGGCTTGAAGCACTCAATTCATTTAAAAGGCGCTTGGAGCTGCATCTGAGGTGCTGTAAGCTGCAAGGCTATGGACCAGGTGGGCGGTGATTAGCACTGCTGCCTTCACAGTGCCAGGGACCCGCGTTTGATTCCCGGCTTGGGTCACTGCCCATGTGGCATCTGCACGTTCTCCTCATATCTGCGTGGGTTTCCTCCGGGTGCTCCGGTTTCCTCCCACAGTCTGAAAGACGTGCTGGTTAGGTGCATTGGCCATGCTAAATTCTCCCTCAGTGTACCCAAACAGGCGCCGGACGGGGATTTTCACAGTAAATTTTAATTGCAGTGTTAATGTAAGCCTACTTGTGACACTAATAAATAAATTTTTTTTAAAGGTGCTGGAAAATAGGATTAAAGTGAGTGGGGAGTTTTTTTTCTCTTTTTTAGCTGGCGCTGACATGATGGACTGAATGGCCTCTTGTTCCACCATAACTTTGCTATGGTTCTAATTCCATTTTCCTGCTTCAGAGGATCTCCCAGACCCACAGGATATCTGAATGTGCTGGGCACCTCACCTCTGTTCCCCCCGAATAAAACTTTATGAGTGTAATGACTTCAGTCAGGTCATTGAGGTTGGCCTACTGGAATATGAACTCCCTGATTAAGGAGTTAATTGATGGGCCAATCAGGGAACCTTTTCCTTGTATTTAACTGGGAGTGTCAGTTCCTCTGGCACTCCTGAAGGTAAACTGCTGACTGATAGCACTCTGTGTACTGCTGTTGGAATTGTAAATAAAGGGATTTTGGTGAAGGAATTTCGGCCTCCAAAGACTTATTGCAATAAGGCTGGAACTCCGTTTGCATTTCCAATGTTGTCCCATCACTGATCACTTGGGGTGTGTGATATTTAAGAAAATAAAGAAAGAATTTCTGTTTGAAAAGCATAGTTCACACCTACAAAACTGCCAAATATGCCTTACAGCTAAGGATCTATTTTGGAAGATTTTATTTTATTTATGCGTGGCATGCCTGTCTCTAAGTGGCCTTGACATGGTGGCGGAGAGCTGCCTTCTTGAATTGCCGCAATCCATGTGGTGTAGGTACACCCGTAGTGCTGTTAGGAAGGGAGTTCCAGGATTTTGACCCAGAGACAGTGAAGGATCAGCAATATATTTCCAAGTAAATTAAGTTAAGTTTATTTATCAGCCACAAGTAGGCTTACATTAACACCTCAGTGCAGTTACTGTGAAAATCCCCTCATCGCCACACTCCGGCGCCTGTTCGGGTACACTGAGGGAGAAGTTAGCACGGCCAATGCACCTAACCAGCACGTCTTTGGAGGGTGGGAGGAAACCAAAGCACCCAGAGGAAACCCACGCAGACATGGGAAGAACGTGCAGATCCACACAGTCAGTGACCCGAGGCTGGAATTGAACCCGGGTCCCTGGTGCTGTGAGGCAGCAGTGCTAACCACTGTGCCACCGTGCCACCCAGGATAGTGATTGGCTTTGGAAAGGAACTTCAAGATGGTGATGATCCCATACCTATCTGTTGTTTTGAAGCCAAACATTAATGCACAGCAAGTTTCCAAAGACAGCTGTATGATAATTTTGTTGCCTATGGTGTTAAGTTGAGAGTCAAATGTTAGGTGGGACAATAGGGAGAAACTGCCCTCTTCCATCGACCACCCTACTACTCCTCCATTGATCAGAAAGGGCATTGGAACCATTACTTCTGAGAAGGAGGTCTTATGATGGCCCTGCCTTTGAGCCAGAAGCTCCAGGTTTGAGTCTGACCCCAGGATTCAATGGCCAAGGAAGATGGATTCATAACAAGGTCAACTTGAGTTGGAACCTGCAAGCCCCTTTGCACGCGTTAATGGCAGGTGGTAAGAGTGGGAAAGACTCCTAGCCAGCTAAAATTCTTCACCCTGCAATAGACTTGTAATTCTCCTCTGTAGCTTCTGCAGTGGAATCACGTTCTTCCTGTAATGCAGTGACCAGAACTGTACACAGAACCTGGGCTGCCGCCTAACGAGTAATTTAAACAATTTCAGCATGACTCCCTTGCTCTCATATTCTGTGCCTCAGATTCCTCCCATCCCACTGTTATATTGCTATATTATTCATAAAGAGACTGAACAATATCATATATATATCCTTGGAGTACTCCGTGCACTGCTGCACTACAGTCAGTGTTGAGTTACGATGTGTCAGTCTGTTAGTCCATCAGCCACTTGGAGAGCAGCAAGATTAACACTAGATGGAATCAAAATGCTAGAATTTCAAAATGTGAGTATTTCTAACTTATGAGAACCAGAAGACATAATAGCCACCTTAACCACCTGTCCTGCTACCTTGGTGAACATGTACTCCTCTATATTTTTCAGTGGTCCACCATTATGTATTTTCTTGCCCATTTTGACCCCACATGTTTCCCTATTGAATTCCATTTGCCACTTTTCTTGTCAACTGATTAATCCTTGGTTTCCTCCTGCAGTTGTTATGAGGACTTGCATTTTATTTTTAAGATGCCAGTTCGAATTTTTCTTCTTCTGTCTGTATAGCGTGCAAAAAACAATACTTTTCACTGTATACTAATATATGTGACAATAATAAATCAAATCAAATCTAAAAGGAAAAAGCCAAAACCCTCTAAAGATAACAGAGACTGCTAGACAGCTGCAATATGCAGCTTGCATTGTAACCAAGTGGAATGAAAGAAAAAGGTACTCAACTCTCTGGGGAGAGTGAAAGACCACGGGGGGAGTTCTCCGGCCTCCCATCTGTGTGTTTCTCAGCGGTAGGAGGTGGTGCGCTGTTCATCGGTGACGGGATTCTCTGATCCGGCCGGTGTCAATTGGATTTCCCAGTGATGTCACCCCAAGCCACTGCAAAACCCATGGGAAGGGATTCGATTTCAGCCTCGGGTCACTGTCTGTGTGGAGTTTGCACATTCTCCTCGTGTCTGCGTGGGTTTCCTCCGGGTGCTCCGGTTTCCTCCCACAGTCCAAAGATGTGCTGGCTAGGTTGATTGGCCATGCTAAAATTGCCCTTAGTGTCCTGAGATGCGTAGGTTAGAGGGATTAGTGGGTAAAATATATAGGGATATGGGTGGGATTGTGGTCGGTGCAGACTCGATGGGCCGAATGGTCTCTTTCTGTGCTGTAGGGTTTCTAAGATGATTTCATGTATGCACTGCCAGCAGGACCGGAGAATCCCGTCGGTGTAAATAGATGGAGAATTACCCCCCTCATATCTTATCGGGCTTTACACCCTTCTGAAACTTTTCAAATCTTTCTGAGATGAGACCTTAAAATACAATTACTTTTTCTAAAGCAATGAGTGCAGGAGACACGGACAAAGAGAATTTCTCTGGCATACACAGCCATCAGGGTACTTTAAGAGACTGTGTTACCAAGCAGGGGGGAGATCCGAGTGCTGTACTGAAACAGGCTGCAAACTGTGTAGATCACATTAAATGCACCACCCAACATTTGGAATTGTTAGTCAGATATGGCATTCCCTTAACAAATCCATTCTTCTTGATTAATCTGTGCCTCTCTAAATGACGATTAATGCTATCCTTCAGAATTTGAATCATTTGCACGCCACCCAGGTTAGACTGACTGGTCTGTAGTGATATACTGTAATCACTTTCCCTGTTTTGAAACAATGGTACAACATTACCAATTTCCAGTCCTCTGGCATCATATCTGTAGCAAGAACAGATTGGAAAATAACAATCCAAACCTTCATTATCACCTCCCTCGTTTCTCTTCAGAGCCTGGGATATATTACATCCTGACCTTTGATGTCAATGACACTAAACCCCCTAATATTTCCCCACTCGCTAATTTATTCCATCCAATACTTCATACTACACTCCTTACCCCCAATATCTGCATCATCCCCTATTTATAAAAGCAGAGTATTGCGGATGCTGGAATCTGGAAGCAAAAGAGAAAATGTTGGAAAATCTCAGCAGGCCTGGCAGCATCTGTAAGGAGAGAAAGGAACAAAGAACAAAGAACAATACAGCACAGGAACAGGCCCTTCGGCCCTCCAAGCCTGCACCGATCATGTGTTCCGAACTAGACCATCCGTTTGTATCCCTCTATTCCCAGTCTGTTCATGTGGCTATCTAGATAATCTTAAATGATCCTAGCGTGTCTGCCTCAACCACCTTGCTTGGTAGTGCATTCCAGGCCCCCACCACCCTCTATGTAAAATACGTCCCCCGCATATCTGTATTGAACCTTGCCCCCCTCACCTTGAACTTGTGACCCCTTGTGTTTGTCATTTCTGACCTGGGAAAAAGCTTCCAACTGTTCACCCTCGCTATGCCCTTCATAATTTTATAAACTTCTATTAGGTCGCCCCTCAACCTCTGTCTTTCCAGGGAGAAACTTTCCTAGTTTACTCAATCTCTCCTCATAGCTAATACCCTCCATACCAGGCAACATCCTGGTAAACCTTTTCTGCACTCTCTCCAAAGCCTCCACGTCCTTTTGGTAGTGTGGCGACCAGAACTGGATGCAGTATTCCAAATGTGGCCTAACCAACGTTCTATATAACTGCAACATCACATGCCAACTTTTATACTCTATGCCCCGTCCAATAAAGGCAAGCATGCCATATGCCTTCATCACCACCTTTTCCACCTGTGCTGCCACCTTTAAGGATCTGTGGACTTGCACACCCAGATCCCTCTGTGTGTCTATACTCCCGATGGTTCTGCCATTTATTGTATAGCTCCCCCCGCATTAGTTCTACCAAAATGCATCACTTCGAATTTATCTGGATTAAATTCCATCTGCCATTTCTCCGCCCAATTTTCCAGTCTATCTATATCCTGCTGTATTCTCTGACAATGTTCATCACTATCCACACCTCCAGCAATCTTTGTGTCGTCCGCAAACTTACTAATCAGACCAGCTACATCTTCTTCCAAATCATTTATATATGTCACAAACAGCAGAGGTCCCAGTATAGAGCCCCGCGGAACACCACTAGTCACAGACCTCCAATCAGAAAAAGACCCATCCACTGCTACCCTCTGTCTTCTATGGCCACGCCAGTTCTGTACCCTCCAGCTAGTTCACCTTTGATCCCATGAGATTTAACCTTTTGCACCAGCCTGCCATGATGGACTTTGTCAAATGCTTTACTAAAATCCATATAGACGACATCCACGGCCCTTCCCTCGTCAATCATTTTTGTCATCTCCTCAAAAAACTCACCCAAATTTGTGAGGCATGACCTCCCTCGTACAAAACCATGTTGTCTATCGCTAATGAGATTATTCAGTTCTAAATGTGTATAGATCCTATCTCTAAGAATCTTCTCCAACAATTTCCCTACCACGGACGTCAAGCTCACTGGCCTATAATTACTCGGGTCATCCTTGCTACCCTTCTTTGACAAAGGGTCATCCGGACTCGAAACATCAGCTCTTTTCTCTCCTTACAGATGCTGCCAGACCTGCTGAGATTTTCCAGTGTTTTCTCTTTTGGTAGGGGTCATATTTTGAGGATAAGGAGGTAAACCTTTCTCCTTAGCTCAGTATTGAGGTGAGGAGAAATCTCTTCACCCAGCAAGTGGTGAACGTGTGAAATTCACTATCACAGCAAGCAGTTGAGGCCAAAACCTTCTGTGAATTCAGGAAGAAATTAGATATAACTCTTGGGGCTAAAGGGATCAAGGGATATAGGGGGGGGAAGCCGGAATTAGGATACTGAATTCGATGATCAACCATGATAAAAGGAATGGCGAAGCAGGCTTGAAGAGCCGAATGGCCTACTCCTGCTTCTATTTTCTATTTTCTACATTTCTATGCTAGCTGTTTCTATTTAAATTAATTATACATAAGTATGGCAATCATTTCCATTACTTAGTTGCGTCTTCATCCTCATTTTGTGTCGTTATTGCTGAGATGACATATTTGTGTACAATTTTCTAACACAGCTCGAGCACTCAAGCTAGAGGGGAGAAATCCAACTGCTCAACAGATAACAGAGAAATAACAATAGTCCCAAACCTTTATCCCTGGCTTTCAGCAGGATGTCTGCTTTTAAGGACTCAGTTGTATTAGTTGTCCAATTTAGAAGCTCTTAAAGAAAATATTCCCCTCTGCGCCATTGGCAATTTGCAACGTTCATCTAGATTTGCCAACCTTGCACAGAAATTTCCACTCAGTATTTATCACAGCTGATGCATCTCACTGCCAGTGAGCAAGACTGAAAATGATCCTGCTTTAATTAAAGCACCGAGATATCGTAATAAACACGTCAGGGCCAGTTGAGTTGAAAGCTGTGCCTTCATGGCCATACTCTTGCCTTGGAGGCAGAACGTTGTTGCTTCAAGCCTCCACTATGAACCTTGAGCACAGAATCCAGACTGATACTCCATACAGGACTATGCGAGGACTCTGCTTTAATAGCTGCTATCATTTGGATGAGGCAATAAACCCGTGACCTGTTTACTCCAGGTTCTATGCAGAAAAAGATCCCATGGCACAATTCAAAAAAGGGAGAAGGCAGTAGTTCCCAGGGCCCTGGTCAGTATTGCATATCTGTCGCAGGAACTTAATGTGTGACCTTTGGTTGTTGCACTTTGTGGATGGGATTTTTCGGCAGTGGTCACCCCAAAACCAGAAAATCCCACCCAAGTCAATGGAATTTTGCATGGTCCGGCCCCACCACCTGCTACAATTCCTGTGGCGGGTGGAACGGGAAAACTCCCCTCTTTGTGTTATAACAGTGGCCCATTTCAAAAAGTATCTGATGAAGTGCTGTGGGATACCCTGAGGTCATACTACATGTTATATAAACGCAAGGTGTTGGGTGGTACAGTGATTAGCACTGCTGCCTCACAGCGCCTAGGATCCGGGATCGATTCTGGCCTTGGGTCACTGTCTGTGTGGAGTTTGCACGTTCTCCCCGTGTCTGCGTGGGTTTCCTCCAGGTGCTCCAGTTTCCACATTCCAAAGTAATACAAAGAACAAAGAACAAAAGAACAAAGAACAGTACAGCACAGGAAACAGGCCCTTCGGCCCTCCAAGCCTGTGCCGCTCCTTGGTCCAACTAGACCAATCGTTTGTATCCCTCCATTCCCAGGCTGCTCATGTGACTATCCAGGTAAGTCTTAAACGATGTCAGCGTGCCTGCCTCCACCACCCTACTTGGCAGCGCATTCCAGGCCCCCACCACCCTCTGTGTAAAAAACGTCCCTCTGATGTTTGAGTTATACTTCGCCCCTCTCAGCTTGAGCCCGTGACCCCTCGTGATCGTCACCTCCGACCTGGGAAAAAGCTTCCCACTGTTCACCCTATCTATACCCTTCATAATCTTGTATACCTCTATTAGATCTCCCCTCATTCTCCGTCTTTCCAAGGAGAACAACCCCAGTCTACCCAATCTCTCCTCATAGCTAAGACCCTCCATACCAGGCAACATCCTGGTAAACCTTCTCTGCACTCTCTCTAAAGCCTCCACGTCCTTCTGGTAGTGGGGCGACCAGAACTGTGCAGGTTAGGTTGAATTGCCATGGTAAAGTGACCTTTAATGTCCCAAGATGTGTAGGTTAGATGGATTATCATGGTTAATGTGCAGGGTAACAGGAAATCAGGCGAAGGGGGTGAACCTGGGTAACATGCCCTTTCGGATAGTCTGCACAGATATGATGGGCCAAATGGCCTTCTTCTGCACCGGAGGTGGGTTTTCCAATAGCAGAGGAGGCTCACATTGGCTGCCGGCAAGATCTTCCAGACCCGTCAAAGTTAATGCCTATTTGTGTTGCTCGCTGGCCATGCCAATAGGGAACCTGCCATGAAGGGAGGCGGGGTGAAGTGTCGCCTTTAGTGGGACTGGAAGATACTGCTGGTGAGAAGGATTGGAAAATCCCACCCTCAGCACTTTTTGCAGAATTGCAAGTCATGGACTCATCTATAAGAAAGCTTCACATTTCCAATTTTGGACATGATTTTTTGGACTTATGTTTGAAAAGGATTTTAATTTATTCCCCCTTTGATGAAAAGCATGGAACTTCAAAAAAAAGATGTAATTAATGCCAGATTGGAAATCCCTTTCTGTTGGAGCTGCTTTGTATTCAGGTTTACTGCTTGGGGGCAATGGAGGCAAAGCACTAGAGACAAAGAAATACAGTTAGATGATCAAATGGACCATTTAGCAGGCTGAGATGAGTGGTCGTTATCTTCTTATTGGTATGCAGAGTTATATATGTTGGCTCAGCTCCACATTATGGGGCAGGATTCTAATGAATAGAGTCTCACAGGATGGGAGCATAGATTGGAAAATGTGGGGAGGTCAGTTTGCCCAGGGCACCTTTGATGTAGAAAGCATCCCGAGACACTTCACAGAGACTTAAGGAACAACGGCCGCTGTCAAAATACAAAAAGGAGAGATGATGAAAGGTGACGGAGAGCTTTCGTCAAAGCAATGGTTTTCTTTAAAGAAAGATTGTAAAGGAGGTGTGAAGGTTTAGCAAGGGAGGAATTCAGGGATTCACCGCAGTCTTAATTTTTTTGATCATTAGGGACTCCATTGACTCTGTCTACACTTCCCGCTGCCTCGGCAAAGCAACCAGCGTAATTAAGGACCCCACGCACCCTGGACATACTCTCTTCCACCTTCTTCTGTCAGGAAAATGATACAAAAGACCCGCTGTGTGTTTTGCTGTGGCAGATGTTGTCCGCCATTAGCCAGTGGCAGGATCTTTGGATCCCGCCATTGTGAATGGGGTTTCCTAGACTGAGCCATTCGCCGCCGGGAAACCCATGATGAGGGTGTGCCGTCGGCGGGACTGGAATATCCTGTTGGCGTGTACAGCTGGGAAATTCCAGCCAGTGTAATTGGACAAAAGACCATGCAGATTGAACTTAGATTGTCCAGATCCCCTGCCAGGGAAGATCACGAGGAACCTGGGACAAACAGTATAAAACGCTGCAAACACATAGCACTCAGATCTGATGAAGGATCATCAGCCTGAAACCTATAAGTCTGACTCCTGCCCCGCCTGCATTGGGATAAAAAGTTGATGGACCAATTAAAGGTCTGTTTACTTCAGGCAGGAATTTGGAACAATAAATCCCAGCCTCTGTTCCTCGCCACAAATGTTGCCTGACCTGACTTTCAGCAACCTCTCTTCCATTTCAGATTTCCAGCATCCGTAGTGTTTAACTTTTGTCACAAACATTGTATTTGCTGATTTACCACAGTGGGAGATCAGAAAAAAAAACCCTCCAGAAATCCAGCTGTGATTCTCCAAAATTTCACCATGAGGCCTCAATTTTCATCTGGCAAGTGCCAACCATCCGCCTCCAACCAAGTGGCCAGGGCACTTTTAACTCGTGGGCTTCATTTGTACCATTTTTGGACACTTTCCTGCCTTTCCAAAATGGGTGAGAGGATCTGTCACTCAGGCAAGTCACAGCAGGGGAATTTCAGAGGGGAAGAGCCCAGATTAAGGGAGGTCTAAACATTCCTAGTGGTGCATGGGGAGTAATCCTGCCCCTCTTGGCCCATAAGAATTTCACTAAGCTCTTTGGCTCTTTTCTGGCCCTATTCCTGCCATCCACATTTAGGACTGAGATGGGGAGATATTACTCCATTCGAAGGGTGGTGAATCTTTGCAATTCTCTACCCCAGAGGGTTACACATGCTCCATCGTTGAATATATTTAAGGCTGAAATTGATGGATTTCAGGGAATTAATGGATACGGGGAGTGGGCAGGTAAAAGGAGTTGAAAGCCAAGATCAGCCATGATCGTATTGAATGGCAGAGCAGGTTTAAGGGGCCACATAGTCTATTCCTGCTCCTATTTGTTGAGATCTTGCATTCAGCTGGTGTGAAAGTCGCAACCACTTCTTCACTCAGGCCAGCTAATTACATTGTTGGAGCCCTTTGTGCATATTTTGAAAAAAAGGGCCACCAATTTCAGGCCAGTACTTTTACTTCATGGTGGCACAGTGGTTAGTATTGAGGCCTCACAGGGCCAGGGACCAGTGTTCGATTCGGCCTTGCGTCATTGTCTGTGTTGAGGTTGAACGTCCTCCTGTGTCTGCGTGGGTTTCCTCCGGGTGCTCCAGTTTCCTCCCACAGTCCAAAAGTGTGCAGGTTAGGTGGATTGGCCGTGCTAAATTGCCCCTTAGCGTCCCAAGATATGTAGGTTAGAGGGATTAGCTATGGTAAATGTCGGGGGGGGGGGTGATTTACAGGGATAGGGCGGAGGGAAGCTTTGGGTGGGATGCTTTTTCAGAGAATTGGTGCAGGCACGATGGGCCAGATGGCCTCTTTCTGCACTGTGGCAGTTCTATGATTCTCCTGCAGCAACAAAGCAGGACAAATGTGGGGAAGTCCCCTTTTACCTATTCGTCATCTCATTTCCACGAGGCAGATGCACCTTCTTGTTTCCTTGGCAATCAGTAAATATTGGTTAGATTGAATCGATTCAACATGAAGTTGGAGAAAATACAGGCAGTGTTCAGTGTTGGAAATTATCGCTGAAAATTACAACTGGGATCTTACCAGCCGTTCGGCCACTTAACTATGGACCAAATTTTCCTAATGAATTTGGCAGAAAGTGAATCCATGCTCAAGCTGCTCGCAACAATGGGAAAATTCAGAGCCCTGACATTAATACCATAACCCCATGTATTGCTGTAAATCAAGCTTGTAATTATTCCAATGAAAGTGTTCAAAATGAAAAGATAAATGTAAATTAGATTATAATAGTCGCTGTTGGTGGTGATATTTTTTAGTTGTACTAATCAAATTTCATTTTCCAAACTCCTTTCTTAACTTCGTACCAGTGTGTTTGCCCCTTATGGTATTAGTCTGTTTGAAAGGCAGACGACTACCGATTCTGAAGATCCAAAATCAAAACAGGAAATACTCAGTAGGTTTATTTATTTATTGCAACAAGATCAGTGCACTCACCTGATGAAGGGGCAACGCTCCGAAAGCTCGTGCTACCAAATAAACCTGTTGGACTTTAACCTGGTGTTGTGAGACTTCTTACTGTGCCCACCCCAATCCAACACCAGCAACTCCACATCATATTTATTTATTAGTGTCACAAGTAGGCTTACATTAACACTGCAGTGAAGTTACTGTGAAAATCCCTTAGTCACCACACGCCAGCACCTGCTTGGATACACTGAGGGAGAATTTAGCACGGTCAATGCACCTAACAAGCACGTTTTTTGGATCTTGGGAGGAAACCGGAGCACAAGGAGGAAACCACGCAGACTCGGGGAGAATGTGCAAACTCCACACCACATCTCCACATCAAAACTCCACACAGACAGTGACCCAAGCCAGGAATTGAACCCGGGTCCCTGGCGGTGTGAGGCAGCAGTGCTAACCATTGTGCAACCGTGCCGCTGAGATCTGGCAGCATCTGTGAACATTTGGATGAAAGTTCATTGACTTGCAATGTGTACTCTGTTTTTCCCTCCGCAGACGCTGCCTGACTTGTTGAGCTTAGAATTCTGGGAATGTCAAGAAGAGCCAGTTAGAAAAGGATTGAGCTTCTTCGGGGCTGTTGTTAGTGTGGAATGTCTTCTGGGTCCTTTCCCAGAGCGGAAAGCTGCACGCTGTGTTCTTTGTCAAATTAAAAATGCCCAGTGGGACTTCTTTGGTGCACCCACTGGTCACGAAGTGAAGATTGCGTAAGGGGTTGTGACAATGCAGGAAGCTGGGCTTAGGTGAAACCTTTTGAACTTTTACAATCCGGGCGATCCAGCCTAATAACAAAGAAGGATAATGACACAAGTTGATTGATCAGAGCCCTGACACATCGGTAATAATAATGATGCTAATATTAAGAACACAATCCTATGTTGGGTCACAGGCTGGATCTAGAGAAGCTTTAGAGTAATGCTTTTAGCTCCCGTCTATCATGTTTATGCCACATCGAGTCATAGAACCCTCCAGTGCAGAAGGAGGCCATTTGGTCCATCAAGTCTGCACCTACCACAATCCCACCCAGGCCCTATCCCAATAACCCCACATATTTATCCGAGCTCGTCCCCTGACACGAAGGGGCAATTTATCATGGCCAATCCACCTAACCCACACATCTTTGGAGTGTGGGAGGAAACCGGAGCACCCAGAGGAAACCCACGCAGACACGGGGAGAATGTGCAAACTCCACACAGACAGTGACCCAAGCCAGGAAGCGAACCCAGGTCCCTGGCACCGTGAGGCAGTATTGCTAACCACTGTGCCACCCGCTTAGAACACAAACAGTTATTTCTCAATAAAGAGAATTCGTCAGATCTGTTGGTTCGAGAATTCACTGGATGGAACTGCATTTGGTGATCAATTGGATCACCCCTGCACGTTCGGCATCCCGGCTATGGCAGGAAGTTCTGCGGCCCGGGCCAGGTCCAGGTTGAATTTGACGTACTGCCCTGCCCGGGCAAACAGGGCATCTGACACCTCGCGGACACACTTGTGCACCGGGGACTGAGAGATCCAATAGGGGCCCCCACTGACAGCCTGGAAGAACACAATGGCGTAAAAGTTGAGGGCTGCTGTGACTCTCACCGTCACTGGGAGCAGGTGTCCCCCAGTCCTTCAAGGTGCCGAGTCTGCGAGGATATGGCGCAAATGCCGCACTGTTTCCTTGTGGAGCTGGAGCTTACAGTGGCACACGCGGTCCGGTTGCTCTTCAAAGGACGTGTGTCCTGAACTGCGGGGGTTTCCATCTTCTCTGTGTCCTGGCAACCCACTCAGGCCAATGGGTGCCCGCCTCCTGCCCCCGACTGATGGTTTCCTCTCATCCTGCTGCAGACACTGGGCTGGGTCGGCCTTGCAGGGTATACACGTCTCCCTCCTCTTCCTCCTCATCTGTAGCAGCAGCATTCACAAGAATCACCACCAGGTCTATTGGCACCAGAGCAAGGTCCATCACTTCTTGGAGGGGGGGAAAGAAAGATGAATTCCTTCAGGTTCTCCTTCCTGCAATCCCTCCCAGAAACTCGTGAGCCAACTGAGTGTGGATGGTGGCACACCAGCACTGCACCCCGCGTCTGCACCCCCATTATCGGCAGCAACATCCCCCCCACTGCTGGCCCTAGCCAGCACCGAGCTTTGAGTCTGGTAACCCCCTTGATTGGCGCATGCAACCCTGCATCCCCCCCTCCACCAAACCCATGCAAGCCCCTGCCCCACCCCAGTACATACCATGGCCATGACTGTGACCGCGCCCCCCTCCCCCGTCCCCCCCGCACCCCCCGACATACCTGCACCATGGAGGCTGGTGCTCACATGAACTTATCTCCACGCTCCCTTTCACTACTGTTACGCCTGCAGCAGACTTTTATGAAGCAGGCACTTTCCTCGCCGGCATGAAGTCTTGCCAATGAGATTGTTAAGGTAAGTGAGGGGGACGATTGCATGAACACCGTGATAATTATATCGAGATGCATGCTAATGCATGCAAAGTGACGCCTCGCGCATTCTGGGCATGCTCCTCATCACGCCTGGAAAAACAGCTTGGCACGATGGGAGCCAGTGGGAAAACAGGCGCGATTCCTGGATTTTCCTTCTCATGCGATCTTATGATCTCACCACGCCGAAATACGGGCAGGATGAGGTCGTAAAATTCCACCCTCAGTGTCTGTCGGGATAGGTTCCGACTCCCCGCGACCCTGAGTTGGCCTGAGCAGTTAAATGGAAGTGAAGTGTAAGTTGTAGCTTGACTGTGTACCACATTAACATATATAAGTATGTGAGATGCAATGAAGGAATGTTGTTGTTCGCCCATCGTCGATGAGGACCTCGACACCATTAGTCATTTTGAGGCTGGATGCAGTGTGTCCGAAGATGACTGATCAGGCCAATTCGGGCATGGCATGTCCTGACACATATTGGGCAGACTTGTGTAGGCGCTGTAGTTGTTGTGCTGGTGGCTCTGGACTCGTGCAGCTCGCGCTTAAGTTGTGCTTCAGCATTGCACCTTGCTTCGTAAGCTTGACAGCCCTTGTGGATGAGGCAGCACCAGGTAGGGTGGTTTTGTGCCAGCGTTTCCTAGGTGGTCGTGTCTATGTCAAGTGACTTCAGGGAGGCCGTGAGTGTGTCTTTGTAACGTTTCTTCTGCCCTCCATGCGAGCGTCTTCCAGCAGAGAGTTCCCCAAAAAGGAACTGCTTGGGTATGCGCTCATCCAGCATATGGATGACATGACCTGCCCACCGAGTCTGTGCTTTCATCAGCCGTGTGTGGACTGATGGTAGACTTGCTCTAGAGACAACTTCAGTGTCTGGTACTTTGTCGTGCCATCTGATGCGTAATATTCTGCGAAGACAAGTCATGTGGAAATGATTGATCTGTCTTGCATGCCTTCGATACACAGTCCACGTTTCACAGACATACAGGAGGGTAGTGAGTACCACGGCACTGTAGACCTTCAGTTTTGTTGCTGGGCTGATTCCTCGACATTCCCATACAGTGGATCACAGTCTACCGAAAGCAGAACTTGCTATTCTGCAGTTAACTTCTGTATCAGTAGTCACTGCTCGGGAGAGGGTGCTGCCAAGATAAGTGAACTGGTCCACTGCGTGTAGTTTCTGCCCTTTGATTGTGATTATGGGTTGTGTGTACGGTGCATGAGGAGCCGGCTGGTGCATGACTTTGGTCTTTTTAATGTTGATGGTGAGCCCAAAGTTGTCACAAGCTGTGGAAAATTTGTCCATACCGACTTGCAACTCTGGCTCTGAGCCAATATACAGAGCACAGTCATCGGCAAAGAGGAAGTCTCTCAGAACAGTCTCCTTCACTATGGTGATAGCTTGAAGTCTCCTCAGGTTGAAGAGCTTCCCATCCACTCTGTACTTAAGGCTGATTCCAGCAACACAGTCCTGGAAGGCACCATTCAGCATGGCAGTAAACATCATGCTGAACAGTGTGGGTGTGAGCGCACAGCCGTGTTTGACACCATCGGTGACTGGGAATGCCTCAGAGGATTCTCCGCCGTCCAGTACTCTGGCCATCATACCATCATGGAACTGGCGTACCATCTGAGTGAATTTGGGGGGGCAGCCGAACTTTGACATGATCCTCCACAGGCCTTGTCGGCTGACAGTGTCGAGGGCTTTCGCGAGGTCAACAAAGATTGTGTAGAGCTCGTGATTCTGCTCCTGACACTTCTCCTGAAGTTGGCACGCGGCAAAAATCATGTCAATAGTCCCGCGTCCTTTGCGGAAGCCACACTGTGACTCTGGAAGCAGGCCCAGCTCCAGGTGAGTGACCAGACGGTTTAGCAGGACTCTTGCGAGGGTTTTTCCTGTGACGGAGAGCAGTGAGATTCCTCGATGGTTGTCGCATACTTGTCGATTGCCCTTCCTTTTGTAGAGGTGTACGATGGAAGCATCTTTAAGTTCCTGAGGAATGGATCCTTGCTTCCAAAAGGACTGGAACAACTCGGTGAGCTTCTCGATAAGTATAGGATCTGCAGCTTTGTAGATCTCTGCGGGTATGGCATCTGCCCCTGGGGCTTTGCCACTAGATAGCTGGCTAACAGCTTTCGTGACTTCGGCTACTACCGGTGGGTCATCCATGGCGCTGTTGATATCGATCTGGGAAATCCTGTCTATCACCTCATCGTTAATAGACGACGGTCGGTTGAGGACGGCTTCAAAGTGTTCAGCCCATCTCTGCAGGATCTGAGCCCTCTCTGTAATGAGAGTTGTACCATCTGTACTCAGGAAGGGGGAACTCCCGAGAGATTGAGGTCTGTAGAGAGTGTTGAGGGTTTCATAGAACCGTTTCAAATTGTTTATGTCAGCGTATCCCTGTATTTCATCTGTCTTGGCGCTCAGCCAGGCATCCTGCATTTTACGCAGTTTATTCTGGACTGTCCTGCGAGCACTGGTAAAGGCGTTTTTCTTGGCAGCTGATGATGGGTCATTCTGACAGGCACGATGAAGATGGTGCTTTTCAACAAGAAGAGCCTGTATCTCCACATCGTTCTCATCGAACCAGTCATGCTGCTTGCGGGTAGAGGGCCCGAGCATCTTCATTGCAGATGAATGGATAGCATCCCTGAGGCGTTCCCAGTCGTCCTCAGTGCTGCCTGCGAGGTGTAAGTCAGCAAGCTTGGTTTCTAAGTCTTCAGCCAGTGCTGAAGCTATGCTGGAGTTCTTTAGCTTGGCCACATTGATTCTTTTCATAACCTTGCTTCCTTGTGGTCAACTCTTGGGTCTGATGCGGAGCCTCATTTTGGAGACAATGAGCCTGTGATCTGTCCAGCAGTCAGCACCACACATGGCCTTGATCACTCTGACATCCTGCCTGTCTTTTCTCCTGAAAATAACATAGTCGATAAGATGCCAGCGCTTAGAGCGGGGGTGCATCCAGGAGGTCTTGTTATGGGTAGGCAGACGGAAGGTTGTGTTGGTGATGAGGAGGTCATGTGCTGCACAGGTCTTCAATAAGAGTAGGCCGTTACTGTTACACTTGCCTACTCCATGCCTCCCAATGACTCCCGACCAGAATGCAGAGTCACACCCTACTCTTGCATTGAAGTCGCCAAGCAAGATCAGCTTGTCGGTACTGCTCACTGCTGATAGTAGGGCGTCTAGTTCTTCGTAGAACTTGTCTTTCGTCTCGTCTGAGTTGTTCATTGTGGGGGCATAAGCGCTGATCAGGGTGGCTTGACTTCTGTTCTGTAGCGGAAGCTGTAATGTCATAAGCCGGTCGTTCACACCCTTGAGGACACTAGCAAGTTTCCAAACAAGGTGACTCCTGACTGCGAATCCAACTCCAGCATCACGACGCTCATCACTGCCACAACCGCTCCAGAAAAAAGTGTATCCACCTCCAGCTTCAGTAAACTGACCTACGTTGGCAAGACGAGTTTCACTCAGGGCTACAATGTCAATGTTGTATCTTGCAAGCTTTCCAGCAACTAAGGCTGTTCTTCTCTCTGGTCTATCTGCTGTCGGGTTGTCCAAAAGCGTGCGCACGTTCCAAGTGCCAATGGTGAGCGGTGTCACCTTATATTTTATTTTGTTTGTTCGACCGCAAGATGGGATCCCCGCCAGCCGCGGTAAACTGGCCAGGGTGTAGTGAAGCAGGCAATGTTTAGGGCACCTTTTCTAGCCCCTTCCTCATTCTACGGAGTGAGCAGTGCGTTCCTGAAGAGGGCTGCTCATTCGCCCAGGTAGACGCCGAGTTTCACTGCTGCTTCGGTCAGCGGAAAGCGACCATTAGACCTGAGCCGCCTGTGAGCAGGTCCGTGACTACAGCTCCCAGTGTATCCACACCTGCTGCTTCGTCACTCGCCCATCGCCACAGGACTTCAAAGGTTGAACAGGACGGTGATGATAATGATGATGATGGTGTCGAGACTAGCGCGTGATTTGGATTAAAGTGAGGGAGAGTTGCGCAGCGTCAGCCTCACTCTCTCTTCCCAATTGCCATCTGGATCCAGTTGCAAGACAAGAGTCGAGACAGCTGGAGATGGGACTAGGCGCAGTGGGTGACCAGGACGTCTACTGTGTCTTGTCCTCCTCTTCGCGTTCCACGACACTTGCAGAGTCCGCCTTCTTGACCGTTGGACCTTCCATTGGTCAGTCCGCTCGATCTGCCGGAGTCTGTCTTCATATGCTGGGATAGACATTTCCCAATCTCACCGAGGGTTGAGACCCATCGGCTACCCTCACCTGGTTTAGCCGGCTTGTCGAAGCCGTTGCCCGGGGTGTGGCCGCTGTCGCATGTAAACAGCTACGGGGAGCCAGAGGTGAGAGCTGAGTGCCAGGTGGGGACCAAAGGTGGACGAACCGCCCGAAAAAGGACGCAACATGTTCTCCCACCAGAGGTACTACCCCTCCCTGACACCCCATACACCACAGAGTATAAGCAGTAACTATGGACAGTGATTGATTGGTCTAATTTCAAATATTCTCTGCTTCAGTGTAGCCCAGATTCCTAAGTAATGTGATATTTAAATGTTTTAGGAGAATGAAGAAACTCTATACATCATCTATGGCATGGGCCTGTAAATATTTTGAATACTTTTTGCAAATTGAATTGCTCCGTTCTCTTATCAGCACCAATTCTAAATGGTGCACATGCCTGTGATCTGGAAAGGATGCCACTATCACCACAGTGATTTAGGCCGCAGTCAATCCTCCATCATATTTCTGCTCCATTAAACTGAGCTTTTGTAACTGTTTTGAAATGAAATCCAGCTACATCTGCCACTCAAACCCATCCTGTGTCAGAACTTCAAGACAACCCAACTCTCCCTCAGCCTTCCACTTCCCTGAGAATCTATAAGCCTTTGAAACTCGAACACAGCAAAAATGAGGCTTTACTGCTGTGATGGCCTAGTGGTATTATCGCTATCCTATTAATCCAGAAATTCAGCTAATGTTCTGGGGAACCGAGTTTGCATCCCACCATGGCTGGAACTTGAATTCAATTAAAAAATATCTGGAATTAAGAATCAACTGACGACCATGAAACCATTGTCGGTTGTTGGAAAAACCCATCCGGTTTCCCTTTAGGGAAGGACATCTGCCGTACTCAACTGGTCTGGCTTGCACGTGACTCCAGAGCCATAGCAATGTGGTTGGCTCTCAACTGCCCTCTGAAATGGCCAAGCAAACCACTCAGTTGTATCAGTGTTTCAAGAAGGCACCTTCTCAAGGGCAATAAATGCTGGCCAGCCTGTGACACCCATGTTGCACGAATGAATAATAAAAAAAATTCCCCGCCTCTTCTCATTACCAATAACCTGTACTATAAATATCTGTGCTCCTAAATGTCATGAAACAAAATACTCTCTTCCTCCTCAGGAGAGATAAAAGGTTTTTGCACTCAAGATCCCCGCAAAGGTACATTTTCCAGCCTACACTCTTTAAACTTATCTCCGTGCCACCCCAACCTTCAGATAAACTTGAAGTTGCACTACTCGCAGACAACGGCTGCGATTCTCCCAATGCGACCCGCAACTTTCCTGGTGGGTCGCGGTGGGAGATGCGCGTCGCCGACCTTGAACAGGGATTTGCATGTGCGCCGGGAATGCACGCACATCTCCCAGAGCCGGTGAACAATCGCCGGTCAGGCCACGCTGGAAACCGGCGGGAAAGCAGGTAAGTCATTTAAATCTTTTTTTGATATGTTTTAAAGATGTTTATTAGTTCATTATGGGGACCTTTCAGGTCCAAAGGAATCTCCCACCCCGCCAGGAGTACTTCATTCCGGCGGGGTTCACACTAGCTCCCCACGTTCGGGGAACTAGTGGGAGAGCCCGCCAGAATGAAGGGGGGACAATCGGGACCCCCCGGGGGGGGAGGTGCAAAGGTGCCTCCGGGCATGGGAACTTTGCCTCTTGGGCAGTTCCGGAGCTCTCAGACCCCATCCGGTGTGAATAGGCCCCGCCCCCCCTGGGTTTTTAATAAGATTCCAGACTGGGATCTCTGCAGTGCACAGAGTGCGGAAATTCAGGTGGGAAGCTGAACTGCCAAAACAGTCGGGATTTAGTTTTCCCACCAATTTAGCGCTTTTGGGAGAATCGCAGCCAGCATTTCCCACTAGGTGTTGATCATTGTTTTTTGTTCATGACCTCGAGACGCCTTCAAACCTTTTCAAAACTTCTCTTCGCAGAACCACCTCAATTCTTCTCATTTTGGTTTCCCTACTTTTACACATCTGTGGAAACATCTGTCTGGAATGGACAAGCCACCATTGGATTGTTGAACTCATGAATTTGCGTGAGTCCTTAATCAGCTGTGGTTCAGTCGGTTGCACTTCTCCCTTCGAGTCACTCTGAGTTCAAGCTGAGCTACAGTGCAAACATCGAGGCGGGCATTACTGAGGGAGTGCTGGACTGTCAGAGTAACGTCTTTCGGATTAGAAACTAAGGCCCTATTTGTCTGTTTGTGTCATCCCATGGCACTATTTTGAGGCAGAGCAGTAGGTTACCCCTGGTGAACTGGCCAATATTTTTAAGACTATAAGATATAGGAGCAAAATTAGGCCATTTGGCTCATCAAGTCTGGTCCGCCATTCAATCATGGCTGATATGCTTCTCAACAACGATTCGCCAGCTTTTTCCCCGTAACCTTTGATTCCCTTACCAATCAAGAGCATAACTAGCTCTGTCTTAAATACATTCAATGGCCTGGCCTCCACAGCCTTCTGTAGCAATGAATTCCACAGATTCACCACCATCTGGCTGAAGAAATTCCTCCTCATCTCAGTTCTAAAAGGTCGCCCCTTTACTCTGAGGCTGTGCCCTCGGATCCCGGTCTCTTCTACTAATGGAAACATTTTCCCTACGTCCTCTCTATCCAGGCCTTTCAGTATTTTGTAAGTTTCAATGAGATTCCCCCCTCAGGCAGATATAGATCCCTCCCTCAATAGACATCACAGAACCCGATAATCTGCTTGTTACCACATTTTTGTTTGTGGGAGCTTGCTGTGCACCAATTGGCTGCTGTGTTTCCTACATTACAACAGTGGCTACACATCAACGATTTGCTTTAAAGCATTCCAGGATATCCATTCATTGTAAAAGTTTCTGGATAAATGCAATCTTTCATTCATACATGGTATCAGAGTGAAGTTAATTGGACAGCTATATTTGCAATCAATGGATTAATTGCTGTTTTAAAACTGCTGCATTTAGTGTATTAGGGATAATGAGCAAGATATTCCCAGCTGATAACAAGGAAATACCAGCCATGGAAATACTTGGAACATGTATTGGTTTGCTTACCACCTGCTATTTTGGGTGGAATTTTCCAGTCCCGTCCCCCCCACGGGAATCGTAGCAGGTGGGACATAGACGTCGGGTGGGATTTTCCAGTCTTGGGGTGAGCACGGCCAGAAAATCCCGCCCTTTAAGTTGTACATTGACCTGATGTGGATACTTAATCAAGTGCACGATTGGAAAGAATCTCAGTAGTAAACTTAGTGATTAAAACACTGCTGTAATAAACCTTCTAATTAGGACAAACAAGTGCTACTGGTAAACATGGTGATGGATAAAATGTAAATATGTTGTAACCCTTTCCAAAAGAAACTGAGGATCAAAAACACCAGTTTTTTTCTCTGAGAAGTGTAGAGACATTTGTGAATAAATTTGATCGACTGCTGAGTTTACTCCAGTTCATGTTCTCTGTCGTGACTAAACAAGATACAATCATGCCCTGTAAGTGCTAAGTAACAGAGTGAGATCTTTCCCTGTAATTGCAATAGCTTATTTTTCAACCACCTGCCCAGTTGCCTCAGTTTAAGATACAATTCCAGGTCCCACCCTGGCCCTTGTTGAATTCAATGATTTCAAACAGTGAGTGCACGACGGGTGGGTCGGGCCACTCATGGATGGGAAAACAGATGGGTGGATCACTGGAATAGGGTGCTGCGCCATCGATGGTATACCCACTGCCAGTCAACCCACTCCTGCTCCCACCACCATTTTACAGGGGCTGGGGAAGGCGTAGGGTGTGTCGCCTCCTCCAGGTCCAATTAAGACCATTAAGTGGGCAATTTCATCCCACTGCTTCTCCAATATAAGCATGGGTGAGATGGAGTTGGGGCAAGAAGGGCACGTGTCAATGGCCTGAAGCCTTGCCAATCTGGTTCGTGTGAATGTTTTTGGACCCTCTTACTAGTATTGAATTATTCGTTAGCACTGTCACGTAAAATTACATAATATAGAAACAACAGGCATCAGGACCAGCCTGCACCCAATGAGAAGCCTGACAGGTTTAACTCTGGGGGATGCTGGTCAGTGAAATGGATCCCTCCTTCACAGGCCCCTGTGCCAATCATAAACCTCCCACAATTGCTCTGTCTCACCACATCACCCCATCACCCCCTGTTCCCTCCATCAACTCCCCCCCCCCCCCCCCCCCCCCGCAACACCCCCTCACCAACTGCAACCTGTCAGCACAGTCCCAGTGAGATATTGGACTTGTTTGAATGTCTGGGCCCATTGCTGAACACAACCTCCTTGGGCTACCTGCAGTACCATCAGTGGCCAATGCGCCTCCTTGGCACTGCTGGTGTGCACTGCTGTGGGTGCCTCCAATTGGCCAGCACTCCTATGAGGCGAGACCTCCTCCTGGAGATGGATGGAAGTCCCACCTCATTAACTAATGGGCCATCACTTGGAATATTAAAGTGGGGCGAACCAGCTTGTCTGCCCCTGAAATTTACACTAGAGAATGGGGAGCTCACCCTCATTGTCAAACTCCACTCCTGGATATGGCTCAGCAGCCCAGTATAGTGAGGATAAAATCAGCCTGGTCCTATTCACTATTACAACCCAGGTGCTGAAAGTAAGTTAGAGTGGACATTGTGGGAATGAGGCAATCATCTGATGACCGCCATTTGAGTGAAATGCTTGGGGGCAGGGGGGGGCGCGACCAGCAATCTCAGCACTGTAACTCACCAGTAGGTTCAGGGGATCAGAAGTGAAGGTGAAATAACTCCCCAGAGGGCGGAGTTCCTTCACCAGATTCATTCTATTTACAAACTCAATGCCACTGCTCAGAGTGCTTCTGGTACAAATTCAGAATGTGGAGATGCCGGCGTTGGACTAGGGTGAACACAGCAGGAAGTCTCATAACACCAGGTTAAAGGCCAACAGGTTTATTTGGTAGCAAATACCATAAGCTTTCGGAGCACTGCTCCTTCGTCAGATGGAGTGGAAATCTGCTCTCAAACAGTGCAAACAGACAGAATCAAGTTGCAGAATACCGATTAGAATGCGAATCCTACAGCCAGCCAGTTCTTAAATGTACAGACAATGTGGGTGGAGGAATGTTCCCTCCACCCACATTGTCTGTACATTTAAGACCTGGCTGGTTGTAGGATTCGCATTCTAATCAGTATTCTGCAACTTGATTCTGTCTGTTTGCACTGTTTGAGAGCAGATTTCCACTCCATCTGACGAAGGAGCAGTGCTCCGAAAGCTTATGGTATTTGCTACCAAATAAACCTGTTGGACTTTAACCTGGTGTTGTGAGACTTCCTACAAATTCAGAATCCAGTATGTCAGTAGCCCTGACACTCCTCATTATATACACAGGTGAGAATCCTTGATTGTGCGGTCAATCATTACCGCTCTTTTTGGCCAACCAAATAAACAAAATCAAATTAATGAATGGACAGATTAAAAGGGGCAGCTCCCACAAGGAGGAGAACCGCCCAATACAAAGGACAAAGTGGAAAGGAAACTTAAAACATCAAATCAAAATGTGATGCACCCCAGTCTCTGTGGTGCTCAGCGGGCATGGAAGGTGGGCGATCATTACCTCAATCCGGGAGCTCATACTCCAAAAGCCAACTTCATGGGCCTCGCTGAGGTCATTACAAAAGGTGAGCAAATAAAATCGCCAAGAAAAAGAGAAGCCATATAGAATTGTTCCCATTCTTCATGACATATTTATTCACCCCTTTAAATAGGACTCACTGTGCTGATTTTTAAAAAAATTATTCGTCCGTGGGGATTGGGCACTACTCCAACTATTTCTGTTAATTCCCTGAATTTTCCAACTCATTAGCAACAGTGCATATCAAGAATACACTGCTATTTTCCAACGAGACCAGGCCGTCATACCCTGTATCAAGTGTTAAGTGTTGAGTTTGCACATGCTCCCCGTGTCTGTGTGGGTTTTCTCCGGGTGCTCCGGTTTCCTCCCACACTCCGAAGATGTGCGGATTAGGTAGATTGTTAAATTGCCCCTTAGTGTCAGGGGGATTAGCTAGGGTAAATGCACGGGGTTATGGGGAGAGGGCCTGGGTGGGATTGTGATCGGTGCAGACTCGAAGGGCTATATGACCTCCTTCTGCACTGTCGGATTCTATGATCTATGGTCTAAAACTCTGCTCGAGGGTTTGCATTGTCCGTGCCCTGCCCGCTACTATTCCTATGGCGGGCGGGATGGGAAAATTCCACCAATGGTCTTGAAACGTTAACTCTTGTTTCCCTGTCCACAGATGCAGCCTGACCTGTTGAGGTAATCCAGCATTTTATATTTTTATTTCCCTTTTTTGCTATGTTTTGTTTCTATGCCACAGATTTGCTGAAGATATAGTGCCATTAGCAAAATTGCACTTCAGTGTAGGTGTTTGGTCTTCTCAACTAATTGTCACAGTCAGAATTCCTCAAAAAAGAAACCTCTTGAGGATAACTTGTCTGGACGTGAAACATACTGCAGTGTAGTGAATATAGGTCAAGGCAAACAGCTTAATGGTTTGAACAAGAGCCTTAAAGTTCGCAATTCAGTCCTTACAATGGATTATCAGTTACAATTAAATCAAACAATACAGAACAGTTCTCTGGAAATTCTCTTTGCAAGGTCCATTGTTTTATAATCTTGACAATTCTGCAATGTCAGGAACTTCACTGCAACAAAGGTACGGCGCATAAATCAGTTTAAACCCTACATATTGAAAAATATGTAACAGGCAACCACTTACTTTCAAGGAGTCACACCTTTTTAAAAAAAGCCATGAGTAATTTACTCTAGCAACACCAGGTTAAAGTCCTACTGGACTTCACACAGAGGGTGGTTGGACTTTAACCTGGTGTTGTTAGACTTCTTACTGTGTTTACCCCAGTCCAACGCCGGCATCTCCACATCATAATTTACTCTTTACAGAGTACATTGAGTTAACATCATTATTTGAACAATAGGTGATTACATTAATCAAAGTCCAATATTACTTATGATGTTTTTTAATATGTCACGGCACTAGATACTTCTTTCGTGTGAACCTTGGCTTCTGAATGGCTGGCTCCTTTTGCAACAAAACCTAATCCTTTTTTATTTTGGAACCAGTCTCAGTTTCTCCCTGAAACATGTGCTCAGAGATAGGACTTATCTCATTAAGAGTGACAGAAAAATGAGCCAAAACCATATGTCCCTATTAGCCTTATCTGTTACGCTGTGCCAAGCATAAGCACACAACAGTTGCAGCCAGTCACCTATCCAAAAGGAGATTACAAAAGATTACAATGATCCCTTTCTAGCACCCAAACTTGGCTATCTGTCACCCTTCCGACAGCTCGCGGGTAATGACATGTAGAGTCACTGTGTTGTGTCGGATGCATTAGTTAACAGTCTTTGCAGATTTTTTTTCTCTCTGTTGCAATCTGCCCTCAGTAAAATCCAAACAAAAAACCCTGCATCTTTATGATGAGCTATGTGTTTGGGGATGGGTGAGGGGGGGAGATGGTGTGGTGGTGAGGGGAGGGGGTGGGGGGGGTGGTGGTGGCAGGGGAAGGGCTGATCTTTTCTGTCTGACTAGTGCTTGGCTTTTGTTGATTTGGCTGAGACATCTTAAGCTGTAGCAAAAGAGTGAACAATGTTAATGTGATGAAGAAGACTGAGCTCTGAGGCTGGTATCCAAGCTGTTACCTAGCAGCCAGCCACCGTTCAATTCTCCTCACATAATCCTGTTGCAGAATCCAGGGCTGAAGTGGGTAAATGAATTATAGATGCTGGCAAAATAATTGGAGCGCACTTTCAGGATGATATTCTTGGCGTTACATGCTAAGACCACCTTACTGAACGAAACCATTTTTTGCTAACACGGACATTGACAATGGTCATGGACAGAGGTAGAACTGAGGGCACTCACTATGTTAGGTGTTGTGGTAGTTGCAATGACTGGATGCTACCGGGACTTGATGGTTTGAGTTATAAGGAGAGGCTGGATAGACTGGGACTTTTTTCTCTGGAGCGTAGGAGGCTGAGGGGCGATCTTATAGAGGTCTATAAAATAATGAGGGGCATAGATTAGCTAGATAGTCAATATATTTTCCCAAAGATAGGGGAGTCCAAAACTAGAGGGCATAGGTTTAAGGTGAGAGGGGAAAGATACAAAAGTGTCCAGAGGGGAAATTTTTTCACACAGAGGGTGGTGAGTGTCTGGAGCAAGCATAGAGTAGAGGTGGGTACAATTTTGTCTTTTAAAAAGCATTTAGACAGTTACATGGGTAAGATGGGTGTAGAAAGATATGGGCCAAAATGGGCAATTGGGACTAGCTTCGGGGTTTAAAAAAAACAGGCAGCATGGACAAGTTGGGCCGAAGGGCCTGTTTCCATGCTGTAAACCTCTGACTCTATGACTGCCTCTTGTTAATTTCTTCAGGAACATGGCAAAGGTGTGGAGAGCGTCCTCGATGTAGCATTTATTTTGGACATCGGTGAGCAACGCGATTACCAGGGTGGAGATCCGATACTCGGGAATGTAAAGGAGCAGCCAGATTCGCTCTCTAGGTTTGCGAGAGTATGCACCAAATCAGGGAAGCAAAATTTGGGATCTGGAAGGGTGTGGGACATCTGCAGCCTCTTCCTTGCTGAGAAGAGCAATTGCATGGGTGCCCCTGGGTGCATCAGCGACCTCTGATCCGATGCTCTCATGACGTCACTCAGCCCTACTTGCTGTTATGATGCAGCTCTATTCAATGTATTCACCTGTTGCTTTAATAAAAAACATGTGCTGTCGGGGTGGGGTGGGGGGGGGGGGGCACCATGGGCATTATTTAAAGGGCCAGGCACCCAACTTGCAGGGAAGATAATATTTTAAATTTTATTTTAACTCTATCCTTAGAGTTACAAAGCCAATGCTCAGACTAGACTAGGTAAACCCAAATCATTGCTTGCTCCAAAAACAAAAATCAAATTCCAATTGAATCCAATTTATGGTCCCCACAAGAGAGACAAACAAGATCCAAGCATGGCACCCCATCTTGGACTTGATCTGAGATTTGGTGCAGGATTTTTCGTCTGCGCTCGCCCCAAGGCCGCAAACCCCCACCTGAGGTCAACGGACCTTCGCATGGTCCGTGTCCCGCCCGCTACGATTCCCACCCTTGAGCTGAGCCAAAAGGGTGGGTAAGGTAATTTCAAACAACTTCAGCGATTCCACAATCCCTGTGGGAGTATTGAGGTGAGTTGCTGGATTTGACAGTGGGTGTTGCTGCATCTTCACTGCGAGGGCAGGGTATTTGAGGGCTTATCCACACAAAGGTATGGTGAGCCTGTGGCCATTGCTGAGCCTGTGGTTCAAGCAGTCAGACAGGGAAATGAAACAGAAGCTGAGGACAGGGCAACCTTTGCCCAATGCCTTCTGCCGAATTTTAGCTGGATTCTACAATGCTCATTGACAATGGCTAGAGACTGTCTAGAAGTTCTTCTGCAGGCCCAGGGGACTGTCTCCTCTTTCGCCTGAGCACCACAAAAAACAAACCTGAACAAATGTGCTCTTTCTTTTTATGAGTGCCCGTCCCAATAATAACTGCTGCTTAAGCTGCTCAAAACCTACTCAAACTAGGTGGAGCAAATCTCTGCCCATTTTCACCTGAATTTTGCATTCAGCCAGCGTAGGACCCCAAGTTATAGATTGAAGTACCCCAGTGCTTGGGCTCAGGCAAGCAAACTGGACAACTAAACATAAAATAACACTGAATTTTTGTTCTGGGCCCAGAACCATGGTGATGGGCATATTTCCAACTGCCAACTAGTCGTGCCTGTTGGCCGATTCTTTGTCTAACAGATTGTTAATTAATGGTCAGGGACCATGTTGAATTTTGGATGGTGGGTTTGTTGCCAAGGCTGGAGGGCCCTCCAACACTGAGAGCAGTTGTCCTACCATGAGACTGGGTGCTGCCATTGTAGATATGAGAGGGAGGGAGAGAGAGAGCCTCACAATGGAAGTGCCCTCTGAAGAAATTTTTAAAAAGGTAAAATTAAGAAGTCATCTGATGGTTATTGTGGAGGAGGCCATGTGAAGAAAATACACAATAATAGATAGAATTCATATATATATAGGGCAGTATAGTGTAAAATTGAGAACATGGACACAGATTCATGGAAAGCCATCTTTACCCAGAACCCAGAAACACATATATGGGCTGCACTAGCTTGACAGCTTTGGTTCCACCAGGCAAGATACAGATGTTGTGCGTACCATGCACAAGGTATTACCAGGCCTCTCTTAATTACTCTTAAAGCTTGCAAAAGATTTTTAAGAAGATAAATTATAGCACTTAATTACCTTAATCACTTACAAGGGAATCTTAAGTCAATCCATAATGGTACGACCTGGTACTGTTTCTCCTTAACTATTAAGCAGACATTCCTAGAATCATAGAAACCCTACAGTGCAGAAGGAGGCCATTCAGCCCATCGAGTCTGCACTGACAACAATCCCACTCAGACCCTATCCCCATCAGCCCACATATTTACCCTGATAATCTCCCTGACACGCAGGGGTTATTTATCATGGCCAATCCACCTAACCTGCACATCTTTGGACTGTGGGAGGAAACTGGAGCACCCGGAGGAAATCCACATAAACACAGGGAGAACTCCACACTGACAGTTACCCAAGCTGGTAATCAAAACTGGGTACCTGGCATTGTGAGGTAGCATGCTAACCGCTGTGCCAATGTGCCGCCCTAACTTAGCTCAGCAAATCAGAATTGGACTTGAACACAGGAATGTACCTTCGCTGCAAATTAGAAGCAGAATATAGAAGTCATAGAAAGAGAATCATAGAAACCCTACAGTGCAGAAAGAGGCCATTTGGCCCATCGAGTCTGCACCAACCACAATCCCACCCAGGCCCTATCCTCCATATCCCTACATATTTACTCACTAATCCCTCTAACCTACGCACCTCAGGACACTAAGGTGCAATTTTAACATGGCCAATCAACCTATCCCGCACATCTTTGGACTGTGGGAGGAAACTGGAGCACCCAGAGGAAACCCACGCAGACACGAGGAGAGTGTGCAAACTCCACACAGACAGTGACCCAAGCTGGGAATCGAACCCAGGTCTCTGGCGCTGTGAAGCAGCAGTGCTAACCATTGTGCTACCGTGCCACCCTTCGTCTCTACCTTTCTACTGAAAGTTCAAAATCACTTTTTGGGAAAAAAACAGAAATGATTAGAGAAAACAGGAATGATATGAAGACCATATTTGAATAAATGATAAGGTATAAGGCTCACAGCAAAAAACATAATGAAACCATTTTGACAATTAAATAATAAGGAATAATAAGGATACATCTCAGAGGATGAGTTTAATTAAGGAGGTAAAGATTATGTAATCTAGTTTAGAATTGTACAAACCTTCCAATTTCTTTTTAGAAAATTAGAGATATTGCAAAAGACGACTGAGAATTCATCCAATGTTTATCTGGTCATTGAGGGGCTGGATATCGTAAAGCAGGCAACCTTTGTATGCAACTGCCCAACAACTGATTCACTCAAGGTTCAGGATTCTACTTTGAACATAGAAGGGTGTCCATAACTGATGTTAGCTGTATCATTGTATTTTATAGTCTTTTATTAGGATTCACTATTAGAATTAAGACTAAGGATGTGATTCTCAGAGCCCCTTCACTGCAGATATAAATTCCATTACGGTCGCCAACTCTTGCAAGAGGGCCATTTGTGGCAACAAGATCTCAGTTTGAGATCTTCCCCGACCCCCAGCGGACGACATAATCTGGATGTGAACCTGATTTCCATGAATTTACATTAATTTTAATATCAATATACTGCTTAGGGTGAGAAGGTGGCACAGTGGTTAGCATTGCTGCCTCACAGCACCAGGGACCCAGGTTCGATTCCTGACTTGGGTCACTGTCTGAGTGGAGTTTGCGCATTCTCCCCGTGTTTGCGTGAGTTTCCTCCGGGTGATCCGGTTTTCTCCCACAGTCCAAAGATGTGCGGGTTAGGTGGATTGGCCATGCTAAATTGTCCTTTAGTGTCAGGGGGACTAGCTAGGGTAGATGCATGGGGTTACGGGAGTAGGACCAGGGTGGGATTGTGGTTGGTGCAGACTTGATGGCCGAATGGCCTCCTTCTGCACTGTAGGGATTCTATGTCTATATTTTAATGCCATTACCTCCAGGATGGCTAGATGTGTTGTTCCCCTCACCCCACCATGAAGCCAGCAGGAATCACTACTGGTTTTTGGAATCAAAAGCCAGTCATGATTACCAAGCTGGGGGTGCAGAACTGAATATAAGCCCTGGGTAGTGAGATGCCTGATGTGCAGGTTTCGTGCTCTGCTCTTTCGGGGGTGGGGGGTGGGGGTGGGGGGGGGGGGGGGGGGGGGGGGGCGGATGGGGGGAGGGGGGGAGGGGGGGGGAGGGGGGGAGGGGGTGGGGTGGGGGGAGAGGGGGAGGGTTTGATTTGATTTATTATTATCACATGTATTAGTATACAGTGAAGAGTATTGTTTCTTGCACACTATACAGACAAAGCATACCGTACATAGGGAAGGAAAGGAGAGAGTTCAGAATGTAGTGTTACAGTCATAGCTAGGGGTGTAGAGAAAGATCAACTTAATGCGAGATAGGTCCATTCAAAAGTCTGATGGCAGCAGGGAAGAAGCTGTTCTTGAGTCAGTTGGCATGTAATCTCAGATTTTTATTTCTTTATTCCGATGGAAGAAGGTGGAAGAGAGAATGTCCAGAGTACATGGGGTCCTTGATTATGCCGGCTGCTTTGCTCAGACAGCGAGAAGTGTAGACAGAGTCAATGGATGGGAGACTGGTTTGAGTAACGGACTGGGATTGGATCACAACCCTTTATAGTTTATTACAGTCTTGGACAGAGCAGGAGCCGTACCAAGCTGTGATACAACCGGAAAGAATGATTTCTCTGGTTCATCTGTAGAAGTTGGTGTGAGTTGTCGCGGAAATGCCAAAGTTCCTTAGTCTCCTGTGAAAGTAGAGGCGTTGGTGGGCTTTCTTAACTATAGTGTCGGCATGGGGAGACCAGGACAGGTTGTTTGTGATCTGGATACCTAGAAACATGAAGGTCTTGACCATTTCCACTTCATCCCCATTGATGTAGACAGGGGCATGTTCTCCACTACGCTTCCTGAAGTCGATGACTATCTCCTTCGTTTTGTTGACATTAAGGGAGAGATTATTGTCGCTGCACCAGTTAACCAGATTCTCTATTTCCTGTACTGTGTCTTGTCATTGTTTGAGATCTGATCCACAACGGTGGCACCATCAGCAAACCTGAAAATTGAGTTGGAGGGGAATTTGGCCATAGAGTCAAAGGTGTATAGAGCGTTACCCCTCTGTGTGCGAGGGCTGGGGAATCCCCATGTTTCCCGGGGTCTCAGATTTTCCAGCAAGTTTTGCCCCCCTCCCTCCCCCCAATCCCCAAACTCGCTGTGTGATCCTTGCCAACACTTTGAAATTGTGCAGAGCTCCCTTTGACCTGATGAGAAGAAAGGCATCGGCGAAACCAACACATTTCTCGCAGCTTTTCCAGCCTGTGCAATTTTTGGAAAATTCCACGCTAAGTTTTCTTGTCTTTTATACTCATTAACCGTTGGCCAGAATTCTCCAATCTCGCCCGCAGCTGGGATTCTCCAGGCCGGCTGCTATGAACAGAGATTTGGATGAGCACCAAATTCTCCATTCTCGCTGGCAGTGGACAACATTGGAGAATTCCGGCCATTGCAATCCACTTATCCTCATTAAAGAGTATTGTGGATTAAATAGTCCTGCAATAAAATTGCAAATGAATTATTAAGGTAACATCTCTTGTACCCTTCAACATGCAGTGCAAGAACCCATCTCTCTTGTACTTTCTGAAAGTGGGAAGATACAAATTTCTGAAGAGAGCCCCCGAACCCTTTTTATATCCAAGTAATCATCGCTTGGCTGATAAGCTATTTCACAGGCAAGCCAGGAGAAGGTACTATCCATTAATTTTCACTTTCCCTGGCGGGGTGGGGAACGTGGTTCACTTTCTCAGACACAGAATAAGTGTCTGTGTGAAGCGGCTGCCCTTGAGGGTGACTGTTGAAAGAGTGCTTCTGATCTGGAATGGACCCCATTGGGGCTAGAGTTATAATCCACTTTAATCGGTGGGGGACTGGGGGGTGGGGGCGGTGATGATTAAAAATCTTAAATGGAATGCTGGCCCCTGGTTCTGATGCCTGAGGTCAACTGCATTCATCGGCCGGGATTCGGCCTCCATGGAAGGCCTGACTGCAGACTGGAAAATTCCAGTCAACAAGTGGCTCTTAAGGGATATAATTGTTTACCTGCTGCACTCACGGATGAGTAGCCGTCATCTTCTGCTCCCCCACCCTCACCACCACACTGTCCACCCGCCCCCCCCCAGTCACCCCTCCACCACCTCCCTCTCCACCCCCACATCCTGGATTACTCTTTCACAAAGTGGACCAAAGGCACAGAGATGGCAGAAAAAGCTAGTGGCCAGCAAAAAATTGAAGTCACCCATCTCCAATCTTGCTTTTTGGAACCCCTTTCAAAATGGACCCATCAGGGCCAGCACACTTTGGGCGGAAGTTTCCCGTCCCGCCTGCCATGGGAATCGTTGCGGGTGGGACACGACTCATGCAAAGGCCCGTTGACCTCGGGCAGGATTTTCCAGTCTTGGGGCAAGCACGGCTGGAAAATCCCGCCTTTCTAGTCCAGGTCAGGTTGGATGGTTTGCAGTGTGAAATTCAAGGGGCTAACACCTCGGGCCCCAAAGGGCGCCCGTTGAAATTCTGTCTGTTCCCTTTCTACTAAATGAATGAGTGAATGAAGGAGCGAATACTGAATGACAGAGGACATAAATGATGACTGAGTAAATGAATCCCACCCGTGTCAGAGCTATGTCGGTACAACACTGCAGAGCAGGCCCTTACTTCTGTTCTTCTAGAAGATTACAATCACAAGGGTTGTTAACATTTAAACAAGACACACGCTTTTATACCAGGAACCTATCTGTCTGCTTTTTGTTCAAACATTCTGAATCAGCTAGAGAAACCAAAAACAAAGATAATCAGACATCACTACATCCCTCACTTGTGGCGGTTCAAGCTAAGAATTTATAACGTTCCAGCTTTTGAAGGATTGCACTGGATGGGAACTTCTACCTGCAGTTAATATCAGAGATACTTGCCCTCATCAGATTGATCTATCATTTTTCAATACCATCCGATGCTCCAAAATAAGACACACTGAGGTCAGATGCCTACAAGACCTGCATGGGGAGAGTTGGACCACAATCTCCGTGATGTGGGCGGAAACTGAAAAAAATAATTTGCATGGAAGCGGAAATTTTTTTAAAAATGTAATTTTTCTGACAGATGACGGATGTCCCAAATGTATTCCACGTTGTTGAGATATTACAATAGGTAGAAATACACAGGGGCATTGTTATAATGAGGTTATGTCTCACTAAATCTGTATTAGGTATGATTAGACTCTGCTCTCTATATTGCTTGAAGTGGTGATGGATTACTGGATGATACCTGAGCCCGCAGACTTCACTGTTTAAAGCATCAAAGAGATTAATAGGCTTGGATTTCTTCCTTGTTTTGATGTTATTAATATTCATAAAACTGGTCACAATTTTTGTAGACGGATTGAGATGATACCTCCACATTGCCATTAAACAAAACTAGAGCAGTAGATTTGTTTCAAAAATGATTGTAAGGCAGGTGATGTGCTTTAACATTATATTTTTTCAAATAGGAAATATATTTGCCATCATATTCGGTTGACTTTTAATGGCAGTTACGTGAAACCTTCAGTTCTGTCACTGTTTTAAGGACAAGATACATGTGAACTATGTAGATGACTTATACAGTAAACAATAAAACTGACGACCTTCTCGCAAAAGACTGTAGTTTGAAATATGTCTTCTCGTAATCTCTCCCACTTCACACTTGAGAAGCTACGTTTGTTGTAGGTTTAGCGAGTGTGAAATCTTGTCAGCTTTATTGACCCCGGTGACTCCTATTATTCCCCAGACTTAAAGTAATCGTATTCTCCAGACAAACAAGTGCTGTCAGGTCATCTATCAGTGTTCCCCACATGTCCAACCCGTGCAGATTGGCTGTTGTCAAACTCTACCTCCAGGCCGCTAAACGTGTCACCTTTCATAAAGTAATCCCATGAATCTCGCCTGACATAACTCTCTTTCTGTAAATGTCATGACTAATGTTGCACTATTGTTACACCCTTCATTGACGGCACGGTGGCACAGTGGTTAGCACTGCTGCCTCACAGCACCAGGGACCCGGGTTCAATTCTGCCCTCGGGTGACTGTCTGTGTGGGGTTTGCACGTTCTCCTTGTGTCTGCGTGGCTTTCCTCCCACACTCCAAAGATGTGCAGGTTAGGTGGATTGGTCATGCTAAATTGCCCCTTAGTGTCCCAAGATGTGTAGGTCGTGGATTGGCTATGCTAAATTGCTGCTTCGTGTCCCAAGATGTGTAGGTTAGGGGAATCAGCGGGGTGAATACTTGGGGTCATGGGGATATGGCCTGGATGGGATGCTCTGTCGGAGAGTTGGTGCGGACTCCCAAACTCCAAAGCTGTGCAGATTAGTCCAAAGATGTGCAGGTTAGGTGGATTGGCCATAATAAATTTCCCCCTAGTTGGGACTAGCTAAGATAAATGCATGGGGTTATGGGGTTAGGGCCTGGGTGGGATTGTGGTCAGTGCAGACTCAATGGGCCGAATGGCCTCCTTCTGCACTGTAGGATTCTATGATTCTCTGATTCTATATTAGGTGGATTGGTCATGTTAAATTGCCCCTTAGTGTCCTAAGATGTGTAAATTAGGGGGATTAGCGGAGTAAATCCTTGGGGTTACAGTGAACAGGTCTGGGTGGGATATCCCCTTAGTGTCAGGGGGATTACATGGGGTTACAAGGGTAGGGCCCGGGTGGGATTGTTGTCGGTGCAGACTCGATGGTCCAAATGGCCTCCTTCTGCACTGTAGGGATTTTATGATTCTACGAAATATGCTTTCTACCTAAAACAAGGGCACAGCCATTACATGCTCAGACATCAGAGCTCTTTGTTATTGACTGTAGACCTCTGGACTTTTGTCATCCATTATCCTGACACACAACATCTGGCTTTTCCGAGCAATTTCCCTCAGTTGTTTTGTATCCTCTTGACCAATCTAGATGCTCTAAATTTAGATTAATACCTTCCCTGGCTTTTCATTTAAAAAAAGGTGCTGCGGGAACAGAATGAAGAGTTATTCGCGATTTAAAAACCTTACTGTTCAATAGGTAAAGAATGTAGGACGTGTAGCGCAAAACTATTTGACACAGAGGGTCCTATGTTGGATTCACTGGTCTGTAATGAGATAACTCACCTCAGTCGCATCTTAACAGTTGTCCGAGTGACCTTTGGTCTGGAGAGGAAGGGAAAATATCAGCTCTAGATAGAAGATTAAATTCAGAACGGAGGGCAGAATATTTTCACACTGAGAGTCGTGGGGATATGGGGTTAAATTCAATGCAACAACTTGCATTTACATCATGCCGTCGCTTTAGTGGAATGCCCAGGGGTCTTCAAAGGAACTTTACCAGACAACATTTGGCAATGATCCACAAAGGAAAAAAAGTGAGGATAGAGTTTAAGGAGCAGTTAAAATGAGACCGAGGAATGGTACTTCGAGGAAAAGCAATTCCAAAGCATAGGTAACTGAAGGCGCAGACACAAATTGTGGAGCCATGAAAACAAAATTCAAAATTAATTTGGATGGATGAAGGGAGAAGAAACTGCAGTCTGGTTTATTTGCTTGCCTGGAATGTAAATCACAGCAATGTCCACTTGGGTCGATTGGTTTCCTTCCCTATTGTAACTTGTGCCTCTTTCTATGGGCCTCAGATCAATCTCCATCCACTGACATGAACGAAGGGTGACACAGTGGTTAGCACAGATGCTTCACAGCACCAGGGACCCGGGTTCAATTCCAGCCTTGGGTGACTGTGCGGAGTCTACACGTTCTCCCCGTGTCTGCGTGGGTTTCCTCTGGGTGCTCTGGTATCCTCCAACAGTCCAAAGATGTGCTGGTTAGGTGGATTGGATATGCTCAATTGACCCTTAGTGTCAGGGGTATTAGTGGGGTTAATACATGGCGATATGCAGATAGGGCATGGGTGGGTTTGTTGGCAGTGCAGACTCGTTGGACCGAATGGCCTCCTTCTGCACTGTAGAGATTCTAATCTATGAAGTGGGGGTGTCAGTGGAATACAAGTCTACAACATAGTTACAGGGAAGGACAGGGTGGATAAGGATAACCTGTTTCTACTAGTTGAAGGCTCAAGAACCAGGGGCCATAATCTAAAAATTAAGGCCAAGCCATTCAGGATTGATGATTGAAAACACTTCTACACGCAGAGAGGGGTGGAGGTTTGGAATTCTCTTCCTCAAACGGCAGTGGATGCTGGTTCAATTGTTAGGTTTAAGTCTGAGATAGACATTTTTTTATTGAGCAGGGGTATCAAGGGACATGGGCCCAGGGCAGGCACTTGGAGTTGGACCACAGATCAGTCATGATCTTACTGAATGGCAGAGCGGGCTCTAGGGGTTGAAAGGCCTACTCCTGTTTCTATGTTCTTATATATTCCTATTTTTCTAGCTAAAAGAGACTGGTGGACATATTCACTCCTCTCTTGGCTTGATGTGATCAACCAGAATTTTAAATTTCAGGAGATGAGAAGGAAAGTAGAACACCAGAAAACTAGGTTTCCTACTAGTTTGCCAATACAACGTCAAATCTCAACACTCCCACCTGCATAATGAGAATACTGTGAGCATTACCAAAGAGTAAGTGGATGGATAGTCAAAATCTATCATTAGCTCTGAAGTAAATCCTACGGCTAACAAGAGTTTACGAATAACTGTGAGATTACGAATGATAAAAGAATGTGGCTTCCCACCACCTTCTCAAGGGCAATTAGGTGTAGGCAATAAACGCTTGTTTGACCAGAAATGCCTACATTCTGTGAAAGAATATATTTTCAAAAGATGGGAGGAAGCTTGAGTGAAGCATTAACCCCAGCATGGGCTGACTGGGTAGTGGCCAATTTCTGTGACACGTATCCAATGTAAAGTACTTCCAACATTATTGGAACTAGCCTTTTATTCTGGCTGCCCTGAGTTAATTGAATTAAATACCTTGGTGGGATTTGAACTCACGTTCATGATGCACTCGTTCTGGTCTCTGGATTCTAGTCCAGTAACATGACCACCATGCTATCATCATACCCCTAGCCCAATACATCAATTTACACCAGCCAGGATATTCCCCAACCCACCTCACTGCAAGCTATGGAATTCCATAATCAAATCTGAGTTCGAAGCTCATACGGTGGGGAAACATTCATCTGGCTGTAGTTTTTCTGGAATTGACCAATTAGAGACCAGAGGCTGGGTTTGCCTCCATTTAACGATGACTGATGGGCTCTCGAAGTTGGACAGCTAATAGAAGGAATGAAGAAGCAGCACACTGCCTTGTTTGAAAAAGGAGAGAGAGTGTGCCTCAACTTGGAAGTTCTTGCAATCCAAATCTTCAAACTTTGAGGTAAAAAGTGCCGTTAGCCATCTTTGCAGACGAACTTCTTTACCGTGTGGGCTGCAGCTGCAGTGGAAGCCCAACAGGTGGGGAGGACCCCAAAGGCAGTCTGGAGCATTGGCTTTACTGATCTGTCGCTGTGAGGCCACCTCCTGACAACTGGCCAAGACCCCATTTTCCCCCTTCGGCTTCTGACAACAGGCCTTCCATTGGCCTTAATTCTTGTGTTAAATAGATATTCACTGCTTGTGGGCAGACAGCCCTGATGCATCCCTGGCCTCCCTCCAGGAAAATGGTTAGGGTACAGGGTGAAGACAGCAAACTGGTACATGGTCAGTGGTGTGACTTTGTGTGCCTGCCTCTGTGTTTACCTGTTCAGGGCATGATGGCACAAGTGGTTAGCACTGCTGCCTCACAGCGCCAGGGACCCTGGTTCAATTCCCGGCTTGGGTCACTGTCTGTGTGGAGTCGACTCGTTCTCCCCGTATCTGAGTGGGTTTCCCCTGGGTGCTCCAGTTCCCTCCTGCAGTCAAAAGATGTGAAGATTAGGTGGATTGGCCGTGCTAAATTGCCACTTCATGTCCCAAGATGTGTAAGTCAAGCGGATTGGCTATGCTAAATTGCTGCTTCGTGTCCCAAGATGTGTAGGTTAGGGGAATCAGCGGGGTGAATACTTGAGGTTACGGGGATATGGCCTGGGTGGGATGCTCTGCCGAAGAGTCAGTGCAGACTCGATAGGCCAAATGCCTTCCTTCTGTACTGTAGGGTTTCTATGAATGTGTTAACTTGAGATCTGACAACATCTCAGTAATTTGCGAGGTATTTATCATAACAATAATACTGTCCGATAGAAGATAAAATGCAAATCCACGAACCATATTATTGTGGTTACAAATCAGGCCTGTGAAGAAAATGACATGATCCTATCAAATGGAAGATCATTTTGCTAAAGAAAGGGCCCTACAATTTATTCACGCTTGACTATTTCTGTAATCAGACTGACATCTCACACTTGCCGCTTACAGCTATAGAGTGCACGTTATTATAAGCGTAAAAGTAATGGCTTCACATCGAACAAACTAACCTTGCAACATACTTGAATGTATCATGTAATGCCACCTGACATTATTTGCTCTTGCCATAATGCATCAACCATAAAAATCCCTTTTGAAGGAAGCACATGCTGCTTTAATAAAACCGCACAGCTTAAATCAACTGTAAGCAAATTGAAATGAACCCTTAAGGTACTGTATCGGTAAAAAGGAGGTAATTCCGCATACAGGATAAGATCGTGTTGATTCTTATTAAAAATTGCTTAGATATCACAAAATATCATTTTGTATCAGAGCTTCAACTTCTCCTGACTATTTTTCAGGTGTCTGAGTGTTTTGGAGTAAGGCAATAATCTAACCCTGACTTCACCAGACACTCGAGATTTGCAATCAGGCTTTACGATTTCATTCCAAGCTGTCAACTGCGTTTCAAAAAGGAGACATGTCAGTAACCGTTGGTTACAGTATTTATCTCCCAAGCTGCTCTCAGGCACGAACAATGCTGGCTTACCTCTCACATCTTGAGATCGTTCAGGGGAGTTGCCTTGCGTTCGAAGAAAGGACACTTCCCTCGCATCGTGACTGAAGGTGATGCTGGGGGAAGACCGCAAGGTGATGCCTAGCAGTTGGGGATTGAGCTGTAGGACTCTCTCTACGTGGAAGCACCAAAGCACAAGAAAATAGGAGGTAGAAGCAGGAACAGGCCCCTCAGGCCTGCTCGGCCATTTAATAAGATCGTGGCCAATCTTCCACCTCAACGCCACTTTCCTGCCCTACCCCACTATCCCTTGATTTCCTTAGTGTCCATTAAAAATAAATCCTGTATGCTCTAAGAGCTATAGTTAGGGAGCGTGAACCTTTCCAACATGTTCTGTGATTGTGCTTTGATTGAAGTGTCCAGCGGCTGATTTATATTCCTGTTGCATATCTGTAGAAATTGTTGCAAGTTGATGTAAGCTGCCAATTTTTTAATTGGATGAGGTTGATGTGTTGATTATGGCATTGCGATTATTTCTATAATAAATGAAGTTGGAATGTGTTTGTTTAGTTTCCCTCACTTAGAAATATTTTATTATTTGTTTTATTTATTAGTGTCACAAATAGTCTTACATTAACACTGTAATGAAGTTACTGTGAAAATCCCCCAGTCACCACACTCCGGCACCTGTTCGGGTACACTGAAGGAGAATTTAGCATGGCCAATCCACCTAACCAGCATATCTTTGGACTGTGGGAGGAAACCAAAGCACCCGGAGGAAACCCATGCAGGCACGGGGAGAACATGCAAACTCTACACAGACAATGACCAAGCCGGGAATTGAACCCGGGTCCCTGGCGCTGTGAGGCAGCAGTGCCACCGTGCCACCCCAATGAAACAAACCATACACAGGATCCCTCAACAAGCACCAGTATATTCACATCAAGCTTTCTGTTATTTTGACAAAGAGAAGAACAGAGTGAATAGGAACATGTAAACTGTGGCCCGACCAGTAGAAACATAACCATACCTGATCAAATGGAAAACGGTGGCTGTATTCCTACAATACAAAAATCCCTAGCACTGCATTTTATGTTCTCCCCCACCGAGAATGTTTTCAGCAAGGGAGGGCCAAGTAATTTAGGGTGGGTGCCCGTCTGCTTATCCCATCAGCTTCCAACCCTCCCCTGAGTTCATCCTATAATATGGGGGGTGGGTGGGCATGTGCCAAAATCAGCAGCCCACCTGTCATATTTACATAGATAATCAAGGGTCAATTATGTTTATCACCAAGCCAATTGACTCCAATGCTTAAATTGGTTGGCACGGGCAGTCAGGTGGGATTGGGCAGACTGATTTTTAATTATAGATTCATCAAAGGGAGGGAAGGAAAGTGGGGAGGTTCTAACTTGGGGGGCTGCTCCTTGTGGATTGGGGTGAGAGGGGTCGAGGGGTAGGGGTGGCCTCTTCTTCCTAGCCACCTGTTGCCTTAAATCTACCAACTACTTTCACAATCACCCCGCCGTGCCCCCCCACACCTCCTCATACCCAAGGCTCTCCTCCCTAACCTGCCCTAACCCTCCCTGCCCAAGTCCCCAGACTTGCCTTTTTCCTGGGATCCACTGGGTCTTCTTCTGTTTCCTAGTTGCAGCATCCACCAATGTGCTCCCAAGGCTGGCAGCTCCTGGGGGTGTGACTTGCTCCCCAGTGAATGCCTGAAGTGCCACCCTGGCCATGTTTAACCCTCATTCAACCCTTCATGACGGTGGGGAGGGTTGGCATGGAGTGGAGCAGCTCCATGTTAACTTTGCTTCTCGGAAGGGGGCGTGGTCCATCCACCCTTTCCCTCCTCCCCCCCACCACCACCACCCCCCACCCCCCACCCCCACCCTTTGTAACATTCAGGCTCCAGTGCAATTTTTTTAAACAGCTTATCTGTGCTCGATAAAAAAAAACTGTGACATTTCGTGATAGAATGTGACAGATGGTCTACAGATTGCAGATATTTCTGCCATACAATTATGAATAACAGTTTCAAAATACAAAGTTTAAAGTGACAAACTTTAATATGGCACAATTTTTTGTTAAAATCTGTGCAAAAGCTTTGCAGTTGCTAATTACACTTTAGATTCATGTATTCGCTCAGCGTTATTGAACTGGTTGCCACAGGCAGATTGTATGTCCCCTCTGTAATCCTTGTATGGAAAGAGGTGTGTTTTTCCTTACACTTGGAGTGTGTATCCCAATTAATTTATTCAGCAGCAAGCTTTTAAGAGTTTAAAATAAAGAAGGTTATTTATTCTTAAACATTTATCCGAAATTAATGCGAAATCACAAAGTTGCTCTTATGCACACACACACATATACACACACACACACACACACCGACGCGCACGCGTGTGCACACACAAAGATTGGAGACAGGTAAAGATAATGCACACTTTTACAAATTGCAGCTAATTCAGTCTCTGATTTATTAAATCCAGTCTCCCTCCCACTTGGCAGGCTTGCGGTTTCTTGAATGGATTTAATGATTTAAAATTGAATTGGGGGTCTTATAAAGTGAAGTGTTCACAACTCATCGTAATCAAATTCCTTATAAGTTGGTTCTTAGGTGAACTTTGAAACTGGAACAATTACTTTGACGACTTGATGGCTTACAGCTGGTGTCAGTATAATTCTCAGACTGGCTGATGACTGAAGCTTCTGATGATCTGCTGAGTCCTGGGGTAATAAAGGAGCAGTCCCTGAAACTGCTTTTGGTCGCTTGACTACCATTCCTGAGATCCCACCCAATCCAGTTTGGATTGCGGGGGGGGGCATCATGATACAATGGAAAATTGATTGTGGCCATTAAGCTTTGACCTTCCCTTTTGCCCAGTATGGAACATGGAGGCAGACAACCTGGAAACTCCATAGTCTTTAGGTGTTGGCCCATTCTTAAACAATGAGATGTGTGAGTTCCACATATATCTGTGAGCTACCCACAACTATGTCCATATTTAATTATGCATTTGCTGAAGACTTGATGTGGTGAGCTAATGCTAAATGCCACAAGTCACATGATTTGTGGCAGCCACCTTAACAACTTGTTAATGTCCAATTTTTAAATGTATTGCCTGAAAGTTCATAATGTGATATGCCTATAAGGGGCATAGCAATGGTACAGTTAATGATTTCTTTTTAATACATCGCAGTGAAGTTCCTTGGAGCATTTCTCTACATTATATGTTGTATAAATTCAAGTTCTTATTGTCATATAAAGTTCTGCAGTACAAATTAGATATATAGGATACAAATCCTGATGCTTTCTGCAGTCCTGTTACAGCCTAAAGCCTCTACTTGTTTGTCCATTGCTGGACCCAGCACATTTACAGAGCTAATATATCATCATAATCACAAATGTATCATTGTCCATATTATTGATTGAATTCCTTATTAATAGTAACAGCGCACATAATGGTTGCTGTCAGCGTTTTCGACAATGTATAATGATACGCACCTTCATTCAGGCAAATGAAGATCAATTAATATGTAACAGAGTCTCAGTTCTTGCTAAAACACAGGATGATGAGAATATAATGTTGGGAGCGGTATTCCAGTTCAAAAGAAGCTTACATATGATGCAAGTATTGCTGACCTAGGCTAATTCTTATTCTTAGCTTAAATGCTGCCCTACAAATGAGACAATTCTCCACTTCTGCTTGTCCCTCCATTTCTGGCCTTGACCTTGACCTCTTTTCTTGGATTGGGTCTCATTAGGTATAAAGGAAATACTCCGAGCTGGAAATCCACCATTAAGAGTGGGGTGTATTAATTCTTCATGGAGCGCTCATTAGAAGTGGTGCGAAGCCCCACACAGATAGAAACCATCCCCGCAAACCAACCGCCGGCCCCCTCCCCCCGCCCCACCACCACTATGCCTCTGTTTCCAATGCCGCCACTACCAAAAGACCTGAAACCATGTTCCACACTGCAGGCCTCAGTGAAGGCCCCGTACCCATGGGCAGTGCCATGTTCCCCCTGGCAGCACTGAGAAACAACAGCACTTTGGGCAGTAAGGTGAAAAGGTCTGCCAGAAATTGGGACTCATCCGAAATCATCATTTTGCATCTGTTTGAGAAAGGATGGGTGGTAGACCTTAACCATGCTATTCATAGAATTCCTACAGCGCAGAAGAAGGCAATTTGGCCCATCAAGTCTGCACCGACTCTCCGAAAGACATCTCACCCAGGCCTATCCCACCCCCCCCCCCCCCACCCCTATAACCCAAACTATTTACCCCACTAATTCCCCCGACACATCTTTAGACACCAAGGAGTAATTTAGCATGGTCAATCCACCTCACCTACACATCTTTGGACTCTTCTGCTGACCAGCTGTCGTGCTGTTGTGTTGGAAACTCCTGTCACAATGTCAATGCACATTGTATGCTGTTTGTGCGGCTCTTCAGACATCTGTTGAAAGCCAAAGAACATTGTTATGCAACAAATGTCTACATGGCATGATTCTTCAAGTCAGATATTATTAACCAGTGTTTGCACATGCACATACTCACACACACACGCGCCTGCCCGCACACACACATGCATACATATGCACACACACACCTGCATGCACATGCATGCAGGTACGCACACATGCAAGCATACACACACGCATGCACGCACACACAAACACATGCTCGCACACACATGCACACATATGCATGCACACGCACACACACACACACACACACACATGCACGTAGAATGCCACTGACTCATCTATTAATCCAGTCATCCTCGCCGAAGGAGTCAGTCTCTATTTTGTAATTACAAAGCTACAGTCGCTAAGTGCTCTCCATAAGGCAGATCTTCTCACAGGCAGAACATTATCAATCTGTACCTTTAGTACCTTCTGTTTGTACACTGCCAACAGTGTCCTAGAGTTCTAATTTTTACAGTTAAAACACATTTCATGTAATGTGGGTGTCACTTGTTACCCATTCTTAATTGCCCTTGAACTGAGCGACTTGCCAGGGCATTTCAGAATATAGTGAAGGGTCAATTGCATTGCTATGGCTCTGGAGTCACATGTAGGGCAAACCAAATAAGGGCAGCAGATTTTCTTCCTTAAAGGACATTAATGAACCAGATGGGTTTTTTTAAAATACCAATCAATAATAGTTTCATGGTCACCGGTACTGAGACAAGCTTTCAATTCGAGGGAGGGGATGAGTGGTGGAAATACTTCACTGCAAGGTGCCTTTTATTTTTATCTTCTCAAGGTTTCCTAATGATAGCGAGCCTGATTGACACCTCAGGGGTGCAGCATAGCTTTTATCACAGCTTGGTATGGCTCCTGCTCTGTCCAAGACCACAAGAAACTACAAAGGGTTGTGAGCAAAGCCCAGTTCATCACACAAACCAGCCTCCCATCCATTGACTCTGTCTACACTTCCCGCTGCCTCAGAAAAGCAGCCAGCATAATCAAGGACCCCATGCACCCCGGACATTCTCTCTTCCACCTTCTTCCATTGGGAAAAGGATACAAAAGTCTGAGGTCATGTACCAACCGACTCAAGAACAGCTTCTTCCCTGCTGCTATCAGACTTTTGAATGGTCCTATCATATATTAAGTTGATCTTTATCTACACCCTAGCTATGACTGTAACACTACATTCTGCACTCTCTTGTTTCCTTCTCTATGTACGGTATGCTTTGTCTGTATAGCGCGCAAGAAACAATACTTTTCACTGTATGTTAATACATGTGACAATAAATCAAATCAAACCAAATCAAGGACTCATTCACTAGGTAATTACATTGGGTGATCAGGCAGAGAGAGCTTGCAGTCCAGGAGGGTGAGAGTTCATGGTGGAGGGATAATGACCTTGTGGTGGAATGTGGTTGGGCTTAGATTGTGCTGGGGTGACAGATGCTGGACACTGGAGGGGTGGGTAGGGGTGCCGTAGATCATGATTGATTTGATGGGCAGAAGGTAATGGTTGGGAGGATGGGGATTGCTGTCTAATCGCAGGATGCAAATCAGGGTCCCAAGCAGTACATAAAGGACCCGCTGCAATTTTACTGCACTTGGAGATACTCTGCTTAAGAAAACCTAACAAGTAAGAAGTCAGAGTTAAGATTAGTTTTGTGGGGGCATGGATGCTCCTCTCAGCTCCAACAGAATAAAGTTTTCTACCGCCTCAACTTGATCCCAAAGAGGCTCTTGGAAATAGTTGTGGCCAGGTTGCCACCAGCTTCCTAGCCAATGAATGGCCCACCACAATGAGCATTAAATTCTGCCCATTTTTAAATTTCTATTTCAGTTTGTATTTCTACTTTCTTTTAAATCAATCCTCTGGGAACAGTGGCCCAGCCTGTTCAGTCTATCCTGATAAATATAATCTATCTGTTCCGGCAACCTCCTTGTAAAACTTCTTTATACCTTCTCCAGTGCTTAGGCACATTTCTTTATTCATTTATGGGATGTGGGCGTCGCTGGCTGGGCCAACATTTATTGCCCATACTTAACAGCCCTCTTAATTGTCTACACTCCCGCTGCCAGCACCACGGACATTCTCTCTTCCAGCTTCTTCCCTTGGGAAAAAGATACAAAAGTCTGAGGTCACGTACCAACCGACTCGAGAACAGTTTCTTCCCTGCTGCCATCAGACTTTTGAATGAACCTACCTTGCATTAAGTTGATCTTTCTTTACACACTGGCTGACTGTAACACTACATTCTGCACTCTCTCCTTTCCTTCTCTATGAACGGTATGCTTTGTTTGTATAGCATGTAGGAAACTATACTTTTCATTGTATACTAATATCTGTGACAATAATAAATCAAATCAAATCAAAACCGTTTCAGAGTCAACCGCACTGTTGTGGATCTGGAGTCACATGTAGGCCACACCAGGTAAGGGCAGCAGATTTCCTTCCCTAAAGGATACCTCGGTGGCACAGTGATTAGCACTGCTGCCTCACAGCGCCAGGGATCTGGGTTCGATTCCCGGCTTGGGTCACTGTCTGTGTGGAGTTTGCACGTTTGCACGTATGGGTTTCCTCTGGGTGCTCCGGTTTCCTCCCACAGCCTGAAAGACGTGCTGGTTAGGTGCATTGACCCAAAAAGGCGCTGGAGTCTGATAACTAGGGGAATTTTACAGTAACTTCATTGCAGCATTAATGTAAGCCTTACTTGTGACTAATAAATAAACTTTTTACTGAACCCGATGGGTTTTTATGACAATCAACAATGGTTTCACGTTCACCATTAGACTTTTAATTCCACCTTTTACCCAATTCAATATCACTATCTTCCATGGTGAGATTTGAATCCGGATTCCCAGAGGATTACTCTGGATCACTAATCCAGTGACAATGCCACCACACCACCACCTCCCCATATAGCGCTCCATATCCTCTTGTACGATAGAGATCAGAACTGTTCGGTGTTTTTTTTGTACCAAAGTGTGGTATAACCAAGGGTAAATAACTTCTCAGTTTTATCCCTTTGGAAATGGTGCACAGTGCTTTGCTCGCGTTAGTGGTTAACCTCTGTCACTTCTTTTAAACAATTTGTGAATCGGTTGATGCGACCCAGCTTTTTAAATAGCTGTCCCTTGGCACATAATGGGTGGCTGGCCTCTGGGTTCTGTTGGCAGGTGAAAGAAGACCCATCAGTCGGCTGCCTGGAAGTTACAGACACGCTTGACTATTGCTTTACACCCAACATCCGGCAAAATGAACATAAATCTTTCGATTGCATGGGAGGAAAGCACAGAGGACCTTGATATCGAAGAGGTTTCATTGTATCTACAAAAAAGATTCAGAGTCCATTGTAAATACTCATATCCTCTCTGCTAGTTCATTCATTGTTACTGTTTGAAGCCTGCACTTATTACAGTAAATGACAGTCATTTTGAAAATAAAAGGAGAACAGTTTCACAGTCAATGCTGTGCAGTCTTGCAGATTATTAATTAGGGGGGGGTTAGCCTTGAGCTGACAGATCTAAGTATTCCAGCATCAATAAAGTTGCTGTATACCTGCTGGAATAATATTCTAGCTGCCCCCAATCGGAGGGCCCACAGCTCTTCAATCTCAGCGGGAGTGATGGTCAATGCTGAGGCTACAACTGTTCGCATTCGATGCCGAGCTTCCCGCAAGGCAAATGGGGGTCTGGGGTTGCTGAGCCCATCGAGAGGGAGGGAGTGTGGTTTGTGCAGACCCAGGGGGTGTTTCCATGGAGGCAACCCTTGCCACTGGCATCTAGACCCATCCATAGAATATCCACTCAAGGAAGACACTGCAACTCCCAACCCACAGGGAAACCAACAGATTTTACTGAACTGTCGCTCCCGAGTGGCTGCGAGCTTACCAGCCATTATTGAAATGTGAGCGGCGGTGGGAAGAGGTTCTTAAATGGTCCGTGGGTGAGATGGTCATCCTTCAAATCTTCCCCATCCAATAAAACTGCACGGCAAGTGATGGGCATTTCACTCGATACTTTCCATCATCATTTTATAGTGAATGACCTTCCTGCCCTGCTACCAATTGAGGTCTTTAAATGGGCAATTAATGCCCATTTAAAGGTCCCATCCAACCTTCGCTAGTATTAACCAAGCAGCAGATAGGTGACTCACCATGTGGGGAGCCCATCCAACCTTCGCTAGTATTAACCAAGCAGCAGATAGGTGACTCACCATGTGGGGAGCCCATCCAACCTTCGCTAGTATTAACCAAGCAGCAGATAGGTGACTCACCATGTGGGGAGCCCATCCAACCTTCGCTAGTATTAACCAAGCAGCAGATAGGTGACTCACCATGTGGGGAGCACATTAACCAAATCCTGGTATGTTTGCTACTGGATATCCCTCAACAATTCCCGCACTAATTGCCTGATTGAGGGACCCTGCATTGAGAAGATGTTGGGGGTGGGGGAGCTGACAAGCACCCCCCCCCCCCCACCCCCCCCCCCCCCCCCCCCCACCCCCCCACCCCTCGGCCCTTGCTGCTGACCGCTTTCTTCCCATCTCTGCCACCCCCACCCTGTGACTCACTTCCCACCACCAGTGCCTGGGTGCCTCCTCAATCTGAGGCATCAAGCGGATGTAGTAGTGGCAGCAACCACTGCCTCTTGAGTGGCACTGCTGAGTACCGAAGAGTTGCTCTCTGCAGGTGGGATTTTCAAACCTGGCTCCTTCATCGGGGCGGAGGAGGACAATTTGCTGGCCTATCAAGTGCCTGATTGGAACAAAAGGTGGTGAGCCATCCTGAAAAGAGGGGAGGTGGACGGGTTCTCTTCAGCTGACAGCCGAGGCTCCCTTCATTTCCAAAAGATTGTGCCCACCCGCTGTATGGAAGGAGTGGTGCAATGTGATTGATCGGTTCTGTATTTTATTCTCGGTCATTGAAGACTTGACCAATTTAATTTACCTGACGTGTCTTGACTATGAAACAGCAGTGACAACATTTCAAGTAGTACTTCATTGACTGTGAAATGCATTGGAACATTTTACGAACATGAAAGGCATGATATCAATAAAAGCCTATTCTTCTTGAAATTATGTATTCATAATTTGCCATATGCTTATATCACAAACCAGGCCATTTATAGTCCGATATGAATCTTCATGCACACGCATGAACAGCTGAATTTCATTGTTTCTAACACTTCCAGATGACATTCTTATCTAACCATGAAATTCTGTTTGTTGGCTTGTCAACACAAATTAAAATGTGTAGAATACACCATGCAGAATGTTAAGTGGTTACGGCTGATTCTCAGAGACGTGAGCAGTAACATTTGGAGATTCATGATGCTTGACGTACCATCTATCACATTGAGGTAAGAGTTAATAATGGATTTCTTATTCTAAATTTCGGTGACTAAAGGCCCTAAAGGGAGAGGGAGAATTATTACAAACCTTAATGTATTTATAGCCATGTACTCTCAAGTTGCATGGGTTTAAAAAGACAATTTGGAGACTCTTTCCTTTGTGTGCTATCTGTAGCAAAATGGTAAATGTGTTTATGAAGAAATTATTTGTAGTTCTGGTAGACTTCATGGTCATTTTCCCCTTTGTGCATTACTGACATGGATGAGTCTCCCATTGGGGCCACACATCAGGAATTGCACGAGTTTGCCTGTTGTGGGAAAATTACCATTCAGAATCAGACTTAAAGATTCAACACACAGTTTTATCGGACAAAGCTTTGGGAGAAGCGCTGGACTCTCCGCAGTGCGCGCAGTCACCTTCTCAACTTTACAATGGCAGTTGAGCATCTTTATACTTTTCAAATAATAGACAAGTACGGACATTAGCCGTTAGCACATCGTTATACAAATATTAGACAAGGACGGACATCGACAGTTAGCACATCGTTACACGTAGAGTAGACAAGGACATTGGCAGTTAACACATCATTGTACATAGAGTAGATACATTTATGCAGTTTTGTCCCCCATCAATGACTGATCTCCTCATCAAAACTCTTTGTTTTGGGTCCTGGTTTCATCTAAAGCTAGAGTGCCTCCAGGTCTGATCTGTTTCCTGCAGCAATTTAAACACTAACAGGTTTTAACTTGCTGTGCAATGTCTGTGCCCAAGTCAGCACATCTTAATTGCTTTCCCAGAGTCCATTTTGTGCCAGGTAACCATTTTGTGTCCTTTAATTTTGATTTTACTCCAACATTGCCCAAGCTACGTTGATGCATATTCCAATAGCTTGCAAGAGGAAAGGTTGCCCCATTAGGTCAAGAGTAAACTTTCCCAAGTTAAAGGCAAAATACTGTGGATGCTGGAATGTCAAACACAAACAGAAAATGCTGGAAAATCTCAGCAGATCTGACAGCACCTATGGAGAGAGAATAGAGCCAATGGTTCAAGTCTGGATGACCCTTCATCAGCCCTGACAGAGGGTCAACATGCTTCGAACATTGGCTCTATTCACTTTCTTAAATGTTCCCTTTATGGAGCCTTCCAATAAAGTTTATCAGTCTTTTCATCCATTGTCTCAAAGGCACTGATGAAACATAAGATCAGAAATCAACAATGCAATAGTTCCATCCTATGCGCAGTAGAACACATTGGAGCCATGAAATAACACACCAGCTACAGGAATCATGACAAAATATGCTAAACTGAGGAACCATGCTAGAATACACCAAAACCTGAAGCTATTATATAACACATCTTGTGGAGCCAGGATGTAACATGCCAAGTTGTGGAGCTATGATAAAGCACCAACCATGGGAGCCAGAATATAACACACCAGTTACTGGTAGAGTACCTTAAACCTCGGGTCTTCTGGCATCAATCTTGTTTTTATGATGCATGCTGACTGCTGCCATTGCTGTTGAACTAGCATCATTGGTAACACATTTTCCTAGCATGAACACATATCTGTAATGCATTGAATCCTTATGCTGACCATCTCTAGTGTATGCTATCTGAACTTCAATCCTCGAGTCATGCGTATTACACAGCGTGCCATCTCATATCTAATACTGGAATGCACATCCATAGTCACCCATTATCATGACAAGTCTTGTACATATTACGCTCTTGTCTATCATTTCAAAGCTAATTCTCAGCGACTCAAAAATTGAATAGCCAAAATAGGTAATTTACGAAGCTTTATTTATAAATATGGGCACTGTTTAGTATTTGAGACTTCTGATGGAATTGAAAACTGTTCAGCCTGTGCTTAGTATCAAGAGAATCCCTCAATTTAATCTTGTTTCTCTTTGCCAGCAATCTATGATCCCATGTGTGCTCAGCAGGCGCTGCACATGATGAGACGCAATACTGCCCATCACTTCCACTTACATCTAGTCTTTCTGGTAGTTTACAAGTAACAAGTATGAATTAGACTGAAGGAATTGGTCAACTTCAATATTCCTCACAGCTATTACTGGGTAAACAATTACAATCTCGTCATTTGAGGAGAGGGGAGGTTGTGGCTGTAAACCCTTCATCCAAATGCGGAGTTCCCCAAACCGCCCCCCCCCCCCTTCGCTCTCCCCATCCCCTTTCAGATCTGTGCATTTCCAGCATTTTCTTCTTCATCATTCAGTACTTGCAAGAAAGCTTTCAAGTTTGTTCATTTTCTTGTTATCTTCTTGCTTGCTTCTTTTCACCGCCTTTGTTAATTGCAAATTGCTTTATTCTTTTAGTGTTTTTCCATTACCGCACTGACATAATTTAATCATTTCAGTGATGGATTTTGGACCTTTCAAGATGGGCGTTTATCGTCAGTTTTTAAGGAAGACTAAAAAGATGCACCAAAAATTCTGAATAGCATGCTAAAAAAAACAGATTCTTGGTTAAAAGTATTAACCTCAAAAGATAGATAGAATACCGAAGTGTTAAGCTTCACTGAAACAAAATGGCATGTTGGAAAGCTTGACTAAGTCTGAAGATTTGATGGAACTGAGAGATCCTGTGTATGCTTAGCCCTGTTTGCTTCAGTCTATGCAAAGACTCCATTTTAAGATATTTCTGCCTATGCAACTAACTCTGCTTGAAAAATGACTGCTAACTTGACTACATGTAGAATCAGAAGGCTAAAGATTTAGCTAAAAATTGACTGCATTCCTGAAGGGTACACAATGCAGGCAAACAAGTTTTTCATAACCGCAGCTGCAAGGATTGTTTTTCTAAGATGGAGACAGACTGTGAAAAACATTTCCAATAACGAGATAAGGGTTGAAATATAGTTTAGATTTTAGTGTGTGTTTTTCAGTTTGTTTTTGAGATCTGTTCAGCATGTTCAAGTTCAGTCCAAGGACTGGCTTGGATAGAAGCCAGTCTCCAAGTTCGCTTTCTTTTTGCTTCTGTCATGTTAATGTTTTAAGTTCTGTTCAATAAAAACTCGTATCAGTGCTGTCTCCTCGTCTATTCGAACGAGTGAATGGACCCAACAGACCTTATTATTGTTTCTGACTGCTAATAGCTCACCGCTGTAAAAATCTTAGTACCTGCGACAAGAGCAGGTGAGATTTTCTATATTTTCAATGTACGAGGAGAAATAAAGAAGCCACACGTCAAGGACAGCTGCCTATTTGAACAGGAGAGAGAGGTGCGAGAAATATTTATAAATAACGTATCAACAAACTGGTTTTGCAATAAAGGGAAGGATGTAAAAGCAGTCAGTCAGATGGAGAAGCCAAAGAAGGAGCAGTTCAAAGGCAGCATCAACAAAGAATTAGCCCACAGAGCAGAACTGATGATTCTAAGGTGTACAGATAAGGTTGGAAGTGTCTCTATATGCAAAACTATTGTGTTTAATGTCAATAAAGACAGCTATTGAAAAAAGATTTTCAGCTTTGATTTATCCTAATCTGTGGGCATGCAGAAAATAGATTTTTAAAAAAAAATGTTATTCCATCCAAGAAACCAAATTCAAATTGAACCCAATTCATGGTCTCCACAAGAGAGACAAACAAGATCCAAGCTGACTGAATGAGGCATTACACCCCATCTTGGGCTTGATCTCATGCTACATCTGCACGGTAGCACAGTGGTTAGCACTGCTGCTTCAGAACACCAGCGACCCGGGTTCAATTCTGGCCTTGGGTCACTGTCTGTGCGGAGTTTGCACATTCTCCCCGTGTCTGCGTGGGTTTCCTCCGGGTGCTCCGATTTCCTCCCACGCTGTCAAGATGTACGGGTTAGATGGATTGGCCATGTTAAATTGTCCCTTAGTGTCAGGGTGACTAGAAGGGTAAATATGTGGGGTTACAAGGATAGGGCCTGGGTGGGATTGTGGTCGGTGCAGACTCAATGAGCGAAATGGCCTCCTTCTGCACTGCAGGGATTCTATGATCTTAGTCAAAAGGCCGAGATGGCTTTGAAAAATTGCATCAGGCTCAGTTTGACCTCATCGGCTGCCATGATCCTTTACCCTAACCGAGCCTGGGAGATCGACCTGCCTGATCATTGACAAAAGAGTAGTTCAATTTTCAACCTGATTTCCTGTTATATCATTGGTTTAACATTCATTCACTCATTCACTGTGATTGCAACAGCTGTTGTTACTCCACACCCTCCATTCCAAATTCCATCCCTGATCAGCTTTCCTTCACTTACCGAGTAGGAGAAGAGTTAATGATCAGGCAAGCATTTGCAATGACTTTTCTTGTCAGGTTGGATCTTGTCTCTCTTGGTTTTTTTTGTCCTTTAGGGCTTGTCTCTCTTGTAGGGACCATGAATTGGATTCAATTTGAATTGGTCTTTGAACCATCAAGGAGATGGATTAAGAGCTTGCCCTGTGCGCTCTGCACATTGGCTTTGTAACTTTAAGAGCAGAGTAATGAAACCTCAATCTGTTCTCTTGCTGTTGGTACCCACTTGTCTCCTGCATATTTCCAGTCTATTTGGCCTTTTTTGTCTCAGTTTTAACAGCATCTGCAGTTTCTATCTTGTTTCTTAATTGAAAAGTTGTCCTTGATTGAAGTGGTCTATTATGAGGAAGACAGGAGTGGAACTCTTAATATGACAGAAGTTGGCACAATTGATTCTAAACATTAAGATCAGTCCTAAGAATGAGGTCATGACAATTGTGACTTGAATCTTTTCAAAATCTCTTTTATTAAAAATCTTATGAAGGTGCAAAGCCTGCTGGTTATGGATTGTCATCAATTGGTTCACTCATCTCCTTCAGAGAAGGGAATTTGTTGCCCTCATTTAACTTATAAAATTCAGCCTTCTTTCTTTTGTTCTTTGAAACATTCATTTCCTGAACTTGACATTGAATCAGTTCAAATATGGGATCAGATAACTGATGAGATCCGAGATAATGTGCTGCATTTACCTTTTGTAGTTGCGCTGTGTCCCTAGTATTGTTCCTTCAGGAGCTCCTTTACACACAGTAACACGTGGATGCCCTACAGGAGCTACCTGCTGGAGCACCTGATGAAGGAGCAGCGCTCCGAAAGCTCGTGATTCCAAATAAACCGATTGGACTTTAACCTGGTGTTGTGAGATTTCTTACTGTGCCGACCATTCGTATGAGCAGGACTGCAAGAAGTTACCCCCCGGGAAACAGGAATCAATCAGTGGCAAAACGTTTAGAGAGAGAGAGAGAGACCCAAAGAAAATTGGAGATAAGGAAGTAATCTGACATTAAAATTGTGCTCATTTGAAAAGTAACCGCTGAGGTAAGCACGACACGCACATTGCATTAGTTTCTGAAGGAAACTGTCAGTGTGAGGTAGCTCTGGTCAAGGCCTCAAACCCAATGAGATTTAATGCGAGGCCAACCATTAAAACTCAGTTCCACTTTGTGATTTAACAGCCAGCAAAGGGAATAGACCTTTATCCCCTCTGCAGACTAGATTCGATTCTGACTCTCTGGAGCAGGAGCAGACACTGCTCTGAACAGTCTAACTCTTTCAATCTTCATTTGGTCGCCTCCTTGGCAAGTTGATTTTCATTTCTTGCTTTTCAGAATAGCCTCATTAACCATCGGAAGATGGAAGGATTTTCAAAACTTCATCATTTCTCTGATCGTGTGCCAGTTACAATAATGAAGGGGAGGGGGCTGGGCAACGGTGGGATTGAGTGTTGCAATGAGTTTTAACGAACTGGGTTTCAGTCTGTTCATTCTGCTTGTTATCAGGATCCAGAAGTGAAATGAAGTTTGATAATATCCACGCCGATTTCCAACAGTCCCACAGCACAGCATCGATAATTTCATTTCGAATAGGCAAAGAATTGGGAAATGAAAAGCCAGTCAGAGGCTCCGGTTGGTTTGAATGGAGTGGCTGGATAGCCGAAGGAGATTTAGAGATGGTGTGGGGGTAGCACCGAGAGAGAAGATTTCCCCATACCTCCTAATGCACAGCCAGCTTACAGGATCATTAGGAGGCCATTCGGCCCATTGAGCCTCAACACCATATTCAATAATAGCATGGCTGATCTGATTGTGGCCAAGATCAGCATTTTAAAATAAATCAAAACCCAATTATGGAATCATAGAATCCCTACAGTGCAGAAGGAGACCATTTGGCCCTTCAAGGCTGCACTGATCACAATCCCACTCAGGCCCTATCTCCATAACCCCATGCATTTACTCTAGCTAGTCCCCCTGACACTAAGGGGCAATTTAGCATGGCCAATCTACCTAATCTGCACATCTTTGGACTGCGGGAGGAAACCGGAGCACCCGGAGGAAACCCACACAGACACGGGGAGAATGTGCAAACTCCACACAGACAGTGACCCAAGCCAGGAATCGAACCTGGGTCCCTGGCGCTGTGAGGCAGCAGTGTCACCGTGCCACCCGATATTTCATTTAAAACATCAAATGAAATGATAAGTGAAAAATGTGATTAAAATCTTCCACCTACCCCCCATCGTCATAATGTCTGTTCTTTACAATTTGAACTATGTACAGCACCTTCAATGCCATTTGTCCTTGTTTTTTTTTAAATTTCTACAATTTCACTGCCACTGTGAAGTGTTTGGAGTCATGCACAGTGGCTGCCTGGTGTTGAGGTGGGCTGTTTAAAAAGCCCCTTTCAATGCTCGAGGGCTTCCCTTCAACTGCAAAAGCAGACATTGAAACCAAAAACAGCCCTTTGTCCCTCACCCCCACACACTTCCCATTCCTCATCTATGCCAATCATAACCTCCATGGCCCCTTATACCCTCCATGCTATCTTTTTCCCTCCAACGCCCCTCATGGCTCCAATTTCAACTGAGTGTTTTTTCTATTCATTCGTGGGACATGGGTGACACTGGCTGGCCAGCATTGATTCCCCATCATTTGTTGCCCTTGGAGAGCAGTTGAGAGTCAACCATATTGCTGTGGCTCTGAAGTCACATGTAGGTCAAACCTGGCAACGACAGCAGATTTCCTTCCCTAAAGGACATTAGTGAACCAGATGGGTTTTTCCGACAATTGACAATGATGTCATGGTCATCAGTAGATTCTTAATTCCAGATATTTTTAAAATTGAATTCAAATTCCACCATTTGCCATGGTGGGTTTCGAACCCAGGTCCCCAGAACATTAGCTGAGTTTCTGAATTAATAATCTAGTGATAATACCACTAGGCTCCCCAACTAATGTCAACTAATACCAACAGTGACCTTCCACTCATCCTCATGGGCCGCTATCACCCCTTGCCAATTTAGTCCCACCGCATGCCCCCACTCTTTGTCTTTACACCCTCCATGCCAACTCACCCAGGGGAGGTGATGGCCTAGTGGTATTATCGCTAGAATATTAATCCAGAAACTAAGATAATGTTCTGGGGACCTGGGTTCGAATCCTGCCACAGCAGATGGTGGAATTTGAATTCAAGAAAAAATATCTGGAACTAAGAATCTACTGATAACCATTGTTGATTGTTGGAAAAACCATCTGGTTTACTAATGTACTTTAGGGAGGGAAATCTGCCATCCTTACCCAGTCTGGCCTACATGTGACTCCAGAACCACAGCAATGTGGTTGACTCTTAACTGTCCTCTGAAATGGCCGAGCAAGCCACTCAGTTCAAGGGCCACTAGAGATGTGACTAGGGATAAATGCTTGTGAGCCAGTGATGCCCACATCCCACAAATAAATAAACCAATGAATAACTATGGTGAGCGCGGGAGCCATTCTGAAATGAAGTAAAATAACAATCTCAGTGCCTGTTACAGACATTATTAATAAAAACACTCTGATTGGTAAACATTCATTCAATACATTTCAAACACTTCAAGTAGTTAATCTCTTATGAAAATACAACTGTCTACCAGTATTTAATTCTAATTAAATACAAAAAATTCCTTCAAGTATTGAATCTACAATGAAAACAAAAATTTAATTCAAGTACTTGAACTCTTATGAAAATGTATATTTATATTCATCATCCCACATCAAAGACTTGGAGCTGTTTATTAAACTGAATTTACCAATCCCACTGTGTGATGAAAGATTGTGAAATCAGCCATGCAGCACTAATCCTTTAATAATAACCCTCAGGCTTATGTCAACAGACAGCTAGTGAAATTGCAAGCATTATTTTTTTTTAAACTGCAGAGCACTTTAATTTTTAAAGGACCATAAATTCAATCCTGGCCTTTCTTTGCCATGATGTGGAGATGCCGGCGTTGGACTGGGGTAAACACAGTAAGAAGTTTAACAACACCAGGTTAAAGTCCAACAGGTTTATTTGGTAGCAAAAGCCACACAAGCTTTCGGAGCTCTAAGCCCCTTCTTCAGGTGAGTGGGAATTCTGTTCACAAACAGAGCTTATAAAGACACAGACTCAATTTACATGAATAATGGTTGGAATGCGAATACTTACAACTAATCAAGTCTTTAAGAAACAAAACAGTGTGAGTGGAGAGAGCATCAAGACAGGCTAAAAAGATGTGTATTGTCTTTCTTTGCCAGGCATTTACTGGAAGGAAAGCTCATCGGGCAACATAATGCCCAAAATATCCGTACCACAGTGTGGCTAGATGTTATTTTGATTCTGAAGGAACTGTGAATCTCTACCTGACTCCAAAACTTGTTACTGCTCTGAGATATCCTCTTAAATATTTACTTACAACAAAAAAATCTTAAGAATACCGTATGATTCCAACAAGTAATGGAAGGTTTAAAACAACTCCAACACCAGGTGCGTATCTTGTATACCAGGTTTATTTATCAATTAAATAATCATTATTTTATATGCAATGAATTGTAATATTTCGCCTAATTCTGTGATTCTCCAAGTTACTGCACGTTGTGAATTATCTCCGCAAGTAGAAATGATGCACAGTTTGAGGTGGGTTTTTCCTGAGATAGATTTTTCTGCAGGATTTTATTCTTGTATTTTGTAACAAAAATTGGAAGAACAGTTTCCAGCGCACTGATTTTTGATAGGTTATTAGCAGATAGGTTGCAATCTCTGGCCTGAGAGGTATGAGAAACACCTTTCAACTAGGCTTCAGCAGCCCAAGCCAATTATACAGATTCAACAAGTCGCCTGTGCAGTGGTTAGTTTAATCATCACAGCACGGAATGCTAAATACACCATTAACTTTAGTCTGCTGCTCCTGTCTGCGGGAGTAGTTTGCCTCAGATCTCCAATCCACTGGGACATACTCATTTTCCTTCTAACATTATGCTAGGTGTGTTTGGTGCGCTCTTTATTCAGTGTCTTCCACGGAAATGGAAAAAGAGAATCTGTGCTTCAATTTTGAGAATCTACATTCTTGCTACATTTTCTCAATGACATTGGATGCTATTTTATGGATTTGCAGCACAGCTGCCAATGCTTGAGATCCCTCACACTGGAAGCTAATGATTTTATTGATGTGTTAGTAATTGGGAAGCATTACAATTGACTTTCCATTTTTAAGACACTTGTTAAAACCTACCTGTATAACTAATCCTTTGCTAAACTGACCTCATACCTCCTTTTGTGGCTTGGTGTCATACTTTATTTTATAATGTTCCTGCCAGCAATCTTGGGGACATTTTGCTATGTTAAAGGCGTTATATAAATATAAGTTGTTGTTGAGATTACACCATTCCCAGGGTATCTTACTAGTTTTTTAAAAATGTTCTGCTTGTTTTCACTTTGTCACTTATAAGGACAAAACTGTGTAAAGTATCATAAGTAGACCCTTGATAGGGCTGCTGGCTCATCATATTGCTGGCTATCTTTTTGTTCAGGTCTTTGATTGCAAGCACTTATTGTCTGGCACTCATTTTCAGTGAAAACAAATATTTGATTAGGTGTTTGCGATACATAAAATTGCTCAAATAGAGTGCACTAACTTAATTTTTGCCTGATTTTTATTCCCCTTGACGAAGGAGATTTCTAAATTGAAGAAAGCTTCCCAATAATTTTCAGTGCAAAAAGGCACCTAAGGTCCTGAGATTATACCGTGGGATAGTAATGGACAACATTGAATGCAATCAGCTGCAGCAAAAACTTTAAAATCGTACTACGCAGAATTGTACAGTCTGTAGCTATGCCCTTTACCTCACTGATGGCTCTAGTCTGTGCTTCTTATCCATCCTGTGAAGGTTATTATGTTTGATTGTTACTTTCCAACACCATCATGTCAGGAAAGGACTCTCATGACTATTCTTTTAAAAGTAGACATGAATGTGTGTAAAGATTGGATAAATTCATTTGAGCTTTCAAGCTCATTAGAGGTATGAAAGGGAACTGTGAAGTTTCCAAGGCATTTAAATATCCTGCACTTTAAATATTTTGGGAGGGGAAACGATCTGCATTGTTGAAAAAACAAATCAATGTTTGTTTTTTCACTGCTGATAAAAGCTTGACGATTAGTACTGCATGGCTGATTTCACAACCTATCATTATCACAGTGGGGTGCCTGTCAGTTCAGTTTGACTGACAGCCCCAAGTCTGAAAAAAACCTTTGAAGTGGGACTGTGAATATAAATGCTTTATCTTGTAAGACATTAAAGGAAGCTAAATATATTGAATAGGTTTATTTTATCAATGAGAGTGTTTATTAAGTAGTGAATTCATCAATAGACACTTAACATTAGTTACTCTCAGCCTGGGTCAGGAGGCCCATCCATGATAGATGCTGGATGAGTTGACATGGAGAGTGTAAGATAAAAAGGTGGTAGGTAGTGGGCATGGGTTGGCACTAAGTTGGAATTCAGGCTTTAAAAGTATTAGGATGGGTGGAGGGTTATTGTTGGCATGGAGGGTATGAAGGGCCATGTGGGGACTGGGTTGGGGATATAGTTTGATATGGAGGGTATGAAGTATCCTAGGGGTGGGTGGGGTATCAGATGGCATGGGTTTGAATGGAAGGTGCTTGTGGATTGTGTGGCGGCTGGGGGATGTGAGGGATGAGTACTGAAGTGCTTCTTTTTGTTTCATTCCTTTCTTCATGGCTGGGACAAAATGTGAGTGGGTGGGTGGGACGATAGAGATCAGTGAGTGGGTGGGCAGTGAGTGGGTGGTCAGTGAATGGATGGGCAGTGAATGGGTGGTCAGTGAGTGGGTGGGCAGTGAGTGGGTGGTCAGTGAGTGGGTGGTCAGTGAGTGGGTGGTCAGTGAGTGGGTGGTCAGTGAATGGGTGGTCAGTGAGTGGGTGGTCAGTGAATGGGTGGTCAGTGAGTGGGTGGTCAGTGAGTGGGTGGTCAGTGAGTGGGTGGGCAGTGAGTGGGTGGGCAGTGAGTGGGTGGACAGTGAGTGGGTGGTCAGTGAGTGAGTAGGCAGTGAGTGGGTGGGCAGTGAGTGGGTGGTCAATGAGTGGGTGGTCAGTGAATGGGTGGTCAGTGAGTGGGTGGGCAGTGAGTGGGTGGGCAGTGAGTGGGTGGTCAGTGAGTGAGTAGGCAGTGAGTGGGTGGTCAATGAGTGGGTGGGCAGTGAGTGGGTGGTCAGTGAGTGGGTGGGCAGTGAGTGGGTGGGCAGTGAGTGGGTGGTCAGTGAGTGAGTAGGCAGTGAGTAGGTGGGCAGTGAGTGGGTGCTCAATGAGTGGGTGGTCAGTGAATGGGTGGTCAGTGAGTGAGTAGGCAGTGAGTGGGTGGGCAGTGAGTGGGTGGTCAGTGAGTGGGTGGTCAGTGAGTGAGTGGGCAGTGAGTGAGTGGGCAGCGAGCTGGTTGGCAGTGAGCAATGAGGGGGGCAGTAAGTCCATGGGTAGTAAGTGGAATGAGATCAGTGGCTGGCCAGACAAGGAAGCAAGGACCTGATTTCCCGGATGGGTGTCATTTCCTCTCAGCGAGAAGCAGTAACTTGAAAGGGAGGGTCTGAGATGCAGAGAGAAGCGACAGTGTGGAGCAGCAGGAAATACTGGGGCAGAATTTAAAATCCTCGGCGGTCAAGAAACCCACAGGTTACTGCAAGGAAATGGCTTTGAAAGCTCCAAACAGCTTTACCCAAAAGTAACCGATGAACCATTTAAAGAGATCCTCAAATAATGTGTCCCAACTTGTATCATCTATGGTCAGTGAGTTGGAGCAGGAACAGGTCAGAGTCAGGCAGTGAGAGAAGGAAATGAGGTGGCGGGTGGCGGTGGGGAGGGGGGGGAGCCGGTGTTTAATAACATCACTTGCTCCTAATTCACATTTTCATGAGGTTGGCACCTATTTAAGATAAGATAATTCGCCTTTGTCAGAAGGTCAGATTACTATTAAAAGCGGGATAAGCGGTTGCCATTTCATTTCTGGTTGCCTGTCACCCCATTTTTGAGTGCAAAACAAAATGGTGGGGGTGGCGACAGGGGGTGTTAGCAAGATGAAAATCACCTCCAGTGCGTTCCAACGAAGAGAAAGATAGCGCCATATCTCTCTGCGCATGTTGCTTATTTTCTCAGATCACTAAAAATACAGAGGGAGGCGTCAGCAGATAACCTTTGTAGCGATGACTTTCTCACTCGGTCTAATCAACAAATATTCAGCGCAGCATTCCACAGAGAGGAAATGAGGAATTGAATTGTTCAGTGCTTGCTGCTTTGTACTTGGCCCAGTTCAACCTGAATACAGATGCCTAAGGCAGTTGCTTCTTTCAACTGCAGACAGGCACGGCCAACACAAAGGGTTACACATTGAAAAATGGCTGTGTTGCTTAGCAACTGCAGCACTGTTCCCGGTTATGTGCCCATAGGTTGAAGTCCTACAGATATCTGGTATTCTACTCCACCTGGTATTCCAAACCACCTGGCATGATTTGGAGACATTTAGTCGCTCCAGTGGCAGAGACATCATAATGTTGTTCGTTTTTATTTGCCTTGGCAGATTGTCAGCCTAACAGTGAATTATAGCTAACTGGATATGAAGCCTATGTTTGTTCTTGGTGCAGGAATAAAATGGATGTACTTTACCCTTGGCAAACACTTCCACTGGCTGGATAATAAAATGGAAATATGGCACCGAACCTTGACTCAGGAAAGCCAACCTGTGAAATTTTGTGGCTTGCAAAACACTCACCCTGTGTAACTTTAGGAAGGATTTTTGTCTTTTCACATACGGTTCGTTGGGTCCACCATGTATTTTTACGAGTTGCGATGGAGTTATGAGGAGTGTGGATGCAGGGGCAGGATGCAGCAGCTCATCCCTCAACGTTGTTTAAATACCCTCAACTCACCCTCACTCCCTCACCTCCACCCACCCAATGCTACCTCACATTCCCTTTTCCACCCAATCCTACCTCACATTATCTTTTCCACCCAATCCTACCTCACATTATCTTTTCCACCCAATCCTACCTCACATTCCCGTTTCCACCCAATCCTACCTCACATTCCCTTTTCCACCCAATGCTACCTCACATTCCCTTTTCCACCCAATGCTACCTCACATTCCCTTTTCCACCCAATCCTACCTCACATCCCCTTTTCCACCCAATCCTACCTCACATTCCCTTTTCCACCCAATCCTATCTCACATTCTCTTTTCCACCACATGCTACCTTACATTCCCTTTTCCACCCAATGCTACCTTACATTCCCTTTTCCACCCAATCCTACCTCACATTCCCTTTTCCACCCAATCCTACCTCACATTCCCTTTTCCACCCAATCCTATCTCACATTCCCTTTTCCACCCAATCCTATCTCACATTCCCTTTTCCACCCAATGCTACCTCACATTCCCTTTTCCACCCAATCCTATCTCACATTCTCTTTTCCACCCAATGCTACCTCACATTCCCCATGCCAGCTATATGCCCCCATGTTGCTCATGCCACCTCTATGTCCACCATGTATTCTCTGTAGTCACTTATCCAAAATGCACCATGTACAGTTCTCAGGATCCATGCAATAGCAATGTTAAAATCATTGCAAAAACAACACTCAACTTCGAACAATCTAAGAACACCCTGAATTCAAACTCACTACCAAAAACCTGAGGCAAAAACAAAGCTATAATCCTTTTAGTACTATTTAGCTTTGTAAAGAAACAGGAAACCATGTCAAAGATATCGGGTAGGATTTTCCGGCCGAACTCAGCCTAAGAACGGAAAATCCCACCTGAGGTCAACGGACCTTCGCATAGTCTGCTACAATTCCAGTGGCAAGTGGGACAGAAAAATTCCGCCCATAATCTGTTATTATAGGCTTGTAAAGGTTTCAGTAGGTCTTCAGAAGACGAACTTATAAGACCATCTGCTGAGATGAAGGTTTTGGAAATCAGCCAAGCATTCACAATGGAACAGATGTCACAACAAAAGATTTGAACTCCACTGACAGAGCAAATGCCATTTTCCATGTCACATCAAGGTGCCTGTCAATCAATGGAGGGGATTAGGTGCAGACCATTTTTTTGACCTTCAGGGACAGTTTAAAATAAAAGCAGCCAGATCTGCCAATCCAAATAAATCAGAGCATTAGGCATGACAGCAGAGGACATTTTTTAAAATGATTTTTAATACATTACGGCACTTTCTCAATTGAAAAAGTACTGCAATCCATGTGTACAATTACACAACGCTGGTCAATGTAATGATCAGTTTACCTTTGCAGGATAGAACTCTATGATGAATCATTACATTAAAACACATCTCCATTACAAAGCAGCACTAATAGTGATATTTGAGATTGCTGAACTATTTTACACTTGCCTTTCAGAATGTCCCCGATTCCTCAGAAGGCTTTCCATTTTAGAATAGAAAATAGAAGCAGGAGTAGGCCATTCGGTCCTTTGAACCTGCTCCACTATCTGTTATAATCATGGCTGATCATCAAATACAATATCCTGATTCCCCCTTCCCCCCATATCCCTTGATCCCTTTAGTCCCAAGAGCTATATCTAATTTCTTCACATAACGATTTGGCTTAATCGTTACTCTCAAAGCTGATATGCATTTATTGGGCTTTCGAAAATGGCATGTGGGAGAAATTCTGATTTTTGTTCTCAATTTAAAATGGTTTAAAGTTTAAATTTAAGTGTGGCAAGTAGGCTTACATTAACAGTGCAATGAAAATCCCTTAGTCTCCACATTCCAGCGCCTGTTCGGGTAGACTGAGGGAAAATTTAGCATAGCCAATGCACCTAACCAGCACATCTTCTGGACTGTGGGAGGGAACTGGAGCACCCGGGGGAAACCCACACAGAGATGGGGGAGAACGTGCAGACTCCACACAAACAGTGACCCAAGCCGGGAATCGAACCCAGGTCCCTGGCACTGTGAGGCAGCAGTGCCAGGACGCAACCTCAGTGAGGCAGGTGTGAAATTGCACACTCGACATTCCCAACCTGCAAAAAAGGTCAAGAACAAACTGACGCAGGGTCCAGATTATCAGATTATCAGCATGGAAGATCATCAGATTTTCTCCAAATAGCCATTCATGCACTGAGATGCAGCCAGACAAATTTTCTCTGCATCCAGAAGGATATTCAGCCCACGTAATGTTAAAGGACACTTGAATCAATGTCCTCACATAACTATTTGTATTAATGACTGCTTCTGTGAAACTGGAACTAAGTTAAACTGTGCTAATTTGAAGGATTTGTCTTGCTTTTTAATTGGTTAATTATAAGGATAATTCAGTTTTTTTAAAAAGTCAGAAAAATCTGGAAACATATCACAGGTATCTCAGCGCAGTTTGACATTCAGTGATACATAGTGAGGGAAAGCAAGTACCCTGCAAATTTAATAGCCTTTCTTGCCAATCCTGTGAACTCATTGCTTCATTAATTCCTAAGGCACACTGTTTATGTAATCGGCAGGGGATCGCTTGCTTTAATACAGGTAGCTCAAGGGAGTTCTAAGCAACATCATGGTAGGTCAGTCGTGAAGAGGTTTATTTTTCAGTTTGCATCAGGCTATTGACTGGGAAAAGAATCTCTCCATCAATTGTACAGGCGGAAATTATCCAATAGTGTGCAGTAAGGTCATGTCACCAAGCGGGTCCTTTTGCACTGCTTTGTCAAACACGTCAAATGGCTCTTTCTATCATGCCAAGTCTGGGGATGCTGCAAAGTCAACCATTATGACCTGCAACTAATAGACTCCCCTGTTATCTCCACCGCATGTTCTAGCCTGTAAGGTATACTTGAGAGATGAGTCTCCTGTGAGCTCCACTGACAGCTGTCTGAGCATCCCGTCAACCAGACATCAGCAGGGGAACACAGATCTTATGCTATCTGGGCAAACTTATCATATTCAGCAGATAAGTCCTCATCGGTAAAGAAAACTTCAATTTTTCAAGCAACTGTGGATGATTTTATATATATATATATATATAGAACCATAGAATCCTACAGTGCAGAAGGAGGCCATTTGGCCCATCGAGCCTGCACTGACCACAATCCCACCCAGGCCCTATCCCCATAACCCCACGCATTTACCCTAGCTAGTCCCCCTGACACCAAGGAGCAATTTGGCATGGCCAATCCACCTAGCCTCCATATCTTTGCACTGTGGGAGGAAACCGGAGCACCCAGTGGAAACCCACGCAAACATGGGGGGAATGTACAAACTCCACACAGACACGACCCAAGCCGGGAATCGAACTCAGGTCCCTGGAGCTGTGAGGCAGCAGTGTTAACCATTGTGCCACCGTGTCACCCCTGCTTAAGAGGGAGGCTTAAAATACTTCGGGCTAGAAGTTGGATGTGGCCAGTAAGGGGGAGAGGACATTGTGATGCATGGTAGCTTCATGCCCAATATAAATGATGCTGGCAGCACAAAAGCCTCATGCTGCTTGCACAATTCCATGATTGTGGCATGTAGTTCAACGCTAAACATGGTGCTGAATGGCTGCATGCTCAGCAGGGAGCCTGGGCTCATGAGAGGTTAACATCAATCGGGTGGCACGGTGGCACAGTAGTTAGCACTGCTGTCACACAGTGCCAGGGACTTGGGTTCAATCCAGCCTTGGGTCACTCTCTGTGTGGAGTTTGCGCATTCTCCCCATGTCTGCGTGGGTTTCCTCCGGGTGTTCCGGTTTCCTCCCACAGTTCAAGGGTCATAGAATCTCTACGATCATAGAATCGTAGTGCAGCACATCAAGTCTACACCGACCACAATCCCACGGAGGCCCTATCCCCACAGAGTTACCCCGCTAATCCCTCTAACCTACCCATCCTGGGATACTAAGGGGCAATTTACCATGGCCAATCCACCTAACCCACACATCTTTGGACTGTGGGAGGAAACCCACGCGGACACAGGGAGAATGTGCAAACTCCACACAGACAGTGACCCAAACCAGGAATCTACCTCAGGAGCTGTGAGACAGCAGTGCTGACCATTCAACGATTCAGACTCCACCGCACGATGGGGCAGCGAGTTCCACAAATTCATCACCCTCTGCGAGAAGTAGTTCCTCCTCATCTCAGTTTTAAATCTACCGCCTCTCAACCTATAGCTGTGACCATCTTGTCCATAAGAGGAAACATTGGTCCACATTTACTTTATCAATCCCCTTTAAAATTTTATATATTTCGATCAGATCCTCTCTCATCCTTCTAAACTTCAGCGAGTATAAGCACAAACTATTTAGTCTCCCCTCATACGTCAACCCTTTCATCCCCAGAATCAAAATGGTGGACCTCCTCTGAACTGCCTGCAAGCCAACCATGACAGATGTGAGTCACTGGCCATGTGTAGAACTGATATCTCTTGCTGCCAAACAGTTGACCTTTGGTTCGACCTGGCAGCTCTAGGGTGGTGGAAGCCACGGGCAGCACTGTTCTCGCTCTGTGCTGTGGCTGTGGGTCCAGTTCAAGAAGGTGGGCACCGTTCAGCATGGGCGCCTGGCTGAGCGGGAGGCTGGGGAAGCTTCTTCTCCCATGGGGAAAGATGCTCCTCTATGCAGCCTCTGCTCCAACCCCTGCCCTAAAGCAGTGCTGACTACAGCCACCATGCCTGGGAACAAGTTTCCTGCAATGCCACACCGCTGTCCTGCTAACCCCTGCCAGCTCCTCCAGGAACACAGCGCACCCATCTTCCATGAACTCTGCAAACAGCAGAAGAAAATCTGATGCGCTTTTTAAATTGCGTTGGGAGGGTGGGCCGCTGGGGGTGGAGGTGGGAAAGAAAGTGGGGAGGGCATTAACAGGAGCTGTGAGGTCCAAGATGGCTGGCTGGACACTAAAATCAGCAATAGACACTGACTGGCATCACTGTCTTGACACTCTGCTTCTTCCAATGTGTTCACAGGACAATGGCACAGTCACCCGTACAAAAATAACAATTGGCAGGGGTTGCGCAGGAAGCAGACCCAGTGAAATGTTTCTTGTCTGCCAGCTCCCATAGTGCTGAAGTCATTGATTCGAGAGAGTTAGCCTGAGAGGGCTGCAGGCCTGTCATGGTATCACTCCAATTCTCAGACCGTTCGTTTAAATAGAGGGAAAGTCAGTCAGGCCAACACAGCCAGATTTCCCTCCGGGCCCTCTGTCAAAACCAATGCTTGGCACAGGTTGTGATAAAAAAGCACAACCTTGCCAATGTTTGATGCCAAATTATAGACTCTGCATGAACTGCAGAACAATGGTTTCCGAATATGATGAGACGATGTTGATATAATGCATATAAAGATGGAAAAATTACATCACACTTGAGAATTCATACGGGGTTACTAAATATTTTTGGTTTGCATGTTGGTGAAAGTCTCCTTTCGATATTGCTGTACTGCTGCATATTTCTAATTAAAGCAGACAGCAGATACCATTTTTGTCACTTACCTGACATGATGCTGATACATTCTAAGCATGTAGAATGCTTAGAGCTTCAGTGGTTGGCTTGCCATCTCAAGACATCAGAAGTATTTTTCTGGGTATCTCCCTGTGCAGGTTAGGTGGATTGGCCACACTAAATTACCCTATAGTATCCAAAAATGTGCAGGTTAGGTGGATTGGCTATGCTAAATTACCCTTTGTATCCGAAATTGGGGCGGCACGGTAGCACAGTGGTTAGCTCTGCTGCCTCACAGCGCCAGGAGCCCAGGTACGATTCCTGGCTTGGGTCGCTGTCCATGTGGAGTTTGCACATTCTTCCCGTGTCTGCGTGGGTTTCCTCCGGGCGCTCCAGTTTCCACCCACAGTCTGAAAGACGTGCTGGTTAGGTGCATTGGCCATGCTAAATTCTCCCTCAGTGTACCTGAACAGGTGGCAGAGTGTGGTGACTAAGGGATTTTCGCAGTAACTTCATTGCAGTGTTAATGTACGCCTACTTGTGACATGAATAAATAAACTTTAAAATGTGCGGGTTTGGTGGATTGATCGTGATCAATACACAGGGTTACAGGATTGGGGGGGGGGGGGGTGAGGGGGAGTTGTGGGCCTAGGTAGAGTGCTCTTTCAGAGTGCTCGGTGCAGACTCAATGGGCCAAATGGCCTCCTTTTGCAGTATGTGGGCTTCACCTTCCGCTGCCCTGTTCATGGCATTTATTCATTTCCACAATAGCTCCATGGCATTTTGCTGCACTTTGCTTCAGCGCCAAAGGTCTCTGCCACTGCACTATTCCCATAAGCTGCTGTATCTTGTTAGAGACACTTTTTAATGCGTTTTCTTCCAACAGTGCAATCATTTGTCAAGGTTGAGCAACTTAATCCCAAATCTTATGCTAATTACTCTGAACATGGATCCTCTTGGATACAGTACATTCTTTTCAGTGTCATCCTGGCTTGGTGATAACACTATCGACTCCAAGTCAGCTCATCATGGGCTCAAGTCCCACTCCAGAACCTTTGGTGCAGAATCTAGTCTGATACTTCAGTGCAGTACCGAATGAACATTGCACTGCCGAGGGTGCTGTCTTTCAGGTGTGATGTTCAACCCGGGCATCAATTGTCCTCTCAAATGGATGGAAAATATCAAAAAAATCGCTGAGGGGCTTCCCTTGGCATATAAACCAATGCTTATCCTTCAACCAACAGCACACAAAGTATTTCTAGTCATGGTGGCAGTGGTTAGCACCTCTGCCTCACAGCACCAGAAATCCCGGTTCGATTTCAGCCTTGGGTGGGGTTTACACGTTTTTTCTGTGTCTACGTGAGTTTCCTCTCACAGTCCAAAGATGTGCAGGTTCGGTGGATTGGCCATAATCAATACACAGGGTTACGGGATAGAGTGGGGCTAGATAAAGTGCTCTTTCAAAGTGCTCGGTGCAGACTCGATGGGCTAAATGGCCTCCTTTTGCACTGTATGGATTCTATTTTTCTGTCGTTTATGGGATGTTGCTGTGAGCTAGTTATTCCTTGCAATTCACAAATTTTGGTTAAAAATGAGGAGGCACGGTGGCACAGTCGTTAGCTGGCTCATGGCGCCAGGAACCTGGGTTTGATTTCTGGCTTGAATCACTGTCTTTGCAGAGTCTGCACTTTCTCCCCGTGTCTGCATGGGTTTCCTCTGGGTGCTCCGGTTTCCTCTCACAGTCCGAAGACCTGCTGGTTAGATGCATTGGCAGTGCTAAATTCTCCCTCGGTGTAGCCGAACGGGCGCCAGAGTGTGGTGACTGGGGGATTTTCATAATAACTTCATTGCAGTGTTAATGTAAGCTTACTTGTCATACTAATAAATAAACTTTAAACTGACATTTATTGTCGTATTATTTATGTTGCCCCGAGAATACTTCACTGCCAAGTACTTTTGAAGTGCAGTCACCATTAGTTATGTGGGTGAGCGGAACAGTCAATTTGTTCAAAGGAAGATCCTGTTCTAAAGGCCAAATGAGATGATTGGCCAGTTGATATGTTTTGACGGCATTTGTTGAGGGACAGCCAACCAATTTTATCACAGGGACCCATCACACTCTTGCTTGTCTCCCAGTCCATTATACCTCAACAACATCGGCTGTACTCAGTGCAAGGCAAGATCAAGTTTGGGGCACATTATTAAATTCCAATTCTTAGCATGAATAAAAATAAACAAACCTTTTGTGATAATGTGCTGTTTCTATAGCAACAGTGGCTGCAGTTAGACATGGACGTCAAAGCAGCCAACTGAGCAACAAAACACATTTGTTTAATTTAGTGTTTTGAAATTAAAATGATCTGAAGGAGATCTTTGAAGTCTTGTAGTAACTAATATGTGAAGGGTTTTATCTGCTGGGATACACTTTTCAAATGATAGCCAGATAACAAGTTATTATGACAGACACTCAGATCTGACTATATTATCACTAACCCTCTTTAGAAATGGCTCGCTCAAGGCACTAGACTTTTTAGAAATGTTTGTTTTATACAGAAATTGAAAAGGACCAGATTTTTGAAACACATGTCAGTATATAAGGTTAGACTTTTGAGAGCAAATGCATTTATCTCTCGACTCCCACTCTGTTCTGATACGCCATGTTAGCTAACATTGACCAAGTGAGATTTGACATTGATTAGCTCTCTCCAATGGATTCAAAAGCCTCAAAATTAGCCCAATCTACCCTACAGGCCTGGGGCAAGTCCAGGTTGGACCCAAGAACTGCCTGATTCTGGTACTAAAATCACACACAGTAAAACTGGGCATGAAGTAAAAGGGGTGTCTGTCTTGGCTTCACCCTATTCCCATTGGGCATGCTGGATTAAAATCAAGATTATAAACGACTGTGTGTCCTTAAAACCTACATTTTTGACCACACTTTTGACCGCCTATATTATTACGTGCTCAGCCAACGTTTGTTTGTTAAGGCTCCTGCGAAGCACCTGGGGATCTTTTATTTCACCTAAGTCATCATTTAAATGGAAGTTCCTGTTGTATTTGGACTACCCCTTCTCCACTAGAGCCCTATACCCTACAAATACAACTTGCCAGGGCTTGTTCAACGTGGCACCCTTGGGTTAACGGACTCACTTAATGTGGTTATGTGGGTTATACAGAGAAGCATTTACATATCAACTTTCACAGCTGCAGGACTCCCAAACTTACAGCTGATTAAGTATTTTGGAAGTGTGATTGCTGTTGGTAATGTGGCCATTCTAATGATGTTATAAGACAAAATATATAGTCGTTTGGTCGTATAGAACTTGAGTATTTCTGAAGAAAGAGATATTTTTGTCAAAGTTTATCTTCTTGCACTCATCAGGACATGTTGCAAGAATACAAATCCAAGGGAGACAAGAACACACCAAGGTTAGCCAGATGAGGACACAGTGCGGAATTGTTGGGCCATGAAACTAACAGGCTTTAAACGGTGAAAGTGCAAAGGCACTCATCTACCATTGCGAAAGGCTTGCGTACATAACACTTGCTTAGGAAGACTGATTTCATTGCTTCACTGGTAATTTGCAAATTTTTAGAAGTCACTTCACCTGCCTTGGACATTACACGCCTTGATCTGCCCTTCCCTGCTGCCAACCCTCTCTGCAGCATGGAAACATCTTACGCGGCTCCATGTTGGAATTCTGACGAGGAAGCAGAGCAGCTTCAACACTGACAGCAGCAGCAGCAACAGCCACAACAGCAACAACTGCCTTCTCCTCAGCAACATGCTGCACCACAGGGTGAGGGATGGACGGACTCCGAGATCCAGTGCGGATCTGGTGTGATCTGAAGAATACAATGGCCACCAAGGTGACTATTGCTGGAAAGGTATCTCTGATTCCCTGACTCTTCCTAGAGCTGTGCGTTCTACTTTATAAAGGGAGGAAGAAGGGTGTGAGAAACCGTTTTTTGCAAAACGAGTATTTTGACAGCACCTGGTGGTGGGGGTGGGGGGCGGGCGGCGGAACTGTGAGGCATGTGGATGAAAATGTCAATAAACTGGATGTGAATGTTGGATAGGGATGTGGGAAGTTAGCCTGGATAGAGGGGAATGGTTTAGATCATAGAATCCCTACAGTGCAGAAGGAGGTCATTCGGCCCATCGAGTCTGCACTGACCACAATCCCACCCAGGATCTTTTCCCGTAACCCTACATATTTATTCGGCTAATCCCCCCTGACACTAAGGAGCAATTTAGCGTGGCCAATCAACTTAACCCGCACATCTTTGGACTGTGGGAGGAAACCGGAGCACCCGGAGGAAACTCATACAGACACAGGGAGAACGTGCAAACTCCACACAGACAGTGACCCGAGGCCAGAGTTGAACCTGGGTCCCTGGCGCTGTGAGGTTGCAGTGCTAACCACTTTCCCACCATTCCACTGGTTTGGGAAGTGTTGCACTGAAGGATGTGCAGTCGGAGTTGGGCTGGGGAACAACACCTGAAACTGGCAGGCCACTCACCTTCCTGGACATTATTTCTCTTGGGACACCTTGTCCAGGTTCGAGTGGTGCTGGCTTCCTCCTTAGCTTCTTTCCCTGCCTGTTTAGTTTGAGAGACTGGCCTATTCCTTCAATCGGCAGAGAAAGCACTTCACTTCAATCTCTCAGACTCTGCTGTTTGGGAAGTGTCAGAGAACCAGGAGAAAACCTTCTCACATCTTCTTTCCACCCCTGTAATTTTTGGAGCCTCAGGAAGTCCCAGGGATTCAGGGCCCATTTAATTGGAAATCATTCTGTTGACGGACGTGAGTCCTTTCCACACGCAGACTCTGTGGTTAGCCAAGAAACTCAGAAATGGGATGCTAATCATCACAGAATCCCGACAGTGCACTGACTCTAGGTTGATTGGCCATGCTAAAAATTGCCCTTAGTGTCCTGAGATGTGTAGGTTAGAGGGATTAGTGGGTAAATATGTAGGGATATGGGGGTAGGGCCTGGGTGGGATTGTGGTTGGTGCAGACACGATGGGCCGAATGGCCTCTTTCTGTACTGTAGGGTTTCTATGATTTCTATGATTCTATGATTTCTCTCTGACAGAGTAACTTACCCAGGCTCTCTGTCCCGGTCTATCCTGTAACACCACACACTTCCCATGGCGAATCCATCTAACCTACCCATTTTGGGACACTAAGGGGCAATTTAGCATGGTCACTCCACTTTTTACATCATTCTCCGGTACAGGATTGACATCATTGGCTGCAACTTCGCCTGTTCGTAGAATCATAAAATCCCTACAGTGCAGCCAACCACCCAAGGCCGGAACTGAATCTGGGTCCCTGGTGCTGTGAGGCAGCAGTGCTAATTTGGCATGTCAGTTGTGACTCTCACCAACTTGCAGATGTATCATTGAAAGCATTCTTTCTGGTTGTATCACAACTTGGCATGGCTCCTGCTCTGCCCAAGACTTCAAGAAGCTACAAAGGGTCATGAATGAAGCCCAATCCATCACGCAAACCAGCCTCCCATTCATTGACTCTGTCTACACTTCCCGCTGCCTCAGAAAAGCAGCCAGCATAATTAAGGACCTCACGCACCTCTCTTGCTTCTTCCATCGGGAAAAAGATACAAAAATCTGAGGTCACGTACCAACCGACTCAAGAACAGCTTCTTCCCTGCTGCCAACAGACTTTTGAATGGACCTACTCACACTAAGTTGATCTTGCTCTACACCGTCACTATGACTGTAACACTCCAGTCTGTACTCTCTCCTTTCCTTCTCTATGAACGGTATGCTTTATCTGTATAGCATGCAAGAAACAATACTTTTCACTGTATACTAATACATGTGACAATGATCAATCAGATCAAATCAAATCAAAAGTGCCACCGTGTTGCCCCTAAATGATTAGCGAGGAACATTACTGCTTGGTCTCTCAGTAAAGTTAACAGAATCTGAGAGACCAAACCCACGCATCAAAAAACTGAAATAATTAGCATTTTGAACACTTGCAGTTGAAATAAAAAGAAAAAACAAGATTATCAACCCAACTTCCAAAGGCAGAAAACATCCCTTGATATGAATAAAGTATAAATGCTTAATCTAAATTCTAAATTTAAACTATCCCTCATTATACGAGCCATGTTACAATGCTCTGACAGTCAACAGATATGTAACTGACTGAAATATGATCCACCCAAACAACACAGAGAAGGAAATGTTAGCTGGAAATCAAACCAGCTGGATGCATAATATACACAGTCAAACCTGAAGTCAGAAAATTGCATGTGCTCACTATAATCCTGAACCAGAATGTCAGATGAAGCCTTTCAAAGTGTGGCTATGTCATATTTGAATGCCCGTGACTGAGACATAGAATCAAAGATAGCACAGAAGAGAGGCCATTTGGCGGCACGGTGGCACAGCTGCCTCACAGCACCAGAGACCCAGGTTCGATTCCCAACTTGGGTCGCTGTCTGTGTGGAGTTTGCACATTCTCCCTGTGTCTGCATGGGTTTCCTCTGGGTGCTCCGGTTTCCTCCCACAGTCCAAAAGACGTGCTGGTTAGGTGCATCGGCCATGCTAAATTCTCCCTCAGTGTACCCAAACAGGCACCAGAATGTGGTGACTGGGGCATTTTCACAGTAACTTCATTGCTGTGTTGATGTAAGTCTACTTGTGACAATAATAAAATAAACTTTAAACATTTGGCCCATCGAGCCTGCACCGACAACAATCCCACCCAGGTCTATTCCCGTAACCTCATGTATTTACCCCATGTAATGCCCCTGACACAAAGGGACAATTGAGCATGGTCAACCCACCTAACCTGCACATCTTTGGAGTGTGGGTGGGAACCAGAGCACCCGGAGGAAACCCACGCAGACACAGGGAGAAAGTGCAAACTCCACACAGACAGTCACCCGAGGCCGGGTCCCTGGCGCTGTGAGGCAGCAGTGCTAACCGCTTGCCACCATTACAGTGCCCACTGTGCCACCGTGCCATAGAAATATAGAAACATAGAAGGTAGGAGCAGGAGGAGGGCATTTGGCCCTTCGAGCCTGCTACGCCATTCATTACGGTCATGGTTGATCGTCCAAATCAATAGCCTAATCCTTCTTTTTCCCTGTAAGCTTTGATCCTATTCACCTCAAGTGCTATGTCTAGCCGACTCTTGAATACAAGTGCCGCCTACAACAGAATGAGTTTAACATTCATTTGGATAGTTCAGTCGTCATACCTCATGAGTTTAATGTCTGTAGTCGTGCAGATGCAGTTCACAAGAAAGTCTTCCCGAAAAAGTGTTTGTGAGGTATGCCAATCCATTGACTTTTTCACCATTGTGGCCAAACGATTTTGTGCTTTGGACACAGGTTAAAGAAGCAGGTGGGGAGATTAATGCTTCCTTTATTGGTGACCTTCATTTCTCAGGGAAACGGATTTCATGATAAACCTGGTGAAAGCTCTTAGCCCTGTCTATGTCCCTTAACATGTCATGCCATGTGAATTGTCCTTTAAGATACTGACTCCTCTTTCTTCTCACATTGCATACACCAGCCCAACTGTTGCTGTCCCCAACATAATTTTGAGATTCATTTACAAATGATCTTTGATCAGAATCAGTTTGGATAACAACAGCCTCCACTTAAGTGATGCAACAGTTATCTGCTTTTTTGGATGGTCGGCTTTGTTCATCTAAATAAAGAGTGAGGCAATTATTCATGTAGCTTCTCTGAACTGTTGAAGATCTGTTGCCATGACAGATAGAGATCACAGCCCGCTGCAATAATTCTGAAAAGGATGCTGACGTGTCACAGGACTCTTCTACAGAACTAATTTCAGATTAAACATGACTGCAAGAGCATACCTAATAATAATTTACCTCCGACAAAGTCTGTAGTAAACATTGCAAGTTATCCCTCAATCTTCGATGATTTGCCGTCAATTCAGAACATTTCCACCGTGGTGAAGAACCAGGCATGATCCATAAGGAATAAATAAAAACTGTTCCCTTCATAAAACAGATAAGAACACCCAAGTCTAAATTGTTGAATCACAGAATGGTTACGGTGCAGAAGGAGGCCATTTGACCCATCGTGTCTGGACCGGCTCTCCTGCATCACTATTATCACGAATGCTATTCTCCTACTTTTTCCCGGCAACACATGATGGAGAGGTTCAAATCTGTTTTTACTTTGGATTGTGAGATGACTCCTGGGATTTGGACTCATAGACCTATATTTGGATGCAGCATTTTCAAGTAGTATGTGCACCTCATTCCATCTTCAATAATTTGTGCACATGTACCCCAGGTCTCTCTGATACTTTAGAATTGTACCCTTCGTTGGCAAGCCAATTATGTGGTAATTTACCTAAAGGTCTTTGGGAGTTCATATACACCACACTGGGTAGCATGGTGACACAGTGGTTAGCACTGCTCCCTCACAGCCAGGGGCCCCGAGTTTGATTCCCGGCTTGGATCACTGTCTGTGCAGAGTCTGCACCTTCTTCTCGTGTCTGTGTGGGTTTCCTCCGGGTGCTCCGGTTTCCTCCCACAGTCCGAAAGACGTGCTGGTTAGGGGCATTGGCTGTGCTAAATTCTCCCCCAGTGTACCCAAACAGGCGCCAGAGTGTGGCGACTAGGGGTTTTCACAGTAACTTCATTGCAGTGTTAATGTAAGCCTACTTGTGACACTGATAAATAAATTTAAACATCAACCCCATTTCTCTCATCAACTTTCACCGTTACCTCATCAAAAAACTCACGTTGGTTAAACACAATTTGCCTTTAATTAGAAAGGAAAGGAAAGTGGAAAGATGTACATAAGAGATTAAGAATTAGAGCATGATAAGGTGAGGCTGTCCAGGTTCACAATGTTGGAGACATACCGGGTGTGATTCTCTGGCCTTCCCGCAGTGGGCTTCTCAGCAGCAGGGAGGCAGCACACCCTTGGCCGGCGGTGGGATCTTCTAGTCCCACCGCTGTCAATTGGATTGCCCATTGCTTACACTCCACGTCACCGGAAAACCCATGGCGGGGGATGCGCCGTCAGCAGGACCAGAAGATCCCATTGGCATGAAGAGCCAGAAGATCTCGCCCAAAGTGAAGATAAGGAGTAAGAAGTTGTGGCATAATTGAAGTTAGAGCATAAGATGGAGGCACATGAGGTAGATATTTTCCAGAAGGGATGGAATTGAGGAAGATGTTACAAAAGCATTTAGGATTGGGTTGAGTCACAGCAAAGAACTGTTTCCCCTATATTTCTTCTACTTTATTCTTATACAAGAGAGTGGTTGACATCAGACTTGGAAGATTGAAGTTTTTGAGTGTGAATTGCTCTGAGTCACTCTTGCTGGGTGAAGGGCCTGACACGTATGAGACAGCACTACAATGTGTGCTATAAACACTGCAGATCCACCTTTAATAAAAATAAAAGCACGTTGATGCAAAGATCGCAAGTTTTAATTTCCAAGTTAATTGGCAAAGACATCAGTAAGGAATGTTTTCTCAAATACTCAGACAGAAGCTAATGTGCATTTAATTGCATACTGGTTCCTACCTTTTGGAGCCTGTGATACCCAGTGAGACTATGCCATTTTCGCAATTTTAAACAGGGACTGCATTCGGTGTGTAATTGTCTGAAACTATCTCTTCTGTTAAAAATAGACATCAAAAGGCTGCTCAGATAGCTGCTGAGGATCAAATCACTTCTGAAATGTCTGCACAGACTCAGAACCACCTCGAGCCTCTGGAAGGTTTCTAATTGAATGACCGTAGATGGGGTGCTTCACTAGACAAAATCATCCGTGGAATTCACACCTCCTATTGTTGGTGGACTTACCTAAAATTCAAAAATCTATAGACGCCTAGACTCACTGGGTGGAATTTTCCTGTCCCAACCATCAAGGGAATCATAGTGGGCAGGACAGGACCATGTCCATTGACCTCGGGCAGGATTTTCCAGTCTTGGGGCGGGCACGGCCGGAAAATCCCGCTAACTGTCTCCAAGCCTGAAACTTAAGAAAGAGAGCTGTAGGGAAACCAGTTAGTCCTAGGTAGATGTAAATGGCTACTATCCATTCCCTTATTGTGTAGCAATGGCCCCTAAAATCTGGGTGCACCATAAAAAGATTGATCATGTGGTCCCATGACAAAAAACTGACCACAGACAATGAAGCTTATGTCCTAAGTATTAGTGAGGCCCCAGTTAGTCTGCAAACAAATGACCAAAAGCAGCAGCAGGAACATGTACCTCATAACTGGAGACTACACAATTGTAAAGTCTCTAAGCCTGTTCCATTTCAGGTCCACCCATACAGAATATCAACTTCCGAGTACTAAGACTACAAACAGCCAACTTCTTGATGTGCAGAAGTTAATAGCCTAAAGGTATTGGCCGGAATTCTCCCATCCCACCCGCCACTGGAATTTTAGTGGGCGTGTTGCAGAGAATGCGAAATGCCATTGACAGCCAGGTGTGAACTTCCAGCTTTTTGACCAGCCAGGCCGGAGAATTCCACCTATTGTGTCCAGTCCTCCACAGTGCATCAGAAGTATCAATCTGTCCAAATAGGGGCATTTTAAAAATTACTCTTCTTTGTCTCAACTTCACCCAACTTCAACAAAAACTGTATGCTCACAGTTCAAGGCTCGCTTTTATCCTTGTCGCCAATGTAATCATTCTTGTTCAGCAGCTCAGGAAGACACAAAAACACATTTATTTATGGGTAAAGACTATACAGAGGCTTGCAGCCTCATGGCCGCAAGTCAGCTCTCGAAAAGCTTCTGGTACAGAAATCCGAGCTCATCTGTGTGATCCACCACCATGCTCCCTGATTGGTTCTCCGGGTCACGTGACCCTTACTCTGAAAATGGATCCTTAAAGTGACAACCTCCACAACCTTAATCAAATCTCTGCTTAACCTTCCCTGCACCAAGGAGAACAACCTTCAGTCCTTCCACATAAATGAAGTCTCTCCTTCCTGGTTCCTTTCTAGTACATCTCTTCTGCATCCAATCTAAGGTTTTGACATCTTTATTAACTGTAGTAACCAATGTTTTATAATGTCTTTGCTGTTGTTCTTTATTCCTCCACACATATAGGCAAAGATAGCATATGCATTTCAAACACTCTACTCGCCATGTTCTGCCACTTTCAACGATTAGTGTACCCATACACCACAGGTCACTATTTTCCTACTCTCCCTTTAACATTGCAGCATTTACTTCATATTGCCTCTTCTCATTCTTTCTATCAAAATATAACTCTTCACACTTCATTGAATTCAATTTCGTTTGCGGTGTGTCTGCCCATTTCACCAGCCCCAATGTAGCGTATTGAAATTCACATTGTGCATTCTGTCCACTTGAGGCTACCATATGCACAAATTCCACCAGAGGGAGTCTGCCAGGAAGAGATACATAATAAATGTTTAATAGCTTGTGCAGTTCCAGTTCTAAATGCCTCTGGCTGAATATAAAATTGTTTCTGTCCCAAGAACTTCATATCATCTGTGTTCTCCTGAAACCTGTTACTACCCCTGTCATTGTTTACTAGATTTCTGAGATTTGTGTTATCTGCAGACTTCGAAAAGAATATCCACAGTACTAAAGTCCGGGACATTAATATATATCAACAAAGCAATGGTCTGAATACTGACTCCTGGAGACTATCACTCTGCACTTATCTCCAGTCTGAATAACAATTGTTAGCCACAACTCTTTATTTCTGTGTCCCAGTGTCAATTTTGTATTGCTGCTGCCTCTGCCCCTTTACTCTCCACACAGACTGGTCGCGGATGCCACTGACAACTGTGGGCTTCTCTCTCCTGCTGGTGTTCAACTCACAACCCGGAAGTGTCACGCTGGGAGAGCTTCGCAAGAGAGAGGGAGGAAGACTCACTGTTTATTCCTAACCAGTGAGCTCACCCTTAAGCCACACAAGTTAGCCTGGCTACCACCTACGACCGTGTGTGGCTTTTGCTACCAAATAAACCTGTTGGACTTTAACCTGGTGTTGTTAAACTTCTTACTGTGGAAAGTCCCACCCAGTGTTCAGGTCAAACAAATGAAGATCTTTTATCTGAAATATATTGACCTATTTGTCTCCAAAAGAACATTCTTCTACTTCCAATAAGTGTTAATCAGATGGCCTGTAACTTCTGGTGGGGTGGTAACTTGCCTTGAAATCCAACCGCTCCTATTTTTCACACAACCTTGCAACCCCAAATTTGCGACTTATGTCGCTTTTTTGGATGGTTTGCAGTGCAGGGCTAAGTAAATTTCAATGCAAACCAGCCTCCCATCCATTGACTCTGTCTACACTTCCCGCTGCCTCGGCAAAGCAGCCAGCATAATTAAGGACCCCACGCACCCCGGACATTCTCTCTTCCACCTTCTTCCGTCGGGAAAAAGATACAAAAATCTGAGGTCACGTACCAACCGACTCAAGAACAGCTTCTTCCCTGCTGCTGGCAGACCTTTGAATGGACTTACCTTGCATTAAGTTGATCTTTCTCTACACCCTAGCTATGACTGTAACATTACGTTCTGCACTCATTTCCTTTTCTATGAACGGTCTGTTTTGTCTATATAGCGCGCAAGAAACAATATTTTTCACTGTATGTTAATACATATGATAATAATAAATCAAATAAATAGAAATTAGATGGGTCCAAACTGATCAATTCTTTCATTTTTGTTTCTCTAGTCCTTTCCAGAAATGCCCTTCAGCCAATCAAATGGTGCAGCTCTGTACACTTGGGTGTGGGCTTAATAACATGAGAAGGTAATTGTTTGACTACTTGGCATTCCAGCCTTCTCGAACCACGATGCGTGTCATAAAGAGTTGTCTCAAATATTAACAAGAGCTTTTGCCTTCCCTTATTAGTTTATAGTACAAGGTTATAGATGATCAATTTTAGATCATGAACACAATGTCCTTCAAACCTTAGCTGAAAGTTCTACAATGAAATAAGCAAGTGCTCACGCTGGCACAGTGGTTAGCACCACGGCTTCACAGCGCAAGGGACCTAAACCCAGGGGCACTGTCTGTATGGAGTCTGGATGTTCTCGCCGTGTCTGCGTGGGTTTCCCCTGGTTGCTCCAGTTTCCTCCCACAATCCGAAAGATGTGCTGGTTAGGTACTAAATTCTCCCTCAGTGTACCCAAACAGGCGTCGGAGTGTGGCGACTAGGGGATTTTCACAGTGACTTCATTGCAGTGTTAATGTGAGCTGACTTGTGGCGAATAAATAAACTTTACTTTCAGAAGCAGATGATTCCAATTTGACATTAATCCAACAGTAAAACACTGCAGATGCTGGAAATCAGAAATAAATCCAGAAAATGCTGGAATACTCGACAGATCAGGCAGTATCAATGGAGTGTGAAGCAGTTACATTTCAGTTCTGTGACTTTTCAACAGAACTCAAACTCCATCTGAAATACTGGCCAGAATTGTACCGGTCCGCCCAACATGGGAATCGGAGTGGGCGAGGGGCGGAGCATGGGGAGGTCCGGTGACCTCGGGCGGGGTTTTGTGGGTTTTGCGATGAGCAAGGCATTAAAATCCCATCCCATTAACTCCATTTTACTTTTCCTTCGCAAATGCTACCTGACCTGCCGAATTTTCCGTTTTTATTTCCAATTTGGTCCCGACACATTCAAACATACAGCTGCTGGACGCTGGTCATAAATCCCGTTGCAGCTCTCCCGCTTACATTTCCCAGACTGTTGCACTGCTTGAGCGACGCAGCGGGCCGGGAAAATGACACCCAAAATGTATCAATAACACCGTGTCATCACAGAAAGGAGAAAAAGCTCAGCAACTGATTAACAATTGCACATGAGAGCTAGCTATCCAGTGAGCTATTCAGCCCAGGGAGAAATCCGTCCACCTATTTGCCACATCTAGTTAATTCTAGGGATTCTTCTGGTGAGCAGAGCTAAGTCATCACTGACAGAGGGTCAGTTTCAAAGAAGACAGGAGAAGATTGGAATTGGAGGTTTTAAAATGCTGAGTATCGTTCTTGTATCAAAGACAATGGATAAGAAAGGAATAATGAAAGAACTTTCATTTATATAACATTGTTCACAATTTCAGGTTGCCCCAACATCCTTTCCCAGACAATGAGATATTTCCCTGTGGTGGTGTAACTATTGTAATGTAGGAAATGCCACGGTCGCTTTGTACATAGCATGGTTATACAACAACAATGTGATCAGGATCAGATAATATCTTGCAATGATGTTGATTGAGGGACAAACATTGGCCAAGACATCAAAGGAGCTCCCCTAATCGACTTCAAATGATGCTTTGGAATCTTTTAGGTCCATCTTAGAGGACAGGCGAGGTCCCTGTTTAGCCTTGCTATCCAATGGTTGGCACCTTCATCAATGCAGCACTCATTCAATACTGCCCTCTATCAGTGCAGCACTCCCTCAATATTGCCCTCCATCAGTGCAGCACTCTCTCAGTACTGTCCTTCCAACATTGCAGCACTCTCTCAATACTGCCCTCCATCAATACAGCACTCTCTCAGTACTGCCTCTCCATCAATGTGGCACTCACTCAATACTGCCCTCTATCAGTGCAACACTCTCTCAGTACTGCCTCTCCATCAATGCAGCACTCTCTCAGTACTGTCCTTCCAACAGTGCAGCACTCTCTCAATAATGCCCTCCATTAGTGCAGCACTCTCTCAGTACTGTCCCTCCATCAGTGCAGCACTCTCTCAGTACTGTCCCTCCATCAGTGCAGCACTCTCTCAGTACTGAACCTCCAAAAGTGCAGTGCTCTCTCAGTACTGAACCTCCAACAGTGCAGCACTCTCTCAGTACTGAACCTCCATCAGTGGAATACTCTCTCAGTGCTGTCTCTCCATCAGTGCAGCTCTCTCTCAGTACTGAACTTCCAACAGTGCAGTGCTCTCTCAGGACTGTCTCTCCAACAGTGAAGCACTCTCTCAGTACTGAACCTCCAACAGTGCAGCTCTCTCTCAGTACTGTCCCTCCAACTGTACAGCACTCTCTCAGTGCTATCTCTCCAACAGTGCAGCACTCACTCAATACTGTCTCGCCAACAGTGCAGCACTCACTCAATACTGTCTCTCCAACAGTGCAGCACACTCTCAGTACTTTCTCTCCAACAGTGCAACACTCTCTCAGTACTGAACCTCCATCAGTGCAGCACTCTCTCAGTGCTGTCTCTCCATCAGTGCAACACTCTCTCAGTACTGTCTCTCCAACAGTGCAGCACTGTCTCTGTACTGCTCCTCCAACAGTGCAGCACTCTCTCAGTACTGCCCCTCCAACAGTGCAACACTCTCTCAGTACTGTCCCTCAACAGTGCAGCACTCTCTCAGTACTGTCCCTCAACAGTGCAACACTCTCTCAGTACTGTCCCTCAACAGTGCAGCACTCTCTCAGTACTGTTCCTCAACAGTGCAGCACTCTCTCAGTACTGTCCCTCAACAGTGCAGCATTCTCTCAGTACTGTCCATCCAACAGTGCAGCACTCTCTCAGTACTAAATCTACATCAGTGCAGCTCTCTCTCAGTACTGAACCTCCATCATTGCAGCACTTGCTCAGTAGTGAGCCTCCAGCAGTGCCGCACTCTCTCAGTACTGAGCCTCCAACAGTGCCGCACTCTCTCAGTACTGTCCATCCAACAGTACAGCACTCTCGCAGTGCTGTCTCTCCGCCAGTGAAGCACCCTCTTCGTACTGAACCTCCAATAGTGAAGCACTCATTCAGTTCTGTTAAGTTTATTTGTTAGTGTCACAAGTATACTTACATTCATGTTGTAATGAAGTTGCTCTGAAAATCCTGCAGTCGCCAAACTCCGGCGCCTGTTCGGGTACATTAAGGGAGAACTTAGTATGGCCAATGGATCTAACCAGCACGTCTTTTGGACTGTGGGAGGAAACCAGAGCACCCGGAGGAAACCCACACAGACACAGGGAGTAGGTGCAGACTCCACAGAGACAGTGATCCAAACCGGGAATCGAGCCGGGTCCTTGGCGCTGTGGGGCAGCAGTGCTAACCACTGTGCCACCGTGCCGTCCAGTGCAGCGCTCTCTCAGTACTGCCCCTCTCACAGTGCAGCACTCTCACAGTACTGTCCCTCCAACAGTACAACTTTCGGTACTGCCCCTCCAAAACTACAGCACAACCTCAGTATTGCCGCTCAGACAGTGCAGAGCTCCCTCAAAACACTGCAGTGAAGCATCAGACCGAGCTTGAGCTTGAGGGTCATCTGAATTCGAAACATCAGCTCTTTTCTCTCCTTACAGATGCTGCCAGACCGACTGAGATTTTCCATCAGAAACTTGTAAGTTATATCTGGCAGTTACAGGAAAGACACCATCTATGTAGCATTTACCAAATGCCACAGCACCACCTCTAGAGAAGCCTCTTGTCCCATTGCCCATGCTAAGGGCAGGATTTTCCCATCTATCTGGGTTCCCTACAGCAGCCCAGAAAGAAAGCCTAATGGAATCTGGATTCCTAAATGATCCACATGGGGCTTTGACAGATTTCTGTAAATATTTTGGGATGTCTCATCAGAAGATGATGAGGAGTAAGAGATTTAGTATTTGGCCATGTTGTTGCTCAGCGTGCAAAGATAAAAGCCTCTCCGATGGAACTTTCTTCCGGAATGAAACTGGAAGATTCATGGGATGGCACGGTGGCACAGTGGTTAGCACTGCTGCCTCACAGCTCCAGGGGCCTGGGTTCGATTCCCAGCTTGGGTCAATGTCTGTGTGGAGTTTGCACATTCTCCCTGTGTCTGCGCGGGTTTCCTCCGGGTGCTCCAGTTTCCTCCCACAGTCCAAAGATGTATGGGTTAGGTTGATTGGTCCCGGGATGTGTAGGTTAGAGGGATTAGCGGGGTAAATGTGTGGGGTTGTGAGGATAGGGCCTGGGGTGGGATTATTGTTGGGGCAGACTCAATGGGCCTAATGGCCTCCTTCTGTACTGTAGGGATTCTAAGATAATTAATCTAATTAGCAGGCCTTATACTTAGAAGTAAATTGTCAGTTGTTTGCAGTTTGCAACAGCGACAGATTGGGAGAGCAATCAAACTTAAGTCATTTGATCAGAAAAATAAAACTGAAAGTTTTGCAATTCTTCATGAGAGGCTTATTTAATCTTCATTGACCTAATCAACATGACTAAACAACAAAGAAATAGTACTCCAGGATCTCGTGTAAAAACTCCTTGTTAATGGTGCACCAGATGGACGTATCAGTTGGTGTAAAATCATCTCCTTTGGTGGATAAAACAAGGCAGATGGAAACAAACTGCAAATGGCAATTACTCTATAGCTTTAACCCATAATTACTGTGATAAGAGTTTTTAAAAGTATATTAAAAATATGGCTGGAATTCTCCCAAAGAAATTCTGAGTGTTGAATTCGCGGGAAAACTGGAGTAATTCACGTTTTATTCAGTGGGAGTTCACACTTGAATCTCCTACACTCTGTGCAGTGCAGAGGCCACCAGCGTCAATATCATTATAAATCAGTGGGCGAGGACTATTCCCACTGGGGAAGCTGAAACCAGGGGTCCTCTGCGCATGCGCAGTGACCCCGCACTGTCAGCCTCCCGTTTGCTGGCCAGCTTGATCGCTGGCCAGTCAGGGACCCCCATAATGCTGCCACCCCCAAACTCCCCCCACCCCCCACCCCCACGGCCCAATCACAGGATGCGTAAAGCCGTAAAATCCCGCCCTATGCCTCGGCTAAAAAATTAGCGCAACGGGATGGGAGAATCGCGGCCTGTATATCTGGCACTCACGCTTATCCATGTTGGTGTTAGCAAGAAATTAGTGACCTTCTGAATAGGAGGGTCTTATGCATCGTACAGAAAAGCATAGAATTTTGCAGCACAATAATAGGCCATTCGGCCTAACAGTTTTGTGGGACCTGATTTTCCTGGCTCACTGCACTGGTCGAGTAGTGTGGTGGCCTGGGAAACTTAAGCGGGAGGTCAAAAACAGGGTCGCAATCTTGTTTATGACGTGATCAAAAGGTTTTTTCTCACATCACCTCTAAATCTCCTGCTCCTTACCTTAAATCCATGCCCCCTGGTCATTAACCCCTCCACCAAGGGGAAAATTTCTTCCTTTCTATCTGTGCCCCTCGTAATTTTATACATCTCAATCACATCCCCTCCCTCAGTCTCCTCTGCTCCAAAAAAAAACAACCCCAGTCTATCCAATCCCTTCATTAGTAAAACTCTCCAGCCCAGGTAACATTCAGGTAAATCTCCTCTTCATCCTTTCCTGCGCTATCACAAACCTCCGATAATGTGCATTCCAGAAATGCGCACAATACTCCAGCTGTGGCCTAACCAACATTTTATATAGTTCCAGCATAACCTCCCTGCTCTTAAACTCGATGTCTGGAATTTTTACGCCCGCCCGTGAAGGAATCGGGGCAGGAGAGGCACAGAGCATGGACAGGTCCGTTGAGCTCTGGCGGGATTTTACAGTTTTGGGACGAGGGAGCCGTAAAATCCTGTCCTATGCCTCGGCTAATAAAGGCAAGTGTACTGTCCGCCTTCTTAACCATATTATACACCTGTCCTGCTACCTTAAGGGACCAGTGTACATGCACATCAAGGTCTTTCTGATCCTCGGTGCTTCCCAGGGTCCTGACATTCATCAAGTATTCCCTTGCCTTCCTTGTTCTGCCGAAGTGCATCACCTGACACTTATCTGGATCGAATTCCATTTGCCATTGATCAGCCCATCTGACCAGCCCATACATACCCTCTTGTAATCTAAGAGTGTCCTCCTCACAACTTACCACTCACCAATTTTCATATCATCCGCGAACTTACTGATCAACTCTCCTACATTCAAGTCTAAATTATTTACATAACCCACAAACAGCAAGGCGCCAACATTGACCTCAGTGGAACCCCACTGGATACAGTCAGAAATGTACCCCTTAACCATCACCCTCTGTTTCCTCGATTTCCTTCTTGAATGCACCCCACTGTTCACTCCCAGATTTACCTAAAAGTATCTGCTCCCGGTACACTCTGGCCAAATCATGGGGGCGATTCTCCCAAAATATTCGAAATGTCAAATTTGCGTAAAAACTGGAGTAAATCACGCTGTTTTTTTCAGCGGGGGTTTCAAAATGAATTTGCCACACTCTGTGTGCTGCTGAGTGCCCGAGTGTGAAACAGTCAAAAAAGCTGTGGGCAGGGTCTATTCCCGCTGGAGAGGCCGGCAGCATAACGCTGAGTGGGCCACTGCGCATGCGTCAATCTGTCAGCGCTGAGATCGGTGCATGCCCAGTGGTTCATGTCTGCCGGCCTCCTGATTGCTCACCAGTGACAGAGCTGGCCAGCCCCGTGACCCCCACATCGCGGCCATGCAACTCCCCCCTCCCCACGGCCCATTCATTGGCCCCCCAAAACATGCCCAGGCCAGTTTCAACCCGCCTCTCCCACAGCGCCTATCTTCCAATCCACCCCTCCCACCCCACCCTCCCCCAACCAGCAGCCCAGAGACCCCCTCACTGCGGTCCCCCCCCCATCCCCGCGACAGCCCCGACACCCCAGCAGGCTGCCTGCCGCCCCCAACATCCCGATGGCCAGCCCCAATCGCGAGCCTCCCTCCCTCTGCCACTCAGCCCAAAGTGCAGAGTGGCAGCGGGACAGCCCAACTCCACCGATCTCCCCCAGAGGACCCTCCCCCAATCAGGCCCTTCCCCATTAGACCCCCTTCGCACCGCCGATGCCCGATGGGCATTACCACTTTGCCCCTTGGGCAGTGTCGGGGGCCCAGAATGGCACTGCCAAAGTGCCAATGCCCAGGGGCACCCCACCCGGTCCCCGACCCTCTTGGGGACCTCGATTGCCCCCCCTTTACTCCAGCAGGGTTGAGCTGCCAGCTCCCCACAAGTGGGGAGCTATATTAAAGCCTGCTGGACTGAAATAGTGAAATACTTCCTGACACAAGTTTGCAAGGTTATGAGAGGCATGGACAAAGTGGATAGTCAGAAGCTTTTTCCTAGTGTGGAAGAGTCTATCACTGCTTAATGTAAGCAAACCCTCATTTTGATATAATTTAAATCCTATCAGTGGGTCGGGACTGAAATCTCCGGACCTGAGAGTGTCTCAGGGGCACAGGTTTACGGTGCGAGGGGCAAAGTTTAAAGGAGATGTGCGAGGCAGGTGTTTTACACAGAGGGTGGTGGGTGCCTGGAACTCGCTGCCGGGGGAGGTAGTGGAAGCAGATACGATAGTGACTTTTAAGGGGCATCTTGACAAACACATGAATAGGATGGGAATGGAGGGATATGGTCCTCGGAAGTGTCGGTGCTTTTAGTTCAGTCAGGCAGCATGGTCAGTGCAGGCGTGGAGGGCCGAAGGGCCTGTTCCTGTGCTGTAAGTTTCTGGCGGGGGGGAGACACTCGCAGGTCCGGAGATTTCAGTCCCGACCCACTAATAGGATTTAAATTATATCAAAATGAGGGTTTGCCTACATTAAGCAGCATGTGCAAATTGACGCGGAGCTGACGGCGCTGGAAATCCGACTGCTGGAGACGCGCAGAGGCCATGCCGCCCAGCGTGTAGCCCACAAAATGGCTCCCGGCCCGCTGCGCTACTAAAGCAGCTCAGCAGGCTGGGAATATTGCCCCCATATCTGATCTTATTAATTTAGAACTTTGATTTCAGGCCCATACGTGTTCTGTTTCATGACAATTTTGAATCTAACAGAGTTATGATCGCTGTCTGGAAATTGCTCCCCCATTGATACTTCAACTACTTTCCCGGCTTTGCGACATAAAATTAAGTCCAGGACTGCCCCTTCCCTTGTAGGAAGCTCTACACAGTGGCTTAAAATGTTCTCCTGGATGCATTTTAATAATTTCACTCCCTCTAAACCTTTCACACTGACTACCCAGTTAATGTTGAGGAAGTTGAAATCCCACATTTAATTTTGTATTTAATCTCCCATTACCTATGACATTATCTATGACTGTCTCAACAAGACTGTTATAAATTCTGCAATCTAGCTACTTATGTACAGATCAAAATGTTTCACATCTTTCTTTGTTACTCTTCTTTTTTTTACTTTTCTTCTAGTTTCTCCTTCAAATCAAACATACCTGTAGCGTTTTAGTGTCACAAGTAAGCTTTACGTTGATACTGCGGTTAAGTTACTATGGAAATCCCCTAGTCGCCACACTCCGGCACCAGTTCAGGTATTCTGAGGGAGAATTTAGCATGGCCAGTGCACACAACCAGCAAGTCTTTCGGACTGTGGGGGGAAACCGAAGCACCCGGAGGAAACCCACGCAGATACGGGTGGAATGTGCAGACTCCGCACAGACAGTAACCCAAGGCAGGAATTGAACCTGGATCTCTGGTGTTGTGAGGCAGCAGTGCTAACCACTGTGCCACCGTGCCGCCCACTCTAAGTATGACCTGCTGCTGTGGATCTATTTTCATCGATTACAGGTAACTTTCTGCAGTGATCTTTTCTTGTTTTTCCCCAGGAATTGCTTCCTGTGACACTGTTATTCTGCACAAACTCTTTTATGTAAGTAAACAGCATTTGGACAACCCTGTCACCTTTCTGATGATGGGGCTGAAATTGTCACCTCTGCAATATTTGGTAACATTTCAGACAACAGCATGTTGCAATCCTATTCCGTCAGCTTCTACCTACGAGTGCCTTCCCCTCCTCTGAAACATCTTGTCAATGCCTTTCGCTTGTGTTGCCTATTTCAACATGAACAAGCTTTTATCCCACTTGCTGAGATAACTTTCCCCTTTGCTCGGAACACAGAACCATTGACCTTGTCAGCTGTCTCTTCAAACACAAACTGGCAGCTCAGAAAATGCACAAACAAATTGACTATCATTACTGTCCAGTATCTCATCTCCACTCTTGGCAAACATCTCCACTTGCTGCCACCCATCCCAACCGCTACCACCTGCCATGCTGGATTTTTATCTCTGTTGCTCGTACCACAAAGTGTCAACTGGACTGATTGCAGAGATGGAAATTGGGTCCCCATTACATGGCACTGGATATAATGGCAGGCTCAGGGAAATGGAAGGGGAAGTGGGTTGTCTTAGAGACATAGAAATATAGAAGATAGGAGCAGGAGGAGACCATTCGGCCCTTCGAGCCTGCTCCGCCATTCATCACAATCATGGCTGATTGTCCAACTCAATAGCCTAATCCTACTTACTCCCCATTACCCTTTGATGCCTTTTGCCGCAAGTGCTACATCCAGCCGCCTCTTGAATACATTCAATGTTTGGCATCAACTACTTCCTGTGGTAATGAATTCCACAGGCTCACCATTCTTTGGATGAAGAAATGTTTCCTCACCTCCGTCCTAAATAGTCCACATCGAATCCTCAGACTGTGTTCGCTCCCCACCCTTGTCATCATGTCAGGATGAATCAAGCACTGGCTGGGCTAATTAGCAGTTGGCTAACCAGCAGGCTGGCTCATTAGCAGTGTGCAGGCAGGTAGGTGCCTTGGCAAATCATGGGCCAAGGGCGCGATACCCGGCAGGTCAGGGGTCATGCCATGACGCAAGTCACTCCTGGCCATCAATTTGAAGGGCCGCTGTCCTCGCGTCATTGGCAGCCTGACGGCTCATCAATATTTGCTTATGTGGACTTTCTGGAAAAGGCAGTAACCTCAGCAACCAATGGCTTGTAGCCGGTCAGAGCTATTTATTTCATTTTGGTGATTAATGTGTCAGCTGTCTCTCAGTCAGGCCCCCTTGCTCGTGAGGTAATAACATCTGCACACGCCTATTCCATACCCCTCATGCTGGCATGAAGGGCTGCGAAAAATTTCTCACCTGCATTTAGCAACTGAAACTCAATTGTGAAACTGAATCTGCGGCACCATGTCACAGTGGTTAGCACTGCTGCCTCACAGTGCCAGAACTCCCGAGTTCAATTCCGGCCTTGGGTCACTGTCTGTGCGGAGTTTGCACTTTCTCCCCGTGTCTGCGTGGGTTTCCTCCGGGTGCCCCGGTTTCCTCCCACAGTCCAAAGATGTGCAGGTTAGGTGGATTGGCCATGCTAAATTGTCCCTTAGTGTCCCCGGATGTGTAGGTTAGGCGAATTAGTGGGTAAATATGTCGGGTTATGGGTGTAGCGGTGGGTGAGATGCTCTGTCGGAGAGTTGGTGCAGGCCCAATGGGCCAATGGCATCCTGCTGCACTGTAGGGATTCTATGATTCTATGACATCATTGTCGAAGGTCATAGAGTCATAGAACACCCCGAGAAACTGTGTTGATGTGACGTGTCTTTAACCATTTGCCCCACTTCACCTGAGGTTCTGCCAACTTCCAATGGAAAGTTACAGGAGAAACTCCGCGGAATTTCATGGCCCGATGGTTTGCAGGCGGATGAAGGTGTTAATCGAATTTGAAGCAGACACCCAGTTTTCCTAAACATTGGATGATAAAAAGCCGACGGAATTTCAAAAGCTCAGAGCCTCAATGAGATCAATGACCTGTCAATCTCCATCTTTGTGATGTTGGTTGATGAACCAACTTTAACCAGGACATTGGGAAGAGTTTCTTGTTCTTCCTCAAGTTGTGACTTAGGATCTTTTGGGTCCACTTGGACCACAGGAACAGGCCGAAGGACATTGCTTTAACAATTCATTCAAAGAATCAAACATTTATGTCCCTTTAATGATGGCAAGTTGAGTTGATACACCAGCTGTCCTCCTATTGTACAATAATCAGCAAAACAATGGAATTGTACAAATTGAGTGCTTGTGGTGGTTACTATGTGTGATTTTGAAATGTGGGAATGCCTACTGTAATTCTGTTTCAGTTTTTTTTTACAGAATTACCTTCATTAAAGACCTCTGCAAATGTGCATTAGGATGATAAAAATTAAAATAATTAAATTAGAATAATAGATCACCTACAGTGCAGAATGAGGCCATCCTGCGAATTGAATCTGCACTAACTCTCCGAAAGAGCATTTTATCCAGGCCCACCACCCCTCCCCCATAACTTATCCCTGTAACCCCGCTCATTTATCATGGCTAATCCCCCTAATCTACACATATTGGGACACTAAGGGGCAAATTAGCATGGAAATTCACCGAACCTGCACATCTTTGATCTCTGGGAGGAAACCTGTGCACCCGGAGGATTCATTGTGGTCCAGAACCAAGCAGATTAGGAAGGCCAGGAGTGCTATGTTATCTTGATCTCAGCAGCATTTCATAGCACTTCACCTTGGAGAATGATAGCATTCAGTCCCACCTTGTGAGCACTCTCCACTGACTTTGTCCGCAAAGTGCTTGGGGTAATTGATGGGTGAGAATGGGATTAGATTTGCTGCAATTGCTGATACCCTGCCTGAACCGCCCACGGCAGAAAGACTATTTGAACAATAATACAGCATGAATCAGTGCCTCTATGGTATTAGGGATGACTAAAAGCTTGGTCAAAGAAGCCTGTTTTAAAGAGGGCCTTTAGGGAGGAAGCAAGTGGAGAAGTGGAAAATGTTTAGGGAGAGAATTGCATGTTGGACATTAAGCTGTCATTTTGATTTGCTTTATTGGATACAGAGTAAAGGCAGGAGATGGGAAGTTTATTCATTAGTGTCACAAGTAGGCTTACATTAACACTGCAATGAAGTTACTGTGAAAATCCCCTAGTTGTTACACTCCACACAGACACAGGGAGAACGTGCAAACTCCACACAATCACCCAAGGCCGGAATCGAACCCGGATCCCTGGCGCTGTGAGGCAGCAGTGCTAACCACTGTGCCACCGTTTCCTGCAGAAAGCTCCCCCAATACATAACTGGCAGAAATAATTTCAAGCAACAACGATTCTTGCTATTCTTCGAGCAGAACATTACAGCGCAGAGAAAATGGCCAGAATTCTCTGACCTCGCCCCCCCAGCTGGGATTCTCCAGCCCCGCTGCAGTGAATGGAGATTTGGCTGAGTGCCAAATTTTCAGTTCTGGCTGGCAGCGGTGGCGGGACAAACAAGATCGGAGATTCCCGGCCAATGTTAACCTGTCATTTACAGATCAGCACAGACGTCCATCATTCTATCAATTACAAGCAAATGGCTGAATTTAAAGATGCACATAAAATCTCAATAAAGATTCTGCTGTTGAGAAGTATTTCATAGAACCCTGGGATCATATAGCAAGAAGGAGGCCATGTGGCCCATTACTCTATGCTGTTTTGCTGAAAGAGCCATCTTATCATCATAGAAATCATCATAGAAACCCTACAGTGTAGAAGGAGGCCATTCGGCCCATCGAGTCTGCACTGACCACAATTCCACCCAGACCCTACCCCCACATATTTACCCACTAATCCACGCATCTCAGGACACTAAGGGGCAATTTTTAACCTGGCCAATCAACCTAACCCGCACATCTTTGGACTGTGGGAGGAAACCGGAACACCTGGAGGAAACCCACGCAGACACGAGGAGAATGTGCAAACTCCACACAGACAGTGACCCGAGCCAGGAATCGAACCCGGGACCCTGGAGCTGTGAAGCAGCAGTGCTAACCACTGTGCTACCGTGCCGCCCCATAAGTACCACACTTATGGTGGTACAAAGGTTAGCACTGCTACCTCACAGCGCCAGGGACCCGGGTTTGATTCCTCACTTGGGTCACTGTCTGTGTGGAGTCTGCACGTTCTCCCCGTGTCTGCGTGGGTTTCCTCCGGGTGCTCTGGTTTCCTCCCACAGTCCGAAAGACGTGCTGGTTAGGTGCATTGGCCATGCTAAATTCTCCCTCAGTGTACCCGAACAGGCGACGGAGTGTAACGACTCGGGGATTTTCACAGTAACTTCATTGCAGTGTTAATGTAAGCCTACTTGTGACACTAATAAATAAACTTCCCATCTCCTGCCTTTACCCTGTATCCAATAAAGCAAATCAAAATGGCAGCTTAATGTCCCATATGCAATTCTCTCCCTAAACATTTTCCACTTCTCCACTTGCCTCCTCCTTAAAGGCCCTCTTTAAGGCTGGCTTCTTTGACCAAGCTTTTAGTCATCCCTAATACCATAGAGGCACTGATTCATGCTGTATTATTTTTCAAATAGTCTTTCTGCCGTGGGCGGTTCAGGCAGGGTATCAGCAATTGCAGCAAATCTAATCCCATTCTCACCCATCAATTACCCCAAGCACTTTGCGGACAAAGTCAGTGGAGAGTGCTCACAAGGTGGGACTGAATGCTATCATTCTCTAAGGTGAAGTGCTATGAAATGCTGCTGAGATCAAGATAACATAGCACTCCTGGCCTTCCTAATCTGCTCGGTTCTGGACCACAATGAATAGTGAACCTATTCATTGACCCATTGAGCAGGTACGGATTTCTGTAAATTCACTGTTCATAGATAACACAAGAGCAAAACAGTGCTTGAAACGAGCCTCATTCTTATAACTGTGCACAAAGCAAAGCTGGAGAAAAGATTTACGGAAATGGGTTTCCAGGGATGAGAGACTTCAGCTACGTGGATAGGTTGACAAGTTGCGACTCTTTGAGAGAAGGTCGCGAGGAGACTTGGTAGAGGTGTCCACAATTATGAGAGCTTTGGACAGAGTAGGCAGGGGAAAGCTGTTCCCATTGGCAGAAGGGTCGGGAACCAGAAGGCATCTGATGATTGGCAAAAGACACAGGGGCGACATGAGGAAAAGTTATTCTCTGCCCCGAGTGGTTAAAATCTGGACTGCACTCTGCCTGAGGGTGTGGTGGTGGTAGTTTCAATCCTGATTTACAAAAGGGAATTGGATCACTGTTTGAGGAGAAGAATTTTAGATCAAAGGTCATAAAATCATACAGTGCAGAAGGAGACCATTTGGCCCATCGAGTCTGCACTGACCACAATCGTACCTAGGCCCTATTCCCATAAATTTACCCCTTCTAGTCCCCCGACACTAAAGGGCAATTTAGCACGGCCGATCCACCTAAGCTGCACACCTTTGGACTGTGAGAGGAAACTAGAGCACCCAGAGGAAACACATGCAGACTTGGGGAGAATGTGCAAACTCCACACATACAGTGAACCAAGCCAGGAATTGAACCCAGGTCCCTGGCGCTATGAGGCAGCAGTGCTAACCACTGTGCCACCATGCTGTCCCAAATTTTACACGGCTATAGGGAAAAGATGGGTGGATGAGACTCGCTGAGTTGCTGTTACAGAGAGCTGACACAGACACAATTGGCCAAATAGCCTTTTTCTGTGTTGTGAGTGTGTCCGTTCTATGATTGATCAAGAAAATTCTTCTGAATACGCTTTAGAAGTTCCCTCCATATCTCTGCCTTTTACATCAGTGTAAAAGCGGCACGGTAGCACAGTGGTTAGCACTGCTGCTTCACAACTCCAGGGACCTGGCTTGGGTCACTGTCTGTGTGGAGTTTGCGCATTCTTCCTGCGTCTGCGTGGGTTTCCTCCGGGTGCTCCGGTTTCCTCCCACAGTCCAAAGATGTGCGGGTTAGGTTAATTGGCCATGCTAAATTGCCCCTTAGTGTCCCGGGATGTGTAGGTTAGAGGGATTAGTGTGTAAAATATGTGGGGATATGGGGATAGGGCCTGGGTGGGATTGTGGTCGGTGCAGACTCGATGGGCCGAATGGCCACTTTCTGCATTGTAGGGTTTCTATGAATCCCAGTCTATATTAGGACAATTAATGTCCCCCCATTATCACAGTTCTTTTGGGTCTCTCTGTAACTTCCCTGCAAATTTGTCCCAAGCTGATTCCGGGGTTGGGAGGATTGATGTATGAGGAGAGATTGACTAGGTTAGGATTGTTTTCGCTGGAGTTCAGACAAATCAGGCAGGATCTCATAGAGACTTATAAAATTCTGACAGAACTAGACAGGGAAGATGCAGGGAGGATGTTCCCAATGGTGGGGGAGTCCAGAACCAGGGTTCATAGTCTGAGGATTCGGGGTAGATCACTTAGGGCATAGATGAGGAGAGATTTCTTCACCCAAAGAGTGGTGAGCCTGTGGAATTCATTACCACAGGAAGTAGTTGATGCCAAAACATTGATTGTATTCAAGAGGCAGCGAGATATAGTACTTGGGGTGAATGGGATCAAAGGTTATGGAGAAAAAGCAGGATTAGGCTATTGAGTTGGATGATCAGCCATGGTCGGGATGAATGACAGAACGGGTTCGAAGGGCCAAGTGGCCACTTCTATGTTTTTTTTCTGTGTCCCCTTTTTCTTTCCCACTTATTGATGGGGCTACAGGATACAGCCAGGAGTTCAATGGTGCCTCAATTGTTTCTGAATTCTAATCAAAATAGATTCAGTCATTGACTTTTATCAGGCATCCGCTCTCACCAGTGTTGTAACATTCTCCTTAATCAATACGGGCCTCTCTTTCCCCTTCTTGCCCTTCCTTAATATGTTAACTTATTATTCATACTCTTGCCTCTAACCACAAGGTTTTGGGTTCAACTCTTACTCAAGGACTTGACATATGCAGCAAGACTTGGACATCTATCAGAGTTGGGCTAATAAGTGATAAATAACATCCTTGCAATACAAGTGCCAGGCAAGACATCTCCAACAAGAGAGAATCTAACTATCCCTCCATGACATTCATGACCAATTGATGTCTGAAAGCACTTTGCAGTGAATGAAGTGAAGTGGCTGTTGTTATATAGGAAATGCAGCAACAAACTTCCACACACAGAACTGTGACCATGGCCAGCTTATCTGTTTTTGTAATATCGATTGAGGAATAAATATTGGCCAGGACACCAGGAATGACACTCCTTCTCTTTGAAAGAGTGCGATAGGATACTGTATATCCATCTGAAAGGGCTTTGGTTTAACATTGCATCTGAAATACAACACCTCTGGCAGTGCAGTGCTCCCTGAGCACTGTACTGGAGTGGCAGCGTTGACTTTTCAGCTCCAACAGTGACATGTACAAGATGGACCTCGGTTCGCTTAAGACTTTGAGGTGAGTGCAACATACATAGCCTATCTGCCATAGCGCTGAGCCGCTTCTGTTGAAATTAACGCCACACTGCTGGAGCAGACTGTTTTGTGCCATCCAACTCCCATGTCAAGCTGGTCTTTATGGACAGCACTGTACTGCAGGACTCATGGACCCTCCACTCCAATTGATCGAAGTTCAACCAGAGGTGGGATGTGAGGTATGGGGGGGTGGGGGAGGTTGTTGTGTGGCTGACAAAGGTAAGTGGAGCAATGTGCAAGGATGCCCGTGCAAGGGCGGAGGGGAGGGCAAGTGACAGAGATGGGATTATCCACCACAGCAATGAGGGCATGAACCTCTGAGCGATACACTCACCTGAACTTCTCTAGCAGGTTCTGCTCACCAAGTACATGGAAATCTGTTGTAAATCATGTTGGGTGTGCCCTCACACCCACGTGAATGGATGATGTATCAGGAGGGGATTATCAGATGTGGAGGCTTGATACTTAGATGATAGTTTATTGCAATGGGCTTCCCGACCTTGACTCTGAGGATTCCTGTTATGTCACTGGCGGGAGGCAAGGATAATTGTGCATGACATTACATTGGCGTGAAACGCAATTAGGCCTCCCGTCAGAGCTTCCGCTCCTGTCATTGATGGCATCTGACAAAAATGGGAGCAGAAAATCCACCCCCCCCCCCATTAGTTCCTCGTTACTTACAGATATTTACAGACAGTACAACTCATAACCTCCATTACTCCTTGTTTACAGCTGTACATAATGGGAACTCTGCATAAGGTCAGAACCTCTCCCTCCAGGTCTTTGTCAGTCAATCATGTGACGTTACATCAGTTGTGGCAACCTTCTCCCCGGGGGCCACATGCGGCCCATCTGGGTTCTGAGTGCGGCCCAAGAGATATATTGGTTGGCCATTGCCGACAGGCAGGGATGTCACATTCCGCTGGTTTTCATCAGCGCAGTTTTCTTTCCAACTGGTATGACTGAAGTGATAGGCACCTAAAGCAAGGGCAAGTGAAGTGAGGTGCGTGCTGGTGCTCACAACATTAACCGTGAGAGCTGTGCGCACCTTCTGTGTCCAGAGTGTAGATATTTGTTTTGTTTTTACCATTTGAAGTTGATGATAATTCTATTAATATGTAAATGATTAAGCATTACAAAATATTTATAATTTATTTATTAGTGTCACAAGTAGGCTTACATTAACATTGCAATGAAGTTACTGTGAAAATCCCCCAGCCGCCACACTCTGGTGCCTATTCGGGTACACTGAGGGATGGCCAATGCACCGAACCAGCATATCTTTCAGACTGTGGGAGGAAACCGGAGCACCCGGAGAAAACCCACGCAGACACGGGGAGAACGTGCAAATTCCACATGGACAGTGACGCAAACCGGGAATCCAACCTGGGTCCCTGGCGCTGTGAGGCAGCAGTGCTAACAACTGTGCCGCCCTTTTGGCGTAAGTTAAATGTTTTTAATCTTATTCATGGGGTCATGGTCAGCGAACAAGCCTGATTTCAAACTTGCGGCCCACTGAGATGAAGGAGGGCCACTCACTCTACCCACCCACAAGCCCAGGTTGCCTGTCACCAAGTTACATCATCATTACAACAACATCTTACACTTCTGATGTTAACCCTTTATCCTTGGTTAGGAAATTTGCTGACCCACTAAAATGGGATTCTGCATCAAGTCCACACAATAGAATCATTGTGGTAGAATTAACAACGGGGATTAAAGTTAGTAATGAGGGATAATTACAATTGCACTGAGCAGTGTGGTTAAAGGCAAGAACCAACACACTTATCAACTCCCCTTATCCAAAAATAAATAACTAGATGCGGGTTTCAATTGAGTTGCAAAGTAAGTGAAGAAGTGTTAATAATCCAGTTCTTTTTTGGAAACAGTAAGAATAAAATAAAGGCAACATTAATTTGAGATGGGGAATATTTAATTCAATGGACTTGTTACTGAGCATCCAGGCATATTTTGAAACACCTATTCCTGTTTTGGAGGCTACAAAGTGTAATCATAAGAAAACAAGCAATATAAAAATATGGACCACAAACCCCTCTCTTTAATGTGTGCGACACTGCTTAAAACAACCTGAGGGCTTGATACAATCTATAGTTACCACAAAAGACATTGATGCTGTTTTGAAGGAGGCAATCATTAAGCTTTCAAAACGTTTGGTCAATTTTGCATTAATTATTTTCAATGAGTTTATTCCACCTACAACTCTGTAAAGAAAATCTTCTATTCCTACTTCTCTTGAAGTTTGTTATATTTTGTATTCATTTTCGAGCTCGACAATCTTTTTCCAAGTTAAGTAACATGGTTATGACGTTCAGCACTTTGTCTTATCACTTTGTGGTAGGATTTGTCGAAAGATTCGTGTCTCATCTTCTTTCAACTTTCTTCCAAAAACTTTGAATTGTCCACGACATTGCAGGTCACGATCTCACCCAGAAAGGCCCTGATTTTATTCCATCCCACCCGATCCTCTTTTCCGAGTGCTACAATCAACAGATTGTAATGCTCACTGAGAAATCTTTCCAATGCTTTGCCTTCTAACTGTATGGGCAAAATTTAATGCCTTCCCCTATGGTGAGTTTGGTGATGGGATGGGGGGGGGTCGGGATATGCATTTAATCAGGCAGGAGAATGGTGTGTGGGAACCTTGCCGCTTTCCTGTCTCCATCCCGATTAAATCCAGGACCCGACGGCCCATGATTGGTTAGGATTGTATTCATTGGAGTTTAGAAGAGTGAGAGAGGATCTCATAGAAACCTATAAAATTCTAACAGGGTTAGACAGAGAAAGAATGTTCCCAATGGTGGCGGAGTCCAGAAATTGGGGTCATTGTTTGAGGATAAGGGGTGAACATTTTCCCACTGAGGTGAAGAGAAATTCGTTGACCCAGAGAGTGATGAATCCGTGGAATCCGTTACCACAGAAGGTACTTGAGGCCAAAAATTTGTGTGATTTCAAGAAGAAATTAGATATAGCTCTTTGGGCTAAAGAGATCTAGGGATATGGGAGGAAGGGGGGATATTGAATTTGATGACCAGCCATGATTATGATAAATGGTGGAGGAAGCTTGAAGGGCTGAATGGCCTCCTCCTGCTTCTAGTTTCTATGTTTTCCTGCCCTGCTGCCAGTTGAGGCTGTTAAGTGAACAATTCCCACTTGGGTGGCACATAAGAACATAAGAAATAGGAGCAGGAGTAGGCCATCTAGCCCCTCGAGCCTGCCCCGCCATTCAGTAAGGTCATGGCTGATTTGAAGTGGATCAGTTCCACTTACCCACCTGATCCCTATAACCCCTAATTCCCTTACCGATCAGGAATCCATCTATCCGTGATTTAAACATACTCAACGAGGTAGCCTCCACCACTTCAGTGGGCAGAGAATTCCAGAGATTCACCACCCTCTGAGAGAAGAAGTTCCTCCTCAATTCTGTCCTAAACTGACCCCCCTTTATTTTGAGGCTGTGCCCTCTAGTTCTAGCTTCCTTTCTAAGTGGAAAGAATCTCTCCATCTCTACCTTATCCAGCCCCTTCATTATCTTATAGGTCTCTATAAGATCCCCCCTCAGCCTTCTAAATTCCAACGAGTACAAACCCAATCTGCTCAGTCTCTCCTCATAATCAACACCCCTCATCTCTGGTATCAACCTGGTGAACCTTCTCTGCACTCCCTCCAAGGCCAATATATCCTTCCGCAAATAAGGGGACCAATACTGCACACAGTATTCCAGCTGCGGCCTCACCAATGCCCTGTACAGATGCAGCAAGACATCTCTGCTTTTATATTCTATCCCCCTTGCGATATAGGCCAACATCCCATTTGCCTTCTTGATCACCTGTTGCACCTGCAGACTGGGTTTTTGCGTCTCATGCACAAGGACCCCCAGGTCCCTCTGCACAGCATGTTGTAATTTCTTTCCATTTAGATAAGAATCCAATTTGCTATTATTTCTTCCAAAGTGAATAACCTTGCATTTTTAACGTTATACTCCATCTGCCAGATCCTCGCCCACTCACTCAGCCTGTCCAAATCTCTCTGCAGACCTTCTACGCCCTCCACACGATTCACTTTTCCACTTATCTTTGTGTCGTCTGCAAACTTTGTTACCCTACAATCAGTCCCCTCCTCCAGATCGTCTATATAAATGGTAAATAGTTGAGGCCCCAGTACCCATCCTGCCGTCGCTGGCATGATCACTTCTCGGCCTTTTGGCTAAGATCAAGCGTCAGGTCAAGCCCAAGATCAGGAGCAATGCCTTTTCTTGCCAGCTTGGTTGTTGTTAGTCTCTCTTGTGGAGAATATGAATTGGATTGAATTTGAATCGCATCAAGGAGACGGATTGAGGGCTTGCCTTGTCCACTCTGCGCATTGGCTTTGAAACTTTAGGAAAGGGATGAACCCAGTGGCTCCTGGGGAGTTTGCCAAGCAGGAAACACAAACAAGCCAACCTGGGTGGGGTATCTTACGGGCTTCCTGAGGCACTCAGTGTCTGATCGAGGGACGCAGCATCGGGAAGAGGGCGGCCCCATTGGGAGTCACCTCAGTGCCCCTGATGGCAAACCCATCCTCAACGAGTCCATCGCGCAACCACCTTCCCAACATGCCATCACTCACCAAGTCCCAGAATCAACGATATTAGACTTTGGGTGAGTGTCCAGCGAATGGGTGAGGGCTCCTGTCACTTCCATTAAAGATCGTCTTATGGACTCCACACCTCTCGAACTACTGCACATTCCCGATTTCCTAACCCCTTTCCCATTCTTTTTAATGCCTCTCTTTATTTTCTCCCTCAAATTGGTGTCCCACTGTGCATTTCAGCCTGAAGGCATCTCTCTGTGGTATGCTGTCAAGATATATGTTGTTGAAATTGTTTTAATACCTGGTTCATGCCCCCTCAGAATCCACTTGCCCCCTATTACTGCAGGCTGACTGGGAAGAAACAATGCTTGTTGTTAACTGTGAAATCACAGCAACAGCAAGGTCAATACCTTAGGCTTTCCTAAGGTGGCTGTGATATCTGTCAATTGGAACAGATTTGCTCATTCTCACTTTTGTTTGACATCCTTTGAAAGCAAACAGCTATACTGTTGTTTATAGAACTAAACAGCACAAGGCATCAATGAGGAGGCTGCTGTAATCACAAAGTGATTTATTTAAACAATAAAGCGTTATACAGACACAACTACAATATCAGTCTTTACTCCTTGACTCCCATCACACTACGGTTCCTTTGCTCTCCAGTCCCACGCACTTGTTCCCCATTGGCCGAGATTTGCACACATCCCTGTAATAGAATCATAGAATCCCTACAGTGCAGAAGGAGGCCATTTGGCCCATCGAGTCTGCACCGACCACAATCCCATCCAGGCCCTATTCCCGTAACCCCACAGGATTACCCTGCTAATTCCCTGATACCAGGGTCAATTTAGCATGGCCAATCAACCTAACCCGCACATCTTTGGACTGTGGGAGGAAACCGGAGCACCGAGAGGAACCCCACGCAGACACGGGGAGAATGTGCAAACTCCACACAAACAATGACCCGAGGCCGAAATTGAACCCGGGGCCCTGACACTATGAGGCAGCAGTGCTAACCACCGTGCCACCATGCCGCCCATAAGTCACATGATTGGCGAACGATCGCTCTGATCTGATACCGCTCGTTGAGTCACGGTATTTCTTTAAGTAGCCTACCTCGCCTCCACCCTCCCCGCCAAATTGGAGAAAACCATAGAATCATAGAATCCCTACAGTGCAGAAGGAGGCCATTCAGCCCATTGAGTCTGTGCCAACTACAATCCCACCCAGGCCTTTACCCCATAACCCCACGTATTTACCCTGCTAATCCCCCGACATTAAGAAGCAATTTACCATAGCTAATCCACCTAACATGCATGTCTTTCGCACCAGGTCCAGCCAAATTTGGAGATGTCACCCAATCAACAGTTCTGCTGACGTTACCACGGTGGGGGAGGGGCGGGGGGGGCGGTGTCGTACGAAAGGAGGAAATTGGCCAGCTCGAGCAATGGCTTCTCCGGGTGTTTTGTCATCGCAGATTTAAAGATTTGCAATTCTTTTTCCACCAGACCATTCAAGGCCAGGTGATAGGGGGCTGTGCAAAAGTGTTGGATACATTTGGTAAATACAAAACATTGGAATTCTTCCCCTGTAAAAGTGGTGCTGTTATCTGAAACTATAACCTCTGGGAGGCTGTGTCTTGCAAAGAATTTGTCTTAATCTTTCAATGGTGCTGCCATTGTCATTGTACACACTTCTTGGACGTCCAGCTACTTGGAGTGAGTGCCCAGCACTACTATAAAATCATCGTTCCTTAAGAAGGGATTAGCGAAATCTATATGTCACCTTATCCAAGGGCAACCTGGCCATTCCCAGGTATGTAGTTGAGCCTCAGGTGACAAGGCTTCTTGTGATTAGCAGGAGTCACAATGGCAGACCAGATTTTCAATGTCTTTGTCAATACCTGGCCACCAAGGTGATTTATTTAAACAATAACAAGGTAAAACTTTATTCAGGCACAGCGACCACAATACAGGTCCTTTACTCCTTGACTCCTGGGCTCACACCGTGGTCCCCTTTCTCCATGGACATGCACACACTTTCCCCATTGACCAGGCGGGTCACATGGTGTTGAGGATAATCATGGAGGAGGTATCGTTACCTCTCCATCCTGATTGCGGTCTGTGGGCTAGGAAATCTAGGATCCAATCGCAGAGGGAGAAGCCAAACCTGAGCCATGGAGTTTGGAGATGAGTTTTGTTGGGACAATGGTGTTGATGGCTGAGCTATAGTCAATAAATAGGAGTGTGACGTAAGTGTCAGTTTTATTCAGAAGTTTAATTTCTACATTCTAATCAGGTGTGACTCTTTAACTAATGACCTAATTATCACATTTATAAATAAATTAGATTTACTTAGAGATCGATAAATGTTGTTGGTAGTCATGTTAATTTGGCATACTGAGGAGAATCTTCCAGAATTATGATGGATGGTTACTTACAATGGCATCCCTTTAATGTCCATAGTCATTTGTTTTCCAAGGAAACAATTACTGGACGTGTGGAAAATTTTATCAAATAAAACCAAATGCAAAATGCTGGAAATCTGAAACAAAAAGAGGAAATGCTGGAAATGCTCAGATGAGGGAGTGTCATTAGAGAGAACCAATGCCGCCATATTGTTCTCACCTCTTCCTTGGACATGTGAAAGGCATGTGAAAGGAGAAAGCAACTTAACAAGAGGAAGAGCGAAATGACTCCTACGAATGGGAAAATAAGTCGAATGTTCAGTCATGTGCTTGTTTGGAAAAGAAGAGGTGGTTAAATGGCAGACACGACATTCAAATGAGGCAAGCACATTGAGAGAACGCAAAGAATTTAAAGTCCTATATATATGAGGAATAAGAGTGTGGGGTAGATCTCAACTTTGTACAGTAGTATAAAACACTTGCAAATGAGTCAGCAGTCCATTTTACAGCTCCATTGATTTTAATTTAAGTTGAAGTTAAAGTTTATTTATTAGTGTCATGTGTAGGCTTACATTAACACTGCAATGAAGTTACTGTGAAAATCCCCTAGTCACCTCATTCCGGTGCCTGATCGAGTACACTGAGGGAGAATTTAGCATGGCCAATGCACCTAACCAGCATGTCTTTCAGACAGCAAGAGGAAACCGGAGCACCCGGAGGAAACTCACGCAGACACGGGGAGAATGTGCAGACTCCGCACAGGCAGTCACCCAAGCCGTGAATCAAACCCGGGTCCCTGGCGCTGTGAGGTGGCAGTGCTAACCACTGTGCTACCAATCTCACTCAGCAAAAATCTGGGCTTCTTGCACTTCAGTAAGTTTCTCTGATATCAAAACCTAGGCGACAGATTGAAGATGGGAGGCCAGAATGTTCACAACACATGCAAAAATATCTTCCCGACCATTTTGAGCTTCGCGTCTACGTCACTGCCACTTTGGCATTCGGAACGGCCCGCAAATTGGCATTCGGAACGGCCCAGAACATGTTTCAGATGCAAGGATTGCTTTTTCAGTGCTTGTGATTGTGCAGATCATTTTGCAGGCTGTACCTGATTCCATTTTAAAACGTTGCCATGCAACGGGATCATCTTTCTAAATTGATTGATAAACACAGGGGCCAGATGTTATTGAAGTGACAAGACAGAGATCTCTAAGAAGAATTTGGATTGTATTCAGATAGCTTCCAATTCAGGCTGTTTCCAATTCAGGCTGTTTGGAGAGAGAGTCTCCAACAGAATAAACATTTTGTTCCCTTGCACAGATAGATATTGTTTTTAATCCTGTCATTAAATAATGCATGCAGATAAAATTCTTGCATTACCCACCGGTAAAATCAATTACTTTCAACTCCATTCCAGTAACGGTTTCCCAGGGACCCGCTATTGTCTAGCTGTCTCCTTTAAGCAATGAGGTAAGAATGCACTTGCCATAAATAATTGAAAGTGTGGGTCACCGTTCGTGATTAAGTATTTTCATAAAAATCACAATAGCCTACTACCTAATGTGCAATAATTCTCTTCATAAGAAATCCAATCACAGTAACTTTAAAGGGACTTATCTGTGGAGGATAAATAAAAGCAACAATTTGCTCGCGAATGTAACTATTTTAAGTCAGGAAGAATTCAAAGTGCGGGGAGGCGGGGGAAGTGATTTGGGAACAGTTGGTGGAAAACCCCCGTCGTGAGATCAGAGTGAGGCCCATGGCCATTTTAGTTCCCAGTCCTTATTTAAACATTCCAAGATTGCCTCCCATCCAAATCCAGTGGGAGTGAGGTCAGACCTGGGATCATGAGAAATTAATTTGATTTGATTTGATTTGATATATTATTGTCACATGCATTGGGATACAGTGAAAAGTATTGTTTCTTGTGCACTATACAGACAAAACATACCATTCATAGAGAAGGAAAGGAGAAGGTGCAGAATGTAGTGTTACAGTCATAGCTAGGATGTAGAAAAAGATCAGTTAGTGCGAGGTATTCAAAAGTCTGATGGCAGCAGGGAAGAAGCTGTTCTTGAGTAGGTTGGTACATGATCTCATAATTTTGAATCTTCTTTCCCGACGGAAGAAGGTGGAAAAGAGTATTTCCGGGATGCGTGGGGTCCTTGATTATGTTGGCTGTTTTTCCGAAGCAGTGGGAAGCGTAGACAGTGTCAATGGATGGGAGGCTGGTTTGAGTGATGAACCAGGCTTCATTCATGACCCTTTGTAGTTTCTTGTGGTCTTGGTCAGAGCAGGAGGAATACCAAGCTGTGATACAACCAGAAAGAATGCTTTCTATGGTTCATCTGTCGAAGTTAGTGAGAGTTGTAGTGGACATGCCAAATTTCTTTAGTCTCCTGAGAAAGTAGAGGCGTTGATGGGGTTTCCTAACTATAGTGTCGGCATGGAGTGACCAGGGCAGGTTGTTGGTGATCTGGACACCTAAAAATGTGAAACTCTCGACCATTTCTACTTCATTCCCATTGATGTAGACAGGGGCATGTTTTCCACTACGTTTCCTGAAGTCGATGACGATCTGCTTTGTTTTATTGACATTAAGGAAGAGATTATTATCATCGCACCAGTTCACCAAATTCTCTGTCTAAGGTCAGGGGGTGGGGGGATGGGGCGGGTGGTGGCGGTGTTGTGAAAATGTCAGAAACACAGATGGAGCGGGTTTAAATTCCCCTTTGACTCTCCACAAAGTCACGAAAGCCCCATTTATGACATCTATGAGGGAACTGGGAATCAGATTGATTTGCATTTGTCAGGAATATCCACCCTGAATCCAGTGCATTTAAATCTCTGTCTGATTCTGGAACCCATTCTCTCAACCACCATGTCACCTTGAATAACATGTCCTTAGTAATGTACTTTGAGCATTCTATTTTCTTCAACGGTGTGTCCGAAACAGACCATCAGTCCCATTATTTTCTTGATCAGACAAGACAAGGATTTTGGTTTTCAATCAACTTTCAGGCTTTTGCAGACAAACTAAGAACTGCAGACTAACCCAGCTGTGTAGAAGTGATGGGTTCCCAAAAATTGACAACAAGGACTTGTAACAAACAATACTTTATGGGGCCAGATGCAGGGTTGGCCTGCAAAGATTTGCTCCATGCACTGCTGGAAGATCTTGCTGTGAGTGGAGATCCCATAGGGCATACGAAGAAAATGATATCTGCCTACCCGAGGCAGGAATGCGGTAAGTTTTGAGGATTCTTCATCCAGCAGGGTCTGCAAGAACCTAAATTTTGCTTCCAGAATGCTGAACATTTTAGCATTTGACATGTCCGCTTTCATCTGTTCCAATGTCTTCATAGATTTGATTTGATTTATTATTGTCACATGTATTAACATGCAGTGAAAAGTATTGTTTCTTGCGCGCTATACAGACAAAACATAGAATTCATAGATAAGGAAAGGAGACCACGCAGAATATAGTGTTACAATCATAGCTAGGGTGTAGAGAAAGATCAAATTAATGTGAGGTAGGTCCATTCAAAAGTCTGATGGCAGCAGGGAAGAAGCTGTTCTTGAATCGATTGGTAGGTGATCTCAGACTTCTGTATTTTTTTTCCCGACGGAAGAAGGTGGAAGAGTGTATGTCAGGGGTGCGTGGGGTCTTTAATTATGCTGGCTGCTTTACCGAGGCAGCGAGAAGTGTAGACAGAATCAATGGATGGGAAGTTGGTTTGCGTGATGGACTGGGCTACATTCACGAAGGGTGAGGAGGTCTGAGCAGCGCCTTGTGTATTGAACTGGGTCAATGCAAATCCTGATTATGCCATCTTTCTTGACCATCGTTGCTGAAACCATTCCGTGGCCTCATCTAGAGGAGTAATGGCACCTCGTGCTGTCATCTGATGCAGCTCATTGACTACTTCCTGCTTCATGGTTACTGGTAATCTTCATTTAGCATGAACAGTTGGTGTACTGAGTTATTTAGTCTCAGGTGGTATACCAATGCGTAGCTTACCAATGGTGTCATAGTTAAGCAGGTCTTTGTACTCGATCATTTCTGTGGCCTGGTGTTGTAGAACATGTACCTCCGAACCAAGTTGAATGAGCCCAGTGGTAATGTTGTCCCAAAGATTTAACAATAGCCTTACATTCTGGTCACTATATGAAACTTGAAATGTCCTGTGTGCAGTGGAGAGTGGCTACACCTTCAGTGTGGATGGTTTGTCTGCCATGAGCCATGAGGTCCACCTGAATACTGGGGTCCAGTGCTGTGCGTGTATCTATTTCCCATAGCATTCAGCTGGGCAATATGTTACACTTTGCTCCAGTGTCAATCTTTACTTTCTGTCTTGTATTGCTGCAACTCATGTTCAGGATGGCCTTTTCTGTGACAGTGTCGACACTCTCGCAATAGAGTGCTGTTGGAGGCTCAGTGGTTTCACTGCTGTGGATCCCAAGGACTATTCGATCCCCGATTAACTCATCAATAAGGGTGCTTAATATATATTTCTTTGCTAAGATTTTCAAGAGATTGCATTGATTCATGTGCTCTCGTGTTTGTTGAATTAAACGCATGCCTCTCAGGTACTATATTTTTTAGCTGAAGGCAAATCATCTCAGGCATTTTTAGAATTATTCTGGGGTCCACTTTCTCCTCCTTCACTTGGAAAACAAACAATTCAAACTTCTCGATGAATTCAGGGCCTGCTAAGTTTAGTAAGGTGTGAGCCTGTTACCTGTTTTGATTTGTCAGATAATGCAGCATCGCAGTAAATACACCACTCTTCCTCAAACTTTTCCCAAGTGTGTGCAATGTTCTCGCTGAAGATGAGTGGGTTTATGCGGTGAAGCCTTTGTGTCACACTGCCAACTCCTCTCACAATGCTGGGTTCCCAAATTTTGACAACAAGGACTTGTAACAAACAATACATTATTCATTAACTGAGCAGCTACTTCAAGTTGTGCTCTGCCCACACTCCCAGGGAAAACACCCACGCTCCCGTCATGTGATCCTTTCTGTTGCCGCTTCATCGCACGATCACTCGGTCTACAATTCACTCTGTGGACAAACTAATAACTGTAGACTAACCCAACTGATCACATCATGAGCTGCATTTTCAATAAGAAGCCTCACAACACCAGGTTAAAGTCCAACAGGTTTATTTGGTAGCAAATACCATAAGCAATTTTGGGCCCCACACCTCAGGAAGGACATACTGGCACTGGAGCGGGTCCAGCGGAGATTCACACGGATGATCCCAGGAATGGTAGGCCTGACATACGATGAACGTCTGAGGATCGTGGGATTATATTCATTGGAGTTTAGGAGGTTGAGGGGAGATCTGATAGAAACTTACAAGATAATGAACGGCTTAGATAGGATGGACGTAGGGAAGTTGTTTCCAATAACAGGGGAGACTAGGACGCGGGGGCACAGCCTTAGAATAAAAGGGAGTCACTTTAGAACAGAGATGAGGAGAAATTTCTTCAGCCAGAGAGTGGTGGGTCTGTGGAATTCATTGCCACAGAGGGCTGTGGAGGCCGAGACGTTGAGCGTCTTCAAGACAGAAATTGATAAATTCTTGATTTCTCGAGGAATTAAGGGCTATGGGGAGAGAGCGGGTAAATGGAGTTGAAATCAACCATGATTGAATGGTGGAGTGGACTCGATGGGCCGAATGGCCTTACTTCCGCTCCTATGTCTTATGGTCTTATGGTCTTATAAGCTTTCGGAGCACTGCTCCTTCGTCAGAATACCATCTGACGAAGGAGCAGCGCTCCAAAAGCTTATGGTATTTGCTACCAAATAAACCTGTTGGACTTTAATCTGGTGTTGTGAGACTTCTTACTGTGTTCACCCCAGTCTAACGCCGGCATCTCCACATCATGACTGCATTTTCAAACCCAGGGTTCGGAATCCGCCACTTAGGTAGTTTCTGTCTCATGACTCCATGCTGGGTCTGCATCGCAGGAGCAACAATATTTTTCTCTGCCCCTATTTGGATAGAAGGCTCCATATTGGTGGAGGCAGGACGTGGTCCTGGAGTACCAATGTCACCCAGATAGAGCTTGCCATTGCCTTGTTGAATGGAGCAGACAGGCGATCAAAGGCCCAGTGTAGCCTTATGGTCCAAACAAGTTCTCCAGCTTTCACTCATCGGGTAACTGGCCCGCTCTGCCTGTGCAAGCTTGTGTCACCACTGGAACACCTCGGTCTGAACTTTAGCAGATCTAACAGCATCTGTGGGAAAAAGAATAGAGCTAATCTTTCGAGTCATCAAAATTAAAGAGAAAGAAAATAGGATTAGATTTATATTGTAAGGGTGGTGGGGAGGGAAGGGGATGGGGGGGGGGGGTGAGTGGGGGGGTGCTGGAAGGGGATGGGGGGGCAAGTGGGAGGGGGGGGGAGGTTGGTTATGTAATTGACAGAGATGTCACAGACAAAAGGACAAACAGAATGTAAATGGTGGTGATAAAGCAGGAGAATGGTGCTAATAGCGTCCATTAAGAATTGGAATGTGTAAATGGCTGAACAAAGGTGCAGGGTGTCTGATTGGTCAATTGCACAAACCACCCCCCCACCACCCTTACAATATAAATCTCGTCCTATTTTCTTTCTCTTCAGCTTTGACGAAGGGTCATCCAGACTCGAAACATTGGCTCCATTCTCTCTCCACCAATGCTGACAGACCTGCCGAGAATTTCCAGCATCTTCTGTTTTTCTTTCAGATTCCAGTATCTGCAGTCTGTCGCTTTTATCGGCTTGAATTTTCCTCGATTCTCGAGTCTTTGAATCAGCAACAGCAATAAATAAAGGCTCCCCACTCTGTGCCCCAGAACGATCTCTCTTCCCCTTCTCAACCTTTGTCCTGTCCCTCTCCCGCCAGTTCACAAGCTCTGCAATGGGCTTAACAGGCAGTCAATTGGAGGCGTGTGGGTTGCTAGCTCCCCAACTACCCTACCCTTCCATTTGAAAGTTACAGGGGGCAATGGACGATTGACATGCCAACCGGGTGTGATTCAAAGCTTTCCCAAGCCTGACAGCGTCCCAACAGGCGAGAGAAAATCGATCCCCGTGCCTCAGTGGTTTGGTTTTGCTCAAGTGTTCGTAAATAAGTTTGGAATCAATGTTACTAGTTGCTGTCATGCTGCAGCCTAAATAATTCACAACATATTGGACTAGCAGTGGAAGAATTAGGCTGCAGATCAATTTCTTGGTCGTACATGCAGTGAGAAGACATCAAACGTGTGGAATGGAAATATAGATATGGAGCTGAATCTTCAAATATTATAAGAGAAGAATGATTAAAATGTACTATTTGCTTCATACGAAGTTTCCCATATCAGATTTAATAGCAACATAGATTTTACAGTGGGTGAAAATGAGTACTTTGCCATATCTTAATCCCTATTGAAAACTGATATCTCAGTTACAGATCAGTTGGAGTCCTTTCAACTAATAAAAACAATTAGGATGGGCTTATTTACTGCCATTTTGCTTCCACAATTTTCAACTTCAGTCCCAGGAGTCTGGAGTTGAATTTCATGTATTGATGTTTCAGTGTTTTAGTGCTTAAGTACATCAATACTCTTCCTTCTTGGAGGGAGAACTTGTGGCCTTACCATTGTCATAAATTGCAGAGAAGCCAGGGCTTGCGTTAAACTCTGAACACACATGGACTACTGATGATTCAAAATGTTTGAACTCACCTCTTCGTCCTCTACCAGTTTTTCCTAACCTTTCAGAACAGATCGATACTCTGAAAGGTAGTTTTTCATGCATTGCACACACACACACATGCACACACATACACACGCGCACGGGTACATGCACACACACGCATACACACACGCACGTACACACACACACACATGCACACACACGCATGCGTACATACACACACACGCACACACACACACACGCATGCGTACATACACACACGCATACACACACATGCACACACACACATACACGTGCACACACACACACGCACGCACACACATGCATGCACACACACGCATGCGCACACACACACACGTACACACACACACGCACACATGCGCACACACACACACGTACACACACACACGCACACACACACATGCGCACACACACACACGCAGACTCTATGCTATTCTGAATCGAAAATGTTTCAAGGAAAGTCAATTACACTCAGCTCCTGACCACATTACAGCCTTGGTTCAAACATGGACAAAATAACTGAATTACAGAGGTGATGTGGAAGTGACTGCCTTTGTCATCAAAGCCACACTTGGCTGAGTGTGGCATCAAGGAACCCTAACAAGATTGGAGTCAATGGGAATCAGGTGGAAAACTCTCTGCTGGTTGGAGTCATACCCAGTCCAAAGGAAGATAGTTGTGGTGTCTGGAGGTCTGTTCCGGGACAGTATAGTCCAATATATTCAATATTCATTATGTTGAACTTAAATATTGAACTTAAATTCCACCATCTGCTGTGGTGGGATTTGAACTCACTCTCCCAAAGCATTTCTTGAGTTTCTGAATTTCTAGTCCAATACTTATATTTCATTAAATATAATGAAACACTGTATTTAGCATGGACAATGCATCTAACCAGCACGTCTTTCGGACTGTGGGAGAAAACCTGAGCACCCGGAGGAAAGCCACGCAGACGCGGGGAAAACGTTCAGACTCTGCACAGACAGTGACTCAAGCCGGGAACCAAATCCAGGTCCCTGGCGCTGTGAGGCAGCAGTGCTAACCACTGTGCCACCGTGCCGCCCCTGGGAGTGAAAAAAAGGGGGGGCTACAGAGTTTACACATGATTGGTCACCCTTCAGGCTCGAAAATGAACAGAAAACGAATGCTTGAAGCATACAAATTGTTGGTCTGAACCAAACATTGAAAGACTTTTTTTCACATTGAGTGCCAGTTTGCACTTTTGTTTGCTGCCTGTGCGATGACACGGCAAGCTGCTTGAGTGTTCTGTTTAGTGACACCCATATGCTGACAGTTTTCCCAACTGTGAAGTTTCACAACATCTCATACTTCCTCCTTCCTAGCTCAGCATGTGTATTGGCTTGAGCTGCAGAGACGCTGAAACTTCCAGCGAACAGAACATCAGCTCTCTCAACACTGAAGCTACACCTCACGACCTTAGAGTTGTATTGCTTTCCTGATCGCTGCATCGTTCATGCATCAATGTAATTCTCATTAATGGTTCCATCTCTGGCTATCATTTGCACTGCTTACCGTCTCCCTGGTCTTTGCAAACGTTAATGTTGTTTGTAAGCATTAAAATAACCTTCTGAAAACTGAAAATGGCAGAGTCAAATCATGACCTCACCTGGTTTGACAATCACACAGCACATGGGTGGCACGGTGGCACAGCGGGTAGCTCTGCTGCCTCACAGGGTGCCCCACCAGAGACCAGGGTTCAATTCCGACCTTGGGCCACTGTCTGTGTGGAGTTTGCACATTCTCCCCGTGTCTGCGTGGGTTTCCTTCGGGTGCTCCGGTTTCCTTCCACAGTCCAAAGATGTGTGGTTTAGATTGATTGGCCATGCAAAGTTGTCCCATAGTGTCAAGGGGATGAGCAGTGTAAATATATGGAGTTACAAGGATAGGATCTGGGTGGAACTGTTGTCAGGTCAAGTTCAATAGAATCATAGAATCCCTACAGTGCAGAAGGAGGCCATTCGGCCCATCCAGTCTGCACCAACCACAATTCCACCCAGGCCCTATTCCTGTAAACCCGTATATTTACCCTGCTGATCCTACTGACAATAGGGTCAATTTACCATGGCCAATCAACCTAACCCACACATCTTTAATGGGCCAAATGTTCTGCACTGTAGGGATTCTATGATACTATGATTCATTTTCAGGGCAAGGCCAGTATTAACCCATCACTAGATGCCTGATAGGCCTGTTCAATGAATGGTTAAGTTTTACATTGGTATGGGCCAAGAGTCACGTCCAGGCCAGGCTGAGTTAGGCCTGGTTTCCATTCCATAGAATATAAGGGAACCAGTTGGGTGTTTTTGACAATCCAAAACTTCATATCAGCCTTTTACTTCCAGACATTTTTTTAAATTTTCAAGCAGCTGTGCTGGGATGTGAGCTCATAGATCTGTAAATCTGATAAAGCCAGTTTCTGGGCACGGCATTCAAAATACACAAGAAAGCTATGCCAGATAGAGTGGGGCAGCACGGTGGCACAATGGTTAGCACTGCTGCCTCACAGCGCCAGGGACCCGGGTTCAATTCCCAGCTTGGGTCACTCTCTGTGCGGAGTTTGCACATTCTCCCCGTGTCTGCGTGGGTTTCCTCCGGGTGCTCTGGTTTCCTCCCACATTATGAAAGATGTGCTGGTTAGATGCATTGACCCAAATAGGTGCCAGACTGTGACGACTGGGGGAATTTTACAGTAACTTCATTGCAGTGTTAATGTAAGCCTTGCTTGCGACTAATAAATAAATGTTACTTTACTTTAGGTGTTGCAGCAGTCCTCAAATTCCATTCTCTCTACTCATCTCCATGGTTGCAATGTACAGCTCAGTATCAGAAGGACACAAAAGGGCTGCAGCCAAGCCCAGTGAAGAGGATAGATTGTGTGTCGGCTTCTCTGAGTCATCACAGGCAAGTCCTGGTGCAAGTGACTGAGATGACAACTTTGATGGGGCGGTGAAAAGGAAGAGGCTGGTGGGCATGCTTACCGAAAAGCTAAGTGCACCGGCAAACTTGCCGCACAGATTGTTGTCACTGTCAAATGGCCCGGAGGAGGCTTGAGCAAGGGATGCCGCGAGTGGGGGAGGAAAGCTGCGGTTAGTTTATAAAAACTGCATTAAAATAGAAATGGAGGTATCATTATTGGGAGCTTAGGCATGCTTTTAACAAAGTATATCCACCATTACCCAATTTATCTCAAGTGCTCCTTTGAGACTCCGGCCATACGCCCAGGGGCATACCTACCCCCAACCTCAGGAACCATTGCACTAATGCACCAACATGAGTTGTTGAATATTGCATGTATTGTTGGAAGTGTTCGACAGTAAATGTGGAGAGGAGGGGGCTGGTCACCCTGGCTTGGGTGACTGTCTGTGCGGAGTCTGCATGTTCGCCCCCAGGAATCGAACCCGGGACACTGGGCGCTGTGAGGCAGCAGGGCTAACCACTGTGCTACCATGCCGCCTCAAGGAATCGTGAATGTAGCATCACACAAACCAGCCTCCCATCCATTGACTCTGCCTACACTTCCCGCTGCTTTGGAAAAGCAGCCGGCATAATCAAGGACCCCACGCACCCCGGACATTCTCTCTTCTTCCGCGGGGAAAATAATATAAAGTCTGAGGTCACGTACCAACCGTCTAAAAAACAGGTTTTCCCTGCTGCCATCAGACTTCTGAATGGACCTACCTTATATTAAGTTGATTTTTCTTTACATCCTAGCTATGACTGTAACACTACATTCTACACCCTCTCTTTTCCTTCTCTATGTATGGTATGCTTTGTCTGTATAGCGCTCAATAAACAATAATTTTCACCGTATACAAATACATGTGACAATAATAAACTAAATCAAATCAAATTAAAAGATGTAGAAGTCAGACATTTATATTTAATCCCCTAGTTAGCACTGTTGGCGCGGTCCTACCCATGTCCTGCTCCTGCTGCAATGAGGTCGGAGAATTTGGCGCCCAGCCAAATCTTCGTTCACTGCAGCGGGATGGGAAAATCCCACCAGCATGAATGGCTGTAAGATTCCGGCCTGTGTGGACATAGACTTATCTTCAAATAAAAAATCCACATTATTGTTTTCAAAATTGTTATCACATGAATGGTACATTTACACTGAATAGAAAAATGTTGAAAGCCTGACCTAGTTCGAGAATCTTAATGTTGTTTTGCATTCCGCCATTTCAAATGCTATGGGTGAACTGAACCATAATACATGATTAGATATATCAACAAATCAGTCAAAATCAATCAGCAACTAACATGAAAGTACGCTTGCTTTTAGATAGCAGGGGTTGTTGCTGTCGTTAAACACATGATCAGATGTATGAGGTTAAGAGATGGTACGGGTTGGAGCTCAATGGTGACCAGGTAGCACAGGTGGCACAGTGGTTAGCACTGCTGTCTCACAACGCCAGGGACCTGGGTTCAATTCCTGGCCTGGGTCACTGTCTGTGTGTAGTCTGCACGTTCTGCCCGTGTCTGCGTGGGTTTCCCCTGGGTGCACCTGTTTCCTCCCACAGTCCGTGGGAGGACTGGTTAGTGCTGGTTAGGTGCATTGGCCATTTAAATTCTCCCTCAGTGTAACCGAAAAGGTGTCGGATGTGGCATAGAGGGAATTTTCACAGTAACTTCATTGCACAAGCCGAGTAGTGACTCATAAATAAACTTTATTAACTGGCTGTGCATGCTGACTGACCATCTGCCTACTCTGCCATCTTTCTCTGTAGGGCCCCTGCGCCCATTCTAACGGCCATGTCAAAATGGCAGCTAGTGCACCCAATGCTGGAATTGTGTACACACACTGCGGCACCATTTTGGACCTAAAATGGCACTAAAGGAGCCAAAAATACTCACACTGCGCACCCACATTTTACACCCCATTCTGTTCCTGCTTATTGGAAGTCAGCCACAGCTCTGCTGTCCACTCAGCATTGCCAAACCCAGCTAGAAACATTCAACATTCTCTTAGAAAGCAATCAACATCAAACATCTGTAATTTTATACTAATCGCTCGCTTGCTGTGAGTGGTACATGGTACCCACAGGCCAAGATTCCAAGGCTGACCCAGGATGGAGTTTGTTCAGGCAATGGGAGGGCACCTCCTTTACATGTGCTGTGCCATTTGGGATGCTTCTTTGCCATTCTAAGGGCCCATGTGCATAACAGCTAGGCCAGACCTCTGCCCACCCTGGGACAGAGGAGAGAGTGAAGCCTACCTAAACAATTGGCAGGCAAAGAGTTGAATCTGTAATGATAACCGATGAATATTGTGGAGTAAATAAATGAAGCAATATGTGCTGTAACAGGAGGGAATTTATAGATGTTCTATTTTATTGTGAATAGTGCACATTTGCAAATATTTTGAGCTTAATGGAAGATGGACTCTAACCCTTAGTGTCAGGGGACTAGGAGGGTAAATATGTGGGGTTGCGGGGATAGGACCTGGGTGAGATTGTTGTCGGTGCAGGCTCAATGGGCCCAAACCTGTGGAGTTTGCATGTTCTCCCCATGTCTGCGTGGGTTTCCTCCGGGTGCTCCAGTTTCCTCCCACAGTCTGAAAGATGTGCTGGTTAGGTGCATTGGCCATGCTAAATTCTCCCTCAGTGTACCCGAACAAGCGCCAGAGTGTGGCGACTAGGGTATTTTCACAGTAACTTCATTGCAATGTTAATGTAGCCTGCTTGTGACACTAATGAGTAAAACTTAAACATTATGCAAAGTTCTGCGTTCAGAACAATAATTCATGAATCCAGTCGTCTGATCCTTCTAAACAGTTAGCAGAATCTAGACGTTACCATCAGTTGATCAAACAAGAGGCTGGAATAGTTTCCAGGCATTCTGCTGTCTCATGATCCGAGCAGGTTAATTTCAAGAGAATTTGAATTAAAAACCTTTGAGCTTAAGGCTGAACATGTCCAGTAAAAAAAAACTTTACCTCGGCTATTTGTAGCATGCATTCCTGGTGCAACAAAAATTTTTTCCCTGCCATTAAATTCTCCCCTTTTCTAATACCAATTGGGCAATAGTCCCTTTTGCTTATAGTTATTTAGACTTTCACATTATGGGTGGCACGGTGGCACAGTGGTTAGCACTGCTGCCTCACAGCCCCAGGGACACAGGTTCGATTCCGGCCTTGGGTCACTGTCTGTGTGGAGTTTGCACGTTCTCCCCGTGTCTGCGTGGGTTTCCTCCAGGTGCTCCAGCTTCCTCCCACAGTCCAAAGATGTGCGGCTAAGGTTGATTAGCCATGATAAATTGCCCCTTAGTGTCAGGGGGACTAGGAGAGTAAATGTGTGGGGTTACGGGGATAGGACCTGGGTGGGATTGTTGTCGGTGCAGGCTCGATGGGCCAAATGGCCTCCTTCTGCACTGTAGATTCTATGATTTGGTTAACAGTTTATAGCAAGTACAAGGTTGAGTTTACTCCATAAAGATAACAAGTGTAAATCATGGGCTAAAATGATAATTTGAGTGGAATTTAACCTAAACAGGAGGGCATTTTGTGATTTTTAAGCCATATCATGCATTTAGAATTAGTTCAATTTAAATCTTAAATGTGATTTATTCTGCCCTGAATGATGTTTAAGAACACTTACCTCCAAAGGATGAGTAGGAGCATTTATTACTGAACTGATGAATCATCCATGTTCAGTGTTGAGGTCTTTTTTTTTCTAATTCAAGGTCAGATGACAAGGACAAGCTTTTTGAATAATGTGGATTTCTTGTCAATAGCTGTTCCATTTTCAAATTAATGTTATTGCCTGTATCCCCACAAAATCACCACCAATTGAATTGTCATGACTGCTTTCTGTTCAATACAAAGAACAGAGGTAGGACTGTCAGAGAAGACATCCGACTGAGATTGTACAGAGGTGTGCGAGCATTGTAAAGACATTTTTCACAGAAGAGTTCTCCATCGTAGAAGGTTGCAGCACAAAATTAAAGTAAAATTTATTTATTAGTCACAAGTAGGCTTACATTAACACTGCAATGAAGTTACTGTGAAAGTCCCCGAGTCGCCACACTCCGGCGCCTGTTCGGCTACACTGAGGGAGAATTTAGCATGGCCAATGCACTTAATCAGTCTTTCGGACTGTGGGAGGAAACCAGAGCACCTGGAGGAAACCCACGCAGATACTGGGAGAACGTTCAGACTCCGCACAGACAGTGATCCAAGTCGGGAATCTAACCAGGTAACTCTGGCGCTGTGAGGCAGCAGTGATAACTACTGTGCCACCCCAAAGGACATGGCAGAGTGTTCAGTGCGTGTTAAGAGAGAGGACAGGAACTTTAAGCTCTCTGATAAGAAAGATTACAAGACTACTGGGGACAGTAATCGACTGAATAATCAGTTATAGAACTCAGTAAGATGATCAGCTTAGTAGAGGTGTTACTGGAAGACTGAGTTTAGAGAACTCATTTGTTCACTGCACTTAAAGAAGAATTGAGTTTGGAGTGCAGATTTTGGGTGTCTCAGGCAGAGATAGGACTTGGGTGAAAAGCATTGAGTGAATGCTCAGGAATTCACCAGAAGAAAACAATTTGCCACCGTACCAGTCCAAGGAGAGAAGCCTTTGTGCCAAGCTAGTGGTAACTCTTCACTGGTTTAAGTGTTTGTAAAGATATTTGCTGGGCTAAAAGAAGAGTGTGAATTTGAAACATCTTCTTGTGTTTAAAGTTTAAGTTTTAAAGTTTATTTATTTGTGTCACAAGTAGGCTTACATGATCACTGCAATGAAGTTACTGTGAAATTCCCTTAGTCTGCACACTCTGGCACCTGTTCGGGTACACTGAGGGAGAATTTAGCATGGTGAATGCACCTAATTAGCATGTCTTTCGGACTGCGGGATGAAACTGAAGCACCTGGAGGAAACCCACAGAGATACAGGGAGAACGAGCAGACTCCACACAGACAGTGATCCAAGCCGGGAGTTGAACCTGGGTCCCTGGCGCTAACCACTGTGCCACTGTGTATTGAGATCTTTCCAACATTTTTGTCTGATGGACTATTGTTGATTTTTCTTGTTAAATAAATATTTTATGCTTTGTGTTAAAAATTGATCAGCAGATTCCTGTGAATTTGTTCAGTAATTTACTCCATGGTTTTTTTTTAAATAATAGGATCCATCAAGCCAGGTTTGACTCTGGGATCTGATTTGTCCAGTATTAACAGTAGCTAGGATCCTGGAACTCTCCCCTGTGGCACTCTTAAGATGTGAATAACTCCTTTTGGTCATCAAATTGCAAGGCAGAATCAGCCTCAACCATTCCTTTTCCACACAGTCAGCTGCCATCCCACCTTATCCCTGCCTTTGTTGTCGTATATAAGGTTTTCAATGTTGAAGTCACCATGGAACATCGCAATGGCACACAAACCCTACTGGCTAGCAGAGCATTATTCAGTGTCAAGTTATTCAGGGTCCATGACTCATCTATTCCCCAAATCCCCCATTGTGCTATTTTCAAAGCGTCCCTTTCTTTCTTTCATCACCAGAAGTTTATTAGCCACACTCCATGGTGCTATCTCTGGCTAATCATAGTTCTTAACTACTATGTGTTGCAGATTCTAATTTTTTGACAGAAGTGGTCAGCTTTTTCTGTTTTCTTAATCCTATCTGCAGTCTGTGCTTCTTCTCTGCAATATATAAATTTCAATATCTTCCTACTATCTACTCCAGATATGTGTAATTCCTCCTCTGTATGTCAACACATGAGTCAAGTTCACGGATTATTATGGAGTTAACCTTGATACCTTGATAACTGCATAGCTGAGGTCTCGGGTAGGAAGCGGAGGTCCGAGTGGTTTCTGAGTCCTGAATCTCTCACTGGGAGGAAACACTAACCAGTCCTGATTTTCACATTGTGCTCCCTTAATTGGCCTGAAGGTTAGTCTTGCATCCAAAGCAAGGTCATTTTCACTGCTATAATGATCTCACTCTTTATTAACATAGCTACCCCATCCCTTACCTGTTCTTCCTATCCTTCTGAAATGTCAAATGTTCTGATCCGAGCCATGGTCACTTTGCAACCATATCTCTGTAAGGGCTGTCAATATAAAATATATATTCTATCATTTCTATTAATGTTATTAATTCATCTATCTTGTTATGAATGCAGCATGCATTCAGATAATGAACCTTTGGTTCTTTTCCCTTTCTTCCCTACTGGAGCTTATTTGCTGATGCACTTTGTATACTCTTTCCCTTTTTGCCATGTTCTGGTTATCATTACACTCATTGTTAACCTGCATTATTGTCTTGTCCTATCTCTTTAGCTTTCCAAATCTCCCTTTAGGTGAATCCCTCCCCCCACCCCCACTATTGTTTAGTTAAAAGCCCTAATTATATGATTCACCAATGTAGTTTCCACGAAGGTCGCCACAATGGCACCTCACGCTCTTTGCTCTGTATTTGTGCCACTGCATCATGGTTCAAAACCCATTTATCTCACACCAATTTTGAAGATAGACATTCAATGGAGAGGCAGTGGATTAGTAATCCAGGGACAAGGACCAGGGTTCGAAATGCCATGGCAGATGGTGGAATTTGAGTTCAATAAAAATCTGGAATTAAAAGTCGAATGATGACCATGAAGCCACTGTTAGTTGTTGTAAAAACCCATCTGGTTCACTCATGTCCTTTCAGGAACAAAGTTTGTCATTCTTATCTGATCTGTCCTACAAACCTCATCTCCAAACTCCGTGGCCTACGGTTCGGCTCCTCCCTCCGTGATTGGATCCTAGATTTCCTAACCCTCAGACAGCTATCAGCAAGGATAGGCAACAACATCTCCTCCACGATCATCCTCAACACCGGTGCCCCACAAAGCTCTGTCCTCAGACCCTTACTGTACTCCTTATACACCTATGACTGTGTGGCCAAATTCCCCTCCAACTCAATTTTCAAGTTTGCACCACCACAGTGGGTCAGATCTCAAACAATGATGAGATGGAGTACAGGAAAGAGATAGAGAATCTGGTGAACTGATGCATTGACCATAATCTCTCCCTCAATGTCAACAAAATGAAGGAGATAGTCATCGACTTCAGGGAGCATAGTGGAGGTGTTGGCCCAGTGGTATTATCGCTGGACTGTTATTCCAAAAACTCAGCTAATGTTCTGGGGATCCGGGTTCACATCCTGCCATGGCAGATGGTGGAATTTGAATTCAATGAAAAAAAAATATCTGGAATTAGGAACCTTCTGATGATAGTGAAACCATTGTTGATTGTCAGAAAAATCCATCTGGTTCATTAAAATTTATTTATTAGTCACAAGTAAGGCTTACATTAACACTGCAATGAAGTTACTGTGAAATTCTCCTTTAGGGTAGGAAATCTGCCATCTTTACGTGGTCTGGCCTACATGTGAATCCAGAGCCACAGCAAAGTGGTTGACTCTCAACTGCCCTTGGGCAAACTAGGGATGGGCAATAGATGTTGGACAGCCTCCGACACCCATGTCCCACAGATGAATTTTAAAAAATCAATGGGGATGAAGTGGAAATGGTCGAGAGCTTCAAGTTTTTAAGTGTCCAGATCACCAACAACTTGCCCTGGTCTGCCCATGCCAACACTATAGTCAAGAAAGCCCACCAATGCCTCTACTTTCTCAGGAAGCTAAGGAAATTTGGCTGCTACGACTCTCACCAACTTTTACAGATGCACCATAGAAAGCATTCTTTCTGGTTGGTATGAAAGCATGGTCTGGCTCCTGCTCTGCCCAAGACTGCAAGGAAAACTACAAAGAGTCATGAATGAAGCCCAGTCCATCACGCAAATCAGCCTCCCATCCATTGACTCCCATCCATCTACACTTCCCACTGCCTCAGAAAAGCAGCCAGTATAATCAAGGACCCATGCACCCCGGACATACTTTCTTCCACGTTGTTCTATCGGGAAAAAGATATAAAAGTCTGAAGTCACGTATCAACCGACTCAAGAACAGCCTCTTCCCTATTGCCATCAGTCTTTTGAATGAACCTACCTCACACTAAGTTGAACTTTCTCTACACCGTAGCTATGACTGTAACACTACATTCTGCACCCTCTCCTTTCCTTCCCTATGCTTTGTCTGTATAGTTCGCAAGAAACAATACCTTTCACTGTATGCTAATACATGTGACACTAATAAATCAAATCAAATCAAATGTGACTTCAGACCCACTGCAATGCTTTTGACTCTTAAGATGCCATCTGAAATGGCTTAGGCAGTTCAAGGGATGGGTAATAAATGCTGGTCCAGAAAGCGACGCCCACATCCCATGAATGAATTACAAAAAAACTCTCCAATAATATTTATGCTATGTCAATTTGTTTGTGACTCACGTCATAGAATCCTATAGTGCCGAAGGAGGCCATTCGGCCCATCAGGTCTACACTAACCACAATCCCACTCAGGCCCCATCCCCATGCATTTACCCCAGCTAGTCCACCTGACATTAAGGGGCAAGTTAGCATGGCCAATCCAACTAAGCTGCATATCTTTGGAGCGTGGGAGGAAACCGGAGCACCCGGAGGAAATCCACTCCGCACAGACAATGACCCAAGCCAGGAATCGAACCTGGGTTCCTGGGTGCTAACCACTGTGCCACTGTCGCAATCCAGAGCTGCGGTTTTGCTTTTAAATTTAGCCCCTAGCTGTCCATAATCCCTCAGCAGATCCTCTTTCTTAGTTCTATGTCATCGGTCTCCACTCTAATCCCTGAGAAGATGTCCTCAACTCCGGCATCGAACAGATGAAACAGTCATTGGGATTCATTAAGGTGTACTGTGGTGTATGTGGAATTATTAATTTGATTGAAGTAGCTGTGCTCAGTTATTGGTTGAGTAGAGTCCCACTGACAAGGTCTAATTGGAACAGGCTAACAAAAACAATTTCCCACTGATTGATTAGTAACCCACTCCTTAAGATTCAGTAAATCAAATGTCTCTTCTCTGAATGTGTCCAATACTCCATTATAACTGAATAATATGGAGGGGAGTTCACAGTCTGTGAAAAGCAAAACATGATGGCCTGCAGTTTCCACTCAGTTCAGCCAGTTTTATTTCCTTATTTTTCCTATAATCACCCAAATTAGTGCAAAGTTCTCGTAAATTCAAACAAATTTCATCCAGCACAAGGGACAGCACGGTAGCACAGTGGTTAACACTGCTGCTTCACAGCTCCAGGGACTTGGGTTCGATTCCTGGCTTGGGTCACTGTCTGTGTGGAGTTTGCACATTCTCCTCGTGTCTGCGTGGGTTTCCTCCGGGTTCCTCCCACAGTCCAAAGATGTGTGGGTTAGGTTAATTGGCCATGCTAAAAATTGCCCCTTAGCGTCCCGAGATGTGTAGGTTAGAAGATTAGTGGGTAAATATGTGGGGGTAGTGCCTGGGTGGGTCGGTGCAGACTCGATGGGCCAAATGGCCTTTTTCAGCACTGTAGGGATTCTATGATTCTAAATCAGGTTTCTGCAATGTTTCAAAAACATTACAATAGAAGCAGGCACAGCCCACAAAACTACACAGGTCCCACATCAAATTAATCATCACTGAATGTTTCAACAGCTTGCAACAATTTAAGGGCATTAGATGCTTACTTGAATAGAAACAACACGCATGGGGAAAAGGCAGAGGAATGGCACTAAGTCATGATGTTCTATTGGAAAGCCAGTGCAGTATGGTGGCACAGTGGTTAGCACTGCTGCCTCACAGCACCAGGGACCTGGGTTTGATTCCTGGGTGCTCCGGTTTCCTCTCACAGTTCGAAAGACGTGCTGGTTAGCTGCATTGGCCATGCTAAATTCTCCCTCAGTGTACCCGAACAGGCGCCGGAGTGTGGCGACGAGGGGATTTTCACAGTAACTTCATTGCAGTGTTAATGTGATGTAAGCCTACTTGTGACACGAATAAATAAACTAAAATAAATCTGCAGACATGATGGGCCAAATGGCCTCCGTCTTAACAATTCTGTGATTAAGGTCCATGCTCACTGATAAGCACCCTCTTGAATTTTTTTAAAAGTTTATTAAGAAACCGATTCCTGTACACTAATAGAGCTGGAAAAGAGTTCTGTATTGATTTGTAAAGTGATTTTTACTTATTGGAAATCAAGTTACACAAAATTGGTGGAGTCAACGCTCTGACTCAAAAGGCTTACTTTTTTGTGATAAATCTATTTTCAATTTAACTGCACCAAGTTACTACTCTTAAATACTTTAAGAAACATTTTTAAGGAACTTTGAGAATTTTTAAAAATGCAGTAAGTTGTGATGACCAGGATTGCACTGCCTGGCAGGATGGTGAATGCAGATTCAATAGTAACTTTTGAAAGGAAATTGGATATGTATGGGAAGAGAGGAAAAAAGAGTGTAGGTCTATGGGGAAAGAGAAGGGAAGTGGGGCTAAATGAATAACTCTTTCAAAAAACCAACATGGACATGATAGGTCGAATGGCCTTCTTCTGCTGTATATGATCCCATAACAATGTGAAAGTGCATGGTACCAAAGCACAGGTAGGAGTCTGTGGAAAAACAGCCGAGCTACCCAACATTTCATAAAATCATAGAATCCTACAATGCAGAAGGAGGCCATTTGGCTCATCATGTCTGCACCAACCACAATCCCACCCAGGCCCTATCCCCATAACCCCATGCATTTAACCTAGCTAGTCTCCCTGACACTAAGGGGCAAGTTAGCATGGCAAATCCACCTAACCCACACATCTTTGGACTGTGGGAGGAAACCGGAGCACCCGGAGGAAACCCCACGTAGACACGGGGAGAATGGGCAAACTCCACACAGACAGTGACCCAAGCTGGGAATCGAACCCGGGTCCCTGGCGCTGTGAGGCAGCAGTGCTAACCACTGCCACAGTGCCGCCCATTTGTTTCCTTGTTTGATGCCGAATGCTGAAATAGTGCTGGAAAGAAAGATATGCATCTATATAGCTCCCTTCCTGTCCCCAGGACACCTCAAAGTGCTTTACTGCCACAGAGGTACATTTGAAGTGTAGCCAATGCGGTAACATAAGCAACATGGCAGCCAATTTGCATGCAGCAGGCTCCCACAAACAACAATGGGATGATGACCAGATAATCAGTTCTTCTGATGTTAGTTGAGGGATTAGTATTGGCCAGGACACCTTCTCTTCTTTGACATGGTGCCATGGGATCTTCTATCTTGCACTGAGAATACAGATCAGGCCTTCGTTTTGCATCTCATCCAAAAGATGGCTTCCCTGAAAGTGCAGCACTCCCTCAGTACCGCACTAGCTTGTTAACCTTGGTTTCAATATTCAAGGCCAGGAGCAGAACTTGAACCCACAACATTTTGACACGGAGGCCAAAGTGCTACCAACTGAGTGTTCCATGGCATTTCGCATGAGATGGGCTTCCTTTGTACATTCCACAACATCATGCCACAGTGATGGGCTGCAGCATCACGCCCATCACATCAGGCCCAGGATTAGGATATGGACAACAATGCCCATTTGAAGAATTGCACGCCACAGGTGCCCTTACTGCAGATGGCACAACTTTGCTTCTGCCTCTATTGGAGTTTAGAAGGGTGAAAGGGAATCTCGTAGAAACTTATAAAATTCTAACAGGGTTAGACAGGGTAGATTCAGCAAGAATGTTCCTGATGGTGGGGGAATCCAGAACTAGGGGTCATAGTTTGAGGATAAGGGATACATCTTTTAGGAGTGTGGTAAGGAGAAGTTTCTTCACCCAGAGAGTGGCGAATGTATGGAATTCACCACCACAGAAAGTAGTTGAGGCCAAAATGCTGTGTGATTTCAAGAAGAAATTAGATATAGCTCTTTGGGCTAAAGTGATCAAGGGATATCGGGGGAAGAAGGGGATCAGGATATTAAATTTGTTGATCAGCCATTATCGAAATGAACGACGGAGCAGACTCAAAGGGCCGAATGCCCTATTTCTGCTTCTATTTTCTATGTTTCTATATTTTTTTTCTATGTTGAATCTGACAACCTGTCCTGGTCCCCCCCATGCAGGCACTATAGTTAAGAAGGCCCACCAAGACTTCTCAGAGGACTAAGGAAATTTGGCATGTCAGCTACGTCTCTCACCGACTTTTACAGATGCACCATAGAAAACATTCTTTCTCGTTGCATCACAGCTTGGTATGGTTCTTACTCTGCCCAAGTCTGCAAGAAACTACAAAAGGTCATGAATATAGCCCAATCCATCATGCAAACCAGCCTCCCATCCATTGACTCTGTCTACACTTTCCACTGCTTTGGAAAAGCAGTCAGCGCAATTGGACATACTCTCTTCCATCTTCTTCCGTTGTGGAAAAGATACAAAAGTCTGAGGTCACGTACCAACTGACTCAAGAACAGCTTCTTCCCTGCTGCCATCAGACTTTTGAATGGACCTACCTCGCACTAAGTTGATCTTTCTCTACACCCTAGCTATGACTGTAACATTACATTCTGCACTCTCTCATTTCCTTCTCTATGAACAGTATGCTTTGTCTGTATAGCATGCAAGAAACAATACTTTTCACTGTATACTAATACATGTGACAATAATAAATCAAATCAAAAGACACTGGGAAGACCTGGGAAAGATCTTATTCCCAAGTAGATGTGCAAACATCTGCAGAAATAGCGCTATTTTGGTGACTATGATGAAACAGCTGGTTCTGTAATACCTGCTCATGTTTTCTTCCATACAACACCAAGTAGAAAATGACATGTTGTGTTCCCATATTGAGCCCACATTTACATCCCACATTGATGCCAGAATGGAAAAGAGGCTCCTGCCGGAATAACTTCCATTATGGATACATCTGCCACAACACGGTGCTGTCCCTTCTCCCTGCAACTGGGTGGGGACGGGTGGCACCCGGAAGTCCTTGGGCAACTTGACCTAATTCACATCCCTCTACATGGTTCCTTTCTTTCTACAAATATGCCAGGCATGAACATCATCCTTGGCAAATCCACTGGTGGGGTCAAACGTTAATGATGACAATTGGCACAAAGGTTCGTGAAAGCCATGAGACGTCCATAAGCGCATTAGGGACAGCCAAAACACTGAGGAATGGGCTGGTGCTCTTCCTCCGCATTTGTAATAAGCTCATCCATGACTTACTGACATCACTTTCACTCCTGAGTCAGGAGGTTTCAGTTCTGCTCCAGAGATTTGTGTGCAAAAGCTCGGCCGATGCTCCAATGCAGCGCTGAAAGAGAGCGGTACTGTTGAATGCGGCATCTTTTGCATATGGCATTAAACGGAAGTCCCGTCCATCCTCTTAAGTTGCTGCAAAAGACCCCATTGTGCTAGATCCCATGATATTATTCAAAAAAGAGGGGAGCCTTCCTGCATACCATAACCAATAATTATCCTTTCGCCAATGTTACTGAAAACAGATTACTTTGTCATTGTCAGATTGCTGTTTGTGTGATCTTGCTGCACGCAAATTGGTGAACACATTTCTTGCATTATATCAATAGCTTAATTTCAAAATGTACCGTATTGGCTGTAAAATGATTCAGGGTGTCCTGTGGTTGTGAAAGATGCTATATGAACACATAACTTTCTTTTTAATGCAGTCACCGCTCGAACCCAAAATGACTATTTACCCACACCTCCCTGTCCAGAGTTACCAGACATTGTCCATGTAATGCAATACGTACAGTGGGAGAGTTTTCTCTCAAAGGCTACCAAGCTAATTATCTGCCCAATTCATTAACTGTTGGCTTGTCTAAACATGCTAAATAAAATCACTATTTTCTCATACAGTTGCTAATTACATTGTGCAATTTTCTAATGAAGTGGCTCATGGACAAGTTTGCATGATGGAAAAATTAGCCTTCTCACATTTTATCATAATGTTTTGAGATCCACCCCATTTGTTTATTTGAATTTTTAAACTTGTCTGATAGACTTGAGCCATTTTGCCTGCCTGCCTCTCCAGCAGAAGAACCAGAATAAATAATGAAAGGTCTTCTCAGCAAATAATTTGCTCGTCATTTTACAGAAATGGACACATCAAAGAAAACACAATACAATGTGTGGCACAATGATCTTATTAAATTGCCAATTTTCGCTTCCCGTTCCATGCTTTTTCTCTTCTGCATTTCATTTTAAAAAGCCAGGCTAGCCAAAGTTCATTCTGCCACAAGAGTTCTTGCTCACATCCCCCACAATGCTACCAATCCACCAGTCACGAAGTGTGATAGCTTTGCTGCATTGTTTACAGCATCCTCCACCTGTCCACAGCGGCACTTGTTAGAAACAGAAAGCGGTCATTACTGAGAATAAGATGCTGCGCTGCTCTCTGGAATTTTCAGACTAATCTAATGCTTTTATTCTCTGACATGCGCTTGAATTTTATGTGGTTTGACTGGGTGGGCACCTGACCCCCCCGCCACAGCGGGAGATCACATAAGAAGACATCAGGCGTCCAACCCAACAACATCACGCACTTGCACTTGTCCTTATTCAGCACCTTCCAAACCCACGACCACTTCCATCTCGAAGGACAAGGGCACCAGATACATGGGAAAACCACCACCTGCAAGTTCCCCTCCAAGCCACTCACCTTCCTGACTTGGAAATATATCATTGATCCTTCACAGTCGCTGGGTCAAAATCCTGGAATTCCCTCCCTCACGGCTTTGTGGGTCAACCCACAGCACGTGGACTGCAGCGATTCAAGAAGGCAGCTCACCATCACCTTCTGTGACACCCATGTCCCACAAATGAATTTTTAAAAATGTATTCCACTTGGAGGGCACGCTCAGGAGTCAGACACAAGTCTGTCCACAATTAAGCGGACAATTAGACCTATTAAGGAATCAAATAAAATCAATTTTATGTGGCCCGTCCATTTTTTCGGTTGGCAGACAGGTCAATTTGCCAGGCGGCCTTTAAGTTTTCGCTTCAACTCGATCCAGGACAGGATGGAAATTCTGGGATGAAATTTCATTTAAAGAAATTTAAATACTGCCGTCTGGTAAAAGCAAATTACCGCTGGAATCTGAAATGAAAACAGAAAATACTGGAAAATCTCAGCAGGTCTGACAAAATCTGTGGCGAGAGAATAGAGCCAACGTTTCGAGTCCAGATGACTCTCCGTCAGAGCTGCCTGGTTTGACTGTGCTGCATGGGCTACATTTTTTTGTCATCACTTTGTATTTTTGGAGATCTGCCCTCCCTGAGGCAACTCCGCAGTGGCCATTAACCTTGAGGGAGCCCATTAGAAGTGCCCGCCCACATCCTCCCTTTTCTTGGTGCCCGCTCTCACCAACAGCGTTGAACCTTTCTCAGCGCACATTTCATTCTGATTGCCTGTTAACTGGCCAGTACGTTCCAGCCCTGCACATGGCCAGAAGCACGTCTCTTGCTTGCTTTCAGACCGACAGGTGAAAGATGCACACAGTGAATCATAGAATCATCCTACTGTGCAGAAAGAGACCATTTGGCCCATCAAGTCTGGACCGACCACAATCCCACCCAAGCCATATCCCAGTAACCCCAAATATTTACCCCACTAACTCTCTAATCTATGCATCCCGAGACACTAAGTGGCAATGTAGCGTGGCCAATGTGTGGAGTTCTGTGTGGAGTTTGCACATTCTCCTCGTGTCTGCGTGGGTTTCCTCCGGGTGCTCCGGTTTCCTCCCACAGTCCAAAGGTGTGCGGGTTAGGTTGATTGGCCATGCTAAAATTGCCCTTAGTGTCCTAAGATGAGTAGGTTAGAGGGATTAGTGGGTGGATATGGGGGTAGGGGTAGGGCCTGGGTGGGATTGTGGTCGGTGCAGACTCGATGGGCCGAATGGCCTCTTTCTGTGCTGTAGGGTTTCTATGATTTCTATGATTCTATGATTTCTATGAATGCACCTAACCCGCACATCTTTGGGGTGTGGGAGGAAACGGGAGCACCTGGAGGAAACCCACGTAGACACGGGGAGAACTTGCAAACTCCACACAGACAGTTACCCAAGCCAGGAATCGAACCCGGGTCCCTGGCTTTAAGGAGACATCCTCCAGCAATGTTACCCTACCGATATCATTATAATTCCATGCTTTCTGTTTCACACTCAGGCCCTCTCCTCCGCCTTATCCCCGTAAACCCACGCATTTACCCCGCTAATCTCCCTAACCTACACATCTTTGGACACTAATAGTCCCTGGAGCTATGAGGTAGCAGTGCTAACCACTGTGCTACCATGCCACCCTAAACAAATGAGGATTGTGGTTTCGGAGAAAACCAAATGAATAACAGAGATGGTAAAAATGTGAATTAGAGTCAAATCATGTCCAGAAAGGAGAAATTAAGAGAAGTATAGAGGAAAAAATGGAGGCAGGAAGGAAAATGAAGGTTAGAATTTTGTAAAATCTCGAAGAACAATTTATACACATAGGAATGAGGCTCAAACATTTAAATTGTTCTCTTTCTGGGCTGGAGAGATTGATTGATAATTATTAATGTCCTTTCGGGAAGGGAAGCTGCCACCCATACCTGGTCTGGCTTACATGAGATCCACATGAGATCTTACATGAGATCCTGATCCACACCACTGTGGTTGACTCTCAAAATGCCCTCTGAAGTGAAGGACAGTTAGGGATGGGCAATAAATGCTGGTCCAGCCAGTGACACCCACATTTCATAAAAGGAATATAGAGAAAAAATATCATGGCTGGAATTTTCCAGCTGTCCACGCCCCACCGCCTGTGAGAGGAAACGGGAGCACCTGGAGGAAGCCCACGCAGACACGGGGAGAACGTGCAAATTCCACACAGACAGCGACCCAAGCCAGAAATCGAACCCAGGTCCCTGGTGCTGTGAGGCAGCAGTGCTAACCGCTGTGTCACCGTTTCGCCTCACTAATCCCTCTAATCTACACATCCCAGGACATTAAGGGGCAATTTAGCATGGCCAATGCATGCAATGATGTGGAGATGCCGGCGTTGGATTGGGGTAAGCACAGTAAGAAGTCTCACAACACCAGGTTAAGGTCCAACAGGTATATTTGGTAGCACAAGCCACAAGCTTTTGGAGCGCTGCCCCTTCATCAGGTGAGTGGGAGTTCTGTTCACAAACAGGGCATATGAAGACACAAACTCAATTTACAAAATAATGGTTGGAATGCGAGTTTTTACAGTTAATCAAGTCTTAAAGGAACAGACAATGTGAGTGGAGAGAGGGTTAAGCACAGTTTAAAGAGATGTGTATTGTCTCCAGCCAGAACAGTTAGTGAGATTTTGCAGGCATCAATGCATGCAACCCGCACATCTTTGGACTATGGGAGAAAACCGGAGCACCCGGAGAAAACCCACGCAAAGGGAGAATGAGCAAACTCCCCACAGACAGTGACCCAAGCCAGGAATCGAACCCAGGTCCCTGGCTTTAAGGAGAAGGAGAATTTTGCGCCCAGCCAAATTTCACTGCAGCGGGACCGGACAATCCCACCGGCATGAACGACTGGACAATTCCAGCCTACATTGTGAAAATGGTGTTTACATTGTTCATTTTCAGCCCGACCTCTCTGCAGTGGGTTTGATGACGGGCAATTGACGTACAAATCCATCAAGTTCTGAAAAATAATTTCTCCAAACAAAAAAGGCGGCATGCCATTTGCGCAAAGGAAAGAGTGGAACAGTGTAAATCGAGCGGTTAGTTCTGCCAATTTGTAACTCTCAATATATCCATTAATGCCCTGGGTTTGCTGGCTGATGTACAGATTCATCATAATGTGTGCAATGTTTACATGCTATTATTCTGACAGAGATTTGTGTCCAAAAGTCATTTTAATGACAGCAGTTGTCTCCTGAGTACCACCTCACTCACCTTTGAAGATTGAAGGTGCAAAGAGGTCCTCGATATCCTGGGCATGAGTAATATTTTGCACCATTTTACACAATGCTGCTTGTAGTATTAAGTGATTTTTCAAGCACACGTTGTATTAACTGAAATATATATTATTAAATGGCTTGGCCTAAGGGAACAGAATGCTTTAGATAACCTCGGCTTGTCAGAGTTTATAATCCATCCAAAGTTGCACCACAATGAATGTTAAGCCCTCCACTCGGTTATATAAATCACAAAAAATATCATAACCTGGAGACATAGGAAAGGCTTTATTCATCTAACAGATTGTGAAATATAAAGCTCTTCCTAAGCACACAAAATGTCAACTTTGGCACAGTGGTTAGCCCTGATGCCTCACAGCGCCAGGGACCAAGATTTGTTTCCGGCCTTGGTTGAGTGTCTGTGTGGAGCTTGCACGTTCTACCCCGTGTCTGTGTGGGTTTCCTCTGGTTGCTCCGGTTTCCCCCCCACACTGGACCAAAGATGTGCGGGTCAGGTAGATTGGCCATGAGAAATTTCCCTTTAGTGCCCCAAGATGTATAGGGGGATTAGCCATGGTAAGTTTCCCCTTAGTGCTCCAAGACGTGTCAGCTAGGGGGATTTGCCATGGTAAGTTCCCCCTTAGTGCCCCAAGATGTGTAAGTTAGGGGGATTAGCGGGGTAAATATGTGGTTACAGGGATAGGGCCTAGATAAGAGGTTCTGTTGGAGAGTCAGTGCAGACTTGATGGGCCAAATGGCCTCCTTCTGAACTGCAGGGATTCTATGATTAAGGAGAGATACAATTGGTCAAGTCCCAGATGTCCTGTCATGTTTACACATCTAGCAATCTGCAGGTGAAAAAAATGTTTTGAGCTGAAAGATGTAGGAAAATATCTAACTAAAAGTTTTTTCTGTCAGGTGGTACGCTCCAGCAAGATTTACCCCTTCATGTTTTATTCATTGAAGAAAGGCACCACGGGGCGGGATTTTTTAACCTCGCTCGTCCCAAAAACGTAAAATCCCATCTGAGGTCAACGGGCCTTCCCGTTGTCTGCCCCTCGCCCGCTCCGATTCCCATGGCGGACGGGGCAGAAAAATTCGGGCCCATCAGTATATTCTGAAAAGGTTTCTGCAGTGGTGTTGGTTTTCCATCTGCTCTCCTTATGTCCTAAGATCTTTAATATGAGAAAAAAAATCCCTTCCTCTGCCTCAGTCTCTCTCGTTATCTTTCTCCTCCGCTTCAAGCACAATTTTGAGATCATCAGCTGAAGATTTAGCCACAGATGGAGCTTCAGGTGACTCACACGTGACGTGGGAAATGCATGCTGATTGCAAGAAGGTTCCAGTTCACTTGATTCTTTAGTCGAGACACATCAAACATTTTAGGCGGGATTTTAAGGCCTCGCTCAAGCGAGATGGGAAAATCCCACCCGAGGATAACAGACATTTCCTTTGTCCGCCCCTCGCCCGCTCCAATTCCGTGGCAGGCTGGGCGGTAGAATTCCAGTCATTATGTTAAAAAATATATATTTTAAGGATACAGAAAATGAAAATCAAACATATTGAGATCTCACCCCACACTCCTCCCCCGCCAACCCCGATCTGAATGATTGAGAGCCATTCTTCATTGAGCCCACAGCACTGGATTCCCCCTCACCCCCCTCCACCGGGCACACTGGCCAAAACTGTTCTCCAAATGGGAACCTGGGCACAGCAAAGTCTATTCATCCAGTGCCCTCCACCACCAGAACCACCAACTTACGGGGCTGCACCTGGCCCAGCTGATGACCACCATGACAACCACTGGGCCCAGTATCCAGGCCATTGACACTCACATCCCATCAAGCAATGAAATCACACATATCTATTCTTTCTTTAGTTGGCATTACTATAATCGGGCAGGCATGAAATTGGGCTGGGTCGTGGCAGTTGTTTGGGGACCATGGATTACATCAGATAGCCTCACATTTCCCACAGATAGTTGAGTTACAGCAAAAATATAAGTTCAGCATTTATGTAGTAGTGTTTAGAAGGAGCACCTTTCTCAACGAAGGTGGTGTCAATATTTAAGATCTCATAGATGTAGTGGGGAAGCCATGTTATCTCCTCAGCCTTTGAGGGGCATTCCCACTCCTTCCCCCCCAACCCCGATCTGAATGATTGAGAGCCATTCTTCATTGAGCCCACAGCACTGGATTCCCCCTCACCCCCCTCCACCGGGCACACTGGCCAAAACTGGGAATGCCCCTCAAAGGCTGAGGAGATAACATGACTCCGCCACTACATCTATGAGATCTTAAATATTGACGCCACCTTCGTTGAGAAAGATGGTCCTTCTAAACACTGCTACATAAATGCTGAACTTATATTTTTGCTGTAACTCAACTATCTGTGGGAAATGTGAGGCTATCTGCTTCACAACATCATATTACTTCCCCAAAATCGCGTCCTCGATTTCTGTGGGGCCCAGAAAATCCATTGGGAGACTGGCAGAACCTAAGAGGAAACAGCAGAAATTTGATGTCATCCATGGTCCCCAAACAACTGCCACTACCCAGCCCAATTTCATGCCTGCCTGATTATAGTAATGTCAACTAAAGAAAGAATAGATATGTGTGATTTCATTGATGAAAGGATGTGAGTGTCAATGGCCAGGCTACCAATTATTGCTTATTGCGGATTGTCCTTGGAAATGTGTTGGTGGGCCACCTTTTGAATGGAGAGTCCCTGGGGTTCAGGTACACTCACAGTGCTTTTAGAGAGTGTGCTCCAGGATCTTAATTCAACTGGAAAGTTGCATTTTCTGCATCGAGGTATGGACCAAGCAGAAGTGCCAAATTTGCATGCATTTTTCTTGTTCATAGAATCATACAGTGCAGAACGAGGCAATTCGGTACATCAGGTCTGCACTGACTGCAATCCCATCTAGGCCCTATCTCCATAACCCCACATATTTACCCTAGCTAGTCCCCCTGACACTAAGGACAATTTAGCACGGCCAATCCACCTAACCCCTGCAAGAAAAAAAAGCAGGATTAGGCTATTGCGTTGGATGACCAGCCATGATCGTAATGAATGGCGGAGCAGGCTCAAAGAGCTAAATGGCCTCCTTCTGTTTCTGTGTTTCTATCTTTGGACTGTGGAAGGAAACCGGAGCACCCGGAGGAAACCCACACGGACATGGGGAGAATGTGCAAGCTCCACACAGATAGTGACCCAAGCTGGGAATTGAACCCAGGTCTCTGGTGATGCAAGGCAGCAATGCTAACCACTGTGCCACCGTGCTGCCCCAATGTTGAATGATTTAAGGTTTCACGCCAACGGCAAATGACTTCTCACAAAGTAAGGCAATATGAGACGTGAAATAAATACGTTCCTCAAAAGGCCGTGAAGAAAAGGATTGTGCTGAATGAGTATCTAATGAGTTTTGATTAAATGCAGCAATGAACTGATTCATAGGACGTTTAAAACAAAATGCAGACAAGAAAAACACAGCAATCGATGGAATGTGCGAAGATTAAAATAGAAAAGATTCAGAGACCAACAAGTTAAATTTTTTAAAAACTTGAATTGAACTGAGTATAGATTAAAGGAAGTCAGGGTAACCTATAAATTATGATGAAAAATATTGGTAGTGGGAAAAACTATAGAGTATGACAAAGAAACAATGAGAATGGGACTGAGAAACTTATCAGCCATGATTGAATGGCAGAGCAGATTGGATGGGCCAAATGGCCTAATTCTGCTCCTGTATCTTATGGCCTTATTGCCAATCTAGATCTTATGGTCTTATGGTTTTTAGTAGGCATGGTTAGTAAGTTTGCAGATGACACCAAAATCGGTGGCATAGTGGACAGTGAAGAAGGTTATCTAGGATTGCAATGGGATCTTGATCAATTGGGCCAGTGGGCTGATGAATGGCAGATGGAGTTTAATTTAGATAAATATGAGGGTGATGCATTTTGGTAGATTGAACCAGGGCAGGACTTACTCAGTTAATGGTAGGGTGTTGGGGAGAGTTATAGAACAAAGAGATCTAGGGGTACATGTTCATAGCTCCTTGAAAGTGGAGTCACAGGTGGACAGAGTGGTGAAGAAGGCATTCGGCATGCTTGGTTTCATCAGTCAGAACATCGAATACAGGAATTGGGATGTCTTGTTGAAGTTGCACAAGACATTGGTAAGGCGACACTCGGAATACTGTGTACAGTTCTGGTCACCTTATTATAGAAAGGATATTATTAGCCTAGAAAGAGTGCAGAAAAGATTTACTAGGATGCTACTGGGATTTGATGGTTTGAGTTTTAGGGAGAGGCTGGATAGACTGGGACTTTTTTCTCTGGAGCGTAGGAGGCTTAGGGGTGATCTTATAGAGGTCTATAAAATAATGAGGGGCATAGATCAGCTCGATAGTCAATATATTTTCCCAAAGGTAGGGGCGTCTAAAACTAGAGGGCATAGGTTTAAGGTGAGAGGGGAGAGATACAAAAGGGACCAGAGGGACAATATTTTCACACAGAGGATGGTGAGTGTTTGGAACGAGCTGCCAGAGGTAGTAGTAGAGGCGGGTACAATTCTGTCTTTTAAAAAACGTTTAGACAGTTACAGAGTAAGATGGGTATCGAGGGATATGGGCCAAATAGGGGCAATTGGGACTAGCCTAGTGGTTAAAAAAGGGGCGGCTGGACAAGTTGGGCCGAAGGGTCTGTTCCAATGCTGTAAACCTCTATGACTCTTCTGGTCTAACAAACGTAATTCAAAATATGACAAACAGGAACAAAGAAGCAAGCAATCCTTAGTGACAGAAACAGCTGAAGCAAATATTTAGACTTTTATGTGTAGGTATTCTAGACAGTGGGGAAACTGGCCTGTCTGCATAATCTTGATTGGAGATGCATTGCCTCTCATAGGCTGTTGGGGTATATTCCTTATTCATCAGTGATCTTACTTGTCCTGCTTCCAGCTTATTTTTGTCTTTTAACAATTCTTTCATGAGGTGTGAGCAACGTGTGAGCCTTGCTGAATAGGCCAGCATGAGTTCCTCATCCCTAAATGCCCTTGAGAAGGTGGTGGTGAGTTGCCTTCTTGACTTACTCCAGTCCACAGTGCCGTTAGGAAGGAAATTCCTGAAATTTGACCCAGCGACTGTGAAGGAACAGCAACACAGTTCCATGTAAGGATGGTGTATGGCTTGGAGGGGGAGCTTGCAGGTAGTGGTTTCCCATGCGTCTGATGCTCTTGTCTTTCTCGGTGGCAGAGGTCATGGGTTTGGAAGGTTCCAGCAAAGGAAACCTGGTGAGTTGCCATGATATCGCTCGACTATTAATCCAGAAAAACTCAACTAATGTTCTGGGAACCTGGGTTCGAATCCCGCCACAACAGGTGGTGAAATTTGAATTTCATGAAAAATATCTGGAATTAAGATGAACATGAAACCAATGTTGGAATAACCCATCTGGTTCACGAATGTCCTTTAGGGAAGGAAATCTGTCGTCCTTTTCTTGACTGGCCTACATGTGACTCCAGGGCCACAGCAATGTGGTTGACTCTCAACTGCCTCCTGGATAAGGGTGACGAGGGATAGCCAACGATGCCCATGTCCCACAAATGAATTTTAAAAATGTATTTCGTATATGGATCACATCATGGGACACCAAGGGGAAATTTAACATGGCCAATCCACCTAACCTGTCATCTTTGGACTGTAGGAGGAAGCCGAGCACCCGGAGGAAACCCACACAGACACGGAGAGAATGTGCAGACTCCATTCAGACAGTTACCCTCTGGCAGAACCCAACTCAGCTTTGGTGAGCATGTTATTGCTGTGTAGACGCCCATTGATAACACCATTGACAACACCTTTGCTGCTGATGAGAGTAGACTGATGTGGCAGTAATTGGCTCGGTTGGATTTGCCATGTTTTTTGTAGACAGGACATACCTGGGCAAACTTCAACATTTGAGCAGATGCCAGCATTGGAGTTGTTGCTTAGGGGCTCAGCTAGTTCTGAAGAACAAGTGTTCAGTGCTATTTGTCGGAATGTTGTCAAGGGCCATAAGCTTTGCAGTATCTGGTTCTTGATATCACGTGGAGTGAATTGAATTAGCTGAAAACTGGCTTCTGTAATGCTGAGGACCTCAGGAGGAGACCGATATGCGTAATGCACTTGGCACTTCTGGATAAAGATGGCTGTAAATGCTTCAGCCTTTTCTTCCACACTGACATGCTGGGATCCCCAGTCATTGAGGATGTGGATATTTGTGGAGTCTCCTGGTACAGGTTGACCTTTCCTGAAAGGTCTAGCTTGAATTTGCTGTTTGTTTTCCCTGGTCATGGATCCTTCAGCCAATAGAAATTGTTTCCCTCCATCTTCCCCATCTGTTCCCCTTAATATTTCAAAATATTGATCATATAACTCATTAACCTTCAAAATTCTAGAAAATACAGCCTTTGTTTATGTAATTTGTCCTCATAATTTAATGGTAATTCTGAATTCCAAGTTTATTTTATCCTTCCTAAGGACTGGTGCCCAGAACTATTCACGATACTTCACAGGCAAAATTTAATGCCATGGTGAGTTTGGTGGTGGGAGCATTTAATTACCAGCTTCCTGCCTGCACTCCAATTAAGTCCAATTGATGCCCACTTAAAGGCTTCATCCAATTGTGATTTATTGGATGTTGGGGTTTCGGGTGTGGACTACCACTTTAAGAATGTGGCTCAGGTGACTCCTACGTAATTAGCTCCTCCCAGTGTGGGACCCTGTTGGGCACCCTTAGACCTGACTGTGAACCATGCAGACCATCGATAAAGAGCTCCCAGTGTTTAAGTTATCAAGCCTACCTCGTGATTCTTTATGCACCCTGAGTCCATAGGGGACATCCACCACCACTAGATTAAACCAGCAATGGAGGGTTCACCAGGCAGGGAGCACAATAAGTCAACCCATGCGGTGTTACTTGAGGGCTCCCAGTGGGAGTTCGTCATTTAAAGGCACTCCATGCCTGATCGAGGGAGATGGCATCAGGAAGGAGGGGGTTGGGGGCCACTGAGAGCCACCCCCTTTCCCTTTTGTAATGACTTCAATTAGGCCATTGATGTTGGCCTATTGGAATATGAACTCCCTAATTAAGGATCCAATTGATGGGCCAATCAGAGTGTCTTTGCCTTGTACTTAACTGGGAGTGTCAGTTCCTCTGACGTCCCCAGAGGTAGACTGCTAACTGCTCGCGCTCTGCATACTGCTGTTAGAGTTTGTAAATAAAGGGCTTTTGGTGAAGGGACTTCTGCCTCTGAAGAATTATTACACCTTTTTTATCGACGTCCTCCTTTTCCCCCACGTGACTCCTACCTCACAGTCCTCCCTCAGCCATCACTCTTCGGATCCAGTGACAGTCCTAGGCCTCAGGTGGGTTTTTTACCAGCAGCAGCCATTTCCTCCCTGGTGACACTGCCGAGTGTCCAGCAGCACTGTGGGAGCAGGACTTCCGTCCCCATGAGCCCACCATTCTCCAGTTTAGTGCCTGACTGGCACTTAGTTCAGCACGTCTTGTCTAATGGAGGTGACGCAAGGCTCTAACCAGCTCACCGACCCCTGTCACCTCCATTAAATACCATCTGTCTGTTGTTTAATTAGAGTGATTAGCACTGCTGCCTCACAGCGCCAGGGACCCAGGTTCGATTCCCGCCTTGGGTGACTGTTGAGTTTGCATATTCTCCCCGTGTCTGTGTGGGTTTCCTCTGGGTGCTGCGGTTTCCTTCCATAGTCCAAAGATGTGCAGGTTAGAAAGAAAAGCAGAAAATGCTGTAAAACCTCAGCAGGTCTGACAATTCGGTCATCCAGACTCGAAACATTGGCTCTGTTTTCTCTCCACAGATGCTGTCAGACATGCTGAGATTTTCCAACGTTTTCTGATTTTGTTTCAGATTCCAGCATCTGCAGTATTTTGCCTTTATCGATGTGCAGGTTAGGTTGGTTGGCCATGTTAAATTGTCTTTTTATTGTCCCAAGATGTATAGGTTAGGGGGGAATTAACGGGGAAAATATGGGGATAGGGCCTGGGTGGGATGCTCTATCGGAGAACTGGTGCAGACTTGATGGGCCAAACAGCCTCCTTCTGCACTGTCGGGATTCTATGATGATCAGTAAGAAGTCTCACAATACCAGGTTAAAGTCCAACAGGTTTATTTGGAATCGGGAGCTTTTGGAGCGCTGCTCCTTCATCAGGTGAGTGGAGGGGTAGGTTTCACAAACACGGCATATATAGACAAAGAATCAATTGCAAGATAATGGTTAGAATACGAGTCTTTTCAGGTAATCAAGTCTTTATGGATACAGACATTGCGAGTGGAGAGAGGGATAATCACAGGTTAAAGAGGTGTGACTTGTCCCAAGCCAGGACAGTTCGTAGGATTTTGCAAGCCCAGACCAAATGGTGGGGGTTACATGTAGTGTGACATGAACCCAAGATCTCAGTTGAGGTTGTCCTCATGTGTGCGGAACTTGGCTATCAGTTTCTGTGTGGCAATTCTGCGTTGTCATGTGTCTAGAAGGCCGCCCTCGAGAACGCTTACCCAAAGATCGGAGGCTGAATGCTCTTGACTGCTGAAGTGTTCCCCGACTGTAAGGGAACACTCCTGCCTGGCGATTGTCGCGCGATGTCCGTTCATCCATTGTCATAGCGTCTGCATGGTCTCGCCGATGTACCACACCTCGGGACATCCTTTCCTGCAGCGTATGAGATAGACAACATTGGCCGAGTCGCATGAGTATGTACCGTGTACCTGGTGGGCGGTGTTCTCATGTGTGATGGTGGTATCCATGTCGATGATCCGGCACGTCTTGCAGATGTTGCCATGGCAGGGTTGTGTGGTGTCGTGGTCGCTATTCTCCTTCTTATTGTGCCCACCCCAGTCCAATGCTGGCATCTCCACATTATGATAATCAGGGCTTTGTATCATTGGAGCAAGACTTCTGATTCCTTGTATTCTTGTTCTCGCCCTCTTGATATAAAATTAATTAATATTTCCATTAGCCTTTTTGCTTATTTCAATGATCTATTTACCTGAACCACCAAATTTCTACACACTACTGAGTTTCCCACTCAATTCATGCCCTTAACATTGAGCACTTAAAAAGCCTCAGACTTTGGAAGCCAAGTCATGAAGATATCATATGGCACATTATTATTCTCTCTTTTGAAATTCATCTTTATTATGAAAATAAAAGTCACCACAACGAGCATCAAGGTTGTAATAAATAATAATACATGCCTGAAGATTAGGGTAATCAACAGTTTTTGATAAAATTTCGATTTGAAATGATAATTTTTATGCCAGCAACATGGTGCCTTCAAACGTTTGTGTCCTTATCAAAATTCAAGTGGCGGTAAGTGGTGTTTACAACACAGTAACCTGCTCCTAATGTGTTGTACTTTGTTCGATCTCTTTTATTCAATCGAGGCCCATTCTGTCAATTTATGTAATTTAATATTCACTTCTTCACATGTGCTGACAAGCAAGTGGGGGAGAGTGGGCGGATAGATATTCCGAGGTTTGTCACTTGTTTACACATATGTACTGCACGGAGCAAATGTGAGGGCACCTCTTTCTATTAAAGTCTTTCATTAGTGCTACTCCCACCTGCGATAACAATAGGTTTGTAGCTACATTCATAGACAGCCATGTCATAGCCACTCTGTTTTTAACATGCAGTTATGCCGCATTAACTTTGAAAATTCATCTGTGCTTCTATTTATAATGGTTCATTTCCACAGCATGTAACTCAGGAGTCGACATGATATGGCAGAATGTGATATGACTTCCTCAGGATTGTGGAAGGGGATGGAAGAAGAATAGCTTGCTTTTATTTTCAACTTCATTCATTTATTTATTAGTGTCACAAGTAGGTTTACATTAACACTGCAATGAAGTTACTGTGAAAATCCCCCAGTCGCCACACTCCAGTGCCTGTTCGGGTACACCGAGTGAGAGTTTAGCATGGCCAATGCACCTAATCAGCATAAAAGCAATTTACTACGGATGTTGGAATCTGAAACCTAAAGAGAAAATGGAGAAAAATCTCAGCAGGTCTGGCAGCATCTGTAACGAGAGAAAGGGCGTTTCGAGTCCAGATGACCTTTTGGGCATGTGTAGACCTCTGTGCCTGCACATGCGTGATTGCAAAAGCAGAGGCCTGACAGAAAGAGAGATCTGTCAGGCCTCTGCTGTTGCAGACAGCCTTAACCCAGGCCCCACCTCGCACAGTCACGGGGGTCAGCAGCTGATCGCGAGCCCCACACTGCCCAAAAATGTCGCCCCCGCCACCATCCCCCCCCAAGACCGATCATGCCCCCCCCACCGATTATATGTAGAGTGCCAGTGGGCCCCCCTCCCACCTCCCAGCAATCACAGCCGCAAAGCGGCAGCAGGCTTTCCTTCCCTCCACGATCAGGCCATCCCGGCCTGGTCCTGCCCCCTTCAGGCTCCGCCCCTAGCTCTGCCTGGTAGGCATTGAAAAGGTGCCAGGCTGGCACTGTCCAAGGGGCACCCTCTCCCTTACCCTCGACCTCCCCAGGGGGCCTCAATGGCCTCCGGTTCCACCAGCAAGGCCAACACGACTGTTCCCTGTTCATGGGGAGCAGGTGTTTTCCTCACTGGAGAGAACCTCTCCCAGCAAGTGAGCCCAGAGGACTGAGCACCGGGCTCGCTAATGCCATGCTAATGAGCATTTAAATTAATTTAAATAAATTATTCAGCCTCTCAGTGGAATGGTCGAGAGGCTGACTGCGCTGGAAATCCAGTGCCGGTAAGATCACGAGAGCCAAGAAATTGGGCGCGATGCTGATTTCTCAGCTCTCTCATGGGCGGAGCGAGCCAGTAAAATTGCAGGCAAATGTTTCAATCAGATCCTCTCTCTTCCTTCTAAACTCTGCTCAATACAGGCCCAGTCAAACCAATCTCTCCTCATAAATAGTCCCGCCAACCTCGGTATCAGCCAAGTGAAACATCTCTACAGTGAATATATCCTTTCTTAGGTCGGGAGACCAAATCTTCATGCAATACTCTCTGTGTGGTCTTACCAAGGCCCTGTATAACTGCAGTAAGACATCTCCACTTCTGGACTCAATTCCACTGGAATCAAGGCCAACATACCATTTGCCTTCCTAACTTCTTGCCCACCAAAGCATCCAATACTTTCAGGACCACTTCCTTTAATACTTTGAGATGTAGATTATGATGCCAAGGAGATTTGTCAGCCTTTAATCCCATTAATTTCTCCAGCACCATTTTCTTACTAATAATGATTTCTTCAATTCCACCCTCTCACTAAACCCTTCGTTCCCTGACATTTCCGGGAGGTTATGTGTGCCCTCTTTTGTGAAGAAAGAACCAAAGTATGTGTTCAATCCTTCTGCCATTTTTTTGCTCCACAATATAATTTCCCTGGCTTTGGACTATAAGGGATCTACATTTGTCTTTATTAATCTTTTTCTTTGCCAAAAATGTCTTTTTTTTCAGCAATACTCAAGCAACCGAAGACCAGGATGGACAGGACGGATGCTGAGGCCTGTTTGAGGGGCTGGAGTGAAGAACTCCTGACCTCAAAGAACAAAGAGAATAAAGAACAGTACAGCACAGGAACAGGCCCTTCAGCCCACCAAGCCTGCGCTGACACATGACACCTTCCGAAACTAAAGATCTTTTGCTTTTCTGAGGTCCGTATCCGTCTATTCTCTGTCTATTCATGTATCTGTCAAGATGCCTCTTAAACTTTGCTAATGTATCTGCTTCTACTATCTCCTCTGGTAGCGCATTCCAGGAACTTACCACCCTCTGTGTAAAAGATCTGCCTCTCAAATCTCCTTTAAGCTTTCCCCCTATTTACTTTATCCTCTAGTAGTTCATATTTCTACCCTGGGAAAAAGACTTCGACTCTCCATTCAATCCATGCCCCTCATAATTTTGTGAACTTCTATCATGTCACCCGTCAGCCTCTGACGTTCAAGTGAAAACAAACCAAGTTTGTCCAATCTCTCCTCATAGCTAATACCCTCCAAACCAGGCAACATCCTGGTAAACTTTTTGTGCACCTTCTCCAAAGCCTCCACATCCTTCTAAGAGTGTGGCAACCAGAACTGTAAGTAATCTTCCAAATGTGGCCCAACCAAAATTCTATACAGCTGCAATGTGACTTACCAATTTTTATACTCCATGCCCCGACCAATGAAGCTAGCATGTCATACACCTTCTTGGCCACCTTATCTACTTGTGTTGCTACTTTCAGGGAACTGTGGACTTGTACACCTCAATCCCTCTGTATGTTAATGTTTCTAAGGGTTCTGCCATTTACTGTATACTTCCCTCCTGCATTAGATCTTCCAAAATGCATCACCCTACATTTGTCTGAATTAAATTCCATCTGCCATACCTCCACTCTATATTCTGCTGTATCCTCTGGCAATCCTCCTCACTATCCGTAGCATCCTCAATCTTTGTGTCATCCGCAAATTTACTAATCAGACTACCTACCTCCCTGGCTCATAAATGAGGCGCTTAGAAAAATGCTTTCCTGCTTGATCCAGAGGCTGTGGTCTCCATTAGCTCCTTGTTCCCTGGGCTCTGGGAAACCTGACTGACTGCTGTTCAATTTAAGCCAGGTTCCCACCTGCCTTTGGGGTGCTGGTTTGAATATGTTAATAAAGTTCCCCACCTCTTCATATCGGGATGTTTGCATGCCATGTTATGCACTGACGCAAAAATGGAAGTAAGCATGTACACAGCGAAATAGTTACTTATTTTTTCAATTTTAACTCTGTCCCACCCATCAGTGGGGTTAATATTGACCCTGTTGCTTTTTAAGTACATTTGGTGCAACTCTCCTTTCCCCATGCCCTTAGCAGCTCAAGATTCAGACTCTTTTAGACTCATTATGCAATCTTGTTCCTTTTAATTATTAAAACTTCTGCCTGTCTTAACATTACCATTTGAGACAATACTCTTTGATGGTATGCTCAGTGCCTCCTAGGACAGACTTAATTAATTTTAAAATCTGTGGAGAGAATGAGATCAAATGGCTTTCGTGTGATTAATATGAACCAATGCTACGCATGTTAATTTAAGAAAGAGAGGATAGAATAACTTGTATTTTCCAAACCTCTCATTTCGATGTTTAATTACATTTTGTAGTGAAAAAAAAAAGAAACAAGGGCAATATGTACTTATATAACACCTTCCGCAGCTTCAGGACATCAGAAAACACTTTAAAGATGTAATTGCTATTGTAATGCAGGAAACGCAGAGGCCAATTAGTATAGAGCAAGTTGCTACAAAGAGCATTGTACTACTAATTAAGAAATAGGTTTATTTAGTGATGTTGGTTGAGGGACTGGCTGGGACAATGTTGGTCACCATTCATCACTGGATTATACCTATCGGGAGATATAGAGGATGGGACACCATTGAGCACTAGGGTATACCAATAGGGAGATATACAGGATGGGACAACATTGAGTACTGGGGTATACCAATTGGGAGATATACAGGGTGGGACAACATTGTATAATGGGGTATACCAATTGGGAGATATACAGGGTGGGACAACATTGAGTACTGGGGTATACCAATTGGGAGATACACATGATGGGACACCATTGAGTACTGGGGTATACCAATTGGGAGATATACAGGATGGGACACCATTGAGTACTGGGGTATACCTATTAGGAGATATACAGGACAGGCCTCTATTTTCTTTGAAAGTAATAGCTCATTGGTGACTTCAATTAGATGTTTAAAATGATAAAATGTTGTGATAATAATAATAAGCATTCTGTATAAAACTGATTTAAAAAGAATATTTACACTGTTCCAGGTTAGTAAATATATTTGCCGTAATAAATGACAATAATGGTTCAAAAACGATTAAATTAATCTTTTCCACTTTTTGCCTGAAATTATGATTTATTCTTATTTTTACAAATTATACAAAATATAATTTGAACAATGGTATACTTAAAATTTAAGTGCACTTATTTAACAATTTTCACTCTTTGCTAAAGGGTCTCAGATATTCTCAAGGGAAATAACATTTTCCAAACAAAATACGTGGAATATTTTTCTTAGGATCTCGACAAGGATTGTAAATGTTTGTTTTTTCAACATCCTTTGAATTCTGTTCGAAGCGTTCTACAGTTCCCTTCAAACTTTAATGTTCCTTCCACCTGTTTTAATAACATTCTGTAATGATTTATCTTATAGCTGCTGCATAACTCCCTTCCCCGATAATTACAGAAGAGAAAAGATGATCATTTTAAAATCTAAATAAAACGCATCCATAATACCAATTACATTCTATTTTTATAGCAGGGTGATCATATTTAATAAGCATAGGTAAGCATCTTTCAAGTATTCTTTAAAGAAGAAATTGCTTCTCAGCCACTTCTTATGACACAAAGCAATTTTTCATCTCTGGTAAATATTTTTTCATTATTATTGTGGGCAAGGAAAATGATTATTGCCTAATCACTCACAAATCCTGGACTGGGAAGTTGATCAGAGGAGGAATTAACTGAAATTGAATCTATCTTCACCTCTTTTGTCACTGCTGAACTGATACGTTAGAAATTTCTCCTTGTTCAGCTCACTGAGCTGACTCAGACCTGAAGTAAATGGCCAATCTTCGAAGAAACTGCGGAAGGCTTTGTGAGCTCATTAACTATCTTTAATAAAACCTTAACAAGCAAAACAGTTGGCTTCCTCTTCCAATGTTTCGCTACTGTTCATGAATTCAGATTGAGAGGAATCAAAATCAAAGAATGATAGAATCTCTACAGTGCAGAAGGAGGCCATTCAACCCATCGGGTCTGCACTGACTGTCTGACAGAGCATCTTACCCAGGCCCTATCCTCACAACTCCATGTATTTACCATAGCCAATTCCCCTAATCTACACATCTTTGGTCACAAAGGGGCAATTTAGCATGGCCAGTGCACTAACCTGCACATCTTTGGACAGTGGGAGGAAACTGGAGCACCCGGAGGAAACCCACACAGACACGGGAAAAATGTGCAAACTCCACACAGACAGTGACCCAAGGACAGAATCGAACCTGAGTCTCTGGCACTGTGAGGCAGCAGTGCTGACCACTGTGCCACCATTCCAATCCTCACATTATTATCATAGAATCATAGAATCTACAGTGCAGAAAGAGGCCATTCAACCCATCGAGCCTGCACCGACAACAATTTCACCTAAGTCCTATCCTTGTAACCCACATATTTACCCTCCTAATCCCTCTGACACAAAGGGGTAATTTATCATACTCCAGAGGGACTTGGGAGTCCTAGTCCAGGATTCTCTAAAGGTAAACTTGCAGGTTGAGTCCGTAATTAAGAAAGCAAATGTAATGTTGTCATTTATCTCAAGAGGCTTGGAATACAAAAGCAGGGATGTACTTCTGAGGCTTTATAAAGCACTGGTTAGGCCCCATTTGGAGTACTGTGAGCAATTTTGGGCCCCACACCTCAGGAAGGACATACTGGCACTGGAGCGGGTCCAGCGGAGATTCACACGGATGATCCCAGGAATGGTAGGCCTGGCATACGATGAACGTCTGAGGATCGTGGGATTATATTCATTGGAGTTTAGGAGGTTGAGGGGAGATCTGATAGAGACTTACAAGATAATGAACGGCTTAGATAGGATGGACGTAGGGAAGTTGTTTCCATTAGCAGGGGAGACTAGGACGCGGGGGCACAGCCTTAGAATAAAAGGGAGTCACTTTAGAACAGAGATGAGGAGAAATTTCTTCAGCCAGAGAGTGGTGGGTCTGTGGAATTCATTGCCACAGAGGGCTGTGGAGGCCGAGACGTTGAGCGTCTTCAAGACAGAAATTGATAAATTCTTGATTTCTCGAGGAATTAAGGGCTATGGGGAGAGAGCGGGTAAATGGAGTTGAAATCAACCATGATTGAATGGTGGAGTGGACTCGATGGGCCGAATGGCCTTACTTCCGCTCCTATGTCTTATGGTCTTATCATGGTCAATCAACCTAACCCGCACATCTTTGGAGTGTGGGAGGAAACCAGAGCACCCAAAGGAAACCCACGCAGACACGGGGAGAATGTGCAAACACCCACACAGACAGTGACCAGAATTGAATACAGGTCCCTGGCACTGTGAGACAGCAGTGCTAACCACTGTGCCTCCGTGCCACTCAACAGGTATTCCTTTTTTCTTTACTCGCAATATTACTTGAGGGGAGAAAAAGAGCAGGAAAGGAAGTCGGAAAAAGAGCAGAAACAAACAGTTCACAGTTGAAGAATCTTACAATTGTGCAGCTCTGTGCAACAACAGCATCCCAGTGATAGTGATTGCAAAACAAGAAATGATACAATAACATTCCTTTAGATGCAATCACATACTGGAAAACAGGAACATTCACAAATTGAATTTAGGTTTCACAATGTTGGCTCACTGCTGGACCATGACTTATCTTTCAGATTCTGTAACTGGCTGCACACCTCCTTGCATCTTCATCCCCATGAAAATAACACTCTAAATGTCTCCTCCAAAATTCTGCCCTCAAATTAATGCTGGATTTCATTTGTTACTTTTGGGTGGGATTTTATAATGCCTGCCCCCCAACCCCCGGGAGTGTTTTCAGCAGGCGTAGGGATGGGAAGAGGGGAGGGGTTGCGCATGTAAACTATGCAGTGTTCCCAACCCACCTCCTTCCCACCCACCCCCAACCTGACCCCCATAATACAGGCAGTGGATAAGTTGTCTTTAGGCCTATTTAGGCCCCGACTGCCTAATTAAATGGCAATTGAGGGTCTCAATCCTTTCCACTGCCATAAAATGCTGGGCAGTGGCAGGCAGGCTAATGTGCAAAGACTATTTTTGAAATGGTTTATTTGAAAAGGCAAGAAGGTAGGAAGGGAGGGACGGCTCATCAATCGGGAGGTGCCCTGTGTGCATCGGAACCAACATCCCCACTCCCCCTCCCCCCAATCAAAATATCACACACCACCCCCTCGTTCCTCCCCATCTCCCCTCCAAATCCCACCCTCCTCTACCCATCTTTCCCCCGCCCTGGTCTTTGCAGTCCCTTCCTACCCTAAAATTCCAGAACTACCTGCCTCTGGTCACCATTATTTTCTTCCCTTGTTGTCCCAGCAGCCCCCACTACTGAGCTCTTGTGGTGCTGGGACTGCTAGAGCTGTGAGCCAATCAGATTGACTGTCTTCCAGGGACCTCACCATGGGATCAGACCATCCTGCTGCAAGTGGAAGGCAGCAGGGGGCACTGTTGGGGGAAAAGGCTTGAAAGAAGGCTAGGAGAGGAATGAAGAGGTGTGGTTCAGGGGCTCAGGCCTAGAGGGGGGCATGGGTGGTTGAAGCTGCCGGGGAAAAGGAATTCCAGGAACCTTGCACGGCAGGAGATGGAACGGAGCGGGGGAGTTAGAATGGCCGAAGTGGGTGCTAGACGGTGTGTCAGGTGCATATCTGAAGGGGCATGGGGTGTGGGTGTTATGCTGTGAAGACAAATGGATGGGTTGTCGAGGTGTGAAAGGGTTCACAGGTAGGGGTCAGTGGAGTCAATTGTGGAATGCTGGGGTGTGAACTGAGGGTTGCATGATATATGAGGGGATGTGAATGAGGATTATGGGGCGGGGCGGAGGCGGAGAGAGCCGGCTGAGTAGGAGGGTCAGAGTGCAATAATGTCGCATGAAAGGGCACCAAGAGCTTTTGGTGGGGACATGGAGATACACACAAACTCAAGGGGTGAGCTGAGGGAGGACAGACAGAGTCAGTGGTAAGGGGGGTGGTAGGGGGTGGGATTGGTGGGGAGGAAAGGCTTATGGACATTGATTTGAACATTGTCGCGGGGAAGTGAGAGGATTGAAGGGTAATGATGGAGAGGTTAAAGATTGTGCTGGGGCTAGGGGGGGGGGGGGGGGGCGGGGGGGGGGGAGCGGTGCGGTGGGGGAGTAGAGTCAATGGTTATGAGGGATACGGTGCGGGTGATTGTGAAAGGGGAAACACTAATGGAGTACAAGATAAATGTTACTACCACCATTGCTGGTCACACCCAAATGAAACTGAGGCTGGGTGGGAAAAGACCCCTTTGTGGCCATTAAGTGGCTACTTAAGGGCTTTAGTCAGGGTAAAGGGGAGCTTCCCATCTGAGACCCTCCCACACTACTGTGAAATCGAGTCCAGGTCCGGGTAGGTGGGATTCTGGAGAAAATCCTCTCTACGCTATTTTACATTTGTCTCAGAACCCATCAGTCGGGGGGGAGCCTAAGATGTTTGCCCATGTTTTTTGGCAACTGTCCTAACATCACCTTAAGTGGTTTGATGTCTAATTTTGCTTCATAGCGCTCCTTGAAAGGTTGTTGTTACATTAACGGTGCTATTTGAATGTAGGTTTTGTGCTTGTCATCTGTATTCTATACTGTGCTAACAGGGCTACACTAATGAGAAGCCATTCAGTGTTGCTGCAGTTGTGATCTGCATTGCAGTTGCTTTAGAATTTGGCCAATGCATTGAAATTATCTGAGGATTGATTTAACCATATGTAAATCAGGCATATTCTCACCGGGGATGGGAAGGTTGAGGGAAGATACGATTGTTGTTTTTAAGAATTCTGAAGGAATTAGATAACTTGGATTGTGACCTTGCCAGAACAGTGGGACTGGAGACTGCGGTTGACGTGGGCTAAATTCAGAACTCCCCTGTGGAAACTGCGTGAGGAATCGATCTATGGAATTGACTCCTTGGGGACAGAATTATTTAACTTATTTAACCTCCTTTCTTTTCCTGTCTTCAACTAATGCTGCTGGTTGTATATGAATGGAATACTCCTCTCCATTTAGCAATAATGAGAGAGTTCCGATTCCTTGGATTGCGAATTCATGAACAATAGTAAGCATTGGCTGATGGAGCCAATTTTCTTTTTGCTTGTGAAGCTTTCATCTGCAATTACCACAGTGGTCAGTACTCAGGAATCCATGTTGCCTTACTCAGTTTCTTTGAAGTTTGAATACATACTCAATGTCAGACTGAAAGCTGTTAATATTGATTCATTCAAATGCCAATTAGATAGATTTCTTTCGGACCATAACATTTTGGAAGACAAGCGGGGACAATTCTCCCAAAAAAATTCCAAGCGTCGAATTCAGGTAAAAACTGGAGTAAATCCCGCTGATTTTTCCAGCGGGAGTTTCAAAATAAATCTCCGACACTCTGTGCACTGCAGAGTGCCTCAGAGTGAATCGCACTGAAATTCAGGGGCGGGGGCCTATTCCCGCGAGAGAGGCCTGCAGCATAGCGCTGAGCAGGCCACTGCACATGTGCAGATCTGTCAGCGCCGGGATTGGCGCATGCACAGTAGCCCACTCTGGCCTCCCGATCGCTGGCCAGCTCCGCGACCCCTGCATCGCTGGCTGTGCGACTTCCTGCCACGGCTTAGTCCATCTATAATCACCCTGTAATCAAAGGCCACTCGAAGCCTTTTACTCTCTGCCTTTCCCAATTAATAATGGGAAGTTGAAATTGCCTACTATTATTACCTTATTGTTCTTCTCTGAGATTTGCCTACATATCTGCTCTTCAATCTCTCCTGACCATTTGGAGATACATTCCCAGCAATGTGATTGCTGCCTTTTTTCTTTTAAGTTCCACCCATAATGCCAGCTATGATATCATCCCTCCTCACTGTGGTAATTGCAGACACTGAGGAACATTGTCAGAGGCTACAGATGGATATAGATAGGCTGGAAATTTGGGCAAAGAAATGGCAGATGGAGTTCAATCCAGATAAATGCGAAGTGATGCATTTTGGTAGAACTAACGTAGGGGGGAGCTATACGATAAATGGCAGAACCATAAAGGGTGTAGATACGCAGAGGGACCTGGGTGTGCAAGTCCACAGATCCTTGAAGGTGACGTCACAGGTGGAGAAGGTAGTGAATAAGGCATATGGCATGCTTGCCTTTATAAGACAGGGCATAGAGTATAAAAGTTGGGGTCTGATGTTGCAGTTCTATAGAACGTTGGTTCGGCCGCAACTGGAATACTGCGTCCAGTTCTGGTCACCACACTACCAGAAGGACGTGGAGGCTTTCGAGAGAGTGCAGAGGAGGTTTACCAGGATGTTGCCTGGTATGGAGGGGCTTAGCTATGAGGAGAGATTGGGTAAACTGGGGTTATTCTCACTGGAAAGACGGAGGATGAGGGGGTGACCTAATAGAGATGTATAAAATTATGAAAGGCATAGATAGGGTGAACGGTGGGAAGCTTTTTCCCAGGTCGGTGGTTACGTTCACGAGGGGTCATAGGTTCAAGGTGAGGTGGGGGGAGGTTTAACACGGATATCAGAAGGACGTATTTTACACAGAGGGTGGTGGGGGCCTGGAATGCGCTGCTGGGCAAGGTGGTGGAGGCGGACACACTGGGAACATTTAAGACTTATCTAGATAGCCACATGAATGGAGTGGGAATGGAGGGATACATAAGAATGGTCTAGTTTGGACCAGGGAGCGGCGTGGGCTTGGAGGGCTGAAGGACCTGTTCCTGTGTTGTATTGTTCTTTGTTTGTAATTGAGTTCTTACTCAATACTGCAACACCACTTTATGATACTTTTACATCCCCCCTCGCCTGAAGACATTATACCCTGGAATATTGAACTACCAGTCCTGCCCTTCCCTTAACCATACCTCTGTGATAGCAATAATATCATAGTCTTATGTGTTAATCAACTCTCTTAATTCATCGGCCTTGCCCGTAAGACTCCATGCATTAAAATAAATGCCAAGCAGCCTTGCCATATTCCCTTGTGTCTGTATTTGCTCTGCTTCACTTTGCTCTGCTTTCCCGACAGACAGATGATATAAATGCAAGTCTTTCTTGTTTTACTAAGAAACTGACCACTGCAGATCAATATAACTAACAAATGATTCGTTATCGGTTTTTAAACTAATTTTCATCTAATTAAAATCGGGTTACTCATAAGTGGTGGACTGGGCTGATTAAAATGCTTTAGAATCCATAGAATCCCTACAGTGCAGAAGGAGACCATTCGGCCCATCGAGCCTGCACTGACCACAATCCCACCCAGGCCCTATTCTTGTAACCCTACATATTTAGCCTGCTAATCCCCCTGACACTAAGGGTCAATTTAGCATGGCCAATCAACCTAACCCACACATCTTTGGACTGTGGGAGGAAACCAGAGCACCCGGAGGAAAACCCACGCAGACACGGGGAGAATGTGCAAACTCCACACGGACAGTGACCCGAGCCTAGAATTGAGCACGGGTCCCTGGCGCTGTGAGGCAGCAGCGCTAACCACTGTGCCACCGTGCCACCCTTTCTTTGACTGTACTGGTGAAAACCCCATTTTTAGCTATGATGAAACATTTCAAGGAATATTTCGAAAGCAAAACACGTGGTTTAAAATTGTTTTCTGAAACGCTGCGCGATTGGGCTGCTTTCATGGCATGTTTTGTGCTATACGATAATGCAAGTGAGTTGAGCAGAAACATGCGAGTGGGAGTGGGGTGGGGGGAGGGCAATGCATTGCTCAAAACTAACAGCACTTTACACACAATTTGTGACCATCTCACTCGCTGCGTCCAAGGCGGAATATCTACTCTCAGTACTTCGCCCCATGTTGGATACATTAAAGTGCACTTGTCAGATGCAACTGAAATTGCAAGAGCTGTACTGGGCTTTCTGAGCATTTTTCCGAAATTGAAATAGACACAGAAGGAGAATTTTACACCACCGTCATTAAACGTCACTCGTGATAGTATCGAAGTGATTAACATTCCCATCAATTACAAGAGGGGAGACAGAAAAATGCCCCATTACACACTACAAGCTGCCAAAGTGGTGTAATTGTGCAGGTCAGGCAGTATCGGAGTAGAATGAAATTCTATAAAATTATATTTTTATTTCTACTTTCTCTCTTCCACCAACTTCCCACCCACCCCCAGATCAGAACCTTACCTTAGGGTCCTGTCCAGACAGAACAAGTCAGCATCTGACTCACTGTCAGTTCACGCACGCTTCAACCATAGCCTAATCAAACTTTTGAGGAGGTTTAGCGAGTAGCAAGCATTTTGAGACATCTCTTCCTCACCAGAAGTCTAAAGATTTCTTTTTCCGTCTTAGTAACGCAGAACGCAGTCACTGTGCGTCATAGGGTCTGTAAGAAATGTTGAGTTTGAGCGTGAATCTAAGGTGTGAAATCAGACAGCCAGTTACAGACAGAATTCTGTAAATTGAAATCACCCCTGTATAGTCTAATACTCAAAAATCGAACAGCCCTTCACTCCAATAAGATCTGGTCTTTCTTAATCCAAAAAGATAGACAGATAATATACACAAACTGAAATGGTGACCAAACATATATAGGTAACACTGCAAGCCACACACAATGCATTAGCATTTATATTGCTTCTTGCTCACATTCGCTTTAACTTCTTGCCTGCCAGGGACTTAGCTTGTGTAGTACTGCTCATGATGCATTATGTTACATGAGCTTGGGAGCGGATTTTCACAGACTTAAAGCCGGTGATCTGCCGCTGGACACCCATTTTGGAAGGGAAGGTGTAACAGGCTGGTGGGATATTAATCATGCCCAACTGTTAAAGTGAACTGGGTTTCCCATCTCCGCCTTGGTGAGTTGCTGCTGTCTATCTGTAGGTAGTACAGACTGCAGCTATATGGTGTGCCAGCGGTGAAGGGAATGGTTGTTTAAGCTGGTGGGTCGGATGCTGGTCAAGTGGATTGCATTGTCCTGGATGTTGTTAAACTTCTTGAGTGTTGTTTTGGCTAATCTGAGCAAGTGGTCTTTCTTGACTTACATAATAATAATACTGGATAAAAGCAAATTATTGCGGATGCTGGAATCTGAAACCAAAACAGAAAATGCTGGAAAATCTCAGCAGGTCTGGCAGCATCTGTAAGGAGAGAAAAGAGCTGACGTTTCGAGTCCAGATGACCCCTTTGTCAAAGGACTCGAAACTTCAGCTCTTTTCTCTCCTGACAGATGCTGCCAGACCTGCTGAGATTTTCCAACATTTTCTCTTTTGGTTTCCTGACTTATGTCTTGTAAATGATGGGGCTGCACGATCAAGAGAGGAGCAACTTGTCATAAAATGTCCAGCTTAAAATCATAGAATCCCTACAGTGCAGAAAAAGGCCATTCGGCCCATCGAGTCTGCACTGGCCACAATCCCACCCAGGCCCGATTCCCATAACCCCACATATTTACCCTGCTAATCCCTCTGACACTAGAGTCAATTTAGCATAGCTAATCCACTTAATCCGCACATCTTCGGACTGTGGGAGGAAACTGGAACACCCGGAGGAAACCCACGCAGACACGGGGAGAATGTGCAAACTCCACACAGACAGTGACCCGAGGCCGGAATTGAACCCGAGTCTCTGTCGCTGTGAGGCAGCAGTGCTAATCACTGTGCCACCGTGCCGCCCCACACCTATAGTTTGCTTTTGCAGCCACAGCATTGACGTCAATGGTCCGGTTGAGCTTCTGGTCACTGAAAGACTGCCAAGAAATCGATGGTGGGGAAAAGGAACATAGGAACAGGAGTAGGCCATTCAGCCCATTAACCACTTAATACGATCATGGCTGATTGGGCCTATCAATGCGTTTTACATCCACTCTCCCCATTACCCTTTACGTTATGGATAATCAGAAATCTTTCTACCTCTACCTTAAGTATACTCAGTGACTGAGCTTCCACAGTCCTTTAGGGAGAAAATTCCAAAGATTCATAACCCTCTGAGTCAAGAAATTTCTCCTCATCTTGGTCCTAAGTGGCTTCCCCCTTATTTTGAAATTGTGCCCTTTTGTTCTAGACTCCCCAACCAAGGGAAACATCTTACAAAGAACAACCAAGAACAATACAGCACAGGAACAGGCCCTTCGGCCCCCCAAGCCCGCGCCGCTCCCTGGTCCAAACTAGACCATTCTTTTGTATCCCTGCATCTACCCTGTCTATTCCTTTAAGTATATTGTAGATTTCAATGAGATCACCACTCATTCTTTGAAACTCTAGAAAATACAGGTCCAGTTTGCCCAATCTCACTTCACCATTCCGAGAACAAGTCTGCTGAACATTTGTTGCACTCCCTCTATGGCATTATTGTCCTTTCCGTGGTAAGGGGACCAGAACTGTACACAATACTCCAGGTGTGGTCTAAACAAGGTTCCATACAAGAGAAGCAAGACCTCACTACTCCTGTATTCAAATCATCTTGTGATGAAGGCTTCCTAATAGCTTGCTGCACATTCATCCTAGCCTTATGGACAAGGACACCCAGGTTCCTTTTCACATCTTCGATATACCTATTAGATTTTGCAATGCCAATGCTAGGAGGGGGGTTAGGCCTATTTCATAGAATCATAGCATCATAGAATTCCTACAGTACAGAGGAGGCTATTTGCCCTCTTGAGCCTGCACCGACAACTGTCCCACCCAGGCCCTATCCCCGTAACCCTACATACTTACCTTCCTAATTCCCCTGACGCTAAGGGACAATTTAACATGGCCAATCCAACTAACCTGCATATCTGTGGGAGGAAACCGGAGCACCTGGAAGAAACCCACGCAGACATGGGGAGAATATGCAGACTCCGCATGTCACCCATGACTGGAATAAAATCCAGGTCGCAGGAGCTGTGAGACAGCAGTGCTAACTAACCATTGTGCCACCGTGCCGCCATACAGATTTGTTGAAATTGGCCATTGCTTGTCACTAATGTTATTTGTAAATTAGTTGTTCAGGCCTGGATGCTGTCTGGATATTGTCGAATATGGATATCGATGTTTCATTATCTGAGAAAATGATGGGTATGGGTTAAAAATTTCCCTTTTAAGTGAGGATGAAGCTACAAAGTAAGGAGTGCTTTTCCATCGCGAGTTATCCCTGTGTTTTCTCAAGTTCACTGACTTGTTATGCATTCTCACAATCCCTGAGGGCCTATGAGATATCAGTAAATGGTTTTCTACCCATTGCATTTAATGACAAAAAAAAAGTTAATTTTATTTTTAAAAAGTAGAAGTTCAAATTGGAGCGGAAGAAAGCTTTTAATTAACTGTCGAGGAGAAATATTGTTTTTGAAAAATGTACTGAAAACCAAGCATTGGCATTCATTAGATATCTGTTTACAGCATGATGCCAGCAGCTACTAATATTTAAAGTTTTAATTAGTGTGTTTAAAAATATAGGCCGGAATTCTCCGGCCTCCCAGCCGTGTGTTTTCCGCTGGCAGGAGGTGGGGGGGTTGTTTGCTAACGGTGGGATTATTTGGTCCCACCGCTGTCAATGGGGATTCCAATTGACATCACCCCAGCAGGAAACCCACAAGCGGGGGTGCGCTGCTGGTGGGACAGGAGAGTCCCTCCGGTATGAACAGCTGGAGAATTCCAACCATAGTCTGGCCAATCACCAGGAGTTGGCGATTCAGCTCCCTGAGCCTTTACCTTCAATTAGATCGCAACTGGACTGTATCCTAGCTCGTTCTACTCACTTTGACAAGAATCTATCAATCCTTGCTTTGAAATGGTCATTTTATTGTTCGTCTTGACAACATTTGGGGAGAGGGTTTTTGTTTCTCACTGTGCTTTGCTTGACATTGCGACATCACCCCCGAACAACTTGGCTGGTTCTCTTTAGGTCCTCTTTTCACTGAGCTCATCAAATCCTTTAATAATCAAACCACCTCAATTAAATCACCCTTCCATTTTCCATATTCAAGGGACTACTGGCCTAGTCTATGCAACCAGTCCTCATAATTTAACCATTTTAGTGCTGGTATCGTTTTGGTGAATCTGTGTTGCATGTCCTCTGTGACGGTACTGTGCCTTTAAGAAATAGTCAATATCTTTTTCCAAAGGTAGGGGAGTCTAGAACTAGAGGGCATGGGTTTAAGGTGAGAGGGGAGAGATACAAAAGGGTCCAGAGGGGCAATTTTTTCACACAGAGGGTGGTGAGTGTCTGGAACAAGCTGCCAGAGGTAGTAGTAGAAGCGGGTATGATTTTGTCTTTTAAAAAGCATTTAGCCAGTTACATGGGTAAGATGGGTATAGAAGGATATGGGCCAAATGCAGGCAATTGGGATTATTTTAGGGGTTTAAAAAAAAGCGGCATGGACAAGTTGGGCCGAAGGGCCTGTTTCCATGCTGTAAACCTCTATGGCTCTATGATTCTATAAATGTATTTTGATCATGTTTCTCTGCAGGATGTTTCAAGCAGGCCCTGGCATTTTATTGGTGCCATGTTGTCTGTAACCGGTATCCTTTATTGCTGCTGAAACAGGGTAATTGAAGCTATTTTAATCTGAACTAATGCAGTGTTCTGTGGTTTTAATGGGATTGCTGAGTGGAGCTTGCTTGGGGTTGATTGAAAGGTATGCCATGTGACTGAGGATAGATTTTTTTTCCCACAGAGCATTCTAGTTTTAGATTTGTTTTCAGTTGCTGCCAGAAGCTGATGGAAAAAGGCAGTCCCTCTCTCTTGCCAGAGCCTGTCTAAAAGTTCTAAAACTAAGGAGCCTCAGAGATTTGATCCAACATTCCAAGGACCAATTCACATAGGTGTTAAAAGCTGCAAATCCAGCATCACGTAAGCATACTTAGTGTGAAGAAGGATGTATGTCTACGGGGCTGCTTTACATTGGAACAACATAGATAGCTCGCTGTTAAGGAATATACTGGGCCCGATTTTACCATTCCGTCGTGCCTGAAAACGGGCGTGAAAATGTGGTAAAGTCGGGTGTGAAGCCATTAACGCGTTCCGCGCCCGTGTCCCCGCAGATTGCCACTTTACCAAAACCTAGGAATGGCGGCGATCCGCTTCACGCCCGAAACGGGCGCAAGGGCGATTTAAATGCATTTGCATGCATTTAAACTGAATTAATGAACTGCCCGCCCAACTTTATCAGCATTTCCCCCTTTACCACCGCGTTTGCCAATCCGGAACCGCGCCGTAATGGACCTGCTGGGCCCGATTTCACCATTTTCATTCTAAGTGCTGAATCTGGGCGTAATGCAAATCCGACTTAGAAAGCTGCTTTCAGGCGCCCCCATTCGCACTCAGCCATCTCCAGTCCCATTCGTGCTGTTGGCAGGGCTCAGCACGGCCGAAATGATCGGAGCTCTGAACTGCGCATGCGCAGTTAGTAAGAATTTGAAAAGGCACGTGTGTGTCAGATCGCTCCCGAGCTGCAGGAAGTGGAGAAAGCGGCCCGGGAGTGAAAAGCAGGAGCGATGGTGCACACACACATCACTGTCCCCCTTATCCACCCCCCCACTACCCACAGACATCTCTGTCCCCCTTATCCACCCCCCACTACCCATACACATCACTGTCCCCCTTATTCACACCCCCCACCACCCACGCACATCACTGTCCTCCTTATCCACCTCCCCACCACCCAGACCGATCGCCACCCCTGCTCCCCTCCCCCCCACCAATCGCCCGCAGAGTGGCAGTGGACCCCCCTGCCCCCCACCAAAGATCCATCTGCCCCCCCACCAGAGATCCATCTGCCCCCCCCACCAGAGATCCATCTGCCCCCCCACAAGAGATCCATCTCCCCCCCCCGAGATACATCTTACCCGCTTCCCTCCTCCCCCCGACCCCCAACAATGAAATTGCCTCACTCCCCCCGCCGAGAGAATGGTCTGGCCTCACTCCCCCATCCCCCCCAGAGGAACATCTGACCCGCCTCCTCCTCCCTCCCCACAAGTCAATGATCAGCCCTCCCCCCCCCCACCAGACTACGATCGGCCCTCCGCCCCACCACCAGACTACGATCAGCCCTCCCCGCCCTGCCACCAGAGATACATCTGACCCGCCTCCTCCTCCTCCCCGCCCCCCAACCAGACAACGATCTGGCCTCACTCCCCTCCTCCCCACTCCAACCAGAGAATGATCTGACCCGTTTCCACCCCCACCCCCACCACTGATCTGAGTCAGAGAGCCGTTGGAAACACTGAACGCGCTCTTCAGAGGCTGGAGCACCCGACTCAGACTTTTATTTAACAGGTCCCTAAAAGCACGCTTCCGGATCGGCAAACGCCGTGGTAAAGGGGGAAATGCTGATAAAGTTGGGCGGGCAGTTCATTAATTCAATTTAAATGCATGCTTTCAGGCGCCCCCATACGCGGATCGTGTTAATGGCCTCACACCCGACTTTAACACGTTTTCGCGCCTGGAAACGGGCGTAACGCAATGGTAAAATCAGGCCCGCTAAATAAAAGTCGGAATCGGGTGCTCCAGCTGCTAAAGAGCGCGCTCAGAGCTTCCAATGGCTCTCTGACTCAGATCAGTGGTGTGGGGGAGGTGGGTCAGATCATTCTCTGGTTGGGAGGGGGGAGGGGAGTGAGGCCAGATTGTTGTCTGGTTGAGGGGTGGGGGGGGGGGCGGGGGGGGAGAAGGAGGAGGCGGGTCAGATGTATCTCTGGTGGGAAGTGGGGAATGGGGAGGGCCGATCGTTGTCTGGTCAGGGGGAGGGAAGAGGAGGTGGGTCAGATGTTCCTCTGGGGGGGTGAGTGAGGCCAGACCATTCTCTGGGGGGGGGGGGGGGTGCTGAGTGAGGCCAGATCATTGTCTGGAGTGGGGGGGTAGTGAGTGAGGTTAGATCGTTGTCTGGTGGACGGGTGGGGGGAGAGGCCCGATCGCTCACTGGTGGGGGGAGGAGACAGATGGACCTCTGGTGGTGGGGGGGGGGGGAGCAGATGGATCTCTGGCGGGAGTGCGGGGGGGGGGGGGGGGGGCAGGGGGGTCTGCTGCCACTCTGCAGATGATCGGTGGGGTGGGAGGGGGGAAGGGGTGGTGATCACTCTGGGAAGCGGGGGTGTGGGTGGGTGGATAAAAGGGACAGTGATGTGTGTGGGTAGTGGGGGGGGGTTGGATAAGGGGGACAGTGATGTGTGTGGGTAGTGGGGGGGTGGTTAAGGGGGACAGTGATGTGTGTGGGTAGTGGGAGGGTGGATAAGGGGGACAGTGATGTATGTGGGTAGTGGGGTGGGTGGATAAGGGGGACAGTCATGTGTGTGGGTAGTGGGGGGTGGATAAAGGGGACAGTGATCTGTGTGGGTAGTGGGGGGGTGGATAAGGGGGACAGTGATGTGTGTGGGTAGTGGGGGGTGTGGATAAGGGGGGCAATGATGTGTGTGGGTAGTGGGGGTGGATAAGGGGGACAGTGATGTGTGTGGGTAGTGGGGGGGTGGATAAGGGGGACAGTGATGTGTGTGGGTAGTGGGGGGGGTGGATAAGGGAGACAGTGATGTGTGTGGGTAGTGGGGGGTGGATAAGGGGGACAGTGATGTGTGTGGGTAGTGGGGGTGTGGATAATGGGGACAGTGATGTGTGTGGGTACTGGAGGGGTTGATAAGGGGGACAGTGATGTGTGTGGGTACTGGAGGGGTTGATAAGTGGGACAGTGATGTGTGTGGGTACTGGGGGGATTGATAAGGGGGACAGTGATGTGTGTGTGGGGGCCATCGCTCCCAATTTTCGCTCCTGGACCGCTTTCTCCACTTTCTGTGGCTCGGGAGCGATCTGACACGGGCGCGCTTTTTCAAATTTTTTTCTAACTGCGCATGCGCAGTTCAGAGCTCCGATCGTTTCGGCCGCGCTAAGCCCCGCCCAAAGTGCAAATGGGACTGGTGATGGCTGAGGGCGTATTGGGGCACCTGAAAGCAGATTTCTAAGTCGGATCTTCATTACGCCCAGATTCTGCACTTAGAATGGAAATGGTAAAATCGGGCCCAGTGTATTGTATTTAAGTCTTGTAATTGGTAAAAGTTATGTTAAATCTTTTTGTTATACTTTAACAATGTTCTTAAATAAACTTTGTTTGATAAAAGCTTCCTAATGGGTCGCTTGAATCGTACCTGGAGTGAAACATCTTATGCTCACCCATGCCAAAATCAAATGTAGAACTTAGGGTCTTGGCTAACTTCACAAAACACTTTAGGGTTTCTGACCTTAACACATCCCAGACAAATATATCCTTCCTGAGGGGGCTGGCCTGCACAGAATGCAGTACTCCCAGATGGTGCCTCACCAGAACTCTGCAGCTGTGACTGAACTTCCACCTCTTTGCATTGCAGTCCCCTGGAGATAATGGCCAACATTCATGTTTTTTTTAATAAATAAAAATCTTTCTTACTGTCCACGAGTTTGTGATTTCTGTACATAGATCATTAAATCTCTCTACTTATCCACAGTTCCTAGCTATTTGCCAGTTAGAAACTCCATTGATCTATCACTCTTAGATTCAAGGTGGATAATCCCACTTTGAACTCCATTTATAGCAATTTTTCCCACTCACTTTAATTTATCAACATTCCTTTACAATAATCTGCTCCCCTCTACACTAATTGCTGTGGCAGGAAAGTCAGTGTCCTCAGCAAACTTATACATCGGGCTTTTTGTTCCTTCATCTAAGTCATTTCCAAAACTGGTGAAAAGCTGTGGCTCCTGTATAGATGCCGAGGAGACACCACTACCAGAATTTTACCATCTCACCCACACGAGGCTCATGAGATCCCATCCAAGGCCAAAGGAGAATGCCGTTCTGCAAGCCTCGCCCACCCTGATTCTGGGGTGGGCGTGCCAGTAAAATTCCAGCCCATTAGTCACATTCTGCCAATTTGAATACACACTTCTTAAAAACATAGGAACAGAACAAATAAGAGGAGAAGACTATTCAGCCGACCTAGCCTGGTCCCCCAATCATTACAATTTTGGCTGATCTTCGACTTCAACTCCACCATCCCGTCTGCTCTCCATATCCCTAAATTCCATGAAATGTTGATCCACCAGAAGGAACTCTTCAGTTGTGGGCAATAAAAGTAAAACAAGACTTACTCCAACTTATAAATCAAAGAAAAAGGTTTAATAAAGGAACTTCATTACCCCAACACTTGAGTCCTAACTCAAGACCATTCCAAACTCCCACAAACCCCAGCAGCTTCTCATTTATACTGAGTCAGCTGGTCAGCTGAGCACCACATCATTTTGTCATTGGTTACAGAGTTTACTGTGTCAGCTGACCCTTACAGCATGTTACCATTGGTCACACTACAACAGATCCAATGTTATCATTGGTTATATTCTAACATGAGAGACCAAAGATCTGTCTATCTTAACCTTAAATGTATTCACTGCCGCATTGCTAACCCTCTGGGTTAGAGAATTTCAAAGATTCACAACCCTTTGAGGAAAAATAATTTACCTCAACTCAGTCCTAAATGATTGTCCCCTTAATCTAAGACTGTGCATCCCTTGTTATAGATTGTCCAGCTAATGGGAAACAACCTCTCAGTGTCTACCCTGCCAGACCCCTTCATAAGGTTGTGTGTTTCGATAAGATCACCTCTCATCCTTCTCACTCTTGAGAATATGGGCCCAATTTCTCATTATAGGACAATCCTTTCACCCAGGGACCAGTCCAGTGAAACTTCATCGTGCCGACTCCTAAGCAAGTATCTCCTTAAATCTGGTGACCAACATAATATTCACGGAGTGATCTCACCAAAGCCCTGCACAACTGTAACAAGATTTATTTTTTGTCCTTGCCCCTGTCTCTTACCTAACAATTCCTTACCTTCTCATTTTTGTTAATCATTTCTTCTGTGAAAGGTGGAATATTTTTGGGATCTCTCAGAATTTTGGGAGGGGCATAGATCAGTTTTGATCGTCAATATATTTTCCCAAAGGTAGGTGAGTCAAAAACTAGAGAGCATAGGTTTAAGGTGAGAGGGAAGAGATACAAAAGGATCCAGAGGGGCAATTTTTTCAGAGGGTGATGAGTGTCTGGAACAGCTGCCAGAGGTAGTAGTAGAGGCGGGTACAATTTTGTCTTTTAAAAAGCGTTAAGATAGTTACATGGGTACGATGGCTATAAAGGGATATGGGCCAACTGCAGGCAATTGGGATTAGCTTAGTGGTTAAAAAAAGGGCAAGTTGGGCCGAAGGGCATATTTCCATGTTGTAAACGTCCTTGACTCTATGACTCTATGACCTATAGACCTATGAATTCCTTGTTTACCTCCCTTATCTTTCTTAGATAGTGGAGTGACACAGGCAAATTTCCAACACAAGAGGACAGCTCCTGAATTGAAAGAGTTTTATTTGGACATTAACCTGGTGTTGTGAGACTACTTACTGTACCTACCCCAGTCCAACACCAGCAACTCCATATCATGAAAGAGTTTTGACAGATCATAACCATCTGCTCACTTTTGTTAAATGGCCCATTATATGTTTCTATGTTTCATGGATGTTAAATGGCCCATTATATGTTTCTATGTTTCATGGATCTCCGGCACTCTGTGTTCCACAGAGTGCCTCGGGGGATTCACACCAGTAAGTAGTGGGGAGCGGGGCCTCATCCTGCTCGTGAGGCCAGCATCAGCGCGCCGAGCGGGCCACTGCGCAGGCGTCGACCTGGCCCCATCACCGGCCTCCCGACAACCAACCTCCTTCTCCCGATCACAGGCCCCTTCTCCCAATTGCTGGCTTCTCAAACCTCCCCCACCCCTGATCGCTGGCCTACCCAACCCTCCCCCCCCTCCCCTCATTACCTCAGGTCAGCCCCAATCACCAGCTGCCCATGGCCAGCCCTGACCGCCATGCCCCATGGCTAACCCCGATCTCCCCTCTTCATGTGCAGCCCCGAAGTCCCCCCCACGTGCATCCCTGATCTCGCCTCAGTCACGTGCTGTTCCTGATCACCACCACCCCTCCCCGCCCCCCTGTGCAGCCCCGATCTCCTCCTCACTCCATCTCCTACTGATCCCATTGCAGAGTAAGTAGTGGATGCCCCCCCACCCACTGCCACTGATCAGCTCCCAGCAGGCTCCATCCCACCAGTACGCCCCATCCCATCTAGCCCCGCCCTTTGGTACTGCCCAGTGCCAGGGTGCCAGGCTGAGGCCCTCCGGAAGTTGGGGGCACCCCTCTGCCTCCCACGTCCTGGGGGGCCTCAGGGGCCTCTGTCCCCACCGGAAGGGTGATTACGCTTGGTGTCACCTCCTATGTGTTGTTCTCTCTGGGTGCTTTGAAATGAGAATGCATTTAGGTCTACAGAATGGCTCGGTGAAGTACTGTGTAATGTAGGACTGGCCGTCATAAAGACAGTGGTCTGAGTGCTCTTGAAATTTTTGAGGGAAATTTAGGGTTGCTAACTGAAGAACATTACTGGTGGTTGGCAGTTCTTGCAAAAGAGTTGAGGTGTGTGAGCAACAGACCGGGCTGTGAGTAGTGCTAATGAGTGTTGAAATAGGCAGATTTTCCAAGCTGGGGGTGGATATGCGAATTCCAAATGCATTCGCCCTCCATCTCAATGGACCTGTTGAAAAAGAAAGATTGGAAGTCATAATGCACAACTGACATAAGAGGAGAGAATACAGGAGGTCGACCATGAGCCAAAGATCTATTTCATGTCCAACATTGTGTTTGATAATGGTAAGCGACAGAACATAAGCAAGGCGAGTTTCAGAACGCAGAAGCCAGAACGTTGAGATTTGTTGATTCACTTCCTTCCCCAAACCTCTGAATGTATCAAATCTGATTAATAGAGACAGTTTACTCTTGAAGGAATTTGTTTTTTTAAGTAAGCCAGAGCACGCTGTCAGAAACAGAACACTTGGGTTAACAGATTGCCACCTGACTTTGAGAGTTTATACAGCAGGCCTGATTAGCATTGCAAAACCCTTTTGAAGTTGTCCTATCTCTGGCAGTGAGTGTGTTTGGTCTTGATTGCTGATAGCTGAAAACCTCAAACATATTTTCAATAGATTGTGCATTAGTTTTATCCGGGAGTGGGGTGGAACAGGTCAGTGAGCGTTTGGAAAGTGGGAGGCAGTAAGTGGGTAATGAGAAGGTCAAGGGCAATGGAAAGGTCAATGGGCAATGAGAGCATCAATGATCAATAGCAACAACACAACACTGTTGTCAGCGGCGGGAAGAACCATGGACATGCCGGGGTGCAGGGTGGGTTCCGAGTTCTTTTAGTGTCTGGAATTAGAAAGGTTTAGGCTAAAATATCTGGAAGTAAAAAAATATGTGACCATGAAGCTTCATAAAAATACCTAACTGATTCACTAATGTCCTTCAGAGTAAGAAACTTGCTGCTCATTCCCTGTCTCACCTATATGTTACTCGAGACTCCCTACCAATGTGGTGGATACTTACCTGCTCTCTGGCCTGACAAGCTGTCTGCCACCTCTTTCTCAGGGCAAGGAGCAGTGGGCAAAAAATAACCAGCCTTGCCAGTGATACCCGCATCCTGAGAATGACCATATAGGAAAGAGCCAGATGGAGAGGACAGCTCATCCTGGTTATTCAGTGATTAATTTTGACAAGCGAAAGATCAGATGGGCTGTGAATTGGTCACAATGAGTTATAAAACCTGATTATCTGACCCGCACATGTGTTCAGAAAGACTGTGGGACAAGAATTAACTAAAAGTCCACAAGAGAAATTATTACTCCAGTTTTAAGTGTTAAATGTGTTTATTTGGAAATTAGGCACCTGCTGATTTGCAGCCTCCAGAGTCTTCTGCCAAGTAAAATTAACACAAAATAACAGGATTAGAAGCCTGGAGTCTAAATCCAAAAGGACAAGGCGGAGTTAGGGAACAGTTCCATATTTCTCCTCAAGTTGTTCCATTTGACTGGATTTCATGATGTCTGTGTGAAATTTTCTGAAGAAAAAGTGTCAAATGTTATATAATGAGGGGAGATTTGATAGAGGTGTATAAGATTATGATGGGTATAGATAGAGTGAATGCAAGCAGGCATTTTCCACTGAGGCTAGGGGAGAAAAAAACTAGAGGACATGGGTTAAGGGTGAAGGGGGAAATGTTTAAAGGGAATATTAGGAGGGGCTTCTTCACGCAGTGAGTGGTGGGAGTGTGGAATGAGCTGCCAGATGAAGTGGTGAATGCGGGCTCACTTTTAACATTTAAGAAAAACTTGGACAGATACATGGATGAGAGGGGTGTGGAGGGATATGGTCCAGGTGCAGGTCGGTGGGACTAGGCAGAAAAATGGTTCGGCACAGCCAAGAAGGGCCAAAAGGCTTGTTTCTGTGCTGTAATGTTCTATAAGGTTGTGGATGGGACCTCACATTTCAGCAGTGTGTCTGCTGCCACATCAGAGCTCAAAGTGTCACTGAGCACAAAATATGGTTTCCTTTTCAAACAAGCATTGATCAAGACATGGCACGGTGGCACAGTGGTTAGCATTGTTGCCTCACAGTGCCAGGGACCCAGGTTTGATTCCTGGCTTGGGTCACTGTCTGTGCAGAGTCTGCATCTTGTCTGCATGGGTTTCCTCCCACAGTCCGAAAGGCGTGCTGGTTAAGTGATTGGTCAATGTAAATACTCCCTCAGTGTACCCGAACAGGTGCTGGACTGTGGCGACTAAGAGATTTTCACAGTAACTTCATTGCACTGTTGATGTAAGCTCACTTGTGACACTAATAAATAAACTTTGAAGAATACAATAACATGGTTCTGATCTGTTTTCACCTTGGACTGTGCAAGCTCCAGAAGGTCATGATGGGGGTTCCTCAAAGGAATTTTTATTCCATTTTAGGAGATAAATTGGAATCAATCTCCCTTCCATTTTGATTTTATTTTCTCATCAGGAATCTACAGGATGGCTCTGGATGAATTGTCCTCAGCAGATTCATATCCTTTACATGCCTAAATGCTGGTTAATGGATAGATCTTAATGAGGAGAAAATGCTCGATGTAAGAGGAGATTTTCAAACTATTTTCAAATCCCTGGCTGGTCTCCTACATTCAACCTTCTGTAAACATTCAGTCATCCAAACTCTGCCACCCATGTCCCTGTTCAAACCTAGTCCCGTTCGCCTTTCATCCCTTTGCTCACTGACTCACACCCACTCCCAGCCAAGGAACACCATTGATCTTACAATTTGTGGGATCCTTTGTATGGTTTGCTTCAGTTAAAAGACTCCATTTTAAGATATTTCTGCCTATGTAACTAACTATGCTAAGCTTTAAAGCTAACTTAGCCACATTTTAAAACACAGCTGGGAATGCTGGGAGGAGTTTTGAAAGTTGACTGCATTCTTTGAAAGTAATCCTGTAAGATAAATAGGCTTTCTCATAAGCCAAAACAGAAGCTTTCACGGCCACACAGCTGCCAATTCTTTATGAAAGTTAGGGACACAGTTTGTTCCAGCAATTTCAATAACACAGATTACCAATAACATATGTTGTACATTTCAGCGTGTGTTTTCAAGTTCAGTGTTGTCTGTTTCAACTTTGGTTTTTGATCTCAATACGTTTTTTCGTACAGGAGCTGGCTATGAAGCCAGTCCCAAACTTTTCTCTCTCTCTTCACTTCTGTAATGTTAATTTTAAGTTTTATTCAATAAAGAAAACCATTTTAAAAAATTGTACCAACTGCTGCCTATGTCTATTCTAAGGAATGAATGGACCCCACACAATTCTTATCCTTGTTTTCAAATCCCTCCATGCCTTTATCGCTTCCTTCATTTCCTCCAATCCCACAACTATTCAAGATATGTGCTCTCATTTAATTCTGGCCTCTTGTAGAACCCTGATTTAATCGTTTTGCAGTTAGTGGCCATTCCTTCAACTACCTCAGCGTCAAGTTCTGGAATTCTCTTCCCAAGCCTTTCCTCCCTTCTTCCTTTAAATTTCTCATTTAAACCCAAGTCAGACAAAGCTATCTTCCCTAGTGTCACCTTATTTGGCTCGATATCTCAAGTTGCTTTATAAGACTCCCATGAAGAATCTTGAAACAACTTATTGTCTTCAAGGCATTCATCATCAGGGAAGGAGACCATTTTGTCCATTAAGCCTGTGCTTGCTTGATGCAAGAGCAACTTATCCAATCCAATCCCTCCATCATAATAATATAAAAGCAAAATACTGCGGATGCCAGGATCTGAAATAAAAACAGAAAGTACTGGAAAATCTCAGCAGGTCTGACAGCATTTGTGGAGAGAGAATAGAGCCAACGTTTCGAGTCTGGGTGACCCTTCGTCATCCATCCAACCCATTCCTCCATCCTTATCCCATAGCCCTGTAATTGCATTTCCTTCAGGTGCATAGGCCAGATGGTCACATGGAATCTGCGATGACATAGATATATAAGGTTGTGTCAGTAGCACGGGTGTTTGTCCCAGAGCACCAGCAGACACACAACATGTGGGAGCTGCACAAAATAGACAATAAACTGTTATTGTTCTTAGTCCTTTGTTGCCTATCCTTAGAACCCAGCGTTTCCAAATCCCTTTTGAAAGCCATGGTTGAATCTGTCTGCAACAACCTTTCAGGCAGTGCATTCCAGGTAGTAACTACTCCCTGTTTAAAATATTGCCTTTCTTTAGTTCTTTTATCTTTCACCATTAGTATCAGGCTTCTGGTTTTTGACCCTTCCAACAAAATCAACAGATCCTACCTACTCATGAAGCCCCTTCATGATTTTCAACAACTCTACCAAATCTCTACCCAACCTTCTCTTCTCAAAGGAGAACATCCCCAGCTCCTCCAATCTATCCATATAACTTGTGATGGATGATGTGCGCCTGTATGCATTATACTGTGAAGATGCTCGGTTGAGTAAGGGTTAACGTGAGACTGGAAAGTGGCACCCCTTCAACTACCGCACCCACCCCACGCCCCATCTCCCCGCGGTATGATGTATTAAGTCACATGGTAAAAGACTACCAGAGAACAGTCTAGAAGCAAGACTCCTTAAGCAGCTAACCTGTGTGGTGGAGCAACATCACGCATGACCAGATTTGGAACTGTAAATTAGTTAAAGCATACCAATAAAGGTGTTTATGTTTAAACATACAAGTTTCAAGATCTCATCAATGAGTCACTGCCACAGCAGCATAAAGAACCATGTACTGACATAATTGAAATCATAGAACCATGGAATCCTACAGTACAGAAGGAGGCCATTCAGCCTATCGAGTCTGCACTGACCACAATCCCACCCAGGGACGTCTTGTTGAAGTTGTACAAGACATTGCTAAGGCCACACTTGGAATACTGTGTGCAATTCTGGTCACCCTATTATAGAAAGGATATTATTAAATGAGAAAGAGTGCAGAAAAGATTTACGAGGATGCTACCGGGACTTGATGGATTGAGTTATAAGGAGAGGCTGAATAGACTGGGACTTTTTTCTCTGGAGCATAGGAGGCTGAGGGGTGACCCTCAGCTATAAAATAATGAGGGGCATAGACGAGGTAGATAGTCAATAACTTTTCCCAAAGGTAGGGGAGTCTAAAACTAGAGGGCATAGGTTTAAGGTGAGAGGGGAGAGATACAAAAGTGTCCAGAGGTGCAATTTTTTCACAGAGGGTGGTAAGTGTCGGGAACAAGCTGCCAGAGGTAGTAGTAGAGGCGGATAGAATTTTATCTTTTAAAAAGCATTTAGATAGTTACATGGGTACGATGGGTATAGAGCGATATGGGCCAAATGTGGGCAATTGGGATTAGCTTAGGGGTTTTTTAAAAGAAAGGGCGGCATGGACAAGCTGGGCCGAAGGGTCTCCTGTTTCCATGCTGTAAACCTCGATGACTCTATGACCTCCATGACTCTCTGGCTCTATCTCCATAACCCCATGCATTTACCCTGTTAGTCCCCCTGACACTAAGGGGCAATTCAGCATGGCCAATCCACCTAACCCACACATCTTTGGACAGTGGGAGGAAACCTGGGCACCCAAAGGAAACACACATCATCCCTCAAATCATTCTCATAAACTGAAATCTATCCATTCTGAAGTCTCCACATCCTTCTTAAAGTGTGGTGCCCAAAATTGGATGCAATTCTCCAGTTGAGGCCGAACTAACATTGTATAAAGGTTCATCATAACTTCTTGCCTTTGTAATCTATGCCATGAGGATCAAATGTAGGTGTGAATTATACTGTAAATGGCAAAACCCTTAGGAACATTAACATACAGAGGGATTTGGGCGTGCAGGTCCACAGTTCCCTAAAAGTGGCAATACAGGTGGCCAACGTGATTAAGAAAGCATAAGGCATGTTTGCCTTCATCAGCTGGGGTATTGAGTACAAGAGTTGGGAATTCACGTTGCAGTTAGATAAAATCTTGGTTAGGTCCCATTTGGAGTATTGCGTACATTTCTGGTCACCACACTACCAGAAGGACATGGAAGCTTTGGAGAGAGTGCAATGAAGGTTCACCAGGATGTTGCCTGGTCTCGAGGGTCTTGGCTATGAGGAGAGGTTGAATAAGTTAGGATTGTTTTCACTGGAAGGAGGGAGGCTGAAGGGAGACCTGATAGAGGTCTACAAAATTATGAGAGGCATAGACGGTGGATAGTTGGAGGCTTTTTCCAAGGGTGGAAGTGTCAATTACAAGAGGGCACAGGTTCAAGGTGAAAGGGGGAAAGTTTAAGGGGGATGTGCAGGGGAAGCTTTTAACACAATCAGTGGTGGGTGCCTGGAACCACCTGCGAGAAGTGATGGTGGAATCAAGCACATTGGCAACATTTAAGAAGCAACTGGATGGGTACATGAATAGGGGGGGAAATAGAAGGCGGAAGGTTTTTTATTCAGTTTAGTCAGAGCATCATCAGGCTTGGAGGGCCGAAGGGCCTGTTCCTGTGCTGTACATTGTTTTGTTGTTATGATGAAGTTGTCCTTATGTCTTTTTAGTGGCTTTCTCAACCTATCCAGCCACCTTAAATAGTTTGTGCACATATTCCGCAGGGTCTCTCTGTTCTTGCACCTACTTTCGAATTTTAATCTTCATTTTCCATTGCCTTTCCCTGTTCTTTCAAACAAAGTGTATCACTTGTTCACCGCACAAAATCGAACCAGTTATGTGTCCACTTGTTCCTATATATGTCCTCTTGAAATCTCTCCTCACAGTTTGCAATGTGTGCACGTTATGTAATGTATATAAATATGAGCTGCTATTCTTCTTATTTAAAATTTGACTGAGATGTATGTTTTATATTGATCAATCCTCCAATGCACTTCTTTCTTTTTAACTGATAAGTAAATGACTGCACTCATGCTTGATTAGTTGCATCTCCTGTGATGATACTGTGCCTTTAAGAAATATATTTTAAACATGTTCCTTTGTAACATTTTATTGGTCTGTAAATGGTGTCCTTTATTGTTACTGAGGCAGTATAAATGATATCATGTTTAGTTTTAGTCCAGACTGATGCAGTGTCCTGTGGTTTAATGGCCCTTTGGGGATTGCTGAGTGGAGCTTGATTTAGGGATGGTTGACAGGTCAGGTCATATGCCCGAGGACAGCTATGCTTCAGAGAAAAATCCAGTTTTAGTTTTATTTTCTCAGTTGCTGCTAGAAGCTTATGGAAGAGGACTATGTGTTTCTGTTTCTATTTCGCCAGAGACTTGCTGAAGATTCCAGGACTGGGGAGTTTCGGAGATTTGATCCAACATTCAAAGGACCGATTCACAAGCAGGTGTTAAAAAACTTTTTTTTTTACTTCAACTTTAACTGTGTTCTTAAATGAACTTTATTTGATAAAAGCTCCCTAGTGGGTCACTTGAATCATACCTGGAATGAAACACCTTATCCTGACCCTAATGCTGAGATCAAATGTAAAATGTAAGGTCTCGGCTAAGTTCATAGAAACACCTTGGAGTTTCTGGCCTGGGACTGAACACTCTGGGCCCTATTTTCTGTGTCAGCTGCTTGAGTCACCTCATCGATACTTAAAAAAATAAAAATCAGTATCATAGAATCATAGAATCCCCAGAGTGCAGAAGGAGGCCATTTGACCCATCGAGTCTGCACCGACCACAATCCCACCCAGAACCTATTCCATAACTCCACATATTTACCCTGCTAATCCCCTGAGACTCGGGTCAATTTAGCATGGCCAATCAATCTAATCAACCGAGGAGAGATGTAAAGCAAGCTATTGACTCACTACCATGACAGAAAGAGGTACTTTGACCATTAATTTGTCATTCCAGGGCTTCAATTGGCCTGTAGGCGTGTTGGCCTTCTGATCCTCCCCCACTGCTTGCAAAGTTGAGGCAGGGGCAGGTGGGAAGGTGTTGGAAAAAAGGTACCCCTGGTATGATGTTCAATTTTCTCCCCACACTCACCTTCCAGCCCTCTCCAGATGAGCATAAAGTGCTGCCCAATCCATTGTAGTTGTGCCTCTGTATCAATAGCTTTATCTTAGCTTCCAGCTTGTTCAAAAAGACCCAGTCGAAAGTCCACTGGTTCCTGGGATCGGAAACCTGGTGAATTTTGACGATTGTCAATTTATAAACTGCTGTTGCGTTGCAGTCACTTGACCTTTAAATGTTAACTCCTTTTTAAGTTAAATGCATTCCTGCTGAAGGACTGGTTGAAAACCTGTCAGGGAAAAAAAATCTGCCTTGTTCAGTCACCATGACATAATGGGCCCAGGTAAGCAGACAGAAGTTGCAGCATGTGCTCCTCAACAAACCAAGCAAACATCCTTCCAATATAATCATAATTAGAGTTATCTTTTTCACCACAACCTAATGGCCTCAATACATTCACTTCATCCCTGATACTATTCCCACTGACTCCTATACCCTTCCTATAACATTAGCAGAATTAATATAACGTATAATATCATAGAAACCCTACAGTGCAGAAGGAGGCCATTCGGCCCATCGAGTCTGCACTGACAACAATCCCACCCATGCCCTATCCCCATAATCCCACATATTTACCCTGCTAATCCCTCTAACCTACGCATCCTGGGACACTAAGGGGCAATTTAGCATGGCCAATACACCTAACCAGCGCATCTTTGGACTGTAGGAGAAAACCGGAGCACCCGAAGGAAACCCACACAGACACGGGGAGAACATGCTAACCGCACACAGACAGTCATCCAAGCCAGGAATCAAACCCAGGTCCCTGGAGCTGTAAGGCAGCAGAGCTGACCAGTTTTAAAGTTTATTTATTAGTGTCACAAGTAGGCTTACATTAACAATGCAATGAAGTTACTGTGAAAATCCCCTAGTCACCACACTCTGCCGCCTGTTCGGGTACACTGAGGGAGAATTTAACATGGCCAATGCACCTAGCCAACATGTCTTTCAGACTGTGAGAGGAAACTGGAGCACTCGGAGGAAACCCACACAGACACGGGGAGAACATACAGACTCCGTATGACAGTGAGCCAAGCTGGGAATCGAACCTGAGTCCCTGGCGCTGTGAGGCAGCAGTGCTGACAACTGTGCCATCCTGCCACCCCCACTGTGCAACCATGCTGCCCTGTATAATATCACATCATATCTTATAATACCTCCTCAAGGCAAGAAATGTCTGAGTGTACAGATCAGTTGTCATCAACACACTCCTATTCTGCAGTGAGACCTGTACTGTGTATCAGTGACATACAAGAGCGCTTGAGAAATTCTGTCGGGGCATGCCTCTTTAAGAGAATGGATCAGGTGACCTGGGACTCACGCCCCATCTTGGGTGGAGCTTGCAAGGGCAGTTTAGTGCTGACTGGGCTGGGAGAAAGTCATGTAGTAAACTGTTCCTTATTAGTCTTCGATATCAAACCTCCAAACATAAGAAATTCCATCAGCAATATCTCAGCTGCTGTTTAGATCACCTGATGAAGGAGCAGCGCTCCAAAAGCTTGTGATTCCAAATAAACCTGTTGGACTTTAACCTGGTATTGTAAGACTTCTTACTAGAGAGTAAGGAGATAAGATATTCACCAGTCAACTCAACAATGTTCATACTGTGAAAACCAAAAAAAAATGCAGCTGCACTACAATAACAAGCTGACCTTTGAGTGATATTTTTGTAAATTATCTTCCGAGTATATGTTTATACCAAGTCTCGTGTAAGGTTGTTTGTGACATATTGTAAAAGGGGGGCTTCGAGCCAGGTTTGTTGGACTTCACCCATGTTGGAACAGGATTGCGAATGGTGCCAGGACCACTCGAGGTCCAGACCAGCCGTCATTACTGGGTCTCCAACAGGCGGAAGGAGGTGAGACTCGTTACTTGCATTTCTTTCATATTATTTAGTCTTTTGTAATAAACCATTGTAATAATTTATGGATTATAATTCTAGTTTGTCTCTTATTTAACATTCTCCCGGTTCATTAAAAGAACAAACCAGATCACCTCCATCATCGAGATTATAACACTACATTCTGCACCCTCTCTTTTCCCTCTCTATGTAAGGCATGCTTTGTCTGTCTCGCGCGCAAGAAACAATACTTTTGATTGTATACTAATACACGTGACAATAATAAATCCAATCAAATCAGATTCAATGGGAGAGCCGTCCAACACACACTGGTGTCCTTCCTGAAACCAGCTCCACAAAATAATTCAGGAAAATCTCCGGCAAGATCAAATTCAATTGACAGTGTCCGGATGGCTGAGAACCATCTTACCCTCCAGGTCTTATTTTCTTATCTCTCAAATAGCCAAAGTTTAATTTGATTTAGTATTGTCACTGCATTGGGATACAGTGAAAAGTAGTTTCTTGCGCGCTATACAGACACAACATACCATTCGCAGGGTACATAGGGGAGAAGGAAACGAGAGAGTGCAGAATGTAGTGTTACAGCCATAGCTAAGGTGTAGAGAAAGATCAGCTTAATATAATGTAGGTCCATTCAACTGTCTGATGGCAGCAGGGAAGAAGCTGTTCTTGTGTCAGTTGGTATGTGACCTCAGACATTTGTATCTTTTTCCCGATGGAGGAAGGTGGAAGAGAGTATGTCCGGGATACGTGGGGTCCTTGATTATGCTGGTTGCTTTTCCGAGGCAACAGGAGGTGTAGACAGTGTCAATAGATGGGGGGCTGGTTTGTGTGATGGACTGGGCTATGTCTGGGGGACTACTATGTCCTGGGGAGGACAAAGAAAATGGCCGGAATTCTCTGGCCGGCCAATGGTACACAAAGAATGTGCAAACTCCACACAGACAGTGTCCCAAGCCTGGAATCAAACCCGGGTCCCTGGCGCTGTGAGGCAGCAGTGCTAACCACTGTGCTACCCTGCCACCTGTGATGACTTCACCCAGGCTAATGAGGTTGGCTAATGAGTATGAACTACCTGATGGTTAAATTAGGGAGCCTCATGCTCCCTATTTAAAGCAGGTGTGTCAGACTCCCACCTGCATTCAGCAGGGAGCAACTGGAGAGCTGGCTATGTACAGATGTATGGTGTAAATAAAGTAACTTGGTGACAGGACTTTCGCCTCCGTGGAGTTATTACACCACCCTTACTGGATGGTCTCACTTCAGTCTGTGCTGTAAGGGTTACCATCTATCTGCTGATTCTCTGACCCTCTGCATGATGACTCCTGTGACATTTCCTGCACTATGACCCACTGCCCAACTGCACCATGATAATCTGTGTTAAATCCTGTTGTACTGAGGTTTCTCCTCAATTACTACTCCACAGACAGGCGCTAGGGAACACAGCTCTTTGTTATGTCTACTCGCTCCACACTCCAAACATTCACTGCCTACACAGGGCGATTCCCAACAGCTCAGCCCACACCTGAGATCACATGGCCTGTTCCCTTAAAGGGACAATGCCCGGACAGACATAGCACTCCTCCCCTCTAAACAACAACCCCCCCCACCTCATACTGCAACAGCATATCAAACTATTTACATACCCTCTGTGCCCTGACCTGCAATGACCCGTTTGGGAAGAGACTGGAGTTTTCTGCATGGACGTTCAGCTTCACTGCTTTTTAATATCCAAATCCACCAATCTGACAGGCTGGATATTGGGAAGAAGATACAGACTGAGGTCGAAGAGTCTGTCCGCCTTCACGAGGGAGGTGGTGATCCACAAACTGATGAGAAGTGTGAGCCCAAAACACAAGTGAGAATGCCCTATGATAAAACAATGTGTGATCAGTCATCAAGGACTCCGGACATGAGCCTATATTTAGGATTGGATAATGAAAGCACAATACTGCAGACCCTGGAGATCTGAAATAAAAAGAGAAAGGTCTGGAAAAGTGCAGCAGATCGGGCAGCACCTGTGGAGTGAGGAACGCTAGGTGGAATTTTCCCCATCTTTGTCGGCTGAGGCAGGAAAACCAAAGTGCAGTTCACTGGCTGTTCAGCCACATTGTGCAGCACTCTGTGCAGAGAACGATGGAGACGTGGTCCACACCATCACACTGATGGGACGGGACTGAAGTAAGCCAAAAACGCCGGGGTTCCTGTGTTCAGGGCGCCCTTTTTAATGGGCCTCTGATCTACAAAAATAAACAAAGAACTACACTCCCACATAAATGAAGACCCCCATGCATCCCCATGGGGATCCCCCATGGACACGGGGAATCCCCCAACATGCACGAGGGGATCTCTCCAGCGACACAGGGAATCTCCCCAACATGCATGAGGGGATTCCCCCATGGACACAGGGAATCCCTCCAACATGCACAAGGGGAATCCTCCATGGATGTGGGGAATCCCCCCAACATGCATGAGGGGAATCCCCCATGGACACGCGGAATCCCCCCAACATGCACAAAGGGAATCCTCCCTATGAACACGGGGTATCGCACCTCAACTGACATGGGGCACTCCCTCCAACATTGACATGGAGAACCACGGCCACGGGTAAGTGGAACCTCCTCACCCCATGGATAAGGGCAACCCCTTCCCAATGGAGCTCCTCAGAGAGCCCCCTCTTGGCATTGCATCAATTGTTTGACCTGTGAATAATCAGAATATGGAACTTACTGGCACACAATGGGGGCACCAGAATAGGTATCAAGATGAGCATGACACATACAAGTGGCTCAACGGAGATGAAATTCATACCTGCACTATTATGGTCATTAAATCCTTATACTTTGATATAAAAAATGAACTTTTTCATGTAATGTAACTGATATTCTAAGGGTTTAGCTATCTCAATTGGTTAGATGGCTAGAGTGCGGTGCAGAATAATGCTAACAGCAGTAGTTCAACTCCATTTTGGCTCTGGTAGTTCTTGGCACCTCCCTTCTCAACATCCTCATGGTGATATTGTGATATGAACCATGATTAGCGGCCCTTGGGCAAAGAAGACACTATAGAGAGAAAGATAATATGTTTTGAATAATCTTAATGCACAAATATGCAAACAGACATAATGGCTGAGTTATGAACACAATTATTTTAAATGAATCTCAGTAGCACTCTAATAACATTCCTTCCATTTATTAAAACATTTGATTGAAATATAACCTCGCCATTATGAGTTGGCTGTCAGACATGCTGCAAAGCGATGAGTCATGGAGTGCTCGGTTTAGATGATGGCCCAGGCTTGGACCCAAACACAAATATTTTCAGTTGCATTACACTAATCTTTCTCATGCTTCCACAATAGTTCTGGCTGACGCTCACTCAAACTGGCAAGGGTTTCAGTCGGAAACGAATCGCAAAACTAGAAGTTGCCCTGTAGAACAGGTGATGCGGCAGCTGTGGGGCTGAGTCTCAGGGCTACTGATCAGCCTATCTTTCCTGCCCCTGATGCCATCAGCATTATGCTTTCTTGTCGGAATCTCTCGATGGACTATCTTAAAGAGAGACGCGTCTTAAACAAAGGAAAACTCTGAGCTTCCTTCACTTCTTGCAGGTGCTCCATCTTCATGATAACCAGAGGGCTTGAAGGAAAGGATACAAATCTTTCAGGGCACTGCCAAAACGCTTTACAGTCAATTAAATACTTTTGAAGTGTACTCATGGTTGTAATGTAGATCAGCAGCAATCAATGTGTACACAGCAGTATCAAAGTGATCAAGCTGTTTTACTTCAGTGATGCCGACTAAGGTGTAATATGCGCTGAAAAGCCTTAATTAACAAAATAACTGGTTAATTTTTGACTGCACATTGCGGCTAGTTATGCAAATTATGCAGTGAGAGTGCACTCGAGACATGATCAGATTAAGTCAAATCGGCCACTGTTGAATTTACTAACTTGACCTTTGAAGGAACACAAAGGTTAAATGAGTGAAATAGTAGTAATGGTCAATTCACCTGTATTCTTAAGGTGGGAATATCGTGACTGCGGAACCTGTGATGATAAGGGGGCGGGAAGCATGCCAATGGTACCATTACTTATGATTACCAAGGCACTCACAGGACCAATCTCCTTAAGGAAACCTTGAAGCTTCATCTGATTTCATTATAGAGAGAGGACTGTGTTAAACCATAAAACAGTGTTGAAGTATGTTTGATGCTTATGTTGCGAAGTTGGGTCGAGTAATTGTAGGTTGGTGTTTGTAACATTGTAAAATGCTAGGGAGAAAGCATTGCATTGTCCCTTTAAAAAAGTGGTGTTTTTTCTGTAGATACAAAAAAAAGAGTCCCAACCTGAAATATTTGTATCAAAGGCCAAGCAGCAGTTTTACCAAGACAACAGATTTTTGAATTTTTTGAATTGAGCCAATCAATTTGAATCAGGCACTTAGATACCAAGAACCTATTAAATTTAAATCTGATGGTTTTGACAACCTAGGACCAATCCTTTTGTGGGAAATATTGATATGTCACCACAGGTATAAAAGAAAGGGGGCGGTGGGACAAAAAGAGAGAGCAACTGCCACCTGCAAGAGATAACAGCTCACAGCTCTCAGAGAGAGAGAATCGCTGGCTCTCATAGCTTCATCCATGTCTTAGAGAAAGCACCATCTAGATAGCAAAGGTACCAAAGAAGAAAGAAGTTCCAGACAGAAGAATCAACAGAGAAAGCCCAGAATATTCCGGAAGACATAAAACCTGGTTGTAATGTAGAAAGTGACTAAATTTTTTGTTAATGAGTGGGAATTGTATTTATTAGAACACCATACCATTAGAATCTTGTTTATTCGGGAATAGTTAATAGTTAGAAGGGGTTTATTCGGTTTGTTAATAGTTTAGTTTAGAGTGTCAGGGATTTATTTTGTATTTAGCCACTAGAAGTTGCTGAAGCGCAGGTCACACCACTTCACACACACTTTTTACAGATTATAAGGCGAGGTACACCTCTTTGGGTGTTTGAGTGTTAGTTCTCAGAGGGGGGATCAACCTCCACTTCATAACAATGTATGGATTATTTGTGGGTCTCGAAACAGTCAAACAAACGGTTTTGACCGCTTACAGAGTGACCATCAGGGAGGACCCAATCTTTGACCATCACTGGTTTTGAAATCATGTACAATGGGGTATAAGAAAGTCGCACCTTTACTTTTGTCCTCACCGTACAGCCGGACATAAGTCAAGATATCAGTAGTTATGTTTTTCCCCTGGGTATCTGATCAGTGTTGCATGTGTGAACCAAAGAAGTACTTCGAAGTGTGGTGGATATTGTTCCAATGGCAAATGTGACAGTGCATTTATGTGCAGCAAGGTCCCATAAACATTCATGAAATGGATGACTGGTTAAGCTATCTTGATGATTTTTGCCAGAGCACTGGAAAAAAAACTCCCATAATTCTCTTTGAATAGAGTTGTGGCATCTTGTATATAGAATCCCCATAGAATCCCTACAGTGCAGAAGGAGGCCATTCTGCCCATCGTGTCTGCACCGACCACAATCCCACGGAGGCCCTATTCCCAGAACCCTTCATATTTACCCTGCTAATCCCCTGACACTAGGGTCAATTTATCATGGCCAATAAACCTAACCTTCACATCTTTGGACTGTGGGAGGAATTCGGAGCACCTGGAGGAAACCCACACAGATATGGGGAGAACGTGCAAACTCCATACAGAGAGTCACCAAAGGCTGGAATTGAACCCAGGTCCCTGGCGCTGTGAGGCAGCAGTGCTAACCACTGTGCCATCCTGCCGCCCCCTTTAGCTTTGCCCAAATGATGGGACTTCCAACCACCTTGCGCCACTTTCCAGTCAGATAATTGTTTTAGCGGGTCATCCATGTTCAAGTCTCTGGAAGGGTTTTGGATGATCTTCCTGACTCATGGCCCAGAATTTGAAGACTGAGGCATGGTAATTGGCACATTGGTTGGCAGAGCCTGGGCTTTGAGCATATCTCCTCTGGAAAGCAGCCAGCAGCAAGAAAAGGTCCTGCACTTCTATCCTGTGACAAGATTAACACACACGGGGCATAATTAATTGCATTCACGTGCCACTAGCATAAATCTACGGCCAGCAGTGTAGGCTGAGCTTGGTGCTAAGCCATCTGATATCAAGACAACCGGAGACATGATGGTAATTATTCCAACCTGGACATTTAGCTCTTTTTGGTAAAGAGCCCACAAGGGCTGAAATCTTTTGGCCGTTCACGCCCCGCCACAAGAGAGAACAGAAAATTTGGTGCTCAGCCAAAACTCCAAATATCTTCACTGCAGCAGGACCAGAGACTCCCATCGGTGTGAGCAGAGAATCCCGCCAGATTGACCAGAGAATCCTGCCAGCTTGAATGGCAGGAAAATGACTGCCAAGATGTTTCTTTGTTCAATAATTCCACTTCTATTCCCTTCTACCGAAATAAATTTCATTGATAAATAGAAATTTCACTGTCTGCCCGAGAGATTCACATGCTTCCTCAGCATCCGCTCTGATGCGCCATCCATGTATTTCAAGAAACATTCAACATTCAATCAATACACATTGCAAGAGTCTAAGCATTCTCCATAAAACTCTATTAGAGCACATGTATCAATTCTAAAGTGCAGTGCTCATGAAGTTTCATTCCACCGACACTGTTCAGTAAATAACTAAGGCAAATCTGCTGATTTCTTTGTTATGTACTTTGCTGAAACTTTTTCTTTATTCATTCGTGAGACACGGGCGTCGCTGGCTGGCCAGCATTTATTGTGCATCCCTAGTTGCCCAAGGGCAGTTGAGAGTCAACATTGCTGTGGCTCTGGAGTCACATGTAGGCCAGACCAGTTAAGGACAGCAGATTTCCTTCCCTAAAGGACATCAGTGAACCAGGTGGGTTTTTCTGACAATCGACAATGGTTTCATGGTCACCAGTAGATTCTTAATTATGAACAACTTGTATGCAACACTGGTTCAGCCTCAACTGGAGTATTGAATTTAGTTCTGACCGCTACACTTCAGGAAGCATCTGAATGCATTCGAGAGGGTTCAGTAAAGATCCATGCACGGTTCCACGGCTGAGGGACTTTATTCACATGGATACATTGGGGAAACTGGGGCTGTTCTCCTTTGGGAAGAGATGATTAAGTGCAGATTTGATAGAAGTAGTCAAAATAAAGAGCAGTCTGGAGAGACTGTTCCTATTGCTGGAAGGATTGAGAACAACAAAGGCACCGACTTAAGGTGATTGAGCGAAAAGCATGTGGGAAATGTGATATGTGGAAAAAACTTAGTTGGGACCTGGAATGCACTGCCAGAGAGCGGTGTGGAGGCAGATCCAATTGTGAATTTCAAAAGGGAATTGATTATCTGAATAGATACAAAATTGAACTTCAGGGCAGGGGTGGAAATCGTGTAGGGCAGGAGTGTTGCTCGTGCAGAGACAGCATGGGTACAATGGGCTGAATGGCCACCTTGAGTACTGCAAACATTCATGTCAAATATCGACAGCAGAATGCACAGTCATATGCAGAGGAATGTGTATCATACGAATCTATCTTTGTTTACTTCAGTATTTGAATTCTGGTGCAGGAAGCAAATTCTGCAGAAAGCGTGGGTGGAATTTTCACTGGTAAGATCGACATGGGACCCAGCAGAAAGGCAGCCCAGGAAATTCAATGGCCCACAGGAGCAGGGAATGTTTGACATTTCAACTGGGCTGAAAGACTTTGGAGGGCGGACTCCTTTCCATCACACTTCTCCCTTGCACTGTTTCTCGATTTGATTTATAATTTCAGTTTTGATCAAAGCTCCTGGGCATTTTTGTAAAGATTTGCAGTGCGACTAGGGCATTGTGAGATTTTAAGTTTACGATATTCCCATTGGTTATTCTTGAGAGGAGTTCAAGGAGTTCCAAACGCGATATGATTTTGCTGGGGATTTTTTTCTGGCTTATAGGTAAAACTTCAGTGAAATGTAAGTCGCTTCGCAAAGAATCAAATCCAAGGGGATGAGACTGATATTGAACAAAAGGATTTATGTATCAAGTAGCTATATAAGGTTATTATGGAGTGACCTTTCTCAGTGTGACTTACAAAGATTCTTTGAAAAGAAAGTCTTTAAATATCTGCAAACTATTTTAAATCCCCAGCCTACACATGTAGGTGTCTAGTGTGCAGGTAGGAGTTCACTCCATCTGGGAAATGTATACAAATCCCTGTCTCCTGGGAATCCCATGACCTAAACCTGGTGGCACAGTGGTTAGCACTGCTGCCTCACAGCGCCAGGGACCTGGGTTCTATTCTTGGCTTGGGTGACTGTTTGTGTGGAATCTGCACATTCTCTCTCCGCGTGCTCCGGTTTCCTCCCACAGTCCAAAAGGCGTGCTGCTTAGATGCATTGCCCATGTTAAATTCTCCCTCAGTGTACCTGTAGGCCAGACCATGGTGATTTACCATGGTGAGTATGGCAACGCTGGGATTTTCACAGTAACTTAATTGCAGTGTTAATGTAATCCTACTTGTGACACTAATAAATCAACTTTAAAAGCCAATGGGATCCCCTGCTGCAACGGTACAAATTCAGGGAATTCTAACCTTAAAAGTGGGATAGGAAGCATGGACGAGAAGCAAATTGGAAAGGTTTTAAAGTTCTGCAGACTTTCTATTGCTTTAGTTTGGAGATGTCTGCTCCCACAAAGCGTTGACCACACAAATACTCTTTTCTTCGCTACAGCACAACTTAGGCAACCATATGATGATCCTTATCAGCAGGAGTTGAGGCCATTGAACTAGACACAGGAAAACAGCCAGCTTCTTTTATAACAGGGTACATTTTCTGTGTAATTATCTCTTTGCCTCCTAATAGGCTGAGGTCCAATAAGGACATTTGCCAGTTTATATTTGCGATCTGTCCTCTTGACCCTTGATGTCATCAGAGACGCTCAGTATGATAACTTTCTGGATATGTGTTCAATTCCCAGAGCTTTGGGACGACGCTTAACTCTCTGGGAGTTGAACAAATGCAGCTAGAATCATAGAATAGATCATATAATTCCTACAGTGCGGAAGGAGACCAACAGCACCGACAACAATCCCACCTGGCCCTATCCCTTTAACCCCAACTATTTACCCCGCTAATCCCCCTGACATCAAGGGTTAATTTTCCAGGGCCAATCAACCTAGCCTGCACATCTTTGGAGTGTAGGAGGAAACCGGAGGAACCGGAGGAACCCACACGGACATGGGGAGAACGTGCAAATTCCACATAGGCAGTCCCCGTGGCAGGAATTGAACCCGGGTCCCTGGTGATGTGAATCAGCAGTGCTAACACTATGCCACCATGCCATATATCTAATTAGATATATATTCAATGCCAGGGTACAGAGGGTATGTAAATCACAAATCAAAGCATGACCTCAATATTCAGTCTTTAGCTGTTGATGGTATTTCAATGGGGTGTGGGGAAGTGTATTGTCATTGAGATTTATACAGGAATGAAACACCATGCTCATTGTTTATTGGTACAGAGATGGTAAACTAACAACGTTGTTGCAATTATGAGGCTTATAAGATTATTATATCTCGAGGCTGTGGCTGGGATTTTCCAGCCCTTCAAGCTGGCATGATTTTCCAGTCCAGCTGCGGTGACTGGAGACTTCAATGGTTCATCAACCCCCTCTGCAGGGAAACCGTATCAGGGGTGGGAGGCAAGAGGTGGGATATGAAGGTAAAATGAAGGAGGTCATGTGACCTGTTCTGAGGTATGCCTGACAGCAAGCCAAGTGGTTTGATTGTTAGAGATTGTTAGGGCAGCACGGTGGCATGGTGGTTAGCACTGCTGCCTCACAGCACCAGGGACCCAGGTTCGATTCCTGGCTTGGGTCACTATCTTTGCAGAGTCTGCATGTCCACCCCGTGTCTGCGTGGGTTTTCTTTGGGTGCTCTGGTTTCTCCCCACAGTCCAAAGATGTGCAGATTAGGTGGATTGGCCATGGTAAACATGCAGGGTTATGGGGCTAGGGCAGGAAGAGTGACAGGGTAAAATACTCTGTCAGAGAGTCGGCACAGACTTGATGGGCTGTATGGCCTCTTCTGCATTGTCAGGATTCTATGATTCAAATGGGGGAGGGAATGGATTGGGTTGTTTTTCTGGGAAGAAGGGGCAAGGCGTTTCCAATTGAAGACAATGGCAGCAGCACGTGCGCTAACAGTGGATCGGACGTGAATCTGGAAAGTTCAGAAAAGTGTTGCAAATGTGAGCTTGTGAATGATAATTCTTTAAACTGTCTATTTAGTTTCAAGATAAAGGAGACTTGCGACGGAAACCTTTGACTTAGTCTGTGGCTGGGATCCTCCGGTGTTGCCGCAGTGAATGGAGGTTTGGCAGAACGTCAAGTTCTCTGTTCTCACTGGCAGCGGGGACAGGAATGAATGAGAATCCCGCCCCTAATCACTCACGGATGGCCAATCAGCATTTTTACCACGGAGGTAAGGCCCATGTGATTCATGTTGTCGTGCTAACTTTGAGATGGGAAGGGCACAACGGAAGCCATTGAGGCACTGGGCTACAAGCTTTCCTAAAATATTACTGAATATCACTGAGAGTTTAATGTTGTGATGGCCTGGGAGAGAGAAAGAGAGAGAGGGCAGCTGGAGGCCAAAAGTTTCTATGGTTCGTAGAACACAGATGGGAACTAATGCTTGGACTGGAAAAACCAAATTCATGAGGCATTAAAATAAGACTGGAAGATTTGCCCAGCTTTAGCCAGAGGGAGAAGACTACAGAAAAACTTGCTCCATGAAAGACAGTTCTGAACTTTAAAGATCCAGGCTAGAAAAGGAAAAGATTGGAAGTAAACCCATACGAGTTAAAAATAATTTTGGACTGGTTCCAAGATCATTTATGGTCGACTTAAAGGACAGTGTAACACATGGCTGATAGTGATTTGTTTTGGTTGTGTTAAAAGTTCAGTTATGCAATATAAGTATAAATAGCCTATCAAAATAATGTTTAGTCAATTGTGCTTTTAGTCTGTGAGAGTAAATGTCTTAAAGTGTGAAATTTCATCTCGTACTTCATAGGATCTGGCCCGACCACATGGCCCTTAGGGAATGCCACCTTAAGGGGGCCACACTACCACAAAGACAAAATAGTAAACTTACCTTAACTAGTATATGACCCCGGTCAGGTCTTTCTTGTGTATTGGACACAGTTCCAGGCTTCATTCTATAAAAGGGACATGGTAACACTGGAGAAAGTACAAAAAAAGGTTATCAGGAATTGTACTGGAACTAAAAGACAACAACTATTGCAAACTAGGGAAGACTTAGATGTGGTACGACATCGGCCTTTAAAATGATGAACGGATTGGTAAATTGGAGAGAATCCAAAATTAGGAGCCCAGAAAGACAGGATAATTTCTAAAAGAATAATCCAACAGGGAAATAAAGAGGTTTTTGTTTTCAGAATATGGAATTAGTTACCACAAGACATGGTTGAGACAAATAGCTGAGGTGCTTTCAAAAGGAAGCTGGGTGAATACGTGAGAGAAATGAGAATATAAAAATATGCTGAAAAGGTGACATGAGGTCAGCAACATGAGGAAACTCGTGTGGAATGTAAACATCAGTCCAGACTGCATGTTCTGTTTCTGTGCTGTATATCCTACATAATTCTATGTCATCATCAAATCATTTGTGAATTCTGTGTTGTAAAATAAAAAAGCATGACTACCGTCCCATCCTCTGACCGTAAGGACATTGAATCTAAGGTGTGTTTTACAGAAACATCATGGTGGGATTGAAACAGATGAAAGCCCCTTTAGATAAGAGGCATATGTTGTGCATTATACAGCATCATAGAATCCCTGCAGTGCAGAAGTGAGGCCATTCGGCCCATCAAGCCTGTACCAACAACAATCCCACCTAGGCTCTATTCCCGTAACCCCACATATTTACCCTGATAGTCCTCCTGACACTAAGGGGCAATTTAGCATGTCCAATCAACCTAACCCACACATCTTTGGATTGTGGGAGGAAATCGGAGCACCCGGAGCAAACCCACGCAGACACGAGGCAGAATGTGCACACAGTCACCTGAGGCCGGAATTTGAACCCGCATCCCTGGCGTTGTGAGGCATCAGTGCTAACCATTGTGCCACCTGCGCTGCCCAGTTAGATCTCTGACTACTCCTGTTCCCCAGTTGAGAAAGGTAATAAAATATATGTTCAGGTGTCTGAAGCATGTTTTTTTTATTTGCAACACATGATCTCAGAACAGTTGGCAAGGACTTTGCTTCCAAAAGAATGATACTCATTGGGGTCATGGGGATGTCTAGAGCTACTGCCTGACCAGCCAGTCTGGTAAAGAGAATTTCTGCTGTTTGCACTCACCTGGGACAAGATTTATTCACCCCAGATTGCTGTTCATGCCACATTGACTTTGCTTTCCCCTGCTTGACTAATTGGCAAAACAGCCACCTGACATCTTTTGCACATAATGAACTGTCCAGTAACGCTGCCATGATGTGGAGATGCCGCTGCCTCAGGGACTCATTCATCATGTCAGAGGTAACAGCCTGTGGACTTCTGCCAAAAAGCAAGGAGTGAACAGCAACTCGTAGAGGCCTGACTTCCTTGCATTTGTCAATTGAATTGACACAAAGATCAGTACATTTGGCCCAACTTATTCAAATCACTGTTTAAGCTCCATGAAAGCCTCCTATCACCTGACCTCTTTTAAAAGGGATTGATAAAGTAAATGTGGACCACATGTTTCCTCTTATGGGGCAATCTAGAACAAGAGGTCACAGGTATAGGTTGAGAGGCGGTAGATGTAAAACTGAGATGAGAAGGAACTACTTCTCACAGGGGGTGGTGAGTTTATGGAACTCGCTGCCCCATAGCATGGTGGAGTCTGAGTTGTTGAATGGTTTCAAGAAGGAGACAGATATATTTTGAATCAAAAAGGGAATAAGAGGATATGGGGAACAGGTGGGGAGGTGGAGTTGAGACCAGGGAGAGATCAGCCATGATCTGATTGAGTCGCAGAGCAAGCTCAAAGGGCTGACTTGCCTATTTCTGCTTCTAATTCCTATGTTCCTATTTACCATATCATCGAATCAGTGTAACTTTCTCTTCCTTTCTTTCTCATATTATCCCCTGAAATGCATCTGTGCTTTTTGCCTCGGCCACACTTCATGGTAGAAAATTTCCCTTTCTAATCACTCTCTGGGTGAAGAAGTTTCTCATGAACCACTTAGTGGATTCATCAGTGACTTTGTCATATTATTGACCAGGACTTTTACATTTCCCACAAGTGGCAACATTTTCTCCTTATTGTTTAGCTCGACACCCAGAGAAGTGATGTCAAAGTAGCAGGTCAGGGCAATTTCGATACCATTGCAGCCAGTGGGATGTTGAGCTGTCGGGGGAGAGAACCGGGGCAGGACTTCATGGACAGGCCATGATCCTCAGGACCACATTCTCTGAGATCTCAGGTGGAATTTTGGCTACCAGGAGTGAGGTTGGTGAGCTTGGTTGCGGGTTGAATATCGAACAAGGACGGCACGGGTGGCACAGTGTTTAGCACTGCTGCCTCACAGCGCCAGGGACCCGGGTTCAATTCCGGCCTCGGGTCACTGTCTGTATGGAGTTTGCACATTCCCCCCATGTCTGCGTGGGTTTCCTCCAGGTGCTCTGGTTTCCTCCCACAGTCCAAAGATGTGCGGGTTAGGTTGATTGGCCGTGCTAAATTGTCCCTTAGTGTCAGGGGGACCAACAAGGTAAATATGTGGGGTTACAGGGTTAGGGCCTGGGTGGGATTGTTGTTGGTACAGAATCGATGGGCCGAATTGTGTCCTTCTGCACTGTAGGGATTCTCTGATTCTATGAATGGGCATGTGGCACAAATCTGCCAACTTCTGGGTTTAATCCAGATGAGTTCGCAGACGAACGGTGAAAGCATGGTGGGGCGGCCAGGTAGGGAATGAAAATATGGAAGTAGGCAATTCAGTCAGGATTGAGCAGAACATTCTCAGTTTAACAGCCAGCTCACAGCTTTCCCAAGCTGTGTGGAACTCACCAGGATCAACAATGTGAAAAAGTACAGGGAAGACTCATTGAAAATGAAACTGACCTGCTGGGAAGTCTTTGAAATCACAAGGCTTGTTTCCAACCTCCGCGAAAGGCATGTGTTCTGAGAGACTGATTTCACCACTTTTCTGCTGACTTCCAACCTTTTAGAGGTTATTTCAACTCTTTGGCTTTATTCGCCTTGATCTCAACTTCTCTGCTGTCAGCCTTCACTGAATGACATTGGGCAGCACGGTGGCACAGTGATTAGCACTGCTGTCTCACAGGGACCGAGGTTCAATTTGGCATGTCAGCTGCGACTCTCACCAACCTTTACAGATGCACTATAGAAAGCATTCTTTCTGGTTTTGTATCACAGCTTGGTATGGCTCCTGCTCTGCCCAAGACCGCAAGGAACTACAAAAAGTCGTGAATGTAGCCCAATCCATCATGCAAACCAGCCTCCCATCCACTGACTCTGTCTCCACTTCCTGCTGCCTCGGCAAAACAGCCAGCATAATTAAGGACCCCACGCATCCCGGACATTCTCTCTTCCACCTTCTCCCATTGGTAAAAAGATACAAAAGTCTGAGGTCATGTACCAACCGACTCAATAACAGCTTCTTCCCTGCTGCCCTCAGACTTTTGAATGGACTTACCTTGCATTAAGTTGATCTTTCTCTACACCCCTAGCTATGACTGTAACACTACATTCTGCACTCTCTCATTTCCTTCTCTATGAACGGTATGCTTTCTCCGTATAGCGGGCAAGAAACAATACTTTTCACTGAATGCTAATACATGTGACAATAATAAATCAAATCAAATCAAATCAATTCCAGTCTTGGGTGGCTATCCGTGTGGACTGTGCATGTTCTCCCCGTGCCTGTCTGGATTTCCTCTGGTTTCCTCCTTCAGTCCAAAGATGTGCAGCTTAGATGGTTGGCCATGCTCAATTGCTGCTTAGTGCCCCAACTAGTGTAGGTTAGGTGAATTAACCCTGGTAAATGTGCAGGGTTATGGAAATGGGGTGAGGGGGAGCACACCAATGGAACAATTCATTTGAAGACCATGATTTCCAATGCCTTCTTAGGATTTGCTACCTGAGTAGGATAACTAACTGGGGATTATTAATCCTTTTCCAACACTGTATCCAAGTTCTGATCACCACATCCTTATTGTTCACAGTCTCTGGAACTTTCAGTTTAGTTTGCATGACTGGCCTCCTCTTCCTGTCCTGAAGAAACAGCCCACCCCGTTGGCCCACACCGCCTCCAACAGGATCTCCAGGGAAGGGTCAGGGAATGGATGAGGTGGGGGAAACCTTGCCATGTGTCTTCCTTTCCTTGATTTGCCTCTACAAACCCTCACAACCAAGGTTTCTGTAATAATTCCTGTTCCGCAGTTAGGTAAATAACATCTGCAATCTTTATTTACACATAGAGTCATAGATTCATAGAGGTTTACAGCATGGAAACGGGCCCTTTGGCCCAACTTGTCCATGCCGCCCTTTTTTAAAACGCCTAAGCTAATCCCAATTGCCCACATTTGGCCCATATCCCTCTATACCCATCGTACCCATGTAACTATCTAAATGCTTTTTAAAAGACAAAATTGTACCCGCCTCTACTACTACCTCTGGCAGCTTGTTCCAGACACTCACCACCCTCTGTGTGAAAAGATTGCCCCTCTGGACACTTTTGTATCTCTCCCTTCTCACCTTAAACCTATGCCCTCTAGTTTTAGACTCCCCTACCTTTGGGAAAAGATATCTAGCTGATCTGTGCCCCTCATTATTTTATAGGCCTCTATAAGATCACCCCTCAGCCTCCTACGCTCTAGAGAAAAAAATCCCAGTCTATCCAGCCTCTCCTTATAACTCAATCCATCAAGTCCCGGTAGCATCCTAGTAAATCTTTTCTGCACTCTTTCTAGTTTAATAATATCCGTTCCTTAATAGGGTGACCAGAATTGCACACAGTATTCCAAGTGTGGCCTTACCAATGTCTTGTACAACTTCAACAAGACATTCCAACTCCTGTATTCAATGTTCTGACTGATAAAACCAAGCATGCCGAATGCCTTCTTCACCACTCTGTCCACCTGTGACTCCACTTTCAAGGAGCTATGAACATGTACCCCTTGATCTCTTTGTTCTGTAACTGTCCCCAACGCCCTACCATTAACTGAGTAAGTCCTGTTCTGGTTCAATCGACCAAAATGCATCACCTCGTATTTAAATTAAACTCCATCTGCCATTCGTCAGCCCACTGGCCCAATTGATCAAGATCCCATTGGCCAGCAAACGGGGACTCTGACAGTTTGGAACTGCTGCACATGTGCAGAGTTCTAGAACAGTCAGACTCCGGTGCGAATAGGCCCCGCCCCACCCCTGGGTTTTTAATGATATTCACAATTGTGACCTCTGCATTGCACAGAGTACGGAGATTCAGGTTGGATGCTGCACCAAAAAAACAGTCGTGATCTGGAACAGTTTTCCCACCAATTTAGCACATTTGGGAGAATCGCCCCCGTGGTTGCTAAATTCTGATGAAGGATCATTTAGACTCAGAACATTGGCTCTATTCTCTCCCCACAGATGACACTATGATTGGTGGTATAGTGGACAGTGAAGATAACTTTCTTCACTGTCCACTATACCACCAATCATAGTGTCATCTGCAAACTTACTAACCATGCCTCCTATATTCTCATCCAAATCATTAATATAAATGACAAATAACGGTGGACCCAGCACTGATCCCTGAGGCACACCGCTGGTCACAAGTCTCCAGTTTGAAAAACAAGTCTCTACAAATATCCTCTGGCTTCTGTCAAGAAGCCAATTTTGTATCCATTTAGATAGCTCACCCTGGATCCCGTGAGATTTAACCTTATGCAACAACGTACCATGTGGTACCTTGTCAAAGGCCTTGCTAAAGTCCATGTAGACAACATCAACTGCACTGCCCTCATCTACCTTCTTGGTTACCCCTTCAAAAAACTCAATTAAATTTGTGAGATATGATTTTCCACTCACAAAGCCATGCTGACTGTCCCTAATCAGTCCTTGCATCTATAAATGCCTGTAGATCCTGTCTCTCAAAATATCTTCCAACAATTTACCCACCACAGATGTGAGGCTAACTGGCCTGTAGTTCGCAGGCTTTTCCCTGCAGCCCTTTTTAAACAAAGGCACAACATTCACCTCTCTCCAATCTTCACCTCACCCGTGACTATCGATGATTCAAATATCTCGGCTAGGGGACCCTATATGACCATGACACAGAGGCTTGCAGTCTCATGGCTGCCAACCAGCTTCCAGGATCTAACTGATCCAGAAGCCGAAGCTTGCTAGGGTGATTCCCCCACCCAGTCCTTGGTTGGTCACCAGGGTCACATGACCCTCTCGGCAGATCACCCCACAAAGGGCATAAACACCACAGTTTCCTGCATTCATTTTGACCCCAAATAGGGTCCCTTTAAATGGAGAGCCTTCACTAACAGAACCTCGGTCATCATCACGCCTGTATTCCATTAATGGTCCCTGGAAATGGGATGCTATTGCTTTGACTGATTTAAAGGACTACAGCAAAGATCGCCAATAAAACACACAAGTTGATGACCTACTATAATTCTCATCACTGTGTGTGGGTTCGTTCAGGTAACACCCCTCCCATCGACTCCCCACTTTGGATATGGACACATTTCGATTTCCACTCTTGACAAATGCAGTTTTCAATTAATTTTTCAATCTTGCATGTGTGGCTGAAATCTCGTGTTGACACGGTTGACCGATAACAACATACTAATTAACACTGAGAAACCATACAACAACAGAAAAATGCTGGAAAATCTCAGCAGGTCTGACAACATCTGTGGGGAGAGAATAGAGCCAATGTTCTGAGTCTAAATGATCCTTCATCAGAATTTAGCAACCACGGGGGCGATTCTCCCAAATGTGCTAAATTGGTGGGAAAACTGTTCCAGATCACGACTGTTTTTTTGGTGCAGCATCCAACCTGAATCTCCGTACTCTGTGCAATGCAGAGGTCACAATTGTGAATATCATTAAAAACCCAGGGGTGGGGCGGGGCCTATTCGCACCGGAGTCTGACTGTTCTAGAACTCTGCACATGTGCAGCAGTTCCAATCTGTCAGAGTCCCCGTTTGCTGGCCAGCTTGATCACTGGCCAGCCCGGGACTCCCACAATGCTGCCTCTCCAGCACCCCCCATGGCCCGATCGCGGCCCCCACAGCAATTCCCAGGCCAGCTCTGACCCCCCCCCTGCCCCAGAGCACCCCAATGTCCAGCCCACTCCCCCCAGCAGTGGTGATCCTCCCACCCCCCTCATCCCGGCAGAGCCCCCCCTCCACTGGCTCCCCCCCAGGGTCAGATCTCCCCGGGCAGCAGAGAACCCCCGCCCCCCGGCAGATCACCCCCGCACCCCGTCCCACAGCCCACCCCGATCGCTGGCCTCCCTCCATCCCAGACCGATCGCAATGTAGAGTGGTAGCGGGACCCCCCCCCACCCCCACCAATCGTCCCTAGGCCCCAGCCACAATAGGCCCTGCCCTCTTGGGAGTGCCCGATGCCCAATGGACATTGCCAAGGTGCCTCTGGGCATGGGCACTTCGCCCCTTGGGCAGTGCTGGGAACACAGGCTGGCACTGCCAGGGTGCCCATACCCTGGGGGCACCAACCCTCCACTGCCTGACCCCGCCGGCACCCCGATTCATTTCGGCAGGGTCTCCTGCTAGTTCCCTGAACGTGGGGAGCTACTCTAAACCCCACCGGAATGAAGTACTACTGGCGGGGTGGGAGATTCTATCGGGCCCGGCAAGTTCCTGATAATGACATGCAAATCATATTTTTAAAATATTCAAATCACTTACCTGCCTTCCCGTTGGTTTCCAGCGTGGTCTGGACTCCAACTGTTCTCCGGCTCTGGGGGATGCGCATGTATTCCTGGCGCATGCGTAAATACAGGAAGAAGGCCGACGAAGTGATTCTCCCGACTGAACCTGCCAGAAAAGTTGCGGGTCGCGATGGGAGAATCAGGCCCCATAGTTGTAGCAATGTTCATTAATTTTTCAATATGTGAACACAAGCCAAAAATAATCTTGTTTAACGGTGATACCATTTTTTAGTTACAACAGGAGTTAACTTATTCTGAACAGCTACGGTTACAAAGCTCTGAAGGGTCATCCTGACTCGAAAGGTTGGCTCTATTCTCTCTCCACAGATACTGTCAGACCTGCTGAGATTTTCCAGCATCTTTCTGCTTTTGCATGGTTGCTAAGTGTTCATGTATAGTGAGCAGTTAATCAAGTCAACACTAGATTTCATCCACACTCGTAAATTTATCTCTGGAAGTAAAGGAGTTAATGCACATTAATTAGTTAATCTGGGATATTTTGCTTGATAAATGTTTGCTAAGCAGCAATTAACAGGCAATGGGCAAATTAACTCAGTATTTTATTGATTTGCACATTGCTGTAATTTTTTATAAATGAAACTGGCATTTAGCACCAGCGGGAGCAGACAAACCGCGATAGGTGACAGAGCGGGAGATTGCTTGAGCAAATGATCACAGACCCGTCTTTCAGTGAACTTAGTTGCAGAAATGTAACGACAGGGCCCGAACATTCTTTGCACCGCCCGTCGCTGCATCTTCATGGCTTTGCTGGAAGTGAAGTGGAGAACCCCAAGTGCTGGCAGAATTTCTGGACAAGTGCAGAAACCCAAGTATGATGATTCCAAACAAGGTGGAGTCTGGGACACGGGAACAGGAGTAGACATTGCCCGAGAAAGTCCAAATACATAGGGCATGAACTCTGCAAACTTACCAAGCGTCTGCTTGCTCTGTTGAAAGCACTTTGTCTCCGAGTCAATGGCTGGAATTTTACCGCCACGCCCGCTCCGGAATCGGGGCGGGCGCAGCTCGCAGAACGGAATTCTCCGTTGGCCTTTGGCGGGATTTTACGAGCCTTACCTGAGCAAGGTCGTAAAATGCTGGCCAATGAGTTCAGGGGCCATGTTGATTGAAAATGGGGTCCCAATTGAAAACTAAGCCCTGATGGAGATTGAGGGCCTAGATTGCTTGAAAATATTCCAGACATGGTGGTAGTGGTGAATCAAATTAATTCATCCGTAATCAGCCTGACCCTGGGTTTATGCTGACTCGCTGTCTCCAGAGGTCTAACAGGTCACAGTACTGGTTTTCATTGGACACCCATTGAGTGATATCCCAAGAAGATGAGGTAAAAACATCTCATGTTGATTTGTTTTGATTTATTGTCACATGTTCTGGATACTGTGAAAAGTATTGTTTCTTGTGGCCTATACAGGCAAAACATACAATTCATGAAGTTCATAGGGGAAAAGGAAAAGGATCGTGGAATCATAGAATGACCACAGTGCAGAAAGAGACCATTTGGCCCATCGAGTCTGCACCAACTACAATCTCACCCAGACCCTACCCCCGTAACCCCACATATTTATCTTGCTAATTCCCTGACACTAGGGTCAATTTAGAACGGCCAGTCAATCTAACCTGCACATCTCTGGACTGTGGGAGGAAACCGGAGCACCTGGAGGAAACTCATGCAGACACAGGGAGAATGTGCAAACTCTACACACACAGTGACCTGAGGCCGGGACCCTGGTGCTGTGAGGCAGCAGTGTTAACCACTGTGCCACCATGCTGCCAAATGTCAGGAGTGGGATTTGAACTCACAGCCCTAGGAAGGGACCAGAACTCATCAGGACTCCACAAGGAAAACAACCATACTGCTTGAGTCTGGTGCCTTAGACCACTCAGCCACCCTGACAACAAATGCAGAATAAAGTGTTCCAGTTACAGGAAGGGTAAAGAGAAAGATCAGCTTAATATATGATAGGACCATTCAAAAATTTGATGACAGCAGGGAAGAAGCTGTTCTTGAATCTGTCGGTACTTGTTTTCAGACTTTTGTATCTTTCTCCCAATGGAAAAAGATGGAAAAGAGTATATTGGAGGTGCATGGGGTCCTTGGTTATGCTGTCTACTTTTCCGAGGCAGCGGGAAGTGTAGGTTGATTCAATGGATGGGAGGCTGGTTTGCATGATGATTGGGCTACGTTCACAACCCTTTGTAGCTTCTTGCGGTCTTGGACAGAGCAGGAGCCATACCAAGCTGTGACATAACCAAAAGGATGCTTTCTATGGTGCATCCATAAAAATTGGACATGCCAAATTTCCTTAGCCTCTGAGAAAGTAGAGGCGCTGGTGGGCTTTCTTAACTATAGCATCGGTGTGGAGGGATCAGGACAGGTTGTTGCTGATCTGAACACCTTCAAGCTCTCAACCATCTCTACTTCATCAACTTTGATATAGACAGAGGCATGTCCACCAGTACGTTCGAAGACTATCTCCTTCATTTTACTGAAATTGAGGGAGAGATGATTGTCATCGCACCATTTCACCAGATTGTACTTACATGGCTGAAATGGTTTTCCTCTGTCAGAGAGCTGGGTCTAGCCCTTCCCCTCATCAGCTCCCACTGAAGTGCAGATAGAAGTACAACGTGAAAGAGAAAGGGCAGAATTTTGGTGAATTAAATCTAGGTCTCGTTTCCCCCTGACCATTCTGCCATGGGGAATGGGGAAATCCCCAGGGACAAAAGTCAGGAAAACCAGCCCCACAATATCTCCTGCCTTCTCTTAAAAGGGTTGCATCAATTTGAAAGATTTGTCAGTCGGGTCAAAGCTTAAGTCAAGTTAAAGTTTATTTTATTCGTCACAAGGCTTACATTAACACTGCAATGAAGTTACTGTGAAATTCCCCTAGTCGCCACACTCTGGCCCCTGTCTGGGTCAATGCACCTAACCAGTACGTCTTTAAGACCGTGAGAGGAAACCGGAGCACCCAGAGGAAACCCACGCAGACACGGGGAGAACGTGCAAACTCCACACAGACAGTGACCCAAGCCAGGAGTTGAACCCAGGTCCCTGGCACTGTGAGGTAGCAGTGCTAACCACTGCGCCACTGTGCCGCCCAACTTTGGGTTAGCGAAGAGTGCGCACTTAAAACTCCAGCTTTTAAACCTGTTACAGAATACTCATGGTGCAGCAAATCAACCCAATTGACATCAGCACACTAATTTACTATGACAGTGCTGTTGCACTCTTGATAATCTCACTCATTGCATTGATTTTAGACTTTTAATTACATTCCCTGCATCACTCAGCATAAATAATCCGCCTGCAATTAGCTGTCACTCTGAGTTGAGACTGTTTCCTGAAATGATGTAGCTCTGTCATAAACAATTGAACAAGTCTGCAAAAGTTTCATTTTCAAAGAATAACTGTTTGCAAAGTGAAGGAATGCTGATACTTAGCGAGATGGCAAAGATCGATCCACATTTTGTGAAGGAATGTAGCTGTGAATGAAGAATCCTGTTTCAGACACCATAAAGTAAGCTTCATAGTCTACAGTAAGTTAACTATTGCTATTACAGTATTGATAGGGTGGCACAGTGGTTGGCACTGCAATCTCACAGCGCCAGGAACCCAGGTTCGATTCCCGGCTTGGGTCACTATCTGTGCGAAGTCTGCACGTTCTCCCTGTGTCTGCATGGGTTTCCTCTGAGTGCTCCGGTTTCCTCCCACAGTCTGAAAGGCGATTAGGTGCATTGGCCATGCTAAATTCTCCCTTATTGTACCTGAACAGGCGCCACCGGAGTGTGGCAACTAGGGGATTTTCATAGTAACTCCATTGCAATGTTAATGTAAGTCTATTTGTGACACTAATAAATAAACTAAAATCACTCAAGATTTTTGCTGCCCTATCTCCCCACTCCAAGTCCTTGAAATTTGAGGTTCAGGCGATCTGGAGGCTTTATGAACCTTCCACATCTCATTTGCTGGTCTGTTGGGGAGCAGTAGTCTTTGGTGTTGCTTGTTCTTGGTGTCAGTTGGGAGGTTGGACTGGCGTTTTGGCATGGTTTCTTCCATTGCTTGATGTTGAACCATACCTGGTCAGCCTGGCTGGTTTGGAGGGGCAGGCTTGGTGTTACTCTTAACTCTTCCTTATCAGGTGGATGAAAATGCTATTCATCTGTTTGGTGGTGTCTTTCCTTCTTTATTTTCTATTTAGGCCATCTGGAAACTTGAGGTTGAGGGAGAGCGCTCCTGTGGCAAGAAGATTATTGAGTAGTGTGTCCACTTCTGAGTTTTGTCGTTGATTTTAAACATCTGCTACCAGGTTCCAGCATCTTTTGTGATTTTGGCACATTGATTGGATGTTGTGTATACACATTGGTTGGTGCGTCTATTGACCGTACCATTGGAGGTATAGGCTCCTCAGACGATGGATCCTTCCCTGATGCCACTTCCACTGGAGGTACTATGATAATCGCGTGTGTGATAGGTTGGTCTAACCTTTGGGGACTTCCCAGGATCTGGAATGATGATGGACAAACCTGGTCCATTAAAAAAGAGAGATCACAGGTGAAATAAAAGTCTGAATTACTCTTTAGTGTTTGAGAACTCAGGGCTGTGCTGTTCTCATAGAATCCCTACAGTGCAGAAGGAGGCCATTCGGCCCATCAAGCCAGCACTGACCACAGTCCCACCCAAGCCCTATTTCCATAACCACACACACATACACCCTACTAATCCCCCTGACACTAGGGTCAATTTAGTCTGGCCAATCAACCTAATCCGCACATCTTTGGACTGTGGGAGGAAACCGGAGCACCCGAAGGAAATCCACGCAAACACAGGGAGAATTTGCAAACCCCACCCAGACAGTGACCCGAGACCAGAATTGAACCCGGGTCCCTGGCGCTGTGAGGCAGCAGTGCTAACCACTGTGCCACCGTGCCACCTCCTCCTCTAACGACTCCAATTCCATGACTGGTCTGGATCATGGGTGAATCCCAGTGGAGCTGAATTTGTGACGAGAAGTGTTACTACTTTTAATATTTTGGAGATTTATTGTGTTATTCTGTGATGTGCTCTTGTGAGTCCGTGTGTGTAAACAATCCTGAGGACAGCTTGTCTACAAAGTTTACGTATTTATACAGTCAAAATAAAATTTGCAAGAGGGGCCATTCTGCAAAGATCAGAAAGCCAATCGCTCTGGGGTCTCCCAGGCTCTTGTGGAGCGGTGCAACTCGATAATATATGATATTTGGCCATGTAACGTATCACTTTAGGCTGGATCAACTCACAGCATTTGACCAATTGGCAATGTCTAGTGACAAAAGTAGAAACTGTCTCCCTCCTGGTCCCGAACAGCTCAGTTGAATTTATATCTCTGCATAATAATGGGGGGGTGGTGAGGTATTATAATGGTCCCTTACTAGAGCGACTAGCTGGTCAAAGAATCTCATATTCAGTGCCTTCAGAGATGTAAGGCTTCTCACAAGATTATAAGTTTGATGCCTGCAAACTGTGAGTAAAATAAATTTTGTGCTTTTCTTCAGACATTATTTTGTTGGCTGTGAAACTCTTTCAAAGTACTGGCCCCAAATTTCAACCTCCAAATCAAGCAAATCGATTTTCCCAAACAGTGGCATGACTACTTGACTAAGGCTGACATTTTTTTACCCCCTTTGCAGGTTTTTCTTTCATGGACTCACTCTTCTCCCTCCAGATCTTAGCAACTGTAGGCTGATTTATTCTCATTGCCAGTGCTATTGTGAGGTATCATGATGAGGAAGCCTTGAATCACAACAGTGATTTATTTTAGGGAAGTTAAAACTATGTACAAACAAGCTCGATACAGATACAGGCCTAATTCCTCCAATTCCAGATCTCACACTAAAAGTTCCCTCCCACCCCAGATGGAGGGCCGAAGGGCCTGTTTCCTGTGCTGTACTGTACTGTTCTTTGTTCTAAGACCCGCGCTCTAACACCCCATAGGTGCTAGTTCACACTCTTCCTCCTGATGGGACCCTGCTGGGGCCTATGACCCACCAACAACCCCCCCCCTTAGAGGGGCCACACTCCCCTCTATGCTGGTTCCATTAGTTTGGGGAGAGTTGGCTTAATTCTTCACACCGGTTTATTTTTTTTAATTTGTGGGACATGAGCGTTGCTGGCTGGCCAGCATTTATTGCCCGTCTCGAGTTGCCCGAGGGCTATTGAGAGTCAACCACATTACTCTGGCTCTGGAATCATATATAGGCTAGACCAGGTAAGAACAGCAGATTTCCTTCCCTGAAGGACATTAGTGAACCAGATGGGCTTTTCCGACAATCAACAATGGTTTCAAGGCCATCAGTAGATTCTTAATTCCAGATATTTTTTATTGAATTCAAATTCCACCAGCTGCAATGGCGGGATTCGAACCTGTGCCCCAGAACGTTAGCTGAGATTCTGGATTAATAGTTCAGGCCATTGCCTCCCCTGAAAGGGGATCGAATCGGGGCAGGACTGACTCAGTGCATGGTAGGGTGTTGGCGAGAGTTATAGAACAAAACGATCTAGGGGTACCAGTTCATAGCTCCTTGAAAGTGGAGTCACAGTGGACAGGGTGGTGAAGAAGGCATTTGGCATGCTTGGTTACATTGGTCAGAACATCTTGGGACGTCTTGTTGAGATTGCGCAAGACATTAGTAAGACCACAATTGGAATACTGTGTACAGTTCTGGTCACCCTATTATAGAAAGGATATTATTAAACTTGAAAGAGTACAGAAAAGCTTTACTGGGATGCTATCAGAACTTGATGGTTTGAGTTATAAGGAGAGGCTGGATAGACTGGGAATTTTCCCTGGAGTGTAGGATGCTTGGGGTGATCTTACAGAGGTCTATAAAATAATGAGGGGCATAGATCAGTGAGATAGTCAACATCTTTTCCCAAAGTAGGGGAGTCTAAAACTAGAGGGCATAGGTTTAAGGTGAGAGGGGAGAGATACAAAAGGATCCAGAGGTGCAATTTTTTCACACAGAGGGTGGTGAGTGGAACAAGCTGCCAGAGGTAGTCGTAGAGGCGTGTACAATTTTGTCTTTCAAAAAGCATTTAAACAGTTACATGGGTAAGACGGGTATAGAGCGTTATGGGTCAAATAAGGGCAATTGGGACTAGCTTAGTGGTAAAAACTAAGCGGTATGGACAAGTTGGGCTGAAGGGCTTGTTTCCATGCTGTAAACCTCTATGATGTGGAGATGTTGGCGTTGGACTGACGTGGGCACAATAGAAGCCTCACAACATCAGGTTAAAGTCCAACAGGTTTATTTAGAATCACAATAGGTGAGACTCATAGACTCCCTACAGTACAGAAGGAGGCCATTAGGCCCTTTGAGTCTGCACCAACCACAATCCCACCCAGGCCCTATTCCCACAACCCCACAAATTTACCCTGCTAATCTCCCTGACTAGGGTCAATTTAGCATAGCCAATCAACCTCACCTGTACATCTTTGGACTGTGGGAGGAAACTGGAGCATCCGGAGGAAACCCAAGCAGACATGAGGAGAACGCGCAAATTCCACACAGACAGTGACCTGAGGCCAGAATTGAACCTGGGACCCTGGCGCTGTGAGGCAGCAGTGCTAACCACTATGCCACGGTGCCGCCCATAAACTTTTGGAGCACTGCTCCTTCATCAGCTGAGTGCTCACCTGATGAAGGAGTAGCGCTCCGAAAGCTCGTGACTCCAAATAAACCTGGTGGACTTTAACCTGACGTTGTGAGAGTTCGTACTATAAACCTCGATGACTTTGTGACTCTATGAAGTGCATGTGTGACCTGTCTTTCTTAATCTTACATGAGAGCGATCATCTGATTAATTCACCTGATCTGGAATAATCCCAAAAAGAGGCTAGGATTATAATACACTTCAGTTTTATGACACTGGTGATTGTTTTACCAATAGGCTGGATAAACTAAAGCAGTCATCGGCTGGGGAATTATTCCCTTATGTGAACACACGCTCAATAATTTATGATTAAACAGTCTAGCTGCTGCACTTTGTGCTGCCTAATGTAACAGTTTTAACACAGTGCCGCTGGCCAGTTACTCATTTCCATCCCCCCTCCAGGCAATTCTCCTGAAGGCAGGACTGGGGAGGGGTAGCAGGGCTACCCGCCTGCAAGAGAGGGGTAGCAATTTAATTTATTAAAGACCTATTAAGATCTGATGTTCAAGGCCAACTCGAATTTCCCTGCCAGCCTCCAGGTCCACACACCAGGATGGCAGTCTTAAGGCAGTCTCTTGGTGATAGAGCCAGGGAAGGGTGCAAGAGGGGGACAGGTAGTGCTCCAGGCAGTAACAGAGGATCACCCATCCCTCTACCCTGCCTACCAAGGCTGGCTGTAGCCTCATCCACTTCATAGCCACAAGCTGTCCTGTGGAGAGGTGCTCCCACTGCCCCCCTCCCCCCACTCCGACCACCATACAACACCCCTCCCTCCTTGTTCTCCAGTTTTGACAGCACGCCCTCTAGCCTTAATTGGACAGCAAGACCACCCTTGACCATAAATTGGCCAATTGTAGGAAAATCACAGGGGCTCCTACGTTCCAAGGATTAGAGTCCTAGCCTAGCCACCTTCTCCCTATAACTCAGGCCCACTAGTCCTGGCAACATCCACATAAATTTATTCATTCATTGGATGTGGGAGTTGCTGACTAGTTCAGCATTTATTGCCCATCTCTAATTGCCCTTGGGGCAGCACGGTGACACAGTGGTTAGCACTGCTGCCTCACAGCTCCAGGGACCCAGGTTCAATTCCGGTCTCAGGTCACTGTCTGTGTAGAATTTGCACATTCTCCCTGTGTCTGTGTGGGTTTCCTCTGGGTGCTCCGGTTTTCTCCCACAATCCAAAGATATGCGGGTTAGGTGAATTGACCATGCTAAATTGACCCTAGTGTCAAGGAGACTAGCTAGGTTAAATGCATGGGATTATGGGGATAGGGCCTGGGTGGGATTGTGATCGGTGCAGACACGATGGGCCGAATGGTCTCTTGCTGCACTGTAGGATTCTATGATTCTATCACTCTGAGGTGATGGTGAGCTGCCTTCTTGACCCGATGCAGGTACACCCACCGTGTTGTTAGGGAGGGAGTCTCATGAAAGTTGACCCGATGACAATGAAGGATTGGCGATATATTTTCTAAGTAAGGATGGTGCATGACTTGGAGGGGAACTTGCATGTGGTGGTGTTCCCATGTTTCTGCTGCCCTTGTCCATCTAGAAGGTAGTGGTCGTGGGTTTGGAAGATGCTGAATAAGGAGCCTTGGTGAGTTGCTGCTGTGCATCATGCAGATGATGCACACTGCTGCCAGTGTGAGTCGGTGATGGAAGGAGTGAATATTTGTGGATGGTGTGTCAAAGCGGATTGCTTTGTCCTGGTTAGTGTTGACCTTCATGAGTGCTGTTGGAGCTTTACCCATCTAGGCTAGTGGAGAGTATTCCATCGCATTGCTGACTTGTGCCTTGTATATTAGGGGTGGCACGGTGGCACAGTGGTTATCACGGCTGCCTTACAGTGCCAGGAACCCATATTTGATTCCTTTTGGGCCACTGTCAATGCGGAGTCTGCACGTTCTTCCCGTGTCTGCGTGGGTTTCCTCCGGGTGCTCCAGTTTCCTTCCACAGTCTGAAATATGTGCTGGTTAGATGCAATGGTCATGCTAAATTCTCCCTCAATGTACCCGAACAGGTGCCGAGGAGATTTGCACGGTAACTTCATTGCCGTGTTAATGTAAGCCTACTTGTGACTAATAAATAAACGTTACATTATTATTTTTCTCAGGCTGATTTTCTGTTGGAGTTGGGGGTTTGCATTATTGATTTGTGATTCAGGACTTTATTCTATGGGATTAATTTGCCACCATCTCCACATGCATTTTATATTGAAACGAAAAGACAATCTCCCAGCAAATTCATCGTGAATCGATTTGTTATTCTTTACTGGTTAGACTCAAATGCAATGTATATAAAATTATCTCATAATTTTGGATCATATTGAATGTTTTTACCACTGCACATTAATCATGCTGTAACCAGCCAAAGAAAATGGCTCTTCCCAGATGGAAGATAAAATTGTAAATAAATTGCAAAAAACATACTTGATGTGACTTTCACAATCTATCACCAGCTTGTTACATTCAAACATGCAGAAAATGACTTGTTTGCATAAATTAATCCTATTTCAAACAGAAGCTTCCATTAAATTGGCTTCCATCCGCCTCAAAGAAATTGTGAATTTGTCTTCAGATCATCTCTGAGCTTCCTCCCTTTGGGAATGGAGGATAGAGGTGGCACGGTGGTACAATGGTTAGCGCTGCTGCCTCACAGCGCCAGGGAATGGGTGCAATTCCCGGCTTAGGTCACTGTCTGTGCAGAATCTGCACGTTGTCTGCATGGGTTTTCTCCTGGTGCTCTGGTTTCCTCCTACTGTCCAAAAGAAGTGCTGGTTAGGTGTTTTGGTCATGCTAATTTCTCCCTCAGTTGGTTTGATTTGATTTGATTTATTATTGTCACATGTATTAACATACAGTGAAAAGTATTGTTTCTTGCATGCGATACAGACAAAACATACCGTTCATAGAGAAGTAAACGAGAGAGTGCAGAATGTAGTGTTACAGTCATAGCTAGGGTGTAGAGAAAGATCAGCTTAATGCAAGGTAAGTCCAGGGAAGAAGCTGTTCTTGAATCGGTTGGTACGTGACCTCAGACTTTTGTATCTTTTTCCTGAAGGAAGAAGGTGGAAGAGAGAATATCCGGGGTGTGTGGGGCCCTTAATTATGCTGGCTGCTTTGTCGAGGCAGCGGGAAGTGTAGACAGAGTCAATGGATGGGAGGCTGGTTTGAGTGATGGATTGGGCTACATTCACGACCTTTTGCAGTTCCTTGCGGTCTTGGGCAGAGCAGGAGTCATACCAAGCTGTGATACAACCAGAAAGAATGCTTCCTCAGTGTACTCCAACAGGCGCCGGAGTGTGACAACTCAGGGATTTTCACAGCAACTTCATTGCAGTGTTAATGTAAGCCTAACTTGTGACACTAATATAAAAAGGGGGTGTACTGCAGACAAAAACGGGTTAAAGTCCCTTTATGCGATTTCACTAAGCAAACAGCCCAGCTTCAGACGTGGAGAAACGGTGAACCTTTCTGTTTCCAACAGAAACTTTGACACCCTTTCTTTCTCATTCCCCTTTTCCAAATCTTGGTTAAAAAAAAACAGCCATGAGGAACTGATCAGGTTTTCACAGTCTGTTGCGCTCCGTGGGAGTTCTGAACAACATCGCACATGATTGGATTGCAGCAGATTTGCCTCTTCCACACACACGAGCAAATATAATCGTTATTTCAATTTCAAGCCACATGAATACATGGACAGTGTACTGAGCAAATAGAAAAGAAAGCAGCACAATAAGCTTCAGTGCCGAGGCTGCCACAGGCAAAGTCTAGTGAAATTCCCCATGCAACATAGGGACTTTTTCAATTATCAGACGAGTGCAACAAACCACCCACAATCCCAAGTCCAAAGATGTGCGGGTTAGGTTGATTGGCCAGGTTAAAAATTGCCCCTTAAAGTCCTGAGATGCGTAGGTTAGAGGGATTAGCGGGTAAATATGTGGGGGTAGGGCCTGGGTGGGATTGTGGTCGGTGCAGACTCGATGGGCCGAATGGCCTCCTTCTGCACTGTAGGGTTTCTATGATTTCTATGACTTCTATCCCACTTTTCTTTCCAAATACCGCAATCCTGTTGTGCCCCCAGAATTGCACCTAATTATCCGTTTACCCCACTTATCTTTCGTGCTCCCGTATAACTTATTCCATATATATCCGTCAGAGGAAAGCACCTAAATTCAAAATTTTCAACTTGCAACTCCTGAGATTTTCCCGGATCAACTTTCTCTTCATAATTCCCGCCTCAAGCTCTTGCGTTCATTTTATTTACTTTTGGCAAATCCCATGCAGCAGCGCGGATTTGGAACAACCGTCGGCATGGACATCCTTTATTCATACACATATGTCGAACCAGTGCAATAGGCTTGTGTTACCTTGTGGCTTTTATAGCTCTGTAAGCTTCCCCTGTAGAACAGCAGGCAGTGCTGTGAGGATTTGAAGGCTGGTTACCAGTCTGACAAGGTGGTATGCTTGTTATTTTCACATCGCAGCTGCCTTCCCATTGAGAATCGGGTGGAATGGGGGGAGGATTCACGAGCTGATTAATTATCTGACAGGAAGGTTATGGTTACATTAATTGTATTGATAAACAGCTGTAGGGCATTGAATGATTCAGTATCTCGAGCACTGTTACGGAGCTGTTACAATGTTTTCCTTGTTGTAGTTAAAACTATCGATCCCTCATGTAGCCAGATAAAGTCACCGAGTGGTTTAAAATGATTTATTACTGTGGCTACAGGACTTTGAATCTTCAAGACCAGCCAAAATGCAGAATTCATAAATACACAAGCAATTATAGTTTCAAATTCAATTATAAGTAATTAGCATATACCAATAAAAGTATAAGAGTTATCTCTATCCACTCACAGTTATTGATTAAGGTTACATCATGCATAGATAAGGGTATAGCGTCCAATTATAATTTGTGCATGTTATATCATCAAAAAATGATAGCCATAATCTCTGACCAATGGTATATTAACCTCCCTTTCCATTGTTCCTTGTACTAATGGGCAAACATAAGCTGCAGATGAGATGATTCAATTGAATGGTCCTCGACTCTTATCTGGGTCTGCTTTAATCAAGACCTGTGGTTTCCACATAGTTTTCCTGTGTGACTGAGATGCAGCTTGCAGTTAATGTGATCTTTAAACTTGTGTAAACACATATAAAAGGAGATTAAATTTTGATGCTTGTTCCAGTGCCCTGCCAGGGGATGTCACCCCCTGTCATTTTTATTTAATTTATTTATCGTTGTTTTATTATTAAAAAAATAATAAATATGGGATGGAGTTTTGGTTGTGAGAAGAAAAGAATATAAAGAGTGGGTGTCTCTTTAAGCATTTCGTACCCCCAATTTGGGATGTTTTATTTTGGTTAGTTTTGTTTACTTGTGGCTTCAGAGTTTAAAGAGCGACTGGGCGAAGTCATCTTCCTTCTCCTGTGAGAAGGAGGGCAAAAAGGTCAAGTGAGAGCCCCCCCCACACTACCCCCATCCCACCACCTAGAGACACCCACTCCACCCTGTTCCCTTGCATCCCTTCCCTGTTCTTTTTTTTCTCTCTCTCCCCTGCCTACTCTGTTTAGTGGGGAGGGCGGGGGTTAGAGATTCTACCACCATTCCTTTTTCTCCCGTTATAAAAAATATAAAAGGGGGATTATTGGAACATTGGGTTAGTAGGTAGAATGCAGACAACAATAATGCTGCATTCTCTCAGTAAACAAACTATCCAGAGTTTGAGCAGAATTTTCCCATCCCGCCCACCCAGGAAGTGTAACCGGGGATGGTGGGGGGGGGGAGGGAGGGGGATGATGTGGGGGGACTCTCACTTGACCTGTTTGCCCTCCTTCTCACAGGAGGGCAAAGGTCCATTGACCTCGGATGGGATTTTCCAGTCTTGGGACGAGCGCAGCTGGAAAATCCAGCCCTTTGTGTCTAGTTTCATGTTTCACTATTTGGCTTGGGATTCCTTTTATCTTTTTATATTTATTCATTCACGGGATGTGGGCTTCATTGGCTAGGCCAGTGTTTATCACCTATCCCCAATAACCCTTGACAAGGTGGTGGTGAGCTGCCTTCTTGAACCACCATGTGGTGTAGGTACACTCACAGTGGTGTGAGCGAATGAGTTCATTCATGGGTCATGGAAGTCGCTGGCTGGGCCAGCATATTGATTGCCCTTGAACTAAATGGCTTGATAACTCCCTTTCCTCTGGACTAATCGTCTATAGTAACAAGAAGAGAATAGCCTCTTATTAATCCCAATTTGGACCCACGCTGGATTGGAGACGGTCAGGAGAGGATTAGAAATTAAAAGTTTTGGAGGGGAAGAACATTTCGTTGTCACATTTAAATTAGGACCTTACAGTTCAATTGGGAATCTGACTCAATTTTAACAGCTACTGACTGGGTTTCCCAGAACATTCCTTTTGGGATTGAAGAAACAGGAGGGCTTTGTTTGTCCCCTCACTGAAGCATTCGGCCACGATCCGTACCCCACAGTTTGCTGCTCCATTGACAATCTCTCCCACGGTATTGCCCCACTCTGCTCTCAGCCTGTCCAATGTCCGTTCCAAACAACCATCACTCCCTCACCTCCTGTTGCTGGTTTTCCTAGGCCACAAATGGTCAGCTTGTCAATCTGACCAGTTCAGAGGTGGAAAATGGAAGATAACCTTATAATAAGGCCACACCTTAATGTTTAATAGAACCTCCAGGTCGTCCATTAATCTTGATTACAAACATATCCCACCAACCACACCAACATGCACCACGATGCCCTGTTTCCCCTCGTATATCTTGTTCAATGTATTAGTAGCCTGACAAATACAAAAAAATTGAATGAAGGGGTACATGATTGCGGTGTATAAGATTATGAGGGGTATGTACGGGCTGAGTAGAGAGCAGCTGTTCTCTTTGGTTGAGGGGTCAATCATAAGGGGGCATAGTTTTAGGGTAATGGGCAGAGGGGATTTGAGAAAAACCTTTTCACTCAGAGGGTGGTGGGAATCTGGAATGCGCTGCCTCGGAAGGTAGTGGAGGCCGGAAACCTCAAAACCTTTAAAAAATATCTGGATGAGCACTTGAAATAAGACTCAAGGATATGGGACAAGCTCAGGAAAATGGGATAAGTGCACCTTTAGTGGTAGATACTGCAGACATGATGGGCTGAAAGGCCTTTTCTGCGTTCGATGTATGGAATTTTATGACCTCGTTCGGGCAAGGCCAACAGAGAATTCCATTCTGCGAGCCTTGCCCGCCCCAATTCCGGAGCAGGCGAGGCGGTAAAATTCCGGCATAAGACTGGCTCTATAGCTCTGACTCTTCGCTCTGACGAAGGGTCATTCAGACTCAAAACGTTAGCTCTCTTCTCTCTCCACAGATGCTGTCAGACCTGGAGATTTTCCAGCATTTTCTGTTTTTGTTTCAGATTCCAGCATCTGCAGTAATTTGCTTTTACAGAAGAATGGAACTCAGAGTGGAATTTTCTCTTTTTTTGACCAAGTGTCAACTTGGCGGGGTGGGGGGTGCGGGGGGCGGGGTGGGGGGGGGGGGTGTTGTGGAAGAAGCAGCGCATAGTCCATTGGCAGAACTGTTAGCTTTTCTCGCCATGTTTTTTGACAGATAGTCAAAAAGGAAATCATGGAGCTGGCTCTTGTATGTCAGACTGGTGGGACAGGCTTGCAATGAGCCTACTCCACCAGCAACCTCAACCCCTGACAGACCGGAGCGCTGTTTATACAGGGCGCCCGATCTGAAAAAATAACCATATAAAGGGACACCCCCATGGACATGGAAACACCCACATGAACACAGGAACCCCCCCAGCCCTGTACCTCCCCAGTGGAAGCCCTCCCCTGGCAGTGCCTGGTGCTTGAATCTGGGGGCAGTGCCAGGGTACCACCGGGGCATGACGCTCTCCCCTCTGGGGGCTGTATTTACCCATGCACCCCCGCCAAGGTCTCTTTGCCAGATCTTTGTTTGTCCAGATCATTGTAAATCCTGCCAATGTGGTGTCATATCAGTAGAGGGGCGTGGACGTCTTTACTCAGAAGGATGATACAGCAGGAAGGCCCACTAATGACATTTAAATGTATGACAATGGGGTTCTCGATCTTTCATGGTGGGAACCCCATTATGTCATTGTGGGAAATCCCACCAGTGTAAATGCCAATTTGGGACTCCCATTGGATTCCCAAAGGCTTTCCCACCCACTGAAAAACAGGTGGGGGAGAACATCCCTCTGAGCAATGGAAAACTGATGGTCTCAGAAATTCCTACCATCAGGAATTCTGCCCCGCTCTTCGATTTTCCAGGTGATTGAATTCACTGAACATTTTGACGTTTTTGCAGCTTTAAACTCACACCCATTCTCGGGTGCCACTTATTTCTGCCCCTCCAGTGTTGAATTGATTTTGATTTGATTTGATTTATTATTTGTCACATGTATTAGTACACAGTGAAAAGTATTGTTTCGTGCGTGCTATACAGAGCATACCATATACAGGGAAGGAAAGGAGAGAGTACAGAATGTAGTGTTACAGATCTAGCGAGGGTGTAGAGAAAGATCAACTTAATGTGAGGTTGGTCCATTCAAAAGTCTGATGGCAGCAGGGAAGAAGCTGTTTTGAGTCGGCTGGTATGCGATCTCAGACTTTTGTAACTTTTTCCCGTCAGAAGAAGGTGGAAGAGAGAATGACCGGGGTGCGTGGGGTCCTTGATTATGATAGCTGCTTTTCCGAGGCAGCGGGAAGTGTAGACAGTGTTAATGGACGGGAGGCTGGTTTGCGTGATGGATTGGGCTACATTCAAGACCCTTTGTAGTTTCTTGCAGTCTGGGACAGACCAGGAGCCATACCAAGCTGTGATACAACCGGAAAGAATGCTTTCTATGGTTGATGTGCGACAATAAGCACGTGGAACCAAGGCTTCGGTATTGAAGGCTTTAATAGAGTAACAATGGAACTACTAACACAAATACACCAGTTCAGACTGAAGGGGTCCTGCCGGAGCAGGGGGTCTTATACCTCGCCACCGGAGGCGGGACCCCACTGGAATGTGCCATGATAACTCTTATAACAGGTAAACACCCTAACCCAACAACATTGTACAACCCCCACAGTAACAACACCCTAGCCCAACAGTAACATAGTAACAACCCCCAGTGGTGAACCAACGATGGTTCACCACATTCACCCCTCCTTTAAGAACAAAAGGTGGCGGGGTGCACGAAAAACAGGTCATATAAACAGACAAATCACAGGATTCACAAGTCCAGACGTTCTGGAGGACCGCACCGACGCTGCGATCTCCTCAACACCGGTTGCGAAACCGGAGCAGGTGCTTGTGGTGGCGCTCTTTCCAAAGCAACGTCTGGCTGTCCCCTCAAGGACTCCCGGGCCGGCCGGCCCTGGTGAGGCGATGGTGCAGGGGATCCTGGAACGTTTGGTGGTGGTGGTGGTGGTGATGATGGTGGCGCCGATCTCCGAGTCTCAGGCAAGCTGTACATGGGAGTAAAAGTGTTATGCACTGGTCCTGGTGCTGACCGCGCCACGTCTGGGGAAGCAATGAGGAGTAGTGGATTCGTGACTGGGGGAATAGGAGCGATAGGAGTTGCTACGTCCCCTGCGGGCGCCAGGTCTCTAATGGAGACAGTGTCCTCTCGCCCGTCAGGATATGCCACATAGGCATACTGAGGGTTGGCGTGGAGGAGTTGGACCGGTTCGACCAAGGGGTCGGACTTGCGAGCCCTCACATGTCGCCGCAGAAGGACGGGTCCTGGGTACGTCAACCAGGCTGGCAATGAGGTTCCCGAGGACGACTTCCGAGGGAATGAGAACATCCTCTCGTGGGGAGTAGCATTGGTTGCCGTACACAGGAGGGAGCGGATAGAATGGAGCGCATTTGGAAGGACCTCCTGCCAACGGGAGACTGGAAGGCCCCTGGATTTCAGTGCCAGTAGGACAGCCTTCCAGACTGTAGCATTCTCCCTTTCCACCTGTCCGTTACCCCTAGGGTTGTAGCTCGTGGTTCTACTAGAGGCAATCCCGAATGAGAGCAGGAATTGCCTCAAGTCGTTGCTCATGAACGACGAGCCCCTGTCGCTATGAATGTAGCAGGGGTACCCGAACAGGGTAAAAAGTTCACTGAAAGCCTTGATGACGGTGGCAGTCGACGTGTCTGCACAGGGGACAACAAACGGAAACTGGGAATACTCGTCTATTATGTTGAGGAAATAGACATTCCGGTCCGTTGAGGGAAGGGGGCCCTTAAAATCCACACTCAGCCTCTCAAAAGGGCGAGTGGCCTTGACCAATTGTGCCCGGTCTGGTCGATAAAAGTGTGGTTTGCATTCTGCGCAAATCCGACAGCTTCTAGTCACTGACCTGACATCCTCCACCGAGTAAGGCAGGTTGCGGGCTTTGACGAAGTGGTAGAGTCTGGTGACTCCAGGATGACACAGATCATTGTGGAGAGCCTTCAAGCGGTCCTCCTGCATGATGGCGCATGTTCCGCGCGAGAGGGCATCCGAGGGCTCATTGAGCTTCCCTGGACGATACATAATATCGTAATTATAGGTGGAGAGCTCAATTCTCCACCGCAAGATCTTATCGTTCTTGATCTTGCCCCTCTGCGTGTTGCTGAACATAAACGCCACGGATCGTTGATCCGTGATCAGGGTGAACCGCTTCCCTGCCAGGTAATGGCGCCAGTGTCTGACTGCCTCCACAATGGCCTGAGCCTCCTTCTCCACCGCTGAGTGCCGAATTTCGGGGCCTTGAAGGGTGCGGGAAAAGAACGCGACGGGCCTGCCTGCCTGGTTTAGTGTGGCGGCTAGGGCGAAATCAGATGCATCACTCTCCACCTGGAAAGGAAGGATTCATCCACCGCGTGCATCGTGGCTTTCGAGATGTCGCTCTTCAAAGCCTTGAAGGCCAATTGGGCCTCCGGCGTAAGTGGGAAGGTCGTGGACTTAATGAGCGGACGAGCTTTGTCCGCGTAGTTGGGGACCCACTGTGCATAATACGAAAAGAACCCGAGGCATCTCCTCAGTGCTTTCGTGCTAGCGGGCAAGGGAAGTTCAGTGAGTGGGCGCATACGGTCTGGATCAGGGCCAATGACCCCGTTTTCCACCACGTATCCGAGGATGGCTAACCTACGCGTACGGAATACGCACTTCTCCCTGTTATAGGTCAGATTCAGGCGAGATGCAGTGTGCAGAAAGTGTTGGAGATTCGTGTCGTGGTCCTGCTGGTCATGGCCGCAGATGGTGACGTTATCCAGGTACGGGAAGGTAGCCCGCAACCCGTTCTGGTCCACCATTCGGTCCATAGCACGCTGGAAGACCGAGACCCCATTGGTGATACCAAATGGAACCCTGAGGAATTGGTATAGACGACCATCCGCCTCAAAAGCCGTATATTGTCGGTCCTCTGGGCGGATGGGGAGTTGATGGTAGGCGGACTTAAGGTCTATGGTAGAGAACACTCGGTACTGCGCAATCTGATTGACCATATCAGAAATGCGCGGGAGAGGATACGCATCCAGCTGCGTATAACGATTAATGGTCTGACTATAGTCGATGACCATCCGAGGTTTGTTCCCGCTTTTGACTACCACGACCTGCGCTCTCCACGGACTAGCACTGGCCTGTATGATCCCTTCCTTGAGGAGCCGCTGAACCTCAGATCTAATAAAGATCCGGTCCTCAGCGCTGTAACGCCTACTTTTAGTAGCGATGGGCTTGCAGCCAGGTACCAGATTTTTAAAAAGGGATGGTGTAGTGATTTTCAGGGTGGATAGATTGCATGCGGGGCGCTTTGGGCAATTTGGAGGCTGCGGCTGATTCCCTACTGCCAGTGAAGGGAGTGGCCCACCGTACTGTAGGATCACACTCTTCATGTGGACCATAAAGTTTAGTCCGAGGAGAATTGGCGCGCAAAGGTGAGGTAACACAAGGAGCCTGTATTGCTCGTAAATTGTGCCCTGTACCTCAAGAGTTACCATACATCGTCCTTGGATCGGTACAGACCGGGACCGTGATGCCATGGAAATTGTCTGCTTGGCAGGGAGAACCCGGAGTCCACACCTTTTAGCAGTTTCAGGGTGTATGAAACTTTCGGTGCTTCCACTGTCAAACAGACAATTCACAGTTCTACCACTAACCTTTATATCCATCATAGAATGTTCAAGTCTGTAGTGCCTGGTCTGATCCAGGGAGATCGACGCCACCGTTGGCCCCTGGGCGTCACTGCATGCTGCCGATGTGGATGCTGAGGACCCCTGCTGGTCGCTCCTAGTCGTCGTGGACCATGATGGCCGCCCCCATGAATCGCACGTGGGCGAGGGCGCCAAGCGCAGTGACTCCTGGTGGTCTTCCTCCTCCTCTGTCAGCCACGATGGCGCCGTCCTGGGATCGCACGTGGTCGGACCTCGTGGGTACTGCGACGCCGAAGGAGATTGTCTCCGTTCTGGAGGGTTACGAGCTGCACTGCCGTTTTTAGGTTTGGACCTGCAGACTTTGCCGTAGTGGCCTTTTTTACCGCACTGGCTGCAGATTGCCGTTCTTGCCGGACACTGTTGCCATGGATGCTTGGCCCCACCACAAAAATAGCATCGTTGGCCACCTGGAGCTGCCGCCGTCGTCGAATCGATCTGGGAGCGCGGGTTCGTGGGGCGAGGAGGGAGCTGAGCTTGCTCCAACCACGTTGACTGCACGTGGTCCTCGGGGTACAGCGCCAAGCTCTTCGACGCCGCTTCCAGCATCACGGCCATCTCCATTGCTTGGGTCAAGTCGAGTTTCCCCTTTTCCAGCAATTTAAGCCTGATGTACGAGGACCCTACCCCTGCTACGAACGCGTCTCGGGCGAGGTCGTACATATACTGTTCGGCTGATACGTCCTTACAATTGCAACACCTGGCAAGCTGCAGGAGCTCATTGGCATAGTCCTCCATGGTTTTGCCTGACTGCCGACGTCGTGTAGCGAGGAGGTAACGAGCATGTATCTCGTTGGGTGGCTTCGTGTATCTTTTTTTTAGGAGCTCGACGGCACCCGGGTAAGTGGGAGCTGCACGAATGGCTAGGTAAATCGTGTCGCTTACCCTTGCGTGGAGGACCTGGAGTTTATCACTGTCTGTAGTGATAGCTACCGAGGCTGCCAGGTAGTCCTCAAAGCACTTCCACCAATGGTCGAATGTGTTAGCTGCACCGACCGCACGTGGGTCCAGTGTCAGACGATCCGGTTTTAGAATCTGTTCCATACTCTCTGGTTTTTTTTTCTTGTTGTACAGCTGTGAGTTTTCTGTTACTCTATTAAATTGATGCGCGACAATAAGCACGTGGAACCAAGGCTTCGGTATTGAAGGCTTTAATAGAGTAACAATGGAACTACTAACACGAATACACCAGTTCAGACTGAAGGGGTCCTGCCGGAGCAGGGGGTCTTATACCTCGCCACCGGAGGAGGGACCCCACTGGAATGTGCCATGATAACTCTTATAACAGGTAAACACCCTAACCCAACAACATTGTACAACCCCCACAGTAACAACACCCTAGCCCAACAGTAACATAGTAACAACCCCCAGTGGTGAACCAACGACGGTTCACCACAATGGTGCATCTGTAAAAGTTGGTGAGAGTTGTAGCGGACATGCCAAATTTCCTTAGATTGGGTTAAAACACTTGTTCCACCACAAAATCGTTTGTATTATCTGCATTTGGCACTTAGCTGGCTCACTCCCTTGGAACACGAGATGCAAATAATGGAACACCGCAGACATCTGTTTGAAACAACATCTGCAGAGTTATCACCAGCTTGACTTCTTAGTGTTTCTCCTGGCTGGATACATTGGAATTGGCTGGTAATACTGCATCTGAAAATATGATATGATTATTCTCCTTCAGCTCCTTCCACTGTGTATTTCACTTCCAGCCAGCTGTAAACTTGCCTTTATCCGTTATGTTCACTGGTCAAGGGAAATGGAACTAGACCAAAGGAATTCTCTTCAGTGAATTGCTTCACTGTTACAAATCTCTCATTACCCTTTGTGATCCACAAAGAAACCCGAGACAGTGATCGCTGTTTAGTAATTACCATATATGAAAGCACATCAAAATCAAACTGTAAAAAGGTCTCTTACGCAGAACAGTTTTCATCTAATTCACAGCATATAAAGATGAATAATGCCACCAAAGGGTTAGAATAGGGCCATTCCGTCTGTGCCAGCCAATATAGACCTTTGCAGCCTGATCATATATTTCAGTTCTTCATAGAATCATAGAATCCCTACAATGCAGAAGGAGGCCATTTGGCCCATCGAGCCTACACCAACAACAATCCCACCCAGGCCCAATCCCCATAACCCCATGCATTTCCCCTAGCTAATCCTATTTTTTAATTGAACATAGCCATTCATACCCATGTAACTGCTGCACTTTCTGCACCCCTTCATCATTCTGCAGTTTTGAGCTCTTCATATCTGATATAAACTTATCTTTTTATGCCTGATCTTACTCTTTACGTTCTTGGATATCTTGGGTGAGGTCTAAATTTAGGAATTCCCAAATGTTTGTTCCGGACCCTCTCTAACTTCTCCTTGAATGCCTCCCACTGTTCCGGCACTGACTCGCCTTCTGATTCCAGTCCACTTCTGTAGAATCACAGCCAAGATTTTTCAGGCCCATTGGGAAGTCTGGCAGAGTGGCATGGGAATATTTGGGGCGGGGAGAAGTGGTGTCCGGTATCTTTTTCCACCAGAAAGCCAATTGAGTCACTTAAGTGGCCAACTAAGGGCAACTTCCTCCCATTCACAGGCATTTTGCCCACATCAGGTGGGCCCGCCATTGTTTGGGAGGCTACCTAATGAAAGCTGGCAGCCTCCCATTGGGTTCTTGGGTAGGGGCACATGCTGTCTTCCTTTTAAGACACTCAATAGCCCAGGGTAGATTGCAACAACTCAGTGATCCTACCCCAAGACTACCAAGCCAGGTTACATCATTCCCAATAGCACGAGCAAACTTCTCTGCCACAATATCATTCCTGATTCTTCTTGAAGTGCAACCTGTATGAAATTCCCGGGTCTGAACAGTACAAAATTTCCCAGGAATTTAAAATCCTCCCTCCTGTACCATCTTTCCAACTATGTCTTCATCTACCTATTTCTGTACTCACTAACGCATAGCACAGGAATAAGAGATCACTTCCACATTTGAGGTCCTTCTTTTTGATTTCTTTCCTGTAGCTCCCTAATATTTGCCAGTAGGACCTCATCCTTCTTTCTAGCTATGTCATTATAAAGACTATTCCCGATGGATGTGCAGTCCAAAGATGTGCTGATTAGGTGCATTGGCCATGGTAAATTGCCCCTTAGTGCCCCGGGATGTGTAGGTTAGAGGGATTAGTGGGGTAAATATGTGGGATTAAGGGGATAGGGCCTGGGTGGGATTGTTGTCAGTGGAGACCAATGGGCCGAATAGCCTCCTTCTGAAATGTAGGGTTTCTATCATGTTTATCCTCCTTGTACAGTATTTTCTGCAAAAGACTCAGTGATGTCCTTGACCCTGGCACCAGAAAGGCAACGTACCATCCTGGAATCAGGTCTGCAGTTGCCTTGCCTGTCTGTTACTCCTGAACTATTGAATTTCCTTCTCACTATTGCTTTTCAAACCTTCCTAAAGTAACTGGATATTCAGAATTGAAAGCATTCAGAACTGTATACTGCAATATGGATCAAGTTATCCAGCAGTGCTAATGTTGCAGTTCCTATCAAACGGCCAGTCAATGATTGTTATAGATAGAAACATTATATGAGTCTTCTGCTACTCTGGTAGCCATGAGTTGAAATATCCTTGAGTGAACAGAGGAAAGATGCAAGCTGTTACCTATCCTTTGACAAAGGGTCATCTGGACTTGAAACGTCAGCTCTTTTCTCTCCTGACAGATGCTGCCAGACTTGCTGAGATATTCCAGCAATTTCTCCTTTGGTTACCTATCCATTGCCTGTTACAGAACCTGAACTAGAAGCTGCATGTACTGGATCAGGAAAACAATTCATTCAATTGTTCAAATGAAGCAAAAAAAAATGTTCAGAACTTTGTACCGTCAGGACTGAAGATACAGTAAATGTACCGACTCACTCTAAGAACAAAAAGAGGCCAATTAGCAGCTTGGATCAGCTCTGCTGCTCAACTAGATCATGCCTTATTTGTACCACAACTCGATTTACTCCGTGTCCCTTGATATACTCATCTAATAAAAATCTATTGATCTTCCTCTTGAAAATTTCAATTGACCCAGCAGCTTTTTGGAGGAGAATGTTTGAACATACAAACACGTGAATTAGAAACAGGAGTAGACCATGTGGCCCCTCAAGCCTGCTCCGCTATTCAACGTGATCGTAGCCTGATCTGATTGTGGCCAAAGTGGACATTTTCCAACCTTCATCTGCCAAATTTTTACCCAATCTCTTAACCCATCTCTATCCCTTTGTTTAATCACTGGGGTTCTGCAAGCTTCACTAATTTATAAACCAAATGTCAAATTGTGCAGTGTAGTGTCCCGCTGCCTCAGGAAAGCAATCAGCATAATCAAGGATCCCACGCACCCCCCACATACTCTCTTCCACCTTCTCCCATCAGGAAAAAGATACAAAAGTCTGAGGTCACATACCAACCGACTCACGAACAGCTTTTTCCCTGCTGCCATCAAACTTTTGAATGGACCTACCTTATATTCAGCTGATCTTTCTCTACATCCTAGCTGTGACAGTAACACTATATTCTGCATCCTCTCCTTTCCTTTTCCTCGATGTACTCTATCAACGGTATGCCTCGTCTGTAGAGCCATGATATGGAGATGCCTCTTTAACCTGTGATTATGCCTCTCTCCAAGCACACTGTTGGTAACTGTAAAAACTTGATTACCTGTAAAGACTCGCATTCCAACCATTTTTCACCTCCCAATCTGTAATTATCTTGCACTTGTGTCTTTGTCTATATATGCCATGTTTGTGAATCTACATCCATTGATGAAGGAGCAGCACTCCGTAAGCTTGTGATTCCAAATAAACCTGTTGAACTTTAACCTGGTGTTGGGAGACTGCATAGAGTGCAAGAAACAATACTTTTCACTGTATGCCAATACATGTGACAATAATAAATCAAATTAATTCAAATCAGAAACTGGAAAAAATCATTCAAATACAATCCAAACTAGCTGATTTGTAAAAATATTTGAATAGCGTTCTGGCGTATGCTTGTCATAGCAAACAAGACAACCTTCAGTCCATCTCGTTCTCTCACTGTGGCTATCAGAAAGCTCACCGCATCACTGACAATAATATTTGAGTAATGTATATGTACAATGGAAGTCACAAATGGAATTTCCCATGCTAAAGGATGCTTTTGTTCCTGATATCACATTTTCAGGACCTTAAACCGTCACAGCAGGCAACATAATGGCACTTAAAACTTTTAGAGACTTAGGGGAAGTATGGTTATTTCAGGCCAAATCTGAAACTAAGCAAATCTCAAAATATCTCAAAATATTGTGGTCGGTGCAGACTCGATGGGCCAAATGGCCTCTTTCTGCACTGTAGGGTTTCTATGATTCTATGATCTATGATATCTATGGAAGATGCCCAACTCTTTCTCTAATTTGGTCTTTCCTAACCCTTTCTCAATCTTAGCACAGTCAAGGTCACCTTTATTGTAGCCTGAATAATGCACTGACCAAGTAATCGAACACCAAATGCTGCGTTGTGAACAGTAACTGCATCGTTCATTGACTGTGTGTAGAAAACCAATGGGTAGCTCCTGTCCTGTTACTTCCCATATCAAAAAGCAAAAATACCGCAGATGCTGGAAACCTGAAATAAAAAATGCTGGGAAATGCTTCACGAGCCTGCCAACAGCTATGGGTGGAAGAGAGAACCTTCCATTGAAAGGTCATCAATCAGAAACATGATGGAAACGGGGGCTGTGAGAATCAGGCAGAAGAAAAACCCCAATTTAGTCAGGCGGAGGGGCGGGATGGGGGCGTGGCAGTGGCAGGGGGCAGGAAGGGCCTGGCACAGGAATGTGCCTGCTGGCGACGTGATGTCAATTAGAGTCATTAATGAGCCACTCGAAGTCGATTATCCCTGACCCACCAGAGTTTAATAATGGTTCAGTGATTTAATGGGACCCACATCGCCATCCTCTCCGATGGATTGGTGGGGGGTGCTGGGGTCAGTCTCCCCCAGTGTCCAATTGAGGGAGCTTTGACAAAGGGTCATCTGGACTCGAAACGTCAGTTCTTTTCTCTCCTTACAGATGCTGGCAGGCCTGCTGGAGATTTTCCAGCATTTTCTCTTTTGGCCCAATTGAGGAACCTGACTTGAAAATAGGAGTGGCAACTGCCAGAAACTGATCCCCTGTGCCTACATTCGCCCACTCTCCCCACCCACTTCACTCCGCTCACCAGCAACACCCCTCCCGTCCCACTCACCTGTCTCCAGGTGTTCTCCCTGGAGAAGGTTTCAGAGCATGACTGGCAGCAGCGACCGATGTCTTGGCTCAGCGGGCAACAGTGAGATGCCAGATTCTTACTGACCGGCAGCTCTTGAGGACAGCATTTCCACCCAACTTGAACCTTGGTCACACGGGTGGCACAGTGGTTAGCACTGCTGCCTCACAGCGCTAGGAATCCAGCCTCGGGTCACTGTCTGTGTGGAGACTGCACATTCTCCCTGTGTCTATGTGTGTTTCCTCCAAGTGTCCCGGTTTCCTTCCACAATCTGAAAAACGTGCTGGTTAGGTGCATTGGCCATGCTAAATTCTTCTTCAGTGTACCCGAACAGGTGCCGAGTGTGACAACTAGGGGATTTTCACAGCAACTTCATTGCAGTGTTAATGTAAGCCTACTTGTGACACTAATAAATAAACTTTAAACTTTTAATGGGTGACTCAACACTGGCCACATAAATGCCTGATAGCACTAAAATTGCACCAAAATTGCACCCGTTCCTTCTGGACAGAAGCAATGCGGGTTTCCCATCAGTTCACCCCGACCACTGGAACTAAATTCCGCCCTGGATCCACTACTGTTTGCCTACCGCCGCAAGAGATCCACAGCAGACGCCAATTCCCCGGCTCTGCACTCAACCCTGGAACACCGAGATAACAAGGACACCTATGTCAGATTCCGATTCATTGACTACAGCTCAGCCTTCAACACCATTATGCCCATGAAACTCATCTCCAAACTCCGTGGCCTGGACCTCGCCTCCTCCCTCTGCGACTGGGTCCTGAACTTCCTAATTCACAGACCACAATCAGTAAGGATAGGCAAAGTCATCTCTTCCAAGATCGTCCTTAACACCGGTGCCCCACAAGACTGTGTTCTCAGCCCCCTACTATACTCCTTATACACCTATGACTGTGCGGCCAAATTCCCCTCCAATTCGATTTTCAAGTTTGCTGATGACACCACCGTAGTGGGTCAGATCTCAAACAATGACAAGACAGAGTACAGGAATGAGATAGAGGATCTGGTGAACTGGTGTGGCAACAATAATCTCTCCCTCAATGTCAACAAAATGAAGGAGATTGTCATCAACTTCAGGAAGCGTAAAGGAGGACATGCCCCTGTCTATATCAATGGGGACGAAGTAGAAAGGGTCGACAACTTCAGGTTTTTAGGTGTCCAAATCACCAATAACCTGTCCTGGTCCCCCCATGCCGACACTATATTTAAGAAAGCCCCACCAACGCCTCTACTTTCTCAGAAGACTAAGGAAATTTGGCATGTCAGCTACGACTCTCACCAACCTTTACAGATGCACCATAGAAAGCATTATTTCTGGTTGTATCACAGCTTGGTATGGCTCCTGCTCTGCCCAAGACCGCAAGGAACTACAAAAGGTCGTGAATGTAGCCCAATCCATCACGCAAACCAGTCTCCCATCCATTGACTCTGTCTACACTTCTGCTGCCTCAGCAAAGCAGCCAGCATAATTAAGGACCCCACGCACCCCGGATATTCTCTCTTCCACCTTCTTCCTTCGGGAAAAAGATACAAAAGTCTGAGGTCACGTACCAACCAACTCAAGAACAACTTCTTCCCTGCTTCTGTCAGACTTTTGAATGGACTGACCTTGCATTAAGTTGATCTTTCTCTACACCCTAGCTATGACTGTAGCACTATATTCTGCGCTCTCTCGTTTCCTTCTCTATGAATGATAAGTCTTGTCTGTATAGCACGCAAGAAACACTGCTTTTCACTGTATGTTAATACATGTGACAATAATAAATCAAATCAAAAACATTGTTTCTCTCTCAACAGACACTGCCAGTCCTGCTGAGTACTTACATCATTCTCTCTTTTTATTTCGCTCTCTGTATCATTTGGATGCAGCAGGTGTAAGTTGTTTGTGAATTAAATTGTATAGCATATGGTAATTACCAATCAATAATAAATATAACACTTTTCGCATTACAGATATTATGTAAGAGCCATCTGGCTACCGTTAATCTAATTAACTATTGATCGTTTCCAATTATTTCTAAGGATAGGCAGCAGGATTATGACTGTCAGAAGCGATTTGCAAACGGGCCAGTAATTGGGTCCACAGTTCTACGTTAAATAGCTATTTAGTCAATGCTGACACATATGCTTTTTACAGAAGGAAAACTACAATGTGAGCCTGCGGTCTATGAAAGCTTTGAGGGATTTCTCCCATCTGGGCCTTTGTCCTATGGCACGGCTGGGCATGTGAACTGTTTCCCGCTGCGGGACAGACAGGAAAACATAGACGATAGGAGCAGGAGGAGGCCATTTGGCCCTTTGAGTCTGCTCTGCCATTCATAACAATCATGGCTGATCATCCAATTCAATAGCTTAATTCTGCTTTCTCCCCATAACCTTTGATCCCATTCGCCCCCAAGTGCTATATCTACCCATCTCTTGAAAACCTCTTGAAAACACACCAAACAATCCCAAAGCCAAGTGTTTTGGTTGCCATGTTCCATGACGGGGCAGGCCTGATGGCATGTAGTCCACCATCCTATCCAGTTGCCATATTGAAAAGGTGCCCAACATCACTGACCCACCATTGAAGATAAAAGATGGACCTCGTGAAAATGAAGGTGGATTTCAGGGAACATTCTGAGGCTGGAAGATGGATCTTCTCCAGGACACGGAATCTGGAAGATCTACCTGTAGATGCTTCCCAACCACGCACTCCCCTCCGCCCCCAACTACTGTGGTTCTCCGGGGTCCCGAACTCAGAAGGCATCTACAGGCATTGTTCAGGTGAGTTCTGACATCTGCACGCCATGTTGTTGCAGACATTTTCTGCACTGATGTGTTTTTCCTATGGCATCACAAAGAATCAGGCACAGGGGAGAATATTCTGGTCGGGTCTTCATCTACATCCCATTACGGTGGCACAGTGGTTAGCACTGCTGCCTCACAGTGCCAGGGACCCGAGTTTGATTCCCGGCTTGGATCACTGTCTGTGCGGAGTCTGCACATTCTTCCCGTGTCTGCATGGGTTTCCTCTGGGTGCTCCGGTTTCCTTCCACAGTCTGAAAGACGTGCTGGTTAGATGCATTGGCCATGCTAAATTCTCCCTCAATGTACCCAAACAGGCGCAGGAGTGTGGCGACTAGGGGATTTTCACAGTAACTTCATTGCAGTATTAATGTAAGCCTACTTGTGACACTAATAAATAAACTTTAAAACTTTCATGCCAGCCACCAGCAGGTTTTCTGATCCATTGTGGCGGGCACCAGCAGAAGATCATGCTGGAAACTCACAATGGCGCACAACTGATTTTTGGCCATCCTGAGTCTCTGCTCCACCCTTCACCCTCACCCCTTCCCTGTACAAACTAGAAAATTGGACAGACCCTGGAATCCTGGTAAGAATCCCGCCCTTACTGACGGGAGCAAGGAGGATGGGAAATTGTCAAAAAAAAATTCTCCATCTCGGGTGGGAAGTGGGGCTGGAGGGGGTGTATGCATCTCACTCTGATTGGCCCCTCAGAGTCGAGTCCCCCCGCCTTCCCCCCGGGACCTTGGAGCTCCATGCCTCCCTTCACCCCGCCATCCCCCATCCCCTCCTGACCCCCTCCCAGAGCAATCTGATTGGCTGACATCACGCATGGTCAGGACTAACCACCAAGGGCAGACGGAAGTCCGGCCCACTGCCAATTGGCGCTGAAGTGGCCAAAATGGCAGTGGGATTTTGGGGAGCGTGTTACGCACTGACCCTTGGAATGGGGAGCGCCAATCACTGGCCGTCCTTAAAATCCTACCCCATGTTTGTCGGCGCTTAATGAAGTATTTATTTCATTTTAGCAACTTTGGAGCCCTGCCAAAGTTCCTACATCATGTTATTTTACTAAAGTCCATTGAGTTTCTAGAGAGAAACTAGGACAATTTTCTCGTTTGTACAGGGGAGGACGGGGGAGGGGGGAAGGTGGGGGGTGGGGCAGGGGGGAGCAGAGACTGGTGAAACCCAAAAAATCAGTTTTACGCCATTGTGAATTTCCAGCAGGATCTTCTGCTGGAATGCTTTCTGCATTCTCCCATCTTTTGCTGTTATTTCCCAATCAGTTCAGCACACTACACACTGCCACCATGAGGCATGCTGGATATTGCAAATATTGGATCTTGTAGGTCAACTATTGTAAATTGTTCCATTTGTCTGTTCATTCAAAGCTGATTTGCACTAACATTAGCTGGGAGCTGCTGAAGACTTTTGTTAATTCCGCTACCGAGAAAATTATTTTTTTTAAAAAGCTGGAAGAAAAATATTGCCTGCCTTCAGAGCGACATCCATTTTGGAAGGATTCATTTGTAATATTCATTCTCAGGATTGTGGGTATCGCTGACAAGGCCAGTGTTTATTGCCCATCCCCAGCTGTGAGCTTGAGAAGGCGATAATGGGCTGCCTTTTTAAACCATTCCATCCTATATAGCGAAGGTCGTCCAACGGTGCTGTTAGGGAATTGCAAGATTTTGACCCAGTGATAACAAGCAAACAACTTGATGACAGAACACTGAGTTCATATCATAATGCTGTCCGCTGATTATCAACTTAGCGAACAACTTAGAATATAAACGCAGTATTCCATCATCAAGTCTGAACTTGAAATGAATCTTGGATATGTTTAAAGGTTTTCTAGAAAGATGTTGTAATGAGTCTTTGGAGGCCCTTCACCAAAATCCTTTTATTTACAAACTCTAACAGCGGTACACTGTGATGACTTTAATCGGGCATTTGAGGTGGGCCTGTTAGATAATGAATTCCCTGATTAAGGGACGAATTGATGGGCCAATCAGGAGGCCTCTTGCTTTGTACATAACCAGGAGTGTCAGTTCCTCTGGGACTCCGAGTGTAGACTGCTAACTGAAAGCATTCTGTATGCTGTTGTCAGACTTGTAATTAAAGGGACTTTGGTGAAGGAACTTCTGCCTCCGAGGACTTATTACATACACAGAGTGCCAGTGGTTAGCAGTCTATCTCCGGGGTGCCAGAGGAACTGACACTCCCGGTTAAGTACAAGGCAAAGACTCCCTGAATGGCCCATCAATTGGATCCTTAATCAGGGAGTTCATACTCCAATAGGCCAACCTCAATGGCCTGATTGAAGTCATCACAGGTGTACACACTGTCATGCATCCACACATGGGCTTACGCACACATGCATGAACACATGCAAGCACATGGACAGACACACTTATGTTCAGACACATACGTACATGCGCACACAACAGCTTATCGTGATACGATAAAGGCAAAATGCTGCGGATGCTGGAATCTGAAACAAAAACAGAAATGCTGGAAAATCTCGGCAGCTCTGGCAGCATCTGTGGAGAGAAAATGGAGCCAATGTTTCGAGCCAGGATGACCCTTCCAGTCTATGGGCATCTCAATCACTGTGCATTTTGCTTCTCAATCTGCACTTCTCAATCAAGCCACTTGCTTCAAGAAAATTAGGGATGGGCAAAAAATTCTGGCCCAACCAGCAACACCTATATCCCATTAAATAATTTTTACAAAGTAAACATTTTAGGCAGAGTGTCTGGCTCACCACCTGCGAGCAACCAAAACTAAACAAATTTGAACAAAATTATATACAACTATTCGTTACAGTTTATTTATTAGTCACAAACAGGCTTACATTAACACTGCAATGAAGTTACTGTGGAAATCCCCTAGTCACCACACTCCACCACCTGTTTGGGGACACTCAGGGAGAATTTAGCATGGCCAATGCACTCACCGGCGCATCTTTTGGGCTGTGGGAGGAAACCAGAGCACCCAGAGGAAATCCACGCAGACATGGGAGAACACACAGACCCAAGCCGGGAATTGAACCTAGGTCCCTGGCTCTGTGAAGCAACAGTGCTAACCACTGTGCCACCGTGCCACCCACATAGTTGTCTGCCACATTGGAGTACAGTAATCCGTTTCTTAAATAAATTTAAAAGAAAGGCTTTTAAACAGTGCCTGTAAAAAGTAACTTGCTTTTAAGACTTTCCTTGACAGCCAGTTATCAGAAACTCACTGATTAATTAATTCTGGGGGATGTGACTGCGGGAAATGGCCAGTTTAGTGGATGGGACTGACTTCCAACATAATCTTTTTCAACTGACGCAGCAAGACCTCGACAACATTCAGACTTGGTCTGATAACTGGAAAGAAAGTTTTGCACCATACAAGTGCTAAGCAATGACTATCTCCAACAAGAGAGAATCTAACCATCTTCCCTTGACATGCAGTGGCATTCCTATCACTGAATCCCCCACCATTTACATCCTGGGGTTTAACCATTGACCAGAAACTGAACTGGACTAGCCATCGTTACAAGAGCTGGTGAGAGGCTAGGAATCCTATGATGAGCAACTCATCTCCTGACTTCCCAAAACCTGTCCACCATCTACAAGGTACAAGTTAGGAGTGTGATGGAATATTCTCCATATGCCTGCATGAGTGCAGCTCCTACACACTCAAGAAGTTCTACACCATCCAGGAGGTAGCAGCCTGAATGATTTACACCTATCCATCACTTTAAACATTCACTCCCTCCACCACCACTGCACAGTGGCAGCAGTACCTACCATCCACTCGGTGCACTGCAAGAACTCACCAAGATTCCTTCATCAGCACCTTCCAAGCCCACATCCTCTACCACCATGATAAGGGCAGGAGGTGCATGGGAACACTATTACCATCTGCGAGTCCCCCTCTCCGCCACACAGCATTCTGATTTGGAAATACATCACTGTACCTTCACTGTTGCTGAATGAAAATCCTGGAACTGCCCCCCTTAATAGCACTGTTTTTTTTCAAAGTTTCAAAGTTTATTTATTGGTGTCACAAGTAGGCTTACATTAACACTGCAATGAAATTGCTGTGAAAGTCCCCCAGTCGCCACACACTCCAGCGCCTGTTCGGGTACACTGAGGGAGAATTTAGCATGGCCAATGAACCTAACCAGCACGTCTTTCAGACTGTGGGAGGAAACCGGAGCACCCGGAGGAAACCCACTTAGACACGGGGAGAACGTGCAGACTCCACACAGACAGTGACCCAAGTTGAGAATCGATCCCGGGTCCCTGGCGCTGTGAGGCAGCAGCGCTAACCACTGTGCCAAACATGGACTGCACTGGTTAAAGAAAGCCGCTCACCACCACCTTTTGAAGGGCAATTAGGGATGGGCAATTAATGCTGGCACGGTATTGCTGGGGCGTCACGGTGGTACAGTGATTAGCACTGCTGCCTCACAGCGCCAGGGACCCGGGTTTGATTCTTCGCTTGGGTCACTGTCTGTGAGGAGTTTGCACGTTCTCCCTGTGTCTGCGTGGGTTTCCTCCGGGTGCTCCGGTTTCCTCCCACACTCCAAAGATGTGCAGGCTAGGTGGATTGGCCATACTAAATTGCCCCTTCGTATCAGGGAACTAGCTAGGGTAAATGCATGGGGTTATGGGGATAGGGCCTGGGTGGGATTGTGGCCAGTGCAGATGTGATGGGCCAAATGGCCTTCTTCTGCACTGGAGGGAGTCTATGATCTTTGAACTAGCGATGCCGTCACTCGTGAATGAATGAGGGTTTGGGCCAGTATTCCCATTTCCCAGTTTTTACAGATTGTTTTTGTTCTCCACATTCCTGAAGAAACTAGGATCAGGTGACAGGATCAGGAAGTCAGATCTGAGTCATGGTGCTGAAGAATAGGAGCAGAGCAGCAATCTGACAATGATTGCTGCTGATTGGAAGGTTCAAGCCACTACGTGATTAAAAGCCACTTATGCTGTTAATTTTCAACTCTGTTTTCATCGGCGAGGTTCCTGAACAATGTGTGTGGCACGGTGGCACAGTGGTTAATACTGCTGCCTCACAGTGCCAGGGACCCGGGTTCAATTCCCGGCTTGGGTCCCTGTCTATGTGGAGTTTGCACATTCTCCCCGTGTCTGCGTGGGTTTCCTCCGGGAGCTCCGGTTTCCTCTCACAGTCCAAAGATGTGCGGGTTAGGTTGATTGGCCATGCTAAATTGACCCTAATTTTGGGGGGATTAGCAGAGCAAGTATATGTGGTTACAGGGGTAGCGTGGAATTGTTGTTGGTGCAGTCTCGATGGGCTGAATGGCCTCTTTCCGTATTGTAGGGTTTCTATGATAATTATCAAATTCAGGAAGTTCTTAAAAATTAACAGAGAGGCTCAGGCTGAGCTGCGACTCAAGTAAAATAAACCATGTAGCAACATAGTTAGTTTTGAAGATCTGCTAGTTATCGTCTCCACTGAACTTTCTACCCAAATTATATATTAATAATCCTGCATCATTAATGCACTAGGATTTTTCCAGATAAGTTTGTGCCCATTGGAGCTAAAGTAATTTATGGAGCTGGATTTTACAGCCCTCATCAGTGCATCTGAAGGCAGGGCATTGTTTGAAAAATAAATTGGGTGGCTTTTCACCACATTTCTGCCCATGTCCAATATGGCGCCCATATTACAGTGGGCGGAGAAGGAATCAGGCAGACCACCCACACTTTGGCCTGTTGAGGCCTTTTGCTCTCTTAAGGGGCCACATGCTGCTTCTGCGCTATTTTATTTATAGTAAAAAGTCTCACAACACCAGGTTAAAGTCCAACAGGTTTATTTGGTAGCACAAGCCACAAGCTTTTGGAGTGCTTCTCCTTCATCAGGTGAGTGGGAGTTTTGTTCACAGGTTTTATTACCTGTAAAGACTCGCATTCCAACCATTATCTTGTAAATTGAGTTTGTATCTATATATGCCCTGTTTGTGAACAGAACTCCCACTCACCTGATGAAGGGGCAGTGCTCCGAAAGCTTGTAGCTTGTGCTACCTAATAAACCTGTTGGACTTTAACCTGGTGTTGTGAGACTTCTTACTGTGCTTTCCCTAGTCCAACGCCGGCATCTCCACATCATGGCTATTTTATTTTGTGGCAGGGGGAGGCGGAGGAAGGTGGAGGGCCCAACAGCTTATACATGGGCTGCTGTTGGGCAGGTGGGGGTTACCTTAAAAAACAAAGAACAGTATAGCACAGGAACAGGCCCTTCGGCCCTCCAGGTCTGCGCGGATCACGTTGTCCTATCTGGACCAACCACTTATATCCCTCTATTCCTCCTTTGCCCCTTGTCCCTCTTTAACCCTTTCTCTGCCCTCTGAAACATGGCATCCTCCTCCAGCTCTCCCCCAACTCCATGCCCAATTTGATCCTTGTTCACGACCCTCACCGAAGAAAGCAGAGTTGAAAATTAACAACAATATATTCTTTTAATCACATGATGGCTTGAATCTTCCAATCACTGGGCTCTGCCAGCTAGGTCTGTCCAAGACCACTAACTGACCTTTAAATCAGTGCGGACTGGCTGGATAGCCCCAGCAGTGGTCAATGCCCCATCCTGGCACTGCTGGGGCTACAGAGCGGCCAGACAATCCCATTGACCAGCAGCTCTTCAGGGCAGGATTTCCTCCCAGACGTGGGCAGGAGTCCCACTCTGAAACAAATATGGCTGCTCCCAAGCTGGGCAGCCAGGTTTCATCTGGGTGGGCTGATAACCTACTTCTTGGTCTGGGGCTGGCGGGGAATTGGGCAGGCACTCTGTAAAACCCAACCCGCTTTACAGATTCCATCCTTGTAAACATTGAATTGGAATGATTCCTATTGAGAAGATGCCATAACAGATGAAAGTAGGATTGGTAATGTGTCCAGTATGAAATAAAAGGTTTAATTAAATCCGAGGCGAAATTAATTAATTCTGTCACCATATCTAGTTAAAGTATTGGTTTTCTATTTAATATAATATGAAAGTAAGTGCGCAGATACTGCAGCCAGTAAGGCAAATGGTATGTTGGCCTTCATAACAAGAGGATTTGATTATAGGGATGGGGATGCTTTGCTACAATTGTATGGGGTGTTGGTGAGGCCAAATCTGGAGTGTTGTGTGCAGTTTTGGTGTCCTTATCTGAGGAAGGATGTCCTTGCTATAGAGGGAGTGCAGCGAAGATTTACCAGAGTGATTCCTAAGATGGCAGGTCTGTGATATGAGGCGAGACCAAGTCGGTTAGGATTGTATTCATTGGAGTTTAGAAGATTGAGAGGGGATCTCATAGAAATTTGTAAAATTCTAACAGGGTTAGACAGGGTAGATTCAGAAAGAATGTTGCCTATGGTGGGGGAATCCAGAGCTAGGTATCATAGTTTGAGGATAAGGAATAAACCTTTTAGAATGAGGCGAGGAGGAATTTCTTGACCCAGAGAGTGGCGAATGAGTGCCGCAGAAAGTAGTTGAGGCCAAAATATTGTCTGATTTCAAGGAGAAATTAGATGTAGCTCTCGGGGCTAAAAGGATCAAGGGATATGAGGAGAAGGGGGGTTCAGCATATTGAATTCGATGATCAGCCATAAACAAAATGAATGGCGGAGCAGGCTCAAAGGGCCAAATGGCGTACTCCTTCTTCTAGTTTCTATGTTTCTATAATAGGATATACCTCCACTATTCCTTTTTCGAAGAGATTTTAGCCTGAGAGAGTTAATTTGGTGCCAACGATCAATGTTTTCCAAAATAAAGATACGGCTTCAGTTGAAAACAAATTTTAGTCTCCTCCTGATTTCCCTTTCGGCAGTTAGAAATTTGCAAATGATTGTGACATGCAAGGAACAAAGGTGGAGATGAGGTTCAGATCAGCCATGGAGTCGCAAACTCGAGGGAGTTGAGTACCTTTCTCAAGTTGTTCTGTTTTTCTTTAGAAAAGGGAGAGGGTTATTAAAGAGGTGATGAAAATGATAATATTGTATTGTGCATTTACAAACACATGTGGAGGACCACATCAACCCTTTCCTGCTGGTGAAAGTTCCTCTCTAACGAATGCTCCTCATCATTTTGCTTACCAATAGGGATATTTTGATTAAACCAAAGCAGGGGCTTGAAATGATTGAATTGAATATATTGTAATGCATGTCTTACAGACAGTCAGGATTATTAACAGCTTGGAAAAATGTAAATTCTCCACTTGAAGTTGTGTAGTGTCTCAGTAGGGGAGGGAACAATGCCTTTTCTATGCTATAGGTTAAACCAATTATGTAGAAACTATATTCTTGGAGCCTGACAATTGAGGTTAGCATTTATCTGACAAAATGCCTGTTGCTCACAATGCGTGGTTAGTTCATTATTCTAAATAAAATTGGCAATTAATGATTCTGGTGATTTCAAGATAATTATCAAGTAAATAAGTATGGGCAGAATGATCTCATAAGACCATAAGATATAGGAGCAGAATTAGGCCATTTGGCCCATCGAGTCTTCTTTGCCATTCAATTATGGCTGATAAGTTGTTCAACCCCATTCTCCCGCTTTTTCCTCATAACCCTTGATCCGTTTAGCAATCAATAACCTATTTATCTCTGTCTTAAATGCCCTCAATGGCCTGGCCTCCACAGCCTTCTGTGGCAATGAATTCCATCGATTCGCCACCCTCGGGCTGAAGAAATTCCTCCTCATCTCAGTTCTAAAGGGTCATCCCTTTCCTCTGAGGCTGTGCCCTCAGGTCCTAGTCTCCCCTACTAATGGGAACATCGTCCCCACTGCCACTCTATCCAGGCATTTCAGCATTCTGTAAGTTTCAGTGAGGTCCCCCTTCATCCTTCTAAACACCATTGAGTACAGACCAGAATCCTCAGACGCTCCTTGTATGTTAAGCTTTACATTTTTGGGATCATTCTCGTGAACCCATTTGGAATATCTCCAAGGTCAGTACATCCTTCCTTAGATACGGGGCCCAAAATTGCTCGCAATATTCTAAAGCCCCAGCAGCACATCCCTACATCTCATTACATTTGTCCTTAATAATACACGTTAGGTGAATTGCTCATAATCAATGTGCAGGGTTACGGGGTTAGGGCAGGAGATTGGGCCTGGGTAGGGTGTTCTTTCAAAGGGTTGGTGGCGACCCGATAGGCTGAATGGCTTCCTTCTGCACTGCAGAGATTCTATGTTTCTATGAATACTAACTCAATGAGGAAATGCAAGGTTAAGTGTGCATTTATCCAAATCATTACTTGCATTACAGCAAAGAGAGACCATATAAATGAAAAACTCCCGAACAAGTTGGTCACATCCTGGGTGACATTATCTCATTGGCGGGCAATGTATCCCATTACACAGTGCAAAGCCCAAGCTCTGTTCCCCAAGCTACAGAGATGCCATTTTGCTTGTAAATGGTGTTGCTATTTTATTTTTTTATTAGTGTCATAAGTAGGCTTATATTAACAATGAAGTTACTGTGAAAATCCCCTAGTCACCACACTCCGGTGTCTGTTCAGGTACACTGAGGGTGAATTTAGCATGGCCAAGGTGCCTAACCAGCACGTCTTTCAGACTGTGGGAGGAAACCGGAACACGTGGAGGAAACCCACACAGAGACAGGGAGAACATGCAGACTCCGCACAGACAGTGACCCAAGCTGGGAATTGAACCTGGGTCCCTTGCGATGTGAGGCAACAGTGCTAACTATTGTGCCACTGTGCCCCGTGCCGTGGATCTTATCCAGTCTATTTTAGAACTGGATATGACGGAGGTAAACTCCAAAATGGAAATTAAAAGCCTCGAGCAAAACCTAGGGACGACAGATCATTGATGAAACTAAAGTGACCTTGGCAGATGTTCCTGAAGGCTAGTCACAGCTGTACTAAATATTGAATGGAGAATTTGATATCCTTCAGGTCAGAGTACTTTCAAGTAAAGTAAAGTAAAGTTTATTTATTAGCTACAAGTAAGGCTTACATTGATGCTGCAATGATGTTACTGTGAAATTCCCCTAGGCACCACACTCCGGTGCTTGTTTGGGTCAATGCACCTAATGTCTTTCAGAATGTGTGAGGAAACCAGAGCACCTGGAGGAAACCCACGCAGACATGGGGAGAACGTGCAAACTCCAGACCCGAGGCCGGGAATCAAAACCGGGTCCCTGGCGCTGTGAAGCAACAGTGCTAACCACTGTGCCACCGTGCCGCCCATCTGGAACATCTGGAATATGAATATTGAGAATTGAATAATTCTCCACCATAATCAACTGAGGGGGATTTCTCTGATGCTGTGCATGGACGTTGCATGGTGAGGGATGGAAGACACAGGGAGGAAACTTTGTGCCCACACGCCTAAGGACATTGCGGCCCAACCCTTTAATAGCTGGGCTCAGCTGTTTTTGCAGGAGAAGAGCATGAATCTCACTGGCAGTGGGAGATGCTGGGTGAGATATGGGAACAGTTCAGGTTGCCTTCTGTGCTTTGCTCCAGAAATGAGGGGTGGGATTTACCAGTGGCGCCTGTCCCAAGACCAGAAATTCCCACCCGGGGTCAACAGACCTTTAAATGATGTGTCAGATTTTCCCTCCTTCCCGCGACAACTCCTGTGGCGGGCGGAACTGGAAAATTTCAAGCTTAAAGTTTATTTATTAGTGTCACAGGTAGGCTTACATTAACGATGCCCATGATCTCAGTGCTGAAGACCCAGAGAGGCACTGAAGTCAAGGTGGTAATGCATAACTGGCATTGGTGAATTGGCAGCGCCTTTTATGCCCCACATACCATATGAAAAGTGTAGAAAGTGAGCAGCGCCTTTGCTATCACTCAGTACACTTAAGATCAATACCAATCTCTTCAAGCTAGATGGAGCTTGTTTGTAAATTCATCTTTTTTCCATTCATTTCTCAGGATATGGGCATTGCTGCCAAGGGCAGCATTAAGCCCATCCTTATTTGCCCTTGGACTGAGTGGTTTGCAAGGTTATTTCAGAGGGCAGTGAAGGGTCAACTGCATACTGTGGGTCTGGAGGCACTTATGGGCCAGACTAGGAAAGGATGGCAGATTTCCTCCCCCAAAGGAGAAACTTATGGGTTTCAAAGTTGCTTTTGTTGGATTTTAATTTGAAATGTTTTTTTTTTTATTTTGCATTCATGTTTTTACATTTTTTTTCTCTTTATCCTCTTCTTCCCCCTCAATATCCAATCCAATGTAAGTATCATTTCTTGGGTTGGGACTCAAACCCGGAGCTTCTGGCTGAGAGGCAGAGATGCTACTCACCGCACCCCAAGATCTTCAACCATCAAGGCATTCGAGAAGACGTGGTGGAGGCAGGTTCAAACCAAGATATTCAAGAAGACATTAGATGATTATCTGAGTGGAAACAATGTGCAAAGTATTGGGAAAAGGCAGGAGAATGGCACTAAGTCATAATGCTCACTTGGAGAGTCGGTACAGATATGGTGGGCCGAATGGCCTCCTACTGAGCGGTAACAATTCTCTGATTCTGTGAAATCTTCCTCATAATAGGTAGTGCTCAGTTTAAACAGTTCAGTTGTGTGGTCTGTGAATTATCTCTCTTGTTGCTTTACTGCGTGTTAATTGACCACAATTCTTAGTTGCCAAGACTTTGTTCCTAATTAATCAGCAGAAAGTTGGAAGTTTCAGTTCCAGCACTGGTTTATCTTTTGGAAGCAATTTTGAGAATGTGATAAAACAATTGATTTCCCCCTAGTTAAATCACTATTGTTTGTTAATGGTTCTAGCTTTTAATCGATAAGCTAAAAGCCAAGAATGAAAGCTCCCTGGGCAGTTAATTCTATCACTGAATACTTCTTGCTCATAATTGATACGGCTGCTAACAGTGATTCAAGATATTCCTGTAAAGAAATCCAGACCGAGTTCTTATTAATATCATTTCATGAAGCTTTATTCCGAACTTGCTGCCTGCGGCACGTGAGAACAGTGAACAGAAACAAAACATTTCTCATTGGAAATGTCTACCCTATGAATATATTCCTGGATTTATTTTTAATAAACTCATGTGAGTTTTATCTCTTACAAGAAAAGTGTGACAAAACCATATCATAGCATCCAAAGTTAATTGGTTGGTGGTGATCATAATGGTTTATGTATAGAGCAATGTTTGTGAATGTGTTGTGATTGTTTACAGATTGTTGTAGATGTACGAGGCAAGTTTTTTTACGCAGAGGGTGGTGACTGCCTGGAACTCGCTGCCAGGGAAGGTAATGGAAGCAGGTAAGATAGTGACTTTTAAGGGGCGTCTTGACAAATACATGAATAGGATGGGAATAGAGGGATATGGTCTCCGGAAGGGTAGGGGGTTTTACTTCAGTCAGGCAGCATGGTCATTGCAGGCTTGGAGGGCCGAAGGGCCTGTTCTTATGCTGTAATTTTCTTTGTTCTTTGTTTGGGAGTGTCTGTGAATGTTTTGTATTTGGAGAGAGTTTGTGAATGTATTGTCTGTGCATTAGCGAGATCTCTTTGACTCTGAGACAGAAATTCTAACCAAAGCCAATATCTGACTCCTATACTAGTGGAATGTTTGAATCGAATATATTTGAGAGAAAGTTTGTGAATATATACCAACTCTTTCTCAATAAACTATAAATATTGACTTTAGAATGATACATTTTCTTGGATGTATGTCATTACACATTAAATTTTGGAACCGTGGAATATCAATGATCAACACTGACAGTTACCCTTGACATTAGATCACATTCAAAGAACAGAAGGAAAACCCTTCATTAAATGAATATACCTTTGAGAAAAATATTTCCTAGTTGTCATAGTTGCTGTATTTCACTTTGATGTTACATTCAGGCATCGCATTCATGTGTATGTAAGATGAAAGCAGTTAAAAGGACTTTAGTGTTGAACACAAAACACTGCCTTTAAGAAATATATTTGAGTCTTGTATCTTGTGCAGGATTGTTTTTTTAACAGTACATTTTAACCGGTGCCACTGGGTCTGTATCCAGCAGCACTGCACTGTTACTGCAGCAGCATAATAGCTCCCAATTGCTAGAATGGTTGTTTTAATCTGGACTATTACTATTCTTTAGTGTTCCCCTGGGGTTTTGCAGAGTAGGGTTTGATTGGGTTGATTGACAGGATAAAAATAAGGTGACTGGATGGAGCTAGGCTTACATAGATAACTCAAAATCAGTCTGCTGTTTGGGATCTTCATAGAGAGGTCGCTTTCTCTGTCTCTCTTTCTGTCTCTGGATTTTGAGACTGGAATCTGCCAGGAAATAAGTCTCTTCTGAAATTCTGCTGTTTGGGGATGAATCTTTCTCTGGTGGTTGGTGTATGAGAATTAGAAGACAGTATCTGTCTGGACTCTCTGTCGAGGAGTATTAAAAGGCTGGAAATCTAGCATCCACATAAGAATATCAGTTTTTGATGCTATCTGGTTCTGAAAAAGGGATTATATCCATGGGCATGTTGCTTACATTGGAACTGTAGAGATTGCTAGCTGTTAAGGATGATGCCTTATCATGGTTAAGTATTTCCAATTGGTAAAAGTTATGCTAACTCAGCTGCTCGACAGGGAAGAAGGCCTTGTTTCAGGAGGCTACAGATATCAATAGTGACTCACTGTGAGAGCCTAAGCCTCCTGAGACACTGGTACTCAGACACATCAAGAGAGCTGATCCTTGTCTGTGGTCCCTGTGTTGGGTTTCTTGCCTCTTTCCTCTTGGTGTATATCCCCCCTGACCAGCAGAAGGCCATGAGGCTGAGTTTCACAATGAGATGCAATGTATGTGTAGAGCACTGAATCAACAACTGGGAGAAATCCCTTTTTATTACTAACTCTCTTCCCATTTTCCTAAGAAGCTGGTGCTGCTGAAGCCCGTGGTGGTGGTTTGGTCTCTGATCTTGCCCTTCAGCAGAGGTGGAGGATATTGCTGTCATGCCATGGTAAAAGCTGGCAGGAGGGAGGTGCAGCTGAAAGTGAACAAAGGGGCAAACAGTTGGTAATCAGCTGGCAAGGAATGAAAGCACACCCTGAGAGATAAAGTGCTTTCAATAGCAGTCTCTCAATGGCCATGACTATAGCTCTTCAGTGTAGGTGACCAAAGCCTCCCCAGATTGTCAGTTTCGCTGAAGGAGCTCTTCCCGCTGTGCTCTGGACACGGTGACCCTGGGCAGTTGCTGACAACATGCCCTGGCCTGCAAGTTAGGAAACGTGTAAAATGGGTCTTAACTATCTTCTTAATTACGAATCCAACAGTTACAAGGAGGTTCCCTGCTGTTTTTTAATCCCACCCTCAGGAAAGCAGGAAGAGGGCAGGATAACACTGGGTTCCTGTACTTCAGGCGCTTTCCCACATGGCAATGCCAGGACATAGAAACATCGAAGATAGGAGCAGGAGGAGGCCATTCGGCCCTTTGAGCCTGCTCCACCATTCATCACGATCATGGCTGATCGTCCAACTCAATAGCCTAATCCTGCTTTCTCCCCATAAACTTTGATCCCGTTCCCCCCAAGTGTTGTATCTGGTCGCCTCTTGAATACATTTAATGTTTTGGCATCAACTACTTCCTAAGGTAATGAATTCCACAGGCTCACCACTCTTTGGGTGAAGAAATGACTCCTAATCTCCGTCCTCAATGATCTACCCTGTATCAAGCTTCCAGTGGCTGGGAAATTACTGCCCAACATTTCAGGTCAATAACCTTTCATCTGAGGTTCTGACGAAGGGTCACCGATCTGATACATGAACTCTGTTTCTCTCTCTCTGTGCAGAGACCTGCTGAGTTTTCCCAGCATTTTCCCATTCTCTTTATTATTTCAGATTTCCATGATCCGTATTATCATTGCCTCAGCCAAAACAATCCCTATGCTACCATTCCCCTGAAGCTAGAAAGCTACAGGAGGGAGAGAGAAATAGATGGTTATGCTAATAGGGTTAGATGTAGAGCGTATAAGGAGTCTCTTGTGAAGCATAAACAGTGGGTATGGACCATTTGGACCAAATGGACTGTTTCTGCACTGTACATTTCTGTATAATGCTATGCAAATGATCAGTTAGCTTAGTTTTCAGCAACTGTATTCGATTTTACTTTGCATTTTAACAAGAGCAATAAATTATTGCAGCTAAGAATATGGGTAAAATAGACCTGGGTGAAGTTTCGTGATGTGCTGCTGCGGTGTTTGCAGATTAAGGCTGAGAGGCCACGGATGTTCAACACACTAAGAGCTTTAAGAAGGTGATGTCTTGACTACAGGCTACGAGTTTACTCTGCACAGTTACCCGTGCAAACGGTCGACTAAGTCACTTCCAGCGGCATCGTGCATGCATTATGCCCTGTTCAGCTTCAATGCTTCTGGTAAGAAGTCATTGCAAGCACCCCACAACAGCTGCAACGGATATAAAGAGCACTACTTAAACAGCTTTTTATTATTAACTCTCTTTTCATTTGCCTAAGATTGCATATCCCCCGGCAGTTTCTCAACTGCCTGCCCCGGGTGTTCAGGATTCTGTGCCGTGGGGCATGTCGGTGTTTTGAAGTTTTACTGGGCATACTGGGCAGAGGCAGGAGCTGGTAGCTGCAGGCTTGACTCTGCTCTGTTGCTGCTCCGCTTAAGCCTTCCAATGTACTCAACTCGTGGAAAACTTGTGCTATCTGCCCTTCGGCTAGATATCAGCTTCATGGCCCTCAGATACTGGGTCTTAAATTATTACCGCGCCTCACAATTACAGTAAGCATTTCTTCAGACATACTCTGCTATTTGTATAATTGAGGGGTTTACATTGATAATTCTTTTAAGCAACATCTTACTACAAAAGTGAAAATGTTATTTGCACCCAAAGAACAGCTTTATTATTGCCTCCAGTGCTTTGCCAGAATGCATTAGGTTTTACCAAATGAGTACGATTACATTTGCTCGAACTTGCTTCTTGCATACCATGTTTCATCAGCTGAACTTTCAGCGTTAGCCTCCAGAAGGAAGTGCCAAAGCCACCAGGATTTACAAAGCCATTTTTTCTCCCTTTGTCTCTTTTCAAATGTCATTCATAGAATGATGGAATCTTAATAGATTCATTGAATCCCGACAGCACAGAAGAGGCCATTCGGCTCATTAAGTCTGCACCCACTCTCTGACAGAGTGTCTTACCCAGGCCCTCTCTCCCGCACTATCCCCGTAACCTCACACATCTCTCATGGCCAATCCATCTAACCTACACTTCCCGGGACACTAAGGGGCAATTTACCATGGCCGCTCCGCCTAACCTGCACATCTTTAGCCTGTGGGAGGAAACTGGAGCACCCGGAGGAAATCCACGCAGACACAGGGAGAACGTGCAAACTCCACACAAATAGTCACCCAAGGCTAGAATTGAACCCGGATCTCTGGACCTGTGAGGCAGCAGTGCTAACCACTGTACCACCATGCCATCCTTTAGGATGCAAGAAAAGACAGCATTTAGTGCCTTCCTAGCTGCCCTCTCCCTAAACCATTGAAGACCTTGTGAAGGTGACCCGGCAGTTCTGTTAAGTGAAAAATTCCAGGATTTTAATCCAGCAGCAATGACGGAATGGTGAAATAGAATCGTGGAATCATGGAAAACTTACAGTGCAGAAGGAGGCCATTTGGCCCATTGAGCCTGCACCAACAACAATCCTACCCAGGCCCTATCCTCGTAACATCACACATTTACCCTACTAATCCCCCCTGACATCCCCCTAACACGAAGGAGCAATTTAGCATAGCCAATCAACCTAACCCGCACATTTTTGGACTGTGGGAGGAAACCGGAGCGCCTGGAAGAAACCCATGCAGACACGGGGAGAACGTGCAAATTCCACACAGGCAGTCACCCAAGCCAGCAATCGAACCCGGCTCCCTGACGCTGTGAGGCAGCAGTGATAACGATTGTGCCACCGTCCAAATCATATTTGGAACTTTGGAGATGATGACACTCTTGTGCCCACTGTCCTTTGTCTTACGAGGTGGCAACATTATAATTCCAGAGTCAGGTCTAACTACACAAGCAGTGCCTTCTCATAAGGGTCTGTGCTTGATGCACTTGTAACTTGGCTGCAGTGATGCACTATGGTGTGGAGAGATCAATGAATATTGTGAGCTCTTTGCAAACTGAAACTGCAGTCTTTGCTCCATAGTTTGATGAAACAAACATAACTTGCTAGTCTCAAAGGAAGGAAGACTCAGCAACCCGGCATGTGGGTGGACTCTTTATCTCCAGCACTTGTGGGAATGTTTAACTGATGTGCTGGTTGGTCTTTTTTTTTGGATTTTAACAAAAGGAAATTGAAATGGAACCAAAAATAGCTGGATTCAGAAATAGCTTTAAATATACATGAGTCAGACCTAACAGTCCATGATTCCAAAATTACTTTTGTAATTTTGAGCCTTCAAGGTCTGTAGGCTTTCTAACACACTCTGGGGGGAATTTTACCATTTTGAGTCATGCCGGATCTGGGCGTCAAATAGATCGGTGCCTGTAATCCTCTTTGCAGCGCGCCCATACGCGTTTTGCCGGCTCCGGCCCGATCCGCGCTGTGTGCGGGGCTTAGCGCTGGCGGATCGATCGGAGCTCTGAAACTGCGCATGTGCAGTTCAAAAAAAATCTGACAGCGCGCTCGGGCACGAAAAAAAAAGCAGAAAGCGGAGAGAGCGGCTCTCTGACGGTCATCCTCTGGTCGGGGGGGGTGGAGGAGAGGGGGTGTGACATTTCATCCTCTGGTTGGGGGGGGGTTCCACTGCCTGTCTGCAGCTGATCCCTCCTGGCACCATCACTGGCACACTACCAGCCACACCCATCTCTCCCACTCTCTCGCACCTGCAGGGAAGAGTAATCTGTAGCTGGTAGTGAACCAGTGATGGTGCCAGGAGGGATCGGCCGCAGACAGGCAGCGGAACCCCCCCGACCAGAGGATGAGACATCACACCCCCTCTCCCCACCCCCCCCCCCCCTGCAGGGGATGAGACGTCACACCCCCTCTCCTCCGCACCCCCCCCTCCCCGCAGGGGATGAGACGTCACACCCCCTCCCCTCCAACCCCCCCACCCCCCCTCCCCAGGGGATGATACGTCACACCCCCTCCCCTCCCACACCCCCCCAGGGGATGAGACATCACACCCCCTCCCCTCCCACACCCCCCCACCCTCCCCCCCAGTGGATGAGACGTCACACCCCCTCTCCTCCTCCCACTCCCCTCTCGCCCCAACCAGAGGATGACCTGGGTCAGAGAGCCATTGCAGTCTTTGACCCCGCTCTTCGGAGGCTGCAGCGGCGACTTCAGGCTTTTATTTTGCAGGTCGGTAACACCGCGGACACGGATCGGGCCAGAAGACAGTAAAGTGGAATTTGGCGGTAGAGTTGGGCGCGCGGTTCATTAAGTCGATTTAAATGCATGCGGACCCGCGCCCGAATCGGGTGTCGGTAAAGCCGCGATCTGCTCGGAATCAGGTGCAGATCGCGGTATAGGCCCGACACCCAACTTTACCGCGACTTTGCGCCCGAAAACGACCAGCACATCAGGCCCTCTGTGTTACTGATCTCACTGTGAATTGACCATATCCATGTTTCAAGATGCTGGAACGTGATGACTCTTTGCAAGCTATGATTTGTATGGATAACACGCAAAATAATAGTTTTCTCTATATCTCGGTACATGTGACAATAATAAATCAAATCAAGGCAAATCACTCACTCACTAACCCAACCAGGAACTCAGTAGATGGTTTGAATCCTGGTGTATATCATGGCTTCTGTTATTGGTGTCCCACCAAGCCTTGCATGGGGAAACCTTCATCGACCTTAAAAATTGTCTCCTTCATCAGAGGGATGCAGCAATGAGTTTACAGGCCTTGTTTCCCCCTGGACTCCAGCAGCCAGCCAGTTTGTCAGGCGCAGGCAAAATATTGGACACTCTACGTAGGGCCAGGACCACCAAAACCCGAACAACTTGCACTTACTCTTTAATGAAGTAAAGCATCCCGAATTTCTGTTACCAGAGAGAAATCGACACCGAGCAACACAACGAGATATGGGGGTGATTCTACCAGCCCGCTGTGCTGCTAAAGGAGACTCCATTGGAGGCTGTATAGCGGGCTTCCCGCTAGGCACCACGGCTTCTGCGAGTCTCTGGTCATCGGATTTCCAATGCCGTCAGATCTGTCCCAGAAATCGGCGCAGGGCTGTATAAATTGTTCAAATGAAGATTTCCATCTGATTAGCGGGCCTGGGACTGAAGTCTCCAGGCCCGCTATAGTCTTACCACCTGCCAGGAGTGTCTCACTTCAGTGGGGTTTACAACAGCTCCCCACTAGCAGGGAGCTGGCAGCCCAACCCTGCTGGAGTGAAGGGGGGCCATGGAGGCCCCCCAGGAGGTTGGGGGTAAGGAGGGGTGTCTCCTGGGCATTGCCAGCTTGGCAGTGCCAGAATGGACTCCTGGCACTGCCCAAGGGGCAAAGTGGCAATGTCCAGGGGCCACCTTGGCTCTGCCCACAGAGCAGAGGGCAGTGCCAAGGTATGGGGCCTATTGGGGGCAGGGCCTATTGGGGGGAAGGTCAGTGGGTGTGGGGGGTCCCGATGCCACTCTCCACTTGGGCTTGTTGACAGAGGGAGGGAGGCCAACAATCGGGGATGGACATTGGGGTGCGGGGGGGTGGGGGGTGGGGGGGGGGGGGGGAGAGCGGTTGGTCGGCCTGCCGGGGGGTTGAGGGTGGGAGCTGTGGGGGGGAGGTGGACGGCAGCGATCAGTGTGTGGGTGGGGTGTCGCACAGCCAACAATGTGGGGTTGTGGGGCTGGCCAGCGATCGAGGTGACCTGCGATTGAGAGGCCGGCAGTGTGGGACCACTGCGCATGTGCCGATCTCCGCTATGACAGATTGGTGCATGCGCAGTGGCTCGCTCAGCGCTATGCTGCTGGACTCTCCAGCGAGAGTAGCCCCCACCCACAGGTTTTTAATGAGATTCACGCTAGGGCACTCTATGATGCACAGAGTGTGGGAGATTCATTTAGAAAATCCTGCTGAAAAAACCAGCAGGATTTACACCAGTTTTTACGCAAATTCAGCTGTTAGATTCTTTTTGGGAGAATCCCATCCCATGATGGGAGATCAGTACTTGGGTTGGGATTCTCCGACCTCGCCTACAGCTGGGATCCTCTGGTCCCGCTGTTGTCAATGCAGGTTTGGCTGAGTGCCAAATTCTCCATTCTCGCTGGTAGTGATAGCGGGGCGAACAATATTGGAGAATTCCAGCCTTGGTCAAATGGGTAGATTTTAAGGAGTGTTTTAAAGGAAAGAAAGAGGTGGAGTGGTTTAGTGAGGGAATTCTAGAACCAAGGCCTGAGCAAAGAAAAGCATGGTCAACAATGATGGCAGGTGGGGGGGAGGTGGGTGTTTCTTCCACTTTGGAAGAAATAATAGTAAATTGGAATATTATTTAAATGGAGAAAAATTACATCGTGCGACTGTGCAGAGGGACCTGGGGGTCCTTGTGCACGAATCGCAAAAACTCAGTCTGCAGGTGCAGCAGGTGATCAAGAAGACGAATGGAATGTTGGCCTTTATCGCGAGGGGGATAGAATATAAAAGCAGGGAGGTCTTGCTGCAACTGTACAAGGCACTGGTGAGGCCGCAACTGGAGTACTGTGTGCAGTTTTGGTCCCCTTATTTGCGAAAGGATATATTGGCCTTGGAGGGAGTGCAGAGAAGGTTCACCAGGTTGATACCGGAGATGAGGGGTGTGGCTTATGAGGAGAGATTGAACAGATTGGGTTTGTACTCGTTGGAGTTTAGAAGGATGAGGGGTGATCTTATAGAGACATATAAGATAATGAAGGGGCTGGATAGGGTAGAGGTGGAGAGATTCTTTCCACTTAGAAGGGAAACCAGAACTAGAGGGCACAGCCTCAAAATAAGGGGGGGGCCGGTTCAGAACAGAGTTGAGGGGAAACTTCTTCTCTCAGAGGGTAGTGAATCTCTGGAATTCTCTGACCATTGAAGTGGTGGAGGCTTCCTCGTTGAATATGTTTAAATCATGGGTAGATAGTTTTCTGATCGATAAGGGAATTAGGGGATATGGGGAGCAGGCGGGTAAGTGGAACTGATTCGCTTCAGATCAGCCATGATCCTGTTGAATGGCGGGGCAGGCTCGAAGGGCCAGATGGCCTACTCCTGCTCCTATTTCTTATGTTCTTATGTTCTTATGTAAGGAGGTGGGGGAGGGTTAGAAAATTGGGTGATGGCGGTTGAAAATTGGAGGACAAAAGCCAGAAATGAAAGAGCCCTTTCGTTTCCCTGCTCACCACGTCTAAAATTGCAACTTGGGACTGTGCTGCCTCTAAAGTCAAATAGCGGTTCAATACCACCTTTCCCACTCTCATAGCCTTCTTCATGCTGATACGGGGATTCAGTGATGGTAATGCCATTGAATGTCAAGGAAAAATGGTTGGATTCTCACTTGTTAGGATGGTTGTGGTTATTGGCTGGCAACTGCGTGGTGCAAATGTTACCTACTGCTTATCAGCCCAAGCCCCGATGATTGTGGGTGGGACCCAATGCTATATTTTGGGGGGGGGGGCAGGCTCCATTGTTTTTGGGAGGGGTGCACCCTGATGCTTGAGGGGGATGCACCCCAATGCCTATGGGGATGGGGACCAGTGCTCGTGTTTAGGTGGGACATCTGATGCCTGTGTGGTGGCGGGGCAGGCCGCTCTGATGGAGGGCATTCTTATGATGCTAGCTGATGTTAATACTGGACAAGTCAGTTCCCAGAGTGAACCCTGACTTGATAGATCCAAACTACAAGCTTAGAAACCATGGAGGAAAGTTACTGAACAAACTCACAGGAATCTACTGATGAACCTTTAACACAAAGATTGAAATAATTATTAACAGAAAAATGTATTACACCAATCAAAAAGCTTAGAAAGATCACAATTCAAACACAAAAAGATGACTCAAATATTCACTATTCCTTCACCCCAGCAATATCTTTACAGACACATAAAAATTCGAGAAGATAAAAACAATGTAAAATATCTATTTTATACTCTAAGAATCAGGGTAAGTATGAGGTACATGTGAATTATAAACAAATTGTGGCCAGGCACACCACACTCCAAAGCAAATGACAGATGCAACAAAAATAGATTCCATGGATTTCACAATAACCCACCCAAATGTCACATTGTGAGTCAACCAATCTCACAGAAATATTGGCCAGAATTTTCTGTCCTGCCTGCTGGCATGATCTTTTGGTTCTACCAAACTCAATGGGCTTTTTGCTAGCTTGCAACATCTGCCATGGGGGAGCCCACCACCGTGAGGCCAGAAAATTCCACTTTTTGTACTTCCCATGAGGGTTTCCATTCTTCATTTTGGAAGAACACGCCATGGAATTCTTTCCAAAAGTCAATCCCACTTGGGTGGCTTCAACACGGATCGAACTCCAGGGTTTCAATCTCAACTTTTGAGATTCCTTTCCCCTGGGTCTCAAAGTACACTCAAATTTCACCTCCCCAGGACAACGTAAAATCTGCAGCCATGCCAAGCCGGATACCACTGCTTCGAAAGGATTGCAGTAAAGAAGCACCAACCGTCAGCTGCCTCCAGAGAACTTTGAGTTCTATCAAGCCCACTTTGCTTCATGTTTGCTCCCAGCAGGTCTGCCTTTAATTCAGAGTTCCTATCTTTACTCCTTTCATTCATCTTTACTTATCAGACCACTTTCCAATTTCTCTTTGTCCCTGTCTTGGGGAACCTTTCACAGTAATGGTGCTCTGGTTCAGGTCACCGGGCTGTATTTACTGCTGTTACTTCCGGTGTCAATGCCAGGTGATTTATTTGCTTTAATTTAATTCCTTTTTGTAAACTTTGTAGTGGTTTGATACGATTGCGATGTTAATTTTGAGAGGATTTCAGAGTCAACCACATTGGTATAGATTCACTTCTCCCACATTTTCAACATAGCGATTACATAATAATCCCACCTTCGCAAACTTAAACACTGGCCAACTTTTGTGTGTTATGTGCCCAATGCATGGACCATGCAATATTACTTGCAGCTCACTATGTTCTGAGATCAGAAAATAATGTCTGCACAGAGTCTTCAGTGAAGTCATTGCATCTGCTGCAGCTGTTGCCCTGATATGAAGTGTAGGTGGAGATAAGGAATACTCAAGGGGAGTTAAACAGGCTGTGTGAGTGGCAGGAACACTGCAGAAGCAACTTCAGAATTGAAAATGTGAAACTCAATGGGGCAGATGGTGGCACAGTAATTAGCACTGCTGCCTCACAGCGCCAGGGACCTGGGTTCAATTCCTGGCTTGGGTCACTGTCTGCGTGGAGTCTGCAAGTTCTCCCCGTGTCTGCGTGGGTTTCCTCCGGGTGCTCCGGTTTCTTCCCACAGCCTGAAAGACATGCTGGTTACGTGCATTGGCCATGCTAGATTCTCTCTCAGTGTACCCAAACAGGAGTGTGGCGACTAGGGGATTTTCACAGTAAATTCATTGCAGTGTTAATGTAAGTTGACTTGTGACTAATAAATAAAATAAATAAAAAATAAAATCTGCTTAATAATGGAAAACCAAAAAAGAGGCTTCTCTATGTCTTTGGGGAAAAGCTGTGGTGGGCAAGTCCGATCACTGCTGGCTATCGTTGGTGGTTTGTCATTTTGAGCAAACATGCAGGTGAAGGTTGCAAGTAAAGAGACAATGGGCAAGTTAGCTTTGACTGCAAAAGGGGTTGAGTGTAGATTAAAAAGGTGTGTGTGCAGTTGACTGAAGTCTTTGTGCGACCTCATATGAAAATTGTTCAGCCTACTTGTTGGAGGGAATGAACAAACTGAGTCTTCCGAGACCATGTAGAACTTCAACAAAAATGGCTTTATTCAGCATGCATGAGGGAGAGTAGAACTCAGAGCTGTAATTCCAGCTTGCTTCTACTGATCATCAGTTCTTACACATTCTTATACCTTTTTTTAATGTTACAAAGCATTACATTTACATAAGGTCATCATATTGTTACTTTGAATTTGTTACAGTTCTATTTTGATCACATTATATGGATCCATTGTCCTGTGTGCTTTAACTTTAATTATTTTCTGGGCATAGCCTGTCTACCTGTTTACACTATCAAAGCGTTGTGTTTGTCAAACCTATTTCGATGGTCTATTAATTGTCCCCCATCTCCCTGATGCTTGGTTGGTTTTCCAGAGGTACAATGGCTGCTCTAAACATTGTGGAGCAGTGATAAGTGATATCGATTCTCTTACTGTTGCAGTAACCTCGGTAAGATCTCAGCTGGGGTGTGACTGTTTAGTGCCATCTGAGATGTAGTTATTTGTAATTTGTCATGTGTCTGCCTGCAGTTAGCATGGACAGTATAATCAGGCTGACTTTTTAACCCTTTCCATTCTTTCCTCTCCTGCTGCAGCCCACACTCCCTGGGTTTGCCCCTCTATACTACTCATCTCCTTCTCAAGGGTTCCAGACCTTGCATGAGGGAGTTTCTCCCAAAGTGCAGCAGACCTCATTGAAAGACTGGGTTATTGTTCCATGAGGTGCGAGAGAGTAGAAAGAGCCTGTGTGCTGGACAGAACCCAGAACTGTTAAGCTTCCCATGTGGAACATCAGCAGCTCGAACACGTCTCCAGGCTCCACGAAAGAAAGATGTTTAACTTGACTTGGATGTCCAGAATAATGAGTCTTGCTGTAATATTAAGGCCATCTAGGATTGAAACTTGTAGAGGAACCTCTGTGGTTGGAGAGCCCAGAATGGTTGCTGCTCAGCAACCCATAGAATAGGTTCTGTGAATGGACTCCAAAATAACCTGGAAAATTTTCAGGATACGAGAGATGTCAAGGGATATGTGATTACTATGGGCAAGTGGCAATTGTAGAGCAGAAACACAAACTTCCCTGATTGATCTGCATGGAAGGGTGAAATGGTGTTCTCGTGCTGCCTCTCCCTGTCGTAGGGCGGGATTTTCCAGCCATGCTCGTCCCAAAACCGGACATTCCTGCCCGAGTTCCGTGGACCTTTGCTTGGTCCGTCCCTGCCCGCTATGATTCACGTGGCAGGCGGGATGGGAAAATTATGGCCATAGAGTCACACTGTACAGAAAAGACCCATCGAGTGGACCCATATATCTATTTCCGTCGGACAGGGCTCTCTGTAATGTCTCCCACCCCTCCCTCATTGGGAGCAGGTATGAGGGTGACATCAATGCATCCCCTGCTATGGTGAGATCTCATGTTGCTTCCACGGTAATGCGCATATGGATTTTGTGAGGGAATGGGAGAAATCTCATTTCTATTTACAGTTGCCCAGAATTGCAGAGAACAAAGTGCTGTGCAGGTTCTAATGTGCACACTTAGTCCTGGGGCTCTCTATACATCATCACAGTTTGCCACTTGCAAAGGATCAAACCATCAGCAGGGCAGATGTTAAGTAGTGCAATTCAGTTCAGCTATCATAAATCAGGATTCATGAGAGAAAAGTATAATGTCTGCGACCAGAAAGCAGCTGTGGCCTGCCAGAGAGCAAAGGATAGGAAACCAACTTGTGAAGGAAATGTCTTGACAGCTTACTCTGCCTGGAACCTGTTAGCTATCAGGTTGTGATGGGTCTGTCTTGCGCATTGTATCCGTGTAATGGCCTCTGCCCGTGGCTCCATGACATCTTGGTCTTCATCAGCACTTTCACCGTCCTCATTGTTGGAGAAGACTTCTTGGTGCTCCATGCCTCTCTCGGCCAAGACATTCCCTTCTTTGTACTGGAGGCAATGCAGGGCACAGCAGACAATGATCCGCAACACTCTCTGTGGTGAGTTTTGGAGAGACCCGTCCAAACATTTGAACCTCATCTTTAAGAGGCCTATTTCCTGCTAAATTATGGCCATGTGGAGGCACATGCAGCATTGTAGCTCTACTTGGCAGCACTCTGCAGGTGGCAAATTACCATCATCATCCATGTCTTTTGGGGCTGTCCCTTGCCCCCAGAAGCTAGCCCTGCAATGACTGAGGACCTGCAAGAACTTGTGGCACCTGGGAGTGGCTCATAATTTACGTGTCGTGAGAGCAGTGGAATCCAAGCACAAATATACAGGGATTGTGATCATAAATTGGCTGCACAATCAAAGGGTGGAATCCTTTCCATTGATGGATGTGACTAGCTGTTGCCGGGGAGCTCTCAAGGACACACATGTGCCGTTAATAGCACTTGTGGGAGACCTGAGATTTCTGAGAAACCCAATGCTCTGACAGCCTGGCTTTGGGATCAAAGTGGAATTTAACAATGGCACGGTGGCACAGTGGTGAACACTGCTGCCTCACAGCTCCAGAGACCTGGGTTCAATTCCCGGCTTGGGTCACTGTCTATGTGGAGTTTGCACATTCTCCCCGTGTCTGCATGGGTTTCCTCCGGGTGCTTCAGTTTCCTCCCACAGTCCAAAGTTGTGCGTGTTAGGTTGATTGGCCATGCTATGGAAATCGGACCACCTGGAGGAAACCCACGCAGGCACAGGGAAAACGTGCAAACACCACACAGTCACCTGAGGCTGAAATCGAACCCAGGTCCCTGGCGCTGTGAGGCAGCAGTGCTACCCACTGTGCCGCCCCAGCAGTGGTCAGGCCAGTGCTCACCATCCCACTGGCCCCTGGTTGTCAGTATCCTGATCTTTCTGAGGCCCCACTGCCTCTTTCTGCTGAGGCTGTTGCTCCTCCTGTCCGTGTCTTTCTCATCCAGATGAGCTGGAATCAATGCTGGTTAGCCAAGGACAGGAGAGGCCAGACAAGGTTGCGTAGAGCCTGCATAGAAACATAAAAGCTAGAAGCAAGAGTAGGTCATTCGGCCTTTCGAGCCTGCTCTGCCATTCATCTTGATCATGGCTGATTATCAAATTCAATATCCTGATCCCCCCTTCCTCCATATCCCTTGACCCCTTTAGCCCCAAGAGCTATATCTAATTTCTTCTTGAAATCAGACCCTCGGCTTCAGGGGATCTGTGAATGAATTGCAGTCATCCATCTAGAGAGCATATTCTTTGTAGAATAGCCTGTATCTCTAAGCCATGAAGCCAGTGCTCAGTCCTGTGCTTGGTTTCTATCTAGACATGACATCCTCACCTCGCCCCTTCCAGGTGAACGACATCCTGGAAGGCCATAGATAAATTATCCTCCTCTCCACACATTTCTGTGCATTGTGACATTGAGCATTGACTGGGGGATGAGAGGCATGTGTGAAAAACCTCCCTCGGACATGATCTCAGCTTCCCTCCATTATCTTTGGTGATCTATAGAGGGACCATTGCTTCACTAAAGAAAGACTTATCACACAAGCTCTTGACAGCCTTGACAATTTATTCTGGAGGGTGGAGGTTTGGAGTTAGGGTTAGTCGTCGTCCACCATCCTTGTCCCTTTGGAAGCATTCACCTCCCTCTCTCCCTTCATTCCTGCTCTGGTGAGTGAAGAAATCTCATGGAATGAAGGATGGGGTCTCACTGGAATACGATTATTAGTCATGGAGTAATGCCGGTTTATTGGGTTCTGGGACCTGAAGATGAGACTCAGCTGAACCCTGTTTTCCATTGGGTATCCTATTAGTCCAACTCCTGACATCCATTATGGAGCCCCTCCCATAAGAACCGCACAACAACCTTGAGAGCTTTGACACGGTGTGTGAGGTTTGCCAGCACCTCAAGCGCCTTAAATCCTCCTATTAGCCCTCCAGTTTTCCCCCATCGTCTTCCTCAATCACGACTTTGTCATTCCTGTTTCTCCAGTAGCCATTCAACCTCTCTGTTATCCTGGACCCAATGTTGTTCCTTTTACTATTGACATCTCCATGCTCCTCCTGACCCCTCCCATTCTCTAAGTCAACAGTACCCTGACTCCACCTCCCCATGAGATCATCCACTACTCCTCCCATTAATCTAGCATCTCCTCCTTACCTGATCCAACTACCTTTCTGACTGTGACAGTAACCTCTGAGTCCAAATACTTACCTTCAAACCCCTGGAACCAAAATCAAGAACTCATGGAGCACTCTCTTTGGATGCATCTCTCTATGATACTCACTGTCCAAAGAGGTCAGCCAGCATACTACAATGGGACCAAGACATGTGTGATTTTAAACAAGTCCTGGATACTGTGGCTTCCTCCCCAAAATACCCTTCTAATATGCCCCAAATAGGTATTTCTTCCTTCCCAGAACAGCCTCCCATTCCTCCCCATTGGTTCTACCCCTCCTGTCCAGCCTCCACTCCACTCCTCCCTGCTAGTCCTCCCTCCCAGGTTCAGTCTTCTTGCAGCTTGGCAAATTGGCATGCAATCTCAATCAAGACATTTTGGAACAGTCCCCAAGAAGGCTAGAGCAGTGGCTACACCATCCCTGCAGCAAATAAATGCCAGGCAGCATGCCTTAATGACTACTGCCCAGTGGCTCTGACATCTATCATTGTGAAGTGCTTTGAAAGGTTAGTCATGGCAGGCATCAATCTGGTCTCCCGGATTGCCTAGATCCACTATAGTTCGCTTACCACCACAACAGGTCCACAGCAGATGCCATCTTCCTGGCCCTATCCTCAACCCTGGAGCACCTGGATAACAAGGACACTTAGGTCATACTCCTATTTATTGACTACAGCTTAGACTTCAACAGCATTATCCCAACAAAACTCATCTCAAAACTCTATGGCCTAGGGCTCAGCTCCTCCCTCTGCAACTGGATCCTAGACTTCCTAACCCGCAGACAGCAGTCAGTAAGGATAGGCAACGATACCTCCTCCATGATTATCCTCAACACCAGTGCCCCGCGAGGCCGTGTCCTCAGCCCCTTACGATACTCCTTATATACTTATGTCTGTGTGGCCATATTCTGTTCCAACTCCATTTTCAGGTCTGCTGATGACATCACCATAATGGGTCGGATCTCAAACAACGACAAAACAGAGTACAGTAAAGAGATAGAGAATCTGGTGAATTGGTGTGATGATAATAATTTCTCCCTCAATTTCAGTAAAATGAAGGAGATAGTCATCGACTTCAGGAAGCATAGTGGAGGACATGCCCCTGTCTACATCAACAGTGATGAAGTGGAAGTGGTTGAGAACTTCAAGTTTCTAAGTATCCAGATCACCAACAACCTGTCCTGGTCCCTCCATGCTGACGCAATAGTCAAGAAAGCCCACCAATGCCTCTGCTTTCTCAGGAGGCTAAGGAAATGTTCATGTTCGCTACGAGTCTCACCAATTTTTACAGATGCACCATAGAAAGCCTCCTTTCCAGATGCCTAACAATTTGGTATGGCTCCTGCTCTGACCAAGACTGCAAGAAACTACAAAGGGTTGTGAACGTAGTCCAGTCCATCACGCAAACCAGCCTCCCATCCATAGACTCTGTCTATATTTCCCACTGCCTCGGGAAAGCAGCCAGCATAATCAAGGACCCCGTGCACTCTAGACATACTCTCTTCCACCTTCTTCCATCGGGAAAAAGATAAAGTCTGAGGTCACGTACCAATCGACTCAAGAACAGCTTCTTTCCTGCTGTCATCAGATTTTTGAATGGATCTACCATATATTAAGCTGACCTTTCTCTACCCCTTAGCTATGACTGTAATACTATATTCTGCACCCTCTCCTTTCCTTCTCCCCAATGCACTCTCTGAACGGTATGTTTTGTCTCTATAGCACTGAGGAAACAATACTTTTCATTGTATCCCAAGACATGTGACAATAATAAATCAAATTTAATCAAAAAACAAAGCCACGGAAGAAGTTAACTTCACCAGGTGGACACCAAACTTATATATAGTCATAAATAAATGTTCTAATTGCTGACTGGTGGAGAACATAATTTGGAAGAGGAAACTTAATCTGGTGAGGTAGCCTTTGATGCGCGATTAATTCACTCGGGAGGCTGGATCGTACCCGGAAAATAAAGGCTTTTATTAGAAACAAGAATGGAGCATACTGCTTAACAATACAATCCCAGACTAAAGGGTCACCAGGCAGTGCAGTGACCTTTATACTCCTACAGGTAGGCGGAGCCAACCGGAGTGTACCACAGAACAATACCAACAGGTGGAACACCCCAACCCTAACCCCAACAGTAACAAGAGTAACATATGTACAAGTACCCATCGTGATAACCATCTATGGTTCACCACAGCCTTTTAATGAACATGCCCGAGATTTTAACGCATGCAAAAGGGCTTCCCAACACTGCTTGTTGGGAAACTCATCTGTCTTTCGCGTCCTGAGATCTTCATTCCAAAAATTCATCTCACAATCAGGAAACTGATTTTGTGGACTCACGGCAAAGTAAGTTCCCCCGTCCGCTCAGCTGTCCACTGCAGGCGGGCACGGAAGAGGCCTGGGTCTGAAAGAAGAGCAATGCAAAAGCCTCAGCTTTATTCTGATGCCATTGATGGCAAGGATGTGATATGAAAGACTGGAATAGAGTCGGTGTGCTGAGGCATGAGCAGATTTCATTTATCAGCTTTTATAGCCCTATCTCCAACACCATCTCAACGCTGTCCATTCATCAGTGCAACTCCCAGAGGGGGCTCTGAATTTTTGATGCACTTCAGCTTTTCAATGCAATTTCATTAGGCAAAGAAGTGGATCTGAAGAACTAGACTCGCGCCAACTTAATAAACGCTCAATAGAAACTAATGATTGACTGTGTTGCGAATGAGTGACTGCAGGCTGACACCAGCATGAAATCAACACTGGTAATGTAAATATTGTATTACATATTGGCAATGCACTTCCAGCTCAAATATTCATGAACATACATTTAAACTTGCATTATTCCAGTCAAATGAAGCTGTGCTATGATCAGGTGAGGAGGGGCAGAAAGGCTCCCCTCATTTTCCTCATCTCACTTCAGTGAAACAGGCTTTTTTTATGTTTTGAAATATCTAGTCATACTTGATAAAAGAACCAGTTGGGCGGCACGGTGGCACAGTGGTTAGCACTGCTGCCTCACAGCGCCAGGAACCCGGGTTCAATTCCTGGCTTGGCTCACCGTCTTTGTGGAGTTTGCACGTTCTCCCTGTGCATGGATAGAACAGTACAGGCAGTACAGGCCCTTTGGCCCTCGATGTTGCGCTGACCTGTGAAACCAAGCTAAAGCTCATCTAACCTACACTATTCCAATATCATCCATATGTTTATCCAATGACCATTTAAATGCCCTTAATGTTGGCGAGTCCACTACTGTTGCAGGCAGGGCATTCCACGTCCTTACTACTCTCTGAGTAAAGAACTGACATCTGTCCTATATCTATCACCCCTCAATTTAAAGCTATGTCCCCTCGTGCTAGCTTTCACCATCCGAGGAAAAAGGCTCTCACTGTCCACCCTATCTAATCCTCTGATCATCTTATATGCCTCTATATCTACATGGGTTCCCTCCGGGTGCTCCGGTTTCCTCCCACAGTCCAAAAGACGTGCTGGTTAGGTGCATCGGCCATGCCAAAATTCTCCTTCAGTGGACCCGAACAGGCATCGGAGTGTGGCGACTAGGGGATTTTCACAGTAACTTAATTGCAGTGTTAATGTAAGCCTGCTTGTGACACTAATAAATATATATTTTTTTAAACTTTGAACAAATTTTCTTGCATTTAACAAGGAAAGAACTTAGTTTCATTATTCAGCCTATCTCAATAAAATAATAAGATACATTCCAACTTTTCTTGATTTGATTTGATTTATTATTGTCACATGTACTAGCATACAGTGAAAAGTACTGTTTCTTGCACGCTATACAGACAAAGCATACCGTTCATAGAGAAGGAAAGGAGATGGTGCAGAATGTAGTGTTACAGTCATACTAGAGAAAGATCAACTTAATACAAGGTAGGCCCATTCAAAAGTCTGATGGCAGCAGGGAAGAAGCTGTTCTTGAATCAGTTGGCCTGTGACCTCAGACTTTTGTATCTTTTTCCCGACGGAAGAAGATGGAAGAGAGTATGTCCGAGATGCATGAGGTCCTTAATTATGCTGGCTGCCTTTCTGAGGCAGGGGGAAGTTTAGACGGTGCCAATGGATGGGAAGCTGGTTTGTGTGATGGACTAAGCAATGTTCACAGCCCTTTGTAGTTTCACACACAACACACACACACACATACTCTCGAATGTCACACAGGCACACAAGTAGAGTACAGAATGGGGAAGGATAGTGTGATGATACTGTGCCTTTAACAAATGTATGTATAGCATGTTTCTTGTAAGGGGTATGTTTAAAACTCAGCTCTGTTTTGCAAAGTGCTGATTTGTCTGGGCAGCAAGCAGCTCAAACGTTGAGAATGCAGGGTGATGATGAAGAGAGGAAGGTAAAGGGCACAGATAGGAGACTAGGATCGATCATGGATTGTTCAAGAAAAGAGCTGGCACAGACAGAATGGACTGAATGGCCTTCTCTGCATTGTGAATATTTATTATTCTTGTGCATCCAATGAAATGGATGCTGCCTAATGGCCAAGCATAGCCCCTGTCCTTGTCACCCACCACATTCCACAATTCATCAGCTATCAAAAAATAGACTGGAAAATTTCTGGCTACAGACTCCTTTAATAAAGGCAAAATACTTCAGATGCTGGAATCTGAAACAAAAACAGACTCCTTTTTCTGTCTTCATCATAGCTGGACTGGGTAGAAACATAGACACAGAACATAGCAGCAGGAGTCGGCCATTCAGCCATTCAAGCCTGCTCTGCCATTCATTATGATCATGGCTGATCATCCAATGCAGTAACCTGATACCAATATTGTCCCATATCTTTTGACCCCTTTCGCCCCAAGTGCTATATCTAAATCCTTCTTAAAACAATACAATGGGCCTGATTTTATCATTTTTATTCCAAGTGCTGAATCTGGGCGTAATGCAGGTCTGACTTAGAAATCTGCTTTCAGGCGCCCCCATACACACTCAGCCATCTCCAGTCCCATTTGCGCTGTGGGTGGGGCTTAGCGCGACCGAAATGATCGGAGCTCTGAACTGCGCATGCGCAGTTAGAAAAAAAATTGAAAAAGCGCGCCCGTGTCAGATCGCTCCCGAGCCGCAGAAAGCTGAGCAGGCGGCCCGGGAGCGAGAATCGGGAGCGATGGCCCCCACACACATCACTGTCCCCCTTATCCACCCCCCCACTACCCACAGACATCACTGTCCCCCTTATCCACCCCCCACTACCCACACACATCACTGTCCCCGTTATCCACCCCCCCACTACCCACACACATCACTGTCCGCCTTATCCACTCCCCCCTACCCACACATCACTGTCCCCGTTATCCACACCCCCCACTACCCACACACATCACTGTCCCCCTTATCCACCCCCCACTACCCACACACATCACTGTCCCCATTATCCACCCCCCCACTACCCACACACATCACTGTCCCCCTTATCCACCCTCCCCCACCCACACACATCACTGTCCCCCGTTTCCACCCCCCCCCCACTACCCACAGACATCACTGTCCCCCTCATCCATCCCCCCACTACCCACACACATCACTGTCCCCCTTATCCACCCCCCACTACCCACACACATCACTGGCCCCCTTATCCACCCCCCCACTACCCACACACATCACTGTCCCCCTTATCCACCCCCCCACTACCCATACATCACTCCCCCCTTATCCACCCCCCACTACCCACACACATCACTGTCCCGCTTATCCACCCTCCCACTACCCACAGACATCACTGTCCCCCTTATCCACCCCCCACTACCCACACACATCACTGTCCCCGTTATCCACCCCCCCACTACCCACACACATCACTGTCCCCCTTATCCACTCCCCCCTACCCACACATCACTGTCCCCGTTATCCACACCCCCCACTACCCACACACATCACTGTCCCCCTTATCCACCCCCCACTACCCACACACATCACTGTCCCCATTACCCACCCCCCCACTACCCACACACATCACTGTCCCCCTTATCCACCCCCCCCACCCACACATCACTGTCCCCATTATCCACACCCCTGACTACCCCACACACATCACTGTCCCCGTTATCCACCCCCCCAATACCCGCACACATCACTGTCCCCCTCATCCATCCCCCCACTACCCACACACATCACTGTCCCCCTTAGCCACCCCCCACTACCCACAGACATCACTGTCCCCATTATCTACCCCCGACTACCCACACACATCACTGTCCCCCTTATCCACCCCCCACTACCCACACACATCACTGGCCCCCTTATCCACCCCCCCACTACCCACACACATCACTGTCCCCCTTATCCACCCCCCCACTACCCATACATCACTGCCCCCTTATCCACCCCCCACTACCCACAGACATCACTGTCCCCCTTATCCACCCCCCACTAACCACACACATCACTGTCCCCCTTATCCACACCCCACTACCCACACACATCACTGTCCCCCTTATCCGCCCCCCACGCTACCCAGACCGATCGCCACCCCTGCCCCCCTCCCCTCCCCACTGATCACCCGCAGAGTGGCAGCGGACCCCCCTGCCCCCCACTAGAGATCCATCTGCCCCCCCCCCCCCCCAGAGATCCATCTGCCCCCCCATCCCCCCTACCAGCGAGCGATCGGGTCTCTTCCCCCCCGAGATACATCTTACCCGCCTCCCTCCTCCCCCCACCCCCCAGACAATGATCTGGCCTCACTCCCACCTCCCCCGCCCCCCCCCCCACCCCCCCCGCCAGAGAATGATCTGGCCTCACTCGTTCCCCCCCCCCAACAACGAACTGGCCTCACTCCCCCCCCCCCCCCCCCAGAGAATGGTCTGGCCTCACTCCCCCTCCCCTCCAGAGGAACATCTGACCCGCCTCCTCCGCCCTCCCCACCAGACAAGGATCAGCCCTCCCTCTCACCACCAGACAATGGTCGGCCCTCCCGCTCCCCCCCCTCCCAGAGATACATCGGACCCTCTTCCTCCTCCTCCCCCCCCAACCAGACAAGGATCTGGCCTCACTCCCCTCCCCCCCTCAACCAGAGAATGATCTGACCTGCCTCCCTCCTCCCCCCCACAACCACTGATCTGAGTCAGAGAGCCGTTGGAAACACTGAACGTGCCCTTCAGCAGCTGGAGTGCCCTATTCGAACTTTTATTCAGCAGGTCCATTACGGCGCGATTCCGGATCGACAAATGCGGTGGTAAAAGGGGAAATGCTGATAAAGTTGGACGGGCAGTTCATTAATTCAATTTAAATGCACGCAAATGCATTTAAATCGCTGTTGCGCCCGTTTTGGCCACAAAGCGGATCGCCGCCATTCCTGGGTTTCGGTAAAGTGGCAATCTGCGCGGATGCGGGTGCGGATCGCGATAATGGCCTCACACCCGACTTTACCACGTTTCCGCGCCTGAAAACGGGCACGAGGCAATGGTAAAATAGGGCCCAATGTCTTGGCTTCAATTGCTTTTCATGGTAGCAAATTCCACAGGCTCACCATTCTGTGGGTGAAGAAACTTCTCCTCATCTCAGTCCCTAATGATCTACCCTGCCTCTTCTGACTGAGATCCCTGATTCTGGACACCCCCGCCATCAGGAACATCCTTATCTGCTATTTTAATAGAAATGTTATCCCATTTATTTCAAGCTGGCTAACAGTATGTTAGAATCACAAAAGCCAAAAGACTAGGGTGACATGGTGGCATAAGGGGTGGCACGGTGACACAGTAGTTAGCGCTGCTGCTTTATAGCACCAGGGACCCAGGTTCAATTCTGGCCTCAGGTCACCGTCTGTGTGGAGTTTGCACATTCTCCCCGTGTCTGCGTGGATTTCCGCCGAGTGCTCCGGTTTCCTCCCACAGTCCAAAGATGAGCGGGTTAGGTTGATTGGCCATGCTAAATTGATCCTAGTGTCAGGGGGATTAGCAGGGTAAATATGTTGGGTTATGGGAATAGGGCCTGGGTGAGATTGTGGTTGATGCAGACCTGATGGGCCAAATGGCCTCCTTCTGCACTGTAGGAATTCTATGAAGACAACAGATGCTGGAAATCTGAAATAAGAACTAAAAAAATGCTGGAAATATTAGGATCACGATGCAGGCGATTACACTGTAATCACGCACATCAGCATCCTCCAGCTGGTCCCCACCCAAGATCAATGAGAGGGGACTCGTCCATATGAATAGGACCAGCCTTTCCTTTGATGGTGAGCCCAGGTCTCGACATTACTAATTTAGCAACCTAACCACAATACAATCCAGCCCACAAGTTTTTAAGTGTTTTGTGAAGTGGCTCGGCAGAAGATCATCCGTCATTAATTTCATTCATTTTGTAATGTATTCACGACACCAAAATCAAGACCAATTAGATCTCAGCTCAATGTGAAAAATGTCGTGCTGTTTTGCACATTAAGTTCAGGATAATGGTTGGTAGCTGGAGCTGTTTCAACCTCAGGATCTTACACATTCATTACAAGACATATAACTGGATAAATTTCACAGGAGCTAATAAGAAACAGTTTGAATGCATAATTCCGTTAGTCATTATATAAAATCTGAAGATCCAATTATTTTCCAAAGCTCCCACTGTTACTATGCACAAAATGTTCAAACACTCTCGATCTACATAGTGAAAATAATTCGACTCCATTGCGGAGACATCGTATGCCAAACAAAATAGTCAGGATATCACAGCTAACCAAGAGGCCATTAAATTCAGAAAATGGTGGAAAAACTAAGCAGATGGGATATTCTGGCCACGCTCGCCCCAAAATCAGAAAATTCCGCCTGTGGTCAACGGATCTTTCCATGGTCTGCCCTTCGCCTGCTACGGTTCCTGTGGCAGGCGGAGCGGGAAAGTTCGCCCCAGCAGGTCTGACAGCACCTGTGGAGAGAGAATGGAGCCAATGTTTCGAGTCTGGATGGCCCTTCATCGCAGCTGTGATGAAGGGTCATCCTGACTCACAGAATCCTAGAATCCCTACAGTGCAGAAGGAGGCCATTCAGCCCATCGAGACACTGCCAACTCAAAATGTTGGCTCTATTCTCTCTCCACAGATGCTGTCTGATCTGCTGAGATTTTCCAGCATTTTCTGTTTTTGTTTCATTATCCACAGTATTTTGCCTTCATATGAGCTATTGAATTTGATGGATCAAGGTTTAAAGTTTTAGAAACTTTATTTATTAGTGTCACAAGTAGACTTACATTAACACTGCAATGAAGTTACTGTGAAAATCCCCCAGTTGCCACACTCCGGCACCTGTTTGGATACACTGAGGGAGAATTTAGCATGGCCAATGCACCTAACCAACACACGTTTCGGACTGTGGGGGTAAATCGGAGTACCTGGAGGAAACCCACGCAGACACGGGGAGAATGTGCAGACTCCACACAGACAGTCACCCAAGCTGGGAATTGAACCTGGGTCCCTGGTGCTGTGAGGCAGCAGCGCTAACCACTGTGCCACCGTGACATCCATAAGGGCTAGTACTCAAGCTTAACCATATCTCACAGCAGTGTGGGACTTCTCAGGAGAATAAAACAGTAAAACGGGGATATAAGAACACAAGTCCGAACTGTGCTTTCCATCTGGGTTCAAATCCTATTGTAGGACCAAGTATCAACCTGAACAATTCATCATATGTGCCCATGTATGAGTATGTTAAAAATGGTGAGTTGGCACATCCTGGCATCGCACCCCAGATATTACACCTTAATAAAGAGGCAAAACAATGTTCACAAACTGAGCTGCAGTCAGAAGAGGCAACAGGTGGGAGACCAGGATTCATTTTGGATCAGCATAATTTAATCCACAATTTTCCCTAATCAAACATTAAATTAACTCTGATGGCTGCAGGTTTTATTCTTAGAAATTAGACTCTCTGGCCCATTGAGGGAGAGCATTTAATTTTGCATTAGCAGCAGAGTAATATATATTCTGCAATAAAGTTATACTGGTAAATATTTGTCACTGTTGACCAGCATACCATTTCCCTCTCCACAGACTTTGCCAAGGAATGCTGACAACTCATGCACTTAAACAGTTTGCCGAGTGTTTGCAGTCATTATATTCTGGAACTCAGTCTCTCTTATGGATACAATGCAGATCTTTCAACAGCGGGTGCTTCTGTGTCTGAGCCTGAAACTTCCGTAAAGTCCCTGTGTCATCCCTGTTGCTCTTCTTTTAATGAGGAAGATGCACTATAGAAAGCATCCTTTCTGGATGTATCACAGCTTGGTATGGCTCCTGCCCTGATCAAGACCGCAAGAAACTACAAAGCGTTGTGAACGAAGCCCAGTCCATCACTCAAACCAGCCTCCCATCCATTGACTCCATCTACATTTCCCTCTGCCTCAGAAAAGCAGCCAGCATAATCAAGGATCCCATGCACTCCGGACATGCTTTCTTCCACCTTCTTCCATCGGGAAAAAGATACAAAGTCTGAGATCCCGTACCAACCGACTCAAGAACAGCTTCTTCCCTGCTGCCATCAGACTTTTGAAAGGACCTACTTTATGTTAAGTTGATCTTTCTCCTCACCCTAGCTAAGACTGTAACACTACATTCTGCACTCCTTTCCTTCTCCATCTACGGTATGCTTTGTCTGTATAGTACGCAAGAAACAATACTTTTCACTGTATCCCAATACATGCGGCAATAATAAATCAAATCAAATCAAAATGTAATCATATCCCCAGTAAGATTGAAGACTGGGGAAAGCAGGGGTTGGGGGGCTGGGTATCATACTTCAATGTTCAACCACATATAGACCAGCACATCAGTCACAGCTCCAGTATTCCAAATGCCTGCTCTACAAATAATCATATGTTTGTGTCTAATTCTTTGTAGCACCTTTTAGCTTCGGCTTGTGGCTTCCTGACTGAGTGGTTATCCAGCCAAATCTTGCCGGCCATCTACAGAGCAGCACTGGATGAATATGAGTTCCTAGGAGTTGGCAGTGAGCTGCATTAGCGGCATTGTTCATGATTTGCATATTCAGACAGTCAAATTGTGATCTATTAATGTAGATTAGGAAGGATTATGTAGAGTGCCAGATCTGATTGTGCAGGACATCCTGCACTTAAATGAATCCAGCTACACAACGTGTTCTGCACTGGACCTCTCAAAGGTTGAAAGCAGCTGATTAAAACAAAATCACTTATGCCTTTACTTGCAAAAACGCTCACGGCTAATTCATTCAACAAATGGAAGACATTTGCACTGCTGGATGTATGCTATTATCTATTAATGATGGCGCCAATTTTCAACAACTACGCGACTGAAATGAATGTTGACTTTTATGAATCGCACAGCAATTTCCCCACATTTTGTCCCTGTTCCCATAAATTTTTCACCTCACTGTCATTTCACGAAGTACGCTTCACAATTTGCTCTTCCTTGCCAAGAAAAAGATGCAGTAACAATGAAAAGAAATAGACTGAGATTTTTCACCTCTTAGCACAAAACTTAGTGCAGAAGTCCAATTGACAATACCACATATTTATATAGCATCTTTAACCGAATCAAGCATCTTGAGGAACGTTACAGGAGAGATATAAAGCAAAATTTTGACACCAAGTCACGGGTCCATTCAAGTCTTTACAGGTCCAAACAGTGTGCGTGGAGAGTGACTTGATAACCTGTAAAAACTCGCATTCGAACCATTCTTCACATTTCAATCTATAATTATCTTGCAATTGTGTCTTTGCCTATATATGCCGTGTTTGTGAACCTACCTCCACTCACCTGATGAAGGAGCAGCACTCCGAAAGCTCGTGATTCCAAATAAACCTGTTGGACTTTAATCTGGTGTTCTGAGACTTCTTACTGTGCCCACCCCAATCCAATGCTGGCATCTCCACTTCATGAATACAAGATTCAGGGTGAGTAGGGACACGGGCAGCAGAGTCTTGAATGACCTCAAGTTCAACACTCTCTTCGTAGCAGTATGAACAAAACATCAAGGACTGTCTCATGCCATGATGCTGTTAGTTTCAAAATCAATAGATAGTGTGACAACTATTTTTTGTAGTTTGAATAAATATGCTATTTAGCATAGTTATTTTGAAATAATCTGGAAGACATTTTAGAAATGAAACCAGTTACTGCATTATTGAAAAGCATGATGTGAAGATGCTGGCGTTGGACTGGGATAAACACAGTAAGAAGTCTCACAACACGAGGTTAAAGTCCAACAGGTTTACTTGGTTGTGCTACCAAATAAACCTGTTGGACTTCAACCTGGTGTTGTGAGACTTCTTACGATTGAAAAGCAGACAGATTAGTTAAATAAAGAGCCTTAATTGTAAGACAATTAAAGTACAAGTAATTAATTAATGGATGTATTAGAAAGGCTGGTAATATAAGTAAAGTAAAGTTTATTTGTTAGTCACATTAACACTGCAATGAAGTTACTGTGAAATTTCCCTAGTAGCCACATTCTGGTGCCAGTTCGGGTCGATGCACCTAACCAGCACGTCTTCCAGACTGTGGGAGGAAACCGGAGCACCCGGAGGAAACCCACGCAGACACAGGGAGAATGTGCAAACTCCGCACTGACAGTGACCCAAGCCAGGAATCGAACCCAGGTCCCTGGCGCTGTGAGGCAGCAGTGCTAACCACTGTGCCACCGTGCCGTCCCCTGTAACACAAAGTTTGTAATGCTTTATGTTTTATAATTATACATAATTAACACTTGATTTTAAAATGCACTCATCATAAATCATGAAAATTGTAAAATGATGGGCACAATCTTACTAGCCACGCTCCTGCTGCAGCAAAGTCAGAGAAATTGGCGTCCAGCCAAATCTCCGTTCACTGCCGCGGGATGGGAAAATCCTGCCAGTGTGAATGGCTGGAATATTCCAGCTGGTGTCTTTCTAGCCAGTCTGAAAGTGTGCCAAACTCAAAACTATCACGACCTTGACAAATTAAGTTGGGGAATGAATGGGTGTCTCATTCTTATGATCACAGTAAGAAGTCTCACAATATCAGGTTGAAGTCCAACAGCTTTATTTGAGGTGAGTCACCTGATGAAGGAGCAGCACTCCGAAAGCTCGTGATTCCAAATAAACCTGTTGGACTTTAAACCTGACATTGTGAGACTTCTTACTGTGCCCACCCCAGGCATCTCCACATCATTCTTCTGATCAGCAGACCATTGAGTTTACCAATTATCGTTTGACACTAAGGCTAACTCAAGGTAAAAAGCATAGATAAAGGGAGGCACTGTCTGTGTGTAAATTAGTTAGATCAATGGGGGTATTCCATTATTGACTAATTAGCTGTTATTTCCAACAACTTGGCTCAGGTGGCTTACAACATAGTTTAAGTGTATGATGCGCTACTCAAACACGAGGCCTGAAGCTCGGTAAATGAAAGGCTTTTATTTACTGTAATGAAGCAGCCAGTAATTATACACACTATCCCAGACTGAAGGGGTCCCGGCCAGAGCAGGGACTCTTATACCTCTCCCAGGAGGCGGAGCCCGACTGGGATGTGCCACAGCACTACAGTACAAAGGTGTAACAACCCCACCCTAACCCAACAGCAACAATAGCACAACCCAACAGTAATATATGTACATCCTTGTAGTACTGGCCAGCCCCTGGCTCAGTACTATCCAGTGGGAACCAACGATGGTTCACCACAGTGTAAAATAAAGGTTTCAAGAAGCTGTTTATGTTATCCAATTTTGTAGATTCTATGATTATGACTTTGGGTGGAATTTTCCATCCCTGCTTGCCCCAAAACTGGAAAATCCCACCCGAAGTTAAGGGGCCTTTGCATGGTCCTCCCCCCCTGTCCCCCCACCCCCCGCCTGCTATGATTCCTGCATCAGGTGGGACAGTAAAATTTCCCCCCATGGGGGAAATTTCTGCCTGATCAAACATGCAAGGTTGTGAGAAATCTGCTTAATTGTTAAAGTTAAGATTTCTCCTCTTACTGTCAATTGAAACTTTGCATTTTACCTTTCTGACTTATTACCTCACCACCCTTTAATGGTTAATAAATCTTTTGAATTTATCAGTTAAAATATTCATTCTTGTTGGATGGTTAAGTCTCATAATACCTGATTTCATTTACAACTGGGGATTTATTGCAAACAACCTGTACCCCATAAATCAATTTAGAATGCAGTACAACCTAAGTCTGTTCACCATGTTGTACCTGTTCTTAATCCTACTGCCACATTGTTTTGTCACCACTGAACACTGTGTCATATTTTTAGAATGATGTAAAAGCACCAATCACTCAAGGGCTTGTGCAAATATGTTGTGGGTTCATTTATTTAGACTAGACAATGAGAACATATATACATGCATAGAAAGCTTGAAGGCATCAGCAGCAGGGCTATGCTTGCTTTGTCCTCTGCTCACAGGCTGAAGTGAAGCTGTGGCTGGATCACATGACACATTGCCCTTCCAGTGATGTCATGCTGCTAGCCCTTAAAGGCGTAGTGCAACAATCTTGCGAACAAGAATGACACCAGGGTTGCAAAAGTCTGATTCAGCCTCAAGGAGGATGATGGAATTGATGACCAAGGAACAGAGTTTGTACTGGGGACCAAAGACATTGGCTTCGGTTTCCCCATAACTTAACTGAAATAAATTTCAGCTCTTCCAGTGCTAGATGCTAGATAATCTATTTGGAGAACATGGATGCAAAAGGTAATCATAGAATCCCTGCAGTGCAGAAGAGGCCATTTGGCCCATCAAGTCTGCACCGACTTTCTGATAGAGTTATTTACCCAGGTTCTGTCCCTGTGAGTCCACACGTTTACCATGGATAATCCATCTAAACTACACATCTTGGGACTCCAAGGGGCATTTTAGCATGGCCAATCCACTTAACCTGCACATCTTTGGACTGTGAGAGGAAACCGGAGGAAACAAAAGCAGACATGAGGAGAATTTTCAAACTCCACACAGGGAGTCACCCAGGGCTGGAATTGAACCCTGGTTCCTGGAGCTGTGAGGCCACAGTGCTAACTATTGTGCCACTGTGCAACCGGTGAAGTAAAACTGGGTGTTGTCAGAACAGATTTGAAAACTGGCATATGCAAAGGAAGTGGCAAAAGTCATTGCCCATAACAGTTATTGATTTAGACTCCTCACCGATGAGACAACAAAGTGTTCCATCGAACATATACCCAGCTGCCTTTTAATTCAGCAGTTTTGCTAACAAGGCAAGACATTTTTCAATGAATGGTGATTTTTTTTCAGGAATGGGTTATTAATCCAGAAATCTTGTTTATCTGAGAAAGTTAGGTCAAAACCCATCATTAATATCAAGGCATTGAAACTTTGAAAGCAATAACAACACTGTGGCCCAGTGATGGGAAGCATAGCGGCACAGTGGTTAGCAGGAACTCGGGTTCAATTCCTGCCTCGCGCCACTGTGCGGAGTTTGCACATTCTCCCTGTGTCTGCATGGGTTGCCTTCGGGTGCTCTGGTTTCCTCCCACAGTCCAAAGATTAGCAGGTTAGGTTCACTGGCCATGCTAAATTGACCCTAGTGTCAGGGGGATTAGTAGGGTATATGTGTGGGGTTACGGGAATAAGGCCTGGGTGGGATTGTGATCGGTGCAGACTCGATGGGCCGAATGGCCTCCTTCTGCACTGTAGGGATTCAATGATTCTATGATTTGACCTATACGCACTCCAGAATGGTCTACTGAAGTGTGATAGAGGAGCGACTCTGACAGTATTAAACATGGATTCTGTACCATTAATTCCACTGTGTTCCTCATCAGGCTGACCTTATTGCCACATTCAAGCACACAAGTAATGTGGCGTAACCTGCCTCATTTTTCTTTGCAGTGAATTATGTCACCTTGAGTAATCATGGAACAAGTTGGAGTAAAGGGAACAAAATTATCGTGGCTGTAAACAGATTGCAAGGTGAAGGTTAAGCTCAGGAAGCAACTGAATAGTAAGGAAATACATTCCAAATGTCCAATAAGTGTCCAGCATGCAAACATGTGAAGGAGGATAAACAAAGCGTTCTATTGGTGAAGGCCTCGGAAATCATTTAGCTTTAGATGCGTTTAGTTTGTTGCACTTTCGCAAAGTTTCAGATCACTTTACTGGCTAGGAGATAAAAGTAATTACACTCTGAGACAGTCCATGGGTAACAAGTGTACACACAGCCCAGTATCCAGCTATTGTAAAGGATGGTGTCAAATGTTCACAGAATCATACAGCACTGAGGCTGGTGGGCTCAGTGAGCTGTGCCACTTCTTTCCAATTAGTTCCACTGTCCTGCGGTTTCCCTATAGTCTTGCAATTCATTCCCCTTCAAGCATATACCCAATTGCTTGTAATATATTTCAATTATACAGTGGGTGGCACGGTGGCACAGTGGTTAGCACTGCTGCCTCACAGCACCAGGGACCTGGGTTCTATTCCCAACTTGGGTCACTGTTTGTGTGGAGTCTGCACGTTCTCCCCGTGTCTGCATGGGGAGAACGGGTGCTCCAGTTTCCTCCCACAGTCTGAAAGACATGCTGGTTAGGTGGATTGGCCATGCTAAATTCTCCCTCAATGTACCCAACAGGCGCCGGAGTGTGGCAACTTAGGGATTTTCACAGTAACTTCATTGCAGTGTTAATATGAGCCTAACTTGTGACACTAATAAATAAACTAATCTAATTCACTTTTGTAAGTTAATATTGAATCAACACTCTTTCAGGTTATGTATTCCAGATCATGGCAATTCACTTGACTATGAAACATTTTTCCTTATCTGCTTATTTTGCCAATTATCTTAAATCCGCCTCCTCTGATTATTGGTCTCCCTTTCAGTGGAAGCACTTTCTCCCTATTTACACTATTAAAACAGCTCAAAATTTATGACGCCTCTATTAAATCTTTACTTAACTCTCTCTGCTCTCAAGAAAACTACCTCAGCCCATTGTTCATATCATTGAACTCCTTCCTTGGACTATTCTATTCCTATGCACCCTCTCCAGTGCATGGCATTTCCGAACTTTGTTCATTTTCACCACTGTTATCTCTCCACCATTTTGTAACCCAAAATGGAATGAAAAAGCAAGAGCCATTTTTTTGTATTCATTCACAAGGTGTGGGACCAGCATTCATTTGAGCAACTGGACCAGCATTTATTGCCCATCCCTCACTGCCTTCCATTTCAGAGTCAGCCACATTGCTGTGAATTTGGAGTCAGATGGGCAAGACCAGGTAAGGACATCAGATTTCCTTCTATAAAGGACATTAGGGAACCAGATGGGTTTTTAATGACAATGGCTTCATGGTCAACATTAGTCATTTTTTCCCAGATTTTGAATTCACATTTCATCATCTGCCATGGTGGGATTCAAACCCAGGTACCCAGATTGTGTTCTGAGTGTCTGGATTACTAGCCTGTGACAATACCACTGCACCACTGCCTTCCCCTGGTTATAATATCAAACTATTGCAGTAGCTCAGCCTTAGCATACAGGGGTTCACCTTGCATTTGTCTGCTTCTGATAACCTTACTTAACTTGGTGAATAGATAGATGGTAAAGTACACCAGTAAAGGAATAACTTGAACGACTTGAATTTATGTAGCACCTGTATTATGGTAAAATATGTCAAAGTGCTTTGGAGAAGTGGAGTCAGACAAACACTGAGATGAACCAATGGAGATATTAGGTTAGGTGACCAAAAGTTCGGCCAAAATTAGTTTTAAGGGGCATTTTAAGAAGGAGCCAGGAGTGAAAAGGATTAGAAAGTGAATGTCAGAGCTTACAACCAGACTACAGCCACCAATGGTAGGGGTGAAAGAACTGGGGTATGCACAGACTCGAAACATTTGACACATGCTCATGTCCCTGCGAGGCACGGTGGCACAGTGGTGGCACACTGCTGCCTCACAGTGCCAGGGACCCAGGTTTAATTCCTGGCTTGGGTCACTGTCTGTGTGGAGTTTGCATATTCTCCCTGTGTCTGCGTGAGGGTGCTCCAGTTTCCTCCCACAGTCCAAAGATGTGCAGGTTAGGTTGATTGGCCATGATAAATTGACACTAGCGTCAGGGGGGTTAGCAGGGTAAATATGTGGGGTTATGGGAATAGGGCCTGGGTGGCATTGTGGTTGGTGCAGGCTTGATGGGCCAAATGGCCTCCTTCTGCACTGTAGGGTTTCTATGATACCTACTATGGCCAACTGTCTTTCATATATATTTCCAGAGCCATCGATTACAATCCCTGTGCCATCATTTGAGAAGGTTGCTTTTGAGTTCTTACTATAACTCTTCCCAAACACAAATTTGAAAAATTAGCCCTCTAAAATCAGTCAATAGGTTGTAAACAAGATACACAACTTTATTTCCATGGTCGAGGCGAAAGGAATTACAACAAATTGGCTGTGCATAATTCATCTGTTTTTTGCACTTCAAGTTCTGGAGCTAATGCAGTTTCCTCGCTTGTTAGTTTCCACAGTAACTCACTATGATTTATTGATTCTGAAATTGATATGTTGGCTCTGGAAGGCAAACCAATGGCTCCTCCCAAAAAATAAACTCTTCTTCACATGATACATGCTCTTTGTAGTAGGGCAGAGTTCTGGTAATATCACTAAATGCTCAAGTAGACATTTTGAAGGCAATTCTACATGGGGAGGCGGTGACGTAGTGGCATTGTCACTGGACTAATAATACAGATACCTAGAATAATGCTCTCGGGACCTGGGTTTGAATCCCACCATGGCAGATAGTGAAATTTGAATTCAATAGAAATCTGGAATTAAATATCTAACGATGACCATGAAACCACTGTTAATTGTCACAAAGACCCATCTGGTTCACTAATGTCCCTTAGGGAAGGAAATCTGCTACCTTTACCTGGCCTGGCCTACATGTGACTCCAGACTCACAGCAATCTGGTTTACTCTTAAATGCCCTTGGGGATGGACAACAAAAACTGGCCCAGCCTAGGATGCCCACAACAAATAAACACAATGTATTTTGGTGTCTGCAGAGTTATGAAAATTCTGAATAAATTGAATCTCAACATTGTAATCCCTAATATTTTCATTTTTCTCATCTGACAGTTCCCTTTTGGGAGGCACGGTGATTTCTCTGACCTGTCCTTTCTTCCAGCTCCTCCTCTTCCTTCAGGAATCCAGAACCAGGAGTCACAGTCTGAAGAATACAGAGTAGATCATTTAGGACGGAGATGATGAGACATTTCTTCACCCAAAGAGTGGTGAATCCGTGGAATTCATTACCACAGGAAGTAATTAATGCCAAAACATTGAATGTATTCAAGAGGCGGCTAGATAAAGCACTTAGGACAAACGGGATCAAAGATTATGGGGAAAAAGCAGGAGTAGGCTATTGAGTTGGATGATCAGCCATGATCGTGATGGATGGTGGAGCAGGCTCGAAGGGCAGAATGGCCTCCTCTTGCTCTTATCTTCTTTGTTTCCATGTTTCTATGCCCTGAGAGGGCATTGGTGACAATGGACTTCCATTGGACTGGCCCCTTATTATGCTTGGCAAAGTACTCCACTGTCATTGTCTTCTGCAGTATGGCTGACCAGGAAGCCCTCCTCCTCCAACTGCCTGCCATATTGGAAAGATTTACAGAGTGTAGATCAATCTGCTTGGCCATGTTATAAATGCACCTTTTGTGGCGATGAAGTCCTGAAATGGGACTGGTACTCAGAGCCACGAACCAAGAAGAGTTCCGAAGAGTTCAGAGCCCCAAAGAAGAGTCTTAGAGTCATAGAGTCATAGAGGTTTACAGCATGGAAACGGGCCCTTTGGCCCAACTTGTCCATGCCACCCTTTTTTTTTAAACCCGTAAACTAATCCCAATTGCTCGCATTTGGCCCATATCCCTCTATACCCATCGTACCCATGTAACTGTCTAAATGCTTTTTAAAAGACAAAATTGTACCCGCCTCTACGACTACCTCTGGCAGCTTGTTCCAGACACTCACCACCCTCTGTGTGAAAAAATTGCCCCTCTGGACACTTTTGTATCTCTCCCCTCTCACCTTAAACCTATGCCCTCTCGTTTTAGACTCCCCTAGCTTTGGGAAAAGATATTGACTAGCTGATCTGTGCCCCTCATTATTTGATAGATCTCTATAAGATCACCCCTCAGCTTCCTACGCTCCAGAGAAAAAAGTCCCAGTCTATCCAGCCTCTCCTTATAACTCAAACCATCAAGTCCCGGTAGCATCCCAGTCTTATTGGATTAAGAGTGTTTACTCTGCTTCTCTCCCCACAGAAGCTGCAAGACCTGCTGAGTTTTTGCAGCATTTTCCATTTTTATTCAAACCCAGAGCTTCCAGCCCCGAGGTAGGGTCTGTGCCACAAGACTCTTTCAGCTCCACATTATTCTTCACGATTATTCTTCTTGGTAAAACTTTAAGAACATAGAAACTGGATTTATTCCATGACTATGTTCTATCATTCAATTAGCTCAAGGCTCAGTTTACCCACGATGGATCTGCATTCCTCATTATCCTTACAAAAACAGAAACCTATTAATCTCATTCGTGAAATTTTCATTTAACCCTACCTCAATAGCTTTTTGGGGAATCGGGTTCCAAATTTCTCCTGCCCTTAGTGTGAAGAAGTGTTTCCTCGTATCCCCCAAAATAGCCCAGCATTAAGCTAAAGGAACAGTTTTCAGATGGAGATCAGCTAGCATGCAGCAATAGTTGTTCCTTTGCACGATATAATTTTACAAGCATACTCAGCAAACAAGTGAGACATTTAGAGGTTACTTATCAATGAGAAGTCTGGACACTCATAATGGGTGGGATTTTCCCCACGCCTCCGCGCCCCCACAGTATGTGCTGTGATGCTGGGGACTGTCCACCATTGGCCGCTGGTGGGATCTGTCGGTCCCGCCACTGCCAACGGAGTTTCTTGTTGCTCAAATCCTCCACCGCCAGGGAACCCGCAGCTGGGAGTCCACTGTCGGCAGGACCAGAAGATCCCACTGGCAGGAATAAAATCATAGAGTCCCTCCAGTACAAAAGGAGGCCATTCAACCCATTGAGCCTGCACCAACAACAATCCCACCCAGGCCCTAATCCCGTTACCTCACATATTTACCCTGCTAATCCACCTGAGACTACTGGCATTTTAACATGGCTAATCAATCTCACCCACACATCTTTGGGGCATCTTGTTGAAGTTGTACAAGACATTGGTAAGGCCACAATTGGAATACTGTGTACAGTTCTGATCACCCTATTATAGAAAGGATATTATTAAACTAGAAAGAGTGCAGAAGAGATTTACTAGGGTGCTGCCAGGAGTTGATGATTTGATTATAAGGGGAGGCTGGATAGACTGGGACTTTTTTCTCTGGAGCGTAGAAGGCTGAGGTGTGATCTTATGAGGTCTATAAAATAATGAGGGGCACAGATCAGCTCGATAGTCATTTTTTTCCCAAAGGTAGGGGAGTCTAAAACTAGAAGGCATAGGTTTAAGGTGAGAGGGGAGAGATACAAAAGGGTCCAGAGGGGCAATTTTTTCACACAGAGGGTGGTGAGTGTCTGGAACAAGTTGCCAGAGGTAGCAGTCGAAGCGGGTACAATTTTGTCTTTTAAAAAGCATTTAGACAGTTACATGGGTAAGATGGGTATAGAGGGATATGGGCCAAATGCGGGCAATTGGGATTAGCTTTAGGGGTTTACAAAAAAGGGCGGCATAGACAAGTTGGGCCGAATGGCCTGTTTCCTGCAAACCTCTATAACTCTGTGATCTTTGGACTGTGGGAGGAAACCGGAGCACCCGGAGGAAACCCATGCAGACACGGGGATAATATGCAAACTCCACACAGACAGTGACCCGAGACCAGAATTGAACCTGGGTCCCTGGCGCTGTGAGGCAGCTGTGCTAACCATTGTGCCAACAAAAGTGGAGGAATGGCTGGAAAATCCTGCCCAATGTGGAGCTTGGAGGCTAATTGAGAATTTGGCAGGCTGCACCAAGTGCAAAGGTACAGAAAGGGTATGCATTGCTCATTTTGTCCTGCCTGGTGAGGAAACCGGCTCTCATTTCACAATCATCTGTCTTGGTGTCCTAAAATGAGCCTCAGTTTAATGCATCCATTTACAGAGTTCAAAGAGTTTCCCTCAGGATCTGCAAGCCTAGAACATTCCATTAACTCTACACTCCTGGGACATAATGCAGTGTGTATGATATTTTCTACCGAGTTCACAGCTCTCCTTTCCAATATCCAATAAAACTGATCTTTCCTAATGGGAATGCCTTTGTGATCAATTGAAGTGTTATCTCTTACAAAGGCCTTGCATCCCCAGAGGAGCAGTGGTTCCACATCAAATACTTTGCATCCAATTTCTCACTGAAGTCTTTCTGGAGCTGGGAGCCTCCAGCAATTGAACCTTGTACATGTGCAATTAGATATACGGTTGGTTTGACGAAACATTACCCAAAATGAAACACTGTAACACAAAACTGCTGAAAGGAAATTTACTTCAGTGGCAGTCTAAGGTCAATGCAGCCATCTCAATAACTCTTTTTCCTTCATGGTTTACATCTAGTTGAATTAATTGTAATAATAAGGTGGCAGTTACAGTTCAGGGATGAAATTGGACTTTTCCAGTCATATAAAATATGATAAAGGCAAAATACTGCGGATGCTGGAATCTGAAAAAAAAAAGTGCTGGAGAAATCCAGCGGGGGTGATCTTACCAAAAAAATTCTAAGTCTCGAACAAGCGTGAAAACAGGAGAAAATTGAACCTTTTTCTGGGCAGCTTAAAGGTCGAATCTTACCACACTCTGTGAAAAAAATCTTGGCAAACTTGAAATTCACCAGTAGGGGGAGTGGGCAGGGCATAAGTCATCCCAAAGCCAGCTGAAGGTAGCAGAGGGCGCCATTGCGCATGTGCAGGTTTCTGTGCTCCGAGGCCGCAGAGACCTGTCACTGCCTCTGCTGCTATAGCCGGCCTTTGTGGCCTAAACCCAACCCTCCACTCCCGTCGGGCCCTGTGGCTCATCACGAGCACCCCCGCTGTCCTGCCTGGAGTGATCGCGGCCGAAACCACCAACACCCCCCCCCCCCCCCCCCGCTCACTGACCAATCGCCATTGCAGAGTGGCAGCAGTCACTCCATCCCACAGACCAATCACTGTTGCATAGTGCACAGCAGTCTCCACCTACCCCCGACTGATCGCTGTGGCAGAGTGCATAGAGGCAGCCCCCCCATCCCCCACCACTTGCTGTGGCATTGTGTTCAGCGGTCCCCCCCACACCCACCGAATGGCCCACTCCTGGTCTGGCCCCCCTCATTTGGCCCCATTCTCTCAGGTCCATCCCCTTGGCAGTGCCCTGTGGGCAGTGCCAGGACCCGTGTTCAATTCTCGGCTTGGGTCACTGTCTGTGCGATGTCTGCGTGGGTTTCCTCTGAGTGCTCTGGTTTCCTCCCACAGTCTGAAAAATGTGCCAGTTAAACACGCATTGGCCATGCTAAATTGCCCGAACAGGCACCGGAGTATGGCGACTAGGGGATTTTTACAGTAACTTGATTGCAGTATTGATGTGAGCCTATATGTCACACAAATAAATAAACTTTAAACAACATTGTTTCTCAGGGCAGTAGTTGGATCAGTGGTGTTGAGCAATTCTATGTGTTTACCACAGTTGAAAGGTCTGCTACTATAAGAGGAACAGTCATTGCTCTAATTGCTTATGTTCATTTCTGAAATCTAATTGCAGAATTTCTTGAACAGTAAATCCAATAAGAAATACAGTTAAATTAAAACCATTGTAGAACGAATAATATTACCAGTCTGAGAACAAAGTCACCAGGATCACAGTGGTGTCGTGGTAACGTTCCTGGAATAGGAGTTTAGAGACCTGAACCAATAATTCAGGGGATATGAGTTCAAGTCCCGTCATGTTTCATTCAGTTTGAAATAAAAACTCAAATAAAAAGCTAATTTTAGTACAAATGACCTCAATGCGGTCAATTATCATAAAAACCCAAAATAAAGGCAAAATACTACGGATACTGAAAATCTAAAAGAAAAAAGAAAATGCCAGGCAAACTCAGCAGATCTGGCAGAGTAAATGGATCATCACGCTGGTTCATTGGCATGGCAAGCCGGTAAGATCCGGTAAGATCCGGCAAATGCCAAAAAATCAGGCTCATGCCCAGTTTCTCGCCTCTTGCGATGTTATTGGCTCCGTTCTGCTGGCAATATTCTGGGGGCAAATCTAATTTAAATATTCATTGGTAAATTTCAATGTATTTAGTGAGTCCTCGACGCAATTGGGTTCACTTGTCCTTACTTGCTCACCAGTGGAGGTCCTGATCGGTGGGGATCATGCATGGTCCCCACCAACAGGGACCTGACATATGGCCTCACCAGTGGGACCGGATGTCATTGAGGCCCACTGGGTGGTTGAGGGCAGTGATGGGCAGTGCCCTGTGAGCAGTGCCAGCCTGGCACTGCCAGCCTGGCACCCTGACAGTGCCCTCCAGACAACCTGGCACTGACCACCAGGCATCAGGCGTGCCAAGGAGTGGGGCCTAAGGGAAAGGGTGGGACCTGAAGGTTATGGGACCTGAAGGGGGTCAACGCATGACAGGGATGTGAGGTCATGATGGGGAGGTGGGAGGGAGCTCCATGGGCAGGGGTGCACTCTGGGGGGTGGGGATCGGCTGGGATGATGATTGGCTGGGGGATCAGGGGCAGTGATCTGGTGGAGTGCGATTTCTTGGGGGGGTGCGTTTGAGATGGGGTGATGTCTGGGGGGGTGGGTGCGGGAAATGACAAATCTCCCAGTATACTGTGTACACACTACACAGTGCATTGGAGATCAGAGCACCAGCACAATGGTGCCCCTCGAGCTCAGCAGCCAACTCACTCCCCCTACTGGCGAGAATCATATTTTTCTTCATTTCTTTTTTCAGTGCCGTACAATTGCGTTTGGGAGCTCGCCCAAAAAATAGATGTGATTCCCTCCCGTTTTCACGCTTGTTTGGCATTTAGAATGTTTTGGTAAATTGACCCCAGTGTTACAAGTCTGAAGAAAAAAGAGAGTCTTACAGACTCGAAATGTTAGTTTGGTTTGTCTCTCCTTAGATACTGCCATACCTGCTGAGTGCTTCCAGCATTTTCTGTTTTTATGTCGTAAACATCCAGTTTAGTTCATTAATATCCTCAAGGGCAGGAAACATGCTATACTTTCCCAGCCTTTCATCTTCACAGCTCCTGCAGTCCGATCCCAAGGTTTTTGACACTGAACTGCTACCTGGGGCTGCCTCTCATAGAATAGAACCCCAACAGTGCAAAAGGAGGCTATTTTGCCCATCGAGTCTGCACTGACAACAATCCCACTCAAGCCCTATCCTGTAACCCCACCTATTTACTCTGCTAATCCCTCTGACTCTAAGGGTCAAGTTAGCATGGCCAATCAACCTAACCAGCACATCTTTGGACTGTGGGAGGAAACCAGAGCACCCGGAGACAACCCACACAGAGACGGGGAGAACGTGCAAACTCCACACAGGCAGTCATGCAAGGCCGGAATTGAACCTTCGGTCCCTGGCGTTTGAGGCAGCAGTGCTAACCACTGTGCCACTGTGCTCTCAAGCCATTGAGTTGCATCTACAGCAGTTCAAGAACAACTGCCGCTTTGACAGGCCAACTTAGGAGTGACAATAAATGCCAGCCTTGTCAGCAATGCCCACATGCTGAGAATGAATTCTAGATATCTGGCATAGTGGACAGTGAAGAAAGCTATCTCCGATTGCAACGGGATCTTGATCAATTGGGCCAGTGGGCTGACGATTGGCAGATGGAGTTTAATTTAGATAAATGCGAGGTGATGCATTTTGGTAGATTGAACCAGGGTAGGACTTACTCAGTTAATGGTAGGGTGTTGGGGAGAGTTACAGAACAAAGAGATCTCGGAGTGCATGTTCATAGCTCCTTGAAAGTGGAGTCACAGGTGGACAGAGTGGTGAAGAAGGCATTCAGCATGCTTGGTTTCATTGGTCAGAATATTGAATACAGGAGTTGAAACGTTTTGTTGAAGTTGTACAAGACATTGGTAAGGCCACACTTGGAATACTGTGTACAGTTCTGGTCACCCTATTATAGAAAGGATATTATTAAACTAGAAAGAGTGCAGAAAAGATTTACTAGGATGCTACCAGGACTTGATGGATTGAGTTATAAGGAGAGGCTGGATAGACTGGGACTTTTTTCTCTGGAGCATAGAAGGCTGATGGGTGATCTGATAGAGGTTTATAAAATAATGAGGGACACAGATCAACTAGATGGTCAATATCTCTTCCTAAATGTAGGGGAGTCCAAAACTAGAGGGCATAGGTTTAAAGTGAGAGGGGAGAGATACAAAAGTGTCCAGAGGGGCAATTGTTTCACACAGAGGGTGGTGAGTGTCTGGAACAAGCTGCCAGAGGTAGTAGTCGAGGCGGGTACAATTTTGTCTTTTAAAAAACATTTAGACAGTTACATGGGTAAAATGGGTATAGGGGGATATGAGCCAAATGCGGGCAATTGGGATTAGCTTTAGGGGTTTACAAAAAAGGGTGGCATAGACAAGTTGGGCCGAATGGCCTGTTTCCATGCTGTAAACCTTGATGACTCTATGACTCTATATTGGCAGAATTGGCTATTTTCACTCATTGCCAGCACGACAGCAGTGAATGTGAGATTCAGTTCAGCTTGTGGAAGGAACATGTCACCCGGAGATTTATCAACACACACTGCGAGGACACACGTGATCAGGGATTTGCAGTCACTGAAAACCAGGGAGCCCCACAAGCGACAAGTGAAAGCTGACCAGCTGTGGATGTGAGTTCAAGTGGTGTAGCTTCTGCTCACTTTAATTAGGAACCCATCAGTTGTGGCAAAGAGAAGGAGAGTAAAAGGAAATTAAATAACTCAGATGAATGCTTCAAGAAAAATCGAAGAGAAGGAACAGAACATAAAAGATAAGCCGAAATAAATAAACGTAGAAATTACTGTTTTGCAATATTAGTGCACAGATGCTTAATGCTTATTCAAAGTCCACTGAAAGGCTGGTTGAATAAATCTAAAGGATAATTTGTTTAAAAGGTTAATATTTGTATTGTAATGGTGAACAGATGAATAGAGTTTGAACGTGTTCAACATTCATTGAATACAAGCATAGAATCCCTACAGTACCGAAGGAGGCCATTCAGTCTGCACTGATTCCCCCGACAGAGCATCCACTGACCCACTAATCCCCCTAACCTACATATCTTGAGACACTAAGGGGCAATTTAGCATGGCCAATCCACCTAACCTGCACATTTTTGGACTGTGGGAGGAAACCGGAGCACCTGGAGGAAACTCAGGCAGACACGGGGAGAATGTGCAAACTCCACACAGACAGTCACCCGAGGCTGGGAATGAACCAGGTCTCTAGTGCTGTGAGGCAGCAGTGCTAACCACTGTGCCACCGTGCCCCCCCCCCCCCCCCCCCCGCCATAGGCACCAATTTTAAATTGGCAATGTTCCTGGGAGAGCGATGGGAAGGTGGGGAATTGCTGGATTGTAACACGGAAGTTAATACAGCCCCAACTGTCGGTGGCAATTTTAACTGAATCACCTCATTATAATTTTACTCCCCGTGATTCCCATTCAACCAACAGCAGTCGGTGTGATGTGGCCCCGTCTTTTGCAAACTCAACTCCACTATTTAAAGGGACACTCCAAACATCTAAAAATATGTTGCAAGTTGTTCTGATGAAGAAGATTTTCTTCCTTTCACTGTTGAAGCTAATTCAATATGACTGAACCCCATGGCTTTGATTTAGTTGCTTCACCAGACAGCTTCGAGTTTTGTGTTCGCATCTCTGGCATCCAAAGAGGACCAAGCTTCACCAATCTCCCGCACCTCCTCTGTGCTTGTCGGATGTGAGCTGGAAGGCTGGTTCTCTCCCTTGTTCTGATGTTCATTCTCCTGCAGGGAAGGAAAGGAGAGATAAATGACTGAGCTGAACAGCATCCAATGGAAAGAGCGCCTTTTCCATTGAGGGAATCAAGGGTTATGGGGATAAGGTGGGAGTTGAGGATTATCATATCAAGTCAGTCATGATCTCATTGAATGGCAGAGCAGACTTGATGGGTCGAATGTCCTATCTCTTCTCCTACTTCTTATGAGGGCAGCAAGGCGGCACAGTGGTTAGCACTGCTGCCTCACAGCGCCAGAGACCTGGGCTCGATTCCCAGTTTGGGTCACTGTCTATGCGGAGTCTGCAGATTCTCCCTGTGTCTGTGCGGGTTTCCTCCGGGTGCTCCGGTTTCCTCCCACAGTCCCAAAGACGTGCTGGTTAGGTGCATTGGCCATGCTGAATTCTCCCTCAGTGTACCCGAACAGGCGCCGGAGTGTGGCGACTAGGGGGTTTTCACAGTAACTTCATTGCAGTGTTAATGTAAGCCTACTTGTGACACTAATAAATAAACTTTATGGTCCAGTATGGGTGAGCATGAAGGAAAGGCATGATGTCATATAAAGATGAGGGTGAATGTCAGTGATGGATGGATACATGAAGATGGAAAGAGAGCGCATAGAAGAAGGATGGGTTTACCTGCCAGCTAAGTGGTTTTGAGGAGCGATGCGCTGGAGCAGGCTTGACAGGGCAGATTGAGGGCCTTGGCTGATTCGCATTGCAGAATATAACATATTCTTAACCTTGTCAGGACTAATTCATGGCTCTCATCTCAGACAGATCCTTCACATGTGCAGCAACAGTCAGTGAAGGTCTCTGCCATTCCTCAGCTGAGATAAGCAGTTCTGTGGGTGTGCCAATACAGGGTCCCTGAAGACCAGACACCAGCTCAGATATCCACCTCCCCCCGACCCCATGGAACACATAAGGCAAATAGTTGGCTTTCAACTGGCAAATCACACTTAGCAGCCCCACAGAGGTGGCTTTGGAGTCAGGGACAATATGGAAAGGTGAGAGGGTGTAAAAGAAGTTTATCAGGATGCTGCCTGCATTAGAGGGTCTGAATTATAAGAAGAGGCTGGACTAACTAAGGTTGTTTTCTCTGAAGCGGCGGAGGCTGAGGGGAGACCTGATAGAAGTCTATAAAATTACGAGAGAAATAGATGGGGTTGACAATCAGAATCTTTTCCCCGGAATTGAAATGTCTAATACTGGGGGACATGCACTTAAGGCAGTGGTTCCCAAATGTTTTTCACTGGGCCGCACTTTTGGAATAAAAATTTGCTCGCGCCACACCAAATTTTTTTATTGATAAGAAATACATTCAAAAACAAAAAAAAACAACTCCTAGCAGTGCTTGATTCATAACATAGAACACAACTACTTTGTAATATGATCATGGGACATCCAGAAAGTATAAAACAATGCAGCGACATAAAAACATGATTCATTCCCAAAATATACTTATAGACGAGCCTCTTACATATGTAACCTCAAGTAAGTATACAAACTCAATGAGAGGTGTGAGCTTGTTTTTGTCGGGTAATCTCATGTATATTAGGTCTAATTTGAGTCAAACAAACTCTCATCTCCTCATCAACACGAAGAAACCTTTCTCTTTTCTGGTCTTTGATATTTGTCAGAGCTGAAAATCCCTGTTCACAACAATATGTCGTGGAGAACTATAGAAGAATAGCTAATGCTCTTGAAGAGATGCGTGGATACTGTTTCTGGTTGTATATCCAAAAAGAGTCCAGTGGCATACTCCCGTGTTTCATTTTCAAGGTGCGATCACTCGAAATGCAGGCCATTTCCTCCTCCTCATCCAATGTCAGACCTGAACAGCTGGAATTGGCAAAGGGGTCTCTAACCCAGTTGAATCTTTCTGTAGACAATGATGGGAAGTAATGATCAATCTTTTCTACCAGTGTTGCAAGATGTTCCTGTATGAGGTCGTACAATTCATTGCTCGTTTTAAAACTTTTTACCAGTGGGAACATTTCGAGGTTATGTTGCATCGCTCTTCCGAGCCAGAGCTGAAGCTTTTTTTTTAATGTAGTTAGTTTGTCTTTAGTTGTGAGGATATTGTCATCGCGGCCTTGCATACTGGCATTGAGCACATTCAACCGGGAAAAGATATCGGCCAAATATGCCAGCTTTGCACACCAGTCATTGTCATCCAGTTGGTGGTACAATTGGTTCCCTTCTTGTTCCAAAAATTCTCTTAATTTGTCTTCAGTTCCAACACCCGATTTAAAACTTTTCCGCGAGACATCCAGCGAACCTCCGAGTGCAGAATTAGGCATTGATGTTTTGATTCCATGTCTTTGCAGAGTTGAGCAAATAACCGCGCCTTTAGTGGTTTTGCTTTGATGAAGTTCACAATGCGCACAGTCTGATCCAGAACCAACTTCAAATCAGCTACAAGGGTCTTGGTGATTAATGCCTCTCTGTGTAAAAAACAGTGAGTTGATATTACTTCTGGATTTTTCTGTTTGATAAGTGCCGCCAAGCCTCTCACATTCCCTATCGTACATGGCGCTCCATCCGTACAAATTCCAGTACAAGAATCCCATGAAACCTCTACTTTTTCCAAATACTCAGACAAGGTTTGGAAAATATCTTGTCCTCTGGTATGTTTTTCAAGTTCCTTGCAAAATAGAAACTGTGTGATTATTTCATCATTGTGAATGAATCTGATATAGGCAAGCAACTGTGCTTTTCCACTAATGTTGGTCGATTCATCAACTTGAATGGCAAATTTAGAATTCTTCATACTTTCAGAAACACGCTTCTTAATATTAGCTGACATATCAACTATTCTTCTGCGAATTGTATTATCAGACAAAGGAATTTCCATAACTTCTCGCTCAGCATCACCACCAAACAAAGTTTTCACAATCAAGCTGCAGGCAGACTGAATCAATTTTTCAGCTATTGCATGTGGTTTTGTCTGTTGAGCAATCAATTCAGCCACTTGGTAAGATACAATCTGTATCTTATCTGAGACTGTCATTCGTTTTTTGAAATATGATCGTTGGCATTTCTGCTGTTCCAAAAGCCTTTCAAAATATTGAACATCCTTGTTTGCCAGATTTCCATGTTTTGACAACAGATGTCTTTTCATCTTGCTTGGGACCATATTGGAATTGGAAAGCTTCTCACCACAGATCAAACACATAGGCCAAGGTACGTTTTCATCTCCAGTCCATAGCTATCAGATAGCTATCCATATATTGTCGACAAACTTTCTTTTTTGGAGGTCTGCTTGGGCCTGCTACTGATGTAGAATTAAACGACTCTTCTTCAGCACTCTGTTCGAATGATGATTCTGGATCACAACATGGACTTGGATCATCCTCAGCATCACTTGATGCTCTTGCTCTCACTTTGGAAAAATGTCTATCCATGTTTAAATGTTTCTTTGATTGTCCTTGAATCTTCCCGCCACACTTGCCATCCTCTCTCGCTGCACCAGTGTGGCGTGCCGCACCCTTTGGGAACCACTGACTTAAGGTGAGAAGGGAATGTTCAAAGGAGATGTGAAGGACAAGTTTTTTTACGCAGAGAGTGATGGGATGCACTGCCAGGGTGGTGGTGGAGACAAGATACGTTAGGGTGTTTGAGGGGTATTTAGATATAAACGTGAATATGCAAAGAATAGAGGGATATGGACCAAGGGTAGGTAGAAGGGATTACTTAAATTCGGTATCATGTTCGGCACAACATCGTGGGCCACAGGGCCTGTTCCTGTGCTGTACTGTTCTATGTTCTATGTTCGGATTGTGTTGGCTTCCCAATGCATATCCGCCTCTGTGCACTTTTGCCAGAGATGGGCTCGGAGTGGCAGCGGCAGGGGGTTGCCCACCCTAGAGTGGCAGGTGGGTAATTACGTCAATTAGAAAGGTTGAACCACGTGCCAGGTAATCCTGTGAACAGCGCAGGGGCCTCTTTGCGTTCCGTCAGAGACAAACTTCAATGTATTACCTGTTCTGTAAATTTTTATTTATTCAACAGAGTTTTTATCCATGGTCCTATACCTGTTTCAGAAGTCTAAATGAACCACAGAGGGCTGGATTCAATTGCCTCACTCCTCCCAAAACCATAAAATCCCGCCTGAGGTCAATGGTCATTCCCATGCTCTGCCCCTGGCCCGCTCCGATTCCTGTGGTGGGCCGGCCGGTAAAATTCCAACTGGAGAATCCAACAGTGCAAATTATACACTGTTACAACACTGGAGCAGATAACCATTTCTCATGTCATATTCCATGCCCTGACAATTCCGATTGCTATTACTTGATTATAAATTTGTTTTTGGTTTGGAAAAATTGGTCAATGTGTTGTAAAAATGCAACCAAAGATAACAGATAATGAGAACTTGTAATGGGACACTTTAACAACTGTTGCGGGAAGCTTTGAGGAACTGGTAGAACTGCAGAAAAGCACAAGTGCTACACAAGGCACATTTAGGCTCCAGGATCTGAAAAGCAATATCTGATTTCCCTGCGCACGGGTTTTCTTATGTTGTCAAATAAATGTGATACATTAGTACTCCAACCAGTGAGATAGATTCTCCTCAATTTCCTGGATTAGATAAAAGTTATTTCCCCCCTCAGTGCACTTCAGCAGTCAGGTATAGTATCTGCAATGCCTTGCCATACATCTAAAGTACAATGCGGTGTAGAATTCCCACGACACAAACTCACGCTTTCGCCTCCTTGAGATATGCCACCAAAGTATTCATACCCATCCTTGCGTCGGTGGATAGAACTGGAAAGGAGGAGCCCATTTGAAACTGACCCTAAATTTTTCTTAAATTGTTGCGACTTAAAATCAGTTCCACGTATAATTAAAATGCAGATGCCACACTACATAGCAATACATGCATGTGTCATAGGAACACAGAAATTAGGGGACCATTGGGCTCCAGGAGGCTGCTCCATCTTTCAATTAGATCATGGCTGATCTTTCACCTCAACGCCATTTTCCCATATTATCCCTTAATATCCTTAACATCTAGAAAACTACCAGTCTCTGTCTTGACGATACTCAATGACGGAGGCTTCACAACCCTCTTGGGCAAACAATTTCAAAGATTCACCATCTTTTGAGTGAAGATATTCCTCCTCACCCAAACTACCCGACCTCTGACTCTAAGGCTATGTCCCTGGTTTGCATCAATCATTCCGCGGGGGAATGTAAAGCAATCTGAATTGTCATACTAGTTGGAAGTACATTTGCATCACGTGTCAAGTTTTTAAAATAGGGGCCCAGGAGATCCTGGCAGTTTTCTTTTCTCAATCTGTGCAATTGGGAGAAAAAGCTGTCAGGTTGGTCTTCATTGGGTGTGACTTACCGGCCGTTCACGCCATGCTCCCGCTGCAATGAAGTCGGTGAATTTGGCGCCCAGACAAATCTCCATTCACTGCAGCAGGATGGGAAAATCCCACCGGCGTGAATGGCTCTAACTTTCCAGCCATTTTATTTGCATTGCATTTGTTAAATACTGCCCGAAACTATTCTTGTGTCTTGGTGATCATAAACAGGACACACATGGAAACGCGTCTCTTTTCAGGTAACACATTGCACACCGCACCAAGCAGCTAGGAAGACAAATGGCATGCTGGTCTTCATGGGGCAGCAGGCCGTCACAGTGATTAGCATTGCTGCCTCAGAACGCCAGGGACCCAGGTCCGCTTCCCGGCTTGGGTCACTGTCTGCGTGGAATCTGCATGTTCCCCCCGTGTCAGGGTGGGTTTCTTCCGGATGCTCTGGTTTTCTCCCTCACTCCGAAAGTTAGGTGCATTGGCCTTGCTAAATTCTCCCTCAGTGTACCCGAACAAGTGCTGGAATGTGGCGACTTGGGGATTTTCACAGTAACTTCATTGCAGTGTTAATGTAAGCCTACTTGTGACACTTTGGAATAAACTTACATTTAATCTTAAACATTGCAAGATGATTGGAGTGCAGGAGCAAGGATGTATTACTGCAGCTGTACATGGCCTTAGTGAGACCACATATGGAGTATTGTATACAGTCTTGGTCTCCTTAGCTCAGAAAAAAATATACTTGCCAAAGAGGGAGTGCAGTGAAGATTCAACAGGTAGGCTTCTAATCACTGGAGTTTAGAAGAATGAGAGAGGATCGCATTGAAACGTTGGGCAGCTTGGATGTAGGAATGATTTTTACTCTGGCTGGGAGGATCTAGAACAGGATACGACGGAGGCTATTTAGGACTGAGATGAGGAGAAATTTCTTCATTCAAGAGGGTAGTGAACTGATGGAATTCTCGACCACGTCAAGCTGTGGGGGCCAAGTCACTGAATGTACTTAAGAAAGAAATAGATAGATTTCTAGACTCTAAAGGTATCAAGGAGCACTGGGAGAGCAGAGATTTGGCATTAAGATACAGAATCAGCCATAATCACATTGATTGGCAAAGCAGGCTCGATGGGTTGCCTAATTTCTATGTTTCTATTTGACTTGGGCATTGGAAAGGAAGGGGCACTGCCCACTTTTTGAAGCAAGCTATTCAACCCTCACCTTGAATAAGTAACTTTGAATTTATTGCATGGCTGAATTGAAAGAGATGCAAGATACCCATTTATTACACAAAGGACTGGAAAGTAGTTCCTCTGCGAAAAAAGTAGAATATAAAAGAAATGGTGAACACATTCTTCATTACATAACAATTCTGAAGCCAATAACTTCTGTTTTGTTTCCAGAGACTTGTTTCCCCCCCACTCCCCTGCATTGACCATTTGTTTGTTCCTTCCTAATTCTAATGGCTATGCTATTTGCTCCTTAGTGTCCCAAGATGGGTAGGTTGGATGGATTAGCTATCAAGAGCACACTAGCTAAACACAGTTTAAATAATATTTTAGCTTAAGGGATGCTGATACAACAACATTCAATATAAATCCTCATTCTACAAAAAGCCTGCAAAACTGTTTTTCTGACAATTATTAATGTTAATAGATTCCAAAACCAGGATTCAAACATTTTTCCAAACTGAGAGAGCTTATTGGCTTTGTTTAGTCTCTTAGCTCTCCCCTCACTCACCCAGTGTGCCCTATTTATATTCACTTTGAAATAAAACAAGTGATCAAGTAAATTAAACAAATGGGAGTGACAGGCACTGGTGGGGCACTGCAACAAATATCAAAAGTGCAGAAGGAAACTTAACATATCAAATTAAAATGGTGTCACTGAGGCTGACGATGCATGCCAGCCCCCACGGTGCCCACTGACCATGGAAGGCCTCAAGAGTATCAACAGACACTGCGTGCCACCCAGCTGCGGGCATAGTAGGGGAATAGGGGCAGAGAGCTGGGTCAGTTGACTTTCATGACCACCTGCTGCATCCCCAATTTATACTTCTTTTATGGGCGGCATGACAGCACAGTGGTTAGCACTGCTGCCTCACAGCGCCAGGGACCCCGGTTCAATTCCTGGCTCGGGTCACCGCCTGTGCGGGAGTTTGCACATTCTCCCTCTGTCTGCGTGGGTTTCCTCCAGGTGCTCCGGTTTCCTCCCACAGTCCAAAGATGTATGGGTTAGGTTGATTCTGATTTGATTTGATTTGATTTGTTTTATTATTGTCACATGTATTGACATACAGTGAAAAGTATTGTTTCTTGCGCGCTATACAGACAAAACATACCGTTCATAGAGAAGGAAAAGAGAGAGTGCAGAATGTAGTGTTACAGTCATAGCTAGGGTATAGAGAAAGATCAAGTTAATGCAAGGTAAGTCCATTCAAAAGTCTGACAGCAGCAGGGAAGAAGCTGTTCTTGAGTCGGTTGGTACGTGACCTCAGACTTTTGTATCTTTTTCCCGATGGAAGAAGGTGGAAGAGAGAATGTCCGGGGTGCGTGGGGTCCTTAATTATGCTGGCTGCTTTGCCGAGGCAATGGGAAGTGTAGACCGAGTCAATGGATGGGAGGTTGGTTTGTGTAATGGATTGGGCTACATTCACGATCTTTTGTAGTTCCTTGCGGTCTTGGGCAGAACAGGAGCCATACCAAGCTGCGATACAACCAGAAAGAATGCTTTCTATGGTGCATCTGTAAAAGTTGGTGAGAGTCATAGCTGACATGCCAAATTTCCTTAGTCTTCTGAGATAGTAGAGGCGTTGGTGGGCTTTATTTACTATGGTGTCAGCATGGGGGGACCAGGACAGGTTGTTAGTGATCTGGACACCTAAAAACTTGAAGCCCTCGACCCTTTTTACCTCATCTCCATTGATGTCGATAGGGGCATGTTCTCCTTTATGCTTCCTGAAGTCGATGACAATCTCCTTCGTTTTGTTGACATTGAGGGAGAGATTATTATTGCTGCACTAGTTCACCGGATTCTCTATCTCATTCCTGTACTCTGTCTCATCATTGTTTGAGATCCGACCCACTACGGTGGTGTCATCAGCAAACTTGAAAATCGAATTGGTGGGGAATTTGGCCACACAGTCATAGGTGTATTAGGCGTATAGTCAGGGGCTGAGAACACAGTCTTGTGGGGCATCAGTTCTGAGGATGATTGTGGAGGAGGTGTTGTTGCCTATCATTACTGATTGTGGTCTATGAGTTAGGAAGTTCAGGATCCAGTCGCAGAGGAAGGTGCCGAGGCCCAGGCCACAGAGTTTGGAGATGAGTTTTGTGGGAATAATAATGTCGAAGGCTGACCTATAGTCAATAAATAGGAGTCTGACATAGGTGTCCTTGTTATCTGGTGTTCCAGGGTTGAGTGCAGGGCCAGTGAGATGGTGTCTGCTGTGGACCTTTTGCGGTGGTAGGCAAATTGTAGTGGATCCAGGTAGTCCGGGAGGCTGGATTTGATTCGTGCCATGACTAGCCTTTCGAAGCACTTCATAATGATGGATGTCAGAGCCACCGGCCGATAGTCATTAAGGCACACTGCTTGGCTTTTCTTAGGTACTGGAATGATGGTCAACTTCTTGAAGCAGATAGGGACTTCAGATTGTTGTAAAGAGAGGTTGAAGATGTCTGTGAATACCCCCGCCAGCTGATCCGCGCAGGATGTGAGTGCTCGTCCGGGTACCCCATCCGGGCCAGTTGCTTTCCGTGGGTTGACCTTCGAGAAGGCTGCTCTGGCATCTGCAATGGTGACCCCAGACACAGATTTAGATTGGCCATGCAAAATTGACCATAGTGTCAGGGGGATTAGCAGGGTAAATATGTGGGGTTACGGGAATAGGGCCTGGATGGGATTGTGGTCAGTACAGACTCGATGGACCGAAAGGCCTCCTTCTGCACTGTACGGATTCTATGAGATTCTACGAAACAAAAATCATTAAATTAAACAAAAGATCAGAAATGAGAGGGGGTGATCGGCCCCAGTGGGGATTATAAGAACATTAATAATTGTAACATTAATCATTTATCAACACTTCAAAGAAAACTTTCAAGAACAAACTAAAATATAATTTCTGAGAGTAACAGTGCACCCCAGCATCCATGGTACCCATTGGTCACAGAAGGCCTGGGGTATACCAATGAACACCACATGCCCCCTCTCCAGGGCCACACGGCTGTGAATGGCGTTAGGCACAGACAACTGGATCTGATGACCCTCTTAATCACCCCGTGTCCTCAATTTATATGGGCTCGAAGTACTTAATTCAAGAATACCCTTCACAATGTATCTTAACGATACAATTAAGTGGGGACTCCAGAACTAAAGGTTATATTTTGACGATAAGGGGCAAACCTTTTAGAACTGAGGTGAGGAGAAATTTCTTCACCCAGAGGGTGGTGAATGTGTGGAATTCACTACCACAGCAAGTAGCTGAGGCCAAAGCGTTATCTGATTTCAAGAAGAAATTAAGTATAGCCCTGGGTTTATACTGAATGGAGTTCAGAAGGATGAGGGGGAATCTAATTGAAACTTGCAGAATACTGAGAGGCCTAGATAGAGTGGACATGGAGAGGATGTTTCCACTACTGGGAGAGACTAGAACTCGAGGCCACAACCTCAGAGTGAAGGGACGCTCCTTTAAAACAGAGATGAGGAGGACTTTCTTCAGTCAGAAGTTGGTGAATCTGTGGAACTCATTGCCACAGAGGGCTGTGGAAGCCAGGTCATTGAGTGTCTTTAAGTCAGAAAAAGATAGGTTCTTGATCAATAAGGTGATCAGGGGTTATGGGGAGAAGGCAGGAGAATGGGATGAGAATCATATCATCCGTGATTGAATGGCGGAGCAGACTCGATGGGCCGAATGGCCTAATTTTGCTCCTATACCTTATGGTCTTATGGATCAAGGGATATGGGAGGGAAGGGGGGGATCAGGATATTGAATTCGATGATCAAAATGAATGGCGAAGCAGACTTGAAGGTCCGAATTGCTTACTCTTGCCCATAGTTTCTATGCTTCTAATTAATTTACTATTAACAATTAACATATACTGAAAAACACTATTTTAAAAGATCATGTGCAGCTTACTGATCTTAAGTCAGAGACAATTAAATGTCAAAGAGAGAAGTTCACTTTGGATTGAAGATGTTGACAATGTTTAGAATAATTTCCGTGCATGTTTGTGTGCATAGATAGGAGAATGATTGTGTTGCTTAAGCAGTTGACTGTAACACAGCTTGCTCTTCAACATATTTCCAATGGTGCTGGAGGAGGGAAAGTGCTGGCCAGCACTTTGGGAGAAATTACTGATCGTATCTGAGCACTGCTAAGCACCAAGACAGAGTAACATCCCATCCAAACGATTACACCTCGAACAGTGCAGGGCTATGCCAGCAGCACAAGGATTAACAACTGGGATTATAACTTAATCCCGGACTGAAGTGGGCCTCAAAACCACGACCTTGTGACTCAGAGGGAGAGTGCAACTAACTGAGCAAAGCTGATACCTACTGTGACTGCATCGTCGACTTTCTAGTAATCTTCCCTGATCATTCAAGCTCACACACACCATGTGTCTTGGGAAATTATCATTGGATAAAGATCATGTTTGCAAAGGGATAATAGACTTCATATCAGAAATAGTCTATAACATGAGAAAACAAGAAACAACTCGGCACTATTATTTGATTTGGATAAAATGTAAGTGCGTATCTGGCCAGATGCACAAAGCATGTGGGGCTGGAATAATTTTCCAGATTGTGACAGGACAGTGTTTCGTTAGCCAATATTGTGACGGAAGAATCGGTTCAGCACTCTCCGCATTTTAACTCCACTGATCAAGCAATGTAGCAAACGACCTGAACAGGCATGATGTGGAGATGCCAGCGTTAGACTGGGGTGGGCACAGTAAGAAGCTTCACAAAACCAGGTTAAAGTCCAAATGGCTTATTTTGGAATCACAAGCTTTCGGAGCACTGCTCCTTCATCAGGTGAGCGGCAAGGTGGGTTCACAAACACAGCATATATAGACAAAGACACAATTGCAAGATAATGGTTATGATAATGATAATGCGAGTCTTTACAGGTAATCAAGTCTTTACAGGTACAGACAGTGTGAGTGGGGAGAGGGATAATCACAGGTTAAAGAGGTATGAATCCTACTAACTGTCCTGGCTTGAGACAATTCACACCTCTTTAACCTGCGATTATTCTTCTCTCCACTCGCACTGTCTGTGTTCGTGAATACTTGATTGCATGTAAAGCCTCGCATTCCAACCATTATATGCCGTATTTGTGAACCCACCTCTCCACTCACCTGATGAAGGAGCAGCACTCCGAAAGCTCGTGATTCCAAATAAACCTGCTGGACTTTAACCTGGTGTTGTGAGACTTCTTACTGTACCTGAACAGGAGCAGGTGAATATTATTCTGTGGAGAGTTCAAGGGTAGTGCTACATAGATCCCCAGGATGTTTACTATTCACTCAGGGCAATTAAGGGGAGGCGTTGGCCTAGTGGTAGTATCCCTTGACTGCTAATCCAGAAACTCAGCTAATGCACTGGGGATCCGTGTTCAAATCCCGCCACAGCGGATGGTGGAATTTGAATTCAATAAAAAATATCTGGGAGCAAATATTCCCGTTCCACCCACAACGGGAATCGTAGCAGGTGAAGGGCGGACCATGGAAAGGTCTGTTGACCTCGGGCGGGATTTTCCTGTTTCGGGGAAACACGGCTGGAGAATCTTGCTACTGGAGTTAAAAATCTACTGCTGACAATTAAACCATTGTCAATTGTCGGAAAAAACACATCTGGTTCACTAATGTCCTTTAGGGAAGGAAATCTGCCATCCTTACATGGTCTGGCCTACATGTGACTCCAGACTCAGAGCAATATAGTTGACTCTCAACTGCCCTCGGGCAATTAGGGATGGGCAATTAATGCTGGACAGCCAGTGACATCTCACGAATGAATGAAAGGTAAATTCTGAGAGATATGGCCAGTATTTTACGACCTTGCTCGGACGAGGCTCATAAAATCCTGCTTGAGGCCAACAGAGAATTCCGTTCTGCGAGCCGAACCCGCCCTGGAATTGAGGTGGGCATGGCGGTAAAATTCCAACCTGTGGATCAAAGAGTGGAGAAATGTATCAGCTTCTTCCATGATCATAAGGGCTTTTTCGACTATTGAGTAGTTATGATTCAATCTACTGTATATCATAATTCAGGTTTCCCATTGATTAGTGCTGGGTCAGCAGACAGTCAGGGAACTAACTGCATAATATCCAATCTTAGTAAAGGGCTTTCTGAGATCAAGCAGGAATTTCAATGTGCAATAAATCAAGGCTTGTCAGACACTAATGATGTTGTCCAGTCTGGTTTCAGACACTCTGTTAGCTGTTTGACCAGATGCATGCCAAACAGTACGGAACTTGGAGACATCGAAGGGTGAACAACGCTTTTGCCACCAAACTCTCTTTAACCATTGATTGATTGAGAATTGTATCCGCTGAAATACATCAAGTAGATATTGTTTCCTTCGTGCAGATGGATCAGGACAACCACTGCACAGATCACAGATATCAGCTTACACCACGACTGCCTTCTGTTATCCGCTCTCTGTGAATTGATTTCTTCAGGTATCACACCACCCTTTCGTGCTCATCTGCTGTCAAAAAGTACAGAAGGTTGCCGGGCAGGTGAAACAAAAAGAGTTTTGGTTTCAGAGGCACAGCTGGTGTGAACAAATTCAGACTGCCATCCAGTGCAGGGCGGAGGGAATGCTGCATGCTTCTTCAGATGAGACAATGGCATCCCATCTGCTGTCTCCGATGAATGCAAAAGAACCAACGACACTACTTGAAGGAGAGCAGTGTCCTGGTCAGCATAAAGCCCTTGACCAACACTTAAAGCCCAAATTGACTGCTGCATTTCCTATGTTGACTACATTTTGACAGTCCTTCTTTGGCTGTGAATTGCTTTGGGATGTCCTGAGGTCATGATAGACACTAAGGCTGGAATTCTACTGCCACTCCCGCCTGGAATTGGGGAGGGTATGGCTCGCAGAATGGAATTCTCTGTTGGCCTCGGGTAGGATTTTATGAGCCTCGCCTGAGCGAGGTCGTAAAATACCGATCTAATTCTTTCTTTCTTTGCAAACAACACTTTTTGCGCTGGTGTCACTCACTTATAATAGTGAGCAGGCTCAGAATCAACAAAATATACCGTCAACTGAGAAGTATTCAAGTTAAGCTTTTCAACTAAATAAGCAAATTCAACGTTGGTCTGGGCTTTCACTCCGAGCTTTCGAGCACAGAGGTCGGACATTTCCCGCCCCCACAAATCCGTCCTGGGAGAAAGTGCCTCAGAGGATTGGGTTTTCTTTCTGGGATGGTGGGGTCCCCTTGGAGTCAGGCCAGGCGACACTGGATTGAGTGTGGGGGTTGTAGGGGGTGGAGGTGGGCAGGGTGGAACATGTGCTTCTGATCACTGACCCTGAATTGAAGTTTGAAAGAAACCTTAATACATAAAAGTGCCGTCCATCCCTCACCCACCCCCCCCGCACATACTCCCCATGCTATATCCATGCCATCTCATGCCCCTTCCTCACCCGCAATGGCGCACACACCCTCCATGCCAACAGATACCCTTGCCTACCCCGCATGGCCCTTTATAGCCCCTATGCCAACTTAGTGCCAACTCATGCCCTCACCCTCCATCCTTTGCTCTTACACCTACCATGCCAACTCACCCGGTATCCGCCATGGGCTGAGATTAAATAAAATAAATTTCCAAATGCCTGTTGTAGACTTTATATCAAACAATACTCAGTTGTAAAAACATTCCATCAACAACATTATCCCTAGAACAACAAATATTCCATTCAATTGCACAATTCTTAATAAAACAAGCATTCAAATTCACAATCCCACTTCAAAGTTGACTCTGTCCCTCTGTCCACCGATGCTGCCAGACCTGCTGAGTACTTTCAGCACTTTCTGTTCTTATTTCAGATTTCCAGCATCCACAGTATTTCACTGTTATTAAATAAGTAAAGGTTATTGGCAAGATAGCAGCAGTCAGATTCCAACTATGCATGAAGGACCTGACATTGTCTTGTTCACATTGTCTCAGCAGGCACCAGGGGGAGAGATACAGAAAGGGACGGGTGCAGGTGCACTCACTGAAAGTCAGAGCTGGAGTTTGGAGAGAAATCACTTCAATGCTGTCGTTGTTATGTATGTTGGGGCATAGCCCCTTTAAGGGAATAGGTCAAAGACAGACCTTTCGGCCCCCCAAGCCTGCACCAACCATGCTGAACTAAAACCCCAACCCTTCCGGGGACCATATCCCTCCATTCCCATCCTATTCATGTATTTGTCCAGCTCCTTAAAAGTCACTATCGTATCTGCTTCCACTACCTCCCCCGGCAGCGAGTTCCAGGCACCCACCACCCTCTGTGTAAAGAATCTGCTTCGTACATCTCCTTTAAACTTTGCCCCTCACACCTTAAACCTATGCCCCCTAGTAATTGACTCTTCCACCCTGGGAAAAAGCTTCTGACTATCCACTCTGTCCATGCCTCTCATAATCTTGTAGACTTCTATCAGGTCGTCCCTCAACCTACGTCATTCCAGTGAGAACAAACCAAGTTTCTCCAACCTCTCCTCGTAGCTAATGCCTTCCATACCAGGCAACATCCTGGTAAATCTTTTCTCTCCAAAGCCTCCACATCTTTCTGGTAGTGTGGCGACCAGAATTGAACACTATATTCCAAGTGCGGCCTAACCAAGGTTCTATAAAGCTGCATGTGACATCGGGTATGAGGTGAGCTGTTGGGATCCGCCCAGCATGGGCAGTTGACGTTTGGAAGGTGGAGCAAGTACACATAATAAAGAGCTGTGTTCCCTGATACCTGAGTGCGGAGTAGTTATTGAGGAGAAGCCTTAGTACAACAGGATTTAAGAGTGGTGATTGTCCTTCTAAGGATCCACTTGCACTAAGAGTCACATGACCCAGGGACCAATCAGGGAGCAGTGTGGTGGACTGGTGAGCTTGGGGGTAGGGGGGGAGGGGGGGAGGGGGGGAGCGGGTGATTCTCCCAAATGTACTGAATTAGTGGGAAAACTGTTCGAGATCATGACTGTTTTATCAGTTCAGCTTCAGACCTGAATCTCCGCACTCTGTACACTGCAGAGGTCCCAGTCGCGAATCTTATTAAAAACCCGGGGGTGGGGGGGGGGGGGGGGGGGCCTATTCACACCGGAGTCTGGAACTCTGTGCATGTGCCCCGATCTGTCCAGCTGGCCAGCCCGGGACCCCCGCAATGCTGCCCCTCCAGCCCCCCGACACGGCCCGATCGCGGCCCCCACAGCAATTCCCAGGCCAGCCCTGAACACCCCCACCCCGGAGCGCCCCGATGTCCAGCCCGTCCCTCCGGCAGACGTGATTCCCCAACTCCCTCACGCTGGCAGACCCCGCCCGCTGAACCCCCGTGGTCAGACCCCCCCTCCCTACCCCCAAGGAGGCAGATCACACCCCCCGCCCCACCCCAGTCGGCAGCCTCCCCCCAGCAGGCCACTCCCCCCCCCCTCCAGCCCGCCCCAATCGCTGGCCTCCCTCCAGCCCAGACCGATCCCCATTCCTGGTGGCTTTAGGACCTCCCCACCCCCACTGATCACTCCTAGGCCCCGCACACAAGAGTGGGCAGGGCCAAGGTGCCCCCCTGGGCATGGGCACTTTGCCCCTTGAGCAGTGCCAGGGGCACAGGCTGGCACTGCCGGTGTGCCCATGCCCAGGAGGCACCCCCCCCCACCACCATCTGACCCCCTGGAGGGTCCCGATTGCCCCCTTTTCATTCCGGCGGGGTCTCCCACTAGTTCCCCGAAAGTGGGCAGCTACTCTAAACCCCGCCGGATTGAAGTACTCCTGGCAGGGTGGGAGGTTCAATCGGGACCGGAAAGTTCCCGATAATGACATGCAAAACATTTAAACTACATTAACGAAAGATTCAAATGGCTTACCTGTCTTCCTGCTGGTTTCCAGCGTGGTCTGGACTCTGACTGTTCCCTGGCTCTGGGAGACACGCATGTGTTCCTGGCACATGCGCAAATTCTGGAAAAAATCCGACGACACGATTCTCCCGACCGGACCCGCCGGAAAAGTTGCGGATCGCGATGGAGAATCAGGCCCCGGGTTTCATTTCCAGAAACTTCTCAGGAGCTGACTGCAGCTGTGAGGCAGCAAGTCTCTGCATAGCCTTGAACCAGAAATCAACTGTTGTTTTTTTCCTCAACTGGTGAACAAGAATTATTACAAATGCTCAGGTCAAACACTGCAAGATACAGGGACAAATATTCAGGAGATTATATGTACCCACAACCTGAACTTGTAACTAGCTCCAGAAGAGAACTGTTAAGCAATTCTAAAGAACAGGCTTGCAAAGCACTAAGAATAAAATACTGTCTGGTTTTATTGTATAAATATATGTAAAACCCAAAGTGAACGTTGCAATATATATAAAATATATAAATATATATAAAACCCAAAGTGAATGTTGTAAATAGTATTATGGTGATCAAACACACTTCTTCTTCTCAATTACAACAGTTAATGGCACACGATACAGTAATCATAAATTATAAACATGTTATGTTGACACACATAGAAATACGTGCAGTTTTTCATCGGTGGTAATTATCCCTGTGACTTGGTTAACTTTACTTGGCCTACGGCCTAAAAGCTATGTGAAACGGATTGATTCGCTAATGCATCTTGCAAAATAAATGTGGATATTTTAAAATGCATTGACCTCGGAGCCAAGACACATTACACTGTCATCTGTGCTGATCTGATCACCAACATGTTGAAGTGATAGAGTAATTCAGCTTTGAAGCTTGGGAATGGTATAAAATTAGACTACATATGGAGAATTTGTGGGCCGCAAAATAATGAATCCGTTTATTTCAGGAGCTGATTCGGTTTGTTATCAAACATAAGTAGCTGTATTTTGTGGCCCTTTCCACTGGTCGGATCTTACAGACCCCCTGCACCATGTTTCCCCAGTAGCAGAGGGTGCGAGCCACGCAAAAGGCTGGAAGATCCCACCAGCGGCCAATGGCGGGCCGCCTCTGCTGTCACTGCCAAGGGGCCAGAAAATCCTGCCCAAAATCAATGCAATGCCCTGAGGAGTGAGGTGTATTCATTTAATCATTATCCAGAGTAGAGCAATTATTTTTATTCATTTGTGGGACATGGGCGTCACTGGATGGCCAGCATTTATTGCCCATCCCCAGTTGCTCGAGGGCGGTTGCGAGTCAACCACATTGCGGTGGCTCTGGAATCACATGTAGGCCAGACCGGGTAAGGACGGCAGATTTCCTTCCCTAAAGGACATTAGTGAACCAGATGGGTTTTTTTTCCTGACAATCGACTATGTTTTCATGGTCATCATCAGATTCTTAATTTTTTTAAAAATTGAATTCAAATTCCACCATCTGCCGTGGCAAGATTCGAACCAGAGTCCCCAGAACATTGCCCGGGATAAATGGTCTGGCGATAATACCACTGGGTTGTGGCTTCTCCCCTCATCATGGTGACATGGATGCAGCGGTTAAATTACCACCAATGGCTCACATTCGCATCTAACAGAAAATCATGCAGTCACTTACTTTTTTAAGCTTTGATGAATATTGTTCTGATCTATTGATAGACAAGATTGGGAAGATATTTCCCTCTTTGTCACCAGGGTCCAGTATCCTGCAATCCCAGGCCACAAATCTTGTAGCTCAGAGTCCTCTCTACCGTAGCTAGTCATAAGAGTGATAATACATGGCAGTGGAAATCTACTAACTGATTACAAGAGCAGCTATACACGGCAGTAAGAATCTACCACATCTAACCAGAGGAGTAATTGACTACAGTTGCTTACCGCTGCCCTTGCACAACCATATGAACAATTGTGAATGGCAAACATCGGGTGTGATTTTACGGCATAGTGGCACTGTGGTTGGCCCAGTTTCTCGCCTCTCGCGATGCTACTGGTCGTGTTCTGCTGGAGAACTTAGCCTCGCGCCCAGGAAGGGTGCATGACCGATTTAAATATTCAGTATTTAGTGAGTCCGAGACGCAATCGAGAATCAAGAACTAGGCATCACTGTTTAAATGTGGTATTCTGGCACTGCCAGCCTGGCACCCTGACACTGTCCACTGGGCACTGGGCCTAAGGGGTGGGCCCGTGACCGGGGATGGGACCATGATGAGAGTGCTAGGGAGGAGCTCTGGGGGCAGTGGTGATGGTGATCAAGTGGGGGGGAGGGGTGGGCATTGGGGGTGGTGATCAGCCAAGGGGGTGGATCGGGAGTGGCGATTGGTCAGGGAGGGAATCAAGGCCAGTGATCGACTGGGGGAGAAGGAAATCAGGGCGGCATGGTAGCACAGTGGCTAGTATTGCTGCCTCACAGTGCCAGGGATCCAGGTTCGATTCCTGGCTTGGGTCACTGCGTGGAGTCCACACATTCCCCCAGTGTCTGCGTGGGTTTCCTCCGGGTGCTCCGGCTTCCTCCCACAGTCCAAATGACGTGCTGGTTAGGCGCATTGGCCATGCTAAATTCTCCCTCCGTGTACCCGAACTGGCGCCAGAGTGTGGCCACTGGGGGATTTTCACAATAACTTCATTGCAGTGTTAATGTAAACCTACTTATGACACTGATAAATAAACGTTGAACTTGAATGTGGGGTTGAGGTTACAGTCAGATCAGCCATGATCTTATTGAATGGTAGAGCAGGCTCAAGGGCCGATTGGTATACTCCTGCTCCTAATTTGTATGTTTGTATGACTACATTCTGGGCTGTTTGCAGATTGCCAGCTTTATTCAATCTGGTGTTCAGATTTTATTTGCCCTCCTGTCTGTAGTGCACTAAGACGTGTAAAAAACCCTCCTTAAGCTTCAATAAATATTAGTGTCATCTTTTTTCTGAATATATATGACGCATGGAAAGAGACAAATATAACATTTTCATGTAAAGAGAAGCTGTTCTGCTGGAATTAGCTGCATATCAAGATACCCTTGACATGAATGTGTCAATGTCATTGGAACCTTGGGGATAAACAAAAAGGTACATGTGACAGTAAGTTCCAGAAACAGTAACATTTAGACCCGGGAGGGTAAGCAGGCAACATGTTTTCCCATTCCTGGTACTTGCTTTCAGCCACTTTTAATCGACCTCTTCAGTGAGTGTTTTGGTTTTCAATATCCTGATAATGTGGGACACTTTTTAAACTTCATGTCCCGAATCTTTTGAGGAGTGGCAATCACTGTCCAGCTGCTACTCAGCCCCTACTTCCCTTACTGGCCGGGGCTTCCGATCCCGGCTTCTCCAGAAATCATAGAATCCCTACAGTGCGGAAGGAGGCCATTCGGCCCATTGAGTCTGCAATGACTCACTGACAGAGCATCTTATCCAGGTCCTCTCCCCTGCCCTATTCACGTAACCCCACATATATTTGCCACAGCTAATCCATCTAACCTACACATCTTTAGACATCAAGGGGCAATTTAGCATGGTCAATCCACCCTAACCTGCACATCTTTGGACTGTGGAAGGAAACTGGAGCACTGGGAGGAAACCCATGCAGACACGGGAAGAATGTGCAAACTCCACACAGACAGTCACCTAAGGCTGGAATTGAACCTGGATCCCTGGCGTTGTGAGGCATCAGTGTTAACCACTGTGCCATTGTGCCACCCTACATACCTGAAATGGAAATGCTTCAGTGCAGGAAGATAAACTAAGCCCCCTTTTTCTGGCATGGCTTACATGTTGGTAAGTAAAATGTAAATGTCCCATAGCTTCTTCAAAAAGCTATGGAGAGAAGGTATATCTGTAAGGAATAGGATAGATAAAGGGGTAGGAGGTTAAAGTAAGTGAGTAACAAGCTACAGTGACAGGCTAAGGTGGTAGGGTGGCAGGTGGCTAGGGTGGTGGGTGGTTAGGGTGGCAAGTGGGTAGAGTGGAAAGGAGAGTTAGTGACTGAGGTGAGTAAGGTGGCAGGTCGGTGAATGCGTAAGAAGGCTGAGTGGGGTAGTCGGGTCTGGTCGGGAGGGGTTCTGTCTGGGGGTGGTCAGCTTGAGTCGGTGTCTTGTCAGGTCAGATCAGGGTGGGAGTTGTGAGTGGGGGGAAGGATTCAGGTGGGGACTAGATCAGGTCAGGTCGGTGTGGAATCAGAGGGGGAGTGGGCATTTCAAAGAGATAGTCGGGTGGTGAGAGCGAGTCAGTTCAGGTTGCGGGGTAATGAGGTTTGAGGGGGAAGTCGGAGTGGGGGCGGTTGGGGGAGACAGCAGTGTGCATGATTTGTGAGTCGGTTGTGCAGTTACCTAAGAGATAGACCTAATTTTTCTGTCCAACCTTTCCTCAGTAACCATCCAGTTAAGTAAGTCGGAGCTGTTCAAAGTCTCACTCTTACTTCGAGTTGGAGATTTTTCAGAGGGTCCTGATGGGCAGGTGAATTGCCCACTGGAAGTTCAAATTTCCTGGACAATTCCACATAGCCAGAGCATTTAAGACTTTCAAGGGTTCCCATGGTGATGTCCGATCTCCGACCATCCAAAGGTTAGAAGATCTAGGTCAACAAAGTCAGAGAATGTTGTTGGCACTTAACAAGACTGCCCTCATCTAAGCCCTTACTATGATAAATGCAAGGTCTTCCTCTGTAAAACTTGATGTCCTTGTAATGTTTTGGATTGTGTACTATTTTCACTCCACTTATTATAAAGTACACTCACTAATTTAGGTCAAGTTGTGCTTTTCTGACTCTGAAGATAAAAACATGCATAATTTCAGCTGGAATTATATGGAATGTGCAACACAGAAAGAGGCTATTCAGCCCAACATGTCTGTGCTAGTGTTTATAATCCAGATGTGTTTCCTCACAGTATGTCCCACTAGCTCTTTCTCCCCCATATACTTACCTGATTTTCCCTTAAATTTATCCAGTTCAATTATCTCAACTATTCTATAGTTCCATGGTCCAACCACATTCTGGGTAAAGAAGTTTCTCCAGATTACTAGGAACCAATTTCCTATTTATTATCAATTGCCTTTCCAGAAGTTGAACATGTCATCTTGGCTGATGTGTTGGTACCCCACTGATGGAGTGATGTGTTGTCAGCAATGTCCTGTTTCTGGTGAGCCATTAAGGTTGAGGCTTGTTACACCTCAATGTTATTAAGATCCAATGGTACGATTCAGAGAGTAAAGTTTTCTTGTCACCTTGGCTAATATTGCTTTTTAACTCAACATTGCCAATCATCATCCAAATGGAACCATGGTTAATTGTGAGATGACACAAAATGACCTCCATATTTCATAGAATCATAGAATCCTACAGTGCAGAAAGAGGCCATTCGGCCCATCAAGTCTGCACCAACCACAATTCCACCCAGGCCCTATCGCCATAACTCCATGCATTTACCCCTGGCTAGTCTCCCTGACACTAAAGGGCAATTTAGCATGGCCAATCCACATAACCCACACATTTTTGGTCGGTTAAGAGTTGCTACGCTTCAAATAAAATATTCCATTGCTCAAAAACCTTTTTAAAAATTCATTTTATGGGATGTGAGTGTCGTTAGCTTATCCAGCGTTTGTTGCCCATCCCTAATTGCCCTTGAGAAGGGGGGCGCCACGTGGCACAGTGGTTAGCATTGCTGCTTTACAATGCCAGGGACCTGGGTTCAATTCCCGGCTTGGGTCACTGTCTGCGTGGAGTCTGCACATTCTCCCCATGTCTGCATGGGTTTCCTCCAGGTGCTCTGGTTTCCTCCCACAGTCTGAAAGACATGCTGGTTAGGTACATAGGTCGTGCTAAATTCTCCTTCAGTGTACCCGAACAGGTGCTGGAGTGTGGCGAATTGGGGATTTTCACAGTAACTTCATTGTAATGTTAATGTAAACCTCCTTGTGACTGATAAATAATTTTTTCATGAACCACTGCAGTACCTGTGGTGTAGGTACACCCACAGTACTGTTAGAAAGGGAGTTCCAGGATCTTGACCCAGCGACTGCGAAGGAACAGCGATATATTTTCAAGTTAGGATGGAGAGTGGCTTCAAGGGGATCTTCCAGGTGATGGTGTTCCCATATGTTTTCTGCTCTTGTTCTTCTAGATGGTCGTGGTCATCTTGTTCATCTAGAAGAACAAGATGCACTGCAGGAACTCACCAAGTCTCCTTCCAGGTGGTAGGGTGGCAGGTGGCTAGGGTGGTGGGTGGTTAGGGTGGCAAGTGGGTAGAGTGGAAAGGAGAGTTAGTGACTGAGGTGAGTAAGGTGGCAGGTCGGTGAATGCGTAAGAAGGCTGAGTGGGGTAGTCGGGTTTGGAAGGAGACTTGGTGAGTTCCTGCAGTGCATCTTGTAGGTGGTACACACGGCTGCGATTGTGCGTCGGTGGTGAAGGGCATGAATGCTTGTGGATGTGTGTCAATCAAGCGGGCTACTTTGTCCTGGATGGTGTCGAGTTTCTTGAGCGTTGTTCGAGCTGCACTCATCCAGGCAACCTCTCCAAAGACACTTCTTAACATGTTGAGTACTTCCAGCATCTTCTATTACTTTATAATTAATAATGCACTGTCTGTGAAGCAGTTTGAGACATGATGATGGCTCCATAAATAGTTTTGATTGCCAAGTGGTGCAATTAACAATGTAGGAATACGAAAAGTAAGGCTTGGAGCTGTGTTCCAAACTGCACACGACACACTTATTCATTGTCTCAGGTATCATCGGCATGCACAGACACTTCCCAAAAAGTGCGGCCTGTAACTTAAATTAAGTCTGTATCAAGATAAACAAAGAAAAGTCCTGCGAGAGGACGGTCCACTTAGAAATGAGCTGAGAGGGATTTCTTCACTCAGATGCTGGTGAATCTTTGGAATCTTTGGAATTCTCTGCCACAGTGTTCTGTGGAAGCTCAATCATCGAACATATTCAAGTCAGGAATCGGTAGCATTCTGGATATTAATAAAATCAAGGGCTTTGGGGATAGAGGGTGTGGTTATTGTCCCTTTAATGATCAATCTGCATAGTAAGCATCACATGACCTGGGGATCCACTCAGGGAGCCGGGTGGGGGATCATCCTGGTAAGCCTGGTTTTCTGTGCTCAGAAAACCTCTGTATAGTTTTAACCTGTAAATAAGTAAGTGAGGGCAGCACAGTGGTTAGCACTGCTGCCTCACAGCGCCAGGGACCCAGGTTCAATTCTGGCCTCGGGTCACTGTCTATGTGGAGTTTGCACGTTCTCCCCGTGTCTGCGTGGGTTTCCTCCGAGTGCTCCGGTTCCCTCCCACAGTCCAAAGATATGCGGGTTAGGTTGATTGGCTATGCTAAATTGCCCCTTGGTGTCAGGGGAATTAGCTGGTGAATGCGTGGGGTTACAGGGATTGGGCTTGGGTGGGGTTGTTGTGCAGGCTTGATGGGCCGAATGGCCTCCATATGCACTGTAGGGATTCTATAAGTTGTATTTTCCTTAAACTGGTGAATGAGCATCTTTACAGTGGAGAAGAAATAACGTAGAGTTAGATGATCAGCCATGATCTGTTTGAATGGTTCAGCTGGCTCGATGGGCTGAATGGCTTACTTCTGCTACTAAGTCCCAGTGTCCCTACCAGGAGAGACCTGAGCAGAACTGAAGGCACACATGCATCCCCTGAGCCTTCTATGATTGGTAGTAATAATATTGTCTAATTTCTTTTAATTTGGTAGTAATGTAGAATTCCCCAAGCCCGCTTTTCTGCAAGGTTAGTTTCTTTCAAAGGTTTTGGAAGGCTTGCTGACAGGTAGTCAGGCCACAACAAACAAGGCAGGTTATAAAATTCCCTTTCTAACCAATGGAATTGAGAGAAACAGGAGGTGCTTCACCTGATCCCACATTAAAACAATAAGGCCTGCCATTGGTTCAATCGCTTCATCCCAATTGCCACTGCCCAATTGCCAGTCAGCAGTCCCCAATCATTGCAACCCCTCCCCTAATCGCTTGGCCCACAACTAAGACTGCCCCCGAATGCTGCACCGTCTCATCACAACCCCCCCGATCACTGCCGAACCCACCCGCCCACCGATCCTCTGTCCCCTCTCCCCCATCCCTGGATCAGCACGCCCCTTAGAATCTCGACAGTACAGAAGGAGGCCATTCGGCCCATCGAGTCTGTACAACCCCACCCAGGCCCTATTCCCTTAACCCTCATTTACTCTGCTAAACCCCCTGACACTTGGGTCAATTTAGCATGGCCAATTAATCTAATCTGCACATCTTTGGACAGTGGGGGAAACCGGAGCACACGGAGGAAACCCATGCAGACACGGGGAGAAAGTACAAACTCCACACAGACAGTGATCTGAGGCCGGAATTGAACCCGGGTCTCTCGTATTGTGAGGCAGCAGTGCTAACCATTTCCTATTGTCACATCCCCCTACAATTGCCAAATCCTCCACCAACTGCTACATCTCCCTCCTCATCAGCGATCCTCCCACTGCCCCATTTCCAGCTACTGTCTACAACTCACCAGCTCATTGACTGTAATAGCTTTGAAGGCAACTCCTTGTGGCTTCAAGTTATAAAGGGTTTATGACCAACAATATTTATATATGTACAAACAAACGTCTGACAGAATTGTAATACACATCTATTCTCCTCCTCCCCGGACTCCAGCTGAGGTTCCTCCCCCGACCAAGGATGTGCGTCCTTGCCCCTGATTGGCTCGGCTTCCTGGGCTGCCTCTCCATAGGGTTCGGCCATGATCACATGGTCCTCAGGGATCACCCCCCCCTCCCCCCTCCCTCTTAAAGGAGCCACGTTACCACACTGACAATGATGTCAGATGCCCAATCGCTGGACTCCTCAGCTCTCACATTCAGGGCCATCCCCCCAACTGATTACCCAACAATCGGGAACACCTGAACTTCTCAGCCTCAGTGCCTCTGTTGGGGTTGGTTCATGCTGAAGAAACCATTCGTGGAGCCAATTATATTCAGAGTATCATTTCATAGAATCGAAGAATCCCTACAATGCAGAAGGAGGCCATTTGGCCCATCAAGCCTGCACCAACAACAATCCCAACCGTGCCCTATCCCTGTAAACCCTCGCATTAATCCACTAGTCTCCCTGATACTAAGGGGCAAGTTAGCTTGGGCCAATCAACCTAACCCGCGCATCTTTGGACTGCCTTTATATATGACTTGAGACTTCTGAGGCAATACTTCAATACAAATTAACCCTCTTATTTACATAATAGATGAGCTGTGTGAATAGAAAAATAGGCTTGGCCCACACGTATTCTGATACAGTAAATGATGACAGTGAGATTAAGCTTCATGATGCCATCTGGTACAAAGACTAATTGCAAACAATATTCTGAATGTGATAGAAACAGGACTGCAAAACCTGCCTCTGGGGAATATGCCAGGTTTGATATTAAACTGCTGAACCTTTACCTGAGCAATATCATCATTATATATATATATATAAATACATCAAGCATTTAGTTCAGCAGTGTTAACAATTCAATATTCTCAGAAGGATTTATTAGAATGCCTTGTTCTTGAAGAAAAACACATAACACAATACAATTCTAGGATCTGAGAAAGTAATTGTTTCATTTCTCTAGTTCCACTTTAGCTTATGGCTTAATTTGTGACTGTAACTTGCAGATGATACAACTGGGATATGTAGAACAGACTCGGATGTCAGCTGCATATATTAACACAAGTAACACTGCCAAGTGCTAAAGGCCATTAATCACTGACATGGTCCCAGTTTTTGGTAAGTCAGTGATACTAAACGTAGGAAATACATTTTAAGCTAACGTCACAACAAAGCAAACAATCGCTCGAATGATGGAAAAATGCTCTTGGATTTTTCCAAGCCCTCTCCACAGAGTGCTGTGAAAGCCAAGTGCTCAGAAGGGCAGATGTTTCATTTCTTGGTTTTAGACTGAGGTTATGTCTCAGCAATGCTGATCATGACAACTATCTTCAATTGTTTTAAAGATCCATCTCATTCACTCATGTTTTTATTGGGGAAGGAAAACTGGCATACTTACCCGCTCTGGCCTACATGTGACTTCAGGCCCACAGTAAAGTGGTTGACTCTTAACTGTCCTCTGAAATGGCCCAGCAAGCCACTCCGTTCAAGGGCAATTAGGGATGGGCAATAAATGCTGACCTTGCCAGCAAGGCCCAGATCCCGAGTTGCTTCTCAAGAGTGCAATATCAAGCAAAAGAAGGAGATATTAGGAGTGATGTTGAAAAGCGTGGTCAGCGAGGTGGATTTTAAGGAAGGGGCCATTCTTTCTGAACTTGACATTTAATTAAAAATGAGTGGCACAGTGTGTGGTGAACCATTGTTGGTTACCACCAGGAGTGCTGAGCCATGGTTTGGCCAGCACTATGAGTCTGTAGATATGTTACTGTTGGTGTTAGGGTTGGGCTGTTCTACCTGTTAATATAGTCCTATGGTACTCCTCATGAGAGAATGTTTTCATTCCCTAGGAAGTCTTCCTCTGGGACCGCATTACCGTCTTGGTTTACGTACTCAGGACCTGTCCTCCTGCGGCGGCATGTTAGGACCCGCAAGTCCGACCCTTTGGTTGAACAGGTCCATCTCCTCCACGCCAACCCTCAATATGCCTATGTGGCATATCCTGACGGGCGAGAGGACACGGTCTCGATTCGAGATCTGGCGCCTGCAGGGGGCTTGGAAACCCCAGTCGCTCCCACACCCCCAGTAAGGGACCCCCCGACCATTATCTCTTCTCCTGACACGACGCGGGCAGTATCGGGACCACCCCTTAACCCTCTTACTCCCGTGTACAGCTTGCCTGAGTCCAGGAGATTGTCGCCACCTCGAGGCGTGCTTGAGTCCAGCGGATTGTCACCACCTCGTGGTCTACCGGCCCGTGAGGAACTGGAGGAGCTACTGGACACCGCCTTGGAGAGAGGGTCACCACGATTGCCTGAACCGGCGTCATCGCCAGTGTTGAGGAGGTCGCAGAGACAGTGCGGTCCCCCAAAACGATTGAACTTATAGACAGATGATCAGTTGTTCTGTTTTTTTGTGCCCCGCCGGCCTTTGTTTTTAAAGGAGGGGTGAATGTGGTGAACCATTGTTGGTTACCACCAGGAGTGCTGAGCCATGGTTTGGCCAGTACTATGAGTCTGTAGATATGTTACTGTTGGGGTTAGGGTTGGGCTGTTTTACCTGTTAATATAGTCCTATGGTACACTCCAGTTGGCTCCGCCTTCCGGGAGAGGTATAAAGGTCACTGCTCTGCCTGGTGACCCTTTAGTCTGGGATTGTATATTGTATATAGTAGCTCCGTTATTGTTGGCAATAAAAGCCTTTATTTCCCGGGTACATCCTGCCTCCCATGTGATTTATCGCGCATCACAGTGGTTATCACTGCTGTCTCACGGCGTCAGGGACCGAGGTTCAATTCCCAGCTTGGGTCACAGTCTGTGCGGAGTTTGCACGTTCTCCCCATGTCTGCGTGGGTTTCCTCTGGATGCTCCGGTTTCCTCCCACAGTCCGAAAGATGTGCTGTTTAGGTGTATTGGCCATGTTGAATTCTCCCTTGGTGTACCCGAAAAGGCGCTGGAGCGTGGCGACTAGTGAATTTTCACACTAACTTCATTGCAGTGTTAATGTAAGCCTACTTGTGACACTAATAAATAAACTTAAAACTAAAAAGGTGAGATTGGTCGAATAATGCTCCTGACTTGTATTCCTGCCTGTCCAGTCCCTGTTCTCTGCTGGAAAATGTGGATGGGGGCACCCCAACAGCAGGGAATCACATGGGGGGTGATTTGAGGTCCGCATTAGCCGTCAGTGTGAACTGCAACATGAGCGCCTGTATCGCGAGAGTTGGGAAACGCAATTCTCGCCGGCGGGATCGCATTTCCTGATTTATCTCGCCTCTCAGTGGTGACATAACAAGGTTCCCATCCAGAACCGGGATCATTTAAATCCATCTCAATAAATTTTGATACTATTATAGGGCTTCCCAGACAAATGATTCCCCCGATGCAATATTAAAACTGCGCCAAAGTGATGTCATGTCACTGAGGTTCACAACAGCTCTGAGAGGGTGGGAAAAAGTTGAAGGGATCCTGCCAGGAACGCGAAGCTACATATAGTCCTCGAGAAAGAAGGATGTGCCTGGGCAGTGCCTTGAACTGCCCCCTGACATCAATATAGCAATGCCAACTGGCAGTGCCAATCTGTGACAGGGGGCAGTACCAGTGCCAGGCCCCCTGGAGAGCCCAATGAGGAGGGTCACAAGTAGGCTAATTCCCATTAGCAGTGATGGTGGTGGGGTGTAGGGGAGTGGTACCCCGAGGCCTTTGGAGTGGGAGACTTGGCTGTGATGGGGTAGCAGGAAGTGACAGGGGCAGCTGGCATTGAGAGGGTGACCTGGCATTGAGGGGGGGGTTGAGCAGAGGGGGGGTGGGGCACCTGGCATTAGGGGAACGGGGGGGGGGAGCATCAGCGATACTACCGTGGTGGATGTTAGCTGTGATTTTTAAAGTTTATTTATTATTGTCACAAGTAGGCTTACACTAAAACGGCAATGAAGTTACTGTGAACATCCCCGAGACGCCACACTCCGGCTCCTGCTCAGGTACACTGACGGAGAATTTAGCATGGCCAATGCAACCAACCAGCATGTCTTTCGGACTGTGGGAGGAAACTGGAGCATCCGGAGGAAACCCATGCAGACATGGAGAGAATGTGCAAACTCCGCACCGACAGTGACCAAGCTGGGAATCGAACCCGGGGGACCCTGGTGCTGTGACGCAGCAGTGCTAACCACTGTGCCACCATGCAAGAGGGTAGATCTCCCAACGATTGTGCCATAGGTGGGAGCAGGGGAGAGTCCCCTGATACCTTTGCGGTGGGGTGGCGGGGGCTGCTGGAAGTTTTAAGTCTCTGCTGACCGGAGCACTCTTTAATGATGGCATCCTAATCTCTGTGGGAGCCGGCCTTTCTGGCTCTATCAGGCTCCACCAGACTGACGGCGTAAACTATGCCTCCAGGTTTTTTCGTCAAGAAATCTGGTATGAAAACTCGGTGGTGCATCTGGAGAGACACACGTTTGTTTTCAGCCTGACACACTGACAAATTATGGGAAAATTCCACCCAAAGCGATTGGTTGTCCATAGGATAGAGGCCTTCTAAGAACAATCTTCTGAAGCTGGATTTTTATTCACCAGGCCGTAGTGAATGTCATAATTATCCACCACCCAACCCCTCCCCCTTGAAGGTGCCTGCTCACTTTATTCAAATTACCTGACATGGAATTTCAGATAGAGTGAGAATGAAAGAGTTTGAAGGAATTTTCACTTTGCCACTCAGCCCCTCAAGCCTGTCCCATCATTCACTTAGGTCTTGGCTGATCTGTATCGTAATTCAAGCCGCCATGTTTGTTCTATGGCCCCGACCACACCCGTCTCACTAAAATCCGTCAATCCCAGTTTTGAGCCGCAACTTTTTTTCCTGGGGAGAGTTCCAGATTCCCGCCACCCTTTGTGTGAAGAAGTGTTTCCAGACGGAACTCAAATTTTAAAGTTTATTTATTGGTGTCACAAGTCGGCTAACATTAACACTGCAATGAAGTTACAGTGAAAATCCCCTAGTCGCCACACTCCGGTGCCTGTTTGGGTACACTGAGGGAGAATTAAGCGCGACCAATGCACCTAACCGGCACGTCTTACGGACTGTGGGAGGAAACTGGGACATCCGGAGGAAACCCATGCAAAGGGGAGAACGTGCAGACTCCATGCAGCCAGTGACCCAAGCCAGGAATTGAACCCAGGTCCCTGGCACTGTGAGGCAGCAGTGCTAACCACTGTGCCACCATGCCGCCCACAAAGCTATGTCCCCTTGGTCTGGACTCCTACATTGGAGCGATTCTGATTCCCATTTACCCCATCAACCCCTTTACTGGTTCAGTTGACATTTTGTAAAAACAAAGCATCAATAAGAATTTTAAAAAGATGCAAGTTCACGTAGCACCCAGATTTTTCAGGGAAGTATTGTTTATGGCATTCATGCAGCGTGTGGCTAATTCAAATCATACCAACCTCTTTGTGAATGTTGAACATAACATGAATGAATAGGTTGGTTGCTACCTTCCATTGCTAAAAGCAGCGATCTTTCACGTACATATAGCAATTCTAAGTGTCCTTGAAGGGAGACTATTTTGCTGATAGAAATCCCATCATGTCAGAATTTCTCCAAATAAAAATAGATGAGCCTAAGAGAATAAAAAAAACACCGAATTCCCTCCAGCTGAACGCTGCAGCTGGTGTGTAAACAGGAGAAAGCAGGCACCGGAATATCTCACAGTGAAACCACTAAGAAAGCTGCCAAGATAGATAACAAAGTGTCAAACCAAACATCACTCACTCCAGTTCCAACTTCAGACGCCCTCTGAAGGCTTTTTGTCCCACTTTAATTGCACTTGCTTCAAGTACATTGAACACTGAGAATCACAGAATCACTACAGTGCAGAAGGAGGCCAGTCAAGCCATTGAGCCTGCACCAACAATCCCACCCAGGCCCTATCCCCGTATTTACACTGATAATCCTCATTACGTTAAGGGGCAATTTATCATGGCCAATCAAGCTAACCCGCACATCTTTGTAGCGTGGGAGGAAGCCGGAGCACCCGGAGGAAACCCACGCAGACACGGGGAGAACGTGCAGACTCCACGCAGACAGTCACCCGAGGCCAGAATTGAACCCGGGTCCCTGGTGCTGTGAGGCAGCAGTGCTAGCCACTGTGCCATAGTGGCGCCCATGTATCAAGCCACCTTGTATCAAGCAAAATGATGCGGTCATTTTGGAGTAGTTTTAACCTTGAGCAGCACATGGCTTTAGGTGCAGTCACCGAGTTAAAGGCAGGAACATGACTGCCTGTTTGGAAGTCTGCTATCTTCTGCGTCTAACTGGAGCAAGTTAGACTGTGTGCACACACAATGGCCTCTGGAGAGGCTGCCTGGTAATTTAGTAGAACTGCACCATCCACAGCTTTCCTGAGCTCCCTGAAACCAGCCAGTGAAAACAAAGCTGGCACACAACACGTGAATCAAACACTTAGAAATAAATATTTAGTACTCCAGCTATTTTTTTACCCACTGATAGGTAAGAGAAGGCTCAAAATACTTTTGCTGAGAGTGTACTTTCTAGCCTTCGGAGGTTTTCTGAATCACGTCTGGATAAATGAGACCTTGGCTGCCTGAGATTAGACAACGGACAGGGAGTAATTGGGCAGCTTCAGCACGTGCACTGAGAGGATCAGTAGAGAGGTGCAGTGTTGCGAGGCAATGCCCACGACACAAGCTGTACAGAGTTTCCACAAGCTGTTGGAATGACAAATTTCAAGAGGCTCATGTTGTTGAAGGCGAACATGGTGGCACAGTGGTCAGCACTGCTGCCTCACAGCGCCAGGGAGCCGGGTTCGATTCCCGGCTCGGGTCACTGTCTGTGCGGAGTCTGCACGTTCTCCCCGTGTCTGCGGGGTTTCCTCAGGGTGACCTCCGACAACCCAAAGATGTACGGGTTAGGTGGATTGGCCCCGGTAAATGGCCCTTAGTGTCAGGGGGACTAGCTAGGGTAACCGCAAGGGGTTATGGAGATAGGGCCTGGGTGGGATTGTGGTCGGTGCAGTCTCGATGGCCGAATGGCCTCCTTCTGCATTGTAGGATTCTGTGATTCTTCTATGAAGACATCATCATATCGTCCTGTATCATCAACCTTTCTATGTTTGAGCTGGATTCCTCCACTCTCTCCGCAATCATGCTCAGAATGTTTGGAAGGCCTGTCAGTGAATCGGACATGTCCTGGTGCTCATCAACAATTATCCCTTTTTTCAATGATAGCCCAGCATAGAGCAGGTGAGTAGAAGTTGGGATAAAAGCAAATTACTGCAGATGCTGGAATCTGAAACCAAAAAAGAAAATCTCAGCAGGTCTGGCAGCATCTGTAAAGAGAGAAAAGAGCTGACGTTTTGAGTCCATTTTGATGACCCTTTGACAAAGCTCCCTGATATTTCGAGTCCAGATGACAAAGGGTCTATTACTGCACTGTCAGTCATCACATGATGGTTTGAGAATTTAAATTCACCAACAACAGCCTAGCAATAAAATGTTGGTGTCAGTAAAAGTGATCTTGAAACTGCGGGCTTGTCTTAAAAATGATCTGCTGCACAAATGTCTTTCAGAAAATGAAACCTGGTGCCCTGACCTTCTCTGGCCTCTGACCTCATTCCAACATGGCTGACATTTCACTGTACTCGGAAGTGAACAAGATGCTTGGCTCTTCCAAGCCTTTACCAAGTGCTCAAGAAGAAGGCCAGTCACCAGCTGGGAATGGGGAATAAAATGAGCCAATAATTCCTGCATTCCAAGAATGAATAAAGAAAGCATCAGCTAGAAATTCCAAACATTTATATTCCAATGGTTGATGAATACAGTGATCGTTTGAATTTCATTTATCTGCTATTTTAACTGGGATTGTAACCCACTAACTTTGAATGGTTTAACCTTTATAATGATACCCTTTTGAGTAAAATAAAAGTGATTAATTTATAAAGAAATTAACTAATGAACTTCCTCATAAAGGGGTACTGTTTCAAAATCAATGGCTGAAAGGATACTTTGATCAATTAAAATAACATTTTTGGGGGAAATAAGGCAGTAGCACTTGTAATCCAGAGACCAGAGCAAGATTTGGGGACCCGGGTTCAAATCCTGCCAAGGCAGATGGTGAAATTTGAATTCAATAAAAATCAGGAATTAAAAGTCAAATGATGACCATGAAACTATTATCAATTGTTGTAAAAGCCCCTCTGTTTCACTAATGTCCTTTAGCGAAGGAAATCTGCCGTCCTTGCCTGGTCTGGCCTACATCTGATTCCAAAGTCACAGCAATGTGGTTGACTCTCAAATGCCCTCTGAACTGGAGGGCAGTTAGAGACGAGCAATAAATGCTGACCCAGAAAGTGAGGCTCTCACAGAAGGAGGCCATTTGGCCCATTAAGCCTGCACTAAAGACAATCTGTCCCAGGCTCTCTTCCTGTAACCCCACATATTTACTCTGCTAATCCCCTGATACTAAGGGCCCAATTTTACCATTGCGTCGCACCCGTTTTCGGTTGCGAAAACGTGGTAAAGTCGGGTGAGAGGCCATTAACGCGATCCGCGCCCCTGTCCGTGCAGATTGCCCCTTTACCGAAACCCGGGAATGGCGGCGATTCTATTCGCGCCCAAAACGGGCGCAATGGCGATTTAAATGCATTTACATGCATTTAAATTGAATTAATGAACTGCCCACCCAACTTTATCAGCATTTCCCCCTTTACCACCGCGTTTGCCAATCTGGAACCGCACCGTAATGGATCTGCTAAATAAAAGTCAGAATCGGGCGCTCCAGCTGCTGAAGAGCGCGTTCAGAGCTTCCAACAGCTCTCTGACTCAGATCAGTGGTGTGGGGGGAGGAGGGAGGTGGGTCAGATCATTGTCTGGTGGGGAGGGGCAGGTCTGATCGTTGTCTGGTGGGGAGAGAGGAGGAGGCTGGTCAGATGCTCCCCTGGAGGCAGGGGGAGGTGAGTGAGGCCAGACCATTCTCTGGGGGGGGGATGAGTGAGGCCAGATCATTGTCTGGCGGGGCGGGGGGGGGAGGTGAGTGAGGCCAGACCATTCTTTGGGGGGGGATGAGTGAGGCCAAATCGTTGTCTGGGGGGGGGGGGGGGGGGGGGTGTGAGGTCAGACCATTCTCTGGGGGGGTGATGAGTGAGGCCAGATCATTGTCGGGGGGGGGGGGGAGGCGTGGAGGAGGGAGACGGGTAAGATGTATCTCAGGTCGGGGGGGGGGACAGATGGATCCCTGGTGGGGGGGGCAGATATATTTCTGGTGGGGTCGCGGGGGGGTGGCTGGAGGGTCCGCTGCCACTCTGCAGGCGATCGGTGGGTGGGGAGGGGCGGGGGGGCGGAGGGGGGCAGGGGGGGCGTTTGGTCTGGGTAGTGAGGGGGTGGATAAGGGGGGCAGTGATGTGTGTGGGTAGTGGGGGTGTGGATAAGGGGGGCAGTGATGTGTGGGTAGTGGGGGGGTGGATAAGGGGAGCAGTGATGTATGTTGGTAGTGGGAGGGGTGTTGGATAAGGGGGACAGTGAGGTCTGTGGGTAGTGGGGGGGTGGTGGATAAGGGGGACAGTGATGTGTGTGGGTAGTGGAGGAGGTGGATAAGGGGGACAGCGATGTGTGTGGGTAGCGGGGGGTTGGATAAGGGGGACAGTGAGGTCTGTGGGTAGTGGGGGGGTGGTGGATAAGGGGGACAGCGATGTGTGTGGGTAGTGGGGGGGTGGATAAGGGTGACAGTGATGTGCGTGGGTAGTGGGGGGGTGGATAAGGGGGACAGCGATGTGTATGAGTAGTGGGGAGGTGGATAAGGGGGGCAGTGATGTGTGTGGGTAGTGGGGGGGGTGGATAAGGGGGGCAGTGATGTGTGTGGGGGCCATCGCTCCCGCTTTTCGCTCCCGGGCCGCTTTCTCCGCTTTCTGCGGCTCGGGAGCGATCTGACACGAGCGCGCTTTTTCAAATTTTTCTCCAACTGTGCATTCGCAGTTCAGAACTCCGATCGTTTCGGCCGCGCTAAGCCCCGCCCACAGCGCGAATGGGCCTGGAGATGTTTTTTTCAGGCTGAGTGTGTATGGGGGGCGCCTGAAAGCAGATTTCCAAGTCGGATCTGAATTACACCCAGCTTCAGCACTTAGAATGAAAATGGTAAAATTGGGCCCTAAGGATCAATTTATTATGGCCAATCAACCTAACCTGCACATCTTTGGACTGGAGCACCCAGAGGAAACCCATGTAGATACAGCGAGAATGTGCAGACTCCATGCAGACAGTCACTCGAGGCTGGAATTGAACCCTGGTTCAACTACAGTGCTAACCACTGTGCCACCATGCCACCCATGTCCCATTAAATGAATAAATAAAAAACTCCAACTCCAACTGTGGTGTCCACTGGTCATGGGAGGCCTATAGTGCACTGGCGGACATTGCATGCTCCCTCTCCAGGGACACCCAGATGTGGATATAGTTGCGGAAGAGTCGGGCCGAATGACCCCCCTGAATTATTCCCTGCCCGGACCTGTTAGTGGCCACCTTGGCCAGGCCCAGGAGCAGGATGACAAGGAGGTCTTCCTCCCATGCCTGCTCCCCTCAACACTGGGTAACCAAAGATCAGGAGCATGGGGGGGCTGAAACGCAAGTAACATTTGAGGAGCATCCCCCTCAAGTGATGGAATTGGGGCTGCAGACTTGGACAATCTATGTAGATGTGGAGATCCCTCCAGGCACTGAAAGTACAGGTGGCCTCGGAGTCTGAGAACCATATTAATCTTTTTCTGCATGAGGCCTTTTGTAATGATATGGGTTCTAGAATTGTGAATAGAGTGAAGTATTTCTCCACTATCAGAATCAGTGGGGTTTTCTTTAGGTTAGAAAAACAAAAGCTGAATAAACCCAATAGTCCTCCATTAGGCCTCTTGGCAATTAATTCTGTGCAAGATGCCCAGTGGTTACCCATTCAGGAATGTAGCATTTTAAGGTGACTAATGCAATGGGTTATTATCAGATTTGCTGCTGAAAACGCAGACACACAAGAGAGGAACATAGAAAATAAGAAGCGCTGTGTTCAAAGATTCTGCTAACAGATAAATAACCAACAGTCTATCAGGACTGAAACTATGTTTAGTCCCTGCAATCAAGATGACTGTTGCTGATGATAATGCACAGCTGATTAACACGTCCGTATGCATCTGAAGAGATATCACCCCAGAGAACAGGAATCATAAGAGTACAAACATCTTGGAGGCTTGAGGGGCTGGAGGAGATTATGGAGATAAGGGCTGGAATTTTCCCATCCCACTCGCCACGGGAATCGTAGCAAGTGGGGGCGGACCTCGGGTGGGATTTTCTTGGGGCGAGCACGGCCAGAGAATCCCGCCCAAGGACTGGGAAGGCCATGAAGGGATTTGAAAACAAGGATGAGAATTTGAAAATAAAGATGTTGCTTTACCAAGGGGCCAATGTAGGCTGGCGAGCACTGGGGTTTTAGGGCAAAGGGACTTGCAACAAATGTTTGGATAGCATTAAGTCTGCAAAGGGTAGAATTTGTGAGAGTGGCCACAAATGCATGGAAATAATTGAATCTCGAGATAACAAAGGCATGAAGGAGAGATTCAGCATTCGATAGGCTCATCCCGGAATCAAATAGGACAATAAGGTTGCAAATAAACTGGCTTAATCCCAGGTATTTGCCAGAAATAGGGAAGTTAATCTCCACCTCACTTGGTAGCTTTATTATTTGGGTTTTCGGGACTGAAAGAGTTAATGTCTGCAATTGGAGAAACAGTATACCACCCACATGATGATGTAAGAGAGTCAGAAGACTAGCACCGTAATTTTACCGTCCCGCCCGCCACGGGAATTGGAGCGGGTGAGGGACGGACCATGGACAAGTCCACTGATCTCGGGAAGGATTTTACGGTTTTGGAACAAGCGAAGCCATAAAATCCTGTCCTAGAGCCCAGCTTGAGAAAGTTTATGGCTTAGATTGGGAAATACCCACAGTCTTGTACATCTTCAAATAGTGAAGTTCTTACAAAAAAACTAGTTAGTGTTCAGACATCTATGTCTCTGAAACCAGTCCTTAGCCAATCTCAACCTACGTACAACATGGTGGCAGCAGTAAAAGACTTCTGAAAATCAATTTCTAAAAAACCAGAAAAAATGCACTTTGGTTCGGGTTTGGTTGAAAATAGCCAAAAGAGCTCCATACAACACATGAAAGCTGAAAGGCAATCAACTGTTCAGCTTTCTAAGGGCTGCACCATGGAATCATAGAATCCCTACAGTACAGGAGTGGCCATTTGGCCCATTGAGTCTGCACTGCCCCTCTGAAAGAGCACCCTACCTAGGTCCAATTCCCCACTCTAACTCTGCAATCCCACGCATTGATCATGGCCAATCCACCTAACTGCACATCTTTGGAGTGTTGGAGGAAACCGGAGCACCCGGAGGAAACCCACGCAGACACGGGGAGAACGTGACAACCCCACACAGACAGTCACCCAAGGCTGAAATTGAATCCGGTTCCCTGGCGCTGTGAGGCAGCAGTGCTAACCACTGTGCCACCATGCCACCCCTGTAACAGAGTCAAAGAACCTGGCAAGGATTATAAAAGGGTGAGCAAATCTTTCAAAAAGCTTAAAAGCTTCAAAATTATGGCTCCGTAAGCTGGACGTGTTGGGAGAAAGTCACACCAGAGATAGAATTGGGCACTATGGAGGAGGAGATTTTTAAGATTCAGAATTGCATCTGGATTAAACAGTAGTTCAGAGGCAGAACAAGTCAGTGCATTATTATACCCGATTGGTGCAGTTGCTCATGACATCATTGAAAGACAAGGCATTCATCAAAATTAAGACAAATCTGAAGATGTCTTAAAAACTGAGCAGCACAGTGGCACAGTGGTTAGCACTGCTGCCTCACAGCACCAGGGACCTGGGTTCAATCTCCAGCTTGGGTCACAGTCTGCATGTTCTCCCTGTGTCTGCGTGGGTTTCCTCCGGGTGCTCTGGTTTCCTCCCACAATCCGAAAGACGTGCATTGCCATATTAAATTCTCCCTCAGCGTACCCGAATAGGCACTGGAGTGTGGTGACTTGGGAATTTTCACAGTAACTTCATTGCAGTGTTAATGTAAGCCTAACTTGCGACACAATAAATAAACTTACCTGCACGTTTTTCTCACTAAAGACAACTCGGCTTTGTTTTAGAATTACACTCTCTCCACACCCTCCCAACCCCCCACCTCCTCAACACAGCAAGAATTGTTTGCTCAATATCTGTGGTTCGCCGTCTATGATAAGGAGTTGTCTGCTTACTGGTAAATGGAACACTTTTGCAGCTGTGGATCTTTAGTCACTTGCAGGGACCTGGAACGATTGAAAGTTTTGGTGTTGCTGAATTTAGCCGTCTCACTAAAATTCAAACAGTGAAGCTATCAGATTGAGGAGGCGAAACGCCACAGGGCGTGATTAAATAATTAAGCACCTACACTTTAAACTCTAACCTCCTTCCCCTGCACCAGCTTTCAGAGATAAGTGAATGACTGCCATTGCCATCTTCTCTTATCCTTTTGAGCAAATCTAATCTGTGGTGGTTTTACTGCTTGAATTTGAGTTATTCATAATTGACTCTCAAATTACACATTATGCATTTTCTGGCCTAGCTAACAAGTTTATTTGTGCCGATCTCAGCCACAGTTACTTTTATGTAATTCTATCCTTTAAGTTTAAGTATTAGTGTCACAAGTAGGCTTACATTAACACTGCAATGAAGTTACTGTGAAAATCCCCTCATCGCCACACTCCTGTTCGGGTGTGCTGAGGGAGAATTTAGCACGGCTAATGCACCTAACCAGCACGTCTTTCATTTTGTGGAAGGAAACCGGAGCACCCAGAGGAAATCCACACAGCCACAAGGGAGAAGGTGCACACTCTGCACAGACAGTGACCCAAGTGGGGAATCAAACCCAGCTCCTTGGAGCTGTGAAGCAGCAGTGATAACTACTTTGCCATCGTATCACCCTGTTAGGGGCTTGGGTGACTATCTGTGTGGAAATTGCACATTCTCCTCGTGTCTGCATGGGTTTCCTCCGGGTGCTCCGGTTTCCTCCCACAGTCTAAAGATGGGCAGGTTAGGCAGATTGGCCGTGCTAAATTGCTCCTTCGTGTTAGGGGGACTAGCTAGGGTAGATGCATGGGGTTATGGGGATAGAGCCTGGGTGGGATTGTGGTTGGTGCAGACTCAATGGGCCGAATGGCTTCCTTCTGCACTGTAGGATTCTATGACTCTATGATTACCCCAGGTCATGTCACCTTTTGATTCTGAAGCTCAACGCACGAAACACCATTTTGTTTTTACACAGCAAGAGGTCATTAATCACACCACAGTTATTAACATTTGCAGGAGAAAGTCTGGCTCCAAAGGAAAGGGATTGATGTGACACATGCACAACAGAGTGGTGCAGCTACAGTGAGGCAGGGTTTACAGGGGTCATTTCCATTCCAAACGGGGACAAAGGAGTTTATAATGCAAGTATGGAAATAAGGACAGAATGTCGGACACAATAATGAATTACGTCTTTGCGCCTTGGTCCAATTATCTCTGCTCTCTCACCCCACGTCACCCGAAGGCTGTACTTAGTCTTCCTTACCTTGTGCAATGTCACATTGGATCATCTGGCATCATACAGACGCATGTAAATGTGATCACCTTTCATTGTTTGCGTGCTGTGCTCTGAGAGAAGTAAAGTCATATAATAGGCATCCTTGTGAGAGAGAGAGAGAAAAAAACCCCTTCCATCTGATTCAAGTTCATTTTTAATTAATTTCCATTCTGGAGACAGTGGGATCAATAATACTTGGCAACAACACCAGTTCTGCAGATGCACATTGATCATTTGGCTCCCAGAGGACCTATGCTCTATCTAGCGCTTATGGAGGTGAGTGAGCACTGCTGGTATTCAGAACCTGCGCAAAATGTGCCCAAGTCTAATTAACAGCTTGGAATTTATTTCAGTAAAGCCCGAGCCTTAGTGTCTCAGTAGCAGCACGGTCATTCGGTGCTTGTATTAGATATTCGATAGGTGTTAGAATAGATACCCTGGAAAACAAGGGCTGGGGTTCAACCGCTCCAGGCCTAAGTCCTGTGGCGGGATGGGAAAGTAAGAGGGCGCGATCTCACCAGCTGTTCACGCCATGTTCCCCCTGCAGCGAGGTCGAAGAATTTGGAGCCCAGCCAAATCTCCATTTAGGGGGTTTTAGTTAAGTCGGGCAGCATGGTCGGTGCAGGCTTGGAGGGCCGAAGGACCTGTTCCTGTGCTGTAGTTTTCTTTGTTCTTTGTACTACAGCGGGATGGGAAAATCCCACCAGCATGAACGGTGGTAACATTCCGGCCTGCGTGTTTCCTGCCCCGTGCCCAGTGGGAATTCACATGTTGATCGGGAGGGGGGGGATTCCTGATGTTTTACGCAGTGAGCTGGATAGGAGGTCCCATGCCCACTCTCATACCTGGGTGCCATATTTAAAAGGCGCCCAGACAGCTGTTCATCTCACTGAAGTTGAACAACAGTCTAGGAAATAGCCTGGAGATAGCAAGCTGCACCAGGACCCAGATTTAGTGATGCCTCCCTGGAGGAACTGCTGAATACAATGGAGGAGAGGAGGGACGTCCTGTGCACCCGGTTGGAAGGAGGAGGCCCACTCGACTCATCCACCATGCATGGGAGGCAGCCACGTGGGCGGTGAGTGCGAACAGTACACACCAGAGGATAGCCCCACAGTACAGGAAAAGGACGGGTGCCCTGATCTGCATCGCCAAGGTAAATCCTCTACTGCTCCAATGTTCCTCACGGAGGGGGAAGGGAGTGATGGGCCTCCGTGGACAGGCCAATATTGATGCTGCCCATGCGTCAAGGGCTTCTCAATGTGAAGCACTGATGCCACATAGTCACACTGCAGCAAGGCGGGGTGGGGCGGGCGGGCGGCGGGGGGGGGGGGGGGGGGGGGCGGTGCCGGTGGGGTAGGATGCAGAGTTCAGCAGATGCCTTGCCTCCTGAGGCCTATTCCTTCTATGTACATATCACCATTCTGGAGGGCACTGTCAGAGAATCCCAGTGGTCTGGGTGCAGTGGAGCTTTCACGTGGCATACAGTAACCAGAGGGTTGATGCTATTGACTGACAGCATGGGGCGGCATGGTGGCGCAATGGTTAGCACTGCTGTCTCACAGCGCCAGGGACCCGGGTTCAATTCCGGCCTCAAGTCACTGTCTGTGTGGAGTCTGCATGTTCTCCCCGTGGGTTTCCTCCGGGGTGCTCCGGTTTCCTCCCACAGTTCAAAGATGTGCGGGTTAGGTTGATTGGCCAGGCTAAATTGACCCTTAGTGTCAGAGGATTAGCAGGGAAAATATGTGGGGTTGCGGGAATAGGGCCTGGGTGGGATTGTGGTCGGTGCAGACTCAATAGGCCGAATAGCCTCCTTCTGCAATGTAGGGATTCTATGTGTGCTCCACCTACATCCCAAGTGCTCTCAAAGCATTTTCCCTCCTTGTGCTGGACAAATTGGCACACAACAAGAATGTGTGAGAGGGAGGGAGTGGGAGGGAGGACGGGAGGGAGTATGGCTCAACTCCAGCATCTGATGCCATACAAAGAGTGGTCTGTGAACTGGCAGGATCGGGACCAGGCATGTGGAGATATTGACGGTGGGGTAACTTGGTGATGGTAATATTATTGAACATCAAGGAGATGGTTAGATGCTCTCTTGTTGACGATGGTCACTGACCAAAACTTGTGAGGTAGAGAGTTTCAAAATTTCTAAATTTTACCTCTCTCCCACCCATTCCACCCTCTCCCCCCACATCTTCATCAGTCAGTTTATCCTCTGATTTCAGCTTCTCTGCCGTTTGGCTATTCACACCCTTTATTCTCTCTGGGGACTGCCATGAGCAGCCTTTTCCCCTTGTTTTTGTGGCTATGACTCATCTTTCATTCCCTCACCCCACAGTATAAATATCTCCCACTTTCTATGCCTTTTAGCTTTGACCAAAGGTCATCTGGACTCGAAACATCAGCTCTTTTCTCTCCTTACAGATGCTGCCAGACCTACTGAGATAATCCAGCATTTTCTCTTTTGGTTTCACTGTCCAAAGCTTGTGTGGTGTGAATGTTATTTGCCAATTATCAGACCACACTTGAATATTGTCCAGAGCTTTTTGCATTTGGGCACGAAATATTCCATTGCAGGGAAGAAGAGAACTTGCAAGAGGCAACTATCATAGAAGAGGGTGAGAACGAATGCATTAGCTGACCTCTTAAAACCGATTAAGATTATCAGTGAGATAATGCAGATATAAATAGTGCAGTGGTGTTACTGGACAGTAAAGGTGGCCAGGAAGCTGTCAGATTATCAGATATAAGATGCAATTGGTTTGCGTCCTTTCAGGAAGGAAAGTTATTCTAACCTGATCTGGACTGAACGTGAATCCAGGCTGTACCACCTACTCCCTGAAGTGGCCCAGAAAGCCATGCTTTGTGGCACAACCTTCTCAATAAATGCCAGAGATAGACATTTTCTAAGAACTAATCTTAATTTTAAAAATATGAAAGAGACCAAAGATTGTGTGAATCTTAGTCAGAGAAATAAAGGGGAGGCAGTGGTGTGGTGGTATAGTCACTGGACTAGTGACTATATTAAACTAGAAAGAGTGCAGAAAAGATTTACTAGGATGCTACCAGGACTTGATGGATTGAGTTATAAAGAGAGGCTGAATAGACTGGGACTTTTTTCTCTGGAGCGTAAGAGGCTCAGGGGTGACCTTATAGAGGTCTATAAAATAATGAGGGGCATAGACAAGGTAGATAGTTAATATCTTTTCCCAAAAGTAGGGGAGTCTAAAACTAGAGGGCATAGGTTTAAGGTGAGAGGGGAGAGATACAAAAGTGTCCAGAGGGGCAATTTTTTCACACAAAGGGTGGTGAGTGTCTGGAACAAGCTGCCAGAGGTAGTAGTAGAGGCGGGTACAATTTTATCTTTTAAAAAGCATTTAGATAGTTACATGGGTACGATGGGTATAGAGGGATATGGGCCAAATGCAGACAATCAGGATTAGCTTAGGGATTTTAAAAATAAAGGGCGGCAAGTTGGGCCGAAGGGCCTGTTTCCATGCTGTAAACCGCTATGACTCTACTGATCCAGAGACGCAAGGTAATGCTCTGGGGACCCGGGTTCGAATCTCGCCACAGCAGATGGTGAAATTTGAATTCAATTAAAGAAAATCTGGACTTAAAAGTCTAAACGATGATTGTGAAAGCATTGTTGATTGTTGTAAAACCCATCTGGTTCACTAATGTCCTTTCGGGAAGGAAATCTGCCGTCCTTATTCGGTCTGGCCTACATGTGAATCCAGATCCACAGCAATGTGGTTGATTCTTAACTGCCCCCTCAAGGGCGATTAGGGATGGGCAATAAATGCCATAAAATGCAATAAATTAAATAGGTTTACAGGGGTATGTTTGTGGTGAACCACTGTAATTGTCTGTTTATGTGATAGTTATGTGATATGCCTGGACACGCCCCTGCTGCCTCAATCCGGGGCTCCGCCCTCCTCGGGGTATAAAGGCGGCTGCTCTCGGATTAGCTATCGGTTTGGGAGTGCTTCTGTTCTTTGTTAATAAAAGCCTGTTGTTTCACAACATCTAGTCTTTGCATAATCAATGGTGCATAAATGTTAAAGAGGAAGATTGGGGGAAAGGCTGAGAACAGGATTTTCCAGTCTCCCTGCAGCATATTTTCCGGTGATGGAGGCAGCCTGTTATTTGGCCATCGGCGGGATCTTCCAGTCTCACCGATGCCTACGGAGCTCTGCACGCTTGGCACCCTCAGCCACCGGGAAACATGACGTGGTGGGCGGGGACGGGGGTGGGGGAGGGCATGGTCACCATCGGCGGGACCCACTGGCGGGACGGGTTGGAAAATCTGGGCCCCGAGACATCTCAAGCAGTTTATTCCAGAGTTTAATCTCTGCATTTAATCTCACGGCCTTTAGTTCTGATGAGCCCGCCACAATAAAAACACAGATACTGACTGGCCTACTGTGTGTACTTCCAGCAGCTCACTGTTCATTCTTTGACAATTTTATTGCAAAATTACTGGGGGGCGACGGAAATGATGCCGATTTGGATCATTTTCATGAGGCATTAGGTCATTTGCCATTGTCTGTTTGCCTGGGCTCTGAGATCACATTTGCGCACTTGCAAATTTGAGCAGTAACATCGTGACAATGCCAATTGCAGGGGGCGTATGCAAGGCACGGGGTGGCGTACACACATCTGCACTGGCGCGATGCCAATGTTTAGAAATCAGGCCTTCAAACATAAATAGATTACTGTAATTAGAGCGAGGATCTGCCCAATCGGTCAGTGAGCAAAGCACAGAGCACGATTACTAAAGCGGAGAGTGGAAAAGGAGAATCAATCTTAGTTTTTGCTTGTATTATCGGTCAAAAGCTACCTGGAATTATGTCAACATCCTTGAGATGAGTTCAGTTCTCCTCCACTTTTCTTATTCCCGGGAGGAATTTTTAAAATTCATTTTAAAGTGAGAGTAGGGGGAAGGAAGCAAATTGAGTGCAAAGGGACCTGGGGGTCCTTGTGCATGAGACGCAAAAGCCCAGTCTGCAGGTACAACAGGTGATCAAGAAGGCAAATGGGATGTTGGCCTATATTGCGAGGGGGATAGAATATAAAAGCAGGGATGTCTTGATGCACCTGTACAGGGCATTGGTGAGGCCGCAGCTGGAATACTGTGTGCAGTATTGCTCCCCTTATATGAGGAAGGATATATTGGCATTGGAGGGAGTGCAGAGAAGGTTCACCAGGTTGATACCGGAGATGAGGGGTTTGGATTATGAGGAGAGGCTGAGGAGATTGGGTTTGTACTCGTTGGAGTTTAGAAGGATGAGGGGGGATCTTATGGAGACTTATAAGATAATGCGGGGGCTGGATAGGGTGGAGGTGGAGAGATTCTTTCCACTTAGTAAGGAAGTTAAAACTAGAGGACACAGCCTCAAAATAAAGGGGGGGTCGGTTTAAGACAGAGTTGAGGAGGAACTTCTTCTCCCAGAGGGTGGTGAATCTCTGGAATTCTCTGCCCACTGAGGTGGTGGAGGCTACCTCGCTGAATATGTTTAAAGCGCGGATGGATGGATTCCTGATCGGTAAGGGAATTAAGGGTTATGGGGATCAGGCGGGTAAGTGGTACTGATCCACGTCAGATCAGCCATGATCTTATTGAATGGCGGGGCAGGCTCGAGGGGCTAGATGGCCTACTCCTGCTCCTATTTCTTATGAAACCCACATGCAGGAGGATGGAGAAGAGGCAGGGGAATGGCTCATTTGGAGCGCTGGTACAGGCACGATGGGCCAAATGGCCTCCCCCGCACCATAACAATTCTGTGATGCTCAGAGACTTCCCAAGGGAGATTTTTATGTCTGCTGGCAGATTTGATTTATTTTTGTTTTAAATCGAGCAATTAGACATTTTCCAAAGCTTATGGGCTTGAAAATCCCTGGCTGTTTCCCCGTATTCCAGTCATATTTCCAACAGAATGTCAATGAAGTGTCTAGAATCCTTTTGTACGACGCTGCTGCCTCACAGCGCCAGGGACCCGGGTTCGATTCCCAGCTCGGGTCACTGTCTGTGCAGAGTCTGCACATTCTCCCTGTGTCTATGTGGGTTTCGTCCAGGTGCTCAGGTTTCCTCCCATAGTCCAAAAGACGTGCTGGCTAGATGCATTGGCCATGCTAAATTCTCCCTCAGTGTACCCGAACAGGCGCCAGAGTGTGGCAACTCGGGGATTTTCACAGTAACTTCATTGCAATGTTGGTGTAGGCCCACCTGTGACTCTAATAAATAAACTTTAAATAAATTTTACAAACATTCCAACTGTCTGTCACGCATCTTCAGTGACCTCTTGAGGTTGAATTTCCTTCATCAAATGCCAAAGGTCGGGATAGGTCTTGGGATCGTCAAAGAGTTGGAGTTTAATGGGCCTTAGCGTGGGGTCTGCAGATCTACATCCAATCAGACTGGGTGCACCACCCAAACTTTGGGGGAATGGGGCCCGTGCATTACTCAGGGAGTGCTGCACTGCTGGAAGTATCACATTTTGGGTGATTACATTCAACCAAGGTCCTGTCTGGCTTCTCAGGAGGAAGTAAAAGACTTTGGAACACAATTTCAAAGATAAGTACTTGAACTCCTCCTGACAAATATTTTTATTACTGAACCAACATCTGAAATCTGTTCATCTGTGTTGGGATGGCATGGTGGCAGAGTGCTTAGCACTACTGCCTCACAGTGCCAGGGGCCCGGGTTCAATTCCCGGCCTTAGGCCACTGTCTGTGTGGAGTTTGCCTGGGTTTCCTCCGGATGCTCCGGTTTCCTCCCACGATCCAAAGACATGCAGCTTAGGTGGATTGCCGTGGAAACTGTGTGGAGTTATGGGGGGAGAGTGGGGAGAGGGTCTGGGTAAGAGAGTTGGAGCAGATCCGATGGGCTGAATGGCCTTCGTCTGCACTGTCAGGATTCTATGGCCAGAATCTTTTCAATCTTATCACCGTTCTCGCTGGCGTCTCATCCTGCTGCAGTGAATGGAGATTTGACTGGTGCCAAATTCTCCAACCTCGCTGCAGTGTGAGTGTGGTGTGAACGGCCGTTAAGACCATGCCCATTCTCAGCTGGCTGTTTATGGGAGCTTGCTGTGTACAAACTGACTTGTTGATTTAGAAAATGTAACAAAGTGTCTGTGCTTCAAATTAACTTATTGAATGTAAAGGATTTTGGAAGGTCCTGAGATCATAAAGGATGCTATGCAAATGCAGGTGGTGCTTTTTCTTATATTGCTATGTGCGCTCTGCACAGCTTTGTTCCTTCTCCGAAATGTTCAGCTGGTGTGCTTGCTTTCTGACATCTAATGAGCATTCTTTTTGTTTCATTTTCTTAAGATGATTTGGAGTTGGGGACCAAGTGTAGATGACACTAAGATGAGTGGTAGAGCAAAGTTTGCAGAGGACACTGAACGTCTGCACAGGGATATAGATAGTTTAAGTGAGTGGGCGAGGGTCTGGCAGATGGAGTACAATGTTGGCAAATGCGACGTCATCCAGTTTGGTAGGAATAACAGCAAAATGGACTATTATTTAAATGGTGAAAATTGCAGCATGCTGCTGTGCAGAGGGACCTGGGTGTCCTTGTGCATGAATCACAAAAAGTTGGTTTGCAGGTACAGCAGGTAATTAAGAAGGCAAATAGAATTTTGTCCTTCATTGCTAGAGGGACGGAGTTTAAAAACAGGGAGATTATGTTGCAGCCGTATAAGGTGCTGGTGAGACCACACCTGAAGTACTGTGTACAGTTTTGGTCTCCTTACTTGAGAAAGGTCACACTGGCAATGGAAGGGGTGCAGAGGAGATTCACTAGGTCGATTCCAGAGTTGAGAGGGTTAGCTTATGAGGAGAGACTGAGTAGACTGGACTATACTCATTGAAATTCAGAAAAATGAGGGGAGATCTTACAGAAACATATAAGGTTATGAAGGGAATAAATAAGATAGAAGCAGGGAGGTTGTTTCCACTGGTGGGTGAAACTAGAACAAGGGGCATGCCTTAAAATAAGGTGGAGCTGATTTAGGACTGAATTGAGGAGGAACTTCTTCATCCAAAAGGTTATGTATCTGTGGAATTCTTTGTCCAGTGAAGCAGTTGAGGCTACCTCATTGAATGTTTTTAAGGCAAGGATAGATAAATTTTTGAACAGTAAAGGAATTAAGGGTTATGGTGAGGGGGCGGGTAAGTGGAGCTGAGTCCACAAAAAGATCAGCCATGATCTTATTGAATGGCGGAGCAGGCTCGAGTAGATGGCCTCCTCCTGCCCCTAGTTCTTAGGTTCTTATGCAAGACGAGCAATGCTGAGTGTTGGCATGTAACCCATCGCTGCTGGTCCCCACAAACCCGCTGCCATTTCATGCTTAATTGAGCATTGGTTGGCAGCAGGAAAGATTTCCACCTGGCCTAGGAAGGAAGTCCTGCCTGGGAAAGCTCTCCAGCCCATCTAGGCACAGTGCTTCAGTGGCCAGAAGAGTTACTGCAACGTTGTACCTTAGCCTAAGTCCTGGGACTGCACTTCAGGTAAGTATCAGGAGTCCCAAGTGTGGGAGGGTAGGGGATGCCTTGCAGGGGTTTGGAAGAAGGTGATCTTGGTGGCGGAGGAGTAGACCAGGGTGGGGGATGGGAGGGAGAGTCAGAGCTTCCAGGCCCCGCAGAGGTGGACACCCCAAATCTGAAGGGGCCATCAGATTGAGGAGCCGTTCCTCCCCAAGTTGGAGATTGTTAAATATTTTTCAGTCTCACACCCTGCTCTGACCAACACCCACAAGCCTAAAAATTGAGGTTGGTTGGGAAAAGGCCCATGAATGGCCATTAAGCACCTGGTTAAGAGCTTTAATAGGGGCAAGGACAGGTTCCCAGCATGAAGCCCTGGCCTCCCCACCACGAAATTCCACATGAGTCGGGGAGGGAAGGATCTTGGAGGGAATCCCACCCATGCAATTTTATGTCTCCCCCCCTCCCACCCCCCACCCCACCCCACTACACCCCCCCCACCCCCCCCCCCCCCCCCCCAACCTGGCATTTTTAAATTGCGATGGTTGATATGCATGTTTTGGCTGTAGCAGAAGTATCCAGTGGAATAACGTTATTTAAACTAGAGTGTTTTCCATTTGAGCTATTGATTAACTGTCTCAAATTCTAATTAAAATGAATTCTGAAACACCAGCAATGAAATTAAGGGATTGATCTATTGATGTCAAGTGTGCAACTGATTTTCCGATAGGATGATAGGACCCAACAAAGTGAGCCACAGACTCGATTAAATCCAGTCCCTCAGTGGAAAGAAAGATCATTAATTTTCTGTTTATTGATATAGGGGAAGGAGATCATAAACCCATGAATGGGTGATAAAAATAGAAAAAAAATATCATTTAGCGAAATTGACCCTAGTGTCGGGGGATTAGTCGGGTAAATATGTGGGATTACGGGAATAGGGCCTGGGTGGGATTGTGGTCAGTGGAGACTCGATGGGCCAAGTGGCCTCCTTCTGCACTGTAGGGATTCTATGATTCTATGATATGGAAACAGAATCCTTACAGTGCAGAAAGAGGCTTTTCAGTCCATCAAGATGATACTGACAACAATCCCACCCAAGCCCTATCCCTGTCACCCCAAGAATTTACCCTGCTATTCCTAAAGGGCAATTTAGCAAGACCAATCAACCTAACTCGCACATCTTCGGACTGTGGGAGGAAGCCAGAGCACCTGGAGGAAAGTCACGCAGACACAGGCAGATTGGGCAAACTCCAAACAGACAGTAACCCAAGACTAGAATTGAACCCTGTCCCAGGCGCTGTGAGGCAGCAGTGCTAACCACTGTGCCACCATGTCGCTTTCATGTGGTGCCTCTCCCACTCCCAGGCAATCCCAAAGTGCTTAACAGCTAATTAAATGTTACCAAAGTGTAGTGTGAGAATATACGTTCAGGAGGTACTTAGAGGAAAAGGGCATTGCAAGAGTTAAATAACCCCAAATTTCCGTTATAACTGCTTTTTGCAAAATCCGCTGCTTTAGTTTTTCAAAATGATGTGCAAGCCTTGTTATTGCACAAACTATTTCTTTTATTGATATTAGGGTGAGGAAAACAATATCTATAGCATTATCTCTTATCTCTCCAGTCTCTGGATATAATGAGAACCTCTGCAATTTGTTGAAATATAATTAACTATAATTCCTTTTGACTATCATTCAGTATTAAGTTTGGCTAGATTTCATTTTAATATTAAGTTTGTGAGTCCATAGATTTATTACTTTAGTTTTATTTCTTTGCTGTTAGAATTTAGGGAAGAGGATGTAATAAGTCTTCGGAAGTAGAAGCCTCTTCACCAAGTTCCCTTTATTTACAATTCCAACAGCAGTACACAGAGTGCTGTCAATCAGCAGTCTACCTTCGGGAGTGACAGAGGAACTGACACTCCTGGTTAAATACAAAGAGAAGACTCCCTGTTTGGCCCATCAATTGACTCCTTAACCAAGGAGCTCATATTCCAATAGGCCAACCTCAATGGCCTGATTGAAGTCAATACAGAGGAGATGTTTAAAATCTGGGTTTTGAGATATACTGAGATTCATGGATACGTTATCAACTGTGGAAACAGCAAACGAAACAGCTTGTCTTTTCGTTTTAAAGCAAGTAGAGATCTGAGGACTAAGCCTGGGCATATAACGTACTTGCTTGGGTAGAATGGAGGTTCTAGAAAGTACTGATGGGATGGCACTTTCCCACAGTTCTGGTTTTTAGGGTACATCCTACGGGTTATAGTTAATCTCTGTTTGTAGGACATCAAATCAGCTATAACTGCCACCAATATGGAATCAGTTTTAAACCATTGGGCAGACAGTACAAACAGACTTGATTTTTTTAGCAGTTAGGTAGGAAAGGTGGCTGCCAACTTGCACAGAAAGGAAGTCCCACAAACAGCAAACAAAGGAGATTATCATCGACTTCAGGAAGCGTAGGGGAGAAAATGCCCCTGTCGACATCAATGGTAAAAGTAAACAAAAGTAAAAAGGATCGAGAGCTTCAAGTTTTTAGGTGTCCAGATCACCAACAACCTGTCCTGGTCCCCCCGCCATGCCGACACTATAGTTAAAGCCCACCATACTTTTTCAGAAGACTAAGGAAATTTGGCATGGCAGCTACGACCCTCACCAACTTCTACAGATGCACCATAGAAAGCATTCTTTCTGGTTGCATCACAGCTTGGTATGGCTCCTGCTCTGTCCAAGACTACAAGGAACTACAAAAGATTGTGAATGTAGCCCAATCCATCACGCAAACCAGCCTCCCATCCATTGACTCTGTCTACACTTTTCTCTGCCTCGTACATTCTCTCTTCCACCTTCTTCCTTCGGGAAAAAGATACAAAAGTCTGATGTCACGCACCAACTGACACAAGAACAGCTTCTTCCCTGCTGCTGTCAGACTTTTGAATGGACCTACCCCACATTAAGTTGATCTTTCTCGACACCCAGGCTATGACTGTAGCATTACATTCTGCACTCTCTCCTTTCCTTCTCTATGAAAGGTATGCTTTGTCTGTATAGTGCGCAAGAAACAATACTTTTCACTAATACATGTGACAATAATAAATCAAATCAAAAATCAGCATTCTGATACTGACAAGATAATTTCATTTTAGAGATATCGATTGTGGAATAAAGGCTCCAGCTAACTTGGGGCACTTTTTCTGACTGAAAACATTGCTTTCTGTGTGCCCTTCTTTAAAAAAACTTTGCAGCAATTCTTTTCTTACTTAAGTTCTTTTCTTTGAACTCTTGCTTTGCAGGGCTATTTTTTCTTGTCTTTTTTTAAACTTCTTGGTCGGAATCTTATCACTGTTCACGCTGGTGGGATTTTTCCGCCCCGCCGCAGTGAATGGAGATTTGGTTGGCTTCCAAATTCTCTGACCTCGCTGCAGTGGGAGCGTGGCGTGAATGGCTCATAAGATCGGGCCCTTTGACTCCACCAGACAATTCAGGTTTGTTCTGTATCTGTCATAGAATCTACAGTGCAGAAGGGGGCCGTTTGGCCCATCGAGCCTGCACTGACAACAATCCCACCCAAGTCCCATCCCCATAATTCCACACATATACCCTCCTAATCCCCCTGACACTAAGGAGCAAGTTATCATGGCCGATCAACCTAACCCACACATCTTTGGACTGTGGGAGGAAACCAGAGCACCCAGAGAAAACCCACACAGACACAGTGAGAATGTGCAAACTCCACACAGACAATCACCTGAGGCCAGAATTGAACCTGGGTCCCTGCTGTGAGGCAGCAGTGCAAACCACTGTGCAACCATGCCGCCCGTGTTCCTCAGTCTCTCCAATGCACTGAGCCTCTCGGACCACCTCTGAGTCTCCAATGTAAGTGGAGTTGCGTCTCTGTATTTTGCTTATCCTTCTTGTGGATCTGACCCAGGGTCTTACTGTGTTCTTTCAGTTGCCCTTGCATCTTCTGACTGTCCATCTTTCCTGATTCTACATTACTCAGGGTCTGGCAATATCTCAATATCTCAAATGGGTCTATTTACCCAAAGAGAGGCATTCTGATGAGAACTTTCTTTAACGACTATGATTAAAACATGACACTCAGAGATGTCAGGTCGGAGGCAGTAATAATCTTATCCTCATCACCAAATGTAATGGTGTGCTTTCACACACTTTGTTTGTGAATACAAAAAGGATTAAATAATAAGAAAACAGCAACTCATGCTCGCACCTAGTTCCCTATGTCTTCTCCCTGAGAGGACTGCACCCCCGGGGTGATTCCCTCCTCTAAGTTCCTGTTGATCCCCAACCCAGGTGACCCTTATTCTGCTATGTTAGCCTTAAAGGGACAATCACCACATTTCTCCCCCTTTAACTCCTTTATACAATTTTCAATAACTAAGTTACTCAGTCCTAAATGCTAAGCTAATGTTATATACATGAGTTGGACAATTATAATTCGAGTCTCTGAGGGGTTTTTCTGTTTCTTGTATAGCGACGTAATTCTGTAGCCTGAGATGCTTCCACAGGACTGACATTAACAGGAACTGCAATAATAGGTACCTCTTCTCGCACAGACAACTCATTATTCCTTGCGTCCATGGAGACATCAGTTGTATCTATAACAGGTCAGTCAGTACCTTGGTGTTAACAGGTTCAAAAACATTTGACGGTAACACTGACTGCTGGCGTGTCTCTCTACTCCTCAAGTGATCCACGTGTTTACAAATGATCCATTCCTCCCATTCTACTTGGTACGACAATACGGAAGTATTGTCTCCGATCTCGCAGACAATACTTCCGGGGATCCAAATTGATCCAATTACAAAGTTTCATATTATGTACTTAACATGGATTTTTTAAATGTTACAGTGGTGATGGCTTATTGATAAGATCTTGATACTTATGTGTTTTTTTAAAAAAACACTTTTAACTATTAGAATTCCAAATATAGTCTTGACAGTTTTTTTCCACAATCTTGGACTGTCGCTTGTACAAGAATAGTTATGGAATTCTGTTCCCAGTCCTCAGGTCAAGTGATAAAGTTTCTGCCCTTTCCAGTATTTCAATTCAACGAGTGGGATTTTCCAGCCACGCTCGGCCCAAGACCGGAAAATCCCACCCGAGGTCAATGGACCTTTTTATGGTCCGTGTCCCACCCACTACGATTCCCATGGCAGACGGGATGGGAAAATTCCACCTAACATCTTTTTCATCGACCACTATCTGTTCTAGTGCCGTGTGGCCATTTAAGCAATCTTCCTCTGGCATGTGATCTCAGTTTCTTTCTCTGACTGATTTGCCGATTCTGCTGTCAATTTCAGTGTTTTTGCCCCTTCAGTTCATTTCTCGTTGTCAGGCTTCCCTTCTTCAAGCTCTTATTCTCCCGATTCAATTCTTCACTGGACTTGTTCTTATTTTCTAGATACTCTTCATGGAGTTCAGCTTATTCTCCTTGTCTCCTTCTTCTTCACTTCATTTTGTTAATGTTTTGCAACTTTTTTCTTTCCAAGGTTGTTGTCACAGCCATTTCATCTTATTGTTTCAATCTCTTCTCTAAAGCTTTAATTCCTTTTGCTAATTCCTCTTTATATTCAATAGTTCCTGCTGATGTTCTTACTGGACATATACATTTCACAAATGGAACTTTCATTTCTACTTGTCTTAATTTTCGCCAAACGTTTTTGCTTCACTGTTGGTGAGATCTGTCTTCGACAAAGTATTGGCTTGTTTCCAGTCTGCAATTGTCCCATAGAAACGATGCAAATCCGACAGTGCAGAAAGAGGCCATTCGGCCCATCAAATCTGCACCAAGAACAATCCCACCTATGCCTTATCCCTTTAACCCCACATATTTACCCCACTAATCCCTTTAACCTATGCATTCCGGGACACTAAAGGGCAATTTAGCTTGGCCAATGAATCTAACCCGCACATCTTTGGACTGTGGGAGGAAACCGGAGCACCCGGAGGAAACCCACGTAGACACGGGGAGAAAGTGCAACTCCACACAGACAGTGACCCAAGCCAGGAATCAAACCCGGGTCCCTGGAGCTGTGAAGCAGCAGTGCTAACCACTGTGCTACCGTGCCGCCCTACGCACTATTTGAAGATGATTAGCAAATTGTCATCAGTGTCCTGGGACAAATGTCTGTGTGGAGTTTGCACATTCTCCTCGTGTCTGCGTGGGTTTCCTCCGGGTGCTCCGGTTTCCTCCCACAGTCCAAAGATGTGCGGGTTAGGTTGATTGGCCATGCTAAAATTGCCCCTTAGTGTCCTGGGATGCGTGGATTGGAGGGATTAGTGGGTAAAATATGTAGGGATATGGGGGTAGGGCCTGGGTGGGATTGTGGTCGGTTCAGACTCGATGGGCCGAATGGCCTCTTTCTGTACTGTAGGGTTTCTATGAGTGTCATGGGGATGTTTCTGTTTACCTAAGAAGGATAAAGTCTTGGTTTAATATTTCACCTAAAAGATAGCAGCTGAAACAGTGAAGAACTCCCTCAGTACTGCATTGAAGCGCTAATCTAGATTGTTTTCTCAATTTTCTGGATTGCGTATGAACTCACAACATCTGAAAAGTAAGGAAAGGCTGGGCAACCGTTACAATTGCTGGATTTAGGATTCTAAAAAGTACTGGATAATCGAGACCACTACAAATTATTTTGCCTTATCCAGAAAGGTTGAACCAGAGGTCAGAGCCAATGCTTATCCTGTCATAGAATCCATCGAACCATAGAATACCTACAGTGCAGAAGGAGGACATTCGGCCCATCGAGTCTGCACCGATTACAATCTCACTCAGGCCCTATCCCCGTCACCCCACACATTTACCCTGCTAACCCTAAGGGGCAATTTAGCATGACCAATCAACCTAACCCGCACATCTTTGGACTGTGGGAGGAAACTGGAGCACCCGGAGGAAACACACGCAGATACGGGGAGAATGTGCAAACCCCACACAGACAGTGACCCGAGCCAGAATCGAACCCAGGTCCCTGGTGCTATGAGGCATCAGTGCTAACCACTGTGCTACCATGCTGTCCTCTGGCTTGTACCTGGAGATCTGCCATCTTAACATTTGGGCTGGTTTGTCTTGCGCCATCCTCACATATCCACTGCCAACGTCTCTGTGACGTCTGCCATCTAATTGCACTCAAAGGGGTAAAATTCAAAACTAACCTGAGGAATGATATTTCAGCGCGCTGTGTTCAATCCACAAAACAGTCTCCCGAGGAAGATGGTGGAAGTAGTTAGTAGCGATCATTTAAATGCAAATTAGATGGATTTCCTTTCAGAAAATAATATTTGGTTGTAAGGTAATTTGAAGTTTGATATGGTAAATGCTTGGGAGGAAATGGTGAATTTGGACCTATGGTTCTCAAAGTTCTTCACCACTGGGAATTTCCTCACCTCATGTTTGGGTACATTGTAGACTAATTGATGGAGTTTGATTTCTGTGATTAATAATAGTCAATAATCCCATTTTTGTGATATCATAGAATCCTGACAGTGCCAAAGGATGCCATTCAGCCCATCGAGTCTGCACCAACAACAATCCCACCCAGGCCCTTTCCCCATAACCTCATATATTTATCCTGCTCACCCCCGTGTCACTAAGAGGCAATTTAGCATGGCCAATCAACCTAACCCTTTGGAGTGTGGGAGGAAACTGGAGCACCTGGAGGAAATCCACGCAGACACTTGGAGAACATGCAAACTCCATACAGGCAATCAGCCAAGGCCGGAATCGAACCTGGGTCCCTGGCGCTGTGAGGCAGCAGTGCTGACCACTGTGCCAGCGTGCCGTATTCATCTGAGTACTTGGATGGTGGAAGGTGAAATGAATGGAACTAAATGGCGAATGATTATGCACCAAACCAATGTTTTCCGCCTTCTTTTCCATGGAATGATTCACCTTGCTAAATTTAACGTTTTGTTTATAAACTGATGCTTATTTACTGTGAGTCATTAACGTGTTTCACAAAGAATCTCTATAAATTTTCCAGCAAGAATCAGAGAGCTTCAGGGAAAGAAGAGAAAGGACAGCTTGAACAGTCGAAGTCTATCATCATGAGTATTTTTCAAATGGGTGAAAGCGTGACAGCCACATGCATGAATACACCGTTAAGTATCTCATGTAGAATATATTACTCCAATGACCAACCAGATTGCACATAATTGATTACAGTAATGTAAACAGCAAGCTTCACAAAGGCTAAAAAGATTTGCTTAAATAATTGCCTTAAACTTCCCCTCCTTGACCTTCATTACATTGATTAATTTGAGTGTTTTGAGTATTGATTTTGAATGGCTGCCAGACAGGCTTTCATTCTTCTCCTACTTTGATTCATTTTGACAAGATAATCTGACTAAGTCGCAATGTGAAGATCAGCTCTTTGCATTAAGTGCTTGAGGAGGGTAACTCTCCTAATGGCAGTTCAAGAGGAAAATGGCAACCCACGAGAAACAAACCAATCTGTGAGATGCATGTGAATCCGTCTACACTTCCCGCTGCCTCGGAAAAGCAGCCAGCATAACCAAGGACCCCACGCACCATGGACACATTCTCTTCCACCTTCTGTTGGGAGAGAAGAGAGCCAACGTTTCAAGTCCGGATGACTCTTTGTCGGTTCTGACAAAGGGTCATCCAGACTCAAAACGTTGGCTCTATTCTCTCTCCACAGATGCTGACAGACCTGCTGAGATTTTCCAGCATTTTCTGTTTTTGTTTCAGATTCCAGCATCCACAGTAATTTGCTTTTCTCTTCCACCTTCTTCCGTCGCGAAAAAGATGCAAAAGTCTGAGGTCATGTACCAACTGACTCAAAAACAGCTTCTTCCCTGCTGCCATCAGACTTTTGTATGGTCTTATTTTACCTGCAACACTACATTCTGTACCCTCTCCTTTCCTTCTCCCCTATGTACTCTATGAATGAGTCATAGATCACAGAGGTTTGCAGCATGTTAACCTCTATGATTATGCTATGCTTTGGCTGTATGGCGCGCAAGAAACAATACTATTCACTGTATGACAATACATGTGACAATAATAAATCAAATCAAATTTAAAAACCAAATGAGGAGGAATGGATATTTTGTGTTTCTTTTCGTTACCACCGCAGAGTGTTGCCTCTTGGATTTCTTATCTTTTTCCCTCCATTCACCCCTCAGCACCTACATCGGTATCAATATCTCTGTTACTATTCCCCACATGTACCAAGAAAATGGATATCCGTTTGTTCAAGGACAGGAACTCAAATTGAATCTCGCCACCCCCATTCCCCACCGTTGCCACCATCTCTACTCCCCAACTCATAAGAATAAGAGTATAGGAACAGGAATAGGCCATTCAGCCCATCGGGCCTGCCCTATCACTCAGTTAGATCATGACTGATTGTCTACATTTAATGTCACTTGAATGTGCCATCTCCATATTCCTTGATGTCAGTTATCTGCAGAAATCTATGCATTCCGTTCTTAAACAACAGGTTCAATGATTGAGCTTCCAAAATCCTCTGGGTTAGAGAATTACAAAGGCTTGAATCCCTCTGAGTGAGGTATTCCTCCCCGTCCCGCTCTTAAATACCCCTTATCCTGAGACTATGGTCGTAATTCTCCCTATCAGTCACGGTGGGCTTGTGTAATAAGTCCTCGGAGGCAGAAGTCCTTCACCAAAATTCCTTTATTTACAAGCCTGACAATAGCATACAGAGTGCTTTCAGTTTGCAGTCTACACTAGGAGTTCCAGAGGAACTGGCACTCCTGCTTAAATACAAAGCAAGAGGCTCCCTGATTGGCCCATCAATCTGGCCCTTAATCAGGGAGTTCATCGTCTAACAGACCCACCTCAATTGCCTGATTAAAGTCGTTACAGTTTGGTAGCCGGCTGGTGCCGTGAATCCAGCATATTCCTAAAAATCGGTAACTCGCCGGTATAAAATTGCATTGCAATTCTCCCAATGGTGGGTTAATGGCGGGTTGGTCCTCCCACTGGTTGGACACATGCACAATTTGCATCTCATGAATGCTCATTAAAACAGATTCCTATCAGCAGTCATCAGGCCTTTCAATCTTGTGACACACCAGCAGGAATTTACATTGGCTTCAAACCCGATTGGGCAGCACTGTGGCACAGTGGTTAGCACTGCTGCTTCACAGCGCCAGGGACCCGGGTTCGATTCCTGGCTCGGGTCACTGCCTGTGTGGAGTTTGCATGTTCTCCCTGTGTCTGCGTGGGTTTCCTCCGGGTGCTCCGGTTTTCTCCCACAATCTGAAAGACATGCTGGTCAGATGCATTAACCCGAACAGGCGCCGGAGTGTGGCGACTAGGGGAATTTCACAGTAACTTCATTGCAGTGTTAATGTAAGCCTTACTTGTGACTAATAAATAAACAAAAACTTTAATGAGTGGTTTGCACAAAGCAGCCCTCAGTTCACCAGAGGCTTCGAGTGAGTGCAACAACTTTCTGTCACAGTGCTGCGCTGCTCTTCACGCTACTCTGCCGGGGAAGACTGATTCCTGCCCTCCATCTTTATGCTGAGCTGGTCTCCATGGAGACCATCGTGCTGCTAGACCTACGGACCCTCCTGTGTCACCGAGTTAGATCAGTACTGTGTCTGGGGCTGGAGAGTACAGGGGTGTCCTAGCCCTTGGTGTCACACAGCAGCGTTTACCTGGACAGCACTAGGCTGTGGGATGCTTGCAGCCGCTGCGACAAAGATCCAAAGTGCAACTGGGTGTGGTGTGCGAGGTGAGGCTGGGTGGTATTACCCAACAAAGACGAGGGGAGTGATTTGGAAGGAGGGCTGTGCAAGGAAGTGGGTGGGGTTGGGGGAAGGGAGTTGATGGGGGGAGGATGAGGGCTCATAATGGCACGCAGAGGGGCAAGGGGGTGAATGAAGAAGATAACTAACGGAAGGTAGAGGGAAGACCGAGGGGAGGGAAGCTGGATCCCGACAAGACTGTGTAAAAAGTTCATAAACAAGGAAGTCAAAGGGATTCCACATCGTTCACTGGAAGGGGATGCACGAAGACTCCAGATGCTCTGGGTAGATGTCTCACAGGTGATGGGCACCTGGGGGAGTATGTTTTTGAAACAAGAACTTGTTGAGGCTGCTAACCTTTTCCCTCTTGGCTGTTGACATCCTGCATGGCCTGTTGAAGGAGGGTGGGCTGGAGAGAGTGATATAAGTGTGCTGGATTGTTATTTATGCTTCACAGGCTGTATTAAGGTTACAGAATACTGAGAGGCCTAGATATGGTGGATGTGGAGAGGATGTTTCCACTAGTGAGAGAGACTAGAACTTGAGGGCACAACCTCAGAGTGAAGTGACGCTCCTTTAAAAGTGAGATGAGGAGGAACTTCTTCATCCAGAGGGTCATGAATCTGTGGAACTCATTGCCACAGAAGGCTGTGGAGGCCAGGTCATTGAGTGTCTTTAAGATGGAGATAGATAGGTTCTTGATCAATAAGGGGATCAAGAGTTATGGGGAGAAGGCAGGAGAATGGGGATGAGAATCATATCAGCCATGATTGAATGGCGGAGCAGACTCGATGGGCTGAATGGCCTAATTCTGCTCCTATACCTTATGGTTTCATGGGCACCAAACTTTTGGTTTATATTAAGTGTTTGGCTTCTTATCTAACCGACTTTCAGTCTGGTTCTCGAGCTTTCTCTTAAACTCAGAGCACGTTTGCTGCCTTTTACGTGACTTCTCCTGAAGATTCCAGGTTTTTATTCCCTTTTGAGTTCATTCTTCCTGGCACTTCGCTTTCATTCCCTGGTTTCTAAAACTATCTGTGCTTTAGTTTCTGGGGCTTGCTTCCTGTCCCTTACTCCATTGCCTTCCTCTCTTCTGGCAGTTTCTGTGAGAGCTGCTTTCTTCTTGGGTATTTGATTCCAACTGAACCACACGGGATTATGCATTTCAGCATGGGGTCCTGGTTACTAAACAACAGTCCAGTCTTTTTTAATCTCGGTTTGTTTTCACATAGTAAAGTCTTTGATTACAATGCAGGCACAGTTTGAAATAAAACCAAAACTCATCGACATGTGGGCACCTCTGTTTAACATGAGCTAACTGACCATTTAACCACTTTGCACACAGAAACACAACATTAAACTTACTTAAAGCAATAGTACAGAATACTTAACACTGCCAAGCACCGAACCTGGAGCTGGATCCCAATATTCTGGCCGATGAGATAGGTGACACTGGAGCCATCCAGCACCACACTTTGGTTGGAATTCTCCAGCCATTCACGCCACTGCTGCAAGCAAGAACGGAGATTCTGGCACTCAGCCAAACCTCCATTCACTGCAGCGGGACTGGAGAATCACAGCTGTGGGTGAGGTCAGAGAATCCAGCCCTTGGCCTCAAAATGGGAGAATTACCCACCCCCCGTCCCCCTCCATGTCCTCTGATTCCAGACTCACTAGTCAGGGGAAACCTCCTACCCACATCGACCCTGTCACACATCCTCTAAGAGTTTTGTAAGTTTCAATGAGATCATGTTTCATTCTTCAAAACTCTAGAGAATGCAGACTCAGTCTCCTCAATCTCTCCTAAGACAGCCTCGACATCCCAGTAATAACTCCTCAATCCCAAGGTTAATGAGGCAAGCCAGTTGGATTGTGACCAGTTTACCTGAGATCCGTTGATTTAAGCACAGGGCAGTAATTGAAATTGGGAATTTTCATGATATGTGTATGGCTCACGAGGATGTGTAAATAGGCTTAAGGGCCTGAATGAGCTGCTCCTGTTCCTGTTTTTCCATTCATTCAATACTTAACTACATTAATGTTATCAGTTCTGGTTTATGGTTGCATACTTATAAACCTGGTAGTATATACCAGGCAGAATGTTATTCGATGTTAAAACATTACTTGATGATTTGCTCAAATGCAGTTCAACTCTACTGCAGTCAGTAATACAGCATGGATTTTTTTTTAGCTAAACCCTTGATTCAGCATTCGATCATCTGCTGATACTGCAGTATTATGCTCTAGTTTTAATGAGGGGAAATAAGCTTGCAATCAATTAAGTGGAGTTTAACAATCGATAACATAAATCTCGCAAATCTAAAGAAACACAGATGTCATAAATTATTGCTTTGCAACCTGTTCCCTCTCTGTGTGCACCTGTTCCTCTTCTAAAGACGGTTGGTTGAGCTTGGTTACAGATTCAAGCCTGAGTTTACACTGAAATAGTAATTCCCCCTATGACAGAATGGGCAGTAAGTGTTAGAAGGCTGTTTGACTACATTGTGCCCCTGATCCTGACTCTGTCCACATGCACCCTCATCATTTGCAGCCTCAGTCACCAGGTGATGATACCCCCGACGTAAAACAAATCAATGGATACCATTTCATTCAAGATCAGGAATCGAAATCCAAGTTGATCCCCACCATCCTTCACGAGCCTCACCTCCCCCACCCGCTCTTTTTGCAACGTCAATTTTAAACATTATTTAATATACCAGTAGCGGCGTGGCTCCTTTAAGGGGTGATCCTTTGAGGGCCATGTGATCAGGTCAGACCCTATGGAGTGGCCGCGCAGGAAGTCGAACCGATCAGGATCAAGGGCACACATCCTGGGATGGGGAGGAACCTCAGTAGGAGCCAGGGGGGAGAAGAGAGTAAAGTTAAAGGTTATTTATTAGTCACAAATAGGCTTGCATTAACGCTGCAATGAAGTTACTGTGAAAATCCCGTAGTCGTCACATTCCGGCACCTGTTTGGGTACGCTGATGGAGAATTTGGCATGGCCAATGCACCTAACCAGCACCTCTTATGGACTGTGGGTGGAAACTGGAACACCCGGAGGAAACCCATGCAGACGTGGGGAAAAAGTGCAAACTCCGCATAGACAGTGACCCAAGCCGGGAATTGAACCCTGGTCCCTGACGCTGTGAGACAGCAGTGCTAACCACTGTGCCGTCATATTGCAGTGCTGCCAGACCCTTACCTTGTCTATATATATATATAATTGTTAATAAATCATTCATTGCGAAAGCCAAAACGAGCCGCCTTTGACTTTACTACAGAACCTTTACAAATTGTATGAATAAAGCATATTTTTTGGAAGAAACACAAAGAACAAAGAACAAAGAAAATTACAGCACAGGAACAGGCCCTTTGGCCCTCCAAGCCTGCACCGACCATGCTGCCTGACTTAACTAAAACCCCCTACCCTTCCGGGGACCATATCCCTCTATTCCCATCCTATTCACGTATTTGTCTAGACGCCCCTTAAAAGTCACTACTGTATCCGCTTCCACTACCTCCCCCAGCAACGAGTTCCAGGCACCGACTACTCTCTGTGTAAAACATCTGCCTCGTACATCTCCTTTAAACCTGGCCCCTCGCACCTTAAACCTGTGCCCTCTAGTAATTGACTCTTCCACCCTGGGAAAAAGCTTCTGACTATCCACTCTGTCCATGCCTCTCATAATCTTGTAGACTTCTATCAGGTCACCCCTCAACCTCCGTCGTTCCAGTGAGAACAAACAAAGTCTCTCCAAACTCTCCTCATAGCTAATGCCCTCCATACCAGGCAGCATCCTGGTAAATCTTTTCTGTACCCTCTCCAAAGCCTCCACATCCTTCTGGTAGTGTGGTGACCAGAATTGGATACTATATTCCAAGTGCTAACTAAGGTTCTATAAAGCTGCAACATGACTTGCCAATTTTTAAACTCAATGACCCGGCGGATGAAAGCAAGCATGCCGTATGCCTTCTTGACTACCTTCTCCACCTGCATTGCCACTTTCAGTGACCTGTGTACCTGTACACCCAGATCCCTTCGCCTATCAATACTCTTAAGAGTTCTGCCATTTACTGTATATTTCCTATCTGTATTAGAACTTCCAAAATGCATTACCTCATATTTGTCCGGATTAAACTCCATTCTCCACCTCTCCGCCCAAGTCTCCAATTGATCTATATCCTGCTGTATCCTTTTGATGGTCCTCATTGCTATCCGCATATCCACCAACCTTTGTGTCATCCGCAAACTCACTAATCAAACCAGTTACATTTTCCTCCATATCATTTATATATATATAGTAAACAGCAAAGGTCCCAGCACTGATTCATGAGGAACGCCACTTGTCACAGCCCTCCATTCAGAAATGCACCCTTCCACTGCTACCCTCTGTCTTCTTTGACTGAATAAGAGTTTTAACAACACCAGGTTAAAGTCCAACAGGTTTATTTGGTAGCAAATGCCATTAGCTTTCGGAGAGCTGCTCCTTCATTAGATGGAGTGGATATCTGCTCTCGAACAGGGCATACAGAGACAGAAAATCAAGTTACAGAATACTGGTTAGAATGTGAATCTCTACAGCCAACCAGGTCTTAAAGATACAGACAATGTGAGTGGAGGGAGCATTAAGCACAGGTTAAAGAGATGTGTATTGTCTTCAGACAGGACAGCCAGTGAGATTCTGCAAGTCCAGGAGGCAAGCTGTGGGGGTTACTGACAGTGTGACATAAACCCAAGATCCCAGTTTAGGCCGGCCTCATGTGTGCGGAACTTGGCTATCAGTTTCTGCTCAGCGGCTCTGCGCTGTCATGTGTCGTGAAGGCCGCCTTGGAGAACGCTTACCCGAAGATCAGAGGCTGAATGCCCATGACTGCTGAAGTGCTCCCCCACAGGAAGAGAACAGTCTTGCCTGGTGATTGTCGAGCGGTGTTCATTCATCCGTTGTCATAGCATTGTCAGCGCTACGACAACGGATGAATGAACACCGCTCGACAGTTAGACTAGGCCCGAACTATTCTTTTAGATTTTGGCATTAGTGTGAGGATAAAATGTTTCACTCCAAGCATGATTATATTGCCACATTCAGAAGCTTTTATCTTAAAAACCTTTATTTGAACAATATAGTTTAAACAAAGCAAATGAATTAGCTTAACTTTTACCAATTGAATGATTTATATATGACAAGATACAATTCTTAACTGCTAACTTATCTCTATTAGTTCCAATTTAAGCAATATTAATCATAGACTTAAACTCCTCTTCAAAATCAGTTAGCAAAAACACATAAGCTTACATGCTGGTATGACAGTCTGAGAGAGAGATTAGCGAGAGAGAGACCCACCTGTCTTCCGACATTCAAATGACAGCCTCCAGAGAGAAAGAGAGAGAGCAACACTTCTTGCAGAGCTAAGCAGAATCTGCTTGCTTTTCTCTGCCAGCACTTTTCCACCCATTCACATGACTCGGCCTCTGTCAATCAACTGAATTAAATCCTACTCTGAAGCTCCGGGGGAGAAACCAAACATAAATAAAAATGCATTAGTTCAGATTAAAACAAATACTCCCATTATCTAGGATCAATTATTATTCTACATTCTCAGCCTGTGGGCTGCCTGGAGCAGACCAATTGGCACCGGGGAACACAGAGTCGAATTTTAAACACCCTTTGCAAGAAACATGATATGAATACATTTCTTAAAGGCACAGCAGCATCACATTAATCAAAAATAGAGAACAAGAGGATGAAGGATATGTGAAGCTTGTATAAATTACTTGTTTCACTCACCTAAAGTATTGTGTCGAGTCCTGAGTGTCACACTTTAGCAAAGACGTGGAGGAATTAGAGAGCGCGCAGAAAAGATTCAGAAGAATAGTTCCAGGGATGAGGAACTTCAGTTACCTGGATAGATTGGAGAAGTTTAATCTGTTTTCCTTGGAGAAGAGAAGGCTGAGAGGAGATTTGATCAAGGTGTTCAAAATTAATGAAGGGTCTGGGCAGAGGAGATGGGGAAAAATTGATCTGGTGCATAGAAATATCAAGAATGAGAGGTCATAGTTTTAAAGCAATAGGCAAAGGAAGCAACAGAGGCACGAGGGGGAACATTTTTGTGCAGCAAGTGGTTAAGATCTGGGATGTGCTACCTGAGCGTGTAGTGGATCAAGGATCAATCAAGGCATTCAAGAGGGAATTGTATTATTATCTGGAAAGTAAGAACACGCAGGGTTACGGGGAGAATGTGGAGGAATGAGACTGGGTGAATCGCTCATTCAGAGAGCTGGCACAAACATGATGGGCCAAATGATCTCCAGTTGTGCTGTGACAATTCTGTAATTTTGAGGATATCTGTTCCCAGTGTCAATCACCTTCCAAATAAAGTACTTCAGTCCCAAACTTGCCTTTTATAAGTTTATGGCCGGAATTCTCCGATCTCGCATCACCCTGCTACCTCTGCCAGCGAGAACAGGGAATCGGGCACTCAGCCAAATCTCTGTTCACTGCAGCGGGAGTGGAGAATCTTAGCTACAGGTGAGGTCAGAGAATTCCAGTCCATATCATGGGCTTTTGGTAACATGGTGAATAGCAGCACCATAGATGTAAAGGGTTATCATCAGAAACACATGATGCTAATATAATGATACACACCATATGATTGAGTAAAAGGAATTTGAAGGAAGGAGCAGTTCTAACTTCATGCAGAGTTCCCATTATGTCCATAGTAGCTGTAAATAAAGAGGAAAGGTGTTAATAAATTCTGGTTTTGAGTATTTTGCTTTGGGAGAATAGACAAGCCCCGAGGAACCCCAGCTAGACCCCAAACACAAGATGAAACAGCAAATGCCAGTGGCAATTGCATCTACTAGGTGTGAACACTTTTGGATAAGTATAGAATCATAGAATCCCTACAGAGCAGAAGGAGGCCATTCGGCTCATCAAGTCTGCACTGACCACAATACCACCCAGGTCCTATTTCCATAACCGCACATATTTACCCTGCTAATCCCCTGACGCCAGGATCAATTTAGCATAGCCAATCAACCTAACCCACACATCTTTGGGCTGTGGGAGGAAACCGGAGCACCCGGAGGAAACCCACACAGACACGGGGATAATGTGTAAACTCCAGACAGACAGTGACCCGAGGCTGGAATTGAACCCGGGTCCCTGGCACTGTGAGGCAGCAGTGCTAACCATTGTGCCACCGTGCTGTATAGATCTAGTATTTTGACCCAGGGCGGCACGGTAGCACAGTGGTTAGCACTGCTGCTTCACAGCTCCAGGGACCTGGGTTCAATTCCTGGCGGTGGGTCACTGTCTGTGTGGAGTTTGCACATTCTCCTCGTGTCTGCGTGGGTTTCCTCCGGGTGCTCCGGTTTCCTCCCACAGTCCAAAGATCTGTGGGTTAGGTTGATTGGCCATGCTAAAAATTGCCCCTTAGTGTCCTGAGATGCGTAGGTTAGAGGGATTAGCGGGTAAATGGGGAGGGATATGGGAGTAGAGCCTGGGTGGGATTGTGGTCGGTTCAGACTCGATGGGCCGAATGGCCTGTTTCTGCACTGTCCCAGGCCTCAATTCTCGGCCTCTCTGTCAGTGCACACTTTGTCTGTGCAGTGTTGAATCTAGGCACAGAATAGGCCTATATATGTTTTTCATTTACATACAAGTTTTGCTTTTAATCAACACAATCACTATTTTATTTATAATGAATATTTACCCCAAATGATCCGATAGTTGCATCAAATGCTTGACAAACTTATTCTTGGACACCATTGTTCTTTCTTTGCCTGTGCAGAGTTGAATCTGGACCACAGAATGGACCTATATATGTTTTTCATCGACATACACGCTTTGTTTTTAATCAACACAATCACTATTTTATTTATAGTGCAGCAACAATAATCCCTCCCTCAATGTCAACAAAACGAAGGAGATTGTCATCGACTTCAGGAAGCGTAGAGGAGAACATACCCCTGTCTACATCAATGGGGACGAAGTAGAAAGGGTCGAGAGCTTCAAGTTTTTAGGTAACCAGATCACCAGCAACCTGTCGTGGTGCCCCCATGCCGACACTATAGTTAAGAAAGCCCCACCAACGACTACTTTCTCAGAAGGCTAAGGAAATTTGGCATGTCAGCTACGACTCTCACCAACTTTTACAGATGCACCATAGAAAGCATTCTTTCTGGTTGTATCACAGCTTGGTATGGCTCCTGCTCTGCCCAAGACCGCAAGGAGCTACAAGAGATCATGAATGTAACCCAATCCATCACGCAAAGCAGCCTCCTATCCATTGACTCTGTCTGCACTTCCCGCTGCCTCGGCAAAGCAGCCAGCATAATCAAGGACCACACGCACCCCGGACATTCTCTCTTCCACCTTCTTCCATTGGGAAAAGGATACAAAAGTCTGAGGTCACGTACCAACCAACTCAAGAACAACTTCTTTCCTGCAGCAGTCAGACTTTTGAATGGATCTACCTTGCATTAAGTTGATCTTTCTCTCCACCCTAGCTATGACTGTAACACTGCATTCTGCACGCTCTTGTTTCCTTCTCTATGCTTTGTCTGTATAGCGCGCAAGAAACAATATTTTTCACTGTATGTTTATACACGTGACAGTAATAAATCAAATCTAAAAAAATATATATATAATGAAATTTTGCCCCAAGTGATCCGATAGGTGCATCAAGTGCTTGACAAACTCATTCTTGGACACCATTGCTCTTCCCGCTCCCCCCCCCCCCCCCCCCACCCCCTCTCCCCCAAACCCCCTCAACCTTGATGATTTTAAGTACTGCTGGGAAATAAATCTCTCAATCCTTGCGAGTTGGCAAACACCACAGTGCTTTCTGGCCAATGTTAACAGTCACTTGACTTGACTGTAACTCGCCCATATTGAGGGGACAAGGATTTGGACCTGGAATCTCTAACTTCCAGGTAAGCAGCTTATGCTTCTTTATCGCTGCGGTTTAATGTAGATCCTATTGCTGCATCTAAAGAGCTACTGATTGAATCAGCAGGAATCGAGATCTACCTTATGGCTAGTGGCTGTGCAGTATACCTACCTTTGGCATGAACTGTATGATGATATTAATTTGCACACAAAAATAATTCCACTGCAGAGCTTCCTTCTTATCTAGCAGCCTAATTTGGAGTGCATCGGGTGGTAGTGGTCTGTACTGGTTATCACTTGTGCTGTAACACATTATCCTATCAGCACAGCAACAGATCCCAAGCAGAGGGCATACGGCAATGCTTAAACTTCAGAATGTTTACGGTGAGTGTAAAAGTAGAATTAGTCCAGTTTTTATCACCGAGAAGCAGCCCGCTCTTGGCTCTTTTTTGTAGAATCAGCTGCTGTAAAATTGTGCAGTTCATGTTGAATCAGTGAAATACGTCAGAATCGAGCTGGATGTATACCTGGTTGGAAAGGGGATGAAAGGTTACAGAGATAAGTATAGGAATGAAATGGACAAATACTTATGGGGCACAATGTGTTCTTTTGTTCATACAATCATAGAATCCTACAGTGCAGAAGGAGGCCATTCAGCCTATCGAGTCTGTACCGACCACAATCCCACCCCATCCTATCCCCATATCCCCAGGCATTTAACCCAGCTAGTCCCCCTGACACGAAGGGCTGGAAATCCATCCCTGCACCCAGCTCACAGGTAACATTTTAGTCCAGGAACACTTGCCTAGAAAGTTAAATAAGCTGAACGGAGGACAAAATAATGTATGTTGCAGATGGTCTGCGGAAAAAATTACACGAATTTTTTTCCATCAAACTTGATAGTCTTTCAGTTGAGAGGTCGATTCAGATGAACGTGGTGTTATTTATCTCCTTTTAGACTGGCAAAAAATAACTTCTCCAAATATAAATTGTTGCTCAGGGTAGGAATGAATATGGATCTTAAGAATAGGATTATCAAGATTGACACAGTTCATTCTCGATTCGAGCACACCACCAAGAACCCAACTGAACTTCACTCGCCATTGATGGCTGCAATAATTGCTTTCCCATTTTTCAATTCTTTAATCGGGCGGCATGGTGGCACAGTGGTTAGCACTGCTGCCTCACAGCGCCAGGGACCCGGGTTCGATTCCCGTGCTTGGGTCACTGTGTGGAGTTTGCACGTTCTCCCCGTGTCTGCGTGGGTTTCCTCCGGGTGCTCCGGTTTTCCCCCCACAATCTGAAAGACGTGCTGGTTAGGTGCGTTGACCAGAACAGGTGCCGAAGTGTGGCAGCTAGGGGAATTTCACAGTAACTTCATTGCAGTGTTAATGTAAGCCTTACTTGTGAATAAACTTTAACTTAATGGACTTGTTTTGGAATGTCCTGTATCCGTTTGAAATGTGGATCTGGAGAGGTGGGCATCCAAAGACTAGGAAGTTGTGGGATTTGGTTCTGGAGAAGTGTCAGTTGGGGCGAAAACACAAGAGCAACAAGAACCCCTGAGGATAGTGGAGGAGGAAAGATTGTTACTGAATATCATCAAACAAAGATGTTCAGGTTAAATTGGCCACATTCCAAGGGATGAGGACTTGCTGAAAGAAGTGATTGAAGGAAGACTAGAGGAATGTAAACCAAGAAGGAATGATGATGTCCCGTGATTTGTAATTGAAAATGGCAGGCTCCAAAGAACAATTGAAGGGGTTAAACACCAGAACACGAGGCGTGGGGAAATTAGCAGCACACCTGCCCTTGGATCACACTGCTATTGGAATGGGATAGAAAGTGGAATTTGCTGCCCCCGGAGAAGGCAAGGAAAGAGGCACGATGGACTGATATCTGACATCTTCCCAACTCCATTGTAAGTACGTTTTCAGAGAGAATGTCCATTGTTGACCTTCCCACCCCACCTCCAATCAAGACTATTAAGAAGCCAACTAATAACTACTTAAGGGTCTTTTCCCACCTCTGCTGCAGTCATCCCAGTTCCAGGCGGGTTTGCTGATATATGTCCTGTATGACAGTCCTGACTGACTGTCAGTGATGTTGGGTGGGGGGTTGCTGGTTGTGAGGGGAAGGAAGAGAGTGGGTCCCTCGATCTACATTAATCTGTGCATGTTCACGAGCATGGACATGCGGACAGGGGGTGGTCTTTGACAGACAAACCCCAGCCCTTGATTCCACACTGCCCCTTCTTCCCTTCTGTCTCTGTGTCTTTCTGGGTCCTGGCCTCTGGTGGGGGGTGGGACCTTTGCCTCTGGGGATTTGGTTCTGAAGGAAGACCCTGTGCTGACTTGTATCTGCCTGATTAGCAGAAGATCTGGTGGGCCTTCCAGAGAAGGGGCAGTGTGGGTCTCTCACTGTCTCTCCCACTGGCAGGTGAGACCCTCACTGCCAATGGAAAATTCCACTCAGGAAATTCTACATCACTCTCTGGAGCTTGCCATTACTGGTATCATTTTAATTCCAAGTGTGAGCCAATGCTAACTTAACTCTCTACTGTGTAATCCAGGCTAACCTTTTAGGCTTACTGAAGCTATCACATTCATTTGTAATGTAAAACCACTCCCCAATGAAGGCTTGAACCCTTCACCTCCTAACTCAGGGGCAAGAATACTTCCACTGAGTCAGTATTTAACAACCTTAAATCCTCTTTAAAATGTTTTCATCCACACCAATAAGTTCTAAGGATGTTATCTCAGGAGAAGAGGCTGGGTAATGTCACAGATTGAGAGACAGATCTTGTGCCAGTCGTTTTGATGCCACAAAATACAGAGGCAACTTATGCAAGATTACATCCAGGTAAAAAAAAACAGATTTTCAGCTGAAATAGGTAAGGAAAATGTGAACGAAATAGTTCCATTCAACATAAAAATGTTTTGTTTGAACACTGGACCAAATAATTCTTCCCATAAAACACTAACATAAAAATGAGCAAAATCTATACCGCACAAGATTAGATTTGGCTGAAGAAAACAATCAATTGGCTCCAGCATTTTGTTGAATTCATTTAAACAAAAATAAAAAGCAAAGACAGCCTTCACGCGTCTCACCCCACCCACCCCCCACCCCGCCGGCGCCCCCGCCCCGCCCACCATACAACCCTTGTGCTCGATCCATGCCAGTCAATGGGCCCTATTTTACCATTGCCTCGCGCCCGTTTTCGGGTGCGAAAACGTGCGAATTAATGAACTGCCCACCCAACTTTATCAGCATTTCCCCTTTTACCACCGCGTTTGCTGATCCGGAACCGCGCCGTAATGGACCTGCTAAATAAAAGTCTGAAACGGACATTCCAGCTTCTGAAGGGCGCGTTCAGCGCTTCCAACGGCTCTCTGACTCAGATCAGTGGTGGGGGGGAGGAGGGGAGTGAGGTCAGATCCTTGTCTGGTTGTGGGGGGCGGAGGAGGAGGTGGGTCAGATGTATCTCTGGGGGGGGGGGGGATGGGGGCAAGAGGGACGACCGTTGTCTGGTGGTGGGGGGTGAGGGCTAATCACTGTCTGGTGGTGGGGGGGAAGGGTCAGATGTTCCTCTGGAGGGGAAGGAGAGTGAGGCCAGACCATTCTCTGGGGGGGAAGGGGAGGGGGGGGGAGTGAAGCCAGTTCATTGTCGGGTGGGGGGAGTGAGGCCAGATCGTTGGATGAGAGGGGGGGGGGGGGCAGGGGGGGGGGGGGGGGGAGGCCAGCCCATTCTCTGGGGGGGGGGGGGAGTGAGGCCAGATCATTGTCTGGGGGTGGGGGGAGAAGGGAGGTGGGTAAGATGTATCTCGAGGGTGGGTGGGGGGAGGCCCGATCGCTCACTGGTGGGGGGGCAGATGGATCTCTGGTGGTGGGGGGGGTGGATGGATCTCTGGTGTGGGGGGCGGGGCAGATGGATCTCTGGTGGTGGGGGGGGCAGATGGATCTCTGGTGGGGGGGCTGGAGGGTCCGCTGCCACTCTGGGTAGCGGGGGGGGCGGATAAGGGGGACAGTGATGTGTGTGGGTAGTGGGGGGGTGGTGGGGGGTGGATAAGGGGGACAGTGTGTGGGTAGTGGGGGGGTAGATAAAGGAGACAGTGATGTGTGTGGGTAGTGGAGGGGTGGATAAGGAGGACAGTGATGTGTGTGGGTAGTGGGGGGGTGGTGGGGGGTGGATAAGGGGGACAGTGTGTGGGTAGTGGGGGGGTGGATAAAGGAGACAGTGATGTGTGTGGGTAGTGGAGGGGTGGATAAGGAGGACACTGATGTGTGTGGATGGTGGGGGTGGATCAGGGGGACAGTGATGTGTGTGGGTAGTGGGGGGGTGGATCAGGGGGACAGTGATGTGTGTGGGTAGCGGGGGGCGGATAAGGGGGACAGTGATGTGTGTGGGTAGTGGGAGGGTGGATAAGGGGGACAGTGATGTGTGGGTAGTGGGGGGATGCATAAGGGGAACAGTGATGTGTGAGTAGTGGGGGGTGGATCAGGGGGACAGTGATGTGTGTGGCTAATGGGAGGGTGGATAAGGGGGACAGTGATGTGTGTGGGTAGTGGGAGGGTGGATAAGGGGGACAGTGATGTATGTGGGTAGTGGGGGGTGGATAAGGGGGACAATGATGTGTGGGTAGTGGGGGGTGGATAAGGGGGACAGTGATGTGTGGGTAGTGGGGGGTGGATCATGGGGGCAGTGATGTGTGAGTGCACCCTCGCTCCCGATGTTCACTCCCAGGCTGCTTTCTCCGCTTTCTGCGAGCTCGAGAGCGATCTGACACGGGCGCGCTTTTTCAAATTTTTTTCAAACTGCACATGCGCAGTTCAGAGCTCCGATCGTTTCGGCCGTGCTAAGCCCCGCCCACAGCGCGAATGGGACTGGAGATGGCTGAGAGCGTATGGGGGCACCTGAAAGCAGATTTCTCAGTCGTATCTGCATTACGCCCAGATTCGGCACTTAGAATGAAAATGGTAAAATCAGGCCCCATGTCACTTCATCCTCACCCACCCCCATATGTCCCTTTATACTCCCTATGTCCCCACAACACTCTGGCCCTATATGGCCCAAATGCCAAATTTGTGACAAACTTATGCCAACTCGCATCAACCATGAACATGTCTGCCACCCTTTGCCCTTCCACCACCGTGCCAACTCACCTGGTATCCTTTGACAGTTCTGTGACAGATCTGATAGTTCCAATGAGTTGATGCACTTTATACACACAATCATGTTTACTTTTGGAAATTCTAAATTGTGCCTCAAGGATATCCCAGCACCATGTCCAAAGGGGTGCCTTAGCTCTCTAAAGGTGCTCTCTGGCCATCCAAACAAATCTACCAAGTTCAGATCAGCTCCTATCTGTTCCAAACTGCACACTCCAGGTATCAAACTACTTCAGTGGAGGCAGCTGGTGATTAAAAGGCCAGCTCATATACAAGCTCCAGCCCAACTCCAGTTCCAACCCTGCAGAAATAGTGGGTCTGTGTTTGTGAATTTCAGACTTGTCTGCTATTTCCTCAGTCACAGCACAAATCTGGGCCAAAGTTTTCCAATATGCACAGCACAAATAGAAATGAAGATTTGCTCTGAATTAGTTTAAAAGCTATTTGGCTGTAGTACCGACCAGTTCTGATAAAAGGTAATCAACTTAAAATGTCTAAGGTGATTTTAATCCCCAAAATTGGGTAGGTTTCTTTGGTATTGAAAGTATGGCAACAATTCTCCAGAATTGGGAACAGGTGCCCACACTAGTGAAAAACTAATGTTTGCCACCGGTGCTGGCAGTGTCTATCGGGTAGGATTCTCCCAACTGATGGATATAAATTTAAGATCCTGTGAATCATGCTGGCCAGCCCAGCTTTTCAGAGACTAGGCACATTTTTAAAGATCTCTGTGGTCTGAAACAGATCTCCTAAAGACAGAAATGGTGCCTCCCCCTGCTGACCAGGGGAATACCACCAACCCTTCAGCAAAGAGGGGCATCCTCCCATCCACCAGTCAAATTACGGGTCGCCCCGTTCCCCCACACCACACAGGCAAGTGGGTGACCAGACCTGACCACTGACTCAATCCCGCCTCCCTCCTCAGACCCCTCAGTCAGCACCCCTCCCTCCTCAGACCCCGCACTCAGATCGCCTCCCCACTAAAACCCCCCATCAGGCCTTGTGCCTTCACAGTGCCAACGGCGTTTTGTTCTCTGGCACCCCTGGCGCAGACACCCTGGCTTGGACCTTGGACAATGGGGGGTGGGGGTGATAAGGAGGTAAGGCACAGACACTTGCAATAAATGCAGAATTAAGACAATGAGGTGACTGAACAGCTTTGGAGATAGGAATATCCTCCCTTGTGAAAGTGAGTGCTCTTATCAGTCAGAGGACTGCAAAGGGATCTTCTCACACCTGCAGCTTCCTAGACAGAGTAAAAAGGGAATCCCTTCTGCTGCATGGATTGCTGCAGTGATGTGGAAGTCTTCCAGCTGTCCAGGGTTCATGGATATTAAAGTGACCGGGGAAGTTCAAAGCTTTACGAAGACAGAGACAATAATGAGTATTTTACCCCAGGATGTTGTTTGAAATTACCATTCTGAAACTGAACAACACCGTTCCCTGGGCTAGAAGGGGCAGAGGGGCAGACCAGCCACGAGACCCCCCATCCCGGGGACCGAGTGGCAAGATCAACCCTTTGCTCCCAGCCCGAGTCCACCCAGCACCTAGGACCCCTGGGCATCTTCGCTCTGCAGCCTGGCAGAGTAGAAGGGCACTGGACTTACTTCCATGGCTCCCCCTGCCCCCCCCCCCTCCCTCCCCCACCGCCTTGAGGTCCAATATGCCAGGTCCACCATTGTCAGAAACTGTACCAAAGCCTGCCCAGTGCAGATCCCACTGGGGAGGTGGATGAATAGTGGGGAGGCCACTGAATGGAGCTGTCCAACCCACTAATTACATCTAAAAGAGGAAATTTGAATAATTACCAGGTTTCCACCCACTCTGAACAGGAACACGATCTGGGCCGGCGGGGCGGGCCAGAAGCACTGCGACAGAGTTTGGTGCCCAGTGCAAAACCCATTTTTTACCCAACTCCCAATTCTCCGGGCCAACGTGAATCCCACTGGGGGGCAAGCGGACCCATCATCTTTCTTGCCTGACAGTGGCATGGCGGAAGAGCGGTTAGCATTGCTGTCTCACAGTGCCAGGGACCCGGGTTCAATTCTAGCCTTGGGTGACTGTGTGGAGGTTGCACATTGTCCCCGTGTCTGCGTGGGTTTCCTCTGGGTGTTCTATTTTCCAAATGTGCAGGTTAGGTTGATTGACCATGTTAAATTGTCACTTAGTCTCAGGGGGAGTCGCAGTGTAAATACATGGGGTTACACGGATAGGGCCTGGATGGGATTGTTGTCGGTGCAGGCTTGATGGGCCAAATGGCCTCATTCTGCATTCTATGATTCTATTCTATGCTTCTACATAGAACTTCCTTCTTGGGGCGGCACAGTGGCAGAGGGGTTAGCACTGCTGCCTCACAGATAGTGACCCGAGGTTTAATTCTGGCCTCGGGTCACTATCTGTGTGGAGTTTGCATGTTCTCCCTGTATCTGCGTGGGTTTCCTTTGGGTGCTCCGGTTTCCTCCCACAGTCCAAAGATGTGCGGGTTGGGTTGATTGGCCATGCTAAATTGACCCTAGTGTCAGAGGGATTAGCAGGTAAATATGTGGGGTTACAGGAAGAGGGTCTGGGTGGGATTGTGGTCGGTGCAGATTCGATGGGCCGAATGGCCTCCTTCTGCACTGTAGGAATTCTATGATTCTATGATAGCCATCAGACCAACCTGTTGAGCGGTAAACCTGCTGAAATAATTAGGGAGAGGTCCTGGGGTTTCTATTTTTAGACAAACCCTTTCCTTTTTATGTTTTTAAAAATCAACCTTTGGAGCTCATTCAATGCTTCCCCCAGCTACCTAATACAGTTGGGACATGCTCAGGACACAAGGTTAATAGTGACCAATCACATTCCTTCTATTTATCCCCCAACTATGGCTATGAGAAATTGGAAAATGCTCATTTTTAAAAGAGACCAGGCAAGTTTGACATATTTCAGATTAAAGTTGCCACTGATGCCAATGGAATTTGACAGACTAATTCCACGGTACCATTTAAAATCAATTAAACCTGATCAGAACTTGTGGCCCTGTCTCTATGGAGGAGGGCGAATGGGATAACGCTGATTGTTCAGCTAATGAAAATGCAATGATCTCGTTTTATATACTTTGTTTCTACAAACAATATCAGCAACCGCTTCCTTCTAGGTAAGAAGCCATGGAGTGATCTGAGAACTTCCAGGCCAAATGGCAACTATTTATATTTATAAAGCACCTTTAATGTAATAAAGGCTTTACAGCAAAATTATAAAGCTAAAATATGACACTGAGCGATATGAAGAGATGTTAGGCCAGGTGAACAAAGTCTTGGTCCAAGAGGTGGGTTTTAAGGAGTATCTTAAAGGTGTAGAGAGGTGGAGAGGTGTTGGGAAAGAATTCCAGAGCTTAAGTTTAAATTTAAGTTTTAAGTTTATTTATCAGTGTCACAAGTGGGCTTATATTTACACTGCAATGAAATTACTGTGAAAGTCCTAGTCGCCACACTCCGGCGCCTGTTTGGGTACACTGAGGGAGAATTTAGCATGGCCAATGCACCCAACCAGCACCCCTTTTGGACTGTGGGACGAAACCGGAGCACCCAGAGGAAACCCACGCAGACACGGGGAGAACGTGCAGACGCCGCACAGACAGTGACCCAAGACAAGAATTGAACCTGGGTCCCTGGCACTGTGAGGTGGCGCTATGCCACTGTGCCATCGTGCCACCCCAAGGCACCGCTGAGACCAGAAAAACTGCTGGCCCTTTAAATGGCTGACAACATTTAAAGGCAGGACTTCCTCCCTGATTGAAGTCTCAACTCAAGGCAATTAATGGTTCAATGGTCAGTAAGCGGTATGAGGTGAAGTGGCCAAGTGAATTGCTGGGTTGGGCGGGGGGGGGGTGGGGGTGGTGGGGGGGTGATGCTGGCAAGAAGAGCTTTATGCAAGGGGTGTAAATCAGCCCAGTAGCTTCCAATGAACTTCACACATTCCACCCTTTGTAAACTTGAGGTTCTGTAAGACTCTGCTGCCCGTGTCTTAGTTCACACCAAATACCATTCACCAATACTTCTGTGCTAGCTGACCTGTCTGTATCCAGGTAAGCCTTGATTTAAAAATTCTCATCCTTGTTTATCAAATACCTCCGTGGCCCCGCCCCTCCCTATCTCTGCAATCTTTTCCAGCCCGACATTCCTCTGAGATATCTGTACTCATCTTTCTCTGGCCTCTTGAGATTGTTGTAAAAACCGATCTGATTCACTAATGTCCTTTAGGGAATTCGTTGCAGTGTTAATGTAAGCTTACTTGTGACACTAATAAACGTTAAACTTGAAAACTTTAAGTCCCTGGGATGGTGGCCACTTTTGGGATTGCAGTGAAGACAAGCCCAGATCCACACAGAGACAAGTTGGCAGGTCCCGACAAGGGTGGCGAAGGGGGTGAGGTGTGGAGATAGAGAAGACAGGAGTGGGAGAGGAAATGCTGTAGTGTAGGGAATCCTCGGAGGCTACTGATTGTCATGCGGACCTGACAAGGAGGTGCTCTGCCCCCCTCCCCCTACCGACCACCCTCACGCTCCCACGCCCCCACACCCCCAACCCCCGCTCCCTCCTATCTTCCCATCACCCTTGCATGATTCTCTAACCTGGTTCCGAGTCCAGTCCACCAAGTTTCACTGGACCGGCTGGACAATTGGCACCAGCCTCCCACAGCCACAGGTAATAGCCCAGTGGTGACAAGAGGACTTGAGGATTTCAATTGGCCGACATGTGAGCGGGCCTCCTGCTTTCTACCCCATCACTGACAAAATCACTGTGGGGGTTGGGGCAGAGGCACGAACCTAGATACAGAGAACAGCCCTGCTGGCATGGTGTCCAAATTTAGGGTCTCCCCCAATCCCTGCCTGCCACCCTGTCCCTGAAGCTCTGCAAAATTCAGCCCATCTCAGCGACGGGAGACAAATTTGGTTTGCAATATTGACGACAAGCTAAGAAAGCATTCAATTAAATTTTCTTGGTCCACAAGATAGTAACTCATTTAAAGTAATTCAAGCCCATAAGACAGAACCTGAACGGACAGTTTAGATTTTATAACCTCACGGAAGCAGTGGTTACTGTGTGGAGTGATTGCCCACAGTGGTACATCATGGAAATTTCAAGGAAGGGTTCGACAGTATTTGTTAGCAAAGGTACAGTACCCTGCACCCCAGACATTCTCTCTTCCATCTTCTTCCGTCGGGAAAAAGATACAACAGTCTGAGGTCACGTACCAACCGACTTGAGGACAGCTTCTTCCCTGCTGCTGTCAGACTATTGAATGGACTTACCTTGCATTCAGTTAATCTTTCTCTGCACCCTAGCTATGACTGTAACACTACATTCTGCACTCTCTCGTTTCCTTCTCTATGAACGGTATGCTTTGCCTGTATAGCACGCAAGAAACAATACTTTTCATTGTATGTTAATTCATGTGACAATAATAAATCAAATCAAATCAGTATGGAACTCTCTTGAGCTTTAGGACTGGATTCTTGGATAACAATGGTCATTTGTATTCCTCTACATTCTAACATGTATTTTTACTGAATGTGTCAATTGATTTTAATAGCAAATAAATTAATTTTACATAAAAATCAGTAATATGTGTGCTATTAGCATATTGGGCAGCCCAATACAAACCCATTAGCATTCAATTATCTTGCATCAGCCATCCATGTTAGTCATTGACCCTGCTGCCCCCTCACACACTCTCAATCTGAGTGGATCCCAGGTGCAAGACTGACTATCAGCTTGCTGATGCACCCTGGTAAATCATTGAAGAATCCCTACAGTGAAAAAGAAGGCTGTTCGGCCAATCGAGTCTGCGCCAACCCTCTGACAGAGCATCTTATCCAGGCCTTATCCCCGTAAATCCACGAATCTACCCTGTTAATCCCCCTAATCTACACATCTTTGGATAATAGGAGACAATTTAATTTGGCTAATCCACCTAACCTGCAAATCTTGGGACACTAAGGGGCAATTTAGCATGGCCAATCCACCTAACTGGCACATCTTTGGATTGTGGGAGGAAACTGGAGCACCCGGAGGAAACCCACACAGACACGGGGAGAACATGCAAGCTCCACACAGACAGCCACCCAAGGCTGGAATTGGACACGGGTCCCTGGCGCTGTGAGGCAGCAGTGCTAACCACTGTGTCACCATGCCACCCTCAATCATCTAATTATATAATTATATATTTTCGAAATAAATTTTAATATTATGTGTTGTATCATTATATTAAATTATAGAAAGAAAATGACACATTAACCACTGGTCAGATTGGTTTATGTTTTCATAGAAATCATAGAAACCCTACAGTGCAGAAGGAGGCCATTCGGCCCATCGAGTCTGCACCGACCACAATCCCACTCAGGCCCTACCCCCACATATTTACCCGCTAATCCCTCTAACCTACACATCCCAGGACTCTAAGGGGCAATTTTTAACCTGGCCAATCAACCTAACCCGCACATCTTTGGACTGTGGGAGGAAACCGGAGCACCCGGAGAAAACCCACGCAATGGTTTTAATTCCATTGTTAAAGTTAGAAGATGTAACTTATATCTGCAGTGTACAAACTAAACATAACTTTGTTTTACACATGGATTATAGGGACAAGGTTAGAATATCTTCTGCTTGATAAACAGCTTCTGTGCCCTTTAGCAGACATTGGATGCACGGTCTTGTTTAATGCGTTAAGTATTTATTATTTACATTGTGCACATTTAGAGATTGCTAGTTTTGTAAATAGAAATAGGCCCTGGCATTTTTTTCACTTCTCAAACTCCACACAGGGGCTCGGGTTCAATTCTGGCCTCGGGTCACTGTCTGTGTGGAGTTGGCACATTCTCCCCGTGTCTGTGTGGGTTTCCTCCGGCTGCTCCGGTTTCCTCCCACAGTCCAAAGATGTGCGGGTTAGGTGGATTGGCCATTGTAAATTGCCCCTTAATGGCAGGGGGATTAGCAGGTAAATACGTGGGGTTACAGGGATAGGGCCTGGGTGGGATTGTTGTTGGTGCAGGCTCGATGGGCCGAATGGCCTCCTTCTGCAATATAGGGATTCTATGATTCTATGAAATCCCCAAAAAAGGAGAGAAATTCCTGGAGCGCTGTTTTCACAGTTCCAATACAAGTGTGCAAAACAGCGAACAGATAAACTCATAGATTATTCCCTAATAATAGAAATAACATTCTCCCACGCCATATAACCAATCTAAGGCTTGTTCCAAAGATGTAAAATTTGTGCTGCACTAAATTTAGATGTGGAAAGAGATGGTTAAAATATCCTCAATGTGCAGTAATTATGTACATCCGTCCAATATATATAACAACAGAATCACAGATTAATCAGGATGTCCTTTGTTCTCCTGTCATTCAGTGCGTACCGGTTCCTTTATTCTCTAAGGATGTGTTCTATTTTGTTAATAGAGGACCGAGATATATATGAAAGGGAGCAGTGCCTCACAACAAAATGAAGTAGAAATGATATCAAACCTAATAACTGACAAGCAATACAGACACAATTGACCAAAGACTCAGCTCACAATGCATTTGGTCTAATAGGGTCATAAGCATGTTTATCGATCTTTCCTCTAGCTGTTTTTTTTTCCAATGACCATTTGTTTGTAGACGCCAGCAATGAGATGTGCAAGGTTATGGGTCCCAGTAAACCAGTTCTCTAACCCCAACCCTACAGGCACTTGTACCCTGGATATTTCTCTCTCCATTTCACCCGTCAGTTTTCAGTTCCCAAGGGGGCGTTTGGTTGGATCTCCCTCCCATTTTCTTTGACCTCAGCTTCTTAGGGCATCCAAACACAGCCGAGAGCTGGGCACAGGGCAAGGGCTGCCACCCTCTGTTAGGGCGGCACTATAACACAGTGGCTAGCTCTACTGCTTCACAGTGCCAAGGACCTGGGTTCAATTCCGGCCTGTGTGGAGTTTGCACATTCTCCCCGTGTCTGCGTGGATTTCCTCTGGGTGCTCCGATTTCCTCCCACAATCCAAAGGTGTGCAGGTTAGGTGCTAAGTTGCCCCTTGGTGTCCCAAGATGTGTAGGTCAGGGTTAGCCATGGTAAATGTGTATGGGGTTACAGGGATAAGGCAGGGGAAAGGGCCTGGGTAAGATACTCTGTTAGGGATTGAGTGAAGACTTGATGGGCCAAAAGGCCTCCTTCTGCACTGCAGGATTCTATGATTCTTTGAATATATTTAACATATTTTTGTATAATATGTTATTAAATAATGTAATATAATTTCTATCGACAATCTGCACCTCATCAGGTCAGGTCAGACTTCTGTGAGCTTTATTGTTTCATTCCAGCCCATATCCTCACCCTCTCACAACACAAACTTGACTCACCCACCCCCAGGAACCGTGTCACCCGATCTGCACTCCTCCTGGATAGTGTATCACTCAGCTTCACAAGTTACAGTGGGAGTGGTAATGTTGGAAAAGGTACACTCCTGGGTTAGGGAGAGGGGTAAAAAGAAAATAAGGAGGGGGATCTTCCTCTTGAAAACTTGTCACTGATCCATGTTGGGCAGGTGACATGAGGGATTGTGAGCTGAGACACATAATTTTTGGAAACTCCATTCCATTAGATGCATTTCCTTGCGTGAGGAATGGGGGGCGATTCTCCCCCAAAAATTCTAAGCATCGAATTTGCCTAAAAACCGGAGTAATTTGCGCTGGTTTCTTCAGCGGGAGTTTCAAAATGAATCTTCCACACTCTGTGCATTGCTGAGTGCTCTAGCGTGAATCAGTCCAAAAAGCTGGGGGTGGGGTCTATTCTCGCTGAAGAGGTAGGCAACATAGCGCTGAGCGGGCCACTGCACATGCGCCAATCTGTCAGTGCCGAGATCGGCACATGCACTGTGGCCTCTCTCTGCCGACCTTTCAATCATTGGCCAGTCCCGCAACCCCTGCATTGCTGCCCTACTGACACACCCATGCCCAATCACTGGCCCCCTGGACATGTCAGGGTCCAACCACAACCTCCACCTACTCCCCGCCCGTCTCGATCTCCCGCACCGCGCCCCCAGCCCCGGGCAACCCCAATCTCCCATTCCCTTCAATCCACTCCCTCCCACAGTGCCGGCCTCCCCCCCTGAAGCCCAAGCGCCCCCCAGCAGGCTGCCTCCCACTCTGATGGCCAGCCCTGATCGCCGACCTCCCTCCGTTCCCCACCAATCCCGACTGCAGAGTGGCTGCGGAACCCCCCAGCCCCACTGAAAGACCGTCCAAAGGCCCCACCTCCCATCAGGCCCTGTCCCCATTAGGCCCCGCCCTGGTGGGCAGTGCCAAGATGCCCCCTTGGCATTGGCATTTTGCCTCTTGGGCAGTGCCAGGGGCCCAGGCTGGCACTGTAAAGGTGGCAATGCCCAGGTGCCCGATGCTCTAGGGTCCTCGATTGCTCCCCTTCACTCCAGCGGGGGTATGGGTCGCCAGCTCCCCACAAGTGGGGAGCTATAGTAAACCCCGGTGGAGTGAACCACTGGTGGGGGGGTTGGGGAAGAGGGGTGGGTGGGGGTGGGGAGGGGGTGGGTGGTGGAAATGCTAGCGGGCCCGGAGATATCATTCCCGGCCGTGCTAATAGGATTTAAATAGCATGTAAATGAGCTGCTGCATACATTATGTAGCTTCATGCAAATTTGGCGTGGAGCTGATGGCGCTGGAATCCAGTGTCAGGAGACGTGCAGAGACCCGGATGCTCAGCATGAATCGTGCGAATCGGCCGCTGCTAGAATCTCCCGGCCCACTATGCTAAACAGGCAGTGCAGTGGGATGGGAGAATCACCCCCATGGTTTTTTTTAGTTGGAAGGACATTGAATTTTAGAGTTATCAAAGACAATGGGCCCGATTTTAACATTGCGTCGCACCTGTTTTCGGGCACGAAAACATGGTAAAGTCGGGTGTGAGGCCATTAACGCGATCCGCGCCCGCGTCCACGCAGATGGCCACTTTACCGAAATCCGGGAATAGCCGCAATCCGCTTCGCGCCCAAAACGGGCGCAACGGCGATTTAAATGCATTTCAATTGAATTAATGAACTGCCCGCCCAACTTTATCAGCATTTCCCCCTTTACCACCGCGTTTGCCAATCCAGAATTGCGCCGTAATGGACATGCTGAATAAAAGTCTGTTTCGGATGCTCCAACTGCTGAAGAGGTAAGTTCAGAGCTTCCAACGGCTCTCTGACTCAGAACGGTGGTGGGGGGAGAGGGGAGGCAGGTCAGATCATTCTCTGGTGATGGGGGGGAGGGACGAGGAAGGCCTGATCATTGTCTGGTTGGGGGGGAGGGAGGAGGAGGCAGGTCAGATGTACCTCTGGTCGGGGGGGGGGGGAGGCCCAATTTCTCACTGGTGGGGGGTGGGGTGAGGGAGGCCAGATGGATCTCTGGTTGAGGGGCAGGGGGCATCCGCTGCCACTCTGCGGGCGATCGGTCGGGGGAAGGAGGCAGGAGGTCACGATCGGTCTGGGTAGCGGGGGGGTGGGTGGATAAGGGGGACAGTGATGTCTGTGGGGTCCATCGCTCCCGCTTTTCGCTCCCGGGCCGCTTTCTCCGCTTTTTGCGGCCCGGGAGCGATCTGACACGGGCGCGCTTTTTCAAAGTTTTTTCTAACTGCGCAGTTCAGAGCTCCGATCGTTTCGGGCGCGCTATGCCCTGCCCACAGCACGATTCGGACTCGCGATTTTTTTTTTCAGGCGAAGTGCATCTGGGGGCGCCTGAGAACAGATTTCTAAGTTGGATCTGAATTGCGCCCAGATTCAACGCTTAAAATGAAAATGGTAAAATCGGGTACAATGTTTTGCCATAAATCTGTCTGTGGAGACTCCCAGATCTACTGTGATCAGAACTTTATCAGATTACCAGTGCAAAGACCCCTTTGAACTTCATCCTTTTTTTAGTGTTCCCTCACAGCAATCTCTGCAGAGAACTTACTTGCCTTGTCTTTGTGTTTGTATATGTGTGTATATATGTGTATATGTGTTGGAATTTTAAAAAGGTATAAATCGTTCCACTTCCGGGTTGCAAATTGTCTGTTATCCAGATTTGCAATTTGTTTCAAAAGAAGTTTTGTTTCATAATAAACCAATTCTTATATGTTTATTGAAAGAAGACTGGTTAAAGTCTCCTTTATGTTGGGTATAGCAGTAGGAAAGGTAATCAATTGGCCATTTTGGCAAGTGAATTAAACATTTACACTATTGTTATGACTTGTGGGGTAGTGGGGCTCGAAGTAACGACACAATCCTCGTGCCCCAGTCTCATAGCACTAAGCAAAACAATGCGCTTGAACCCATCCATCACCTTAAACATGCACTCCATCCATCACTGGGACATTGTGGCTGCAGTGTGCGCCCATCTATAAGATGCACTGCAGCAACTCCCCAAGGTTTCTTTGACAGCACATCCCAAACCCGCAACCTCTATCTCCTGGAAGGCGAAGAACAGCAAAGACATGGGAAGATCGCAACGTCCAAGTTCCCCTCCAAGTCTCCAGCATCCCAGTTTTCACATGTATCACCTCTCCCTCATCGTCGCTGGGATGCCCTTTGTAACAGAATTGTGGATGTACCTTCACCGCACGGATGGTAGCAGCTCCTGATAGCAGTTCACTAACACCTTCTCAAGGGCAATTAGGAAAAGGCAATAATTTCCAATCTTGCCAACAGCACTCACAACCCTTGAACGAGTAAAATCTCCCAGCCATTGACTCTGTCTACACTTTCCGCTGTCTCAGAAAAGAAGCAGCATAATCAAGCACACCCCGGATATACTCTCTTCCATCTTCTTCCATTGGGAAAAAGATACAGTAGTTAGCACTTTACTTTAAAAGTCTGAGGTCACGTACCAAGGGGCTCAAGAACAGCTTCTTCCCTGCTGCCATCAGACTTTTGAATGGACCCACCTTATATTAGGTTGATCTTTCGCTACACTCTTGCTATGAATGTAACACTACATTCTGCACTCTCTCCTTTCCTTCTCTATGAATGATATGCTTTGTCTGTATAGCGCACAAGAAACAATACTTTTCACTGTACACTAATACACATGACAATAGTAAATCAAATCAAATCAAATTGTTTTTTAAAGATTGAAAATGCCCATGCTGATCCATCTGAACTATAATATTGTATCAGAACTCAGCAGGTACAGTATTCTCTTTCAGACTCTAATCATCTCTACCACGCTGGAATAGGCATATGGAAGTAACTTGCTTTTATGTCAATTTAATCTTCATATTGATGTTTGATCAGATTCCCAGCGGAGTACTGATTCTCAGTGCTGTTTGAATTTGCGAGACTGACCTCTGTTTCTCCCTTTCCATTTTCCTCTTGGAGAAACTCTGACGTTTCCCAGTGAAATAATTTTATTTTTCAGCACAACTTTGGGAAACAAAACAAAACCTTGGTGTCTCATATCCGGATATTGCTGGGTAACCTCGTAAAACCTTGTAGCTCAGATGAAAATGTAATTTAAATGTTATTGAGACCAGTGTGTGCACGCCACATAATTCAGGTTCTGGATACCCACTGCAAACTTATAATCATTTAATTATTCATCTACTGAGTTTCCTTTCTCTTTCTCATATTAAAAACAAAACTACCAAAGACAGTCATGTGCTGCATAGTAATTGCCTTGGTACACTCTCAATCTAATAGGAAAAAAAAGCAATAAACTTTGGAATATACAGCACCTGAGGCTTGAGAATGATATGCATGATAATTGGAGGTACAAACAAGAGTTCCTTTCCAATAGAATCTGGTCACCACTCTCCACTAAGACCATAACACCATGGACCAGTTTTACTTGAAGTGTGTGACATGGAGATCTTGCCTTTGAAGGCAAAATGTGTCCTGTCAGCTCATGTTACTATCAAGATGAACATTCACTCCTTTTTGGCTGCTTATTTACTGGAAATACATTTTCAACTTCCTTGGCCCTGATGAATAAGTCATGACATGATTTGATTGAGTCATTCTTTGGATGCATCGTGTATTTGCAAGGCTTTTTTGGGAGCCCTCACTGCTTGGAGCTAAATGTCAGATGTGCATAATTTGCTCCTCTGTTAATTTGATATATTTTCCCACTTGAATAGCTACATATTTTGAGCTCCGTCAACAGAAGATGGACAGCCCAAATTGAGTGAAGGGAGTTAGGCCGAGGCCGCAGTGCAATGTGTTCATCACTTGTGCATCAATCGCCTGCATTTGGCACTGAGACAATTACCCTCATTATAGTAGAGAGCTGGGACATAGCAGATTCAGAATCAAAAAGGGATTTGTGAGGCCTCACAAAGCAAAGCCAAATGCACCACGTGCTCCAACCTGAATCAGTGATTCTTTTTTATTCATCCGTGGGACATGGGCAGCACTGGCTGGCCAACATCTATTGCCCATTCCTAGTTGCCCGAGGACTGTTGAGAGGGAGATGGGGAAGGAGGAGGACCTTCTCGTGAACCTGCTCCAGACTTGCCATCAATTGATCTAAGCAGCAAGCAATCGAGCGGGGGTCGTCTGACCCAATTGTCTGCCTCTTTACTGCAACTATATTCAAGGCTGGATGTCCCTTGAGAAGGAGCATCTGCTGCCTGGCACTGTTGAGGCCTTGCGCGCCTGATGGGTACTGCAGGGACTGGGGTGTTTTAACAATCACATTTCGATTTGATGTTTTAAGCTTTCTTGAGATTTTTCCTTTTTTTGACGCAGTTTCCCTTGAAGGGTCTGCTCCTTTCATTTGTCCATCAGTTTGGTTAATTTAGTTTACTTGGTTTACCCCCCAAAAAAGAAAAATCCTCTTCAAATGGGATATTTTAGATCCACTCGAGAACCTTTGTTTATCTCCACATCTGAAAGACAGTGACAGAGACAGGACGCAAGATTGAAAGGCCTAATGGGATGCTGGTGGGCAGCTGTTTTAATGAGAATTCATGAGATGCAAGTGAGTGTAAATGGCATTCACACCACCTGCCAGCGGGAAGAGTAATCCGCCACTGGAAGAATTGCAACATGATTTTACACCGGTGAGTTTCTGACTTTTCGCCTCTCATCAGATTCACCTGCCCGCCACCAAACCAGCCATGGGCGGATTGGGACAACTCCAACCATTATCTGGTAAGACTCCTCCAAGTGTCCTCTACTAGGTTAGGGAGATTGGCCGTGCTAAATTGCCCCTTAGTGTCAGGGGGTCAAGCTAGGGTAAATGCATGGGGTTATGGGGATAGGGCTTGAGTGGGATTGTGGTTGGTGCAGACTTGATGGGCTGAATGGCCTCCTTCTGCACTGTAGGATTCTATGATCTATGAGATTCTATGATCTACTCACTACTAAGCCCTGAAATCGTGCAGTGGGTGTGTTGGTACATGTTTAATACTTTCGTTAATGTCCCTTCTCTAAGTTTTGGAGGAAGCATTTGTTTGCCAATATCCTCTGCTATACCTCGGGAAAAGATACAACAATACTCAACAGATTTGCCCTCCATTGCTTAGATACATGGACCCAAACTGAGGTAACTGGTACCTTGAATATGGCACCTAATACCTTTCGCTCTGACATTTCTTCTGAACTGAGGTTATGAATATTCATGTCCTGTTTTCTCATCTGCCACAAAGTGTTACTTTGAAAGCTTCAGGATCCATTTCACCAACAGGGTAAGAGGGAAAGAGAAGCCAAGGTTACTCCGGGAGTGGAAGAAGCATGCCTTAGAACTGACAAGTAACAACATCAAGCTGGTCCGCCTGTCACAACCAATAAAGACATTTGCAAGTTTGTATTCACAGCGGCTCAACATCTCATTGCATTAACCATGAAATATATCACCGACAGAATTTTACCAAGATCTGGGCTACCGCAAGGTCATGTCAAATATGATTCGTCCATTCAGTTCGAATCCAATACTGAACAGTGATTAAAAAAAAACTTCTCAAACACAAGTTTTTGAACTCTCCTTACATATCTGATTCAAACCCAGATGATTCTTTTGCTTAACTTAAGAATCTCATTCATGGGGCGGGATTTTCCAGTCACGCTCACCCCAAAGTCGGAAACTCCCGCCCGAGGTCAACGGACCTTTGCATGGTCTGTGTCCCTCCCGCTGCGAATCCCGTGGCAGGCAGGACGGGAAAATTCCACCCATGAACTCATTCGGTGGCACAGTGTTGCGCACTGCTGCCTCACAGCGCCAGTGACCCAGGTTCAATTCCCAGCTTGGGTCACTGTCTGTGCGGTGTCTGCACATTCTCCCTGTGTCTGCATGGGTTTCCTCTGGGTGCTCCAGTTTGATCCCACAGTCTGAAAGATGTGCTGGTTAGGTGCAGTGACCATGCTAATTCTCCCTCAGTGTACCCGAACAGGCACCGGAGTGTGGCGACTAGGGGATTTGGACAAGTAACTTCATTGCAGTGCTAACGTAAGCCTACTTGTGACATTAATAAATAATTTCTTGTTAAATTTTAATTGCAATGGTCAATCTATTTGGCAAAGTGGTTAGCACTGCTGCCTCACAGCGCCAGTGACCCAGGTTCAATTCCCGATTTGGGTGACTGTCTGTGTGGAGTTGCATGTTCTCCCTGTGTCTCCGTGGATTTCCTCCAGGTGCTCTGGTTTCCTCCCACAATCCGTAAGACATGCTGGTTAGGTGCTAAATTCTCCCTCAATGTACTCGAACAGGCACCGCATTGTGGCAACATAAGATTTTCACAGTAACTTCATTGCAATGTTAATGTAAACCTGCTTGTGACACTAATAGAAACATAGAAAAACTACAGCACAAAAACAGGCCCTTCGGCCCCACAAGTTGTGCCGAACATATCCCTACCTTTTAGGCCTACCTATAACCCTTTTTTAAAAACTTTAATTGCAATGGTCAATTTATTTATCCAGACTTATTTTAATTACTTTAGTGCAAACTTCTGGTTATGGTCCATGAGTCTGTTAATTCTCAGGCCATCGCACAGACTGTACATGGTTGGATTGTCAAAGTGACCTTTTCCAGCAATGTGTGTCTGCACTATTGTATCTTCCTGACTTTTAGAGGTGGCTACTCAAATAAATAAAGAGCATCTGAAGCCAGGGAAAATGAGCACTTGTTCTTTGTCAGGAGTCTTTGGATTACAGTGTTGCTACTTATGGTACTCACGTTACACTGCACAAAGACAGTAATTTTGGGAGAAAGCTGTGTTCTGCCCACATACTTTAAAATCACAACCAAAAGAAAAGGACATTCTGGCAACCATCTTTAAATTTGTAACGACAGAATAAATCTGACGACCCTGCTATTTTCTGACTCAAGAAATGTCACAGATAGAGAGAGGTTAGAGAACACACATATACTTGCAGTCAATTCAGTTTTCCCTGAAGGCTAAGTGCTGGCTGACTCTGCAATGGTACAGTATGTGCATCTATGAATGATGCATAAGAATACACAGCAAAGAAAACAGATCATTAGGCTCAACTGGTCTATATCGGTGTTTATGCTCTAAACCTATCAGCACAATGTTCCCTTACTTCAGTTAACAATGTTTCATATTAGGCTGAAGATTAGCAGTGGCAATCAGTACACCTCAACCAGCCATATGCCATAACAAGGAGATAATTGCCCGACAGCACGGTGGCACAGTGGTTAGCACTGCTGCCTCACAGCACCAGGAACCCAGGTTCAATTCCGGCTTCGGGTCACTGTCTGTGTGGAGTTTGCACATTCTCCTCTGTGTCTGCGTGGGTTTCCTCCGGGTGCTCCGGTTTCCTCCCACACTCCAAAGATGTGCGGGTTAGGTTGATTGGCCATGCTAAATTGACCCTAGTGTCAGGGGGATTAGCAGTGTGAATGTGTGGGGATGGGGGCTGGGTGGGATTGTTGTCGGTGCAGGCTCGATGAGCCAAATGACCTCCTTCTGCCGTGTAGGGACTCTATGATTCTCTCTATGATATTATTGAAAATCTCCAACTCACACTCCTTCCAATTATCCCTGTGTCTCAATGAGGGTGGAACTGGTAAAAATCCCTGCACTGTATAACCGGTGAAAATTAAATATCTGATTTCATATCAATGGTCAAGTCACATGTATCCTTACTCGCTGCTAGAATTTAGGGTCTATGGTTTGTAAGGACAGAGCAGCAATTTAAAATGGATTGGGCCAAGTAATCATTTCAATACCTGCCTCAGCAGGGACTAGTCCTTGACTAAGATGTGATTTCTGCTTTTTTCTTTTATTTATTTTATTCATTTGTGGGACGTGGGTGTCGCTGGCTGGCCAGCATTTATTGCCCATCCCTAGTTGCCCTTGAACTGAGTGGCTTGCAAGGCCATTTCAGAGGGCAGTTGAGAGTCAACCACATTGCTGTGGCTCTGGAGTCACATGTAGGCCAGACCGGGTAAGGACGGCAGATTTCCTTCCCAAAAGGACAATAGTGAACCAGATGGGTTTTTCCGACAATCGACAATGGTTTCACGGTCATCAGTAGTTTCTTTATTCCGGATATATTTTAATGAAATTCAAATTCCACCATCTGCTGCAGCGGGATTTGATTCTGGGTCCCCAGAACGTGAGCTGAGTTTCTGGATTCATAGTCTGGCGATAATATCATGAGGACATCGCCTTCCCATGTCATCTTTGGAATCTCACATGATTAGGATAAAAATAGCTGTTTCTGTTTCAACCTTTGTTCTCGTGGTTTCCTGCCATAGACTCCCAGGGCAGTATCTTGTGAAGCAACAGTTGCTGGTAACAAGGCGGGCGGGGTAACTTAATTGTGCGGGAAGCAGAATGTCAGCTTCCCGATTGGCGAGATGAAGGTTGGGAAGAAAGTTGATGGCCTTTTAAAGGCAGATTGTGGTTCCTAACAGCAATGGCAGGAGCCTGTTCTTAATGCATCAGCGTATCCTGCGTACCCATCAAACCACTCAGTTACCAGATTGAATTGTACCTTTGCAATTAGGTGGCAGTAAATGAGAAACGTCCGCCTTCAGATTCACCACTGATTTAAAGATGGCATGCTGCAGGCAAGGTCGACTTCCTGGTGGATTTGGAGTGATGGGAGCTGCTTTTCTTGTGCAGGGACCTCTGTTGGACCAGCGGAGAGGAGGCCGAACTGTTGTATTCAGTTCAAGGAAGTTCCCTATCCCTGTCCAGGGAAGTCGGAGCATCGTTATCCAAGTGAGAGGGAGAGATCAGTCCCTGAGAAGGATTTTTGGAGGACAGAGAAAGGGAGCTGAATGACGGAGGGAAGATCAATCCCCACCAAAGGTAGGACAGGCATGATCGAGGGAACATCCAAGGTGATTGAGGGCAGGTCAGTGAGGCTGAGAGAGTTGAGGGTCCCTACTTGAAAACTCAGACGGAAGATGCAGGCTAGGGCAAGTCAAGCGTGATAGAGGGACAATGAAGGATGACAGTTGGCATGTCATGGGTGACTGGGGGTATGTCCAGAACGCCGGATGGGCAGTCAGATGGTGGTGGGGGGTTGGAGGGGGGTGGGTGTGGTATGGGGCAAGTCTAGGTTGACAGAAAGTTGATGAATGGTGATAGTGGTTGGCTTGAGGATCACGGAAGGCAAGGTTAGAGCAATGAAGTGAGAGTCAAGGGTCAAAGGTGATTGAAGGAAGATGGAGGGTGATGGCTTGCAGTTACAGGGAACAAAGTGTGGCACATCAGGAAGGGGTGGCTGCAGTTAATGTTCAAAATCCTCTATTCAGGAAAGCAGAAAGATGCCACTATCTCGCAGGGAGTGGATTCCTGTTGACTGCCATTTATGCTGCTGAACCTTTGACCCCATGAGGGTTCAGTGACTTCCTGACAGCCTAACAGCAACTCAGTCTTCTTGGGGAATTTAGGGTCGGGTAATAAATGCCTGGCCTTGCCAAACGATGCCAACAACCCAAAAATTATATTTGTTGGCAAAGGGAAATAAATTGTTTTGTTATATTGTGAAGGATTCAAAAGTTTGGAAACATCAATAAAAAAGCTCAGTAATAATTTATAACCAAACAGTATTCACCACAAAGAATACCTGATGCACTCCAGCTTACTTAGGATTTCACACAGTTTCATTTCATTCTGATTTATTATCGTCATATGTATTGGTATACAATGAAAAGTATTGTTTCTTGAGCGCTATACAGACAAAACGTCCCCTTCATAGAGTACATAGGGGAGAAGGAAAGGAGAGTGTGCAGAATATAGTGTTACAGTCATAGCTGAGATGTAGGGAAAGATCAACTTAATATAAGGTAGGCCCATACAAAAGTCTGATGGCAGCAGGGAAGAAGCTGTTCTTGAGTTGGTTGGAAAAAGGTGGAAGAGAGTATGTCTGAGGTACGAGGGGCCCTTGATTATGCTGGCTGCCTTTCTGAGACAGCGGGATGTGTAGACAGGATGGGAGGCTGGTTTGCATGATGGACTGGGCTATGTTCACAACACTTTGTAGTTCCTTACAGTCTGGGTCAGAGCTGGAGCCATACCAAGCTGTGATACATCTGGAAAGAATGCTTTCTATGGTGCATCTGTAAAAGCTGGTGAGAGTCATAGTGGATGTGTCGTATTTCCTTAGCCTCCTGAGAAAATAGAGGCATTGGTGGGCTTTCTTAATGACAGCCTCGGCATGGAGGGACCAAGACAGGTTGTTGGTGATCTGGACACCTAGGAACTTGAAGCTCTCGACCATCTCCACTTCGTCTTTTTCTTAAAACAAGTTTATTTATTAGTCACAAGTAAAGCTTACATTAACAATGCAATAAAGATACTGTGAAATTTCCCCAGTCACCACAATCTGGCACCAGTTCGGGTCAATGCACCTAATCAGCATATCTTTCAGACTGTGGGAGGAAGCCGGAGCACTCGGAGGAAATCCTTGCACGGGGAGAAGGTGCAGACTCCACACAGACAGTTACCCAAGCTGGGAATCGAACCCGGGCCCCTGGCGCTGTGAGGCAGCAGTGCTAACCATTGTGCCACCGTGCCGCCCCATCTCTGTTGATGTAAACAAGAGCATGTCGTCTACTATGCTTCCTGAAGGTGATGACTATCTCCTTCATTTTACTGACATTGAGGGAGAGATTATTGTCGTCGCTCACCAGATTCTCTGAACCTTGGCAATCTAACCTCACTTCTTCAAGTAAGATGCACTGATTGTCACATTAGCCTATTCAAACAGAGGAATGTCGTGTGAATGCATTAAGCTTTACATGATAAAATTGCCAAACTAATTTCTCAGCTAATTTATTTTTATAAAAGTATCCCTCGTAGCTTTTATGAATGCATTAAATGTTGTGTTATAACATCGTTGGCTAGATTAATGAAAACCCCAGCACATTTTGTCACGTAAGTTCATTGTGAGCGGGACAGTTCGTATGAAATATTATCACAACCAATGGCAATATTCCAGTGACACAAAATCCTCGGACAATAAAATCAATGCTTAGTGCAAACCATCGTTTACTAAAGACTTTCTCAAATAGGTCCATAAAAACATGGAGAGAAAAGGCAATCAAATCTGTCCGAGATTTCAGCTATAACAATATTTTCATTAGGTCCTGCTGCAGCATTTTAGATCGTGAGAAGCTTAAAGTCGGTTTTAATGAGCCATAATTCAGCTTGGCCTGTGGAACATGTGCTTCGGGTTTTGTCTTTGTGATCAGGGGAAGTATGAATTGGGCTAAGATTATGTGTTTCCTCCATTATATGACCTTCACTTTTTTTGGTCTCGAGCAATTACCATCACCATTTACTCAAGCCTCTGTCATCCAATATTCCTGACGCAAGATCGCGGGTGATTTAGAACAGACTCAAATTATTTTGAGTTTCTCAAGTCTTATAGATCTAAATCTACCTTAAATTCTCAGCACGAGCTGGATTTGGAAGTGTGCAGGTTAGATGGAGCCGTGTTAGAATTAATTGACTTGGTGGAATGGGGATACTGTGCCTATGATTCAGCAGGCCTCCCACATCGAGTGACACACGAGGCAGACTCAGCATATCTTTATGCATGGTTCCACAGCTCATTTTTCCTGAATCAGGTCATTAACCTAAAGCCAGACTTTATGGATTAAGGGGCAGCAATTTCCATTAAACTTGGCTGACCGGGAGACTCTGTTGCTCTTTTCGGCTGCCATTTTGTTGGAAGGATTTGCAGGGGCGGCATGGCGGCACAGTGGTTAGCACCGCTGCCTCACAGCACCAGGGACCCGGGTTCGATTCCCGGCTTGGGTCACTGTTTGTGCGGAGTCTGCACGTTCTCCCTGTGTCTGCGTGGGTTTCCTCCCACAGTCTGAAAGACATGCTGGTTAGATGCATTGGCCATGCTAAATTCTCCCTCAGTGTACCCGAACAGGCGCCAGAGTGTGGCCACTGGGGGATTGTCACAGTAACTTCATTGCAGTGTTTAGTGTAAGTCTACCTGTGATTAATAAATAAATAAAAATAAGGTGGTGATCAATCTGTTTGGCTGTGTTACAAACACACTTTCAGTCGCCATCAAGTCCTGTGGGGACTTGAACCCAGAGCTTCTAGCTCAGAGGCAAAAAGAGTCCCCTCTGCACCACAGCTCTGGTCACTTAGCCATGCCCATATTGGATTCCTTTCATTCCAAAAAAGAGCAAGGGTGGCACAGTGGTTCGCATTGCTGCCTCACAGCGCTAGAGACCTGGCTTGGGTCATTGTCTGCACATTCTCCCCGTATTTGTGTGAGCTTCCTCCGGGTGCTCCAGTTTCCTCCCACAGTCCAGACAACATGCTGGTTAGATGCATTGGCCATGCTAAATTCTCCCTCAGTGTACCCGAACAGGCGCCAGAGGGTGGCAACTAGGAGATTTTTACAGTAACTTCAGTGTTAATGTAAGCCTACTTGTGACACTAAAGTTAGTCACAGACCATCCCAATTTGAACATCATTGCTGGGTCTCTTGTCCTGCCTAACACCAGAAAGACTGTAGCAGTTCAAGAAGGCCCAACAGCAATTTTTGATGGCAATCAGGACAGAGGTCAGAGTCGCCCATGCCCCAATAACACATTTGAAATCAGGGGAGAAGAATATATTGGTGCAGTGCAATTTGCCAGAAAACTGTGTGCTAATTTCCCCCAGTGCAATTCTACAAATAACAGTTCCAGCATTCAAAAAATGTTTCATTTTGAAATAATGCAGCATTTTCATACATTGTGATCTTTGCACCATACAATTCATAGAATGCCTACACTAACGGACAATTTATTCTCGACAATCCAGGCACATCTTTCCCCGATCTTTGGGAAAAGCCATTGACTATCTACCTTATCTTTGGAGTGTGGGAGGAAACCGGAGCACCCAGAGGAAACCCATGCAGACACAGGGCGAATGTACAAACTCCACACAGACAGTCACCCAAGCAGGGAATCGAACCCGGATCCTGGCGCTCTGAGGCAGCAGTGCTAACCACTGTGCCGCCGTTTATTGTAATAATTCATGTGTGGTGAACCATAGATGGTTACCACAATGGGTACTGAACCATAGATGGTTATCACTATGGGTACTTGTACATTTGTTACTCTGCTTGCTGTTGGGGTTAGGGTTGGGGTGTTCTACCTGTTGGTATTGTTCTGTGGTACACTCCGGTTGGCTCCACCTTCCTATAGGGGTATAAAGGTCACTGCACTTCCGAGTGACCCTTTAGTCTAGGATTGTATTGTTAAGCAGTATGCTCTATTCTTGTTGCTAATAAAAGCCTTTATTTCCCGAGTACGATTGAGCATCTCGAGTGAATTAATCGCGCATCATCATGTTCACCAGTTAAGGGAAAAACAACAACACTTCATTTACAGGTAAAGCCTATACAGAAGCTTGCAGCCTCGTGGCTGCAGTCAGCTCCTGAGATGGTTCTAGAACAGAAACCCATGTTTGCCTGGGCGAACCCCCAAGCTAGTCCCTGATTGGTTCCCCAGATCATGTGACCTTTAAAGTGAGAATCCCACACTCATATTTGGATAATTTAAAGGACATTCCAAAATGGTTTATAGCCAGCAAAGGACATTTGAAGTATAGTCGCTGTTGTACTGTAGGAAATGTATTAACCAATATGCTGACAGCAAACTCCCTTCAATGGCACTGAGATAAATGATCAGATAATTTGTTTTTGCTAATTATTGAATCCCTCCAGTGCAGAAGAAGGCCACTCGGCCCATCGAGTCTGCACCGATAACAATCCCACCCAGGCCCTATCCCCGTAACCCCATGTATTTACCCTGCTCGTGTACCTGACACCAAGGGACATTTTAGCATGGGCAACCAACCAAACCCACAGACCTTTGGAGTGTGGGAAGAACCGGAGCACCCAGAAGAAACCCACGCAGACATGGGGAGAAATGCAAACTCCACACACACAATGACACAAGGCCGGAATTGAACCCGGGTCCCTGGCGCTGTGAGGCAGCAGTGCTACGAACCACTGTGCCACTGTGGAGAAGTATTGGCCAAGATGGACACACAGTAGAAACGCCCCTAACCTTCTTTGAATCGTGACATTGGATCATTTTTACCCAGTCAAGAGGGCAAACTGGCTCTCGGTTTTGCATTTACCCAACGGACAACACCTTGAAAGGTCCAACAGTCCCTGAGTGCCCCACTAAAGTGTCAGCCTGGATTGCATGGAGCTGACCTTGAACCCCCAACTTTCTGACTCAGAAACAAGTGTGGCAGAACTGAGCCAAAGTTGATAGTTAATTCAATGACTGTAAGCTCCCACCAGTAGAAACGCTCATCACTGTAAAGTTGGCATGTAGAAGGCAGAAATTAGCAGACTGATGCAGCGTTTAAAGGTCTGCAGCAGCTTAACAGGCCAGAGAACAAAAATATTGTTTTGGTCACACAACGGAATGAATGGAAAGAAAGCAAGTTGGATCTCTTGGATCTGCTCTATATTCCCCTGTGCTCAATGTGACCCAAAGTGCCTGGTTCTGGACCCATGGCTAGCTCCTCTAATAAGTTTAAAGTTTATTTATTAGTGTCACAAGTAGACTTACATTAACACTGCAATGAAGTTACTGTGAAAATCCCCCAGTCGCCACACTCCGGCAACTGTTCAGGTACACTGAGGGAGAATTTAGCATGGCCAATGCACCTGACCATAGAGTCATAGAGGTTTACAGCAGGCCCATCGGCCCAACTTGTCCATGCCACCCCAGTTTTTACCACTAAGCCAGTCCCATTTGCCCGCATTTGGCTCATATCCCTCTATACCCATCTTACCCATGTAACTGTCTAAATGCTTTTTAAAAGACAAAATTGTACCCGTCTCTACTACTACCTCTGGCAGTTTGTTCCAGACACTCACCACCCTCTGTGTGAGGAAATTACCCCTCTGGACCCTTTTGTATCTCTCCCCTGTCACCTCAAACCTATGCCGTCTAGTTTTAGACTTCCCTATCTTTGGGAAAAGATGTTGACTATCTACCTTATCTATGCCCCTCATTATTTTATAGACCTCTATAATGAGCACATCTTTCGGACTGTGGGATGAAACTGGAACACCCAAAGGAAACCCACGCAGACCCAGGGAGAACGTTCAGACATCGCACAGATAGTCCCCCAAGCCGGGAATCGAACCCAGGTCCCCAGTGCTGTGAGGCAGCAGTGTTGACCTCTCTGCCACCATGCCGCAGCCCATGCAGTCTGGAGAAAGTGTATTATTTCAAAGCGCCTCAAAATGCACATGTACTCTCGCATTCGATATGCACTCTAAGGTACTTTGAAGTTGCTTGCTTTTTACTGCTGCAAACCTACCACTTCTTACCTTAATCTACTTCTGTATTAGAGCTGCTTCAGTAGCCAGAATTGGATCAAGTTTGGCCTTTGGGAAAGACAGAAACTGAAGCATCTGTAGAATCAAATAATGAATGCATTTTTTTTCCTTTCCTTCAGATAACTGTTATCCTATTTTGTGTGCACTGCATTTTTCTTTCCCTGACAGTCTATGTTATTCTGTTTGTTGCCACAAATTAACTTTGGAAAAAGATTCAAAGGCTCGGGTTGGTAGGGACTAGATACACTTGTGAGATGGCTACAAGATGTACTTGTTAAATACTTAATCTTACCCAAACATAGAGGGCTGTAGTTGTCAATATAGAAGCATTTGCCTGGTTACAAACACACGGGGCGGATTTTTCCCATTCCGCCTGCCACGGGAATCGTAGCGGGTGGGACACGGACCATGCAAAGGTCCGTTGACCTCGAGTGGGATTTTCCAGCCTTGGGGCAAGCTGGAAAGTCCCGGCCACTAACGACTACCTTTGCCGCTTAGAAAAAGCTGTGCCTATGCTATGACAGGACACAATAATGGTGAAATTAGATTCAGCCAAGCTCATACTGAAAGTTAGAACATAACTGAAAGGAGTAACCTTCTTGTTTTAGTGAAGTGACTACTCTCTAATTAGCAATAAACATTAGTTTTAATTGTCCGTAGCTCACCCCATACTTAATATTCGAAATAATGCAACATGCTAATTAAGTTTTTAAAAATCCTTGGACTGCAGTAGAATTGCAGCCTCCCTCGGCCAATCTGTCACAACTATGTTTTCTTGCATTTATATAACATATTAAACATAATAAAACTTTCGGACCCCGTTGACTCCCTTGTGTCCATCAAAAATCTATCTACCTCAGGCTTGAATATATTCCATGACTCAGCTTCTCTATGAAAGGGAATTTCACAGACCCTCTGAAAGAAACAAAAATGTCTCTATCTCAGTCTTAAATGGGAGACCCCTAATTTTGAAACTGTGTCCCGCAGTTCTGGACTTCCCCACAAGGGGAACCCTCCACCCAGCCTCCATCTTGTCAAGCCCCTTCAGAATATTCTATATTTCAATAACATCACCTCTCATTCTTCTAAATTCCAGTGAGTAATAGGCCAAATCTTTCATCATAAGACAACCCCTTCGTCCCAAGAATCAGTCAAGTGAAACTTCTGTCAACTGCTTCCAATTAGCTTTTTAGTTAATTTATTAGTGTCACAAGTAGGCTTATGTTAACACTGCAATGAGATTACTGTAAAAATCCCCTAGTCGCCACGCTCCACCTCCTGTTTTGGGTACACTGAGAGAGAATTTAGCATGTCCAATGCACTTAACAAGCATGTCTTTTGGATTGTGGGAGGAAACCGGAGCACCTGGAGGAAACCCACATAGACACAGGGAAAACGTGCAGACTTCACACAGACAGTGACCCAAGCCGAGAATTGAACCCAGTTCCCTGGCACTGTGAGGCAGCGGTGCTAACCACTGTGCAACTGTGTCGCCTATTAAATTCTATCCATTCTTAAATAAGGAGACCAAACTGTAAACAGTCGTCCAGATGTGGCCTAACACCCTGTACAGCTGCAATAAATATATACGCAATTCTCCTTGCAACTGACGCCAACATCCCACTTGCCTTGGAAATCACTTGATACACTGGGCCCGATTTTACCAAAAGTTCGGGCGCGAAATCGCGGTAAAGTTGGGCATCGGGCCTAAAATGTGATCTGCACCCGATACTGAGCAGATAGCGCCTTTACCAATGGCCGATCCGGGCACGGCTCCGGTGCGCGCCCGAATCGGCCGGCGCGATGATTTAAATGCATTTGCATGCATTTAAATTGACTTAATGAACCTCCCGCCCAACTTTACTAGACATTTCCACTTTACCACCGTTCGGCCCAATTCGCATCCGCGCTTTAAGCGACCTGCTGGATAAAAGTCCGAAATGGCCTCGTATTCAGCAGGGGAACTGCTGAAGCCAATCGCCCCCGACCATCCTTCGCGGACCCCCCCTGCGAACTACCCCAGCAGCCCACCTCCCCCTGATTGGACCCCCCTGGGGGGCAGGCCCCGCCGGCAACCCCCCCCGCACCCCCCCCCCCCCCCCCCCCCGGGAGGCACACCCCCGACCTCCCTTGATCGCTGGTCTCCCTCCACCATCCTTCTGATCTGCAGTCCGTCCACAGCCTTCTGCATGTTCCTGGCCTTGCTCTGCCTTTCACTGGGGGCGAGAGGGGGATGTAGAAGGGGAGTGACATGTCTGCCTTTCCCTGGGGCGGGGGGGGGGGGGGGGGGATGGAGAAGGGGAGTGACATGTCTGCCTTTCCCTGCGGGGGGGCGGGGGGGGGAGTGCTGCCAGTCTGCGGCCGATCCCTCCTCCCCACCGGAGGAGGGATCCGAGGAGGGATTCCGCCCCCCCCTCCTCCCCCCCCCCCCCCGGGCAGATACGTCACTCCCCTTCTCCATTCCCCCTCCCCCCCCCCCCCGCCCCCGCCCCCGCCCCAGGGGCAGACACGTCACTCCCCTTCCCCACCCCCGCTCCCCCAGGGGCTGACAACGTCACTCCCCTTCTCCATCCCCCCTCCTCCCCAGGGAAAGGCAGGGCAGGATTCGGGCACCCCTGCCTCTGGAGCAGCCTTGCACCGTTTGTCATCATTTTTTAATCTGAACATTGCACAGAATTAGAGGAATTCCCTTTGGAAGATCGTGTCAACGTTATAATCACAGGAACTAAAAACCTGACAGTCCAAAATCTGGGATAATATTTCAAAATGTATATCCCCCCATATGGGCCAAATGCGGGCAATTGGGATTAGTTTAGTGGTTTAAAAAAAGGCAGCATGGACAAGTTGGGCCGAAGGGCCTGTCTCCGTGCTATAAACCTCTCTGATTCTATGACTCTATGACCTTTATTTCTGTCTACATTGAATTCCTTTTTCATCCAGTAATTCTTTCTCACTATTTTACTCCCAGCCCAAACAAACATCTGTCCTATCTGATTTTCCCTTTTAAAATCACACTTTACAATGCATCAGGTAAGGCAATGGCCTCGTGATATTATCGCCAGACTATTAATCCAGAAACTCAGCCAATGTTCTGGGGACTCAAGTTCGATTCCTGCCACAGCAGTTGGTGGAATTTGAATTCAATAAAAAAAATCTGGAATTAAGAATCTATTGACGACCATGAAACCATTGTTGGAAAAATCCATCTGATTCACTAATGTCCCTTAGAGAAGGAAATCTGCCATCCTCACCCAGTCTGGACTACATAGTGACTCCGATGCCATAGCAATGCTGGCCAGTCAGCATCGCCTATGTCCCACAAATGAATAAAAGAACCCAACGTATTCAGGAAAACTTAGGTCAGAATTTCATGTTGATCAGATACCTGACCGACCCAGAAATATATGAAATCACAGGACAAGGAGTCGCGCACATGTCCTGACATCATCGCACACTGGAGCAATATTTGGTTGGCGTGTCCGCCAAAAATAAGCAGACAATTTAGCCCATTAAGGGCTTTTACGGTTGGCGGGCGGGCTGATTGCCCAGGCGGATTCTATGTTTTAGCTGCAACCTCAATCCAGGGCAAGATGAACTGTCACCTCTGTCTATCTGTAAATTTCAGGATCATAGAGTGCAAAAGCAGGACATTAGGCCACAGCTTTTGAAATTATTGGTTCAACCTCAACTACTGTATTCTGTCCAATTCCAGACACCACACATTAGGAAGGATGCCAATACAGAGAAGTTTGACTGTAATGGTACCAAAGATCAGGGATTTCAGTTACGTAAAGCTGGACTTGTTCTCCTTAGATGAGACAAGGTTAAGGGGAGATTTAATTAAGATGCTGGAAATAATAAGAACCTTTGTCGACTGGAAAGAGGGTTAATAGGCAGAGGACACAGAGTTAAAGTACTTGATTAAAATCAAATGGGGGGTGAAACATGTGGAGCCTTTTTCTTTCTAACAGTGACTTGCCATGATCTGAAATAAGAACATAAGAACATAAGAAATAGGAGCAAGAGTAGGCCATCTAGCCCCTCGAGCCTGCCCCACCATTCAATAAGATCATGGCTGATCTGAAGTGGATCAGTTCCACTTACCTGCCTGATCCCTATAACCCCTAATTCCCTTACCGATCAGGAATCCATCTATCCGTGATTTAAACATATTCAACGAGGTAGCCTCCACCACTTCAGTGGGCAGAGAATTCCAGAGATTCACAATCCTCTGAGAGAAGAAGTTCCTCCTCAACTCTGTCCTAAACTGACCCCCCTTTATTTTGAGGCTGTGCCCTCTAGTTCTAGTTTCCTTTCTAAGTGGAAAGAATCTCTCCATCTCTACCCTATCCAGCCCCTTCATTATCTTATAGATCTCTATAAGATCCCCCCTCATCCTTCTAAATTCCAACGACTACAAACCCAATCTGCTCAGTCTCTGCTCCTCATAATCAACACCCCTCATCTCTGGTATCAACCTGGTGAACCTTCTCTGCACTCCCTCCAAGGCCAATATATCCTTCCGCAAATAAGGGGACCAATACTGCACACAATATTCCAGCTGCGGCCTCACCAATGCCCTGTACAGATGCAGCAAGACATCTCTGCTTTTATATTCTATCCCCCTTGCGATATAGGCCAACATCCCATTTGCCTTCTTGATCACCTGTTGCACCTGCAGACTGGGTTTTTGCGTCTCATGCACAAGGACCCCCAGGTCCCTCTGCACAGCAGCATGTTGTAATTTCTTTCCACTTAGATAATAATCCAAATTGCTATTATTTCTTCCAAAGTGAATAACCTCGCATTTGTTAACATCATGCTCCATCTGCTAGATCCTCGCCCACTCACTCAGCCTGTCCAAATCTCTCTGCAGACCTTCCACACGATTCACTTTTCCACTTATCTTTGTGTCGTCTGCAAACTTTGTTACCCTACACTCAGTCCCCTCCTCCAGATCGTCTATATAAATGGTAAATAGTTGAGGCCCCAGTACCGATCCCTGCGGCACTACCTGAAAGAGTTGTAGAAGTATCTTTCAAATAATCTTTGGAATAGAATCTAATTAATATTTGAAAAGGTAAGATATGCAGGGCTATGGGAAAAGCATAGAGGCACTGGGACTAATTGGATAGCTCTTTCAGAGCTTGAACATTGGCGTAATGGGCCAAATGATCTCCTTCAGTGCTACATTGTTCATCATTTAATAGTTTGCCACTGCTCATCCACGGATAGTAAATGATGGATAGTGAGAGGATTTGAGTATAGGAATAGGGATGTTTTGCTGCAATGGTATAGGGTGTTGGTGAGGCCACAACTGGAGTATTCATTGAATCACAGAATCCCTACAGTGCAGAAGGAGACCATTCGGCCCATCAAGTCTGCACCGACCACAATCCCACCCTGTAACTCTCATATTTACCCTGCTAATCCCCCTGACACTAAGGGTCAATTTAGCATTGCCAATCAACCTAACCCGCACATCTTTGGACTGTGGGAGGAAACCGGAGCACCCGGAGGAAACCCACACAGACACGGGGAGAATGTACAAATTCCACATAGACAGTGACCCGAGGCTGGAATTGAACCCAGGTCCCTGGTGCTGTAAGGCAGCAGTGCTAACCACTGTGCCACCATGTGCAGTTTTGGTGTCATTATCTGAGGATGGATGTTCTTGCTATGGAGGGAGTACAGCAAAGGTTTACCAGGCTGATTACTGGGATGGCAGATCTGTCTTATGGAGAGAGACTAAGTCGATTAGGATTATATTCACTGGAATTCAGAAGAGTGAGAGGGGATCTCATAGAAACTTGTAAAATTCTAACAGGAATGGACGGGGTAGATTCGGAAAAAATGTTCCTGATTGTGGGGGAGTCCAGAACTAGGGGTCATAGTTTGAGGATAAGGGGTAAACCTTTTAGGACTGAGGTGAGGGCGGCACGGTGGCACAGTGATTAGAACTTCTGCCTCACAGCGTCAAGGACCCAGGTTCGATTCCGTCCTTGGGTCACTGTTTGTGTGAAGTTTGCATGTTCTCCCCATGTCTGCGTAGGTTTCCTCCGGGTGCTCAAGTTTCCTCCCACGGTCCAAGGATGTGCAAATTATGTGGATTCGTGATGCTAAATTGCTCCTTACTATCAGGGGGATGAGCAGGATAAATATGGAGGGTTATGGGGCTAGGCCTGGGTGGGATTGTTGTCTGTGTAGGCTTGATGGGCCGAATGGCCTCCTTTTGCACTGTTGAATTCAATGAAATTTCTTTGAAAATCTGTGGAATTCACTACCACAGATAGAAGTTGAGACCAAAACTTTGCGTGATTTTAAGAAGAAATTAGATATAGCTCTTGGGGCTAAAGGGATCAAGGGATATGGGGAGAAGGCGGGATCAGGATGTTGAATTTGATGATCAGCCATGATCAAAATGAATGGTTGAGCAGGCTCGAAGGGCTGAATGGCCTACTCCTATGTTTCTCTGATAATACAGGAACCATTTTTACTCAGTCTTTCATTTATTTACAGAGTTAAACATTTCAAGTTTTCATCTCCCAATTGACCCCCCGGGTTTCAATAATTGTATCGTTTATATGAGCTCAAATGAAATATGAGTTAATGTCCACTTTCTGCATACAATTAAAGAGAAAAAATGCAATTAATATCCAGCATCAGAATATGATAAAAATTATGAATGAGTCTCAATTTCTACCATTGCGGGCTTGGAAAATCATATCTATTCTGACTCAGCAGCAGTTTATGTTAGTTCTGAGTTACTAGAATTGTGCTTAAGTCAGGAGCAGTAGTTGTATTTTTTTATTTATTCTTTTTTGGGATGTGAGTATCACTGGCAAGGTTGGCATTTGTTGATCATCCATAATTACCCTTGAACTGAATGGCTTGTTATGTCATGGCAGGTGGCAGTTAAGTGTTTGCCCATTGCTGTGGTCTGGAGTCACATGTAGGCCAAACCAGGTAAAGATGGTACATTTCTTTCTCAAATCAGAGTTCCTTTTTCACCTGTTTGTTTGTTAAAGGATATTTTTTACTTTGCTTTGCTTTATCACCTTGCTGCTTTCACTGGAATATTCACTGGAAAGATGAAGGCTGAGGGGAGACTTAATAGAGGTCTACAAAATTCTGAGAATCGTAGACAAGGTGGATCGTCACAGGCTTTTTCCAAGGGTGGAAGTGCCAATTACAAGGGGGGCACAGGTTCAAGGTGAGTGGGGGAAAGTTTAAGGGAGATGTGTTGGGGGAGGTTTTTCACACAGAGAGTGGGGGGTGCCTGGAACGTGCTGCCTGAGGAGGTGGTGGAAAGCAGGCACATTAGCAACATTTAAGAGGCAACTGGATGGGTACATGAATAGGGAGGGAATAGAGGGATACGGACCGAGTAAGGGCAGAAGGTTTTTCTTTCAGTTAGAGCATCAAGATCGGCACAGAATTGGAGGGCCGAAGGGCCTGTTCCTGTGCTGTACTTTTGCTTGTTCTTTGTTCACTCTGACATTCTGGTTATCTGGTGGTGATGGCTGAAGAATGGTCAGTGACATGAAAAAGTTATGATCCATCATAAATGTGTCTGGTGTCTTTCCGATTCAGAGAGTTTGGCTCAATCAATATGTACAAAGTAGAATGTGAATTGACTGAATGTTTTCCCCTCCAACATACTAACTCTCAGACCGTCCTCTGGAGGCCAGGTCGTTGAGTGTATTTAAGATGGAGATAGATAGGTTCTTGATTGGTAAGGGGATCGAAGGTGACGGGGAAAAGGCAGGAAAATGGGGTTGAGAAACTTATCAGCCATGATTGAATAGCAGAGCAGACTCAATGGGCCGAATGGCCTAATTCTGCTCCTGTATCTTATGGTTTTATGGTCTTTAACACCCTGTTGAATTGTTCAATACCATAATTCGATGGGAGGCTGTGTTACAATGTCTGATGGTGACAAGTTCAGTAACTTGCTGGAAACTCTACGTACTGACGAAACAAACTGTCGTCCATTGTTTATGGTTAAAGTCTCCAGCAAACTCTATCTTGTAAACCTATCGAGGATGTCAATGACTGAAGTGGTGCTTATGGAATTTGTTGATGCAATTTCTATCCATTTGCTATGTGGATCATTAATAACAAGCAAAAAATGTTGATTCCCATTGGCTGTTTGACTTTTTCCAAAAATATCAACTTGACTTGATTCCACGGGTCAGTTGTAGAGGTGCGGGGTGTGGTTTACAGATTTTTCATTGAGTGTACAAGCTACAAAATTTCCCATGAACTTTTCTGTACAATAATCTATTCCTGATCACCAAACTGCTTCATGAGAATTATTGTTCCACTTTAACAACAGCTGGATATCCTTCTTCGGTAAGATGGAATCCATGTTTTTGCAGTGTTTTGGGGATAACTGCTCCAGTTCCAACTATAATGGTCATCACCAAATAATGTGAGTTTATTTCATACTCTGTTGTATAGGATCAGTTCTCTCTTCATTTGCATGCGCAATAGCACCCTTATAGCTCAGCAATCGGCTTCCCGGCATGAATAGGCTCTCCCCACTCCCCCTACTGGCTAGAATCACATTTGGGACTTTTTTTTAAAAGTGCCATATGATTGCATCTGGGAGCTTGCCCAAGAATTGGGTTGATTCTCTCCTGTTTTCACGCTCGTTTAGCACTTAGAATTTTTTTGGTAAGATCGCCCCCTTAGCATTCATTTTCTGACAACAGGCGTGATATATATAATGGATTGGTCATTCACTTCCTTCAATGTATTGCAAGAGTACAGCTCCAATTGCAGTTCCCGACGCATCTGTTTTGAGTTACATTTCTGCATGTGGGTTGGAATGTGTGAGGACTGGTGGAGTTGCTATCCTCACCTCCAGTGTTTAAAACTGTTTGATGTGTAATTGTCAATTCTCATGGTGCCCCTTTGTGCAGTAGCTTCCAAAGAGGCTCCAAAATCTCTGCATGCTTAAGAATTAACTTGTGATAAAAGTTGGTAGTAGCGACTGTATTGCTGGAGTTACTAAAGCAGATCAATTCAACTCACTTTGGGTTTCATCTTCAGCTTAAAAACTGAGAGGCAAGTGATCTTCCTCCTGACAATTCCCCCATTCACAGCTAGTCAAACATTTTTATCCTGATGATTTGTCTTTTTGACCTTTATTCCCATGTAGTTCCCTTCTCATCTTCAATGTTAATCACTTCCCTAAGTTGTCCAAGAATCACATTCCTTGGCATTGACTCCCACTCTGCAAATTTACTTGTGAATTAGCATAATCCAGCAATGTAACAATTGTATCCCCCTTGTGACCTGGACCAGATAATCTTGTCTTTTACAGATGTACCCTTTATAATCTCTCAGACAGTGAATCAAATTTAAACTGGTAAAGAAATGCCTGATATAAATTGCCTTATTTTGAGGCAAGGTGCACATATAAAGCAACGGCTATTTGTAAAGGCAGCCAAGTTTGTCAGCTTCATGCTTGGCCTCTGGTCTATCAGTTATATCAAATATCCAGCAGAAACATAAATTCCAGGTAGGTAGCAAATTGCTAGCTTGTTGTAGTGTAGTCAGGACCAGGACAAAATTACTGTACAGTATCAAACCGCATGCTACCCTTCGACTAAGCAATGCATATATTGTTAGTGTGGATGTAATCATTCTCTTGTGGCTGACATTATAGTCAATCTGCTGTTCGTTTTGCAGAGTTTACTTGTCTGTCACATTTGAGATTTTGCACTTAAGGATTTTAAGTTTATTTATTGGTGCCTCAAGTAGGCTTACGTTAACACTGCAATGAAGTTACTGTGAAAATGTCCTCGTCGCCATGCTCCAGCACCTGTTCGGGTACACTAAGGGAGAATTTAGCATGGCCGATGCACTAACCAACACGTCTTTTGGACTTTGGGAGGAAACCGGAGCACACGGAGGGAAGCCACGCGGACAAGAGGAGAAGGGGGTCACTGTCTGTATGGAGTTTGCACGTTCTCCCCGTATCTGCATGGGTTCCCTCCCACAGTCCACAGATATGCAGGTTAGGTGGATTGGCCATGCTAAATTCTCCCTCAGTGTACCCGAACAGGCACCGGAGTGTGGCGACGAGGGGATTTTTACAGTAACTTGCAGTATGAATGTCAGCTGACTTGTGGCTAATAAATAAATAGACACAAACGTAGACAGTGACCCAAGCCAGGACTCGAACCCCATGACCCTGGCATGGTGAGGTAGCAGTGCTAACCGCTGTGCCACCATGCTGCCCAATTTTTGTATAGCTTTTCCAGCCTTTGGTTCATAAGGAGGAAGAGCTCATTAACAGGAACCCACTTGTCAGCAGTCAGTTGGACCGGTCAGTAATGCAAAAGAAAATGCACAAGTTCGTCATTCTCATTTTCTAATTGATTGAATGAGGTACTGGCTGCCATCTGAACTCAAACCTCATCCAAAATGGCAATGGAACAATAGAAAAAAACCTGCTATTTCCTCAAGTCATGGACAGTTTTCCCGAGTAAAAACCCCACCCTCATTGCTTTTGGAGAGTAAAAAAGAATTTGCATTTACATTGCACCTTTCACAATTTCACTATATCCCAAAGCACGTTACAGAAAATCAAATACTTTTTGTTTACAGGACTGAGAGAAATTCGGCATCTGATTTTCACACAGCAAGACCCCACCAACAGCAATGACCAAACAACTGATTTAGATGCTGGTTGAAGTATAAATAATGGCCAGGGCAACAGGAAGAATTCCCCTGCCTACCCAAGAAAGCAGACAGAGCCTCAGTTTAACACCTAATCGAAAAGGCAGCATCTTAGACATTACAGCACTGCCTCGAGCACTACCAGTCTGGCTTACGAGTCTCTAGAGTGAGACCTGAATCCACAAACTTCTGACCCAGAGGTGAAAGTGCAATTTCTGAACTCAGCCTGTCATAAGAATCCAGAAAGCTTCTCCATGCCCCTAGCAGTAATAAAGTGAACTTCCAGAATACCAATTTGTTCGTACAACCGACTCTATATTCGTCAGATTATTCTTGTGTTTTATAATTTACGAGGAAAATAATCCTGAAGATGTCTTTGGAATTACAAAGATATATTTCATTTGCTGTTTTTTATTGCATAGAAACATAGAAACTAGAAGCAGGAGTAGGCTATTTGGCCCTTTGAGCCTGCTCCACCATTCATTTTGATCATTGCTGATCATCGAATTCAACATCCTGATTGCCCCATTCTCCTCTATCCCTTGATCCCTTTAGCCTCACGAGTTATTCTCAGACAATGCTTGGCCTCAATTACTTTCCGTGGTAGTGAATTCTACAGATTCACCACCGGTGAAGAAATTTCTCCTCACCTCAGTTCTAAAAAGTTCTATCTTCAAACTATGACCCCTAGTTCTGGACTCCCGCACCATTGGGAACATTTTTTCTGAATCTATTCTTTGACAGGATGTGGGCATCACTGGCTAGGCTGGCATTTTTTGCCCATCCCTGATGGTTGCCCATTGGATACTTGCGATTCCTGGTTGTAAATCCATTGTTGCATTTGAAATGTAAAGTTAATTTATTAGCCACAAGTAGGCTTACATTCACACCACAATGAAGTTACTGTGAAAAATCCCTTAGTTGCCACACTCCAGCATCTGTTCGGGTACACTGAGAGAGAATTTAGCATGGCCAATACACCTATCCTACACATCTTTGGACTATGGGAAGGAACTGAAGCACCCGGAGGAAACCCACGCAAACACGGGGAGAACATGCAGACTCCGCACAGACAGTGACCCAAGCCAGGATTCGTACCCACGTCCCTGGCACTGTGAGGCAGCAGTGCTAACCACTATGCCACCGTGCTGCCCAGTAGTGGATGCAGTGGATATCTCTAAGTGTAGGTGAAGTCTTATATGTTGCAATTCAGTTCCAAGAGGGATACAGTGAAGGTTTCACATTTAAGCCCGGAAATCCTGATGTTGTAAGTGGAAATGAAGGTGTGGAGCCAGAAAGTTGAACTTTCTTGAACTCATTCACTTTACAGTTTGCTTGAAATCCCTACAGTTGTTCCCCAGAGTGCAGAGTGCAAGCAAAACGTTTGTCATTGCCAACGTTCACTTGTTATTGGATCTTGCAAATTTCCTGAATTCAGGCTTCCCGTGTGCAGTGCACTCACCTCACCTATTTTGAATGAGAGTTAAATACCAATCATGTTCTTGGCTGTAGGGAACCTCTTTCTTATCGCTAAACCATTATTTACTCTGTCAGCTGTGGCTTAGTGGTAATCTCTTGGTCACACATTCAAACCCCCCAATCCAGAGATTTCTGTCCATGTGCCAGACTGGTATTTCAATAGAACACTTTCCAACTGTTTGTTAAACCACTTGTCCATTCTGGTGGATGCGAAGACCAATGAGGCTACTCAAAGAAATGCAAGGAATTATCTCCCGCTGGAGTAGACAACATTTATCCCTCCACCAGCACCAGCAGAAATTCCAGATTACCGAGTTCCAGAGAAACATAGAAACTAGAAGCAGGAGTAGACCCTTCAGCTCTTTGAGCCTGCTCCGCCATTCATTTTGATCATGGCTGATCATTGAATTCAATATCCTGACCGCCCCCCCTTCCTCCCATATCCCCTGATCCCTTTACCCCCAAGAGCTATATCTAATTTCTTCTTGAAATCAGACAAAGCTTTGGCCTCAACTACTTTCTGTGGGAGTGAATTCCACACATTCACCACCCTCTGGGTGGAGAAATTTCTCCTCACCTCAGTTCTAAAACGTTTACCCCTTATCCTTAAACACTGGCCTCTTGTTCTGGACTTCCCACCCTTTGGGAACATTCTTTTTGAATCTACCCTGTCTGAGCCTTGTTAGAATGTTATAAGTTTCTATGAGATCTCCTCTCACTCTTCTAAACTCCAGTAAATATAATCCTAACTGACTTAGTTTCTCCTCATATGACAGACCTGGTAAGCCTTTGCTGCATTTCCTCTATAGCAAGGACATCCTTCCTCAGATAAGAACACCAAAACTGCACACAATACTCAAGATGTGGCCTCACCAATACCTTATACAATTGCAGCAAAACACCCCTATCCCTATACGCAAATCCTCTCGCTATGAAGGCCAACATACCATTGACCTTCTTTACTTCCTGTGTACCTGCGTGCTTACTTTCAGCGACTGATGCACGAGGACTCCAAGATCTCGGTGAGTATCCACCTCCCTCAATTTACATCCATTCAAGTCATAATCTGCCTTCCTATTATTGCTACCAAAGTGGATAACCTCACATTTATCTACTTTATACTCTATCTGCCATGCATATGCCCACAACCTCAGCCTGTCCAAATCATGCTGAATCATCTCTGCATCCTCCTCACAGCTCACTCTTCCACCCAACTTTGTATCATCTGCAAATCTGGAGATAATACAGTCAGTTCCCTCTTCCAATTCATTAATATATAATGTGAACAGTTGGAGTCCTAGCACAGATCCCTGCAGAACCCCCACTGTCACTGACTGCCAATCAGAAAAAGACCCATTTATGTCAACTCTTTGTTTCCTATCTGCTAACCAGCTTTCTATCCATCTCAAGACATCACCTGCAATCCCATGTGCTTTAATTATTATCACATTGCTGTTTGTGGAACTTTGTGCACATACCACTTTGCTACTAAGAGCAAAATTCAAAAGTACTTCATTGTTTGTATAGCACGCATATCATTTCATTAATGTAGATTAGGACATGATTGTTTTAATGGACTTTTGCTGAAGTGGTTAATGTGGTACAAACTGAAACTGTATATGGTGTGAGGAACCCCAAACCCATTTCTATCAGTTCCCTGATGGATCGAGGGTGGACGGGTCTTGAGGTGTGCTTCGGGATGGATTCTATTGTGGCCCTACCACCCTCTTATTTCTGAATGAGAGTTCCAGGAACACCCAAAATAAAGATAGCGCCGGAACGTGGCGACCTCTTGCGACCTGTCCTCAGCAGACCCTCTAATTCCATCTTTTACCCTCATTCTATGCTCTTAAAACTTAACTCTAACTCCTTTAAACTGTCTAATAATGTTCTCTTTAAATCTGTTACAGATTTGGCGGTCCTCCGGACTCCGAAGACTCCTGACCTACCATATATTAGGTTGAATGGACCTACCGTATATTAAGTTGATCTTTCTCTACATCCTATCTGTAATATCAACACTATATTCTGTACCCTCTCCTTTCCTTCCCCCATGTACTCTATGAACAGTATGTTTTCTTTGTATAGTGCGCAAAAAACACTACTTTTCACTGTATCCCATTACATGTGACAACAATAAATCAAATCAAATCAAATCTGCCTCACGTTAACATAAGAACATAAGAACTAGGAGCAGGAGTAGGCCATCTGGCCCCTCAAGCCTGCTCCGCCATTCAATAAGATCATGGCTGATCTTTTCATGGACTCAGCTCCACTTACCCACCCGCTCACCATAACCCTTAATTCCTTTACTGTTCAAAAATGTATCCATCCTTGTCTTAAAAACATTCAATGAGCTAGCCTCAACTGCTTCACATTTAAGTTACAGGCTAAGTTTCTTGCCTTTAGTCCTGTTCCAACACTGGAAACTAAGCGATCATTGTTCTGATGCTGCAGCATATTTCTATTGCTCGATTGGCAGGGCCCTTTCTCAAAGGCTGGGCATGGCAAGTGCCTCTCTTTTGGTATTGACCACGTGGTCAGAAGTGGCAAGTCAGTGGTAAGTAAAAGTGCCCCCCTATGTCACTTCTTTTCCCAACCCATGATCAGGCAGAAACAGCCAGCCCGCACATGTGTCGAAAAGTGCTTTTAAAAATGGAGGCTAAAGAAAAGACATTGAAGGGCCACAAGTGGGGCTGAAATGGGTTGCAGACTGACAGCTCAGATGGTAGATGATAGCAAATTGACAACCCATTGGACATCCCAGCTGAAATTCGAGCTGCCAATTGGCTGTTGTTTGTTTTTCACTCCTGCTAAAGACTATCTCACGCCCTGTCACCTCAGCAGGGGGCGGGGGGGTGGAGAGGGGCGGTGGGGTGGGGGGGGGGAGGGGGGGGAGGGAGGTGGTGTTGCGGGTGAAGTGGGGGGGAGAGGTGAAAGGTAGGCAAGAATTTGGGCTTAAAATTACAAGCAGATCAGCCATCACCTTATTGAATGGCCATAAGCTGGTTCCAGGGGCCGAGTGGCTTCATCCTGTTCCTAATTCCTATGTCTGTATGACTTCCACACAGTGAATTAGGAATCATAAATAGAAGATTTGGAATATTTTTCCTTTCCTTTCTTTTATTTTTTGAAGGCAGTGGTTCCTGTGCATTGGAATCGGAGAGCTAAAGTGAAACAGGGAGTGAGATGGGTCACTCGTTAGCGCAAAATACCCAAGCCTGAGTGACAACCTCGAGGCAGGAAACAATAGCAGGTTTTTATGGGTACAGTTGTACTATTACTGCAGTTAAAATCTTCATGAACTCTACTGAGGAAGTCTGGAACAGGAGCAGATTTGTTCCCAACTGCCGAAAGCCAGCAATTCATTGCTGTAAAATATTTCTTTATGTGTCCGGTTGAAGACCGATACGTTCTCAGTTGTGCCGGAGTAGATTCGCAATCAGCTGCTTTGAATGTCTAACAATGGACATTGTGATGTAGAGCGAACTCTGCAAGGACTCTGTTGGGTCAATGCAGGAAACAATGCCACCTTGACTGGTGTGTTCAAACTGAATGTTCGAGGTATCGCCCTAATGCAAAAGCCTTTGAAGACAGACACTTCCAAGACCTCTTGTGATTTCAGGATTCAGAGTGTTGCATTTCAGCAAATCATATCTCTGGTGAGGCCATAGTCTGGTCCTTGCACCACCCCACAATCCATCCCTCCCTCACATCTCCCCCCCCCCGCCACCCCCATACCTCACCCAGTTCTAATCAAGGACCCCACGCACCCCGAACATACTCTCTTCCACCTTCTTCCGTCGGGAAAAAGATACAAAAGTCTGAGGACACGTACAACCGACTTTAGAAAACCTTCTTCCCTACTGCCATCAGACTTCTGAACAGACCTACCTCACACTAAGTTGACTTTTCTCTGCACCCTGGCTGTGAATATAATAATTCTGCAACCCCCTCCTTTCCATGTGTTCTCTTTGAACGGTATGCTACGCCTAAAAAGCACGCAAGAAACAATATTTTTCACTGTATCCTAATACATGTAACAATGATAAATCAAATCAAAGTAAATCCTGCTCCCATCTCACCTTTGCCCCATGGTCCTGACTCCCCACTCACCCCCAACCCCACCACACCTTGAGTTCTGCCTCTATCAACCCCCTTCCAGCTGGACATGCCACCCATGCCCTTCCCTCCCCCCCCTCACCCCGTTTTGGTGCAGTTTGTAATAAAATCATAGAAGATAGGAGCAGGAGGAGGCCATTTAGCCCTTCAAGCCTGCTCCACCATTCATTACAATCATGACTGATCATCCAACTCAACAGTCTAATCCTGCTTTCTCCCCATAACCTTTGATTCCATTTGCCCCAAGTGCTACATCCAGCCGCCTCTTGAATACATTCAATGTTTTGGTTTCAACTACTTCCTGTGGTAATGAATTCCACAGGCTCACCACTCTTTGGGTGAAGAAATGTCTCCTCATCTCCATCCTAAATGGTCTACCCTGAATCCTCAGACTGTGATCCCTAATTTTGGACACCTCCACCATCGGGAACATCTTTCCTGCTACCCTGTCCAATCCTGTTTGAATTTTATAAGTCTCTATGAGATCTCCCTCATTCATCTGAACTCCAGCGAAAACAATCCTAACCTAGTCAATCTCTCCTCATACTTCAGTCCCGCCATCCCCGGAATCAGACTGGTAAACCTTCGCTGCACTCCCTCGAGAGCAAGAACATCTTTCCTCAGAAAATAGAAGGAGACCAAAATTACACACAATACTCTAGGTGAGGTCTCACCAAGGCCCTGTATAATTGCAACAACACATCCCTGCTCCTGTACTCGAAAGCTCTCACAATGAAGGCCAACATACCATTTGCCTTCTTTACCGCCTGCTGCATCTGCATGCTTACCTTCAGCGACTGGTGCACAAGTCTCCCTCTCCCAATTTACAGCCATTCAGGTCATAATCTGCCTTCTTGCTTTTGCTCCCAAAGTGAATAAACTCAGATTTATCCAGAGCAGAAAGGATGAAAGCAGCATCTATTGACCTTAAAGTCATGAATGAAGTGAAGCTCACTTGGTGTGCATCACTTATATACAGTGGTAAAACAGATTGTTCCAATTACCCACTGGCGGGGAACTTAATTTGGAGGGGGAATGTGTTTCTGGCAAGTTGCCCCTTTAATGAGCATTCATGACATACAAATGTGGTTCCTGACATTCATGTTGGGAAGCTTGACCCACCTTTAACTCCTCTTGAAAGTCAGGAGAACAAAATTCCAAACCATTTTTCTGCCAACAAGAAACTGCTTTCTTGACTCGTGCATATGAAGTGATGCCGCTCACCATGGTTCTTCCCCCTCAATGCAGGTTGTTGTTTGAAAATAATTGCTTATTGTGTGCAGAGCTCAAATGGTGAGAGTGCTGGGGCTGCACTGTTCTTTGGCAAGATCAGGAAACCCTAAGAACGAATGAGTAGATAAATGAGAGCAGATACGGAGGTCAACCGCATTGCCACCTCAAGCTGGTGCTTGTCACACTGAAGGCTTATTGATTACCTGATCCCTCTTACCTGAGGCTGGAGCTCCTTCTATCTGACGCAAAGTAAATAGCTTTGCAAGTGGAAGTCCACCGATTGGCATTCGAAGTATATGGCATAATTGCGTATTCCAGCTAGCCGGCCTAGAAAATCACCTCAAACCATCATTTGAAAGTACATTGGTGAGGTTTAAAACTGGGTCCAGCTGATGACATTCTGGGAAAATATCTAATTTTAAAAAATGATGCAACCAAAGTCAGTCAGTACTTTTTTAAAAAATCATAAATCGAGTTTAATATCTCTTCCAGGTGGGTGAAGTATTTCCACTCCAAGTACTTATAATTCCAGGCACGCACATCTGTGCCCTGTTGCGTGATGTCACGAGAATGTCAGTGATCCCAATAGCCTCACACATGATTACATTTTACAACCTATCCCTCTGCGCACTGCTATTTTTCTCCTTCTCACAATGGTGACATTTCCTCCTGGCAGAAGTCTGAATTCTGAGAACGACAGCTCCAATCCCACAGCCATTCGAACATTTCTTGATCTCCCCCGATTCACCAGAGCGAAACAGATGTCTAATCTCCACTGGGCTGAAGGGAGGAGAGTGACGATGCGTTTACACTTGCACTCTCACAGCAGACAGGAATCCAATTCTTTAGTGTTTAGTAGGAGGGTACAGAAGCATGTTATCTGGCTTTCCATTTGCTCGATCCACAATAAAGGGGAAATAAATGTAGCCTGTCATTTTAATTCTCCACCTTCCTCCTGCTCTTACCTTTCCATCTTTGGCCTATTGTGGTGTTCCAATGAAGCTTCTTCCAAACTTGAGGAACAATGCCACGTCTTTCAATTGAGCAGTTTACTGTTTTCTGTACTCCACTGGTGGAATTTTCTGGCTGTTCACGCCGACGGTATTTTCTGGTCCGGTTGCAGTGAACAGTGATTTGGCAGAGTGTCAAATTCTCCGCCCTCACCTGCACAGCGGTGGGCGTGAATGGCTGGAAAATTCCGCCCCACATTGAATTCAGCCATTTTGAATCATAACCTCTGCTCCCATTTTGTTTCATGAGTTTTTTTTTGCTGGTTTGATATTTTTCCCCTGTTTCTTTCCTAATTCCTTCACTTGCATCCAGGAAGTTGCTATCCAGCCAGTCACATCTCATCTTAACACATAATATTTTACTTGTCCCATTAATACTCCATTTGGCTTTTGCGCTTATTGTCATTTAATCTCACTTGCACGCCACACTATCACCGACCTTCTCTTTTGCTCTTCTTCCCACTCTCGTCCTGTAGGGTCCATTCATTCCTTAGAATAGACGTAGGCAGCACTTGGTACAAATTTAAAAATGATTTTCTTCATTGAATAAAACTTAAAATTAAAACTACAGAAACAAAAAGAAAGAGAAAAGTTGGGGACAGGCTTCATAGTCAAGCCTTGTACTAATCTTGAATACTCACTGAACTTGAAAACACACACTGAAATGCACAATATATGTTGTTGGTAATCTGTGTTATTGAAATTGCTGGTACAAACTGTGTCCCTAACTTTCATAAACAATTGGCAGCTGTGTGGCCGTGAAAGCTTCTGTTTTGGCTTGTGAGAAAGCCTATTTATCTTACAGGATTACTTTCAAAGAATGCAGTCAACTTTCCAAGCTCATCTCAGCATTCCCAGCTGTGTTTTAAAATGTGGCTAAGTTAGCTTTAAAGCTTAGCATAGTTAGTTACATAGGCAGAAATATCTTAAAATGAAGTATTTTATGTGAAGCAAACCACACAAAGGATCCCACACCTCCCTTGCCCAACACCTTGTTACGTCTTTAACTTTTCTGAAAGATCGCAGACATGAAACTTTAGATGGAATCTTGAACTCTTGCTGATGGTGAGCTTGGAATCAGGAAGGCACGTGATCAGGTGGGATGGTGGCACCAGGATTAGGTTCTGGGCAGGTGGGTCCCTGGTTCACCTTCCCACCCATGAGGCTCTTAACTGGCCAATTAATGATGTATTAAGGGTCTCATCCCACCACCGCTGGTATTAACCCAGAGGCAGGTGAGCCCGTTAACTTACAGTGTGCACAGCAGACAAAGCAGTGAAGCCAGCTTGTCACCTGCAGGGTAAGGGGATGGATTAAAGGCACTCAAGGGACTAGCTATTGAGAATGGGGGTCCCCAATACAAGCCACTCCACCATTGCTGCCAACCCCCCTGCACTGCTCTCCCCATGAATCCCAACCCACAAACCCCCCCCATCCTCCCCACCACATTATTTACCTGTGGCCTGGGTTGTTGTTCGATCCTGGGATTCCAGTATCTGTCATTCCAGCAGCAGCCATGGTCTCCCCAGTGGCACAGCTACAAGAGCTTCCAGCATCAGATTGGCCGGCAGATCTCAGTAGGCGGGTCTTCCACCTTCCCAGGGTCTTGATTCACTGGTAAAGGCTTGCCACTGCCTGATTGGCTTGAGGTTCGGCGGGGTTTCCCGAAAGAAGGCAGCGCGGGTCTCTTGCCAACTCTCCAGTCAGCATGCCGGACCCCCGATACCTCAACAAGATTCCGCCCTGCAACTCTGTGGCACAGCTGCCTTACAGTGCCAGAGACCCGGGTTCCATTCCGGCCTTGGGTCACTGTCTTTGCGGAGTTTGCACATTCTCCCCGTGTCTGTGGGTTTCCTCCGGTTTCCTCCCACAGTCCAAAGATGTGCGAGTTAGGTTGATTGGCCATGCTAAATTGCCCCTTGGTATCGGGGGATTAGCAGGGTAAATAATGCTAAATAATGCTAATATGAGGCGTTACAGGGATAGGGCCTACAAGGGATTGCAGGATCAATAGGCGGATGGCCTCCTTCTGCACAGTAGGCATTCTATGAGTTCTATTCCTCTCTCACCACAGATGCTGACAAACCTGTTGAGTGCTTCCAGCATTTTATGTTTCTATTTTGTATTAAATTGATCAACTACCATTGTAATGGACTGAGATGTTGTCTCAGTTGGCGCATTTCCACCTTGTAATCAAAAGGAGCAGGGTTGAATTTCCACTCCAGTTAGTGCTGGTGATTAGGAGCCTGAGTTCTGGCTCTGTAATCAGGACTGCCATCAGCAGGAAACTCACAGCCAGTGGATGTGGGAGCCCATGAATTCTTCCGATCTGCCCGATTGACTGGTATAAAACTCAAAGCCCTGGAAGACTCGTAACCAGCCGACGATCCCTCGAGCACTTCACACCACTCTCCAAGGGCATGGAGATACAGAGTATTACATATTGGCTTGGGAAATCGCGAGCCCTTTCCATGTATCAGCTGAGAAGCATCTGTTTCGATGTATTTTACTTCCCGGCTGTTCTAAAAGATTGCCTCAATCTACTGAACATTTGCTTGGGAGCCATGCTGTTTGATAACTTGTACACGTGGCTTTTCATCGTGTGTTACTTTTTAGGGGCTGGATTTTCTGGATCGCACGCCTGTATGGTCTGCCAATTGCAGACATATCCCGTCTTGACTCCTGCCCGAATTTCCTGGGTTGGAGGATATTTAGCTTTTTGTGGAGGGGTCCTCACCAGTGAAGAGAAAGTTAGGCAGTGATAGAGTGCTATTTTTATTTATACATCAGATGTGGGCCAGCATTTATTGTCCATCCCTGAGGGCAGTTGAGAGTCAACCACATTGCTGTGGCTCTGGAGTTACATGTAGACCAGGCCAGGTAAGGATGGCAGATTTCCTTCCCTAAAGGACATTAGTGAACCAGATGTTTTTTTTCTGACAATCAACAAAGGTTTTTATGGTCATCAACAGACTTTTAATTCCAGATTTTTATTGAATTCAAATTTCACCATCTGCCATGGTGGGATTCAAACTTGGGCCCCCGAAGCGTTACCCTGGGTTTCTGGATTACTCGTCCAGTGACAATAACACTACGCCACTGCCTCCTCTGGGGCAACTGTCACACTTACCCAAATACCAGTTCACTGACTGACGGCCTCAACCAGGGCTGAGGCCTCCAGCAAAATAAGCAATCAAAGGGAGACGAGGGCGTGGACTTTCACAATGAACAAACATCTGTCCATTGTTGTGAGGACGGTGGAAGAGGCTAAAAATCAGAAGCTCTGTCATTGTAATTTTGAACACCTCTCTCTGGCTTGCTCTAGCTTCTTCAGCAACAGTCGCATGTCTAGATGAGGCATTGATCTGACTCAGATAGATTTGAAGGATCCAATACAACACTTCGAATGGGAATGGTCAAGAGCTTCAAGTTTCCAGGTGTCCTGATCACCAACAACTGGTCCTTGTCCCTCCATGATGATGCTATAGTTAAGAAAGCTCACCAACACCTCTACTTTCTCAGGAGGGTAACGAAATTCAGCATGTCCACTACGACTTTCACCACTTTTTACAAATGCACCATAGAAAGCATCCCTTCCAGATTTATCACAGCTTGATAAGGCTCCTGCTCTGGCCACGACCACAAGGAACTACAAAGGGCTGTGAATGTAGCCCAGTCCACCACGCCAGCCTCCCATCCATTGACTCCGTCTACATTTCTCACTGCCTCAGAAAAGCAGCCAGCATAAACAAGGACCCCACATACCCCAAGCATTCTCTTTTCCACCTTCTTCCATCGGGAAGGAGATACAAAAATCTGGGATTACATACCAACCGAATCAAGAACAATTTCTTCTTGCTGACTTTTGAATGGACCTACCATACATTAAGTTGATCTTTCTCTAACCACTAGCTATGACTGCAACACTATATTCTGCACCCTCTCCTTTCCTTCTCGCCTATGTATTCTATGAGCAGTATGCTTTGTCTGTGTAGTGCGCAAGAAATAATACTTTTCAGTGTATCCCAATACATGTGACAATAATAAATCAAATCAAATTGAGAGAAGAGCAGGGGCCTCTCCACAGTGGCCTGATTAATATTCATCCCTCAACTGTCGTCACCAGAACAAGCTATCTGGCAATGATCACATTGCTGTCTGTGAGATCTTGCTGTGCGCAAGTTGGCTGCTTCATTTCCTGCATTACAATAAGTGACTGTGGTGAACCACTGTTACTACATGCATGTGCCTGGACACACCCATGTTGCACCTGGCCCGAGACTCCTCCCTTTCCACCTGAGACCCCTCCCTTTCCACCCAGAGTGGGGTATAAAGGTGATGGTCCCTCCTCCTTGCCTCAGTCTAGACCAGGTCAGCTACAAGGGTGTGCTCCTGTTCTCTGTGAATAAAAGCCTATTAGTTTCCCTCACTCTCAGAAGTCTTCGAATCGTAATTGATAGTGCATCAGTGACTACACTCCAAGAAGTACTTTATCCGTTATGGAAACACTTTTGAGGTCACCTTTATCCAATGGGATTCGGCATGACCTACAGATACTGCACAAATCAGGAGAGGGGGGAAATAGACCCAAAGATTGGGATTTTCCAGTCACCCTGCAGTGGCCAGGTTTTCCGGTGGTGAAGGTGGCTCGCCATTGGCCGTTGGTCGTATTTTCCAGTCCCGCCGAAGTCAACGGCCATTTGTGCTGCTTGCCGGCCAAGCCGCCGGGAAACCCACCGCTGACTGGGGGAGGGGTGGCGGGGGGGGGGGGGGGGGGTGTTGGAAAATCCCGACCAATGTTTCCTAAACATGGACCAAAAAGAAAAGAAGGTCTCTGTGGTTTCAGCTCCGCTTTCTTGGTTGTAACTGCTGGAACTCTAATATCACAGGGTGGCACGGTGACACAGCGGTTAGCACTCAGGGCGCCAGAGTTCTGGTTCGAATCCCGGCTTGGGTCACTGTCTGTGTGGAGTTTGTACATTCTCCCTGTGGGTTTCCTCCGGGTGCTCTGGTTTCCTCCCACAGTCCAAAGATGTGCGGGTTAGGTGGATTGGCCATGCTAAGTTGCCCCTTAGTGTCAGGGGGACTTGCTAGGGTAAATGCATTGGGCTATGGGGATAATGTCTGAGTGGGATTGTGGTCGGTGCAGACTCGATGGGCTGAATGGCCTCTTTCTGCACTGTAGGGATTCTGTGATAACTTTTGTCACTACGACGCAAAGTCAAAATTCAGAATTCTTTGAAACCCGCATGGCAGTCGCACTCTGGTGCTGCAGATGTGCATTTATATTTCCTCTTTATTAGACCTCCCCAGCTCACACAGATTGAATGGTGCTGTCAAGTGAAAGGCATCGCTTGGAAGGCTTCCTTTCCTGCTGAATGAAACCACAGTATCTCCGATTCAAAGCTCCTCTGAGGTTCATAACAAACCCCACAGCAAACGCAATGCATGACAATTAAAATCAAAGCTGCAGTGCCACGACTGTTACTGTAATAGAGAGAGAGAGAGAAAGACAAGAGAAAATACCTTCCACAACTGCTGATGTGATGTTGCAGTCAGTTGCTTGTGGGGTGGGAAGGGGGTGGAGGGTGGGGGCGGGGGGGGGGGGGGGGGTTGGTGATGTGCTAAAAGCAGTTAGGCGGTGTGGTGAACCATCGTTGGTTCACCACTGGGGTTGTTATTGTTGTTGTTATGGGGGTTGTACTATGTTGTTGGGATAGGGTGTTTACCTGTCCCAAGTGTTATCATGGCACACTCCAGTGGGGTCCCGCCTCCGGTGGCAGGGTATAAGACCCCCTGCTCCGGCAGGACCCCTTCAGTCTGAACGGGTGAATTTGTGTTAGTAGTTTCATTGTTAATGTATTAAAGCCTTCAGTTCTAAAGCCTTGTTTCCGGGTGCTCATTGAGGTGCATCAATTTAATACATTAACTGAGAATATGGAACAGATCCTAAAACCGGATCGTCTGACACTGGACCCACGTGCGGTCGGTGCAGCTAACACGTTCGAACATTGGTGGAAGTGCTTCGAGGACTACCTGGCAGCCTCGGTAGCTATCACTACAGACACTGATAGACTCCAGGTCCTCCACGCAAGGGTAAGCGACACGATTTACCTAGCCATTCGTGCAGCTTCCACTTACCAGGGTGCCGTCGAGCTCCTAAAGAATAGGTACATTACGCCACCCAACGAGATTCACGCTCGTTATCTCCTCGCTACACGACGTCGGCAGTCGGGCGAGACCATAGAAGACTACGCCAATGAACTCCTGCAGCTTGCCAGGGGTTGTGACTGTAAGGATGTCTCCGCCGAGCAGTACATGCAAGACCTCGCCCGAGACGCGTTCGTAGCAGGGGTAGGGTCCTCGTACATCAGACTTAAATTATTAGAAAAGGGGAAACTCAACTTGACCCAGGCAATGGGGATGGCCGTGAGGTTGGAGGCGGCGTCGAAGAGCTTGGCGCTGTACCCCGAGGACCACGTGCAGTCAACGTGGTTGGAGCAAGCTCTGCTCCCTCCTCGCCCCGCGAACCCGCGCTCCCAGATCGATTCGACGACGGCGGCAGCTCCAGGGGGCCAGCGATGCTATTTTTGCGGTGGGGCTAAGCATCCACGGCAGCAGTGTCCGGCAAGAACGGCAATCTGCAGCCAGTGCGGTAAAAAAGGCCACTACAGCAAAGTCTGCAGGTCCAAACGTAAAAACGGCAGTGCAGCTTGTAACCCTCCAGAACGGAGACCATCTCTTTCGGCGCTGCAGTACCCACGAGGTCCGACCACGTGCGATCTCAGGACGGCGCCATCGTGGCAAACAGAGGAGGAGGAAGACCACCAGGAGTCGCTGCGCTTGGAGCCCTCGGCCACATGCGATTCATGGGGGCGGCCATCATGGTCCACGACGACTAGGAGCGACCAGCAGGGGTCCTCAGCATCCACATCGGCAGCATGCAGTGACGCCCAGGGGCCAACGGTGGCGTCGATCTCTCTGGATCAGACCAGGCATTACAGACTGGAACATTCCATGATGGAGGTAAAGGTTAGTGGCAGAACTGTAAATTGTCTGTTTGACAGTGGGAGCACCGAAAGTTTCATACACCCTGAAACTGCTAAAAGGTGTGGACTCCGGGTTCTCCCTGCCAAGCAGACCATTTCCATGGCATCACAGTCCCGGTCTGTACCGATCCAAGGACAATGTATGGTAACTCTTGAGGTACAGGGCACAGTTTACGAGCAATACAGGCTCCTTGTGTTACCTCACCTTTGCGCGCCAATTCTCCTCGGACTAAATTTTATGGTCCACATGAAGAGTGTGATCCTACAGTACGGTGGGCCACTCCCTTCACTGGCCGTAGGGAGCCAGCCGCAGCCTCCAAATTGCCCAAAACGCCCCGCGTGCAATCTATCCACCCTGAAGATCACGACACCATCCCTTTTTAAAAATCTGGTACCTGGCTGCAAGCCCATCGCTACTAAAAGTAGGCGTTACAGCGCTGAGGACCGGATCTTTATTAGATCTGAGGTTCAGCGGCTCCTCAAGGAAGGGATCATACAGGCCAGTGCTAGTCCGTGGAGAGCGCAGGTCGTGGTAGTCAAAAGCGGGAACAAACCTCGGATGGTCATCGACTATAGTCAGACCATTAATAGATACACGCAGCTGGATGCGTATCCTCTCCCGCGCATTTCTGATATGGTCAATCAGATTGCGCAGTACCGAGTGTTTTCTACCATAGACCTTAAGTCCGCCTACCATCAACTCCCCATCCGCCCAGAGGACCGACAATATACGGCTTTTGAGGCGGATGGTCGTCTATACCAATTCCTCAGGGTTCCATTTGGTGTCACCAATGGGGTCTCGGTCTTCCAGCGTGCTATGGACCGAATGGTGGACCAGAACGGGTTGCGGGCTACCTTCCCGTACCTGGATAACGTCACCATCTGCGGCCATGACCAGCAGGACCACGACACGAATCTCCAACACTTTCTACGCACTGCATCTCGCCTGAATCTGACCTATAACAGGGAGAAGTGCGTATTCCGTACGCGTAGGTTAGCCATCCTCGGATACGTGGTGGAAAACGGGGTCATTGGCCCTGATCCAGACCGTATGCGCCCACTCACTGAACTTCCCTTGCCCGCTAGCACGAAAGCACTGAGGAGATGCCTCGGGTTCTTTTCGTATTATGCACAGTGGGTCCCCAACTACGCGGACAAAGCTCGTCCGCTCATTAAGTCCACGACCTTCCCACTTACGCCGGAGGCCCAATTGGCCTTCAAGGTTTTGAAAAGCGACATCTCGAAAGCCACGATGCACGCGGTGGATGAATCCATCCCTTTCCAGGTGGAGAGTGATGCATCGGACTTCGCCCTAACCGCCACACTAAACCAGGCAGGCAGGCCCGTCGCGTTTTTTTCCCGCACCCTTCAAGGCCCAGAGATTCGGCACTCAACGGTGGAAAAGGAGGCTCAGGCCATTGTGGAGGCAGTCAGACACTGGCGCCATTACCTGGCAGGTAAGCGGTTCACCCTGATCACGGATCAACGATCCGTGGCGTTTATGTTCAGTAACACGCAGAGGGGCAAGATCAAGAACGATAAGATCTTGCGGTGGAGAATTGAGCTCTCCACCTATAATTACGATATTATGTATCGTCCAGGGAAGCTCAATGAGCCCTCGGATGCCCTCTCGCGCGGAACATGCGCCATCATGCAGGAGGACCGCTTGAAGGCTCTCCACAATGATCTGTGTCATCCTGGAGTCACCAGACTCTACCACTTCATAAAAGCCCGCAACCTACCCTACTCGGTGGAGGAGGTCAGGTCAGTTACTAGAAGTTGTCGGATTTGCGCAGAATGCAAACCACACTTTTATCGACCAGACCGGGCACATTTGGTCAAGGCCACTCGCCCTTTTGAGAGGCTGAGTGTAGATTTTAAGGGCCCCCTTCCCTCAACGGATCGGAATGTCTATTTTCTTAACATAATAGACGAATTTTCCCGGTTTCCGTTTGTTTTCCCCTGTGCGGACACGTCGACTGCCACCGTCATCAAGGCATTCAGTGAGCTTTTTACCCTGTTCGGGTACCCCTGCTATATTCATAGCGACAGGGGCTCGTCGTTCATGAGCAACGACTTGAGGCAATTCCTGCTCTCATTCGGGATTGCCTCTAGTAGAACCACGAGCTACAACCCTAGGGGTAACGGACAGGTGGAAAGGGAGAATGCTACAGTCTGGAAGGCTGTCCTACTGGCACTAAAATCCAAGGGCCTTCCAGTCTCCCGGTGGCAGGAGGTCCTTCCAACTGCGCTCCATTCTATCCGCTCCCTCCTGTGTACGGCAACCAATGCTACTCCCCACGAGAGGATGTTCTCATTCCCTCGGAAGTCGTCCTCGGGGACCTCATTGCCAGCCTGGTTGACGTACCCAGGACCCGTCCTTCTGCGGCGCCATGTGAGGGCTCGCAAGTCCGACCCCTTGGTCGAACCGGTCCAACTCCTCCACGCCAACCCTCAGTATGCCTATGTGGCATATCCTGACGGGCGAGAGGACACTGTCTCCATTAGAGACCTGGCGCCCGCAGGGGACGTAGCAACTCCTGTCGCTCCTATTCCCCCAGTCACAGATCCACTACTCCTCATTACTTCCCCAGACGTGGCGCGGTCAGCACCGGGACCAGTGCATAACACTTTTACTCCCATGTACAGCTTGCCTGAGACTCGGAGATCGGCGCCACCATCATCACCACCACCACCACCACCAAACGTTCCAGGATCCCCTACACCATCGCCTCATCAGGGCCGGCCGGCCCGGGAGTCTTTGAGGGGACAGCCAGATGTTGCTTTGAGAGAGCCACCGCAAGCACCTGCTCTGGTTTCGCAACCGGTGTTGAGAAGATCGCAGCGTCGGTGTGGTCCTCCAGACCGTCTGGACTTGTGAATCCTGTTATTTTTTTTGTCATTGTCTGTTTTCATCCACCCCGCCACCTTTGGTTCCTAAAGGAGGGGTGAATGTGGTGAACCATCGTTGGTTCACCACTGGGGTTGTTATTGTTGTTGTTATGGGGGTTGTACTATGTTGTTGGGATAGGGTGTTTACCTGTCCCAAGTGTTATCATGGCACACTCCAGTGGGGTCCCGCCTCCGGTGGCAGGGTATAAGACCCCCTGCTCCGGCAGGACCCCTTCAGTCTGAACGGGTGAATTTGTGTTAGTAGTTTCATTGTTAATGTATTAAAGCCTTCAGTTCTAAAGCCTTGTTTCCGGGTGCTCATTGAGGTGCATCAGGCGGATAGGTTCACAGAGAAAGTGAAGTGTTCGCACAGAAACGTGTTGATTTAAATGCATGGATTTTCACCATCTCTAATTAATTGGTGCCTTACGTCACCTAACGAGCCATAAACTGTGAGCTTGATTTGCGAAACTCGCCATACGTCAGAAACACTCGGGAAACCAACAGCACTGCAGAAGAAAATAAACAGCAGAGCCCTCAGGTGGCATCAATTGTCCGCAGTATGTAAAGCCGGTGATGCTATTCTGCTTGTGATTCATATGAATAGCTAATGGTCAAACCAACCGTACATAAATCCACACCAAAGTGTTGTACAATCCAGCCCCGCATCGCTAAGGGCTGCTCGGATTACAATAGCAAGGCCGCGTGAGGATCGGATCTGGACTTAGTAATCATGTTGACAAGGCCAAGATACCGTGCGATTTGTCATTGCAACCTTAATGGTTTCCCCACATTCTTGCGCTACTTCTGAGCATCTCTTTATGCAGACAGACAAAGCAGGCAATAAATCTCACAGAAGGCTCACAACATCTCGGAATATATTAAAGGGGGAAATGAATGCACTTCCACCTTGTAATGACATGCATGTGAGAAACCGGTGCTTAATAACGAGGAACTTTTATTTACAAAACCAAGTCCTCAGAACTTATTACAGTGCTTGCTGCAAAACGATAGCTCACTCATTAATATCTCCGAAACATGATTTAATAAAGTGTTAAATTAGGCTATAAAACAAAAAGAGAATATCATGCAAAATTTAAGCACATGCAAACACCATATACGTGCAAAGGTTGAAGGAACCACATTTTGAGCCCTATTTTACCATTTTGATTCTAAATGCTGGGCGGGCTTGAAACTGGGAGTATTTCAGGTCCGGCTTTTAGACCCGTTCTCAGGCGCCTCCATACGCACTCTGCCTGAAAAAATATCAGTGATTCCGATTCGCGCTGCACAAGCCTGTGGGCGGGGCTTAACCCGCCCGAAATCCTGCAGCTCCGGTCGGCACCTCCAACTGCGCACGCGCAGACAAAAAAAAGATAGAATGCAGCTCCCCTGCCACTTCACTCCCGGGCTGGATAATGCCTCCCCCTCACCCCCCACAGACGTTGCCCCACCCCCACAACGTTACTGACCCCCCCATCCTCCCACCCCCTCCACCACTCGGACTGATCGCAGGCTCCTCCCCTCTTCCCCTCACTAATCTCAGGCAGAGTGGCAGTGGACCCCCCTTGCCCCCCCCCCCGCTGATCTCAGGCAGAGTGGCAGTGGACCCCCCTTCCCCCCACCCCCCACTGATTACAGACAGATAGGCAGCAGACCCCCCCCCCTCCCCCTCACTAATCTCAGGCAGAGTGGCAGTGGATCCCCCTTCCCCTCACCCCCCCCCCACTGATCTCAGGCAGAGTGGCAGTGGACCCCCCCTTCACCCCCCCCCCCACCCTTCCCTCCCACCAATCTCAAGCAGAGAGCAGTCGGACACTCGGCACTTACCTCCTCGCTAACTGGAGCACCCGAATCAGACTTTTATGGAGCATGTCTGTTTTGCGCTGATTCTGGATGGGCGAACCCGGTGGTAAAGGGGGAAGTGCCGGTAAGGTTGGGCGTGCAGCCTATTAAGTCAATTTAAATGCATGCAATTTTCGGGCCTTGGTAAAGGGGAAACCGGTGCGGAGGCGGGCATGGATTGTACTACTCGCCTCACGCCCGCCTTTACCAAGTTTCGCGCCCAAAAACGGGTGCAACTTGATGGTAAAATCGGGCCCTAAGATGCACAATTATATCCATGCATTCATTACAATAAAATTTAGGATTATTATTTTCTCACATTCATTGCCAGCCTAAAGTTACATTTCATGATCGCTCGCTAACTTTGTTCATGGTCAGTTCATCAGATTTTTGTAACATGCAAAATTGTGATGGAGTTGATAAGCACATTTCAGAAACTTGTTCCATAGAGCTTCTGGTATGTCAAAGAACAAAGAACAAAGAACATTACAACATAGGAACTGGCCCTTCGGCACCCCCCCAAGCCTGCGCCCATCATGATTCCTGCGTAAACTTAAAACCGTGTGAACTTACAGAGTCTGTATCCTTCCATTCCCATCCTATGTATATATTCATCTAGCTGCCCCTTAATGTCATTTTTATTTGATTTGATTTGATTTGATTTATTATTGTCGCATGTACTGGGATACAGTGAAAAATATTGTTTCTTGCGCATTATACAGACAAAGCATACCATTCATAGAGTACATAGGGCAGAAGGAAAGGAGAGGGTGCAGAATGTGTTGTTATAGTCATGGTTAAGGTGCAGAGAAAGATCAACTTAATAGAATCAAGGGACACAGTTTCAGGGTACAGGACAAGCCATTTGAGACTGAGATGAGGAGGAATTTCTTCGCTCAGAAGATATTTTTGGGGTCGGACAGAGAGAGGACATGTCCCCTTTTCTTTGTGCTCTGTCACTTTTCTTTCAGCTCACGTCCAACGCTTGTTGCTCCCAGTGATGCCTTGCCCTTATCTTGTGGCTTGTTGCCTTCTTGCCACCTGGGCCTTTTTCTTCTTAAAAATTATATATTATAATTCGTGTTAGTTTTTTCTTGTGTGGGGTGGTGAATGGGGGGTACCCCACTGTGGCAGGAGAGGAGGAGTAGGTGCGGGGGGGCGGGGGGAAGAAAAAACAAAGGAAAACAGGGCGATGGTCTGCTTGGAATTCTCTATCGCAGAGGGCTGCGTAGGCTTTACCATTGAGCATGTTCAAGACCAAAATCAATAGCTGTCTGGAAACTAATGATATCAAGGGGTGGGGAATAGCACAGGAAAGTGTGGTTGAGGTAAATGATCAGCCATGATCTAATCGAATGACGGAGCAGGATCAGTGGGCTGAATGGCCTACTCTTGTTCCAATGTTTTGAGAGCTACTTGGCGACCAGATTCAAAACCCAATTAAAAGCAAAGTTATAAATGTACTCACACTTGTTCTCTCACTGACGTCCTGAGGATCTGGTAGCCTTGTGGTTACATGATTGGACTACTAATCCAAAGGCCCAGACTAAAGATGCCAGGATATGAGTACTGAGTGCCACCATGGTAACTGGAGATTGTATACTCAATTAATTAAATAAATCTGTAATAAAATCTTGTGCCAGTAATGATAACCATGAAATTACCAGATTATTGTGGTTAAAAAACCCTCATCTGGTTCACTCATGACCATTAGGAAATGATATCTGCTTTCCTTCTTCTTGAGTTCTTTCCTTGAAGGCAAGTCCAATCCACAGTGCCACGACCTTCAGCAAAGTACGGATTCCGATTCCAGCCCAGCCAGAACGGGCATCGAGCCCCTTGCTATTGGCACCAATCTGATCCACATTAGCTGTCCAGCAAGCTGGCTCAGAGATGGAGAAGCTGCTCACTGCATCACAAAACTGCCTTTGCTTTCCTTATTTTACCTAAATGTGACTTCAGACCTCACGCAAGATGGTTGATTGTTTTTTTTTAAATGCTATTGTGGCATACTCTGAAGCAGGCATGTGGGGGCTGAGTGTGTGTGTGTGACTGATCTAATTAAGCTGAAGACAGTTAGGCTGCAAAGTTTAAGTCATCAAGTGTTGGGTATAAAAATAAACTTTTGAAGTGGAGATAACTCACGCTGAGATGGGTACAAGTAAATACAAACCTGAGTAGAAATTTGCATTAGGAGATAAATAAGGATCTGGACTTTCAGCTCTTGAATCTCAAAGATAAATAAAACAGAGACTTACAACTGGCTAAGATCATAAACGACAAAACAAAGTGATTCATTTTAATTTAGCCAAAAGAAGTAGCCATTAGGAGCACATGATTTTTTAAATTTTCTGGAAGGTAACTTCCAAAGAAGAAGAAGAACAATGGCTGAAATTTTACCGCCCCACCCGCCACGGGAATCAGAGTGGGCGAGAGGTGGACCATGGAAAGGTCCATTGACCTCGGGTGGGATTTTATGGTTTCGGAATGAGCGAGGCGGTAAAATCCCACCCAATAGTTTCAGAGAGGAAAAACATATTTAAGGAGAGGTGGGAAGCTATGCCAGAGGAATGGCCATTTGAGATCTTGCAGTGTACTGAAGGAAAGCTGTGAAACAAGCAATGGGAGACATCTCCATACATCTCAGAGAATTGCTTAAAACTTTAGTTTTTCACTGTCAAATGAGAGAGAGAGAGAGAAGCCTTGTGAGTTACCTCCCCTATAGCAACAGTGAGTGCTCTGCAGTAATAATACTGGATTTTTTATAGATCAAAGTATCTGTAGAAGCAGTTGCCTAAAATGGGTGTTTATTTGTGAATCTAACTAAGTAAGAATTCTTTGGGGAAATGTCTATAAGACTATTTCTTACCGGTGTAAATGTAATCTTGTATGTTTAAGTTTTCTTTTATTTTGTAAATAAATGTTTTGTTAATAAATGTATCATTTTAATATTTAAAATTTCCAAAAGTGGGATTGGAATTTATGAATCCTGACTTCAGCACGCATATCTTCTCAGAATAAAATACAAATTGAAAATTGTTGTAATAGCTTGCCTAAGTTTCCCTTTGTGATGTGATCAACCCTGCAATTTCTACCAGCCATACAATAACATGATGATTAACAGCCCTTTGAAGTGGTCTATCAAGCCACTGAGCTCAATTCCAGAAGCCATCCCCTTCTCAAGGCAATGAAAGCTGGACTTGTCAACAATGTCCACATCCAATGATTGAATCAAAAAGAAAGTTTGAACCATTCCTAATAAAATACCCAACGGGTCAACCTGCCTTTTATCCAAAGGTCCCATCCACAAGTGAACAAATTCTACAAAATCAACCAATCATGTTGCTCAGAAAGATCAATTGCTGTGATATTTTCCATGCCATTGACAGTATTACGTTTCCAAGGTGATAAACACACAAAACTAATCTCAAATAACTCACCAAACTTAGTCATAAATTTATCAGCTATATTTCCCAAGTGTCATACAGTTCTTCTTTACAAGCCTGACCCTGTGTCTGGTGGGGTTGTATTAAACCTAGTGCCAACAGTACTTCACTGGGTTTTTCTGCTGGGTGATGAGGTCACTCTGCAATATGTTAATAGCTCCCATTGAGTGCTCTGGCTAAAACCTCAACTTTCATTGCTGCTCCTTATAAATCAACAAAGTCAGGAGTTTGTGCAACTTGGCCTGCCACAGTATTCCAGACAAAATCTACTGCCAATGACTGTCCTTATTTATTATTTATTCATTCATGGGACATGGGTGTCGCTGACTGGCTAGCATTTATTGCTTTTGATTTGATTTATTATTGTCACATGTATTAACATACATTGAAAAATATTATTTCTTGTGCTCTATACAGACAAAGCATATCGTTCATAGAGAAGGAAATGAGAGTGTAGAATGTAGTGTTACAGTCATAGCGAGAGTGTAGAGAAGGATCAACTTAATGCAAGGTAGATCCATTCAAAAGTCTAATGGCAGCAGGGAAGAAGCTGTTCTTGAGTCAGTTTATACGTGACCTCAGACCTTTGTATCTTTTTCCTGACGGCAGAAGGTGGAAGAGAGAATATCCGGGGTGCGTGGGGTCCTTAATTATGCTGGCTGCTTTGCCGAGGCAGCAGGAAGTGTAGACAGAGTCAATGGATGGGAGGCTGGTTTGTGTGATGGATTGGGCTACATTCACAACCTTTTGTAGTTTCTTGCAGTCTTAGGCAGAGCAGGAGCCATACCAAGCTGTGATACAACCAGAAAGAATGCTTTCTATGGTGCATCTGTAAAAGTTGGTGAGAGTCGTAACTGACATGCCGAATTTCCTTAGTCTCCTGAGAAAGTAGAGGCTCATCCCTAGTTGCCCTTGTTCATAGAAAAGTTGAGCTTTCATTGTTGTGGCTTTGGACTCACATGTAGGCCAGACCAGGTAAGGACAGCAGATTTCCTTCACTAAAGAACATTAGTGAACCAGATGGGTTTTTCCGATAATTGTTTCATGGTCATCAGTAGATTCTTCATTCCAGATTTTTAAAATGGAATTCAAGTTCCACCATCTGCTGTGGTGAGATACAAATCTGGATCCCCAGGACTTTAACTGAGTTTCTGCATTGATAGTTCAGCAATAATACAACTAAGCATCACCTCCCTTGGACCTGGATCCAACAAACTCAGCTGATCCTTTGTAACAAAAGTCTTTAATGTGACATTGGCATGAGGTTCATTTTCATATTGAAATTTAACCATCTACCATGGTGTGATTCGAACTTGGAACCCAGGTCTAGTTTTGTGGCTTAGTAACTCAGTGACCAATACCACTCCACCACAGGAGGAACCTACATGGGCAGGAGGACACCACAAGCAAATTTATATTTTTGCCCTTAATTGGGTCTTGATTAACACTTAGCTGCAGAGAAACATTAATGTTTGATTGGTGTGCTTACATCCGTTGATCCAACTTAGTCTCAGGAGAATTGTTGGGGATATGAGTGGTAATGATGATAATGCACCAATTTATAATGTATTTCCATACACTAATGTATTTGCATACACTAAGCTGCCGACCTGCTGCTTAGGTGCATTGGCCATGCTAAATTTTCCCTCGGTGTACCTGAATAGGTGCCAGAGTATGGCGACTAGATTTTCACAGTAACTTCACTGCAGTGTTAATATAAGCCTACTTATGACACTATTAAATAAACTTAAACTTAAACATTACAAACCAGCATGATAATAGTAGACTCCCTTTGTCATCTCGCAGAGTAAGTCACAGTACAAGGCCTATGAGTTGCCTTGTTCTGTTATCTGTGCTAGTGGCTGTTCCTTTCACTGAATTATTTTATTTCTCTTTGTTTCGGCTTGGCTCTTGCTGCTCTTATTTCTACTTCTGGGACATGCTCTCCAGATCTATCGGAGATACTTAAGCTCAAGTGAAGGAGATTCCAACTGGAGGCAGACTTCCTGACTGCAAACAGGAGGAAGGATTCTGTGAGGCCTGAAGACCAAATTTTGGTGAGCTGAATGAAGGGTTGTGGGCAAAAGTGTAAAGGTTACAAGGGTTCCACCTCATTTGTGAGATGGCTGTACCTACATCTCTGTCCTATGCTCAGCTTTTGCCTAGGCTGCGTGGATACTCTTTGGGCTGGTAAATCTGTAGATGTATAAATCCTGGGGTCCCTGCTCCATCAGCAGAAGGGCTGGATCTCCAGAAGCATGCAGCCCTCGGAATTAACCCTTTCTCAAATCTTAGGGATAGGAGTCAAGACCCTGCAATGACACATTAGCCACAACCATTGGGGACCCGGCTTCAATAACCTACTGTTCCAAGCAGATGATGGTACAAGAAAGGAATTGCTTTTCGTGACGCCAAGGGACTCTCCCCATCTCTCACCAGGCAAGAATTGTTTTGTGACCTTATAGGGAATTCTAATATCCCCAGCATTTCTGATGTAGCCAGAGAAACAATGGCACAATCACTGCACAACCTGTTTCTGCCCCACTTCTCTCAGAGACAAGCTGCAGCCCTTTGTGGTTGGTTCCCCATTCAGCATAATACATCTCAACCCCAACCAAACTTGTTGTCTACCATTCTTTTTCAGCTCTTCCTCTCTCTGAAGGAAGGGCACAGTCAACAGCAAAGAAGCCGACCAAAGCGAATGAGTTTTAAGCATAATACTGCAGAAACGGGCGACACAGTCATTAGCGCTGCTGCCCCACAGTGCCAGGGACCTGGGTTCGATTCTGGCTCACTGCCTGTGTGGAGTTTGCACAGTCTCCCCGTGTCTGCGTGGGTTTCCTCCAGGTGCTTCGGTTTCCTCCCATTGTCCAAAGATGTGCAGATTAGGTTGATTGGCCATGCTAAGTTGTCCCTTAGTGTTCCAATATTTGTAAATTAGGGGGATTAGTGGGGTAATACATGGGGTTATGGGGATCGGGGCTGGGTGGGGTTGTGGTCGGTGTAAGCTCGATGGGCCGAATGGCCTCCTTCTGCACTGTAGGGATTCTATGGTTCTAAGTAAGACCATAGGAGCAGAATTACGCCAATCAGCCCATCGCGTCTGCTCCACCATTCAATCATGGCTGATAAGTTTCTCAACTCCATTCTCCCGCCTTTTCCCCGTGACCTTTGATCCCCTTACCAATCAAGAACCTATCTATTTCTGTCTTAAATATACTCCACAATCTGGCCTGGATGCTGGACTCTGAAACAAAAACAAGAAATGCTGGAAAATCTCAGCAGGTCTGATAGCATCTGTGGAGAGAGAATAGAGCCAACGTTTTGAGTCAGGATGACCCTACGTCAGAGCTGAGGTCTGAGGTATGTTGTGGATAATAGAGCAGAGAATCATAGAATACTACCGTGCAGAAGGAGGCCATTCAGCCCATCGAGTCGGCACTGACCACAATCCCACCCAGGCCCTATCCCCATAACCCCATGTATTTACCCTAGCTAATCCCGCTGACACTCAGGGGCAATTTAGCATGGCCAATTTACCTAACCAGACACCAAGGATGTCTAGATAACTTTGAACTAACTATAAAATAAAGTAAAACCTCAAAGGTTACCTGCTGCGAAGCAACATAGAGACAGGGAAAAGAAAATTAAGTTCAAATAAAATGAACCTGCAACTGGATACCAAGGGAGAGGGCAAGTGGAGCTGCATTGTCATCAATTGCTGGGAGGTGAGTATAATTGTAAGGGTGCGTAGGTTAAAAGTAATACCTCAGTGTCACAGCCACATATGACACCCAGGCATATAACAAATTAATGTGGCGGCAAGGCAGCACAATGGTTAGCACTGCCGCCTCACAGCTTCAGAGACCCAGGTTCAATTCCAGACTTGGGTGACTATCTGTGTAAAGTTTGCACTTTCTGCGTGGGTTTCCTCAGGGTGCCCCGGTTAGCTCCCACAGTCCAAAGATGTATGGATTAGGTGAACTGGCCATGTTAAATTGCTCCTGAGTGTCAAGGGATTAGCAGGGTGAATTTGTGGGGTTACGAGATAGGGCCGGGGGTGGGATTGTTGTCAATGCAGCCTTGATGGGCCGAATGGCCTCCTTCTGCACTGTAGGGATTCTATGGGTTCTATTCTATGGAAGGTGGCCTAAGCAGCAAGTGAAAGCCAGATGCAAGACTTTTAAAGGAGTCCCACGTCATTTCTTGTGGCAAATGGTGGTTGCAGGCAGTGCATGGTGGGAAATTGCGCGTGTGCGGCCCATGGTTTCCCAGCAGTTAAATATTTTCGGAAAGGCAACCATGGATTGCAGTCTGCGACTGGCTGAATCATCCATTTAAAAATATAGATTGGAGCAAGGGATTCAATTATTCAGACGCAAGCACAAATCAATGAGGCGCACATCTATAAGCAGACTGGCAAATTACGCAAGTTTTTCCAGGAAACAACTTCCCACTCCACAGGCAAACTTTACAGCCATCTACATATCCATTCCATTACAAATTCAAAGTGCAGCTGCATTAATCCAAATTGCCTTTCAGATATGTAAGAGCCATTAATGGCACTTCAGTGGGAGCTTAAATTATATAGTCATTTCATGTGTGCTGATCCTGCTACGCTTTCGCAGTTTAAAGGGGCAGTGTCATCAGAACTGTCGTAAATTCCTAATTACGTGACAGTCTTGTTCAATCCAGCTTTTGATGTGGTGCACACTATTTCTTATCCTTTGGCTTCCAATCCCTATCTGGCCATTAAATTATGTTTTTACTCTATCTTCTATTTATTTAAAAATCTTGCTTTTATTGTTGCTGAAGCTGTGTCACAACACAATCAGGAAGAAAATGTTGTTGTATTACAGAATTGCTTTCATTGACTGGTGTCCCCCAATATGCAATGGCTTAGGAACAGATTGAAACCTATTCTGGCTGTACCACCACTCATGTCCAGAGAACAACCAACTGAGGAGTGGCTTGTCGTAACATTCAAGGCTGTGGGTCAAGCGCTGGTAAATAGGATGAGGTGACAGGTCAGGGGCAGAATTTTCCCATCCCGCCCGCAACGGGAATTGTAGCGGGCGGGACACGGACCATACAAAGGTCCATGCAAATCCACGGCAGGGTGTCAACTTTGGCGGGACTGGAAGACCCCATCGATGGGATGGGCCAGAAAATCCCACTCGCTAACCTTTCATATAACAAAAGCAAAACACCGCGAGTGCCGAAAATATGAGATGAAAACGAAAAACGCTGGAAAATCTTCCCGCAGTATCTGTGGAGAGAGAGACAGAAAGCGGGATTTTCCAGTCGCACGCCCCAAAACTGGACATTCCCATCTGAGGTCAACAGACCTTTAAATGGTCCGCCAAATTTTCAGTCCACCCGCTACAATTCCCACAGTGGGCCAGACCAAAAAATCTCACCCAGAGTTAATGATTCACATCCAATATTCTTCATTTACCTCAAACAAATGTTGACCCAAGTTTTTCATTATCTGACCCCAAAAATTTCAGAAATAAAGTATAATCCTGGAGATATTAATGATTTGATTTCATTGTAAATATACAAACGTGAATTAAAATGAGTTAAAGTTTATTTATTAGTCACAAGTCGGCTTACATTAACACTGCAATGAAGTTTCTGTGTAAGTCCCCTCGTTGCCACATTCCGGCGCCTGTTCGGGTACACTGAGGGACAATGTAGCATGGCCAATCCACCTAACCAGCACGTCTTTCAGCCTGTGGATGGAAACAGGAGCACCTGGAGGAAACCCACGCAGACACGGGGAGAATGTGCAAACTCCATACAGACAGCGACCCAAGCCAGGGATTGAACCGGGGTCTCTGGCGCTGTGAGGTAGCAGTGCTAACCACTGTGCTACCGTGCCACCCCAGTACGAGCACCGCGTAAGTAAATTAAAACATTAATGCAGTTACTTTTGTTTTTATTGATTCAATTTATTAAGGCAATCAGATACTATGTGACAAACCATGTTAGGATTTATTAATTACTTACTGGTAATTACCACGGGTTACCTTTAATTACTGTGGTTCATTATGGTCTTTCATGGGTTGTGCATGAACCCAAATGAAGCATGCATGTCAACCCCTCTGAAAGATATGCCATGTAAAAGTCAACCTTATGATGTATATCGAAAAGAATTGGTCTAAAAAAATTAACTTTTGCACCAGTATACACTGTAACCTCTTCAGTCTGGAATGCTTAGGATTCAGTTGGGAAGTCACCTGGGATTCAGTTGGGAAGTCACTTGGGATTCAGTTGGGAAGTCACTTGGGATTCAGTTGGGAAGTCACTTAGGATTCAGTTGGGAAGTCACTTGCCTTATTTCCCTCCCAATTGGGTGGAGAATCAAGGAGGAGGCAGCAGTAGATCAGGACTTGGGTTTCCATAGAGAGAGGAAGGGCAGGAGTGCAGCCCTTGGAGCGGACAGAAGAGGATAGATCAGAACTCTGGAAGTAAATCAAGCATCAGGTCTTTGAAGGTCAGGATGCCCTGGTTGGCGTACCAGTCATCTTAACCACTGTGGGATTCTCAGTCAAGGAGGGGAAGGGAGAAAGGTGATGAAAAAGTGGAGGATGAGAAAAGAACAAATCAATATAACAGTATCTCGTGGATTGCTGAATATGATTAGGCCTTTGAAAACACCTTCTGATATTGATTCTTCTCAATTATTCCCTGAGATGGCCTAATGGTATTATTGCTAGACTTTTAATCGAGAAACTCAGCTAATGTTCTGGGGATCCAGGTTTGCATCCCGCCATGGCAGGTGGTGGAATTTGAATTCAATGAAGAAAATCTAGAATTAAGAATCTACTGATGACCATGAAACCATTATCAGTTGTCGGAAAAACCTATCTGGTTCACTAATGTCCTTTAGGGAAGGAAATCTGCCGTTCTTACCTGATCTGGCCCACTTGTGACTCCAAAGCCACAGCAATGGTCATGACAGCATGTATGCCTCAAATGCCCACAGGCAACTAGGAATGGCCAATAAATGCGGACCAGCCAGTGACTCCCATGTCCCATGAATGAACAAAAAAAACCAAGTAGACAAATGCATGGTTAGTTGTAGCAAATTCTTGGTGTTCAATATAATTTCCCCCAAAGATCATCAAATAGTTCATAAATTTAAAAGAAAAAACATTTGCAACAAGATATTGTTATCAGAAACTTTAAGAGCAAGAGTGGCGTTTGGAAATTGGAAAGTCATTGAGGTTTTCTGAGACATAACTCTGGTGATACATGCTGTCATGACCATTGACAGAAAGATAATTTAAAAGAATTAATGTGTCGCGATGTCTATCAGGTGATGGCCCATATGGTTATCAGGGAGACAGATCGGATAACTTAACAATGATGGATTCCTGTATGGTCAGGCTCAGATCTGATGTTATATCACACTGCTGGTTGTGATAAGTACTCATAAGGAAGATTTGCATTTGAATAGTGTCTTCACATTCCCCAAGATGACCTTCCTGCCAATGCTTTTTAATCTGTTACTTTCCCAGCTGATGTAACCATTAGACAAGTCAGATCCCGGATTGGAACCTGATCAATCTTAATATCTCCTTCAGTAACCTTGGAGGGAGCTATTGAATATGTTCACAGGAGTCTGTCGCATATTTTTAACACAAAGAATAAAATGTTTATTAAACAAGAAAAATGAACAATATATTGCACGGAACAAAACTGGTGGAAACATTTCAATATCCGACTCGTGGAATCCCTAAAGCGCAAAAGCAGACCATCCGGCCCATTGAGTTTACACCGACTCTCCAACAGAGCATTGCACCTGGACCCTAACCCTGCAACCCCACGTATTTACCCTGCTAATCCCCCTAACCTACACATCTGGGACACTATTGTACATTTAGCATGGCCAATTAGCCGAACCTGCACATCTTTGGACTGTGGGAGGAAACTGGAGCACCCGGAGGAAACCTACGCTGACACGAGGAGAATGTGCAAACTCCACACAGACAGTGACCCAAGCCGGGAATTAAACCCAGTGACTCGATAGGCTGAATGGCCAACTTCTGCTCCAATGACTTCTGGTCTTATGGTCAAACATAGTAAATGATTAAATCATTTTCTTCACCCCAATTACATACAAACTTGTCAAGACAACATAATTTAAAATATCCATCTTAGACTCTAACATTCCGTGTAACTATGCAGTACATGTAAATTAAAAGGTGAATGGTGGTCAGACACACTACAGTCCAAAGTAAGAGACAGGTATGATCAAAGCTAATTCCCTGGATTCTTCAATGACCTCCCAGATGCTTATTACACCGTGAGCCAACCAGTCTCACGAAAACACTGTCTTTCTCATGAGAACTTCCAATCCCCATGTTCAAAGAACTCGCCTTGGAATTTTCTCCCAGAAGAAGCTTCCACTTGGGTGTCTTCAACAAGGATCCACTTCTGTGGTTTCAATCTCTCCTCCTGATGTTCTTTTCCTCTAGATCTCCAAGTACGGCCAAGCTTCATCTTCAACATACATGCTCAGATATTCAAATGTGCCAGAGCTCCAAAGGCCTGCAGTAAGGAGTAACCAACTTTGGCTGTCTCCTCAGATCTTCTGGTTTCTCTCATGCTCAGTCTGCTTCAAGTCTGCTCCACACAGCCTTCTTTCTAACTCAGAGCCAAATGCTCTGCTCCTTAATTTTAACTTTACTTAACAGGACCTATTGCAGATTCATGTCCCTGTCCCTTAACCTGAACTTCTCTCCCTGCTTTGTGGGATGTTCTCTCTGCCCCCCTCCCGTGTCCTGCTTCTTGGGACACCTTCCCTGGAATAGTAGGTCACCTGACCCTCAGGATGGTGTTTTGCTTTTATTCATTTTTCCCTTCTGCATGGGTTTGGAGGACTGGTTCCCAGTTGCAGATTTTTTAAAAAAGTGAACCTCGGATCTGTGTAGGGCTGGTCCCTGGCCTAAAGACAAGAAAATCCATAAAAGGAATCATAGAATCCCTACAGTGCAGGAGGCCATTTGTCCCATCAAGTCTGCACCGACCACGATGCCACCCAGGCCCTATCCCCATAACCTTATGCATTTATCCCAGCCAGTCCCCCTGATACAAAGGGGCAATTTAGCATGGCTAATCCACCTAACCTACACATCTTTGGAGTGTGGGAGGAAACCGGAGCACCCGGAGGAAACCCACACAGAGATGGGGAGAATGTGTAAACTCCACACAGACAGTGACCCCAGCCGGGAATTGAACCCAGGTCCCTGGCACTGTGAAGCAGCAGTGCTAACCACTGTGCCACCGTGCCATCCCCGTGCTGCAGTCCAAAGATGTGCAGGTTAGGTTTTGATTGGCCATGATACATGACCCTTAGTGTCAGAGAGACTAGCAAGGTAAATATGTTGGGCAATGGGGATAGGGCCTGGGTGGGATTGTGGTCGGTGCAGACTCGATGGGCCAAATGGCCTCCTTCTGCACTGTAGGGATTCTATGGATTCTATAAACTGCATCTCGGCTGCCATTCTTTGGCCCAAACATGCTCAGAAACCCCCAAGGCTCAACCGGAACTAGATTTTCCAGCCTCCGTCCACCGGTTAAGGTGAGCCGTTTTCCATTTTACTTTGTGGTTTGTCACAAAACATAGTCACAGTTTTTACTGGAGGAAACACGGCAGCCAAATTGTGCACAGCAAGATCTGACGAATAACACTGCACTGATGGCCAGATAATTTGCTTGGGTGATGTCAGTTGAGAGATAAAGATTGCCCAGGTCACCGGGGGGAACTCTACTGCTCTCCTTTAAAATATTCTTTGGGATTTATTTTTTTGTGCAGCTGAGAGGGCAGAGAGGGCCAATGAAAGTTTAACACCTCGTCAAGGAGCTGGGTACCTCTGTCAGTGCGCACTCAGAGTGTCAGCATCAATTTGCCCTCAAGCCTCTGGACTGGAACTTGGACCCACAAGCGTCTGACTGAGGTGAAAGTACCACCAACCAAGCCACATCTAGTTACTGTATACCTGTATTACATTCCCAATATTGCCCTTGCTTTATCTTAAGCTTGATTTGGAAGGTCATTTCGTCATTGTGGATTTATTTTTGCGTGAACTTTCCTCACACAAGGGCAAGAGAAGATCCACCCCAACCCCAAAGGCTCCCTGAAAGTTGGACACATTCCATCCACTGATCAAACCAAATCATTCACAGTAACAAAACTGTGTTCGATTCGCCCTTTAGCTAAATACATTTACTTTCTTCCTGAATCATTCCCTTATGTTTTAGGTTACTAACCATGAATACAAATGGAAATAAATAGCTATATATATATATAAGAAAACTGAAGTACTTAGCATGCAGGCAATGGCATGCATAAGTGTTGTTATGATTCTCTGGGGTTGGCACCACTGCTTGGGAAGGGCGTGATTTCCTTTAGCATGCAGATAATGGAGCTCAACTCCTTTCTGTGTAAACACTCTGAAAACCAGTATCGCCCTGCAAGGGACAAAAATAGTCGGTGCATAAACGTTTGTGCCATGTTACCTTGTGGGCTGATCACACGTCCCTAGGTATAAAAATAATTCTATTCACTTACAGACTCGACAAGTGACACCAAATTATATACCAGGTACTTAATAAATCACACACCATCATAAAGCAAATAGCCAACTCTACAGTCACAAATACTGTCATTTCCCTCCAAATAGTCTGAAGGGAGAAGTGCAATTTTGAGATGATTGCACGAAGTGCAATCTGCTCTTCTACCACAGCAATTGAAAAGTAATAATAATTTGTGCTAGGACCACATAAACATCCAGCTTGCAAAAATATGCACTTGTATGTAAAAGAACTTGCATTCATAACGAATCGTTCGTGACCCACATAATATCCTCATGTTGCACTTTCCAGTCCTTGAATCAGAAAGTCGGTATACGGGTACAGCGAGTAATAAAAAGGATAAAAGGAATGTTAGTGTTTATTACAAAAATAGAGAAGTGTTATTGCAATAGGATGTTGGTGAGACCACATCTGGAGGATTGTGTGCAGTTTTGGTCTCCTTATTTGAGAAAGGATGTGGTGACACTGGAGGCAGTTCAGAGGAGGTTCACCAGATCGATTCCGGCGATGAAAGGGTTGACGTATGAGGAGAGATTAAACAGTTTGAGCTATTCCTCACTGGAGTTCAGAAGGATGAGAGGGGATCTGATCGAGGGATATAAAATACTGAAAGGGACTGATAAAGTAAATGTAGACCAAATGTTTCCCCTTGTGGGGCAAACTAGAACAATTTGATTTGATTTATTATTGTCACATGTATCAGTACACAGTGAAAAGTATTGTTTCTTGCGCACTGTACAGACAAAGCATACCGTTCATTGAGAAGGAAAGGAGAGAGTGCCGAATGTAGTGTCACAGTCATGGCTCAGGTGTAGAAAAAGATCAACTTAGTGCGAGGTAGGTTCATTCAAAAGTCTGATGGCAGCAGGGAAGAAGCTGTTTTTGAGTCGGTTGGTACGTGTCCTCAGACTTGAAAGGTGGTAGATTTGGAACTGAGATGAGGAGGAGCTACTTCTTGCAGAGGGCGACAAATGTATGGAACTCACTGCTCCATAGCGCTGTGGAATCTAAATCATTAAATGGTTTCAAGAAGGAGATAGATATATCTCTGATAAAAACGGGTTAAAGGGATATGGTGTAAAAAGGTAGGGAGGTGGATTTAAGACTAGGAAGAGATCAGCCATGATCTGATTGAATGGCAGAGCAGGTTTGAAGGGCTGAATTGCCTATTTCTGCTCCTAATTCCTATGTTCCTATGTAACCTGGAAACTTCTATAGAATTCGGCATGCATGTTAACTGGCACTCTGTGTTCTGAAGTGATCCTTTAGTCATCATTGGACATCTGAAAGTGATCAAATGAAGTCACTAAAATGAATTTACACAGCACTCAAACCACATCAATTGTGAACATTTATTTGCCTGCAAGCATTCACCTGACGTCATTGATTTTATGTTGATTGGCCATGCTAAATTGCCCCTTACTGCCCCGGGATGTGTAGGTTAGAGGGATTAGCGGGTAAATGTTGGGAGTTGTGGGGATAGGGCCTGGAGTGGGATTGTTGTCGGTGCAAACTCGATGGGCCGAATGGCCTTCTTCTGCACTGTAGAGATTCTATGATTCTATACTCAGGTGGAATGATGCTGAATCAGCTCTCAGCTAACTTCAACTGTTCCCACAGTGAGTACCTTGGGAGTGTTCAGGTGCTCACAGATAGAAACAAGTTCCTGCAATGTGGTTAAAATGCAGGTATTGGCATTCAGGGGATGATATCTAACAGAGCATAGCAAGGGATGCAAATTCAGAGCCAATGCGATACATATTGGTTGGTCCATACAAGACATGGACTTCAATGGGCATAAATTAAGCCGTGAAATTTCATGCCTTACAGTTCCCATAAGACTAACAGTTCCTCTGCGCGTGTTCCCTGAAAGAACATTAGTGAACCAGTTGGGCTTTCACAGTAATCTGACAGCACCATGGTCATTTTTACTGTTCTCCTGTTAATTCATCCAGGGTTCTGGATAGCTAGTCCAGTAACATATCAACTACACTATGGTATAAGACACTAGAACATTTTAAAAGGTGACATGTTAAGGGAGCTTTCCTGACTGTATTTCCTGTTCATATAAACCCAACTCAATACTATTCTGATCAAACACACATATCGGTGTGCTAATAACTCATTGGGCGAGATTCTCTGGCCTCTCAGCAGTATATTTCCCACTGGCAGGAGGTGGAACATTGTTTGCTAGCGGCGAGATTCTCTGATCCCGCTGCTGTCAATGGGAATTCCCATCGATGTCACCCTACGCTGGCGGGAAACCCATGGGTGAGGTTGCGCTGCTGGTGAGACAGGGGAATCCCAGCTGGCTTTTTATTTCCAGGCTAGCTAGAATATTACACAAAAGAACAACAAAGTAATAGAAGATGGAGGTCTTGTGGTGCCCTGGGTGGCATCCATGCCTCCTAGTTGGAAGCTTTAGGTTTGTAGTCTCACTCCAGGTTTTGCTGGTCAAGGAAAGTGTGTTTCAGAAAGTGACCAAAAAGATTGAGCATAAAAACATAAGATCTAGGAGCAGGAGATCTGGCCCCTCGAGCCTGCTCCATCATTCAATAAGATCATGGCTGATCTTTTCATGAATTCAGCTCCGCTTACCCGCCCGCTTACCATAGTCCTTAATTTATTTACTGTTCAAAAATCCATCCATCCTTGACTTAAAAACATTCAATGAGGTAGCCTCAACTGCTTCACTGGGCAGGGAATTCCACAGATTCACAACCGTTTGGAGAAGAAGTTCCTCCTCAATTCAGTCCTAAATCTGCTCCCCCTTATTTTGAGCCCATGCTCCTGAGTACTAGTTTCACCTGCCAGTGGAAACAACCTCCCTGATTCTATCTTATCTATTCCCTTCATAATCTTATATGTTTCGATAAGATCTGCCTTCATTCTTCTGAATTCCAATGAATATAGTCCCAGTCTACTCAGTCTCTCCTCATAAGTCAACCCTCTCAATTCCGGAATCAACCTAGTGAATCTCCTCTGCACCCCCTCCAGTGCCAGTATATCCTTTCTCAAGTAAGGAGACCAAAACTGTACACAGTACTTCAGGTGTGGCCTCAGCAGCACCTTATACAGCTGCAGTATAACCTCGCTGTTTCTAAACTCCATCCCTCGAGAAATGAGGACAAAATTCCATTTGCCTTCTCAATGACCTGCTGCACCATGATGATCAAACTGAAAATCCTTCCAAAATGCTTTTGGACGATGGAAAGAATGGTAGATATTCCTGGTCAGCCATGTGACGGAGAGAAATTTGGAGCTGCCATCACCTCCACCCATCGCTCCAGACTACATGTAAAAGCGAACGTTGCCACAGGAACTCAGACTCGCTGAGTGAACTGTAACATGCCACGACCACAAGAGAAAACGTTGCATGGTCATTGTCGCAATGTGCTTCCTCCATAAAGGAGGCTGGAGTTCAATGAACAATACTCAAGTACCATCTATATCAGGCATTTATCCGAGAATCACAATGATGGACAACTTTTATTTTCCCTTTACTTTGTGTCTCTGCATTTGAAAATGAATTTGCATCTGAAGAGTGGAAATAGCTAAAGTGTCAAGTAGCCATGCTGACAACTCACACATTCATTATTCCTGAAACAGAATAATTCTTTGTCATTTTAATCAGGGTCTTAATTATAATCCCCCAAATCTGGTAATTAACTCCAATAAGAATCTCATTCAGTGTTAATAACTTTATCTGCAGTTATCAGTTCTATCAGACATTAATGGAATTAGCAACCCTGTCGAAAATTAATCCATATAAGTTTTTTAAAAATTAATCCTTTAATTAAGGAACTTTTGTTGTAGCTTGTGATGACAGCCTGAAAGTTGAGTAGAACACAGGGCTTCCACTGTCTTGTTGCTGCAGCGACTTAATAAAAAGTATTTATTTCAAAAGGAGCTTTTTAGCAGGCGATCGCTCTGTTCTCATGAATGACTCCAAGCCACCTGCTGTTGGGCTGCGACCTCCAACTTGTAATTTACTTATCACCAGGCTTTTTTCCTCTTGTGAGCCACCCATAGTGGGAATGGTGATATTGCCGTGACCAGTTTGATGTTGACAACACTGCAACAATCCAGGGTTGCATTAAGATCTTTCCACAAAAGAATTCAGATCGCAAAAATGTAATTTATCTGACCGGCTCAAAATACTTCAAAGTAATATGCACTTGTAGGTAAAAGAACTTGAATTCATACCAAACTGTTTGTGACCCGCATGATATCCTTATGTAGCGTTTTCCAGTCAGTTAAGCTCTTTAAATTGCAGAAAGTTGGTATCCAGGTACAGCAAGGAATATAAAAGGCAGAAGGAACGTAAGCATTTATTGCAAAAGTGTTGCCATTGTACAGGGTGTTGGTGAGACCACATCTGGAGGATTGTGTCCAGTTTTGGTCTCCTTATTTGAGGAAGGATGTGGTGGCATTGGAGGCAGTTCAGAGGAGGTTCACCAGACTGATTCCAGGGATGAAAGGGTTGAAATATGAGGAGGGATTAAACAGTTTGGGCTTTTACTCGCTGGAGTTTAGATGGATGAGCGGGGATCTAATCGAGGTATATAAAATACTAAAATACTTCCGACAGAACAAAGATTATCCATATTGTGTCTCTTGCTTGATGCTCTCTTGCAATCTGGGTTTTTTTTATCCATAAACAGTCCCCTGCTTCACAAGATATTCATAAATTGGGATTGTGCACACCATACTTTAGCATCTCTTTATATATGTGTTACATAGTCTATCTCTTCTCTCCTCTCTGTCTCCCCTTGGTACATGCCTTGATATGTTATTTGCCCAGAGTCAGAATAATCCCAATTGTATTGTTTCCCACATTTTATTGGGCTGAGTTTATTCATGTTATTAATGTTTTTCACCTGCATTTTTTTCCAGTGTGTAAGTTCCAGGTTGCTCCAACTTACTGCTCTCTAAATGTTTCTTTCACCGGAGCGATTTTTGCCTGAATTCTCCTGGAATTTCCCTGGAACTCCCTCCCTAAAAGCACTGTGGGTGCATCTACACCACATGGACTGCAGCAGTTCAAGAAGGCAGCTCACCACCATCTTCTCGAAGACAATTAGGGATGGGCAATAAATGCTGACCTAACCATTCCGTGAATGAATCAAAAATATAATTTTTATTTTTGACTCTCAGTTCAGAAGTTCAGAAACTGTCTCACACACATGTTCTCAGCAGTCACTCTGCTATCAGCAACTCATCCTCTGATCTCAGGTTCCTCAGGGCCACCTGCTCAGAATCATCTGTACACTTCTCACTGGATTGAGGGAAAATGACCTCTTCCACGCCTTCCCAAACACACCCCTCCCTTCCCCTGTAGCTCTTCCAATAAATTCATTGTCTTATCTTTCCCCTTCAAAGTTGGAACCACTCCTTACCTAGTAAAATTCCCTGTAAATTCCCTGATAGATCCTCACAACAGGATTCTAACTGAAAGGTGTCATTGCAAAATGAAGTCGGCAGTTGAACTGAATGCTGGGAAACAGCACAAAAGTGAAACTTACTAAAACTATAAAAGTTTCCAAGGATGTAAAACCACAGTACACGGTGGCACAGTGCCTCACAGCATCGAGGATCCAATTCCAATTTTAGGTGACTGCCTGTGTGGAGTATGCACGTTCTCCCTGCGTCTGCATGGGTTTCCTCCGGGTGCTCTGGTTTCCTCCCAGGTGTGCAGGTTAGGTGGATTGGCCATGATAAATTGACCCTTAGTGTCCCAGGATATGTGGGTTAGGAGGATTAACGAGATAAATATATGGCGTTACGGGGATAGGGCCTGGGTAGGATCCTCTGTCGGAGAGTTGGTGCAGACTCGATGGGCCAAAAGGCCTCCTTCTGCACTGTGGTGTTTCTATGATTCCATAAAGGCCTGTGTAGATAAACAGAAACAAGCTGCCAGGCAGCACGGAGAGTCTATTTCAATAGTAACATCGCACTAGTCAATGCATCTGTATTCATTGGCAATGAACAAACTGCTCTTATTCACCTTAATTTTGCAGTGAGTCAGGAACCATTAAAGTAATATTCACCCTTCTCTCTGAATGGTGTGATTATGAATGTAGCAACAGCCAAAAGAGAAGAGTGTTTGCTTGATTGGACATTTAATTTCCACTCCAGAGGCTTCAGCACATAATCCAGGCTGACACTCCAGGCTGGTTATCATTTCATTTGTGCTGCAGAAGCTGTGGCTACAAATAAACACATGCAAATATTTAATTACTTTCATCAATCAAATGCCTATCGCCAAGTTCAAAGTGGAAACTTTGACTGGTTCAGATGAGATAAATCCTAGGTTGCTGAGAGAAGCCAAGGTGGGAGATAGTGGAAGCCTGAGCCACCATCTTCCAATCCACCTCAGGTACAGGAGGGACACCAGAGGTTTGGAGGGTTGCAATTTTTACACCCTTACTCAGTAAAGGAGGCATAAACCTGGCAACTACAAGTTAGCTAGCTGATGTCATTGGTAGAAAACAATAGAGACAATAAGCCCAATCTTTACACGAAGGAATGTGTAGGTGGCGGGATGGGGTTCCAGCCAGAAAACCCCGAACCTTGAGTTTTGACTCCATAGTGGATGTATTTCCTTTTATCAGGATTCCCGAGCTGAAATCATCACCATTGATAGGCTAGGCTTTCAGTTGACACTCCAGAGTTGTCGCTACTAATCGGAGCAGGAGAGAGTGGAAGGGGGTCATCCAATTCTTGACCCCAAAGTTGTCTTCATACGGGGAAGGATCTGATGTTGGGAGGGAACAGTCCCAGCCTCGGCAAGAGGGTAGGTTTGGGAGGCAGCTCCTCTTTGCTCACATGCAGTGCTGTCGAGGCACTTGCCTCTCTCCAGAAGCTATCTTTTCTCCAGCTTTTCCAAAGCCTTGGAAATCTGGCCTGCCAGGGTTAAATGCGTAAAGTAGGCTCCTTAAAACCAGGAGAGCAGCTTGGATGGCTGAAATCCCCTCCCCTCCCACCCCATGCATCTTCAGGTGCATCTGGTAGTGAACAAGTTGAAGACAAACTGGCTCTGACAAAACATAGATACATAAAAACATAGAAACTAGAAGCAGGGAGTAGCCATTCGGCCCTTCCAGCCTGCTCCGCCATTCATCTTAATCATGGCTGATCATTGAATTCAATATCCTAATCCTCGTTTCTCACATATCCCTTGATCCCTTTAACTCCCAGGAGCTATATCTAATTTCTTCCTGAAATCAGACAAAGTTTTGGCCTCGGTTCCACACATTCACCACTCTCTGGGTGAGGAAATTTCTCCTCACCTCAGTTCTGAAAGGTTTCCCCCTTATCCTCAAACTATAAATGAAGGGTCATCCTGACACGAAACATTGGCTCCATTCTCTCTCCACAGATGTCGTCAAACCTGCTGAGTTTCTCCAGCATTTTCTGTTTTTGTTGTGTTGAAGGCAAACTGGGGTCAGGTTTGAACTTTTACCTGACCCCACCCATCCATTTTTGCAGGTTAGATGTACAACTGTATTCCAAGGCAAAAATTAATTGACACTTGGAAAAACATGGGTTAATATGTGACAGCTAGCATTAATTAGTTAAAGGTTAATCATGCTTGTCTAATTTGACTGAGTTCTACGATGAAGTAATGGAGTGATTTGATGAAGGGAGTTGGTTCATGGTGCAGATATGGACTCTCAAACGGCATTGTTTGCAAAATTGAAGCTCGTCAGATCAAAGGGAGTGCGAGCATGGGCATGGAACAGGCTAAGAGACTGAAAGCAGAGAGCAATGATAATTGGTCATTTTTCAGACTTGAGCGAACTGTACAGTGGTCCCCCACAATTCGCTGCTCTTGTTATCTGTTAATGGCCTGAACTTGAGTATACAGGCATCGTTTCAAAACTTGGAAATGTTGTCAACAGAGGCAAGAACTGTCACCAGCTTCAGAAGGAGGTGGGCAGATAAAATGGGCAAGGTGAGAGAGGGGTGCCATGCCACACACTGTGTGAAAAAGTGCATTTTGGTAGGATGAATATTGAAAGGTAATACAAACTAACTGTCAGTTAAATTGAAGGAATAAACTAAACTGTGGCTTGTTTAGCAGCCAGTTAGTTCATCTCTCAGTCAAAAGTCATGAGTTCTTGTCCCACACCAGGAATTGAGCACAAAAATGAAAGATAACATTTCGTGCAACGTCCAGGGAGTGCTGAACTGTCGAAGGTGCCTTCTTTCATGATGAGACATTGACTTGAGTTCCTGATGGTGAATGTAAAAGATCTCATGGTACTATTTTGAAAAGGAGCAGAGGAGCTATCCTCTCATGAGTATTTATCTCAATCAATTTCTGATGAAGAGTCATCCAGACTTGAAACAATGGTGTGATCTTACCAGAATCTGGCAATGTGTCGGTTCCAGTGAGAAAAATTGAGTGAATCCCGTCAATGGCTCTGGCGTTATTTCTGAATCTTGAGCCTTATTAACCAAAGTTTTTATGCCCACGAGAATCACGCTGCGCCCACGACGGCCTCCTTCTGCTTTGCCCGCCCCAGCTCAACTTAATCACTGCAATCACTGGGGAGCTCCATATAACCGATTCTCCAACACTTGTTCCAGATCGGTTGCAAGAGATGGCAGCCAGGAAGCCTGCACCTCGTTTCTTGGAGAGAGCACTGACCAGAATGCTGGATGGAGTGCAACGGAGGCAGGACAGTCTCTAACCCCTCTCCAGAAGGCACCCTCGCAGCAAGGTCACTACACCCACCTGCAGTGGCAGCCATTGTAAGCTTACTCCAAAAGAAGATTGGACAGCAGTGTCTTAAGAAGATGAATGATATTCTTCGCTCAGCCAGGGTAAGTGAGTCTCATGCAGTCTTTTTCTGGACTCCCACACACACACACCCCTCCAGCTCTGACTACATCTTTCATCCAGCCACTTTGGCCTTTGCCAATACCTGTAAGGAGGTCCACCCTGGCCCTCCCCCACTCACCATGTTCTCTCCTACTCACTGCCAAGCTCCTCACACTCCAGCACTCTCTCAGAATCCACACCCGCCACACTCAAGAATAGCTTCTTCCCTGCTGTCATCAGGCTTTTCAGTGGACCTATCATGTATTAAGCTGATGTTTTTCTTCACTCTATCTGTAACTATAACATTACATTCTGCACCCTCTTCTTTCCTTCTCCTGTATGCACTCTATGAATGATATGCTTTGTCTGTATAACGCGCAAAAATCAATACTTTTCACTGTATCCCAGTACATGTGACAATAATAAATCAAATCAAATCCAATCATCTTAAAGTCAACATTGCTGCCTACACTCTCCCTATCTGTGTCATTGCAAGATAAACTCAACCACAACAAGTGTGAATAAGCATGTCCAGCCAGAGTAATGTAGTAAGAGTTTTAACAACACCAGGTTAAAGTCCAACAGGTTTATTTGGTAGCAAATACCATTAGCTTTCGGAGCGCTGCTCCTTCGTCAGGTGGAGTGGAAATCTGCTCTCAAACAGGGCACAGAGACACAAAATCAAGTTACAGAATACAAGTTACAGAATCTGTAACTTGATTTTGTGTTTCTGTGCCCTGTTTGAGAGCACATTTCCACTCCATCTGACGAAGGAGCTGCGCTCCGAAAGCTAATGGTATTTGCTACCAAATAAACCTGTTGGACTTTAACCTGGTGTTGTTAAAACTCTTACTGTGTTCACCCCAGTCCAACACCAGCATCTCCACATCATGACAGTCAGAGTAATGCCAGAGCTCAGAGTCCTCATGTCATACAAGGAGAGAGCAGTCGAGTTGGCTGGGAAGGAGGAAGAACGTGTCTGCGCTGAAAGTAAAGTGCGGGCAGCAGACAGAAATGAGAATCCTCAAGGCACGTTATCATTCTCCATGATAAACAATGTTCCTTCCTTTATCCCCTCTGAATCACTAATGCCATCTCTCTTTTCTTGCAGGCAAAGAAATCAAGCAGCCCGAACCATCCTCACATCCTCCTGGACTCAATGAACACGAGCACCATCAAGGGAAAATTCTTGGACTCCACCAGGGAAGAGGCATCATAGCTGTCAGCTACACCTGGCACCAGCACAGGTACGCACACCTTGGCAGGATCATTAGGTAGACAGGCTTCTGGGTCACTCGCTGCTCGAGATCCACAGGAAGCAGAAGCACGGATGTCCCAAGGAACCAGCACTTGAAGGGATGCCAGAGCCCAGGACTCTGCTGGATCCCTGGCCGATGACGTGCCCCTGGGTTCTGTTGTGCCAGAGTTGATGGAATTGCAAAGGCAGAGCCGTGAGCATCGGGAAGGGGTGACAGAATCCCTCCTGGGGCTGCAAGGCTGACTGGAGGAGTCCCTTCTGTCTGAGGAGATGGTGCCGTCACTCCAGTGCAATGAGGCCAACACTGCGACAGTGGCATCCGCAGTAGAGACCTTGGCGCAGGACGTGCAGTCCATGGCAGTAGATGTCTGCACCGTGGTTCACCTCATGTCCTCCATGTTTGAGGGCATAAACTCCATGGTGTAGGGCTTCAACTGCATGCTGCGGGCACGAGTGGGAATCCACGGCTGTCAGCACCAGCGGACGGTGGGGCTTCTGGACCTTACTCCAGTTATCCCTCTATTCCACGGAGGAGAGGGCATTTATTGTTCTCATGCAAGGCTGTTTAACTGAAATCTGGAATTAAAAGTATAATGATGACCATGAAACAAACCATTGTCGATTGTCATAAGAACCCATCTGGTTCACTAATGTCCTTCAGGGAAGGAAATCTGCCGCCTTTACCTGGCCTGGCCTATACGTGACTCCAGAGGCACAACAATGTGGTTGACTCTTAAATGCTCTCAGGGATGGGCAATAAATGCTGGCCCAGCCAGTGAATGAATAAATAAAAAGGACTTCAATCAGGAGGGGTAAAAAGCAAAGTTGGGGTTCTTCTCCTTTGAGCAGAGATGCGGAAATTTAATAGAGGTGAGAGATGTTCAAACACAAAAAAGAATTTTGATAGAGTAAATAAGGAGAAACTCTTTCCTCTGGCAGAAGGGTTGATAACCACCGGACACAGATTAAGATTATTGACAACAGAATCAGAGGTGAGATGGGGAGATCTTATTTATCGCAGAGTTTGTTGTGATCTGGAATGCACTGTCTGGAGATAAACAAAAAGGAATTGGATACATATTTGAAAAGGAAAGATTTACAGGGCTGTGGAGAACAAGCAGAGGAATTCATAGAATCCTACAGTGCAGAAGGAGGCCATTATGGGAATAGGGCCACAATCCCACCCAGGCCCTAATCCCCATAACCCCATGCACTTACCTAGCTAGTCCTCCTGACACTAAGGGGCAATTTATCATGGCCAATCCACCTAACCCGCACATCTTTGGACTGTGGGAGGAAACCGGGGCAGCTGGAGGAAACCCACGCAGACACGGGGAGAATGTGCAAATTCCACACAGACAGTGACTCAAGCCAGGATTCAAACCTGGGACCCTGGCGCTGTGAGGCAGCAGTGCTAACCACTGTGCCACCGTGCCGCCCATTGGATAGTTCTTTCACAGTTTCAAGAGGCGGAAATACCTCCTTCTGTGCTCTGTGTTTCAACATTTCTCCTGTTGTTTTGACAAAAAATGAGTTAAATCTAAAGTTAAGCTTTGACGCATTAAATGATGATGCACTTAATGGTCCTCTCTCTTTTTGTTAAAGATCACCGGTGAACCTCATCTAGTGTTGCTCCCAGTGAGTCAGAGGATACGCTAGTTAATAAAAATTCTGTAGTGTAACATGTGGGGATAATGATATGTTCCAAGTTGGTTCATACATTTATTCACATGTCAAGGCTGAGTCACTTGACAACACAAGGCAAGCTCATAGAAATCATCATAGAAACCCTACAGTGCAGAAAGAGGCCATTCGGCCCATCGCTTCTGCACCGACCACAATCCCACCCAGGCCCTATCCCCAGATATTTACCCACTAATCCCTCGACACTAAGGGGCAATTTAGCATGGTCAATTAACCTAACCCGCACATCTTTGGAGTGTGGGAGGAAACCGGAGCACCCGGAGGAAACCCACGCAAACACGAGGAGAATGTGCAAACTCCACACAGACAGTGACCCGAGCCGGGAATCGAATCCAGGTCTCTGGAGCTGTGAAGCAGCAGTGCTAACCACTGTGCTACCGTGCCGCCCCATTTGAATCATTTCTTAGCACATGTACCTCACAATGCTTCGACTTATTCGGCTGGGGTTTTGGAATTCTCCAGCCTCCCTGCGACCTACTGTCAGTTCTATCTGGGGTGGAGAGGAAGGGAAGGAGGAGAAAGGATTAAAAATTAAGAGATCGCTTTGAAAATGGATCATTCAGAACAATGGCCTTGACAGTCAATTAAAAACAATACAGGTGATTCTGAAAGGATTGGATAGGAAACATAAGTAAAGGGGGATGTAGCTCAATTTCTAAAGGACAGTGTTGTTCCATGGAGAGAGAAGATATCAGTCAGCAAAAAGGTCTTAAACAATTGGAATGCTTCAAACAGTTTGGTTCAAGGTTGATCCAATGTGTTAAGCTTCCAGGAATAACAGCTAGAGTACTACTTGCAGTTCTGGTCGCCTCGATATAGGAAGGATGTGATTACATTGGAGATGATGCAGAGGAGATTCACCAGGATGTTGTCTGGGATGGAACATTTGGGCTATGAAGAGAGGCTGGATAGGCTTACGTTGTTTTCTTTAGATCAGAGAAGGCTGAGGGAGGACCTGACTCAAATGTATAAATTTATGAGGGGTATGAACAGACGTTAAGACCATAAGATATAGGAGCAGAATTAGGCCATTCAGCCTATTGAGTCTGCTCCACCATTCAATCATGGCTGATATGATTCTCATCCCCATTCTCCTGCCTTCTCCCCGTAACCCTTGATCCCTTTATTGATCAAGAACCTATCTATCTCTGTCTTAAAGACACTCAGTGACCTGGCCTCCACAGCCCTCTGTGGCAATAAGTTCCACAAATTCGCCACCCTCTGTCTGAAGAAATTCCTCCTCATCTCAGTTTTAAAGGAGCGTCACTTCACTCTGAGGTTGTTCCCTTGGATTCTAGTCTCTCCCACTAGTGGAAACATCCTCTCCATGTCCACTCTATCCAGGCCTCTCAGTATTCTGTAAGTTTCAATTAGATCCCCTTCATCCTTCTAAACTCCACTGAGTATAGACCCAGCCTCTACAACCGCTCCTCCTATGGCAAACCCTTCATTCCTGGGATCATTCTTGTGAACATCCTCCAAGGCCAGCACATCCTTCCTTCGGTATGGGGCCCAAAACTGCTGACAATATTCCAAATAGGGTCTGAGTGGATAGGAAGCAGCTGTTCCCCTTAGTTAAGGGTCAATAACGAGAAGGTATAATTTTATAGTGAAGGACAGGAGGTTTAGAGGGGATCTGAGGAATGATTTTTGCACCCAGACGATGGTGGTTGTCTGGAAGGCAGGAAACCCCACGATCTTTAAAAAATATGCCATAACATTCAAGACGATGGGCTAAGTTCTGGAAATTGGGATTAGTGTAGATTTAGTGCAGTTTTGTCAGTGCCAACACGGTGGGCCAAAGGGCCACTTCTGGACTGTATGAGTGGGATTTTAAGGCCTCGCTTGTCCTGAAACTGTAAAATTCCACCCACGTTCAACGGATCTTTCCATGCCCTGCCCCTCGTCCGCTACGATTCCTGTGACGGGTTGGGCGGTAAAATTCCAGCCAATGACTCTACAGGCTTGACAAGCTGAAAGCAATGATAGTAGCCACAGACCAGAAGGTACTCCTATTAAAGGTAGGGGTAGGTTCAATTACTTAGCCATAGCATGGGTGAAAGGAGGGGTGGGGAACCAAATCTAGAGAGAGGTAAGGCAGAAATATATGTGTACTCTATCAATGAATCCGATCTTACTCATTGGGAAAAATACTCGGACGATACATTGGAATTTGTCCTCAAGGATAGTCATGGGACAATATCCAATCTCCGTGTGAGGGGATGGGTGAGTTTGATCACAATGATCAGGTTTCAGCTGCAGAGGAAAATTAGTTTTAAGGAGTGCGCAAGTTAAAGAGGTTTGAGGAAGTTAAGTTTTAAGCTTAAGTTTAAGTTCATTTATTAGTGTCACAAGTTGGCTTACATTAATACTACAATGAAGTTACTGTGAAAATCCCCTAGTCGTCACACTCCAGCGCCTGTGCGGGTACACTGAGGGAGAATTTTGCATAGTCAATGCATCTAACCAGCATGTCTTTTGGACTGTGGGAGCACCTGGAGGAAACCCACGCAGACACGGGGAGAACGTGCAGACTCCGCATTGACAGTGACCCAAGCCAGGAATCAATCCCAAATGCCTGGCGCTGTGAGGCAGCAGTGCTAACCACTGTGCCACCATGCCACAGGGTGGTGAGGAGGATGGCTAGGGTGCTACCAACAGAGAAGATTGTAAAGGACTCGAGATTCCACAATTGTACCAGTTGCTTCACAAAGTTAACCGCAACAGACGTTTGCCAGAGCTGATACCAATTTTGCCGGGACTGTGAGATGCTAGGTCCCAGCCATGGGTCAAAGTTTTCATAGTGCCTGGGGCTCTATGAGACCATCAGTGTAACTGGGCCGTGGAGATGGGGCCTCTTAATGAGGGAGTTTCAGTCAATTACCTTGAGCCAAAAGCACCACAACCGACAGATCAGTGCAAAGCTCCATTGCCTGACCACATCTAGTTAAGAGTAATAGCGGAACACCAAACAGCTAACAGCTGGAGAAGGGTCCACAAACAACTCCATCCATAACTATGGTGGAATTCAGCATGTAAATGCAAAAGCCAAGGCCAAGGTGTTTGCTGATGTCTGCAGCCAAAAGTAATGAGTTGGAAATATTTCTCACTCTCTCAAGGTCCCAATTGTTTTGGAATGCACATACATTTTATTTAACTGCGTGACCACTTTAGATTACTTGTGCAGGCATGCATGTCAAGCTGACAAGAGCCACTGCTCCTCACAACAGATGGTGAAATTTGAATTCCATAAGAGAAGTCTAATGGTGAACACATTGTCAACTGTCGTTAAAAACCCATCTGGTTCACTAATGTCCTTGTGGGAAGGAAATCTATCGTCCTTACCCAGTCTGGCCTACATGTGACTCCAGAGTCACAGCAATGTTGCAGTGTTAATGTAAGTCTACTTATGAATAATAAATAAACTTATGTGGTTGACTCTAAAAAAGTGCCCTCTGAAATGGCCTAGAAAGCCACTCAAAGAACAAAGAATATTACAGCACAGGAACAGGCCCTTCAACCCTCCAAGCCTGCTGCCCGACTGAACTAATACCCCCAACTCTTCTGGGGACCATATCCCTCTATTCCCATCCTATTCATGAATTTGTCCAGATGCCCCTTAAAAGTCACTATCATATCTGCTCCCACTATCTCCCCCAGCAGCGAGTTCCAGGCACCAACCACCCTCTGTGTAAAAAACTTGCCTCGTACATCTCCTTTAAACATTGCCCCTCACACCTTAAACTTATGCCCCCTAGTAATTGACTCTTCCACCCTGGGAAAAAGATTCTGACTATCCACTCTGTCCATGCTCCTCATAATCTTGTAGACTCTCATGTCACCCCTCAACATCCGTCGATCCAGTGAGAACAAACCAAGTTTCTCCAACCTCTCCTCATAGCTAATGCCCTTCATACCAGGCAACATCCTGGTAAATCTTTTCTGTACTCTCTCCAAAATCTCCGCATGCTTCTGGTAATGTGGCGACCAGAATTGAACACTATATTCCAAGTGCAGCCTAACTAAGGTTCTATAAAGCTGTAACATGACTTGCAAATTTTTTAACTCAATGCCCCGGCCGATGAAGGCAAGCATGCTGTATGCCTTCTTGACTACCTTCTCCACCTGCACTGCCACTTTCAGTGACCTGTGTACCTGTACACCCAGACCCCTCTGCCTATCAATACTCTTAAGGGTTGTGCCATTTATTGTATATTTCCTATCTTTATTAGACCTTCCAAAATGCATTACCTCACATTTGTCCGGATTAAACTCCATCTACCATCTCTCCACCCAAGTCTCCAACCAATCTGTATCCTGCTGTATCCTCTGACAGTCCTCATCACTATCTGCAAATCCACCAACCTTTGTGTCGTCCGCAAACTTACTAACAAATAGTAAGCTTACGGACGACACCCTCAGTTCCCCTCGATATGTTCAAGGACAATTAGGAATGGGCAATTGCTGCCTGGTCCAATACAGCCTCCAAGATAGGTTCTTGATCAATAAGGGAATCAAGGGTTATGGGGAGAAGGCAGGAGAATGGGGATGAGAATCATATGAGCCATAATTGAATGGTGGAGGAGGGCTGAATGGCCTAATTCTGCTCCTATATCTTATGGTCTTATACCCCTCTGCCCATACCCCTCATAAATTTATACACCTGAATCAGGTCCTCCCTCAGCCTTCTCTTATCTAAAGAAAACAACTCAAGCCTATCCAACCTCTCTTCATAGCCCAGTTCAAAGGCAATTAGGAATGGGCAATAACCAGCCAGTGACACCCAAATCCCATGACAAAATTAGAAATACATATATATCACCTGCTGCCTGCTTTAGACTTGGGTAACTGATGTCCCTCATTTGTCCTTCACCATGATTGCATTTTTGTACATTTTTCATTGGAAGTGTGCATCAACCTCTTGGATTGCACTTTCTTTCCTTTGATGATCAGGTACTGCATAAGAAATGGGTGCTACCTGGTCCAATACAGCTTCCAAGACACAACTTGAATCCCTTCTCACATTTCTCTTCACAGTGTTCTAAGATTGCATGTTTTAATAGCCTTCCCTTAGAATGCTGTAAGAAGTAAGTGACAGGTATGATATATGGAAAAGGATATGAATTCGCTCTCACAAGGTCAACTGGTTGCAATCCTGGGGCTGAAAAACATTGGCTATTAGTCTCCTTAATTATCCTGCCTAATAATAGTTTTCCAAATGAGATGCTCTCCCTCGCTTCACCATAATCATACACAAGTCCATCCGTGCTTTCAAATGAAGCATAGATTTCAAAAGAAGAATTGGAGCAGGTGAAGTGAATGCTTAATGGAATTGCCCCAGTAGAACAGATAATGCTCCTTTTGTTTCCATTAACATTGCACAGAGACTTTGACGTACCCGGGATGGCTTATTTTTCTTTCCTTTATGTCTTTCCTTCCTTCTTTCCTTTCATGAAAGGATTGCAACGACAAAAAAAAAATGACTGCGGTTACACTATTTTGTTAGAGGTCGCTCATCCAGTTCGAAACAAATCCGATGCAAGAAGACTAATCCTGTCAAACATTTTTCCCTGGTGCCACATAAGCCTCTGTCTCATGTCATGCTTTAAAATTCTATCTGTGTGGCTTTACTCTGCAGGCTTTGGAAACAATGAGTATCAATAAACCACGGAGAGTGAGGATAATGAAGAAAAGGTCCTGTCAAGAAAATGATAAAGCATTCCTGCATTAATTACTGTAATTAGCGTTAAAAAAATAAGCATCATTTAGATGTTAATTACTCCTCGCTTTCCTATCTTCTCAAAGCACCTGTGCTGACTAGCAATGCAAGTGAGCCCCCAATGGAATATGTCCTTTAAGACACAACTCCCAAGTCCATGCTTGATAACTAGAATAGCTAACACTTTACCAGGTGACTCTAAGTTGGAAGCCACATAATTAAGGTACCCAAACCCCTATTTTGTTGAAAATTGACAGGGAGGCTTGCTTGATTTATTGCCACTCGCTCCTCATGAAATGCACAGGAAATGCACACTCTTAAAATTCCAATGATCAAAGCTCTCTAGGGTAGACCTTTAGCAAATGGAGTTCCTTGCACAGTACTTCCTCTGTATTCAGCTCGGCTACAGAAATCTGAGGAGTGTGTGGCATATTCCGGGATCAAGTTCCGACACGTGCACTCAGTACTTGAAGCCTGAACGCAGATCTGTAAAATATTCCCTTCTCCTGGCTGTAACAAAGAAAGTCAGTCAATTGATCGTAGTGGACCAACAATAAAGATTGCTCAATGCATCTGAAACAGCTACAAGTGACTTATAACCCGTATAAACCTCCCAAAGCTCATTAATTCAGCCGTGGGAATAGCACAAGGCAAAGCAACGACAGTGGCAATGAAATCTCCCCTTGCTCTGAATAGAAGAATCAGAGAGCTGGGCCTTAGCCAGCTTGAAGAGGGCTAAATTCAAATCTCATCTACAGAAAAGTGGGCATCTCCACAGCTTCTTATGGGAATCATTTGTCTGCTGTTTTATTTTATGGATCAAACTAAGATATTACAGAAAAAGATTACATACCAAAATATTAACCAATATAACATTGACTAATAGATAGTAAAACTGAAGTTAATGGGAATCAGCGGAAAACAGCTGGTTGGAGTCAAAACCAGCACAAAGGAAGATGGTTGTGGTTGTTGGAGGTGAATCATCTCAGTCCCAGGATATCACTGCAGGAGTTCCTGAGGATAATGTCCCAGGTACAACCATCATCAGCTGCTTCATCAATGGCCACCCCTCCATCTAAGGTCAGAAATCAGGATGCTCGGTGATGGTTGGACAATGTTCAGCACCATTAGCAACCCCTCAGATATTGAAGCAGCCTGTGTCCACATACAGCAAAGCCGAGACAACATTCAGGTGTGGGCTGAAAGGTAGCAAATAACATTTCTGCCACACAAGTGCGAGGCAATGACCACCTCCAATAATAGGAACCACTCATCTCCTCTTAGCATTCAATAGCTTTACCATCACTGAATCCCCCACTATCAACATCCAGTAGGACATGGCACTGGGCATGACACTCTCATCCCAGGGCCCAATCCAGTCAACCTTCACTGAACTGTATCTAATGAAAGTATAACTCCATTGCAGGCTCTATCTTTATTTTGGTAATCACTACCATCCATAAACTGGAGCTCATCTGAAATTCTGCTGTTCAGTCCAAACTCACCCCGAGTCCTCTTCACCCATTGCCCCACACTCACTGGCCGACCTTGGCACCCAGTTCGGCAGTGCCACAAATTTTAAACTTTCCTCTTTGTTTCCAAATTCCTTCATGCTTCATTTCCTCCGATCCCTGTGATAACCTTGTCCAGTCATGGAATGGGCTGATCTCTACATTCCTCCAATTCTGGTCTTGTGCATGTCCCTGATTTTCATTGCTCATTCACTGGCGGCTGTGGCTCAGGCTGCCTAGGTCAGTGATGGGTAAACTGCGGCCTGGGGGGCCACATGCAGGGTTCTGAGTGTATCCCACGAGACATCTTGTTGACTGTTGCCCATGCGCTGGGTTGCCACATTCTGTTGGTTTCCATCCACGTAATTATTTTCCTACCAGTGTGACTGAAGTGATACGCATGTAGCCATGAGGTAGAGATGCCAGCGTTGGACTGGGATCACCGAATCTGTGTCAGCTCTTTGAAGAAGAGCGTTGGACTCACCTGATTCAATGAGCATTGGACTCAACTGATGAAGGAGCAACGCTCCGAAAGCTCGTGATTCCAAATAAACCTGTTGGACTTTAACCTGGTGTTGCAAGACTTCTTACTACACATGTAAAGCAAGGCCAAGTGAAGTAAGGTACGTGCTAATTGCACACAATATTGGCTGTGAGAGCCATGTGCTTCCTCTGCATCCAATCAAAGCGTACATATTTATTTTGTTTTACCATTTGAAGTTGATTGTTCTAGTAATATATGAATGATTAAACATTTTCCATAACTCGTTATGAAATATTCGGCATGTTTTAAATGTATTCAGTCTTATCTATGGGGTCATGGTTAGTGAGGAGGCCCGATTTCAATCTTGCAACCCCCTGAGCTGAAGGAGGGCCACTTATGTGGCCCATTCACCAGCCTAGGTTGCCCATCACTGGTCTAGGTCCTAAGTTCTAGGTGTTTCTCCCTAAACCCCTTCATCTTTCTCTCTCCTGCTTTAAGATCCACCTTCGAAACTCCCTCTTTAACCAAACAATTGGTCACCTACCCTAATATTTCCTTGTGTTAGTCAATGTCAAACGTTGAAGAGATTAGGAATCTTTTTGAAAGACATTGGATGGCATAAGTTGTTCTACCAAGTTAAAGTGAGGAGCATTTGGTTAAACTATACTGACATAGATCAGTCCCCATCTGACAGGAAGTGCACGTGCACAGAAGTTGTTCAACTAACTACTTCTCAATATAAAATGGAGCAATATTATTAACCAAAAGTATTTACCTTTGGTCTTTGTTTGCCTTGTGAACTCATCCACAGAGAAACCTTTTTTCTATTCACTTGTGGGAAACGGGCATCGCTGGCTGGCCAGCATTTATTACCCATCCCGAGTTGTCCTTGAACTGAGTGATTCGCTCAGCCATTTCAGAGGGCAGTTGAGGGTCAACCACATTGCTGTGGCTCTGACATCACATGTAGGCCAGACCGGATAAGGACGACAGATTTCCTTCCCTAAATGACATTAGTGAACCAGATCGGTTTTTCCGACAATGTTTTCATGGTCATCATTAGATTCTCACTTCCAGGTACTTTTTTTACTGAATTTAAATTCCGCCAACTGCTATGGCGTGATTCAAGCTCGGGTCCCCAGGACCTTAGCTGAGTTCCTAGATTAATAGTCTAGCGATGATAGCATGAGACCATCACCTCCCCTACTATTTGTTATGATCTGCAGTATGCTGTGCCTCAAAAGGTGGTGGAAAAAGATTGAGTAGAAACTTTGAGAAGGGAATGTGACAGCTGGTTGTAAAGGAAAAGCTTGTGGGGTTGTGAGGCAAGAGTGGGGAGAGGGAGGAGTGGAATTAAGGGAATATTCCTTCAAAGGGCTGACACAGAATCAATGAGCCCAAAAAAATCTCGTTCTAACAATCTTGACAGAAATTTCTGCTTTGCATATCTGCCATTTTTCTGCAATGAGTAAAAATCAACAATTTGGCACTAACTTATGCCACGGATTCTTAGCCTTAGTAGAGGCTGCTTTGAGATTGCACAAGCACGTGACACTTAGAAACCTTGCAGCCATCAGGCAGAAAATAGATGCTTTTCTGTACATACTAGAAAGCTATCTCTGTACTTTATTCTCATCAGAGAGGGAGACTGGGTCCTCTGAGCATCGATAGTGTCCCTGTTTATATATTCATAGACTTTTAGTCTGAAACTGTTTCATTGGTTTTCCAAGATATGAAAAAGTTATAAACCGCCCAGTTTAATGAATATTAATGACACCTTAGAGAATGGATTATAAAAAGTTGCTCATTAGAAGCAAAAGGGAATGGATAAAATAGTATAGAGGGTAAATGAGAAAGAATTTAAGAGGCTTAAATAAAAAAGACCTGCAAGCCAGTTTAAATTCTACCTTCCAGTTAGCCGGTGAGTATGATGAAGAATCTATCTGAAGTTAGAGCTCATTGTCAATCACACTGACCTAATTTCTTTTTTTTTTATTCATCTATTTTGTGTGTGTTGGATGGATGTCCAAATCGCTGTCTGCCTGTTCAGGTGGATGTCGAAGTTCCCCTGGCATTTTTCAAAAAAGGAACAAGGGAGTTCTCATTAGTGTCCTTCCTAACAATTATCACTCAACCAATGTCACTAAAACGGATGATCTAGTAATTATCAAATTGCTGTTATGCAACCTTGTTGCAAGTTAATCGGTGTCTTGGGTGTAAATTTAGACCCTTTTGTGCGTAAATGAAGACTTTGTTGTGTGTAAATTGAGAGCTTGTTGGGTGTAAATTGGACAGCACAGTGGCACAGTGGTTAGCACTGCTGCATCACAGTGCCAGGGACCCAGGTTCGATTCACGGCTTGGGTCACTGTCTGCGTGGAGTTTGTACGTTCGCCCCATGTCTGTGTGGGTTTCCTTCGGGTGCTCCAATTTTCTCCCAAAGTGCAAAAGATGTATGGGTTAGGTGCACTAATGTGGAGATGCCGGTGTTGGACTGGGGTAAGCACAGTAAGAAGTCTCACAACACCAGGTTAAAGTCCAACAGGTATATTTGGTAGCACAAGCTTTCGGAGTGTCGCTCCTTCTTCAGGTGAGTGAAGAGTTGTGTTCACAAACAGGGCATACATAGACACAAACTCAATTTACAAGATATTGGTTGGAATGCGGGTCTTTACAGATAATCAAGCTCTTACTGGTACAGACAATGTGAGTGGAGAAAGGGTTAAGCACATGTTAAAGAGGTGTGAATTGTCTCCAGCCAGGACAGTTACTGAGGTTTGGCAAGCCTAGGCAAGTCGTGGGGGTTACAGATAGTGTGACATGAATCCAAGATCCCAGTTGAGGCCGTCCTCATGTGTGCGGAGCTTGGCTATCAGTTTTTGCTTGGCGATCAAAAACTGATAGAGAAGTTCCGCACACATGAGGATGGCCCCAACCGGGATTTTAGGTGCATTGTCCATGCTAAATTCTCCCTCAGTGTACCCGAACAGGCGTCGGAGTGTGGCGACTTGGGGATTTTCAGAGTAACTTCATTGTAATGTTAATGTAAGCCTATTTGTGAATCAAGAATAAACATAAAAAACTAAACTGGGACATTGTTGTGTTTCAATGGAGTCCTTGCTGCGTGTAAACTGAGATATTGCTATGTGTAAAGTGGGACCTTCCCTGTGTGTCAATTGATTGAGACATATCCACAGTGATTACCACAGTGCCTACACTGCAAAAACTATATTTTTGCCTATTAGTGCCCACCTCTAATGGGAGCGGGGAATATTTGAATGGGCCATGGCACCTTTGAAGGAAAGGTGTGATGGAGTTAGCTAGCTCCAGAGGGAAAGTGATAATGGAGTGAACCGCATCCAGGAGTGGGATAATAGATTGTATTGCCTCTGGTGGAGAATGTGGGGTAAACACAGTAAAAAGTTTAAAATCACCAGGTTAAAGTCCAACAGGTTTATTAGGTAGCAAAAGCCACACAAGCTTTCGGAGCTCCAAGCCCCTTCTTCAGGTGAGTGGGAATTCTGTTCACAAACAGGGCATATAAAGACACAGACTCAATTTACATGAATAATGGTTGGAATGCGAATACTTACAGCTAATCAAGTCTTTAAGATACAAACAACATGAGTGGAGAGAGCATCAAGACAGGCTAAAAAGATGTGTATTGTCTCCAGACAAGGCAGCCAGTAAAACTCAGCAGGTCCAGGCAAGCTGTGGGGGTTACAAATAGTGTGACATGAACCCAATATCCCGGTTGAGGCCGTCCTCGTGTGTGCGGAACTTGGCTATCAGTTTCTGCTCAGCGACTCTGCGCCATCGTGTGTCGTGAAGGCCGCCTTGGAGAACGCTTACCCGAATATCAGAGGCCGAATGCCCGTGACCGCTGAAGTGCTCCCCAACAGGAAGAGAACAGTCTTGCCTGGTGATTGTCGAGCGGTGTTCATTCATCTGTTGTCGCAGCGTCTGCATAGTTTCCCCAATATACCATGCCTCCGGACATCCTTTCCTGCAGCGTATCAGGTAGACAACGTTGGCCGAGTTGCAAGAGTATGTACCGTGTACCTGGTGGATGGTGTTCTCACGTGAGATGATGGCATCTGTGTCGATGATCCGGCACATCTTGCAGAGGTTGCTGTGGCAGGGTTGTGTGGTGTCGTGGTCACTGTTCTCCTGAAGGCTGGGTAGTTTGCTGTAGACAATGGTCTGTTTGAGGTTGTGCGGTTGTTTGAAGGCAAGAAGTGGGGGTGTGGGGATGGCCTTGGCGAGATGTTCGTCTTCATCAATGACATGTTGAAGGCTCCGGAGGAGATGCCGTAGCTTCTCCGCTCCGGGGAAGTACTGGACGATGAAGGGTACTCTGTCCACTGTGTCCCGTGTTTGTCTTCTGAGGAGGTCGGTGTGGTTTTTCGCTGTGGCGCGTTGGAACTGTTGATCAATGAGTCGAGCGCTATATCCTGTTCTTATGAGGGCATCTTTCAGCGTCTGGAGGTGTCTGTTGCGATCCTCCTCATCCGAGCAGATCCTTTGTATACGGAGGGCTTGTCCATAGGGGATGGCTTCTTTAAGGTGTTTAGGGTGGAAGCTGGAGAAGTGGAGCATCGTGAGGTTATCTGTGGGCTTGCGGTACAGTGAGGTGCTGAGGTGACCGTCCTTCATGGAGATGCGTGTCCAAGAATGCAACCGATTCCGGAGAGTAGTCCATGCTGAGTCTGATGGTGGGATGGAACTTGTTGATGTTATCATATAGTTGTTTCAGTGATTGTTCACCATGAGTCCAAAGGAAGAAAATGTCATCGATGTATCTAGTGTATAGCATTGGTTGAAGGTCCCGTGCAGTGAAGAAGTCTTGTTCAAACCTGTGCATGAAGATGTTGGCATATTGAGGTGCGAATTTGGTCCCCATGGCTGTTCCGTGTGTCTGGATGAAGAACTGGTTGTTGAAGGTGAAGATATTGTAGTCCAGGATGAAGCGGATGAGATGTAAAATTGCATCTGGAAACTGGAGAATGTGGGGGGCAGAGGGCTGCCTCTCACATAGAATATAGAACATAAAACCAAGCTATTCAGCCCAACTGGTCAATGCCAGTGTTTATGCTCCACACAAGACTCATCTCACCCCTCTTCATCTAACACCATCAGTATAATCTTTCATTCTTTTTTCCCTATTTTGTTTATCTAGCTTCGTCTTAAATGCATCTCCCCTACTCACCTCAAATATTCCTTGTGATAGCCACTATTACATTCTGTTCTCCAGATTAAGAAGTTTCTCCTGTATTCTCCATTGGATCTAGAGTAAATATTTTTGACCTCTAGTTCTTGACTCCCCCAGAAGTGGTAATATCTTTCCTATGTCTTCTCTGTGAATCCTTAAACGCCTCTATCAGGTAGAAAAAATGTTCTAAAGGAGAAAAATATACATGAAATTTTAGTTATTCTGAGAACTTAAGAAGAATGGAGCTCATAGTCAACTCCTGAAGAGGATTTTCAGATCAATTTTACAGCACATTAGTTTCTAATACAATACACAGACATTTAAAGTTGGCAGCACATAGCCACATATAAGCACTTAATTATTTTCCTTATTCTTTTATGGAATGTGGGTTCCACTGGCCAGCATTTGGCTCGGTGACACAATGGTTAGCACGGCTGCCTCACAGCGCCAAGGACACGGGTTGAATTCTGGCCTCGGGTGACTGTGTGAAGTTTGCACGTGTGAAGTTTGCGTGGATTTCCTCCGGGTGCTCCGGCTTCCTCCCACACTTCAAAGATGTGAGGATTAGGTTGACTGGCCATGATAAATTGCCCCTTAGTGTTGGGGGAATATGAGGATAAATAAATGGTGTTACGGGGATGGGATCTGGATGGGATTGTTGTCGGTGCGGGCTCAATGGGCTAAATGGCCTCCTTCTGCGCTGTAGATTCTATGATTCTATGTGTGGATTAGGTTGATTGGCCATGCTAAATTCCACCTTAGTGTTGGGGGAATAGCAGGGTAAATGCATGGGGTTACGGTCTTGGTTGGGATTGTTGTTGGTGTAGGCTCAATGGGCCGAATAGCCTTCTTCTGCACTGTCAGGATTCTATGGTTCTATGATTTGTGCGTATCCCTAATTGCTCTCTTTATGGGCTGGATCTTGCAGTCTTGCTTGTCCTGAAACCATAAAATCCCACCCGAGGTCAACAGACCTTTCCATGCTCCACCCCATCGCCCGATCCGATTCCCGTGGCGGGTGGGCAGCGAAATTCCAGCCTATATGTCTGAATAGTTCCACGGTGTAATTGTATTTTCACTGTTGAATTCTTCTCAAATTGTGCCTCAGGTTGTCTATGAGAAAAATTATTCTGTTAAAATCAAAACCCAAATACTCAGCATGAGGGAATGTAACGGGACAAGTGGTGATCCAATCTGTGACTGTAGGGCTGTTTTGACCAAGTGGATATAACTTACTGCCCAAATGTTGAATTCTAAGTTCTGCAGATTTTCTCCATGTTTATTTGGTGCCAGTGGATCATAATAATGCAAATTCAAGTGATTAACTGCTGGAAATAACACAAATGGCCTTTGTTAATGAATGTGATTTATTTTTTAACTGGCATTAATCAGAGTAAAATGGCTAACCAAATCATGCCACGGCTTAAATCGCAATTTAAACAGGACCGAGTCGTAAAAATGTTCATTAAAGGGAAATAAGGAATTTATAGGGTCGTAAGCCCATTTGTTTGCATCAGTGAAAGAGGCATATGACATGCATAGGCAGCTGGGATCAAGTGGATCCCTTGAAGAGTATAAAGGGCGTCGGGGTGGAGTTAAGAGAGAAATCAGGAGGGCAAAAAGGGGACATGAGATTGCTTTGGCAGATAAGGCAAAGGAGAATCCAAAGCTCTTCTAAAAATACATAAACGGCAAAAGAGTGACTAGGGAGAGAGTCGGGCATCTTAAGGATCAACAAGGTCATCTATGTGCGGAGCCACAAGAGATGGGTGAGATCCTAAATGAATATTTCGCATCAGTATTTACTGTTGAAACAGGCATGGATGTTAGGGAACTTGGGAAATAAATAGTGATGGCTTGAGGAGGGTACATATCACAGAGAAGGAAGGAAGTGCTGGAAGCCTTAAAATGCATCAAAGTAGATAAATCCCCAGGACTTGATGAAGTTTATCCCAGGATGTTGTGGGAGGCTAGGGAGGAAATTGCGCGTCCCCGAGCAGAGATATTTGAATCGTTGATAGCCACAGATGAGGAGCCTAAAGATTGAAGGGTGGCAAATGTTGTGCCTTTGTTTAAGAAACCCCCCATGTTCTAACTTTTTTATGCCTTCTCCAAAAAAACGTTACTCTTAACACATTTAAAATTGTAAATACAAGAAATTGCTGTTGAGAATCTGAAATTAACTGGCTCCACGTTTCCTGCCTTTATCTTCACTTGGCCTGATATTGTATAATTGTTAGTAAGAGTATAAGAATGGAGGTTATTGATGCAGTGGGTAGCATCCCTGACTCTGAGCCAGAATGTGGAGATGCCGGTGTTGGACTGGGGTAAACACAGTAAGGGTTTTAACAACACCAGATTAAAGTCCAACAGGTTTATTTGGTAGCAAATGCCATTAGCTTTCGGAGCGCTGCTCCTTCGTCAGATGGAGTGGATATCTGCTCTCAAACAGGGCATACAGAGACACAAAATCAAGTTACAGAATACTGATTAGAATGGAAATCTCTACAGCCAACCAGGTCTTAAAGATACAGACAATGTGAGTGGAGGCAGCATTAAGCACAGGTTAAAGAGATGTGTATTGTCTCCAGACAGGACAGCCAGTGAGATTCTGCAAGTCCAGGAGGCAAACTGATAGTGTGACATAAACCCAAGATCCCGGTCCACTCACATTGTCTGTATCTTTAAGACCTGGTTGGCTGTAGAGATTCGCGTTCTAATCAGTATTCTGTAGCTTGATTTTGTGTCTCTGTATGCCCTGTTTGAGAGCAGATATCTACTCCATCTGACGAAGGAGCAGCGCTCCGAAAGCTAATGGCATTTGCTACCAAATAAACCTGTTGGACTTTAACCTGGTGTTGTTAAAACTCTTACTGAGCCAGAAACTCAGGGTTCGAATCCTACCCCAGGCCTTGATGGCCAAGAAGGTGCATTCATAACGCAGTCAAACTGGTTGAATGTGAACCTGAAAATCCTTCCAACCACGCCAATGGCTGGCAGCAAGAGTGGGAGAAACTCCTGCTTAGCCACACTTGATGCAAAGTGGCATCCCCTTAGGCAGGTGAACTAGTCCAGGAATAACACACGATGGAAAGAGATGAAAGTCTGCCTTACTGCACCAGTAGGTGAGGCAAGAGAATTGGAACAGTATCTCCACAATCAATAGCAATGGCTTTCCGGCCCTTGAAAATTTAAACACCCCGCCCACCACTCAAATGTTTCTAAGGCACAAATTGCAGGAGATATATTGGGATGCATTTCCAGTTATTTCTGTGCAATTATGAAGTGCTTGTCTTGTGCACTATCTTCCAGGCATTCGTGCCGAGAGATAGTACAGGTTGGAGTCAGGGGTGGAGCACCACAACACCATTGAACCTTTAACTGTCAAGAAAAGTTACTGAAGAGAAAAAGAACAACAAGAAAATAAATAACTGTGATATAACATATATGAATGCACTGGAAATATTCTAAGTAGAAAAGAAAATCAAATATTGGCATTTGGTATGTTGGAATTAACTTTGCTGGCTCTGCAATTTAATCTCCTTTTATTTTTGCCACAATGACAGTTCCACTGATCTGAACCAATTCTTAATAGGTTCTGATTCAAATCTCTCACATTTGTGCATTCCAGCCATTCAAAGGCCTAAAGACATTTATCAAGGCTCCTCAGGTTTAAATGAATGCCCAGCCAATTTAAAATAAAATTGTTAATCACACGCATTCATATGGTACTGATTATATATATGATGTAAGGAAGAGAAGCACTTTTGGTGGTAATTCTTCAACTTGGATATTCAAACAGCGTGCTTTGGAAAGCTGGGGGCAGTGTTGAAGAGGGGATAACTCAGTTTAAAATCAAGGGCTGTTGAGAACAGGGAAAGAAGATGGTGCTATCAAGAAGCAAGTGGAGACATTGGGTGGGATTTTCCAGCCACGCTCACCCCCCCCAAAGCCGGAAATTCCCACCCGAAGTCAACGCACCTTTGCATGGTCCGTGTCCCGCCTGCTATGATTCCCGTGGCAGGTGGTATGGGAAAATTCTGCCCATTGGGTGGGATTTTCCGACCGCGCTCACCCCAAATCCGGAAATTCCCACCCGAGGTCAATGGACCTTTGCATGGTCCGTGTCCCGCCCGCTACGATTCCCGTGGTGGGTGGGACAGGAAAATTCCGACAATTGCGTAGCTAAAAGGATACATCTGTGTGAATGAGATCTTGGCAAGATTGTATAGAAGTCATCAATTATACAATTATTCTCAGAAAGTTTGCCAGTTAAGCGGTGGATAGATTTGAATTATATTCAACTAATCAACGTTACTGTGGTCTTCACACAATGTCATCGACTGAATAGATGTTGATGTGAGATTGTGCAGACTTTGGGCGGGGTTTTCTGGCCACACTCGCCTCAAGACCGGAAAATTCCGCCCGAGGTCAACCATGATCTGTGTCCTGCCTGTTATGATTCCCATGATGGCCAGGACGGGAAAATTCCACCCTTTAACTTTAAGTTCTAAACAAAAACAAGGTAAATCATTAGTTATCAGAATCATCAGTGAGGATGTGGAGATGTGACATCCTGTCTAGCACTGAAAGGAGAAATATGTAAAAGAGGTTGTTCAGGTGATTTTATGACTGCAGTCATTGAGTTAGAAGGAGAGGTGCAGCTAACAGCAGGGTGATCAACTGTTCTATTATTTACATGATTGTCCCATAGTTTAGCTGTTTGTCCCATGTCTCATATTATGTCCTCTCGGGACATCGGTTGTCCAATATTTCTATCGCATATCTTGAGCAGTGATCTTGGAGACTAGCTCTTCAGTATAGGGTTGTCAAATCTCAAGGATTGGCCTGGAATCTCAGGATCTAAAGATCGACCCCCAGGACGCTGCAATCCTGGAGAAAAACCATCAGGACTTTAAAAAAAAATGTTTTGTGTCTTTGAATATTTCCCTTTACCAGGTGTAAAAATATTGAAGATTGGGGAAAAAAGTCTTTTTGACTGAAAGCATGCATCATCCAACTGGCTAATAGGTCCTTTTGCTTTCCAGTTGGTGTAGGAAGGCAGTGCATCACAAGGATGGCTGTGTTGGCTGACTAATGGCTGGAGACTGAAGAATGGCTGTGTAGGCTTGTGTTGTTTTCATCAGAGCAGAGAAGACTGAGGGGTGATCTGATCGAGGTGTTCAAGATTATGAGGGACGTGGATAAGGAGCAGCTGTTTCCCTTAGTTGAAGTGTCAGCCACGAGGGGACATAGGTTCAAGGTGAGGGGGGATGTGAGGAAAAGCTTTTTTACCCAGAGGGTGGTGATAGTCTGGAATGTACTACATGGGAGGGTGGTGGAAGTGGGTTGCCTCACATCCTTTAAAAGGTATCTGGTTGAGTACTTGGCACATCATAACATTCAGGGCTATGCGCCAAGTGCTGGTAGATGGGATTAGGTGGAAGCTCAGGCGTTTCTGGTGTGCTGAAGGGCCTCTTCTGTGCTGTATGGTTCTATGATTCTAAGTGTGGAGATCTTGGAGGGTTCTTTTGGAGCTGGAGGAAGTTACAGCGATAGGGGGAATCTCCTTCTCTGGTGATGAGCTTTGGAGGCGGGGAGGTGATGACCCACTGGTATTATCACTAGACTATTAATCCAGAAAATCAGCAAATGTTCTGAGGGCCGAGGTTCGAATCCCACCATGGCAGATGGTGGAATTTGAAATCAGCTGAAATTTCTGGAATTAAGAATCTACTGATGACCATGAAACCATTGTCGATTGTCGAAAAAACCCATTTGGTTCACTGATGTTGTTTAGGGATGGAAATCCTTACCTGGTCTGACCTACATGTGACTCCAGAGCCACAGCAATGTGGTTGATTTTCAACAGCCCTCAGACAACAAGGGACGGGCAATAAATGCTGACCGGCCAGGGACACCCATGCCCCATGAATGAATAAGAAAATAAGGTCAGAAAGGAATTTAATTAGGTGGAATGGTGGCATGCCCACATCACGCCGCCACCCATATTAAGTTATGGACAGGAAGGCCCCTTGTCGAACTTTGTGCCCACTGCCAGTTGAGGTCTTTAAGTGGCCAAATGATACCTACTTAAGGGCCTCAAGCTGGCACCACTTGGATTAACCGAGCCACATGCAGGCATGTCACCATGCAACGTACAAGACAGTTAAAATCGCACAGTCAACTAGTCACCTCCAGGGGGCCTTCCACCAAAGGCACTCGGTGCCTGATTGAGTGACTGGACATCAGGAATATGGAGGGGGCTGTGGGCACTGAGAGCCACTCCCTTGCCCTTTCTGCTGACTCTCTGCATCCCCCAACATCTTCCCCATGACCTCAACCTCCACTCCCACTCCACATTAATTAGCTGTGGCCTGGGTCACTTCAAGGTCCTGAGAAACCTTCCCCCAGTGGCACTGCCGAGCAGAAGAGCTGCTGGTCTCTGATTGGCTGGAAGCTCTCAGTAGGTCAGACTTTCGCTCCTGGGGTCCTGATTCCAGTGGCTTTGCCACTGCCTGGTTGGCTGCCAATGATGTGGCAGCGTGGGTTTCACACTGGCTCTCCAGTTGGCAAGCGAGGCCCCCGATGCCTCAGCAGGATTCCACCCGCAGTGGGGGATGAGGCTGTGGGGGATTTTAATAAACAAAGGGAGGGATTTTCCATCCCCGGCAGTGGAGGTGTCCCTGCCATTGGCAGGCAGCAGGATTGTCTGGTCCAGCCGATATCTACTGGATTTTACCTGCACACAAACCCCGCCACCAGGGAACGCACCATAGTGAGGGAGAGGTGGGAGGGATGGGGTTGGGGGGGGGGGGTGCGGGGGGCGGTGGAGGGCACCATTGGTGGACACAGGAGATCCCACTAGTGGGAAGGGCCTGAAAATTGCGCCAAAAATCACAATTGACAACATTTGTATCAGCTAAGTCTTGGGACATTAACAGCAACTGGCTTTTAAACTCCCTAATTTAGAGTTTCTGATGAAGCGACAGGCGGGTATGGTGGTGGGAATTTCCTCAGGCACAATTCCGCTGGCTTGCTTCTTGCTCCTTCTGGAATTTTCCACCAGAATTACTCAATGGAGTTTAGAAGGATGAGGGGGGAATCTCATTGAAGCTTACAGAATACTGAAAGGCCTGGATAGAATGAACGTGGGGAAGATGTTTCCATTCGTAGGAGAGAGTAGAATCCGAGGGCACAGCCTCAGAGTAAAGGGATGACCCTTCAGAACCGAGATGAGGAGCAATTTCTGCAGCCAGAGGGTGGTGAATCTGTGGAATTCATTGCCATAGAAGGCTGTGGAGGCCAGGTCATTGAGTGTATTTAAGACAGAGATAGATAGGTTCTTGTTTGGTAAGGGGATCAAAGGTTATAGGGATAAGGCGGGAGAATGGGGTTGAGAAACATATCAGCCATGGCGGAGCAGACTCAATGGGCCGAATGGCCTAATTCACTCCCATTTCTTATGGTCTTATGGCCTAAGTGATGGCGAACACTGCTTCTGTGCTGAATGATTTGATGCCCAGATGAAATTGCACGATGTGAGATAGAGCACAAAACTAAGCCAAATGTTACCAGAAAGTGTGTATGCAGAATGTGCGTGGGCGTGAAAGTAATCTTTCTTTGTACATCTGTGTAACTCTAATCAGACTTTGAGCACCTCCAAGGAATTAAGCATATCCCTCACTCTCAAAATTACCTTGAACAGAATCTTGTTTGATCACCCATCCAACAAGTGACATTACTCGTTGCCACAATCGGAGTTATGGGAAGCAAGTGGTTATTAAGATATGTAAATATAAGGGCTGCACTGAGGCAGAGAAAGGCTCTCAAGGACGCAAAGGAAAGGCAGTATGAGTGGGAAAGCAGGCTCATGCAGATTATGTTAGAAATGCCAGACCAATAAGGAGGATGTATTGCAAGAAGAAATTTCCATGGGTCAAAATACTCCATCTTAATCTGCAATACTCTCATGTTTAGGACACGGAGAACGTGAATGAAACATTTAAGAGGATTCCATCAGGGCGGGTTTATTTATTTTTTTATTCACTGCCCATTCCCCCTTTTCCCATGAGGATTTTCTGCCTTAGCAAACACAACTGAGTGACTTGCTTGGTTATTTTAGAATGTAGTTTCTGTGGGTCTGGAGTCACACAAACAGGGCACACCACATAAAAATGGCAGACTCCTTTCCCTAAAGGAGATTAAAGTTTATTTATTAGTGTCACAAGTCGGCTTACATTAATGCTGCAATGAAGTTACTGAAAATCCCCGAGTTGCCACACTCCGGCGCCTGTTCGGGTACACTGAGGGAGAATTTAGCATGGCCAATGCACCTAACCAGCACATCTTTTGGACTGTGGGAGGAAACTGGAGCACGCAGAGGAAACCCATGCAGACACTGGGAGAATGTGCAGACTCCACACAGTGACCCAAGCCAGGAATTGAACCCAGGTCCTTGGCACAGTGAGGCAGTATTACTAACCACTTTGCCATCATGCCACCCTACTAATGAACAAAATGGGTTTTATGAGGATCTGGTGGTTCACGGTCACCAACTCTTTATTCCAGATTTATTCAATCAGTTAAATTTAAATTCTCCTGAAGCTGCAGTGGGATTTGTATCTCTTGATCATTAATCCTGCCCTCTGGATTTCATGTCTAGTAATGTAACCACAATACTGCCGTACCCACTTATTAGTACACTAATATAAAACAAATTATTGATTTAATTTTTTTAGAGACGTCAAATCAAAAAACCTTTCTGCTTTCTGAAGATTTATTTGAATACAAGCAAGGTAATTCTCACAATCTTGACCAACATTTATCCCTCAACCAACATTGCTAAAAGAAAAACCCTGATTATTCGGTCATTATTGCATTTGCTGCTTGTTCGACCTTGCACACAATTTGGCTTCAATACTTCCCATATTATAACAGTGACTATATTTCAAAATTATTCAACTGCCACTTCTGGACATCGTAAGGTCATGAAAAGTGTTATACAAATGCAAAGTCTTTTGTTTCTTTTCACTGGCATGTTGACACAATTGTGGGTAATCTAAATTGTTAATTGCATTGGAGATTGCCTTTATTTTTGTTTCCCTGAAACATTTTCCATCGCACCCAATTTTGGATAATACATCAGCTACACTTGGTGACCAAGCCTTACAGTTACTCTCTTCTGAATTGAAGGAGATATAGTCAGCATCGTACCCCATCTCTAACACGATTGGGCAGCAATTGAATTAGGCTGTACAAGCTCAATATGGCAGTGGGCATTGGATATCATTTTCAGTTAATAAAATACAATGTTCTTTCATGGAAATTGTCATTACGCTTCAGAGGACAGGAGGAAGCTTGAACCATAACGGCACGGTGGCACAGTGGTTAGCACTGCTGCCTCACAAGCGCCAGGGACCCAGCTTCAATTCCAGCCTCGCGTCACTGTCTGTGTGGAGTTTGCACATTCTCCCCGTGTCTGTGTGTTTTTCCTCCGGGTGTTCCAGTTTCCTGCCACAGTCCAAAGATGTGCGGGTTAGGTTGATTGGCCATGCTAAATTGACCCTAGTTTTAGGGGGACTAGCAGGGTAAATGTGTGGGGTTACAGGAATAGGGCCCGGGTGGGATTGGGGTCGGTGCAGACTCAATGGGCCAAAAAGCCTCCTTCTGGACTGTAGGGATTCTATGATAACAGGAGTATCATGCAACTGGTGAATCTCATGGAGATGCCATGTACGTAAAACTCTTGGGACTATTTACTGCTGCCCCTGTTTAGTAATGTGATTCTAACTTGGGTTGTGCAAAGACCAAGTGCTCATGACTTTCAAGAGGTGATCCTAACTCCTGCTGTTTAGTCCTCCCACCACTAGTAGCACTAGACTAATTCTACCTCTTGGTATCCTTGGTTTGTACTGACTTAAAGTCCTGTAGCTGCTGGAAATTTGAAATATATTAAAATAAAGCAAATGCTGGAGACAGGTTTGCAGCATCAGAAGAGAGGGGGAATCAATGAAAGTTTTGTTAAAATGGTAACCCTACTTCTATGAGATTTATTTTGCTGCCACACTTCCAAGATGCTAAGCCCACTGAATGAGAATAAAGAACAAAGGTACATGAATGTGCTCCTAATAGTGATATTCTCTCCTTTAACTTTTGAACCTTCTGTGTATACCCTGTGCAGTTTGCCTGCAGGGTACATTTCACTAAAGCTATGTTTGTGAAGAACTTCAATGAATGTTCCTCTTCAAACTCAATTTATTAAATTTTAAACCAGCCAAAAGCAGATTCAGTCGTTTGGTAATATCTTTTATTACATGACATGTTTCGCCTGGGTGCAGAGATTTTCCCATCAAGAGCATCCCTTAGTGATTCATGCACAATGTTCCCCAGGAGGAGCACAGACTCACAAGACTGCCTCAGCAATGAATCATTGCTCGTTTTGCAGCACAAGGATTTTCAGTGCAGGTGCAAAGGAAGAACTACGACTGCCCATCACCATCTGCAACTGCTAGATGTGGTGGTGTGCTGGGGAAATAAGGATGAAGCAGAAGGTGTTATACCAGAGTCAAGTCACCATGGGCTTTGTGAGAGGTAAGAAGAGATAGAATGTTGCTGGGAGGAGTTGACTAAGGGGGCCACGATCGTGGCCAACTGCCGAACAGACCCACGGAGCCAAGGGGACCTTACAAACTTGTGGATCTTCCAGGGCACGATGTCTTATCTTAACATGCGAGAAGAGCAGTGTGTGAGGACTCTGAGTCATGGTGGCACAACGGTTAGCAATGCTGCCTCACAGCGCCAGGTACCCGGGTTCGATTCTTGACTTGTGTCACTGTCTGTGTGGAGTTTGCACATTCTCCTCATGTCTGAGGGGGTTTCCTCCGGGTGCTCCGGTTTCCTCCCACAGTCCGAAAGATGTGCGGATTAGGTGAATTGGCCATGATAAATTCTCCCTCAGTGTACCCGAACAGGCTCCGGAGTGTGGCGACTAGGGGATTTTCACAGAAACTTCATTGCAGCGTGAATGTAAGCCTACTTGTGACTAATAAATAACTAAACTTTTAGGAAGTGGTACCGAATACCAGGACAAACACAGCACAAACCACAAACTCACTCCGGGCTGCGAGTGAAGGATGCCATCTTTGCAAGGTGCCGGCAATGTACTCACGCAACTTAGCTAAGCCTTGTGTCCTTTAAGAACTCCTTTGGTTATTTTGACCTACACAGTGATGTTGGATGCAATTTTATTATCCTGCAGTGTGGAATGTATAGAGTATCCAACCTGTGCTACTCCAAAGGATATGCAGCAGGATTTCATTCTGAATCAATTCAAGTGTATTCCAAAGCAATGATTCCACCATTTCAGGCTAGTTGACTTTACAATTTCATTAGCATTTCCTAATTAACAACACCATTTCAGCTCGGCTACAACTGTTATGATGATGTTATCCTCACTGAGCATAGTAACCGTGACATTAGGTAAAGCATCAATGTTTGCTTAAGCTATTATTAAGGCAATTACAGGACAGCTCCGCGCATTTTCCTTCTCTACGCTGAGGCTTGTTTCATTGCAAATGAGGTACACTGAGCAGGCAACACAGATGTGATTACATTTACAGGACACTTGTGAAGGACAAGTGAAGTGATTCCAAAGTAGTTGAGATAATGAAGGTTGGCATCTTCAAACAGATCATAGATATCTGAGTGATTTAGGCAATTATGGACATGGATCATCTATTTCACAAAACGTCTCAACTACTGAATGATTCAATTGTGACGTGACTACCTAGAAACAGCAAAACAAACATATTTTTGAGGGTTGGTTATTGGACCGTTACGTCCACTAAGGCTTCGGATTTTGTGAATCTTTCATAACAACGACGTGGGAAATTGCAGAGGGTGATTTTAACATTCGTTCTGAGTAAAACCCAATCAACTTTATTTATAGTTTGGTTTTGTTGGGATAAATTAACATGGTCACACATCTATTCAAATAATTTCAATGAGCATATTAATAATCTCTAAATACATACACACACACAGACATCAAAACTGAAATATGGCTTCGCCCTGTGAATGGTACTATGATGTTCCACATTTGAAAGAAAACAAATTTGAGTAGAAGTCAGCATGTGGTTTGAAATGCTGAGATGGGCAAGTTAATCAATTCATTTTTCTGTAAGTGAAATATTTATATTAATAGATATTTATGTGATGATATGGAGATGCCGGCATTGGACTGGGGTGGGTACAGTAAGAAGTCTCACAATACCAGGTTAAAGTCCAACAGGTTTATTTGAAATCATGAGCTTTTGGAGCGCTGCTCCTTCATCAGGCAAGTGGGGAGGCGGGCTCACAAACGCAGCATAAATAGGCAGAGACACAATATTTGACACAATCCACATATTTATGTGGAATCAGAGTATAGCCACAGTATTTTGTTTTTTATTTCAGTTTAGAAAGTGTTCACCCTTAGAGAGGGGGAACACATTACTGAAGGTGGATGAAGGTGCAGAAGTGTGGTCACCTTTGCAATAAATGGGATTGCTGTGCCAGTCATTATCATATAAAAGAAAGGAGGTACTTGCTTTCATTTAGCTCCTTCCACACGACAGGACATCCCGATGTGCTTTACAGCCAATGAAGTACTTCTGAATTGTGGTCACTGTTATAATGTAGGAAACAAACCAGCCAATTTCCTTACAAGGTCCCATGAAAGCAATGTGATAGTGACCAGATACTCTGTTCATTTATTTGAGGATTAAGTCCCTGGACACCTGGGATAATGCCCCTGAAATAGTGCTTTAGCATCTATTACATCCAGCTGAGAGGGCAGACAAGGCCCCAATTCAACGCCTCATCTGAAAGGCAGCACCTCTGACAGTGCGGCTCATCCTCACCACTGTGCTGAAGTGTCAGCCATGATTTTTGCGCTCCATGTTCTGATTTGGGACTTGAATCTACAATCTTCTAACTTCTAACACGGTCTGCAGATCAACCTGTAGCTTGTGGTCAGTTCAATCACTGCCTCGCTGGTGAAGCAAAAGCTTCAGAGACAGAGTCTTCTCATGGGAACAAGAGCTGGCCCTTCAGCCCCTTGAGTCTGTTCCTCCTTTCAGTTAGATCATAGCTAATCTGTATCTGAGTTTCATTTCCCCATCTTGATTCAGTAGCTCTTAATATCTTTACATACGAACATAGGTATGAACATTCGAATTAGGAACAGGAGGAGGCCATTCGGCCCCTCGAGCCTACTCTACCATTCAATAAGATCATGATCGTAACTTCAACCCACATGCTTGCCTACCCCCAATAACCTTTCACCCACTTGTTGATCAGGAATTTATTTAAGCTGCCTCAACAAAAATGTACCAATCCCAGTTTTGACATTTCAACTGATCTAACCCCTAACAGCTTTTGGGGAGAAAATTCCAGACTTCCACTGGCCAATGTGTGGAAAAGTGATTTCTGACATTATCCCATAACAGCCCAGATCTCATTTTTTTAAAGATTCTGCCTCCTAGTTCTTGACTCACCCTGCTAAGAAAATAATTTCTTTCTATTTAGCATCTTGACATCCTTGTGCACAATGGTCATCAGTTGATGACCAATGTTACTGGGCCATTGTCAACGGCACACTGCCACTGACTGTCCCTCAGGGTGGCACGATGGCACAGTGGTTAACACTGCTGCCTCACAGCACTAAGGACCTGGGTTCAATTCCCGGCTTGGGTGACTGTCTGTGTGGAGTTTGCATGTTCTCCCCCTGTCTGCATGGGTTTCCTCCAGGTGCTCCAGTTTCCTCCCACAGTCCAAAGATGTGTGGGTTAGGTGCATTGGCCATGTTAAATTGCCACTTAGTGTCAGGGGGACTAGTAGGTTAAATATGGGGTGAGGAGGGGATGGGAGGGACTGTGGTCGGTACAGACTCAATGGGCTGAATGGCCTCCTTCTGCACTGTAGAGATTCTATGATTCCATGATTTGGGCAGCACGGTGGCCCAGTGGTTAGCACTGCTGCTTCACAGAGCCAGGGACCCGGGTTCGATTCCTGGCTTGGGTGACTGTCTGTGTGGAGTTTGCACGTTCTCCCCGTGTCTGTGTGAGTTTCCTCCGGGTGCTCCTCCCGCACTCCAAAGATATACGGTTTAGTTGGATTGACCATGCTAAATTGCCCCTTAGTGTCACGGGGACTAGCTAGGGTAAATGTATGGGGATAGAGCTTGGGTGGGATTGTGGTCGGTGCAGACTCGATGGGTCGAATGGCCTCCTTCTGCACTGCAGGATTCTATGATTCTATGATTTATCCATCTCCATCTCAGAAAGCCAATGAATACCCAAAAGTTACTTTGTATCCACCCTCCTTTGAGCCTATTCTTAAAATCCACCTTTTTGAGTCGCCTGATCTCCCCTTCTTTCGCTCAGCATTCATTTTTCCCTTGTGTCTCAAAAATGCCGTGGACGTTTAAAGGTGCCAAACAACCATGTGTTGTTGGTGGTCCAGGAAAGAGAACTTGTAGATGAGGTGGACGCAACAGTTTTGATAAGGAGACAGACCATGTCAAGGAAAGGGAACCCTTTGCAATTATCGTTCGTGCAGATATTGGTCTGCCCAAAGTCATCAGAACTAGGGCTGGAATGGTACAACCATTCACGCCGGCAGGATATTCCCAGCCTGCTGCAGCGAATGGAGATTTGGCTGAGTGCCAAATTCTGCGACTTCCTTGCAGCAGGAGCGTGACGTGAACGGCTGGTAAGATCGCGCCCATATCTTTCAGATCAAACTAGAGGGCATTGAATGGGCAAATACAATTTCTCATGCAACCAGATTCTTAATTACTGTGATTGCCATACTTTGAAATGACATTCGCTTCTCATCTCATTATTTAAAGTGACAAAGATTGAAATCATGGCTTGCTGCTAAATGTTCTTTATAATTGAATAGGACCTCAGATTGACAGAGTTCAGATTCAACTTATGGTAGCGTAGCCCCTTTAAGGGTGGTTGCTTGTTGGTCACATGACTCCTGCGACCTATCAGAAAGAAGCGTGTGAACCGGCACCTATCAGGTGTTAGGGTGCTGGTCCTGGTAGGAGAGAAGCTTAAGTGTGAGTCTGGGATTCGCTAGGAATAGACCTGGATCTGTATTGAGCTTGTTTGTACATAATTTTAACTTTCCTCCAAAAAGGGGCGGCATGGTGGCACAGTGGTTAGCACTGCTGCCTCACAGCACCAGCGACTCAGGTTCGATTCCCGGCTTGGTCACTGTCTGTGCGGAGTCTGCACATTCTTCCAGTAAGAAGTTTAACAACACCAGGTTAAAGTCCAACAGGTTTATTTGGTAGCAAAAGCCACACAAGCTTTCGAAGCTCTAAGCCCCTTCTTCAGGTGAGTGGGAATTCTGTTCACAAACAGAGTTTATAAAGACACAGACTCAATTTACATGAATAATGGTTGGAATGCGAATACTTACAACTAATCAAGTCTTTAAGAAACAAAACAATGGGAGTGGAGAGAGCATCAAGACAGGCTAAAAAGATGTGTATTGTCTCCAGACAAGACAGCCAGTGAAACTCTGCAGGTCCACGCAACTGTGGGCGTTACAAATAGTGTGACATAAACCCAATATCCCGGTTGAGGCCGTCCGCGTGTGTGCGGAACTTGGCTATCAGTTTCTGCTCAGCGACTCTGCGCTGTCGTGTGTCGCGAAGGCCGCCTTGGAGAACGCTTACCCGAATATCAGAGGCCGAATGCCCGTGACCGCTGAAGTGCTCCCCAACAGGAAGAGAACAGTCTTGCCTGGTGATTCATTCATTCATTCCGGAATTCACTCCTCCGGAAGGCCGCTGCCCTCGACTTGACATGTATGCCCAAGCCGTCAGGAGGTGCGTCAACACCACATTCATCAGCCGCACTCACAAGACAGCCCCGAACATCACCCAAGCACAACGTAACGCCATCCACGCTCTCAAGACCAACCGCAACATTGTCATCAAACCAGCAGACAAAGGAGGGGCCATCGTCATACTGAACAGAACAGATTACTGCAAAGAAGTGTACCGACAACTCAACAACGAGGAACACTACAGACAGTTACCTGCAGATCCGACCAAAGAACACACCCGTCAACTCAACACTCTGATCAAGACCTTTGATCCGGACCTTCAGAACACCCTCCGTGCTCTCATCCCACGTACTCCCCGCGTTGGAGATCTCTACTGCCTCCCGAAGATACACAAGGCAAACACACCCGGCCGTCCCATCGTATCGGGCAATGGGACCCTGTGCGAGAACCTCTCCGGCTATGTCGAGGGCATCCTGAAACCCATTGTACAAAGAACCCCCAGCTTTTGTCGCGACACGACGGACTTCCTACAGAAACTCGGCACACATGGAGCAGTTGAACCAGGAGCGCTCCTCGTCACAATGGACGTCTCGGCACGCTACACCAGCATCCCCCATGACGATGGCATTGCTGCAACGGCCTCAGTGCTCAGCGCCAACAACTGCCAGTTTCCAGATGCAACTTTACATCTCATCCGCTTCATCCTGGACCACAATATCTTCACCTTCAACAACCAGTTCTTCATCCAGACACACGGAACAGCCATGGGGACCAAATTTGCACCTCAATATGCCAACATCTTCATGCACAGGTTCGAACAAGACTTCTTCACTGCACGGGACCTTCAACCGATGCTATACACTAGATACATCGATGACATTTTCTTCCTTTGGACTCATGGTGAACAATCACTGAAACAACTCTATGATGACATCAACAAGTTCCATCCCACCATCAGGCTCACCATAGACTACTCTCCGGAATCGGTTGCATTCTTTGACACGCGCATCTCCATTAAGGACGGTCACCTCAGCACCTCACTGTACCGCAAGCCCACGGATAACCTCACGATGCTCCACTTCTCCAGCTTCCACCCTAAACACGTTAAAGAAGCCATCCCCTACGGACAAGCCCTCCGTATACACAGGATCTGCTCGGATGAGGAGGATCGCAACAGACACCTCCAGACGCTGAAAGGTGCCCTCATAAGAACAGGATATGGCGCTAGACTCATTGATCAACAGTTCCAACGCGCCACAGCGAAAAACCGCACCGACCTCCTCAGAAGACAAACACGGGACACAGTGGACAGAGTACCCTTCGTTGTCCAGTACTTCCCCGGAGCGGAGAAGCTATGGCATCTCCTCCGGAGCCTTCAACATGTCATTGATGAAGACGAACATCTCGCCAAGGCCATCCCCACACCCCCACTTCTTGCCTTCAAACAACCGCACAACCTCAAACAGACCATTGTCCGCAGCAAACTACCCAGCCTTCAGGAGAACAGTGACCACGACACCACACAACCCTGCCACAGCAACCTCTGCAAGACGTGCCGGATCATCGACACAGCTGCCATCATCTCATGTGAGAACACCATCCACCAGGTACACGGTACATACTCTTGCAACTCGGCCAACGTTGTCTACCTGATACGCTGCAAGAAAGGATGTCCCGAGGCATGGTACATTGGGGAAACTATGCAGACGCTGCGACAACGGATGAATGAACACCGCTCGACAATCACCAGGCAAGACTGTTCTCTTCCTGTTGGGGAGCACTTCAGCGGTCACGGGCATTCGGCCTCTGATATTCGGGTAAGCGTTCTCCAAGGCGGCCCTCGCGACACACGACAGCGCAGAGTCGCTGAGCAGAAACTGATAGCCAAGTTCCGCACACACCCGGACGGCCTCAACCGGGATATTGGGTTCATGTCACACTATTTGTAACGCCCACAGTTGCGTGGACCTACAGAGTTTCACTGGCTGTCTTGTCTGGAGACAATACACATCTTTTTAGCCTGTCTTGATGCTCTCTCCACTCCCATTGTTTTGTTTCTTAAAGACTTGATTAGTTGTAAGTATTCGCATTCCAACCATTATTCATGTAAATTGAGTCTGTGTCTTTATAAACTCTGTTTGTGAACAGAATTCCCACTCACCTGAAGAAGGGGCTTAGAGCTTCGAAAGCTTGTGTGGCTTTTGCTACCAAATAAACCTGTTGGACTTTAACCTGGTGTTGTTAAACTTCTTACTGTGTTTACCCCAGTCCAACGCCGGCATCTCCACATCATTCTTCCAGTGTCAGCGTGGGTTTCCCCCGGGTGCTCCAGTTTCCTCCCACAGTCCAAAAGACGTTCTAGTTAGTTGCATTGGCCATGCTAAACTCTCCCTCAGTGTACCCGAACGGGTGCCAGAGTGTGGCGACTGGGGAATTTTCACAGTAACTTCACTGCGGTGTAAATATAAGCCCACTTGTGACACTGATAAATAAACTTAAAACTTAAACTTAAGGTCTGGAATTCTTTCCCAACACCTCTCAACCCCTTTAAGACACTCCTTAGAACCCACCGCTTTGACCAAGACTTTGTTTACCTGGCCTAACATCCCTTCATATTGCTCAATGTCATATTTTAGCTTTAAAATTTTGCTGTAAAGCCTTTATTGCAGTGTACCCGAACAGGTGACTCGGGGATTTTCACAGCAACTTCATTGCAGTGTTAATGTAAGCCTACTTGTGGCACTAATAAATAAACTTTTAAAAATCACCATTGTGATTCAAAGCTTCCTTGTCATGGGACTTTGTGCTACCATACAACTGCTTATTACGCCCTCACTACATTCCTGGTAAGGTGTATTATACAACTATGAACCCATCCAAACTAAACAGTTTAACATCTACATTATGCAGAAATGCAGAACAAGATTGCTGGGCAGGAACATGTGAGCGTTGCCAACACTAGTTTTAGCTTATAGTGTCAATTGTATCCCCCTGCTCCACCAGAGTGGGTTTTATAGATCTAGCCTCATTGATGGTTGCAGGAATAGGAATATATCTTGTATTTTACACCGGTCTTCAAATAAGTAGTAATTTTGAAATTGCCAGAAACTAGATTGTAAAACTGATGGATAAGCCATATTCCCTCTTGTACCTATTTTTGATTATTATACTGAAGATCATCACCATGGCAACGGCTCAGGTGTGAGCTTCGATCCATCTCTCCGCATTACCTCCAGACTAGCTCAAACTCGTTAACTACTGGCTTCTGGGTTACTCGTACCTGTGACATTTAATAATCTGACCACTTTGGGATATACTGCAGTCAAGCTCTTGACATTTCCATTTGATCCCCAATTGCAACAAGCTAGTGCGATTCCACCTCAATAATTAAACCTTTCAATCCTTGGCTCAACTCTCCATTGTCCAATTTCACACGAGCTTTGCCATAATCCTTTACACTTTGTCCCTAATGTACAGCTTGTATTTTAGATGATAGATGAAGTGAGGTCAGGCAGACTGGTGGGTGGGGAGCGAAGGCAAGAGTCGAAATTGCTCTCTGCTATTTTATTGCGAGACTGATTCATTTAATTTTGTCCAGGAGAATGGTTGTTTTCCCAGTTCGTGTTGGTGGTAAAGGGATTACCTTTGTTCCATTTATGGTGTGTAATTTCTCTACAGCACTATCTGTATTTCCTCATTACCTTTCCAGTCTGGATATGTTTTTTTTCAACACGATTCATCTCTCGATAATCACATTACACTTGATAACACAATTCGCCGTTTGATTCAAGCAATAAAACACCCCTCCATTGTAGGAAAATTCAACAGAATAATACAAAAAATGGATGGCTAATGGCCACTGAGGAAAAAGCTGACAACATGTCCTTTCACGATGCTGTGAAGAACTCATTACCACCCCCCGCTCCCCCCCCTCCCCCCACACCACACACACACATACACATTTTAAACGATTAATTCATAAATTTGCTTCCAAAGAATACACAAACATCCCCTCAATTCAAGTGGTACAATCCTCAAATGTCTGTTATGGCAGGATGCAGGACATTAGTTTTGTTTTACAGACAGCTAAAAAATAATTACAGATGAATCGCACGGCCTCATGATGCAATGAAACATGTTTAACAATACATTATGACAAGCTGCCTTGTCTCTTACTCAAGAGTTGGTTCAACGTGAAATATATTAGCATCGATAGGGGCAAAATTCGATAGACTCCAAAATCAGAGTCATAGAGATTTGCAGCACAGAACGAGGCCCTTCGGCCCATCATGTCTGTGCCAGTCAGAAAGCACCTATCTAGTCATGCAATGCATGAGTAATCCATGTTCATTGATTGTGATGCAGGAAAACATTGGCACGACACGGAAGACAGCAAGCTCCAAAGTTATTAGAGACTGCACACGAGGACTCGGTGAAGGAGATGGAAAGGAGGGGAGATTTCCCTTATCCACAGGGGACCTGAAAGCAATGACACAGAAGGCAATGGGAAAAGTTCACTGTGGAGTTCAGTGACAGGTATCAACCTCCGAAGACCTGGATGCAGTGTCGCAAGAAGTTCAATGACCTCACATGAGTGATCATGGTCAATGAATCCACCTTGAAATGCCATATCTTACCAACTCGACGACGAAACTCAGACACTCCTCAATTTTTATCAAAGTCCTTGATTCACCGATGAGAAATTTATCAATCGGCAGCCATACCTCACATTCCTGGCACCAGTGCATGCTTACACATTTAGCACTCACCTGTAACACTCTTCTGAATTGAATAGCTGTTTCACTTGAAAGAGATGAGAATCAAAGAGTTAAATTTATTTATTTCCAAAACTGACATGGAGATTGCAATGAGTGTTTAAATGGTTCCCATTGAAGATGATGCAGGTAACACTACATGAGCAATCTTACCAAAAACATTCTAAGTGCAGAACGAGTGTGAAAATGGGAGAGAATTGCACCTATGTTTTGGGCGAGCTCCCAGCCGCAATCATATGGCACTTTGAAAACATAATGAGGCAAAGTGTGATTCTCGCCAGTAGGGTGAGTGTACGGAGCTGATTCATGCTGGGAAGCCGGATGATGGCTATTAGGCTGTTGCGCATGCGCCCTGATCTCCCAATGCATTGTGTACAAGTGTACACAGTGCACTAGGAGATCCCTCACTCCCCCACTTTCCCGGACATCACACTCACCCCCAATCACTCACCCTGGACATCGTCCACCTGGAAATTGCTCCCCTCCCAATCACCCCGGACATTGTACCTCTCCCCCACCCCCATCAATCACTGGCCCTGATCGGCACCCCCTCTCCAGGGCCCGGGAATAATTTCAGGCCTTAAGAACCTGACAAAACTCGAATGGAATTTTCAAAAAAAGTGTCAGGTCAGCTCCCTCAGTGTGATTTTTATTTCACGCGCGATGGACATTTAAAACTCTGCAATGATTCATCGATAGACAGCAAGCTCAAAGCAATCACAATGTGCTTTGAAGAATCCTGGTGCAAATGGATTCAACCTCAAGAGAGTAATTTGTACTGTGGCTGCATAGGTGTATGACATGAGACCCAGCAGTGAAACATGAAACAGATCTGAGACAAGACTGTCTTGTTACTCGTAATGATACAGTTTGGACAGTAGATTTTCCGTCATTACTTTATGTTGCAAAGTTCAACAAAGGAGAGATGGGAAATTTACAGTGACCCATATTGGATCATTGCAGCCTCAAACACTATTTGAAATAAAATTTCAGTTCAGAGTGAAAACCCATCAAAGTTTGCAGATAAATTGGAAGTGGGCAAATGCATGCTGGCACAGTGGGCGGCACGGTAGCACAGTGGTTAGCACTGCTGCTTCACAGCTCCAGGGTACAGTGTTCGATTCCCGGCTCGGTCACTGTCTGTGTGGAGTTTGCACATTCTCCTCGTGTCTTCGTGGGTTTCCTCCGGGTGCTCCGGTTTCCTCCCACAGTCCAAAGATGTGCGAGTTAGCTTGATTGGCCAGGTTAAAAATTGCCCCTTAGAGTCCTGGGATGTGTAGGTTAGAGGGATTAGCGGGTAAATATGTGGGGGTAGTGCCTGGGTGGGATTGTGGTCGGTGCAGACTCGATGGGCCGAATGGCCTCCTTCTGCACTGTAGGGTTTCTATGAATGATTCTATGAGTGGTTAGCACTACTGTCTCACAGCGCCAGGAACCCGGGTTCGATTCCCGCTTGGGTCACTGTCTGTGCGGAGTCTGCACGTTCTCCCCGTGTCTGCGTGGGTTTCCTCTGGGTGCTCCAGTTTCCTCCCACATTCTGAAAGACATTCTGGTCAGGTGCATTGGCCATGCTAAATTCTGCCTCAGTGTACCCGAACAGGTGCCGGAGTGTGGCGACTAGGGGATTTTCGCAGTAACTTCATTGCAGTGTTAATGTAAGCCTACTTGTGACACTAATAAATAAATTTTAAACTAAAAACTGGACAAAATGGGTGGGATTTTACGACCTCGGTCGGGTGAGGCTTGTAAAATCCCACCTGAGGCTACTGGAGAATTCTGTTCTGCGAGCCTTGCCCACCCCGGAATCGGGATGATAAAATTCCAGCCAATGTGTCCGAAGACAGGTGATTTCAAAGTTGAAGGAACTGTTATCCCTCTCTGGACGGGTTATCTCAATTCATTAATATGCAAGGGATTTTTTTGGGGGAAAAAACGAGTGAGAAAATTAAATCACTACAGCTCATCTTCCGAAAAGACACTCCACAATTCTTTTTCATTCAACCTTCTCCGAGTGGGTATATTATTCAACTTGTTAAACCCTACATTTCTGAGTGTAAGCGCCAAGGTTGGGATGAATAAAGAGCAGGTTAATTTGCTTCATATTCACTTAAACTATATAGTGAATCTTGATCTCGACACAACTTGTATAACTGGCCTACAATCCACCACAAATGGTGCCCCCCCCATAGGAAATGTAGGAACACATGGATATACGGCACGTAAACAGGCCATTTGGCCCAACGAGCCCATGCTGGTGTTTATGCTCAACTCGAGTCTCTTTCCATCTTTTCTCATCTAAATCTTCCATCATAAACATCTATTTTCTTCTTCCTCATATGCTTATCAATAGTTTCCCTGTAAATGCATTTATTTGCTTCAACTACTCCATGTGGTACCAAGTTCCACATTCCACTCTTCCTATTGGATTTATTGGTGGCTTATATGATGCAAGAGGGAACATTCTCCCTCCATCCACTCTACTATCAAAACCTTTTATAATTTTCTTCTCGCAAGGCCAAACCAGAATGTCGCAATCTCCACCATGGGTAGGGCAAGGAGACCCTACCTTAGCCCACACCCTAGCCAGAATGGGACTCAAACCCAAAGCTCTTGCCACCAACCTCATCCATACTAGCCATGCAAGCAAACCAGCTCCTTAACAAGTCCATGCTACTATGGCAACATGTAGTTTTACATGCATGTTGTAACCTATGGACGGTGTGGGTAGAGACTCCAATTTCTTTCCATCACATAGCTGACCAGAGATCTCCCTTACTCTTTCCGCCTGCCATTGGGATGTGTTGGAAGGATCTGCAAGTTGATACTAAACCTGTGTGGCCACGTTATGAATGCACCTCCCTTGTTTATCAAGTCCTTGAAGGGGATCATCTAGCTCAGAGGCCAGAAAAATATCACTGTGCCTCAAGACTGCCATTCATAATTTTAAAGACCTCTATTGGGTCACCCCTCAGCTTTCTCGTGTCAAGGGAGAAAAGACATATCTGGTGCATACCCATGCATTGCTGGAATAATTGTTGTAAATGTTCTCTGTAGTATCTGGAATATCTCTATCCTTTTTATAATATGTGGTGACCAGAGTTGCATGCAGTGCTGCAATTGTGGCCTAACCAGAGTCCAATACTGGTTTCACAGAACTTCCCTACTTTTCAGTTCTGTTCCTTGAGAAATAAAGCTTAGCGTTTGTTTTGATTTTCTTATGGCTTTGCTAAACTATGGTACACGTTTTAGTGATTGACCTTTTTGTGCACTGAGATCTCTTTCTTCCACTACATCACCTAAAGCTGCAGCTTGGAGACCTTAATCAAACTTTCAAAGTAATTAATTTAACATGGGCTAATGTCTTCAAAGTGGATTTCCCAGGGCAAGATAAACTTACCAGTGAAACAGAGGCATGCTTGAGCCTCAGTTGGGTCATTCAGTTTGTGTGTGGCCCATTAGATTACAACATCACTTATTTTATAGCTGGCGTCTCAGTCCATTCTGCTGGACATTGACCCTGTGCAGATGCATCTTTTTTTTTCCATTTTGAAGATTTCAATACTGACAAGTCCAGGATGGTAGGGACATCGGGCGTGCTTGATAACACAACAGCAAAGTAAGACCATCTCAGGATAGCACTGTGATAGGATCTGCTCAAGCACAACAAAAAGCAGAACAGGAGGAACGTAGTACAGGAGAGGGTTGAGATCGCAGGATGCAATATCCACATTGCAGTTGTTGTCAAAACATGATCTATATAAAAAAAAAATGTTTGAATTCCCTGGCTGGAAACTGCTAATGGATTTTAAAATGATTAAGGCCATCTTCTAATGACTTGGGATTAATGTCAAAGGTAGCTGCTGATTTACATCACTGTACCTTCCACATTACAAAACTATAGAAATGGAAACATCCTGTCTGCAAAGCTGCACCAGGAGCAATGACCTTGGAGGAGGATGAATGGAGGCCTATCCAATTAGCAAAGTAATCAGACAATCACTTGGGTACTCAACTCGATGGGGACAAACAATTAGACAAACTCATTTGGACAATGGGACCTGGCAGAGGGAGGAATTCCCAACAAACATCTAATCAGAGTCATTGGAATACATATCCATGACCATATATGTGTCACTGGATAGTCGGTGAGAGGTCATGTGACAAACCAAGTCTTTCTTTGCTTTAAGCACTGGCTTACCTAATAAGTAGGCAAGTAACTGAGATGGTGAAGAAACAAGACCTGAGTGGATTCTTTTCTCTCTCTCTCTCCATCCAACTTGCAAGTCTTTGAACCCTGTTTGCTGATTTTGAATATCCAGGTGGCACAGGCAGAGATTTTAAAAAGAACTCCACCCAGTGCTGTTATCTCCAGAAGAACAGACAACTGTTTACTTACAGCTTTAAACTACATCAAGCCGGAAAGAGCAGGAGTATTTGGTGAAAGCAATTGGTCTACTGAGTTCAATCTGAAGTCAGCCCAGTGACCAACGTTCAAGAGCCATTGACCCCTTTAATTCTACTGAACTCTAAATTACCTGTTGTGCGTGTGAACTTCGAGTACATGTGTGTGTGTGTGAGAGACAGTCAAAGTCTCTTTTTACTGAGTTAAGTACAATAACAACTACCCCCTTTTCTTTTTAAAAACTCAAGGCCATCAGCTTGAAGTATTTTGTGCAATTTTGGTCTCCTTATCTAAGAAAGGATATGTTTGCCACAGGGCGAGTGCGGCGAAGGTTGAACAGACTGATTCCTGGAATGGCAGGATTGTCATATAAGAAGCGATTGGGTCAACAGGGCCTGTATTCACTGGAGTTTAGAAGAATGCAAGGGGATATAATTGAAATGTATAAAGTTCTGACAGGGCTGGACAGACTGGATGCAAGGTGTTGTTTCCACTGGCTGGGGGGGTCTAGACCAAGGACAATCTCAGAAAACAGGGTAGGCCATTTAGGACTGAGATGGGGAGACATTTCTTCACTTAGAGGGCAGTGAACCTGTGGAATTCTCTGCCACAGAAGACTGTGGAGGACAAATCAGTGGACATTTTTAAGAAGGAAGCAGATAGATTTCCGGACTCTAAAGCTGTCAAGGGGTATGGGGAGAGTGCTGGAGTTTGGTGTTGATGTAAGATCCCACCTGAGGCCAATGGAGAATTCTGTTCTGCGTGCCGATAAAATTCCAGGCAGAGAATCAGCCATGATCAGGGTGAATGACGGAGCAGGCTCGAAGGGCCGAATGGCCTACTTCTGCTCCTATTTTCTATGTTTGTATGTTAAACAGCGATACACCTGCGGAATTGCTAGCATATCCATTCGCAGAAGACCTGTTAAAATCAAACGAGGGGAGGGAAAAATGGGAGCCATTTGACTATTGCTCACCTGATTCACACCACAGCTTTTACAAACAGAAGATCAACTTTCATTAACTTCTCAAAAGAGCAGCGCTTCCTCTAACGTCAGGTGATGGCGGTCATCTGCAGCCTCCTTGAAGATGACCCGATGCCTGCCAGAAGTGGCGGACATGCATCACCAGTGGCTTTAAATGTCTCACTGCCCTCAATAAGTTTATCTCTGGTACCTTTAAAGGTGCTACCAAAAACATGGAACTTATTGTAGCTAGCTACACAGAAATGAATAATGCATTTGACAGATGGGTTGTTTGTCAGGACTGGGAGTAAACATCTCCAGCTACAACAATAGTCAGAATGAGCAAGCACTTGAGGTCACAGCTCTGGCTGGATTCCCACAGATTCAAAGTCTCAATGACTATTGTATTCTTGTGGGCACCACCACAGCAGCCAGGAGATTTATGAACTGTAAGGGATAATTTTTCCATCAATGTACAAATGGTTTGCAATCACAAGAGCGCCTGGGAGTTTTCATGATGCATTTATCCTGTGGTGTTCTACATTCCAGACTACAGAGTTCTTGGAAGGAGACTTGAGAACTGGCTCATAAGAGACAAGGGATATACTCCCTATTATGTATGAGGTCCACTTATGTATTATAAAGATCAAAGAAAAGTACAGCGCAGGAACAGGCCTTTCGGCCCTCCAAGCCTGCGCTGATCATGATGCCTGCTTAAACTAAAACCGTATGCACTTATGCAGTCTACATCCTTCCATTCCCATCCTATTCATGTATTCATCTAGTTGCCCCTTAAATGCCGTTATCGGACCTGCTCCCATCACCTCCCCAGGCAGCGCGTTCCAGATATTCACCACCCTCTGTGTAAAAAGCTTGCCTCGCACATCTCCTCTAAACTTTTCTCCAGGCACCTTAAACTTATGTCCCCTAGTAATTGACTTTTCTACCCTCGGAAAGAGCATCTGACTATCCACTGTCCATGCCACTTATAATCTTATAAACCTCTTTCAGGTCACCGCTCAACCTTTGTCATTCCAGTGAGAACAAACTGAGTTTATCCAACCTCTCCTCATAGCTAATATCCTCCAGACCAGGCAACATCCTGGTAAACCTCTTCTGTGCCCTCTCCAAAGCAACCACATCCTTCTGATAGTATGGTGACCAGAATTGTACACAATATTCTAAATGAGGCCGAACTAAGATTCTGTATAGCTGCAGCATGACCTGCCAATTTGTACCGCCAATGTATCGACCAATGAAGGCAAGCATGCCGTGTGCTTTCTTGACTACCTTAGCCGCATGCATTGCCACTTTCAGTTATCGGTGGACATTGTACGCCCAGATCTCTCTGCCTGTCAATACTCCGAAGCGTTCTACCATTTACTGTACAATTCCTGTATGCATTGGACCTTCCAAAATGCATTATCTCACACTTGTCCGGATTAAACTCCAAATGCCATTTCTCTGCCCAAGTCTCCAACCGGTCCATATCTTGCTGAATCCTCTGACAATCCTCTTCACTGTCCGCAACTCCACCAATTTTTGTGTCATCTGCGAACTTACTAATCAGACCAGCTACATTTTCCTCCAAATCATTTATATATTATTAGTGAGAGACCACGAGGTAAGTTGGTGTAAACTAACTGGAACAGTTTATTTAATGTAGTGTCACTAGCAGGGTCAGTCCAAAACTGACTTGGCAAGCTCCACCCAGGGTGGAGCTTGTACCTCAGGTCACCTGACCAGTTCTCTTAAAGAGACATGTCCCCAACATATGTAACACTCCCTTTAAAATTACCACTCGACGCTTACAAAAAACCCCACCAATGAGGGGTAAGAACATTGCAGTGAGAGCCACATGGCCACCAGATGTGTTACAGAGGCACCCACATGCCTAGATAGGTCTATATGTACCCCTCAGCAAGGGTCTTCAGAAAGATATGGCTGAGGCACATCCAAAGAACAAAGAACAGTACAGCACAGGAAACAGGCCCTTCGGCCCTCCAAGCCTGTGCCGCTCCTTGGTCCAACTAGACCAATCGTTTGTATGCCTCCATTCCCAGGCTGCTCATGTGACTATCTAGGTAAGTCTTAAACGATGTCAGCGTGTCTGCCTCCACCACCCTACTTGGCAGCGCATTATAGCCCCCCACCACCCTCTGTGTAAAAAACATCCCTCTAATATCTGAGTTATACTTCGCCCCTCTCACCTTGAGCCCGTGACCCCTCGTGATCGTCACTTCTGATCTGGGAATAAGCTTCCCACCGTTCACCCTATCTATTCCCTTCATAATCTTGTACACCTCTATTAGATCTCCCCTCATTCTCCGTCTTTCCAGGGAGAACAAGCCCAGTTTACCCAATCTCTCCTTATAGCTAAGACCCTCCATACCAGGCAACATCCTGGTAAACCTTCTCTGCACTCTCTCTAACGCCTCCACGTCCTTCTGGTAGTGCGGCGACCAGAACTGGACGCAGTACTCCAAATGTGGCCTAACCAGCGTTCTATACAGCTGCATCATCAGACTCCAGCTTTTATACTCTATACCCCGTCCTATAAAGGCAAGCATACCATATGCCTTCTTCACCACCTTCTCCACCTGTGTTGCCACCTTCAAGGATTTGTGGACTTGCACACCTAGGTCCCTCTGTGTTTCTATACTCATGATGGCTCTGCCATTTATTGTATAACTCCTCCCTACATTATTTCTTCCAAAATGCATCACTTCGTATTTATCTGGATTAAATTCCATCTGCCACTTCTCCGCCCAATTTTCCAGCCTATCTATATCCTGCTGTATTGCCCGATAATGCTCATCGCTATCCGCAAATCCAGCCATCTTCGTGTCATCCTCAAACTTGCTGATAACACCAGTTACACCTTCTTCCAAATCATTTATATATATCACAAATTGCAGAGATCCCAGTACAGAGCCCTGCGGAACACCACTGGTCACAGACCTCCAGCCGGAAAAAGACCCTTCGACTGCTACCCTCTGTCTCCTATGGCCAAGCCAGTTCTCCACCCACCTAGCCACTTCTCCTTGTATCCCATGAGCCTTAACCTTCTTAACCAACCTGCCATGTGGGACTTTGTCAAATGCCTTACTGAAATCCATATAGACGACATCCACGGCCCTTCCTTCATCAACCGTTTTTGTCACTTCTCAAAAAACTCCACCAAATTTGCATGGCACGACCTCTCTCTTACAAAACCATGCTGTCTGTCACTAATGAGATTGTTCCGTTCTAAATGCACATACATCCTGTCTCTAAGAATCCTCTCCAACAACTTCCCTACCATGAACGTCAAGCTCACCGGCCTATAATTTCCCAGGTTATCCCTGCTACCCTTCTTAAACGACGGGACCACATTTGCTATCCTCCAATCCTCAGGGACCTCACCTGTGTCCAAAGAAGCGACAAAGATTTCCGTCAGAGGCCCAGCAATTTCAACTCTCGTCTCCCTGAGCAGTCTAGGATAGATGCCATCAGGCCCTGGGGCTTTGTCAGTTTTAATGTTCCCTAAAAAACCTAACACTTCCTCCCTTGTAATCCTACACAGCATTGCACATAGGAGAGGATTGCAAATGGATGATAATATAGGGGCTTATTCATTACCTTTGCTGGAGAGAAATAGAGAAAACACATTGACAAACCTACAGTTACATTGTTCCCTGGATGGCCTAAAATTCCAAGGTTTGGCTGTGTTCAAACAAAAGAAATGAAGTCCTGTGGCCCACTCCTAACATCCGCTCCACCTTTTCCTCTCACTTTGCATGAGATAGCTCATCAACCACTTATCCATTCATTGCATGTTTGTCAAGTAATGACTTTTATTGAGAGACAAGTGGAAAGTTGAGTTGGCATTGCAGACAAAATAACGGGCAAGGTATCAAAGTGGTATCAATCAATAAATTCTATGTATTATTAATAGAGGAAGGTTAACAGCACAATATTTTGGCAACATCCATGTGCATGCTCTTGATGAATTACGCTTTCTTACACTCAGGCAGCCAAGGTGAGGCACGCAGCGTGACTCCTGCAGAGATAGAGGCAGAATGCTAAGATTCCTGCTCTGACTGCTGAAATGTTTCCGCTTCTACTCAATTACTTTATGAAAACCTGAGGGCTGTGCCAAAGATTGCCTCACCTGCACTTGTGGAAGAAAAGACTGGATCACTGGAAGACATGTTGGGCACAGGCTGGGGGCAAGGGGCCAGGTAGCAGCGAGTGACAAGTAGGAGCACTTTGTTCCCTCTCTCCATATCTCCTTTCACCATCATCGCTTTACTGGGCCACTCCGCTGTAGACCAGCTTGGTAGGGATACTTGGTGATAGGGAATTTATCATTGTATCTAAGATGACAGATATCTCCGACATGACTATTCTTTTGAAAAGAAAAGGGGCAGCACGGTGACACAGTGGTTAGCACTGCTGCCTCACAGTGCTAGGACTCAATTCCAGCCTTGGGTGACTCCCTGTGTCTGCGTGGGTTTCTTCTGGATGCTCCTGTTCCCTCCCACAGTTCAAAGCTGTGCAGGTTAGGTGGTTTGGATAAATAAATTGCCCCTTAATGTACCAAGATGTGTAGGTTAGGGGGATTAGCAGGGAAAATATGAAGGTTGATGGGGATAGGGCACGGTAAGATGCTCTGTTAAAGAGTTGGTGTAGACTCAATGGGCTGAATGGCCTCCTTCTGCACTGTAGGGATTCTATGATTCTATGACTGTGGTCTAGGCCTGCATAGACAAACTCATTTCAAAGCTGTCTTTGATACTCCCTGGAGGTGGCCACAGTCTCCCTGGCCAACATTCACGTGCCAATGGTCCTCCGTCTTTTCTGCCAGTGTGCAGAGTGTGAGTGACACATCTGTCAGAACCTGGTGAAGCTGCTGATACATCTTCAACATTCTCCTCCTCAATGATGGCATTCTGTGCCCTCTGACCAGAGCTTGGAGAGAATTGCATCCCTGATGTAGTCACTTCCCAGCTATCCCTGCCTGCCACATCTGCCCATGCTCACATGTGAGGTGTGAATAATCTGGCAAAAACCTATTGAACAATCCAAATGGACCCACACACATGTGAATGTATATCTTGGCCTACAGCTATAGGTCCTGTGATGTTGCATCCTCTGAAGGAGTGAAGTCCTTTGAGGAATCATCCTCATGCATATATTGTGACTCTTATTGTGGAATAAAGACCCTGGAAAGTAAAACAAAGATTATGATTTCATTCTGGTAAAATGACAACCTTGGTGACACAGTGGTTAGCACTGCTCCCTCACAGCGCCAGGGACCCGGCTTCGATTCCCAGCTTGGGTCACTGTGCAGTGTCTGCACATTCTCCACGTAAAGTAAAGTTTATTTATTTGTCACAAGTAAGGCTTACGTTAACACTGCACTGAAGTTACTGTGAAATTCCCTAGTTGCCACACTCCAGCACCTGTTCGGGTCAACGCACCTTAGCAGCACATCTTTCAAACTGTGGGAGGAAACCGGAGCACCCGGAGGAAACCCACGCATTCACTGGGAGAACATGCAAACTCCACACAGACAGTGACCCAGGAATCGAACCTGGATCCCTGGAACTGAGGCAGCAGTGCTAACCACCGTACCGCCGTGCCATCCACGCGTCTGTGTGGGTTTCCTCCAGGTGCTCCAGTTTCGTCCTACAGTCCGAAAGGTATGCTGGTTCAGTACATTGGCCATGCTAAATTCTCCCTCAGTGTACCCGAACAGGCGACTAGAGGATCTTCGCAGCAACTTCACTGCAGTGTTAATGTAAGCTTATTTGTGACACTGATAAATAAACTTAAAATGTTCGAGCCTCTGATTGGCCGGTAGCTGTCAGCAGGCTTGGGCTTCCGCAGGGCTTTCACAAGCTCTCCAACCAGCGACCGCGACGTCTGTCTCCTCCGCAAGATCCCACCCTTCTTGTTGGGAGTCACAGTTCTTTCCTCCCATCGCTGGGGAAATGCACCCTTGTTGTTCCTGACTGCAGCCAGCAGTAATTCCAGTGATGAGTCATTGAAACCGTGCTCCAAGAGCAGCACCCTCACAAAAACCTTCAATCTGGATCTGTGCCTTTTGAGTATAGCTGAGATCACATCTTTCTGCACGGCTTGGAAAGGCAACACTCAGAAGGCAAAATTAGTTGCTTCAATTGAGTTGGGATCGAAGACTCTGGGCCTGATTTTACCATTTTGAGTCCAAGTGTCGAACCCGGGCGTCAAATAGATCCGCGCCTGGAATCCTCTTCCCAGCGCGCCCATACGCGTTTTGCCGGCTCCGGTCCGATTCGCGCTGTGGGCGGGGCTTAGCACTGGCGGACCGATCGGAGCTCTGAACTGCGCATGCGCAGTTTGAAAAAAATCTGACAGAGCGCCCGGGCGCGAAAGAAAAAAAAAAGCAGAAAGCGGAGAGAGCGGCTCTCTGACGATCATCCTCTGGTCGGGCTGGCGGGGCGGGGCGGTGGGGGGGGGGGGGGGTGCGGGGGTGGGAGGAGGAGGGGGGGCGGGACCCAGATCATCCTCTGGTCTGGTCGGGGGAGGGGGTCCGCTGCCAGTCTGCGGCCGATCCCTCCTCCCGGAGTGGACGTGCGGCCATGCCATCCCACAAAACCTTCAGGATGAAGCGATTCCTCGCTAAGAAGATGAAGCAGAACCGGCCGATTCCACAGTGGATCCGCATGAAAACCGGCTACAAGATCAGTACAAGTCCAAGAGGAGACACTGGAGAAGGATCAAGCTGGGCCTGTAAAGGGATACACCATCACAGCCATCTCTCCATCTCAGCCATCTCTCCCGCTCTCTTGCCCCTGCAGGGAAGAGTAATCTGTGGCTGGTAGTGTACCAGAGATGGTGTATCCCTTTACAGGCCCAGCTTGGCCCTTCTCCAGTGTCTCCTCTTGGACTTGTATTGATCTTGTAGCCGGTTTTCATGCGGATCCACTGTGGAATCGGCCGGTTCTGCTTCATCTTCTTAGTGAGGAATCGCTTCATCCTGAAGGTTTTGTGGGATGGCATGGTCGCACGCCCACTCCGGCAGGCGGGATTCGTTCCTCCGGTGGGGAGGAGGGATCGGCCGCAGACTGGCAGTGGAACCCGCCCCCCCCCCCCCCGCCCCGACCAGAGGATGATGCTGGGTCCCGCCCCCCCTCCTCCTCCCACCCCCCCCCCCCCCCACACCCCCACCTCCCCCAACCCCCCCCCCCCCCCCCACCCCCACACCCCCACCCCCCCACCCCCAACCAGAGGATGACCTGAGTCAGAGAGCCATTGGAGGCTCTGACCCCGCTCTTCGGAAGCTGCAGCGATGACTTCAGACTTTTATTTTTCAGGTCGCTTACAGCGCGGATGCGGAATGGGCCAGAAGTGGGATTTGGCAGTAGAATTGGGCGCATGGTTCATTAAGTCAATTTAAATGCGCCCGAATCGGGTGTCGGTAAAGCCGCGATCTGCTCGGAATCGGGTGCAGATCGCGGTATAGGCCCGACGCCCAACTTTACCGTGATTTCGCGACCACGTTTTGGTAAAATCGGGCCCTCTGACTTGCTGAGATGACTTTTCAAGTTTCGCTCACATTTCTATCTCTGCGCTCCTCCCTCCCATCCAACTGGATCAGGATATTATCAGGCCTATGGAATCACGTAAAGGCAAAGTCACTATAGTCCCACCACTGGTGGTGATGTAACCTGAAGATCACCACACCTCAGGTGAGGAGCAAGGTTGAGAAGGCAGGGCCTTTATGAATAGCCTCAGGTACAGGAATTGAACTCGCATGTTGGTATCACTCTGCATCACTAACCAGCTAGCCAGCCAACTAAGCTAAACTGACCAGCCCAGCCGATGGAATCATGTAGCAGTGTTGTATTTGCAGGAAGCGCTTACACCACATGGCAAGCTCCTGATCAGATATCGGAACAGGGAAATTAGTCCCGCAAGCCCGTTGCTCTATCCATTTAGATCATGGTTCAACTGTGCCGTATCTACATAAACTCACCATCATCTCTAGCCCTTAATACCCTTGTCTGCCAAACGCCTAGCCGACTCAGCCTTTGACATTCTCAGCTCACTCAGCTTCAGCCTTTAACGTCTCAGCTGATAGAATCTAACCTACAGCATTATTTCTGTGCTGTCCTCCAACTTACCAGCCCTTATCTCTGCCATAGGTTTCTCAACCACACCTGTGATGGATGGCACAGAGATCCATCACACTGACTTTCCAATTATGCACGAGTTTAGCTTTTTAATGGAGCGCTGGGGTCTGACAGATGATTCACGCCATGTAAAATCATGGGGTGTATAATGTGATTTGCACAAGCCTGCAATTTATTTTGATATGAGAACACAGTTAAGTGCAGTTATGCTCCGTTCTGCTACTTTTATCCTGTGATTGAGCCTTTAGCTCACCTCACCTCAAGCTATTTCCTTTTGCGCTTGTGACCCTGACACATTTGCCACAATTGTCTGTCGCTGTCAAGGTCTACTTATAGGGCAAACCTCATCAAAAAAATGCACTCTCCAGACCCCATATACTATCGCTTTCCAATTAAACAACTTTGTGCAATTGTTCTGCAGAGAATCATAGAATCACTATAGTCCAGAAGGAGGCATTTGGCCCATCGAGTCTGCATCAACTCTCTGACAGAGCATCTTACCCAGGTCCTCTCCCCTGCCCTATCCCCACAACCCCACACCCACTTTCCGACAGCATATCCCACCCAGGTCCTATCTCCATAGCCTCGCATATTTGTCCCGCTAATCCCCCTAACCTACAATTCTTGGGACACTAGTGGGTAAATTAGCCGCACGGTGGCACAGTGGTTAGCACTGCTGCCTCACAGCGTCAGGGACCCGGGTTCGATTCCTGGCTTGGGTCACTATCTATGTGGAGTTTGCACATTCTCTCCATGTCTGCATGGGTTTCCTCTGAGTGCTCCGGTTTCCTCCCACATTCTGAGAAATATGCTGGTTAGGTGCATTGACCCGAGTGTGGCGACTAGGGGAATTTTACAGTGACTATTGCAATGTTAATTTAAGCCTTACTTGTGACTAATAAATTTACTTTACTTTTTCTTTAAATTAGCCCGGCCAATCCACCTAACCTGCACATCTTTTGCAATTCGCATTTGAAAGACGAAAGGAAAATACTCCACCACCTTCCAAGCTGGAGAGTCCCACGAAGGGTAAACAGGCCTGAGGTTCATCTCCTCGCTCCCGTCCTCTTCCAGAATTCAGCAGAGAAATATTTTCATTCAGCCAGCCGCACTAATTTGGCACTTAACATCATCGTCGGCTACGGTGAAATTATCATGTCAAAAGTCTCAGTAAGTCTGCAGTGACATGCCACAGAGATCATCACTAAGCACCAAGTTTAATTAACACAAGAACTGTTTCTCATCAATTCCAAGATTTTCTTTGCCTTCTGAAGCCTATGCATCAGCAGACAATCTGCATACTCGATCGTTCTCTGGGCCTCACGAAATACCGTTTTTCTTCGCCAATACTTGTTCAGGTTAATTGAAAGAAAAGGTACACGGTTGGATAGTTTCCTCAGCCTTTTTAACAACATGAGATGTACTCCCATTTTGAATTTTAAAAATCGTTTGGGTGCTTCCCGATTTCATTACCAGATCACTTTCATTTGTAACCCATGAAGGAGCAGGAAACTTTTTCTGGTCACATGTGAAGAGGTGTTGCAATTTTCAGATGGGGTGCCAGAGATATTTCTATTCCTCTCATTCCAACCGCAGTTAGTAGTATCCAATAACCATCTTCAACTTCACCTTCGAGAACAGTTTTTCCCCTGCTGCCATCAGGCTTTTGAATGGACCCACCATATATTAAGCTGATCTTTCTTCACACCCTAGCTATGACTGTAACACTCCTTCCCTTCTCCCCTATGCAGAGGGATCTGATTGTGCAGGTCCAAAGTTCCCTAAAAGTGGCAACACAGGTGGCCAAGGTGATTAAGAAGGCATAAGGCATGCTTGACTTCATCGGCCGGGGCATTGAGTACAAGAGTTGGGAAATCATGTTGCAGCTATATGAAACCTTGGTTCGGCCGCATTTGAAGTACTGCGTGCAGTTCTGGTCACCACACTGCCAGAAAGACGTGGAATCTTTGGAGAGAGTGCAAAGAAGGTTCACCAGGATGTTGCCTGGTCTCGAGGGCATTGGCTATGAGGAGAGGTTGAATAAACTAGGATTGTTTTCAATGGAAAGACAGAGGCTGAGGAGAGACCTGATAGAGGTCTACAAAATTATGAGAGGCACAGACAGGCTTTTTCCCAGGGTGGGAATGTCAATTACAAGGGGGCACAGGTTCAAGGTGAGAGGTGGAAAGTTTAAGGGAGATGTGGGGGGGACGTTTTGCACACAGAGAGTGGTGGGTGCCTGGAACGCGCTGCCAGAGAGGCGGTGGAAGCAGGCACATTAGCAACATTTAAGAGGCGTACGTGAATAGGAAAGGAATAGAGGGATATGGTCAAAGTAAGGGCAAGTATTTTTTTTAGTTTTGTCAGGGCATCGTGACCGGCACAGGCTTCATGGACCAAATTGCCTGTTCCTGCGCTGTACATTGTTCTTTGTTTTTTGTTCTACTCTATGAACAGTATGCTCTGTCTGCGCAGCATCCAAGAAACAATACTTTTCACTGCATCCCAATGCATGCGGCAATAATAAATAAAACCAAATCTTAGGGCAGCGTTGTGGCACAGTGGAAAGGTGGCGTAATAGCCATCTGGCACCAAGTCACCCAATTAAATTCCCCTCCTGCCAACAAACTCACCATGGCAGATTCCACAAGATTCCACCCAAGGTTTTGAAAAATTTAAAGCTGAACAGCACGGTGGGACTGTGGTTAGCACTGTTGCTTCACAGCGCCAGGGACCTAGGTTCAATTCCGGCCTTGGGTGACTGTGTGGAGTTTGCACGTTCTCCCCATGTCTGCGTGGGTTTCCTCCAGGTGCTCTGGTTTTCTCCCACACTCCAAAGATGTGCAGCTTGGGTGGACTGGCCATGCTAAATTGCCCCTCAATGTCCCAAGATGTGTAGGTTAGGCGGATTAGCCATGGTAAATGTGTGGAGTTACAGGGATAGGGCAGGGGAGAAGGCCTGGGTGAGACGCCCTATCAGAGAGTCGGAACAGACTTGATGGGCCGAATGGCCTCCTTCTGCACTGCAGGGATTCCATGATTCTATGAGGTCAAATCACTTCCCCACACCCTACCCCACCCCATGCCACTGCCACCAGCTGGTACAGTTATTCACTCAACAGACATGCTCATGCACAATGTCACTTTCTCACTACCATCCCTGCTGAGGCAATTACTTTTGCATACCTTTCTTTCGCTTCAGATTTCATACATCTCCCTGTTCTACCCCACCTTCCCCTTGCGTGTTGTCCACCTTGCTGACTCCAATTTGATAAGCTTCTTTTGCTCACTTGGTTGAGAGATTGGGAAACGGCAGCTAATTCCTTGCCCAGTGCCATTCATGGGGAATGGCACCCCGCCCTCCCCCACGTTTTTCTTTTGTTTCAATGTTCTTCTGATATTCGTCCTCCCTCTCATGGAAAAGTTGATCCAGTGACCCACAGGAATCCTCCCGTACTCCATCCAAGTGTCAATCCCTTGTGTGACCAAACAAGGTTGAACATTGGTAGGCTATTATAGCATGGGCCATCATATAGAATCATAGAAACCCTACAGTGCAGAAGGCGGCCATTCGGCCCATCGAGTCTGCACTGACAACAATCCCACCCAGGCGCTATCCCCGTCACCCACATATTTAGTCCACAAATTCTTTTAACCTACGCATCCCAGGACACTCGGGTCAATTTAGCATGGCTAATCAACCTAACCCGCACATCTTTGGAGAAGGTAAAAGGTTGACAGGCACACACTCCCGCTGGGATCAGGAATGTGACCTCCCTCTCCCTTGTCGAGGGGGAGCTATTCTTGATCAATGCCCAATTATCCCCTCCCCTTGGAATGGGAAATTATGGCTTGGCTGCAGTGAACTCTGCGGTTGAAGTGTTTGCTCTATCATTCCCCTTCCAATCCCCAGTTAGTTCCAGAGCTGACTGCCAAGGATTGATTCCCCAAGGCCCCAGATGCAGTTCCTGACATGAAAATTCCTGCTCCCACCCAGTTTTGCATGTGGATGAATGTCAGGCTGAACTTATAGTTAAATGGTACTCTATCAGTCAGATGGGCATGATCTCTACACCCCCTACTCCTCTGCGTTCTCACCCACACTGTACGGACCCCTCACATCATTCCTACACTCATTTTCCTCACAATAAAAATCAGTCCCACTGTCTGAACGAACATATGCTGAACAGCAAGGAGGCAAACTAATGGAACTGGACACAAACCCGATGGAGAGCAGGAAGTTACTTTTTTAGATGTACAAAATAACCGTCCAAGAAAGGCAAACCAATGTTAAGCAATTATCAAAGGCTTTCCTGACAGAGATAAAGCTCAGTTGAATCCCAGCCTACCTCCATTCATGATAACAAATAGGTTAGACCAAGGAGAGCCAATGGATGTTATCTATCTTGACTTCCAAAAGGCCTTTGACAAGGTGCCTCACGGGAGACTGCTGAGTAAAATAAGGGCCCATGGTATTCGAGGCAAGGTACTAACATGGATTGACGATTGCCTGTCAGACAGAAGGCAGAGAGTTGGGATAAAAGGTTCTTTCTTAGAATGGCAACCGGTGACAAGTGGTGTCCCGCAGGGTTCAGTGTTGGGGCCACAGCTGTTCTCTTTATATATTAACGATCTAGATGACGGGACTGGGGGCATTCTGGCCAAGTTTGCCGATGATACAAAGATAGGTGGAGGGGCAGGTAGTATTGAGGAGGTGGGGAGGCTGCAGAAAGATTTAGACAGTTTAGGAGAGTGGTCCAAGAAGTGGCTGATGAAATTCAACGTGGGCAAGTGCGAGGTCTTGCACTTTGGAAAAAAGAATAGAGGCATGGACTATTTTCTAAACGGTGACAAAATTCATAATGCTAAAGTGCAAAGGGACTTGGGAGTCCTAGTCCAGGATTCTCTAAAGGTAAACTTGCAGGTTGAGTCCGTAATTAAGAAAGCAAATGTAATGTTGTCATTTATCTCAAGAGGCTTGGAATACAAAAGCAGGGATGTACTTCTGAGGCTTTATAGAGCACTGGTTAGGCCCCATTTGGAGTACTGTGAGCAATTTTGGGCCCCACACCTCAGGAAGGACATACTGGCACTGGAGCGGGTCCAGCGGAGATTCACACGGATGATCCCAGGAATGGTAGGCCTGACATACGATGAACGTCTGAGGATCGTGGGATTATATTCATTGGAGTTTAGGAGGTTGAGGGGAGATCTAATAGAAACTTACAAGATAATGAACGGCTTAGATAGGATGGACGTAGGGAAGTTGTTTCCATTAGCAGGGGAGACTAGGACGCGGGGGCACAGCCTTAGAATAAAAGGGAGTCACTTTAGAACAGAGATGAGGAGAAATTTCTTCAGCCAGAGAGTGGTAGGTCTGTGGAATTCATTGCCACAGAGGGCTGTGGAGGCCGAGACGTTGAGCGTCTTCAAGACAGAAATTGATAAATTCTTGATTTCTCGAGGAATTAAGGGCTATGGGGAGAGAGCGGGTAAATGGAGTTGAAATCAACCATGATTGAATGGTGGAGTGGACTCGATGGGCCGAATGGCCTTACTTCCGCTCCTATGTCTTATGGTCTTATGGCCTTATGACCTCATCTTGCCCTCCATTACACAATCACAAAATCATTGCAACACAGAAGGAGACCATTCGGCCCATCGTGCCTCCTCCAGCTCTCCATAGGAGCAACTTGAAAAGTCCCACCCCTCCCGCCTTCTCTCCGTGACCCAGCACAATCTTTCTTTTTGGATAAAACTTCAATTCCTTCTTGAATGCCTGAATTGAGCCTGCCTCCACCACCCTCTCAGGCAATATTCCTTTCCAATATTCAAATAGAGATCGATACCGTGAATGCTTAAATGATTGACACATGGAGGATAAGGGAGGGTAGAGTGTGGAGGGTGGGGTGTGGGAGGGTGACTGCATCACAAAGGAACCAGAGCCTCCTCTCCGTTCACAGGGATGGCCCGGTGGCACAGTGGTTAGCACTGCTGCCTCACAGCTCCAGGGACCCTGGGTTCGATTCCCGGCTTGGGTCACTGACTCTGCAGAGTTTGCATATTCTCCCTGTGTCTGCATGGGTTTCCTCCGGGTGCTCTGGTTTCCTCCCATAGTCTAAAGATGTGAGGGTTTGGTTGATTGGCCATACTAAATTGACCCTAGTGTCAAAGCAGAGTAAATATGTGGGGTTATGGGAATAGGGTCTGGATGGGATTGTGGTCAATATAGACTTGATGGGCTGAATGGCCTCCTTCTGCACTGTTGGGATTCTATGATCTGCATGGACCCTGTCATTTTAGAAGCACCTGATTAAAGAACCTTTAAGAAACAGAGGGTGCTGGTTTTCACATGATAGCACTGAATACATTTTCAGGCTTGTAAATTATTCCAGGCTCAATAATAAACGGCTACTGGTCATGTGATTCTACTGAGTAGCAGCAACAGACTTGACACATGAACAGATGGCAGGAACATAGAAATTTCAGCTTTCATACTGAATTAAACCTGATAAAACATTTGTATGAATGCATAAACATGGCTGCTGATTTGGTGTTTTGTTGTCTGAGTTTAAATATTCCAGCAACGACCAGAGACAAAATATAACCTGAATACAGAGACATAAGCAACAAAGGCTACATATTGTTTCACATCACACTTCCTAAGTATTTAGAAACTTCTTGCAATGTGTTGCAAAATGAAAAGACATCCAGGCCGGAATTATCCGCCCATTCATGTCCCATTGCCACTGCAAGGGTGGCACGGTGGCACAGTGATTAGCACTGCTGCCTCACAGCGCCAGGGACCTGGGTTCGATTCCCAGCTTGGGTCACTGCCTGTGTGGAGTTTGCACATTCTCCCCGTGTCTGTGTGGGTTTCCTCCGAGTGCTCCAGTTTCCTCCCACAGTCCAAAGATGTGCGGGTTAGGTGCATTGACCCAAACAGGTGCCGGAGTGTGGCGACTAGGGGAATTTCACAGTAACTTCATTGCAATGTTAATGTAGGCCTTACTTGTGATTAATAAATAAACTTTAAGCAAGGACGGAGAATTTGGTGCTCAGCCAAATTTCTGTTCACTGCAGCAGGAGCAGAGAATCGCACTGGCGCAAACGGCCGGGAAAATTCTGGTCCCGTTCTTTCACTCTGGAATAGAAGCAGGCCATTCAACCCCTCAAACCTGTTCAGTCATTCAATTCAATCATACCTGATTTGCATCTGAACTCCAGCCTTGGTTTTGTAATCTTTAATCCCCTGACCACACAACTTTAGACAGCACCTTCTCAACCCACGATCACTGCTGTCTAGAGGGACAAGGGCAGCAGAAACGTGGGAACACCACCATCTGAAAGTTCCTCTCCAAACCCATTCCAACTTGGAAAGACGTAGACATGCCGACACTGTCGCTGGGTCTATCTCCGAGAAAGCCCTCTCCAACAGTATGGTGGATGTACCTATGCCACATGGACTTCAGTGGTTCAAGAAGGCAGTTCCCCACCATCTTCTCAAGGGAAATTCAGGATGGGCAATAAATACCGGCCTAGCCAGCGATGCTCACATCCCATAAGTGAATAAAATAAAATTACCTAACTGACTTAAAACCTCTCAATCTGTGTTTAAGATTTTCACTTCAGCTTCAACAGCTTTTCAAATCCTTTTAATCATCTTAAATATTTCAGTTTGATCACTCTTAATCTTCTACAAGGGTCCAGTTAGTGCAACAGGCTAAGAGTGTGGTGTAGACTAACCCCAGCAGCACAGGTTCAATCTTTCGTGTAGACCAGGGCAGGTCTTTGGGCCTTCTACTCACCTTGCTCCATATCAACCCTAATATAAGAATTAGTAGACTGCAGCAAAGGGGGAAAGCAGAAAAATGTCCTGTACTGGTCATCCACTCTCGCTGCCAACCTACCCAGATTTCTTGGATCCCTGCTGGCCCTCCTGGGATTGTGTGAAAGCAGCTGAGAGAGTGGGGGAAGCAGCACCCAATGGGGGAGGCAGTGGCACAGTGTTATTGTCGCTGGGCGAGTAGTTCAGTAATGCTCTGGGGACCCGGGTTCGAATCCCACCTTGGCAGATGGTGAAATTTGAATTCAGTAAAAAATCTGGTGGCTGTGAAACCATTGTCGATTGTTGTAAAAACCCATCTGATTCACTAATGTCCTTTAGGGAAGGAAATCTACCTGGTCTGGCTCTAGACAGCAATGTGGTTGACTCTTAAATACACTCAGGGATGGGCAATAAATGTTGACCCAGACAATGACGCCCACATCTCATGAACGAATAAAAAAAATATCAAATTTACTTTGTGTAGGTTTAGCGTGATCTTTACAGCTGAAATAGTGAGACATCAGCCACTAATACTAATCTTCTATATTCAAGGGAATAGAAGCAGAGTCCTTTTAACTCCCTATCATTTCCATAAATGTTTACTGAACCCCCTGCAAGGCAAGTATGTCCATCCTGAGGTGGGGGTCCCTAAACATTTTTGCAATCCTTTAAATATGGTGTAGACAGACCGTTGTATAATTGTAAAGTAACTTCGACCCATTTATATTCCAGACGTCTCAAGATATAGGTCAATATTCCATTCACCTTGTTAATTTCTTTTTATGCTCATCCACTAGCACTGAGTGAATTCTGCGTGTGGGTCCCCTAAATTTCTCTGCTCCTCCGGAGTTCCCACTTTCTTTACGTTTAGAATAAAAAAAACATAGGGTGGGATTTTCCAGCCAGACTCGCCCCAAAACCGGAAAATCCCGCCTGAGGTCAAGGGACCTTTGCATGGTCCGGGGTAGTATGGTGGCATAGGATGGGCGACACTCTCACTGCCTCACAGCGCCAGAGACCTGGGTTCGATTCCCGGCTTGGGTCACTGTCTGAGCGGAGTCTGTACGTTCTCCCCGTGTCTGCGTGGGTTTCCTCTGGGTGCTCCGGTTTCCTCCCACAGTCTGAAAGGTGTGCTGGCTAGGCGCGCTGACCATGCTAAATTTTCCATCAGTGTACCCGAACAGACACTGGAGTGTGGCGACTAGGGGATTTTCACAGTAACTTCACTGCAGTGTTAATGTAAGCCTACTTGTGACAATAATAAATAAACTTTAAAACTTTAAACTTTAAAACTCCCCCGCCCGTTATGATTCCCGTGGCGGGCTGGAGAGGAAAATTCCAGTCATGAACTTCATTCCAGACAGGATGATCTCACACTCAAATCCATTGCCCAGAACTTTTGCCCACTTGTTTGATCGATCCATGCTCCTTTGCAGCCTTCTGCACCCATCTACACTCTATTTATTATGCCACCTAACTGGTAGTCAACAGTAAACTGCATTTTCTGTACTGTCTAATTAGCTTCACTTTCAAGAATAGGTTCTCGACTCCCTTCTTCCAAATCATTTAAACCCTCCAACTGTTATATTTCCCCCCCAAGCGCAAATTACATTTTATTCCGCTGAAAAGCTTACAATGTGGCAAATACTGCACTATAAACAGAAAATACTAGAAATACACAACAGGTCAGGCAGCAAACTTTAGAGCAAGACAGGGAGATGCTGACACAACCATCACTGGATTAGCAATCCAGTTTAATTCTGTGAGAACCTGGATTCAAATCCCACCATAGCAGTTAATGAATGTGGAACGTGGGGCGGGATTTTCCAGCCCTTTCCTTTGGTGGGATGTTCTGGTTCTATTGAAGGTGACTGCCCACCTGCGACAGGTATCCCCAGTGGCTGGACGGGTGAGGCACTCAAAATGCCAGAGATAGAGGCAGGAAAGGTTGATCCTGCCAACGGATAGTGGTGAGCTGTACCCACCACCGGGGGCAGGGGAGGGCGGCACATAAAATCCCACCCATAGTCACAGTTATGGTGATCAGGTGACCATGCATGACGACTATTAATGGCTTTAAAGAATGGTGCCGCGCCGGAATTCTACCAACCCGCCTGCCACGGAATTGGAGCGGATGAGGGGCGGACAACGGAAATGTCCATTGACCTCAGGTGGGAATTTCTGGTCTCGCTTGAGTGAGGCCATAAAATCCCACCTTATATCTGGTTCACTAATGAATCTGTCTCACCCTCGGTCTGTCCTGTAAACTAGAGGGGCTGAAGGGATCAAGGGATATGAGGGGAGGCGGGGGGGGGGGGGGGGGGGGAGGGGGGCAAGGCAGGATCAAGATATTGAATATGATGATCAGCCCATGATCAAAATGAATGGCGGAGCAGGCTGGAAAGGGCGGATGACCTACTGCTGCTTCTATTTGCTACGTTTCCATGACCCACCAGCTATGTGGTTAGCAACGGCCTTGCAAGCCACTCTGTTCAAGGGCGATCAGGGGACAGGTGAGAAAGCAATGCCCACATCCCATGAAAGAAAAAGAAAGGTCAGGTTGACAATTTAGCCAAAGCATTTATTTGAATCCTCACAATTTGTAACAGGCCGTGAGAACATCAAAGCATTGCAGCTTCCGCCATTTTCCGATGTGTATTTGTAACTTGTGAGACAGCTGGCAGTGAGCACTGATTTAGAAAATGAAAGGAGCACACTGAAAGGTTATTTGTTTTCAACTTCTGGATTTTAAAATCCAAAATGGAAATAAAATTCTGCAGGTTTTTTGGAAATTGATAGTGATAGATGAAAGAAATTTTAAGTGAAAATAAATGTTTTATTCCCTGTCTATTTTTCATCCTCCTAGTTAAATTCCATCATATGATGCATCATTACCCAATTGGCAAGCCACAAGATCCAGGTCCCTGCCAGCACTGTTAACGGTTGACTTATGGGGCGATATGCAAGTACAATCTTGCTTCACTTATCTTCCAGTTCTCATTCCCTTAGGGAAAAGCATTGTGCTTGTTCTCTGCACTCCCTTGACAGTATCTTACCCTGGGGGATTTGTAGATAGAATCTATGTCACTGCGCATTGGTTGTACATCTAATGAGGTTCTATTTTAAGAATAGGATTGATTAGATTACACAGGGAATGCAGTTAATCAGTGGGTGAAGCCCTATTTTGTCATCTTGTGCTGGACACAAGTAGGACTCAGATTTTGGGGAAATGATGTAGCCATCTTTAAAATTCTATAGGAGAGAGGGTCTGTGCTGAGGGCAAAAGTTGGTGCATTGCATGTTAGGGAGGGAGATCCTGTACGTCACTTGAGAAAACTGGGTCGTTCCACACTTGGAAGGAAAGTCAGGTGTAAATCGTCACACAGATAAGATCCACCGATAGCTTAGCTCAATAGTAGGTTTCTCATCGTCAGTTCAAAGTCGTCAGTTCAAGATCCTACTCCAAGACCTGAGCACAATGCTGCATTGTCCAGTGACATCTGTATTCAGATGAGATATTAAACCTCCATCTTCCCTCCCAGGTAAAAGATCACAGAGAAAGCAGAGGGCCGGAATTTTACCCCCTCGCTCTCCCCAGAATCGGGGCGGGCAGGGTTCGCAGAATGGCATTCTCCGTTGGCCTCAGGCAAGATCGTACGAGTCTTGGGCCTGCGAGGTCGTAAAATAACGGCCATCACATTCGAAATACAGCACCTCTGACAGTGTAACACTCCCTCAGAACTACACTGAAAAGTCAGCTTAGATGCTTGCGCTTGAGTCTTTGGAGTGGGGCCTTTCTGACTCGAGGTGTGAATGTTGCCCATTGAGCCACACTAACATGGCATTATTTCTTAATTTTTCCAACCTTTTATCCCTCATCCTGATTAAGAGTTAATTAATTGTAAGCCAACTAGCAAGAGCATACTTAGCCAACAGAAAGCCCTAATTACTGAAACTCGTGATTCTGATTGGGAATGGAGAATTAGCTTGAAAAGCCACAGGTGTCTATCTGAATATAAAATGTACAATACAGAAGCCCAGTGTCTACTCTGCCACGTACTCTAAGGAGAGAGAATAGGGCCGAGGTTTCGAGTCAGGATGACCCTTCATCAGAACACCAAAACGTAGGCACTATTCTCGCTCCACGGATGCTGTCAGACCTGCTGAGATTTTCCAGCATTTTCTGTTTTTTGTTTCAGATTCCAGCAGCCGCAGTGTTCGTTTTTATACAGAAGCCCTATGTCTAATCTGCCAAACACCTTCGCAATTTTAAAGACCTCGATTAGGTCACCCCTGTTTCTTTACAATACAAGCCATATGAAGTTCGAGATAATGGGCTGAACCATATGAATAACTAAAAGCAGCCTCAGTCAACAGCTTTGTACTGACAATAAATCACTTTGTCACAAGTAACTGCAATCAACCCTTTCCCCATTAATATTCTATTAAAGTGGCATAGGATGCTTATCATTTACAAGGTTCCAGGGATGCACTGTTTCCTGCTAGCATCTGAGTGATGCTTCATTAAATTGGATTATGTTCATGATCCGATCAGCTGAAATCTGCTTCGAGGACAAGATGACTTCTTATCTTAATGGTGTGTGATAAATAGCCTTTCTAAAATGTTTGACCTCCAAAGAAATAACAATTTAAGTCTTATTTCCATATTTAATAACTTTGACCAGTAATGTGTAATCACAAGGTCACACTGAACAATATTCCGCATGGAAGCCTTACTATGCCCGATGCTAATTTGGTTTCTCATTGGGACTTCTCCCCCGCTGAGAAATTGGAAGAGATAATTTGGCTTCCAGCATCTATGGGAGGAGTCAACGTCATGTGGATGTCTCATTTTAAAAACCTTATTTGCATAACATAGGGTGGCACGGTGGCACAGTGGTTAGCACTGCTCCCTCACAGCGCTAAGGACCCGGGCTCAATTCCGGCCTCGGGTCACTGGTTGTGTTGGAGTTTGCACATTCTCCCTGTATCTACGTGGGTTTCCTTCGGGTGCTCCGGTTTCCTCCCACAGTCCAAAGGTGCACGGGTTAGGTTAATAAGCCATGCTAAATTGCCCCTAGTGTCAGGGGGATTAGCAGGGTAAACATGTGGGGTAACAGGAATAGGGCCTGGGTGGAATTGTGGTTGGTGCAGACTCAATGGGCCGAATGGCCTCCTTCTGCACTGTCGGGATTCGATGATAACATTTCAAATAGATTTGTCATTGAAAAACAAATTCCATTTGCAATAGAGTCATGGGGGAAAATATCTTGAAGGGGTAGAAAACGCGAGGGCTGGGATTCTCCAGCTGTTCACACCTCACCGCCACTGCCAGCGAGGACAGGGAATTTGGCACCTAGCCAAATCTCTGTTCACTGCAGCGGGACTGGAGAATCCCAGCTGGCGTGAACAGCTGGAGGATAGTATTTTTCAATTGCTTTCCCTCAATTTTCCTCATCCCATTTTCAAATTCCATATTATTCCTGCTGCAGGGGAGGCGTTTCTAAGACTAGCCAAGACTTTTATTCTTGGCCAACCATTGCGATTTGTAATTGACCAACAGAAAAAGGGGGCGCCATCTTACCTGCCGTTAACGCCACTCTCCTGCTGCAGTGAGGCCAGAGAATTTGGTGGTCAGCCGAATCTCCATTCACTGCGGCGAGATGGGAAAATCCCACCGGCGTGAACGGTGGTAAGATTCCGGCCAAGATGTGCACACTTACCCCTTTCGCTATGGTGCTTCAAATATTATAATCCAAATTAAATATGCACAAATGCCCAATTTCCAGTGACCACAGGAAAAAATCTTCATGAGAAGACAAAGAATAAGGTTGTCCAATAACTTGTGGGCTTGTGTTTATGAGGAAGAGTTGAAATAATCACAAACCAATTTTATCTTAGCATCCTCAAGTTATCTAAGAGGAGGCTCTCATCCGATTGGTATGGACAGAATTTGAACTTTAACCTCAAAGATAAGATAGATCAACATACACCTTGTTCAGAAATGAGGGGTAGAATCTTGTGTAATTATAGGGGAGGTTTCAGTCACTGGCTGAGGAGGCAGTGAGACCGCCACATCATCTCTTTTCGAGAATCATAGAATCATAGAAACCCTACAGTACAGAAAGAGGCCATTCGGCCCATCGAGTCTGCACCGACCACAATCCCACCCAGGCCCTACCCCCATATCCACCCACTAATCCCTCTAACCTACACATCTCAGGACACTAAGGACAATTTTTTTTTTAGCCTGGCCAATCAACCTAGCCCGCACATCTTTGGACTGTGGGAGGAAACCGGAGTACCCGGAGGAAACCCACGCAGATGCGAGGAGAATGTGCAAACTCCACACAGACAGTGACCCAAGCCGGGAATCGAACCCAGGTCCCTGGAGCTGTGAAGCAGCAGTGCTAACCACTGTGCTACCGTGCCGCCCGTGCTGGCCTGTTAGGGAGAAGCCCTCCCTAACAGGCCAACAGCAAGATTTTCTCTGCAATCAAGGACGCCAGGGCAGAAGACTCACCCCCCCGGAGCTGCCAGCCAATCAGGTGCTCACCGAAGAGGCGGTGGCTACCACTTATATGACACTCACCTGATGCTTCAGATTGAGAAGGGACCCAAAAGTATGGGGCGGGGATGGGGATGCAGTTGGGGATATGTGAGCAGCAAAGGAAAGGGGGTGGTTTTCACTGATTCCCCCCTTCCCAATGCCGGGTACCTTAATCAGGCCTTTGCACTAGGGACTCCCACTGGGAGTCGGCAAGTAAACATACCAGTGTTTGCTTGTTGTTCGCTCCACATGATGAATCTCTCATCTGCCTGGGTTAATACTACTGGTGGCAGGGTGAGGCACTTAAAGTAGGCATTACTGTCCACCACAAACTTCATTGGGATAGAGGTGGAGAGGTGGTGCAATAGCCAGCCTGTACCAAATCACCCAATTAAATGCCCTTCCTGCCACCAAACACGCCATGGCGGAGGCCACAAGATTCTACCCAATGTTCCACCCAAAGACTAAGTTAAATGGCATAGTAGCACTGTGGTTAGCACTGCTGTCTCACTGAGTCAGGGACCCGGGTTCGATTCCCGGCTTGGGTCACTGTCTGTGCGGAGATTGCACGTTTTCTCGTGTCTGCATGGGTTTCCTCCGGGTGCTCCGGTTTCCTCCCACACTCCAAAGATGTGCAGGTTAGATGGATTGGCCGTGCTAAATTGCCCCTTAGTGTCCCGTGATGTATAGATTAGGGCGATTAGAGGGGAAAATATGTGGTGTTACGGGGATAGAGCCTGGGTGGGCTGCACTGTCAGAGAACCGGTGCAGACTCGATGGGCCAAATGCCCTCCTTCTGCACTGTACAATAGAAAACATGTAGCAACAAATGACAAGCATGAAGCAGAGAACAATTCTTCGGCACCTCAGCAATTCAACTTCTTTTAAAAAGCAGACAAATCTATTTCACTTGGAGCAGAACTGAAACCCTTAACCTCCTGTTAACACATTGCATCTATTCTCCAACTCAATTCTCACTAGGAATAATAAAATATCAACAGTAGCGGGGAGAAGCTTCGGTGTCTATCCTCCATTGCAGCATAATCTTTTTAGTATATTTAATTGAATTTCTTAAGGAGGCTAATACACCTTCAAAGAGTTTAATTTATCAATTTAAATTAGCATGAGGTTCAACGCAAAAGGTTTCTGAAGCACATTGTCCAAAAATGGATCTTTTAAGACAGAACCTGGGGACTTGAAACTTCGTAGGAACAAGAAGCTAATTCAGCCATCAAATGACTCCTGAGCAAGATACATCAAACACTTTTATATGTGCTCTGTCAGCAAGATAGTGACTAGTTCTCTCATCATTCCCACTCGACACTTTTGGGCTGCGATATTCCGGCCGCGTTGTGCCTGGCGCAGATTACGCCAATCTGGAAAAATTGAATGTGGGCCCAAAGTCGGGTTTATGGTGTGTGATCTTCCTGGTCCCTTTCTGCTGGTACAAGCCGGATCTCTCCTAGAAAGGGCACAAGGCTGATTGGCATGAGATTGACTTGATTTCAATCTCATTAGGGAGTTTGGCACGTGATCATCCCCTCCCCAGCGGGAAGTCACATGGGCACAAATCACTACTTGCTCCTTGAAGTGTAGACCAGGAGCCATGGATTGCAAGGGCAAGTGAGGAGGTGAGTACCACTTAGCACTGATCTCCAGGGTGCAAAGGGGCAAGTCAGCAGTTGCCATGACACAGGGTGGGATAGGGAGGAGTCTTCAAGTGTGTAGGGTCTTGGGGGAGCTTGGGGGAGCCGGAGGTCTGCAGGTCAGGGCCCACTGCTGGTTATCATTTCTTCTCAGACTTGGTGCCATGTTGGAGTGCATCTCCACTGGTACCAGTAACAAGATGCATCTCTAATAGCCACAAAGCTCAGACTCCAGTAAGCAGCAGCAGGCTATTTGCCCATGGGCATCGCACTAACCTGAGATATTTTCTTGCCAAATAGTTTTCCTGTACAAGCATTTGAGAAGATGATACAAGATTGCCATCCATAAAGGGAACTTCGGCCCTCCTTACGACGATGGACTGATAGCATCCAAATACGTAAAAATAATTAATTTACATTTAAATATTTCCTTTCCGGATGATATGTTGGGGTACCTTTAAGAAATTTTTTAAAAATCATTTTCTCTGCAGTTGTAAGCAGACCTTTTCAGTTTTCCTTCTCTCATTGTTGCTGAATAGGCTGGTGAATTCCTTGTATTGCTCTTTAAGTGGCTTAAATGGGGTTTGTTTATTTTTACTTTGGGATCTTTTATGACTCTGCATTGTTAGGAGGAAGGTCATGTAGTTTGGACTGTTTTTTTTCATAGTGAATTCAAGGTTTCATTTTTTGTTTTGGGCTGGCTGCAGAGTTTTAGAAGGGACATCAGACTGAAAGCAATGTCTCTCTCTCTCTCTCTTTTTGGTTTTGGAAATCCTGTTGATTTGTGAAAGAAAGGTTTCATGCCTTCCTGGAGTCGAACATCTGCTATTGATGACTTGACCCGAGAGTCTCCCTGGTGTTCTGGGAAGCTCTCCTGACTTTAAACTGTTCTGAGGGTATCCAGAGGGCTGCTAGCAGTTACAAGGCTGAAAAGTCAGGATATTCAATTCTCCAACCAAAGGATTCAGTTCCAGTATCACTTGAGCATTAGTCTTTGCTGTATCAAACCTGTGGAAAGGGTTTATTTTGTCTAAAGGAAGTTTTGTTTGATTGGAACGTCTTAGATATATTTGTTTATATATTTATATATATATATATATCTTATATCTTATAAGAACAACTTATATCTTATTAATATATATCTTAGATATTTATGTTGTCATGTTGTTTTGTTTTTGTTCGTAATTGATAAACGTTCTTGCCAATTTTCTTACAAAAAATGTAAACTATATTCTTAAATAAACTTTGGTTGATAAAAGCTCCCTAGTGGGTCATTTGAATCATACCTGAGGTGAAATATATTATGCTTATCCCAGACAAATTCAAGGTGCAAAACTTATGATCCAGGCGGGTTCCAGAAAACACTTTGGAGTTTCTGACTTGAATTAGAACAATACCAAAGCACCAAGAAATTGCCTTTGAAATATAGCCTGCATTTTGCTACAGGGGAGGCAACACTGAGCTCGATTGAACCTGAAAGTCATATAGCTTAGGGCGGGATCTTCTGGTCCCTCTTACTGGTAAGATCTTCCAGTTCCACCGAAGCCAACGTCATTTAAATGAATCACTGCATGCGCTGAGGCAGGATCAGAAAGTCACGGTTATTAGTCTCAGCTCACACATGTTGTCTAAGGAGTCATGGGGAACTAGATTTTAAAAGAAAATTAATCAATCTCCTTGTGGCTATTTGGAGGATGGGAGGGGAAGCAGAATGAGAATATTTTGATTTGCTTCAATGTTATAAATTGTTCATGTCTTCATTATTTTTTATCTTACAGAGAGTATTTCAGACTGTGTTGCCATTCACTTCATATACATTTTTATTGCATAGTCCTTTCATCTATGTTAAGGTACATGAAATAAAATGTTTCTACTTTCAATTTTTAACATTTGTACATTACTTCGGAACATGACTCCAGTTCCCAATTTTACCTTGCATCTTGTGTTGATGAAGAAGAAGCTTTGTGTATCAAACCGTAGTTTTGATTTTTTTTTCTTTCCGTCTGTTTTAGGTTCACCTTTTGTTTCTGTTCTTGTCCCATCATCATTCCCTTTGGCCCTGGCAGACTCACTAGGAGCGGCATAGTGGCACAGTGGTTAGCACTTCTGCCTCACAGCGCCAGGGACCCGGGTTCGATTCTCGGCTTGGGTCACTGTTTGTGCGGAGTCTGCACATTCTCCCCATGTCTGCGTGGGTTTCCTCTGGATGCTCCGGTTTCCTCCTGCACTCCAAAGATGTGCAGGTTAGGTGGATCGGCCATACCTAAATTGTCCCTTAGTGTCTAAAGATGTGTAGGTTAGAGGGATTAGCTGGGTAAATATTTGGGGTTGCGGGGAAAGTGGCTGGGTAAGATGCTCTGTCGGGGAGTCAGTACAGACTCGATGGGCCAAATGGCCTCCTTCTGCACTGTAGGGATTCTATGAAATCTTCTCTCTGATCATCCACACTATCACCGGCCTTCCTTTTGTTCTTGTCCTATCTACTCCATGCTCAATACATTTCTGATTTTCTCCAGTTTTGATAAAGGGCCGCAGGCCTGAAATATCTCTTCACAGATGCTGGATTTGTTCAGCATTTTCGGTTTTCATTTCTGATTTCCAGCATCCCAGTGCCACTGTGCTACCCAAAATTGGGCACAGTGGTTAGCACTGCTACCTTACAGCGCCAGGGACCTGGGTTCGACTCCTGGCGTGGGTCACTGTCTGCGTGGAGTTTGCACATTTTCCCCGTGTCTGCGTGGGTTTCCTCCAGGTGTTCCGGTTTCTTCCCACAGTCCAAAAATGTGTGGGTTATGTGGATTGGCCATAATAAATTGTCCATTAGTGTCAGGGAGTTAGCAGGGTAAATATATGGGATTACAGGGATAGGGCCTGGGTGATCATTGTCAGGGCAGGCTCGATGGGCTGAATGGCCTCCTTCTGCACTGTAAGGATTCTATGATTCTATGATCCTTCATTTCAACTAGTTGATAGTTAACTTGGAACATGCATTATAATGTTGTGTTTCATTCATGCTAGCTATGCAACTGTAAGCTCATAACAGCTTTGTGGTGCATTGCAGAACTTGATTGATTTCACGTACTGAGACAACCCTATCAATGTAATACTTAATCTGCGTTGGGGGATTTTCATGTCAGCTCTGAAAAGAGACAGCTCACATGAAACACACAGATTAAAGTCCTCTCCAGTTGTGTAAGTTGCTTCAAAATTTAAGCAAAGGATAAAGCTTCCAAAAAGACATCTTGCAATTGGAATGAGCGTGCATTTAGATCACAAGTATTTATCCCTTCAGCTGATCACAATGCTTGAATATTGCATGTTCCGTCACAGCAATATTTAGCGCAATGAGTCACAGACTTTCCTCGGATAAAAGCTTATATTTCACATCATCTCATCAAGATTCCCTTCCATGTTGTAGAGACGGGAATATGTGCATTGTCAGGGAAGTAAAAACCTTCGGTGAAGCTTTAGATTTGTAGGAGCCAGTTGTTTAAATTAATTGACTGAACTCGTTGGAGTTTCAAAAGGAGTAATAGTCGGTGGACTTATCTCGGTACCAAGGGCCCGAAGGTGGGACCAGGAGGGATCATAGAATGTACAGCATGGAGACAGGCCCTTCAGCCCAATCCGGTCCATGCCAACCAAAAGACCGATCTAAGCTAACCCCATTTGCCTGCATTTAGCTAGATTTCATGGAATCACAAGAAATTCGCAAAACCGGGTCAGCGGGCAATCTTCCCAGAGGTTGGTCAATAGCAATGGCGACCCACTTGTCAGCAGCAGGTAGCTAGCCTGCATAATTAAATGTCCAGTTATGGAGTGACTGGGGCCAGTGCCAGCATCTTCCCAGTGGCAGACAGGCCCTCCTCTGAGGGACAAGATTGGCAGATGCCTGGAGGCAGCCTGCTGGCAGTGGACTCAGTGAGGCATTCCAGAGTCACAGTATCAGTTGGAGGCACCTCTGGTCGTCGCTATTGGTCTGGAAGGATTTACCATCCACGGGGGTGGCTTGGCATTGTTACTTTGTTAAATTTTAAACCTTTTCAGAAGCAGGCACCTCACCCTGGAGATCCCTTGTAAAGTAAACACTGTGGTTACAAGAGCAGATCAGTGAGTAACTCATCTCCTGACTCCCCAAACCCTGTCCACCATCCACAAAGCCCAAATCAGGAGTGTAATGGGCTCCTTGCCTGGATGGGTGCAGCTCCAACAACACTCAAGAACCTCAACACCATCCAGGGCAAAGCAGCCCCTCTTGATTGCTACCCCTTCCATAAACATTCATTCCCTCCACATCGTTGCACAGTGGCGGCAGTGCGTACCATCTACAAAATGCACTGCAGGAACTCATCAAGGCACCTTAGGCAGCACCTTCCGAATTGACAACCATTACCATCTAGAAGGACAAAGAGAGCAGACACATGGGAATACCACCATCTGGAAGTTGCCCTCGAAGCTACTCACCATCTTGATTCGGAAATATATCGCTGTTCCTTCACTGTCAGAATTCTGAAACTCTCCCCCAGCACCACTGTGGCTGTACGTACACCACAGGAACTGAAGTGATTCAACAAGGCAGCTCATTCTCAAGGGCAATTAGGGATAGGCATTAAATGCTGGCATGGTGGTGTAATGGTTAGCATTGCTGCCTCATAGCGCCAAGGACCCTGATTCGATTCTGGCCTTGGGTGATTCTGTTCCTGTGGAATTTGCACGTTCTCCCCATGTCTGTTTGAGTTTCCTCCGGGTGCTCCAGTTTCCTCTCACAGTCCAAAGATGTGCATGATGGATTGGCCATGATGCACAGGGTTATGGGGATAGAGCAGGAGAATGGACTTAGATAAACTGGAGGCTCAGTGCAGACTCGAAAAACTGAATTGCTGCCTTCTGCACTATACAGATTCTATGGATTCTAGATCCCATGAATGAATAAAGAAAAAAGTCCCTCGCCTGCTGCAGCGTGCACCTCTGCTGGTGAGATTGCCATCCTTCCAAGGGTGCAGGCTCTGGCGGCCCAGTGGTAGAGTGGGCAGGACGATGGCACAGTGGTTAGCACTGCTGCCTCAAAGTTCCAGGGACCAAGGTTTGATTCTGGTCTCGGTGACTGTGTGGAGTTTGCACGTTCTCCCCATGTCTGCGTGGGTTTCCTCCGGGTACTCTGATTTCCTCCCATTATCCAAAGATGTGCAGGTAAGGTGGATTGGCCACGCTAAATTGCACCTTAGTGTCCAAAGATGTGTAGGTTGTGTGGATTAACCATGGTAAATGTGTGGGATTGTGGGGATAAGGTGGAAGGGAGGGCCTGGGTGGGATGTTCTTTTGAAGAGTTGATGCAGACACGATGGGCCAGATGGTCCTTTTCTGGACTGTGGGGATTCTATGGATTTTATGGCTCACTGATTGAGCCTACAACTTGAAGAACCTCCCTGCCTTCTTCAATTGGACTACAATCTCAGAGGCGGTCAGTTAAGATGCTGCCTCTAGGAAGCTCTGCCACTGACAGCCAGTCTCCACCTGCAAATGGTCCCAACTCATCATTACTTTGCAAAGGGCACAAGATTCCACCCAGAGCGTGACCACATGGAGCAGACTGGTCTTAAATGAGCATTGTTGCTGATTTGGAACCAAATAGCTAAATAGCTGCCAGCTGGAAAATGTAAGGTTCCGTGAACCAAGAACAAGACCCTTTCTACGTAGAGAACACAATGCAGCATTATTTACAAAGTTCCATGTCATAGAGGTCAGAGGTTTACAGCATGGAAACAGGCCCTTTGGCCCAACTTGTCCATGCCGCCCAATTTTTACCATGAAGCTAGTTCCAATTGATCGTATTTGGCCCATTTCCCTCTACACCCATCTCACCCATGTAACTGTCTAAATGCTTTTTAAAAGACAAAATTGTACCCGCCTGTGCTACTGTCTCTGACAGCCCGTTCCAGACACTCACCACCCTCTGTGTAAAAAAAGTGCCCCTCTGGACCCTTTTGTATCTCTCCCCTTTTTTTTATAAAAGCATTTTATTAGAGAATAAACACATACAGATTACTCTGTGATTCAACTCTCTTTTATTTCTCGAATTTGTTGCAAGCGCTAGCTTGCATACTTTGCACATTATTTCCAGTGAAGGAAAATACAACTATATTTTACTTGAAAGTTAGTCAGAACTGCAAGAACAAAAGCTAAGTATGTAATTATTATCTCTGGAAAGCACTCATCACTCTTCCAACTATTAAGTCAGATAGGATTGAACCACATTCAATGATGGTGCCTCTTGTAAGCTGTAACATTTTCCTCTGGGGGAGACGGTGGTGCAGTGATAATGTCACTGAGCTAGTAATCCAGAAGTTTCAAGCGTGGCACAGTGGTTAGCACTGCTGCCTCACAGCGCCAGGGACACTGGTTCGATTCTCAGCTTGGGAATGATTAATAAGAGGATCAGGGGTTATGGGAAAAAGGCGGAGAATGGGGATGAAAAAAATATCAGCCATGATTGAATGGCAGAGCAGACTCGATGGACCGAGTGGCCTAATTCTGCTCCTATGCCTTGTGGTCTTATTGGTGGCTTTCTATGCAGAGTCTGCATGTTCTCCCGTGTCTGCGTGGGTTTCCTCTGGGTGCTCTGGTTTCCTCCCAGAGTCTGAAAGATGTGCTGGTTAGTGCATTGGCCATGCTAAATTCTATCTCAGTGTACCCGAACAGGCGCCGGAGTGTGGTGACTCAGGGATTGTAACTTCATTGCAGTGTTAATGTAAACCTACTTTTAACACTAATAAATAAACTTATACTTAATTTTATGGGGACAAGGGTTCAAATCACACAATGGCAGCTGGTGGAATTTCAATTCAATAAATTAATCTGGAATTCTATAAATAAATCTGGTAATCAAAGCTAGTCTCAGTAATGGTGACCATGGAATTATCAATACTTATCATAAATCCTATAATGTCTGAACTATGTTGGGGGTTGTGGGTTTTAAACAAAAGTAAAGAATGTGGCTTGCACACGTAGATTCGATTTAACAACAACTGATTTATTCTCGGAGCTCTTGTCTGTACAGAGGACCAACTGAAACTGGGGGCAACATGGTGGCCCAATGGTTAACACTGCTGCCTCATAGCGCCAGGGACCCAGGCTCAATACCCTGCTTGGGTCACTGTCTGTGCAGAGTCTGCACATTCTGCCTGTCTCTGTGTGGGTTTCTTCCAGGTGCTCTGGTTTCCTCCCACAATCCGAAAGACATGCTTTTTAGGTGTATTGGTCATGCTAAATTCTCCCTCAGTGCACCCAAGCAGGCGCCAGAGTATGGTGACTCGGGGATTTTCACAATAACTTCACTGCAGTGTTAATGTAAACCTACTTGTGATACTAGTAAATAAACTTAAAAAGCGGATGCCTGTGAAAATCTCCAATTAAATCATGTGACTGGCACTACTTAAATGTATAACAAAGCCCATTTGGTTCATTAATGTCCTTTAGGGAAGGGAATCTGCAATGTAGCTGACTTCTTACTGCCCTCTGAAATGGCTAAGCAAGCCACGCAGTTCAAGGACAATTAGGGATGCCCAACAGATGCTGGTTTTACTAATGATGCCCATGCAAGAATAAAGAGAGGAAAAAAATCTGTCGCGAAGGAGATGGGATTTTATTGGCATGTTGCTTTTTTTCTGGAGTCCAGAAGATCTGTAGCCATCTTCATGATTGTTTTCTGTGGAGATTAGGAAACATCCACCTCTACAATAGGGAGGTGTGGACAGACCCCACAAGTCGACATTAGCAAGAACTAGGCCATCATGTTCGGAACAGATTACCTACCTGAGCAACCACCAATGAAAATGGAAGCAAAATACAGGCTGCAGCCATTTCCCGAGACAATTTCAGTCCATGGATATTTAAACTTTTTTTTTTATTCATTCATGGGACATGGGCATCGCTGGCTGGCCAGCATTTATTGCCCATCCCTAGTTGCCCGAGGGCAGTTGAGAGTCGACCACGTTGCTGTGGCTCTGGAGTCACATATAGGCCAGACAAGATAAGGACAACAAATTTAAGTTTTAAGTTAAGTTTTATTTATTAGTCACAAGTAAGGCCTGTTACTAATAAGTGACTAATAATAACTAACACTGCAATGAAGTTACTGTGAAATTCCCCTGGTCACCACATTCCGGCACCTGTTCAGGTCAATGCACCTAACCAGCACATCTTTCAGACTGTGGGAGGAAACCGGAGCACCCGGAGGAAACTCACACAGACACAGGGAGAATGGGCAAACTTCACACAGACAGTGACCCAAGCCAGGAATCAAACCCGGATCCCTGGCGCTGTGAGGCAGCAGTGCTAACCACTGTGCCACCGTGTCACCCCAATTTCCTTCCCCAAAGGAATTTTGGTGAACTAGATGGTTTTTTTGTGAAATTCGACAATGGTTTCACGGTCATCAGTAGGTTCTCAATTCCAGACATTTTTTATTGAATTCAAATTCCACCATCTGCCCGTGGCGGGATTCGAACCTGAGTCCCCAGAACATTAGCTGAGTTCCTGGATTAATAGTCTACAGATAATACCATTAGCCTATCGCCTCTCCTAAGCACTGATTTGACCTCCGCAGGTAGCTGTCTAACTTGCCCATGGATTCCACTGCTGCATGCAATTGCCCAGAACACCTAGAAAGTAGCAATTGTAAAATATCGCAGAACAGAGTTCATTCCAATGTCGCGAGCAGGGTTGCAGGTTACTATTGCACATTTGTGTGTTGCTCATTCTGTTGCCAGCTTCCAGTGGAGCACAGGGCACAGCTGGTTACCAGCAGCAGTGTATTTAAGCTGAGGAACAAAAATACCTGTGTGCCGTGCTGGACTATCAACAGGCCAGTTACCACTGGCTTCGCTCCACGATTCAGCAAGACAATTTCAAATCAAATACGTTCTGTTTGCTCGGTGAACTATCACGGGGTGAGCCATCAGGGAAATGAAAAGGTGAAGTTTGCAATCAGATTGTACATCCATGTGAACCTGGGAGGTGAGCGTGCTCATCTTCAGATCAAAATATTTTTTTCGCCAAAAAAAGTGAGAGAAAACTGAAGCAGGCATGGGGTCTCATGAAAAGCCCCAGGGACAAAGCACGGAATAAGCGAAGGCAGCAAAGGATAAAGAGAGAGTCTCAGCAGAAAGCCACGGGCCTGCAGAGAAATAGAAACGCTTCAAAACTCCAAATGATAACAGTCTTTTACTCCTGCTCAATAAACAGACAGTTGTCCCCCAAGCTGAACGCAAACTATTTGAGGATCGAGGAATAGAGGGAAACGGCACAGAAGAGGAGTTGAGGCCGGCATAGATCAGCCATGATCGTATTGAATGGCGGGGCAGGCTTGAAGGGCCTGATGGCCTACTCGTGCTTCTATTTCTTGTGTGTGTTCTTTTGTTCCAAGGATGCTTCTCTCCATTTCCAAAATTTGCTACTTGCTTTGGGTGGGGAGTGGGACCGAAAAGGAAAAAAAGAAGAAAAATTAATATGTCTTGACTGGGAAGTGGTGCCAAGATATTGAGAGAACATGCACACCCACAATGGTCATACCCGACAGACCATTAAATAAAATCTGCTCCAGCGAATCCTTTTGTCTTTCCATCTCCTTTCTTGACTAAGACGTGCTGGTTGGGTGCATTGACCCGGACAGGCGCCGTAGTGTGGCGACCAGGGGAATTTCACAGTAACTTCATTGCAGTGTTAATGTAAGCCTTACTTGTGACTAATAAGTAAATCTTTTTTAGTGTGAGGATGCAACATTCAACATTCAAGCGTTATGTCAGATAAGGAATGGAGAGACTCAGGATTAATTTTGTTCATGTTCCTCACCTCAGTCAAGCTAGTGTTGGAACGTACCAACTGGGAGTCAGGCATCTCTATAGGCAGCAGAAAGGAGAAGACATAAATGCCCCCAAGCTATTCTCATGTCAGCCCCCACTCAGTTGCTAGCTGTAGTGCAGTGTTAATAGAAGACTCCAAGTACAGCAGCTGCTCATTTCTTCAAGCAGGCATTCCAACTGTGGAGAAGGGGGAAGGATGGGAGGGACTGAAAACTGAGCAAGCCATGCTATAAAATCAGTGTTCGCTATAGTTGCATGAACTATTACGTGCCTTATTTTAGCACTTACAGTTGATCTGACCGTTGAGAATTGCATCAAAGGTCGCCATGATATGGAGCTCATCTCTGAATTTTTTAATGTTAATGAATAAAGTAACCTCCTATGCATTCCCTGGAAATGTGCTGGAAGCAGGCCCAGTGTGTATCCTCTCCATGCCCCCATCACCGAGGGCTTGTTTTGTGGTGCCGGAGGTGGCCTGGCATTGGTCAACAGCAGGATCTTCCAGTCCTGCTGCTGTCAACGAGTTTTTCCATTGGTTGCACCCTCCATTGTCGGGGAACACGCGAGGGTCACCATTGGCGGGACCGGAAATTCCCATCGTTAAAATTTCTGCCAACTATATTTGGAAGTAGACTTGGTTAAATTGGAAAAGGAAGCCTTTTCAAGGCTTTGAGGAAAGTGCAGGCGAGTGGAACTAATATGGATTGCTAAGAGCCGACACAGGCACAATGGGCACTATGGACTATTTCTGTGCTAGACGGACCTTTAATTCTTTTGCCATCGATCCTGAAATGAAGTGGTCACGGGTTAGCTGATATACCTATTTGTTCTGACAATCCTGCAGCCAATATCATGCTGCAAGGTTATCAATGTTGCTAAGAAGCTGCAGAGAGGTGAGCTGGTTGGGACCCTGTCAGTGAAAGTGGAATCATAGGATCCTTACAGTGCAGAAGGAGGCCATTCAGTCCATCGAGTCTGCACAGAGCTACCTTTTTATCTTATCTATGACTGTCCGACAGAGCAACCTGCCCAGGCCCACCCCCACCCTGTCCCTGCAGCCCCACGTACTCACCCCACTAATCCACCTACGTAACCTTGGGAGACTAAAGGGCAATTTACCATGGGCAATCCACCTAACCCGCACATCTTTGGAGTGTGGGAGGAAACTGGAGCACCCGAAGAAAACCCATGTAGACACAGGGAGAACGTGCAAACTCCACATAGACAGTCACCCAACGCCAGAATCGAACCCAGGTCCTTTGCGCTGTGAGGTAGCAGTGCTAACCATTATGCCACCTTCCTCCGTCTTTAAGATGGAGCCCAGACCATGATAGGGGATACCACATAAAAATAAAAGCAAAATACCACGGATGCTGAAAATCGGGAGCATAAATAGGAAGTGCTGAAGATACTCACCAGGTCTGGCAGCATCTCTGGAGAGAGAAACCAAGCTAACGTCTTGAATCAAATGCAACTCAAAGTTTATTTATTAGTCACAAGTAGTCTTACATTAACACTGCAATGAAGTTATTGTGAAAATCCCCTAGTCCCCACATTCCGGCGCCTATTCAGGTACACTGAGGAAGAATTTAGCATGACCGATTCACCTAACCTGCACATCTTTGGACTGTGGGAGGAAACCGGAGCACCTGGAAGGAACCCACGCAGACACAGGGAGAACGTGCAAACTCCACACAGCCAGTGACCTAAACCACGAATTGAACCCGGGACCCTGGCCCTGTGAAGCAGCAGTGCTAACCACTGTGCCGCCCCTCTTCTTCGGAATTGAAGGAAGGTAGGAATGTGATGGGTTTTATGTCACATAACAAGAGGCAGTGCTGATGATGCACCAGGCATGGTTGGACCATAGTCTTTTTACTGCACAATTGCAAAGGATTGGGACTGAATCACATTGATGGTCAAAGCAGGAGAATTATTTTCATGCGTTCTTGTGTGTGTTTGTTGAAAGGGCAAAGTAACTAACTGCTAATGGTGAGTTACTGTCCAATTATCATGATCCAAAGACTATAATTATATTCCTAATAGCTGGAGCAATAAACTCCAAACCCATATTAGATGGAACAAAAGCTAATTAACCTTTTACATAATTTAGTTTATTTGCTATTTGCAGCAATTGAACAAACATTCTGTTCAGTGAGGGGGTGGGAGCTGGGCACGGGAAATGAAGTGCATGGAGCATCCTTTCCTGGAGCTGCTCACAATGCAAGGAAAGACCAAAGGTTCATATTAACACCTCAATAAATTCCTTGTCAGTAATACAAAGGAAGATAGGTCACCGTAAACACCACTGTGCCTCAAAGATGCCAAGGTATCTATACCTCTTTGCATACCTTGTATCCTCCTCACAGCTTTGTTTCCTGCTAATCCTTGCATCATCAACAATTTTCCAATACAGTCAGTGCCTTCATGCAAATTATGAATACACACCGCTTATAGTTGAGGCACCCAGTGCTGATTCCTGAGACACTCCGCTAGTTCCAGTTTGTCAACCTGAAAATGGCCCAATTATCCTGACTCTCTGGACGGAATCGTCCAGGTCTATATTTGCCCGCCAACGTCAATGGCGATTAACATTCCTCACCCATGCCGCCATCGAGCGGTCGACTTCAGCAGGACTGGAAGATCCTGCCAACTGGAGAATTCCATCCTCATATCATAGAACCATAGAATCCCTACAGTGCAGAAAGAGGCCATTCGGCCCATTGGGTCTGCACCGAACACAATCCCATCAGGACCCTATTCCCGTGATCCCTCATATTTACCCTGCTAATCCCCCTGACTCGAGGGTTAATTTAGCATGGCCAATCAACCTAACCTGCACATCTTTGGACTCTGGGAGGAAACCGGAACACCCGGAGGAAACCCACACAGACACAAGGAGAACATGCAAACTCCACACAGACAGCGACCCGAGGCCAGAATTGAACCCGGGTCCCTGGCACTTTGAGGCAGCAGTGCTAACCACTGTGTCACCATGCCGCTCCCCACTGCCGCAGTTTCCTGTTCATTAGCAAATCCTCTATCCATATTAATCTCACACACGACACTACACGCTCTTGTGCGGTAATCTTTCATGTGATACTTGTAATATTTGGGCATTCAGGGCTGAAAGGATTAATGTCTCGAACAGCAGGAACAGTGCCGCCTACATGATAACGTAAGAGAGAGTCACATGACTAAGAGTCTGGAAGGAAAAGCTTGCAGCTTAGACTGATTAATACCTGTAGTCTTGTATATTTATAAATAGTTATGTTCATTCAATAAACACTTATTGCTCAGACATACAAAGTACAGCACAGGGACAAACCCTTTGGCCCTCCAAGCCTGTGCCAATCACGATGCCCTAACTAAACTGAAAAAAAACCTTCTTTCCTTACTCGATCTGTATCTCTCTATTCCGTCACGTACCCATCCAGATGCCTCTTAACTGTTGTTATTTCCACCACCTCCTCTGGCAGTGCATTCATTCCAGGCATCCACCACTCTCTGTGTGAAAAACTTTCCCTGTACATCTCCCTTAAACTTTCCCCTTCTTACCTTGAACCTGTGCCCCCTTGTAATTACATATTTATCACTGCAACCATTTCTTAGCCAGTCACAACCAACATACTGGAACACCTTCATGGAATGCCTTTTGGAAATCCAAATACACTACATCTACTGATTCACCTTTATCTATCCTGCTTCTTGCATCCTCAAAGAACTCTAATAAATTTGTCAACCACAATTTCCATTGCACAAAACCATGTTGACTCAGCTGACTGATCACATTATGACTTTCTAAAAGTCCTGCTGTCACCTCCTTAAGTTTACAGTCTGCATTATTTCTTTATCCAGTAAAATACTCAACTTGTTATTTGGAGATTAGACAAGAAGTCACCGGTTGCAGCCAATTTCTTTTAACTTTTAATTCATTGCGAATCCGCTCATGAATGCAGGTAGGGATAACTCAAGTCACATGAAATCAACTGATGAATATCAGACTAGTTTTTTGTTTAATCACTCGAAGGATTGGGGCATCATTAGCTGGGTCAACATTTATCCCTAAGGGCAGTCAAGAGTCAATCACATTGCTGTAAGAACAGCAGATTTCCTTCCCTAAAGGACATTGGTGAACCAAATGGGTTTTTGAACAATCAACAATGGTCATCGTTAGACTTTTGTTTCCAGATTTTTATTGAATTCAAATTTCACCATCTGCCAAGGTGGGATTCGAACAAACGTTCCAGATCATTACCTTGGGTCTCTGAATTACTACTCCAGCAACAATACCACTCTGTCACTGGATGGCACGGTGGCACAGTGGTTAGTACTGCTGCCTCACAGTGCCAGGGACCCAGGTTCGATTCCTGGCTTGGGTCACAGTCTGTGCAGAGTTTGCACGTTCTCCCTGTGTCTGTCCAGCTACTCTGGTTTCCTCCGAAAGACGTGCTGGTTATGTGCATTGGCCATGCTAAATTCTCCCTCAGTGTACCCGAATAGGTGCCGGAGTGTGGCAACTAGGGGATTTTCACAGTAACTTCATTGCAGTGTGACACTAATAAATAAACTTAAACTGCATTTTAGCAATATGATTTTGCACTTCCACCACTCATTAAAGATAGCAAGAGTAGAAAATGTGTTTCATTTTGAGGAGGTGAAGCTTATCCGGAAAGAAAAAGAGCCTCGAGAAGACAATTGGGGAAAAAAATGCAGTTCTGGATAAAAGTTGACCTTAGGAGGGCAGCGCTGCCCAATGTGATGCATAAGCTCATAGATATCTGGGAGGGAGATGCAAGGTAACTCAATGGAGAAGATTAAATAAAATAAACTGTCAGAGTGGAGGCTTTGAGACATTTATGAATGTCATCCGAAACCTTCAATTGCATACAGTCTTTAGTGTATTTCCTTTTAAATCTACTGCAGATATCTTAATGAATATTTATGATGCAATTGACTATAAATGTGAAACCAAAATAATCTTCACAAGAAATAATAGGCAAGAATAGTTACATGGGTGATTCCCTGAACTGGAATTATGTTTTATATTCACTCTCAAGAGGTGGTGTTGCAGGCAAGACTTGCATTCATATGCCATGCCTATCCGCCCAAGAAGGTGCTGGGCCTTATGGAGCAATTGAATGGTTTCGCTATTTTAGGGGATACACTTAACAGTCAACACATCAGTGCAGGCTTGGCCTGACAGGATAGAAATGTAGAAACTGGAAGCAGGAGTAGGCCCTACGAGCCTGCTCCGCCATTCATTTTGATCATGACTGATCATCAAATTCAATGTGAATGATCCTAGTAATGAAGGGTTTGTCCTATGAAGAATGGTTAGGGAGTCTGGGTCTATACTCAATGGAGTTTAGAAGGATGAGGGGAGATCTAGTTGAAACCTGTAGAATACTGAGAGGCCAAGATAGAATGGACATGGAGAGGATGCTTCCACTAGTGGAAGAGGCTAGAATTTGAGGGCACAATCTCAGAGTGAAGGGATGCTCCTTTAAAGCAGAGATGAGAAGGAATTTCTTCAGCCAGAGGGTGGTGAATCTGTGGAACTTATTGAGGGCTGTGGAGGCCAGGTCATTGTGTGTCTTTAAGACAGAGATAGATAGGTTCTTGATCAATAAGGGGATCAAGGGTTAAGAGGAGAAGGCAGGAGAGTAGGGATGAGAATCATATCAGCCATGATTGAATGGCAGAGCAGACTTGATGGGCCAAATGGCCTAATTCTGCTCCTGCATCTTATGGTCTAATATCCTGACGCCCCCCCCCCCCCCCCCCTGCCCCCCCACCCACCCTCCCCCCATATCCATTTGGCCCCAAAAGCTAGATCTAATTTCTTCTCGAAATCAAACAATGTTTTGACCTCAAATAATAAAGGCAGTAAATTTCCATTATGAAAATGGACGTGCATCAGTTGGGTTTTTCATAACAATCTGACATCATGGTCACATGGTGGGACTGCTCTCACCTGGTTCTATTCCTATTCATCTAAGTGTAGCCAGAGTATCATTTGCAAAGGTTTCTTTCACTCGGAGGATGGTGAGAATCTGGAATGCACTGCCTGGGAAGGTAGTGGAGGCCAGAAACCTTACAACCTGTAAGAAGTATTTGGATGAGCACTTGAGATATCATAAGATTCAAGGATGTGGGACAAGTGCTGGAAAATGGGATTAGTGCGACTTTAGTGGTAGTTATTGTTGGTGCAGATTCATTGGGCCGAATGGCCTTTTCTGGGCTGTTCAACTCTGTGGCTGGAATTCTATTGTCCTGCCCACCACAGGAAGCGGAGCGGGCGAAGGGCGGAGCATGGAAGGTCCGTTGTCCTTGGGCGGGATTTTACAGTTTCGGGATGAGCGAGGCCATAAAATCCTGCCCTATGACTCTTCTTCAGAGCTGGAATTTTTCCAGACTTGTGTATTTGTATTTGAGGGATTTCATTAGTTCAGGCAGGTAGACACTTATTGCAGCAATTAGCATCATGAGGAGATGTTAATGAGATCTTTTTTGCATTGAATTTCATTTAGCTTTGAAATCAACATTCCCAACGGAGGTTTTCCAGGGATCAGGAAGCTGACCTGTGAAATGGAAGCGAGTTTGATCCATAATTTTGAAGGGTATTTAAACTTGTGATTACCCCAACTGAATAAAAGCTTACTTATTATAACTGGTGTTATAGTTTCCCTCAGCAAACCCTTGGCAGGGAGTTAAAAAGCAGAAAACGTTGGAAATACTCAGCAGATCAGACAGTTATCCGTGCAGAGAAATGGATAAAAAGATACTGCCCAACCTGCAGAGTTTCTCCACCATTTTCTGTTCTTATTTCAGGATTCCAGCATCTGCAATGTTTCATTTTTGGATTTGGCAGAGAGTTCATAGCTTTTTCCAAACTCAGGGGGACCTTCAAACCTAGTGAGATCTTACCTGGATAGTCACATGAGCAGCCCTTACCTGGATAGTCACATGAGCAGCCTGGGAATGGAGGGATACAAACGATTGGTCTAGTTGGACCAAGGAGCGGCACAGGCTTGGAGGGCCGAAGGGCCTGTTTCCTGTGCTGTACTGTTCTTTGTTCTTTGTAGATCAGAAGGTGAGTCGTGAAGGGTGTCCCTGACAGCACAGCAGAAGAGCAAAACTGTCACCATGATAACAAGCTACAGTGATGGGCGGCACGGTGGCACAGTGGTTAGCACTGCTGCCTCACAGCGCCAGGGACCCGGGTTCGATTCTCGGCTTGGGTCACTGTCTGTGTGGAGTTTGCACATTCTCCCCGTGTCTGTGTGGGTTTCCTCCGGGTGCTTTGGTTTCCTCCCACAGTCTGAAAGACGTGCTGGTTAGGTGCATTGACCCGAACAGGTGCCAGAGTGTGGCAACTAGGGGAATTTCACAGTAACTTCATTGCAGTGTTAATGTAAGCCTACTTGTGACTAATAAATAAACTTTTAAAAAAAGGTCATGGGGCGCACTACCCACATCAGTGTTTACAGACAAAAACCCGCCCTCCTTGACCCCTTGAGAGAGAAATGCTCGCAGGCTGAGGCTGTTGAGCCAGGTGATTGAAGAAATCTGCAGCTTTAAGAAGAAGCCTTGCTGCCTTCTGACCATGCAATACCAATAGCTGAAGTGTCACCATCATGCTGAAACCTGCTTACCTCCACTACCTTATAGGGATCTACAAGAGACAGAGGATCTCACAGGCTCTCGCAGAATGATGCAGAAGGCAGGTAAAGTAATAAATTGTTCACCACAACTGGGAATTATATGAACCTTCCCTGTTATATCAATAGCTAGAATAAGTGGGAGAAGCAAAGCGATGGAGAATATTTAACAAGAGAGAGTGAAAGAGTGCCAGAGTTTAAACCACAGGAGGTGAATATACTCATGTTTCCTGACTTATTTAAGTCGTGGGGCCGCTTCCTACATTGCATTCAATGCTCCCTGGTGCCCAACTTCCTCAGCTGCCTCCAATCATGTCTTCATGTGGAGAACTGACTATTTCTTCCTCCCTTTGCTGAGGAAATTATATCCCTCCTGTTCTGGACCCCCAGCTAGCAGTAATTTCAATTGCACATCATTGAATCAGGGTGCACTATCTGTATGCAGGATCCATTGTGGCTACCACCTAAGTCTTCCATAGAATCCTTACAGTACAGAAGGAGGCCATTCGGCCCATTAAGTCTGCACTGACCACAATCCCAGCAGGCTCTATTCCTGTAGCCCCACACATTTACTCTGCAAATCCCCCTGACACTTGGGTCAATTTAGCATGGCCAATCAACCTAACCTAACCTGCACATATTTGGACTGCGGGAGGAAACCGGAGCACTCAGGAGGAATCCCACGCAGACACGGGGAGAACGTGCAAACTCCACAGTGACCCAAGGCCGGAATTGAACCTGGGTCCCTGGCGCTGTGAGGCAGCAGTGCTAACCACTGTGCCACTGGGCCGCCCAATTTTTCTAATTCATATTTGCACATTATCTTTTCAGATATAGCTGACAGTGTATTATAAGAGTGCACATTATGCGTACAGTGAAGGTTGGAGATGCAAAACCCTGAAATAAAAAGTATTTGCAGAATCATAGAATCCCTACAGTGCAGAAGGAGGCCATTTGGCCCATCGAGTCTGCACTGACTCTCCGACAAAGCATCTGACTCAGGCCCTATCCCTGTAGCTCCACGTACTTATCCCACTAATCTCCCTAACCTATCCTGGGACACTAAGTGGCAATTTACTATGGCTAATCCACCGAACTTGCAAATCTTTGGAGTGTGGGAGGAAACTGGAGCACCCGGAGGAAACCCACTTATTCATGGGGGGAACGTACAAACCTCACAAAGACAGTCACCCTTAACTTGAACCGAACCCGGATTCCTGGCACTGAGGCAGCAGTGCTAACCACTGTGCCACCATGCCACTTCAATTAAGTTGCAATTGCAGATTCCAACCTCGAGTTGAATTAAGAACATATAAGCAAATGAATCAGGAGCAGGAGTAGGCCATTTGGCCCTTTGAGCCTGCTCCATCATTCAATAAGACCATGGTTCATCTGATTGAGGCCCCAACTCCACAATCCCACCTGTCCCTGATATCCTTTGACTCCTTTGACAATTGAGGTTCCATCCACCCCTACCTTAAAAAATATTCAATGACCCAGCCTCCATTGCTTTCTGGGGAAGAGAGTTCCAAAATCTCACAACCATCTGGGAGAAAAAAATCCTCCTGATCTCCATCTTAAATTGGAGACCCCTTCCATTAAAGCTCTGTCCCCCTAGTTCTAGTCTCTCTCAAAAGAGGAAATATCCTTTCAACATTCGGCTTGTCAAGTCCTCTCAGGATTTTATATGTTTTAATAAGATCACCTTTCATTCTTCTAAACTCCAGTGGATACAGGCCCAGCCTGTTGAACCTTTTCTCATAGGGTCTAATTATTCTTTAAAAATTCATTCGTGGGACATGGGTGTCACTGGCTAGCCAGCTAGTTGCTTATCCCTAATTGTCCTTGCTGGGCCATTTCAGGGGGCAGTTGAGAGTCTACCACATTGCTGTGGCTCTGGAGTGACATGTGGGCCAGACCAGATAAGGACGGCAGGTTTCCTTCCCAGGACATTGGTGTACCAGATAGGTTTTTCCCACAATCGACAATGGTTTCATGGTCATCAGTAGATTCTTAATTCCAGATGTTTATTACTGAGTTCAACTTCCACCATCTACTCTGATGGGATTCGAACCCAGGTCCCCAGAACATTAGTTAAGTTTCTGGATTAATAGTCTAGCAATAATACCACTAGGCCATCACCTCCCACACCCACCCTCACAATTCACCAACCACCACCGCCCCTCTGTCCCCCCACCCCACCCAGAGCATACGGCTTGGATAGATGGAGGCACAACTCCTAACCATCTTCAGGGCTGAAGTGATTTAGATTAGGTTGGAGAAGCTGGGCTTGTTCTCCTTGGAGCAGAGGAGGTTCAGGGGAGGTCGGATAGAGATGTAAAAGATTGTGACAGGTTTATATCGGGTAGACAAAGAAAAGCGTTAGGTGATGGCACAAGGACCAGGGGAACACTGGTTTAAGGTTTTATGCGAGTGACATAGGGGCATGAGAGAAAGAAATTTATTATACAGCGAATGATATTTCCTTGAAACCCGTTGCCTAAAAGGATGGTGGAATCAGCCACCATCAAGGATTCCAAAAGGAAAGTGGATCAGCACTTGAGGGAAATAAACTTGCAAGGGATAGAGTGGGGTCAGAATGATTGGCTTGATCTACAGAGAGCTGGCACAAACTCAATCACCTCCTCCTATACCATAGTTATGCTGTGGGCTGGATTTTATATTCACAAATTAGACAGGCCACCTCTGTCCTACATCTGCCACCCCCCCACCCCGCCTGCCCCCCCCCCCCCCCCCCCCCCCACACACACACACACACAAGCATAAAATAAGGTTTCATGATGTCGTGCTAAGCTTGTTATCAACCCAATTGGCCATAACTTGATGTTACCCATTGGCATTTTACAGGCATTGGGTGGTGCTACAAGGGCCTGTCACTGATGAGACCATGGTTGGTTGCATCAGCAGTTTGTGCTAGAAAGTTGCAGCATCCATCTAGTGTTTTATGATTTGTTTTTACCTTTCAATAAAACAAAAATAATTGATTATAAGAGCAGGGGTCCTTTACAATTCTAGTTCTGACCAACTTCCTCTTTATGGCATTACCCCTTTGTCACATGATGCGCAGCGTACAATGGTGATTGGACACAGTGCTTTCCCCCTTCTCTGATTGGTCTCCTTCCTGCTGCATGGCCATTCATTTGCCATCTGACGCTTGATTGGGCATGCAGAGATGGCGGGGGTGGGAGCCAGCTGACCCCTCAGTTTCTATTCCGTCTCCCTCATCAATAAATGTAAAATCCAGCCTTGTGACTCACTAGTGATTGAAATCAGCGTTGTACAAGGGCTCAGAATTGGAGGAGTGCAGGGTTCCATTGACGACAGCTATCATTGGATAATTCCTGGAGTCCTATCCAATTTAGCTTTGAGGCTTTGACAACAGATTGTGTGTATTAGCACCCCCAATCACTATCTTCGCACATGACATCAAACTAGGACCTGGTTAGTGTGACCCTTTCACAGCCAACCTGCTTCAAGATCAAAGCAAATATCTGTGCCAGGAGAATACAAGATGAACATGTCAAACTTAATCACTGTTGCTTTTACATGTGGTATTTAGCAGAAAAGGATAGTGGATTGGCCCTCTGAAAACATTTTTCTACATAACAGACAATCTAAAAAGGTAGCACCAGTTTATTTAGTGTGATAAAAGGCATAATTATTCATTCCCTCCACCACAATAGCAGTGATGTGTACCATTTCATAGAAACCCTACAGTGCAGAAGGAGGCCATTCAGCCCATCAATTCTGCACCAACAACAATCCTACCCAGGCCCTATCCCTGTAACTCCGCATATTTGCCCCACTAATCCCTCTAACCTACGCATCCTGGGACACTAAGAGATAATTTAGTATGGCCAATGCACCTAACCCGCATATTTTTGGACTGTGCGAGGAAACTGGAGCGCCTTGAGGAAACCCACACAGACACGGGGAGAACGTGCAAACTCCACACAGACAAGCTGGGAATCGAACCTCGGTCCCTGGAGCTATGAGACAGCAGTGCTAACCACTGTGCCACCGTGTCGCCCTTGTACTGTACTGTAGTGTAACAACGTACCAAGGCTCCTTCGACAGTAGCTTCCAAACCCGCAACCCCTACCACATCAAACTCAGGGGAGTCCTCAGCTTTGTGACTGACTAAAATGGAGAAGGTTCATTGAGGAAGGCACAACCACATCAAGAGGCTTCACTGGGAGCAGACAAAGACAAAGTCAAGTAGTGAGAGAGTGCACACTGCTGAGGGGGTGCCTAAGAAGACGAGAAGATGCTTGCATTCAATCACATTATCCATCTTTGCCTATTTCAGAACGTAACCAGACTTTATGCTGTAACCTTCACCTCGGTATACACACCTTGTTTATTTTAAAAAAAAATATTCTGCAGTTGTATTATTCTGTTTAGGATCTCCTGGGAAGTTTTGAGTTCTCAAAGGAAAACAGGATGAGCTTGCATTCGCTTCAAATCCAAAAGGAAGTGAATATCAAAATGACCATCTCACTGTTTAGTGCTGAAGTTCCCATTCAGCATTTGCATATATATTGGTTCCTAGATACCAGGTTAGAAAGTTTCCAGAATACATGTTGAAACAAATATTATTATAGTTCAAACTTCTGTGGCTCAGCAAGATGCTATGCTTCGAGATATCAATGACTTCTCATCAATTTCCCTATGCCCATATGCATAGCCACATACTGATAAGAGTTTGGACACAAGTCGATGCAGCATAAAGGTTGTGACTGACTGGCAGAATGCCATCACTTTATCCTTTCCCTCCTTCCACTAATGACTTGGCTGTTCGGGTATTGATGTCACGCAACAGGTTAACGGTGGGCAAGTTTCAATCATGGCAATGGAACCTCTGCCAATTCTAAAAGCAAACAGCTGGTAACCAGCATCTCCCATCACTTCAGTTGCTGTTTCAAATCTAGTGGCAAATGCGCCAGGCAAGAAATAGACTGCATATTCTGACCCTTGTGACAGATTCAGCCCAGCGCTCTCAGTCGAGACTTTAGATCAGTAAAAGTCATGAATTTGCACATTAAACCAGCCATCCTGCTTTATGTACAGTTCAACTTAAGATCCCAATAGGAAAGTTAGATTTTTCCAATGCAGCAACAATCACCTCCATTAATTTAATCCTGGCCCTCCCCGCTTTCTATCCCAGCCAAATTACACCTTTGGACATTATTCGTTCTGGTTAGATGCATTGGCCATGCTAAATCTTCCCTCAGTGTACCCGAACAAGCGCCGGAGTGTGGCGGCTCGGGGATTTTCACAGTAACTTCATTGCAGTGTTGATGTAAGATTACTTGTGGCACAGTGGCAAAGTGGTTAGCAGCGCCAGGGACCCAGGTTCGATTCCTGGCTTGAGTCATTATCTGTATGGAGTCGCTCCCCGTGTCTGCGTAGGGTGCTCCAGTTCCTTCCCACAGTCCAAAAATGTGCAGGTTAGGTTGATTGGTCATGCTAAATTGCCCCTTAGTGTCAGGGGGACGAGCTAGAGTAAATGCATGGGGATAGGGCCTGGGTGGGATTGTGGTCAGTGCAGACTTGATGGGCTGAATGACCTCCTTCTGCACTGTAGAATTCTATGATTCTAATAAATAAAACTTTAGCTTATTCTGCTCATGGATATGAACAGGATGCGTAGGGAGCAGCTGTTTCCCTTGGTTGAGGGGCCAATCAAGAGGAGGTTTGGTTTTAGAGTAAGGGGCAGGCGATTCAGAGGGCGTTTGAGAAAAAACCTTTTCACTCAGAGGGTGGTGGGAATCTGGAGTGCACTGCCTGGGAATGTAGTTGAAGCCAGAAACTTACAACCTTAAAAAAAATTTGGATGAGCGCTTGAAATAATACTCAAGGATATAGGAGAAGTGCATGAAAATGGGATTAGCGTGAATTTAGTGGTAGATATTGTCAGTGCAGACTCGATGGGCCGAAGGGCCTTTTCTGCACTATAGGACTCTATGGCTGTGAGATTGAAAAATAATCTCTTGTGAGAGAGATATTAAGAGGCAATATAATAGCATGGCCACTCCACCTACCCTGCACATCTTTGGGCTGTGGGAGGAAACCGGAACACGCAGAGGAAACCCATGCAGACACTGGGAGAAAGTGCAAACGCCACAGACAGTCACCCAAGGCTGGAATTGAACACAGGTCCCTAGTGCTGTGAAGCAGCAGTGCTAGCCAGTGTGCCACCGTGCCGCCCATCCCACGGGGAAGACAAGAGTAAGGAGTCATTGACAGGACAGGTGAGATTAGAAGGCAAATATAACTGGGCATGCAGATGTAAAGCATTCTGCGTTAGATGGAAGGTTGGAATTAGGTATAGTTTATTTACTGTTGTACATTTTTCTATAGTTTATGGAAACAAAATACTTAAAGCAATTTGGGACGTCAAGCTGTTAGGAGTGTAGGTGTTCCCCTGCAGACAAGGCAGTCGAGGTGGCAGAATTAGAAATTAACTTGACAAGCGCAGCACAAACAAAACTGTGACCAGCAGTCAGGCTGTAAAGACAGGAAATGCATAGCTGCAAAATTGATTATATCTAGCCCTCCCAAGGCAAGAATACCAGTGTGAAAACTGGAATGTCTAATATCTTCCCACTGAGTATGAACATCAAGTGACTATGTATCCCAGTTCATGCCTGGTGCATTTATCGCACGCAATAAACTGCTTTGATATAGTGCCAACCAGCCACCACTTTGCAGGATTCGCACATGTGTGCGGCCTTAGAGAATAATGCTAAGCGGTGCTGAATTATATGCATTTGACTGCGCGCAGATCTGAGTTGAGGCAGTCGACTGAAAGGTTTCAAAGGTTTTCTCTACCCCGAGGTGCTGTTAAAGGAAGCGGGGTTCCACTCAGTCCGAATTGGATTGGAAACCGTACCCGAGGCTAGATGCAGGCATTCCAGATGCCGCCCCATCCGAGAGAACAAGCAAATGGAGTCCTTCCAGGACAGGATGGAGGGAGCAATTTCCCCCAACCCAACGTTACAGCATAAGGGAGCCAGCGAATGCTTTTGTAACTGCGCAAACGTTCAAAGGTATAAGATCTATGTTTGAAATCCGAGTGGAATGTATTTAAAAGGTTCTTACATACGATGTCCTTTCGGCCGTTGAGAAAGGACTTTCATCTTGAAATATTGGTTTAAAAGGACAACTATCCTCAATTTGCAGTTGGGAAAAATAATAAAGACTAAAGACCAGCTGATGACAGCAATACCTGCCGCCGGGGAAAAGTGGAGCCTGGACATTCTAGTGGGTCTCTTTGTGAAAGATGACTTTAATGCCACTCTCTGGGTAAAATAATCTCTCATTGAGCTTTGAAGCTTGATAACTGCAGCAGGTCAGTCTCGTAGTGTACTGATCAAAGGTGCAGAGATAAAGTTGCCTTACTATTAGTACACTATCTAGCTGCAGCAGAGAGTGAAGAGAAACAACTTGAATTCTTTGTTGTATAGCAGACAAGTGAGAAGACCTTTGCAATTTTCCCCTTTTTTCTTCTGAGCTGAATTTTGCAGCCCCAACCCCCATTCCTGGTTGGCTGAATTTTATGGCCTAACTGTCGCCCTCCCTCCCACCTGTCTCTCGCACTGTGGCACTGCCCAGGGAAGGCGCCAGTCAGCCTATTCACCCCTTGGACCTCTTGAGATCCCTAAAGCTCTTGAGGTCCTTGAAAAGAAAAGGGCCAGAAGTGGCCATCCAGCACCACTCACTCCCTCCCTTACCGATGCACAGCCACAGGAGTGTGTACCGTCTTAAGGTTTTAAAGTTTATTTATTGGTATCACAAGTAGGCTTACATTACAGCTTTGACAAAGGGTCATCTGGACTGGAAACATCAGCTATTTTTTCTCTCCTTACAGATGCTTCCAGACCTGTTGAGATTTTCCAGCATTTTCTCTTTTGGCTTTAGGCTTATATTAATATCGCAATGATGTGACTGTGAAAGTCCCCGAGTCGCCACACTCCGACGCCTCTTAAGGTACACTGAGGCAGAATTTAGCATGGCCAATGCACTTAACCAGCACGTCCTTCAGACTATGGGAAGAAACCGGAGCAGCCGGAGGAAACCCATGCAGACATGGGGAGCACATGCAAACTCTGCACAGACGGTGGCCCGAGGCCGGAATTGAACCTGGGTTCTTGGCGCCGTGAGGCAGCAGTGCTAACCACTGTACCAATCAGCTAATGTAATCACCAGAAAATCTTGTTTTGGTGATGTTGTTTGGATGATAAATATTACTCAGGACACTGTTCTGGGGGAGGGGAGCTTTCCTGCTCTTATTTAATATTGTGCCACAGGGTCTTTTATATTCACCCGAGCAGTTAAGTGGCGCCACATATGGGGCATGGTGGCACAGTGGTTAGCACTGCTGTCTCGCAGCGCCAGGGACCTGGGTTCGATTCCAGCCATTGGTAACTGTGTGAACTTGCACATTTTCCCCGTGTCTGCATGGGTTTCCTCCGGGTGCTCTAGTTTCCTCCCCCATTCCAAAGATGTACAGGTTAGGTGGCTAAATTGCCCCTTAGTGTCCAAAGATGTGTAGGGTAGATGGATTAGCCATGGTAAATATGTAGGGTTATGGGCATAGGACAGGGAAAGGGCCTGGATAAGATAGTCAGAAAGTTGGTGCAGACTCAATGGGCTGAATGGCCTCCTTCTGTGCCGTAGTGATTCTCTGAGTTTCAGCCTCTGATTGTGCAGTTCTCTGGAAAGTCATTGTTGATTTTAGTGCTTTTAAACCCTGGAAGGGAATGTGAATCCTGAATCCAAGTACCACTCAGAGGCATCTATGCTGCTCACTGAGTCCCCATTGACAGTTAAAGTGGCATAATTATCCCAGACTAATGTGTCTGGAACTACCCACCCAAGCTCCAAGCAAAAGTCTTCAGCTGGCCAAATTTTAACACTTTGGCCACCATTTCTCACAAAATGCCCAGATATTTTGGTCAGGAATTCAGCATGTGACACTCAACCATTATCCAACCCTCCCCCGTCCCTGCTGGGTACAGCACTCACTTTACCATCTAATCAGCCTGGAGCTTAAATTAACTTCTTTCAACTTACAGTCAAGGTGAGCACACACTGTAGGACATTTCTTCGACAGGCCAGATAGGTTCTTGTTCAGCTGCTAGTAAGCTGGCTGCTGTAATAGTTCAGAAATAGCTAATGTCTTCCTTTTATTGGTTCACCTACGGCACAGAATTGGTTAAATTTTAGTTGAAGCACTGTAGTTAGATAAATCAGATTACCATCTGTAATAATCTTTGATGGATATGTATGTATCAAGGTAAAATATTTGATTATTCACAAAGCAACAACTAGATGAGCTAATAAAGTGCATTAATGGAGTAAGCTCATCATTTACTGAATCGCATTTCTTTAAATGTCTCCTTCCATGCACAAAGCTATGTGTGTTAAGCTGCAGAAAATAAGTTTCCTTCATATAATACTGCTGCTCGGACTTATATTGACTTTTTAACCACTTGATATTATCATGCACTGCATTAGCCAAGGCTCAACTAATAGCATAAAAGCAGAATGCTGTGGATGCTGGAATTTGAAACAAAAACAGAAAAATGCTGGAAAATCTCAGCAGGTCTGACACGTTTGGCTGTCATGTTTCTTTCATTACAATGCTGACTGCACTTCAAGGGCATTTAATTACATGAGAACATGTTAAATGTGCTACATCAATGCAAGTCCTTTCTTTTACGAGCCGTGCCGTCTCTGTGCTGGATGCAGCAATGTTAGGATGATGGGAAGATGAGCGCACTGCTGATGGGCAATCCCAACATTCCCTTGCTGCCCTTGCCCACCTGTGGAGGCTTCAGGCTTTAATCTGCCCAGCGGAGGCTGGTTTTCTCAGTGATGTCGTGTGGCAGAAAATTGTTGAGAGAAAAGAAAAGACGCTCTTGCTGTTTCTTTCAGATGATAACCATGGGATTTTTTTTATGACTGTCAGAGAGGATAGTGTCAAACTCAACACAGACATGAGGATATTGGATATCAAGGACTGGAAGATCATATCCTATGAAAATGATGACAAGCTCTATTAAGATCGCTGCAACTTAACCTGTGACGATGGGCATTTAAACTGTGGGGAGCATTTGGTTCCGTGGCCAATATTTAGTTAAACATGGACCCTAAAATAGGTATTTTGCAGCCATCTGTGAAGTTTAAACATCTCACTGTTTAAGAATGAACCTGCATTTGAGGAATATGAAATAAGAACATAAGAACTAGGAGCAGGAGTAGGCTATCTGGCCCCTCGAGCCTGCTCCGCCATTCAATAAGATCATGGCTGATCTTTTCGTGGACTCAGCTCCACTTACCCGCCCGCTCACCATAACCCTTAATTCCTTTACCGTTCAAAAATGTATCTATCCTTGCCTTAAAAACATTCAATGAGGTAGCCTCAACTGCTTCACTGGGCAGAGAATTCCACAGATTCACAATACTTTGTGTGAAGGAGTTCCTCCTCAACTCAGTCCGAAATCTGCTTCCCCTTATTTTGAGGCTATGCCCCCTAGTTCTAGTTTCACCTGCCAGTGGAAACAACTTCCCTGCTTCTATCTCATCTATTCCCTTCATAATCTAATACGTTTCTATAAGATCTCCCCTCATTCTTCTAAATTTCTAGACTGTTACTCTCAGCATACCATATAGAACAAAGGAGATCATTTGAGCTCAAGCTGGGATGGAGATAAGACTGAATGGTCATTGTCAACTGCAATTGTAACATGATGCTAAAGCAAATCTGTGTGTGTGTGTGCGCGCGAAACATCTAAAGTAAGGGTGGCAGATTTCCTTCCCGAAGGAACAATAGGGAACCAGATGGGCATTTACAAGAACAATGACGATTTCACGGTCACCCTATAAACTAGCTTTTAAATTCCAGCTTTATTTATTGGATTCATTAATTGAATTTAAATTCCACCAGGTGCTGTGGTGAGATTTGAACCCATGTCCCTCATACTGGAATCATAGAATTTATACAGTGCAGAAGAGGCCTTTCAGCCCATTGAGACTGCACTGATTCTCAGACTGAGTATTTTATTCCTGTAGCCCCACACATTTACCATGGCTAATCCATGTAACATGCACATCTTGGGACACTGAGGGGCAAATTAACACAGCCAATCCACCTAAACTGCACATCTTTGGACTGCGGGAGGAAAGCGGAGCACCCAGAGGAAACCCACCCAGACACGGGGAGAATGTGCAAACTCCACACTGACTATGACCCAAGACTGAAATTGAATCTGGGTCCCTGGAGCTGTGAGGCAGCTGTGCTAACCACTGTGCCACCATGCCACACTAGTCCAGTGACATTATCATCACCTCTCTGAACAACAAGAGTGCTGGCACTGAGCTGTGGCTAACAATATAGAATCCTTCATAGAATCCCTACAGTGCAAAAGGAGGCCATTTGGCCCTGCACTGAACCAATCTCACCCAGGCCCTATCCCCATAACTCCATGTATTTTCCCTACTAATCCCACTGACATTAAGGAGCAACTTACCATGGCCAATCAACCTAACCTGCACATCTTTGGACTGTGGGAGGAAACCGGAACACCGGAGGAAACCCACACAGACATGGGGAGAACATGCAGACTCCACACAGGCAGTGACCCTAGGCTGGAATTGAACCCTGGTCCCTGGAGCTGTGAGGCAGCAGTGCTAACCACTGTGCCGCCGTGCCAGCCTATTATATCATCCCCTAACTGTTCGTTGGCTTGTTGTTGACAAGAGCAGAAACAAAAGCCTCGGTTTCATGGACAGTGCAAAGCAGTTGCACTTGCTCATTATCTCAAAGAAAGCTACCTGCAAAGCTCTAGTAATCTCTAAAATGCCATTTCCTCTTTCCAGAGAGCCATTTGAACCCAAAGCCAAGTCAGCGGGATCTCAAGGTGTCATCAAGCAGGCAATTGTGTTGAAGTATTTTAATGTGCTGACTATGTTAGGGGTTGTGGGTTTTGATAGAAAAAAAAAGACTTGGCTTGCACTCGTAGATTCAAACAAACACACTACGGGTTTTATTGAAGAGCTGCTCTCCACCCTGCATCAAATACAAAACTGAAAGTAAAAACAGCAGCCTGAGCACACACCCTAATGACATCATCATCAAATCATGTGATCAGTTCTTAAAAGCAACCTGCAAGCCTTATATATATATATATATATATATATACATATATATATATATATGTGTGCCATATCAGTATATAGCACAGTAGGTAGCACTGCTGTCTCACAGCACCAAGGACCCGGGTTCGATTCCTGGCTTGGATCACTGTGTGGAGTTTACACGTTCTCCCTGTGTCTGTGTGGGTTTCCTCCGGGTGCTCTGGTTTCCTCCCACAGTCCAAAAATGTGTGGATTACGTGGATTGCCCATCATAAATTGTCCCTTAGTGTCAGGGAGACTAGCTAGGGTCAATGCATGGGGTTATGGGAATTGGGCCTGGGTGGGATTGTGATCGGTGCAGACTCAATGGGCTGAATGGCCTTCTTCTGCACTGTAGGATTCTATGATAACAAGTATTTGCACAGACAGCAAATTAGGAAGTTAAATACACACATTATCCTTCACTTTTAGTTAAGATTTTGGAAGAGGGGTGTGCAGTCAGTTAACTCAATTGATTGTATGGCTAGCATATGGTGCAGAATGATACAAATGGGTTTAAACATTTTACTGGCATTAGAAGTTTATGGAGGGCTGCATCTTCACCTTGTCCCGAGCTTGATGCTGAGTGGTGCCCCTCAAGCTATATAACTATTTGTCCCTCCCTCTAACACGGTCCTATGGTCCTTGTGGACTATGTCTAATTACCTTCCCCTAATTAAATTTTACAGCAAGTGAAATAAATAATTCAGACAAGCTCTCAGGTGGGATTAAAATAGAAATGGGAATACCCTTATGCAAACCTAAAGCACATTTATAATTTTAAGCAAGGTGATTTTTTTTTGTACAATGTATAAAATCAGCTTTTTAAGAACAGAGAGCTTTTATTCAGCAGTTATCATGAACAAGGTAATATAAAGTATAAATTGTAATGGTTTTTACAGCATAACTAACAGTGCAGGAATGGAAATTTTCATCAGTTGAGTGATTTCTAATTAATTGCTGTTTTGAGGCGACTTCAAAATCACATCCTCTGGGGAAATGTAGAATCACAGGCAGTGACTTCTGGGTTTCCACGTTTAGTGACACATGTGCAGACACTTGGGGTGGGATTTTACAACCGCGCTCTCCCCAAGAGTGGAAAATCCCGCCCAAGATCAATGGGCCTTTGCATGGTACTGTCCCCCCGCTACAATTCCTGTGGCGGGCAGGTCGGAAAAATTCAATCCTTGAAGTGGCTGATAGTATCAAGAAGGAATGATGGTGAACTCTGATAGTTTTCTAAACATTACAACTGTGGGCCAATAACCTAAATTTTCTCATAATAAGGGCTCGGGGTGACTAATTAATCATGCAATTTAAATGATTTAAGAATCTGTCCTTCTGACTGTTTACATTTTAGTATTTAGCCGTATAAAAGGATGGAAGAAAATTTAGTCTGCCTTCTTGTGACCCTCAGCAAACAAACTGAAGTAAGCCACTGATGAGAGGAAAGATGCACAACGAGGGTGGCACGGTGGCACAGTGGTTAGCACTGCTGCCTCACAGCACCAGGGACCCGGGTTCAATTCCAACCTTGTGTGAAGTTTGCACATTCTTCCTGTGTCTGCGTGGGTTTCCTCCAGGTGCTCCAGTTTTCTACCACAAAGATGTGCAGGTTAGGTTGATTGGCCATGCTAAATTGTCCATTAGTGTCAGGCGATTAGCAGGGTAAATATGTGGGGTTACGGGAATAGGGCTTGGGTGGGACCGTGTTCGGTGCGGACTCGATGGGTCAAATGGCCTCCTTCTGCACTGTAGGGATTCTATTCTACGATTCTACAAGACAGTGAGAGAGCTGCACAATCAACGTTATGATCTGTGCTCCTATTGAGTGAGGGTTCACCTCAGGAGAGTTGAGACCTTTACCCTATTAGCTGGTGCAGGCGTGTTTTTAACAATGCTCTTTGATATAATGGTACACTCAGTTGCCATGTTTATAATCACCATGCCATTACCTTCAAAGAGGTACCTGGGATTTGTGCAGACTTTAATCTTGTTCTGATAGTGGAGTTCTGGCTGATGGATCTTCCTTTGTGAGCATCTTGGAAATGGGAATACTTCTGACGTTCCAGCCCCGTGCAGAGTACAGCTCCTTGAGCACAGCAACAGAATTGCAGCACCACAATGACTCAGATGAACTGAGCAGCAATAACATAGAAACACAAAACTGATGGCGAGTAAATATTTAATAACTCGAGAAGCTGAACCTGCCCCGAATGGTGTTTCAGCCACAGTGCAGGTGATATGTGCTAAATCCCCTATCTGCAGCATTATAGAGCTTCAACATTTTGATGTACATGTTCTCTAGGCAAGTTTTTATTGACAGTGATAACTAAGTCTCATATCCTGTTGCACGCGTGTGCCTTCAAGAAGCTGCCTCAAGGAGCTAGGCAATGTTAGGAGGATTATTCGTGTGACGTCCTTTTATAAAGTCAACAGACAAGAGTTTCAACTGTAAAAGAAACAAAGGCCGGAGCTTTCCGGCCGTTCATGCCGGCAGGAACTGTCAGTTCTACCAACAGCAAGTCCCGGCAAGGGGTTCATTCAATGGGAAGCTCTGTTGATAGCGGCAGGACCAGAAGATCCTTCCACCAGTCAATGGCATGCCACCTCTGCCACTGCGAAACATGTGACATGCTGTGTGGATAATCCCACCCAAAGTGATGGTGTCTTATTCACTGCTCAGTTGGCAGTATTTATGTCTCTGAGTCAGTTGTTCTTTCATAGGATGTGGGCATCACTGGCCAGACCAGCGTTTGTTGCCCATCCCTAATTGCCCTTAAACTGGATGATTTACTAGGCTATTTCAGGGGGCAGTTAAGAGTCAACAGTAGTATTATGGGTCTGGGGTCACATGTAGGCCAGATCAGGCAAGGACGGCAGATTTCCTTCCCTAAAGGGCATTACTGAAACAGATAGGTTATCACGACAATTGATGATAGTTTCATGGTAACCATTACTGAAACCAGTTTTTATATTCCAGATTTATTAATTTAATTCATATTCCACTACCTGCCATGCTGGGATTCTAATCCATGTGCCCACAGCCTTAGCCTGGGCCCCTGGAATACTAGTCCTGCAAAAGTGCAGTACTGAGGGAGCGCTAAAGTGTGAGAGGCAGAAGTCCTAGCTGTAGCCTATCAATGCTCACTGGAGCATAATTTGGCTGCTGGACTTGACTCTTTTGATGACAGGAGACAAATTCCAAACGTGGCGGGCTTAGGTCGGGTAAGTGGGGGAGCTGGGATTGGATCTGTGAGTGATCCCCCTCCTGCGCAACTGCACAGCTGCTGCACACACACATACACACACAGCCGATTGAGCTAACCTGGACCTCTTGATGCGCTGTCCCACATGTGGAACTGGCAGGTCATGTGACAGGATGTCACCAGTGGGATCTGCCTGCTTACAAGCTCTTTACTTGGGCATCATCTGACCTGGGTCTTCAAAGTTTTTCAGTGCAGCCACCACTCTGCGACTTCAACACTCTTCAACAGTGTAGCACTCTGACCAAAGCGTCATCTCATGCCATGTAGTCCAACCTGAATCTGTTCACCATGTTGTACCTGTAATTGAATCTCGTTGCCAGGCTGTCTGACCACTATTGATCATCTCGCTCTGTTTTTATAATGCTATCAAAGCACCAATTACTTATAAGTGATTGGGTAAACATGTGGTGGGTTCTTTGATTGAGACCAGACATATGAGAATATTTGTACAAAGGTTGAAGCCATCAGTATTAGAGCAGTATTTGCTGTGTTCACAGGTTAAAGTGAAACTGGATCACATGACAGACTTCCATTCCAGTGCTGGCATGCTGTTCTCCCTTGAGGGCAAATTCCAAACTTCTGCTGCCCTTGTCTCTAATCACAATTCCCCATTCATCTTTCACCCCACCTGCTCGCTGAGCCACATTGACTCCCAACTAATCACTGGCTTTTTAGGTAAGATCAAGTGTAGTTTTGCTGTCCTGCACTTGGTTAAAGTCATGAGGTTACACTGAGGCTTCATTTGAAGCAATTTTTTAAAGCGGCATCTTGGCCTTTTGGCTCAGATGCAAATGAGATTAAACCTTGGAGGAGGTGCAATCCTTGCTCCAATCAGCTTGGATCATGTAGATCAAGCCCAAGACAGGAAGTGGTGAGCCTGTCTTGTCAACTTGGATCTGGAATGTCTCACTTGTTGAGATTTTGAATTGGAATTTGATTAGATTGAATTGGATATAAACAAAAAAAAATGTAATTCTCCTCCTTGTTTTCAAACAGTCTCAGTCCTCTGCGACTCTGTAATCGCCTCCAGGCCTATGACTCTCTAAGATATCTGTGCTTATCTAACTCTGACATTGCGAGCATCACCGATTTTAATCTATCCATTGTTGGTGGTCACGCCTTCAGTTTAGACACTGATGTTTGGAGTTGCCTCCGTACACATCACCTCCCCTAAACAAAAACAGAAAGTGCTGGAAAATCTCAGCAGGTCTGACAGCATCTGTGGAGAGAGAATAGAGCAAACGTTTCAATACTGGATGACTCTTCACCAGAGCTGTTTTTGTTCCTGTTTTTTGTTTCAGATTCCAGCATCTGCAATAATTTGCTTTTATCTCCTCCCCTAAACTTTGGATTCCACCTCTAAAGCACTTCTTGAAAACTTAGCTTTTTTGTTATATATTTGGAGTTACTGTTGTGTTGTTGCGCTGTCACTTTAAGAATCTAGTCATGTATATAGTTTGTAATGTCATCGGCTGCCTTGCGGATTTTTGCCTTAATCTAGATCAAGCCTTTGCAGAGTCAACAGCTTATCAGTAAACCAGTGTTATTGTTTTCATTCAATGCCACGTGCTATCACTGTACCTTATTTATTCAGCAAGTGCAGTGTATAACATTTTTGACCAAACTTTTGGTCACCTGACTCAATAATTCATTTTGTAGCTCAGTTTTGTAGAATCATAGAATCCCAACAATCCAGAAGGAGGCCATTTGGCCCATCGAGTCTGCACCGATTCTCCAACAGGACATCTTACCTAGGCCCACCCCCTGCCCTATCCCCATAACCCTACACATTTACCCACTAATCTACCTAACCTGTGTGGGTTTCCTCTGGGTGCTCTGGTTTCCCCCCACAGTCCAAAAGCCGTGCTGGTTAAGTGCATTGGCCATGCTAAATTCTCCCTCAGTGTACCCAAACAGGCGCTGGGGTGTGGCGACTAGGGGATTTTCACAGTAATTTCATTGCAGTGGTAATGTAAGCCTACTTGTGACACTAATAAATAAATTTTAAAAACTGTAAACTTTGTATACCAAGGGGCAATTTAGCATGGCCATTCCACGGCACATCTTTGGACTGTATATGTTGCTGTATCACACTCCTGTGAAGCACCTTGAGGACTTTAAGTACATTAAAGGCAGTGCATAAAATATAAGTTGTTGTTGTTGAAATAGAGCAAGTGATTCAGCATCTTGGTTGACTGCCGCTGATCATTTGGTTAATGGCCTTGCTGAGCACTTGAAAGTTAATGCAGGCTTTCAGTGTAGCAGGACACACTCTGCTGCCTGCGTATAGTGGCTGACTAATGTTCTTTGCCACCGTTCTCACTAACTACCCAGAGTGTGCCTACAGTATTCCCATTTCCTCTGCTGTAGTTTTGGCTAATGACACAACATTAAATAAAAAGGAAAGATATTTTACACTTTCATGGTGACCTGCTGCTTAGTGATGCGTGAACGCAAACTTGTTAAAACAGCTCCAGTTCCAAGGTGAAACATGAAAAGTCATGATGCTTCAAAGCCTGAATGGTTATGAGATCTAAAATACGTAATAAAGGAAATATAAAAGCAATACAGCCCACCTTCAGCGACATGCATCAGTCCATTGGACAGTTTTAGTGTTCCTGAGGTTTTGAGTCGAAATGATATCTTCAGAGCAAATGGACCCTAGCTACTTGAATGGAGTTTGATTTTATTAAACTGCGGGCCATTGCAAAGAGATGGCGCTTTGGTGTAATTATTCTTTTCTTTTGACTTTGTCACTAAAACATGCACCTGAGATGACTGAAGGACATTGATGCCACAAAAGCGTTGGCATCAAGGGGTGAATTATTCGGGCCGCACTGCACAACAGCGTTAGCAACAAGGCATGCAGTGCAGGTGCTATTTCAAGCACAAACAAGGCCTGTTTGAGTCCTGTGGAAAGATTAATGTGTTGCGCTGTGATTGAATAGGCAGAGCCATCCAAAACCCCATTTATTTGGTGTGACAAGTGTCAGCAGCTGTGGCATTTAATTCAACATCCCTTGTTACTCAATCCATTGACACCTATGAGCAGTGCTTTAGAAACAGCAGATCCTTTAAAACCACGTACAGGATTTTTAAAAAGCTTCAGGAGCAAAAGAACATACTGAATCCCAATCCTAGAGTGTTACAAACATTCAAAAGTGACGGGCAGAGGGAAGACCAGCTTCATTGTGCCCCATATTCATGGAGTTATAATATCTAGACACTTTTCAACCATCCCCAATCCCATAGCCATGTCATTTCCAAGAACAGGAATTCAGAGTGAATAAGGGGGGAAAAAACCCTCAGGAAAACTCATAGAATTATAGGGGGAATTCTCCAGTCGTGCCCACCACGGGAGTCAGAGCATGAGGGGGGTGGACCACCCAAAGGTCCATTGACCTTGGGAGGATTCTACAGTCCAAAAGAGAAAATGCTGGAAAATCTCAGCAGGTCTGGTGGCATCTGTAAGGAGAGAAAAGAGCTGACGTTTCGAGTCCAGACAACCCTTTGTCAAAACTTCTACGGATTCTACGGTTTTGGGGCGAGCGTGGCCGGAGAACCCCACTCATCGAATCCCTACCTTGCAGAAGGAGGCCATTCAGCCCATCAAGGCTGCCCCGATAATAATCCCACCCAGGCCCTATCCCCGTAGCCCCACGTATTTACCCTGCTAATCCCCCTAACACTAAGGGGCAATTTAGCACAGCCAATCAACCTAGCCCACACATCTTTGGACTGTGGGAGGAATCCGGAGCAATTCCACGCACACACGGGGAGAACATGCAAACAGCACACAGACAGTCACCCAAAGCCGGAATTGAACTCAGGTCCCTGGTGCTGTGAGGCAGCAATGCTAACCACTGTGCCACCTGTCCTCCTCAAAATCAGTCCAGGAGATCATATGGTCAGTATTATTCAGAAAGACACTTACCTCCCATATGATGCAATCTGCGTCCAGTCAAAAACAAGTTCAGCTTCCTCCTGAAGGCATGCAGAGGAGTCAGCACCAGTAGGCGCAAGTCAGAATGCATTGCGGCTTTCAGGTATTGGAAGGCTTTTAGGTTAGATGTTGCTTTAATAAATGGCATTGTGACAGAGTGAGGCTTGGAATGACAAAACTGAAAGATGTTATCCTGAAGCCTGGGTTTGAGAATATGCACCAATATTATCAGTGCCCAACATATCTAGGTTCCAACTTTATAGCTCCAGCAGGTGGCCTGGCAGTTTGATGGGATATGGTTGACATCCATGCTATTGTGAAAAATGCTGGTGGTTTCCTCACTACGATGCTTCTTGCCTTTTCTAAGATGTTCTTGGTATCTGTTGTCCATGATCAACAAGTCAAACCAACAATTATCAATTAATGGCCATCTTCTATAGCGTCTCATAGGGGCTTAGGAGTCACCACTACACTGACACTATAGTTAAAAAAGCCAACCAATGTCTCTGCTTTCTCAGCAGGCTTAGGAAATTTGACATTTCCAATACGACTCTCACCAACTTTTACAGATGCACATAGAAAGCATTCTTTCTGGTTGTATCACAGCTTGGTATGGCTCCCACTCCATCCAAGAATGCAAAAAAACTACAAAGGGTCATGAACGACGCCCAGTCCATTACGCAAGCCAGCCTCCCATCCAGCCTCTAAGATTCCCACTCCTTCCCTGGACATTCTCCCCACCTTGCCTCCATAAGCCAGTCCAACCTGGTACAGCTTGTGATACAAACATAGGAGCATAGGAATTAGGAGAAAGAGTAAGTAGTTCAGGCCTTTTACACTTCCCACTGCCTCAGAAAAGCAGCCAGCATAATCCAGGACCCTATGCACTCCAGACATTCTCTCTTCCACCTTTTTCCATTGGGAAAAAGATACAAAAATCTGAGGACACGTACCAACCGACTCAAGAACAGCTTCTTCCCTGCTGCCATCAGACTTTTGAATGGACCTACCTCATATTAAGTTGATCCTTCTCTACACATATGATACACTAATATCTGTGACAATAATAAATCAAAACAAATCAAATCAAATCACCAATGACAATGAAAGAATGGCAGCTGAGGTTGGCCCTCTTTAGCAGAATCAACAAGCTCAGACAGAAGATCATCAGTATTCCAGGATACTAATTGTGGTTGATCACTCAATTTGGTCATTAAGGAGGCATGAAAGGTAGAGTAATCAATAAGACCAGGACACTTCTCGCTCGCCTTCAGACAGTGCAACAAATCAAGATTAGTTTGGTCCTGGCTGCAAAAGCAAAAATAAGATGATAATGCTCTGTGTTGATAAACTGTATGTAAGCTAGTAATCCTATAGCTGTAATCCTGCCCACTCTTGTGTGGAATTTAATCAACAGTAAGCTAGCATCGCAATTCCAGTTACTGCAGGCACCAGATAGTGAGACAGGCTCCCCCATTGGCATTTCCAGTTATGTATCTGACTGGCCTTTCTTCATGGTCATATGGCTAGGGGAACAAATTAGATCCTTGGAGAAAGGCTAATCTGATCCCAAAAACCAGATGGATTTTGGCTTAGCGGATGCTGTGAAAAGTCCATACCAGATGGGATGGAAGGTGGAAAATCATGGAGCAAAAACTGACCATGTCAGTACCAAGTATCAGGGGAAACCAGGCTTTGAATATCTGCTCCCCAGTAGCCCATTTAGAGCATAGGATCATTAAAAAGCCAACTGACAAGAATTACATTCCCTTTCCAAATTAAATGCCTGACCAGCAGGTTAATAGGATGGCGTATTTCCCAACTGTGTATCTGTTGAGCTTCACTTCACTTCACTTCACTTCATAGGGATCAGGCGGGTAAGTGGAACTGATTCGCTTCAGATCAGCCATGATCTTGTTGAATGGCGGGGCAGGCTCGAAGGGCCAGATGGCCTACTCCTGCTCCTATTTCTTATGTTCTTATATTACAGCCAAGACCCTGCTTTGCCAATCTTTAAAAGGATCACTATAAGATTTTGGACTTTTAAATTTATACTTATTCATTCGTGGGACATGGGCATCACTGGTTAGCCAGCATTTATTGCCCATCCCTAGTTAGAGGACAGTTGAGAGTCAACCATATTGCTATGGCTCTGGAGACACATTTACGCCAGACCAGGTAAGGATAGCAGATTTCTTTCCCTAAAGGACATTAGTGAACCAGATGGGTTTTTACAATAATTGACAATGATTACATGGTCATCAATAGATTTTTTTATTGAATTCACATTCCACCATCTGCCATGGCAGGATTCGAACCCAGGCCCCCAGAACATCAGCTGAGTTTCTGGATGAATAGTCTAGCGGTAATACCACTAGGCCATCGCTTCCCCTTGGAGTATTGTGTTCAGTTTTGGTCACCTTCTTTGAGGAAGGATGTGGTGGCACTGGAGGCCCGGTTCAGAAGAGGTTCACCAGATTGATTCCAGGTTTGAAGGGGCTGTAGTATGAGGACTGGTTGAGTAAATTGGGCTTGTACCCGCTGGAGTACAGAAGAATGAGGGCGGATTTGACTGAGGTATATAAAATACTCAACGGGATTGATAAAGTAAACATTAACCAAATGTTTCCCCTTCTAGAACAGTCTAGGATAAGAGGACATAGTTGTAGAGTAAGGGGGGGGAGGTTCAAGACAGAGATAGGGAGAAGCTACTTCTCACAGAGGGCTGTGGATCTATGGAACTCACTGCCCCAGAGTGCAGGTGATGCAGAATCAATCAATGGATTCAAGAAAGAGGTAGATAAATATTTGATCTAAAGCAGGATAAAGGGCTATGGGGAAAAGGCAGGGAAGTGGAGTTAGGATGAGATGGAGATCAGCCATGATCATGTAGAATGGCGGAGCGGGCTTGAAGGGGCGAATTGCCTACTCTCCCTCTTAATTCCTATGTTCCTATGTTTGTATCACAAGTTACACCAGGCTGGACCGGCTTATGGAGGCAAGATGGGGAGAATGTCCAGGGAAGGAGTGGGTGTCTTAGAGGACAGGGTAGCTGATGTCAATGGTGGGGTCCTGGGAGGAGAACTCAGGGGACTGGTGTAGGTCAGACAGCAAGGTGGGATACAGTAGAGTAAGAGTCTGATAAGTCACAGAGGGAGACAAGACAGATGGCTCAGAGAACGGGAGGGGGGAGAGTCAGGGTGGGCATGGGGATATTAATGGGTGTTGGCTCTGAGGGGACGGAAGGCATGTGGAGGAGGATGGTTATAGAATGCAGGATAATGGGGGGAGTTTAAGGGTGACAGAAGGAGAGGAATGATGATATTGAGGGGTCTATGGTGTGGGTGGAAGTTGGTGGGTGACAGGGGGAGGGCAGAAATTGATGGAGTGTATCTGGAAAATTGCATGCGCTTTTTCTCAGGAGTATTCTCTACAAATCAGTTGCTCTGTAGGTGTGAATTCTCAAAGTGAGAGAATGGTCATTTCAGGTGGGTGAAGTCAGCATAAGTGACCAACTAAAGGGACATCCTAACAACAATGCACCTTAAAGGCAGGTCAAGTGACCCAAGAGAGCAAAAGGAACCCCTTTTGCAGGTCATGAATGCTCAGTAAAACGCTGCTAAAAATTATGGAAACTAAAGATTCATAAATGAAATTGGGATGAAATAAAAAGGGGATTTCATGAGCGCAGCTGTCTGAGGGGATTTTGATCGATGAATTAGCATACCAGTGAGAAAAGCAAGTGTTTATCCATATGACTAGGTGTGGTGGACCTCAGTTGTGCCTTTGTCCTATATGGACCACCGTTGTGTGTGTTTGTCATACCTGGACACATCCCCTTCCAGTTTGGTTCCTCCCCTCAGCACCTAGTATAAAGGTGGCTGTCTCCTCCCCCTTGTTCAGTCCAGGTCGGTTAATTGTTGGGATCTGCTCCTGATTCTGTTGTGAATAAAAGCCTACACTTATATTGGCATATCGGTAGTCTTTCGCCTTATTGATAGCGCATCAATTTTATTCACAACAGTTACTAGTATGGAGCAGTTTCTAAAACCCGACAAGTTAGCATTAGACCCTCAAGAGGTTGGAGCCTCTGATAAATTTGATCATTGGTTGGACTGCTTCGAAGCATTCGTCGACACCGCTACGGCCATCGACACCGACGCTACTAAACTCCACATGCTCCGCGCCCGGGTAAGCAAAACTGTCTATGGAATCTTCCGGGATGCTGCTACTTACGCGGACGCTATCGAACTCCTAAAAGGGCAGTTCCGAAAGAGCCCTAACATGGTTTACGCCAGACACCTCCTAACTACCCGCAACAGCAGCCAGGGGAATCGTGCGCCCAATTTCTGCGCGCCCTGCGAGTCCTCGCCCGAGCATGCGACTGTAAGGCTGTTTCAGCAGCTCAGAACACGGAGGATCTGATCCGCGACGCCTACGTTGCGGGCATTGAGTCTACATACATCCAGCAGCGTCTGCTGGAACAAGATGACCTAGACCTCCGGAAAACGGCCACGATGGCTGAAACGTTAGAAGCAGCCTCCCATAATCTCGGGTCTTACCTTGGATCCCGTTCCACCGACGGTTCCACTGCGACGGCTGCTCCAGCAGGGCCCAAATGTTACTTTTGTGGCCTCCCTAAGCACCCTCGGCGTCACTGCCCGGCAAAGGACGCATTACATTCCATTAGGTCACTCTTGTGCACAGCGACCAATACGACCCCTCACGAGCGGATGTTTTCATTTCCCAGGAAGTCCTCCTCGGGTACTTCGCTCCCGGATTGGCTGATGTCCCCGGGACCCGTCCTGCTTCGGAAGCATGTCTGGACCCATAGGGCAGATCCCTTGGTCGAGGAGGTCCAACTGCTCCATGCTAATCCCCAATATGCTTATGTAGCGTACCCTGATGGGCGGGAGGACACGGTTTCTGTCCGTGACTTGGCACCCGCGGGTGCCCCGGAGGTCACCACGTCCTTCCGCCCCACGGTCCCTGGTGTCGTCCATTCGGAGACTGCTACGCCTCTTCCTCCCTCAGTCCCTGTCCCCAATGTAGTGCGCCCAGAGCCTGTTGCAGCCCCCCACCCCCCAGCTCCGGTTCCCACTGTTTCCCATACGCCACCAGGGCCACTGCTCATTCCTCTCGCCCCTATGTACAGCTCGCTTGAGTCGCCGGAGCCGTCGCCACGCAGTACCCGACGACTGGACGGGACGACGGATCGGTCCGCTTCACACCACCCAGCGCCTTCTCTCGACGCTCACTGTACGGAGCCTGGGCCGACATCGCTCCCTGCTCGGACGACTCTGCGACCTGCACTACGACGATCGCGACGACGGATCAAGCCACCGGTTCGTCTGGACTTGTGATATTGTTTCCGCTTCACCCCCGTGTTGTTTTTTTAAAAGGAAGGGGTGAATGTGGTGGACCTCAGTTGTGCCTTTGTCCTATATGGACCACCGTTGTGTGTGTTTGTCATACCTGGACACATCCCCTTCCAGTTTGGTTCCTCCCCTCAGCACCTAGTATAAAGGTGGCTGTCTCCTCCCCCTTGTTCAGTCCAGGTCGGTTAATTGTTGGGATCTGCTCCTGATTCTGTTGTGAATAAAAGCCTACACTTATATTGGCATATCGGTAGTCTTTCGCCTTATTGATAGCGCATCACTAGGGGAGAACAAAGGGGTATAGAAGAGATAAATTCAAAATGGAGAACTTTGGGAGTTGGCACTTATATGCTGAAAGCCGGGTCCACAGGGTGGGTAACATCAAAAGGAAAGAATGATATATTCGATGCACATTAACTGAAGAAAGGCACACAGTAGAAGCAGCTACCATCACAGCCACACCCAGCTGCAACAAGTCTCCCGAAAAAAACAGTTATTGCAAAAAGGGCAGCCAGTTAAGATTGAAAAGTCGAACTGAGAAGATTTTGCCTTCTCTGAAACTGAAGAAGGTTTCCCAAATGTCAACAAAAAAACTGTGTGTGGTAACTATCTGCTGCATTTAGCTCATAGAGTTATATAATACTGGATTTTGTTTGGGAATAAGAGGTGCCTCTGAGTTCAGGAAACGTAGATAGTTGGGTTCCAAATGATAACTTCATTAATATTCTTTGTGAATAGCCATCAATCTAGTTAAGTGCACTCTCATAGCATATTATAGCCCTTGTCGTATGTTTAACTTTTAGGTTAATAAATATTCTTTTATTAATTGATCACAAAACAGCTGGACTATTCTTCCTGGTTTATATATCTTTTCTCAGAGTATATCAAATTGAAAATATACACCACTAAGAACCAGTGTTCCAAGTTACCCTTCTGGGTTGTGGGATACCTTCATATTTAACATCATGCCAAGATACTGGATGTTATCCAGAACAGGAGTATCTGTCCGAAGCTTCTTCTATGGACAGCACTGATGCTGATACCCACTAAAGTAAGAATTGGATCACTGAAAATCCAGTTTGAACCTTAGTCTGCAAGGAGTGTCTCCTGCAATATTAACACTCCAGTGTCTGTGTCTCTCTGGGCTTGTCACGTGCTTGAGGTTGTGGTGATACTGAGTGTTGTGGTGAGGTTTGACACATAGACGGCCTGGTTCCCTACTCCTTAGGTTCTGCCAAGTGGGTGATAAGAACATGATGGTCAGGATTCCCCAACCCCCATTTTTGATAGCCAAGTTCCGCTTGCATGAGGATGGACTCAACCGGAGTCTTGGGTTCGTATCACACTACGTGTAACCCCCACCGTTTGGCCTGGGCTTGTAAAATCCTACTAACTGTTCTGGCTAGAGACAATTCACACCTCTTCAACCTGTCATTATCCCTCTCTCCACTCGCACTGTTAAGATTTGATTACCTGTAAAGACTCGTATTCCAACTATTATCTTGCAGTTGTGTCTTTGTCTACATATGCCATGTTTGTGAAACCTATCTCTTCACTCACCTGATGAAGGAGCAGTGCTCCGAAAGCACGTGATTCCAAATAAACCTGTTGGACTTTAACCTGGTGTTGTGAGACTTCTTACTGTTCCCATCCCAGTCCAATGCCGGCATCTCCACACCACGCCTATTTTTGGTAAGTGAGAAAACCGATGAGGGTGAAGAATCCAACAGGAATCCCCAAACAGCTTTTACGCCGATGGAGTTTCCCATTCCCATTGACCCCACCCCTCGCCCACCCACTAATGATGTAATTGTGTTCCCGCCATAAGAGATTGGGAACCCCATTCCCACACTTTTAATGGTCACTAGTGGGCTTCCACGCTGCCACATCGGTGAGATTTATAGCAGCTTCTGATAAACAGAGAGCTGACAAACAGTTCCAGCCAAGGGGCACAGCTAAGTACAGGCCCCAAGTTGGGAGAGTGACATGCCCAGGCAGCATCCTGGCAGTGCCCAGGAACTGCCCCGACATTGCCTTCTGGCACTGCTGGGGAGGGGGATTCAATCTGGGAGGTCTAGCGCTGGGGCAGTGAATGGATTCCCATGTCAGGGGCGGCACGGTAGCACGGTGGTTAGCACTGCAGCTTCACAGTGCCCGGGACCTGGGTTCGATTCCTGGCTTGGGTCAGTGTCTGTGTGGAGTTTGCACATTCTCCCCATGTCTGCGTGGGTTTCCTCCGGGTGCTCCAGTTTCCTCCCGCAATCTAAAAAACGTGCTGGTTAGATCCATTGACCCGAACACGTGCCGGAGTGTGACGACTAGGGGAACTTCACAGTAACTTCATTGCAGTGTTAATGTAAGCCTACTTGTGACTAATAAAAAAACTTTAAAATGTCTGTGGGGGAGCAGAGGGGGTGGGTGTGGGTGATGGGGAGGTATGGCTCGGGGGGCTTCAATGTCTGTCAGGCAGGGGTTGGAGCAGGCGATGGTGGTCTCTGAGTCCATAGGGGGAGTGGGGGGTTTGGGGTTCCTCCTTTTTTTTTCAGATCAAGACACTTTTTAGAAAGGAGCACCTGTTATGTACATGGGGTGTAGCTCCTTTAAGAGGATGGGTCAGGTGACTCAGGGCATGGGGTCACCAGGAAACTACCCCTACAGCCACTCGAGGTCTGGAGTGCGAGAGGTACAGTTCTTCAATAAACCCTATTGTTCCTGTGGCTTGCGTTTCTGTGTGACTCCTTTGGAGCTACCTTCCCCAGTAGTCTCAGACTTAACAGCATCGATCTCCTGAAAGCCAAGGTTTCTGGTAGGGTGGGTTCTGCTAACATGATGTTCTGGGACCTGCCCCCAGGAAATTCTTTGACGAGGTGTTAACTCAAGTGGGAAAAGTGGCGTGAATCTCGTTGGCTGCGCTGCCAGCTTTTCCCGCCATATATTTTGACGCTTAGTGATAGAATTCAACCCAAGAATGCACACAGGCTGACAAGTTGCTGCTGTGCAGACAAGATATGGCAAGATCCTCAGAGCACCACAGGACTGGTGTTAATCCTGCTGTCATGCATTTGCATATAATGCGATTACAATTGTACAAACTCGAAAAATGTTCCTCTCCTCTGGTTTGTGTATTAACGACAACTTCTACAAAGCTTCAAATCTATCCACAAGATTCTACAAAGAGAGGATTGGTTTCAATAGTTATGCTCTGCAGTTTCCATGGTGCCTCACATTAAAAGCTGGTTATTTTTGTGAAGAATATTTGATCAACTGACTTATTGTACCCTGTGTTTCACGAATGACATTTTATTTAAAAAATGCCTTTTTAAATTCATTTTTATGGGATGTGGGCCTCGCTGGCTAGACCAGTATTTATTGCCCATCCTTAATTGCCCTTGAGAAGGTGGTGGTGAGCTGCCTTCTTGAACCACTGCAGTGATGTAGGTACAGTGCAACTAAGGAGGGAGTTCCAGGTTTTTGACTCAGCGGCAGTGAAGGTACAGTGATAAATTTCTAACTGAGAATGGTGTGTGACTTGGAGGGGAACCTGTAGGTGATGGTGTTCCCATGTGCCTGCTGCCCTTCTCTTTCTAGAAGGTAGCAGTCATGGATTCGGAACGTGCTGTCTGAGACATCTTGGTGAGTTCCGGCAGTGAATCTAGTAGATGGTACATGCTGTTGTTCCTGTGTGTCGGTGGTGGAGGGATTGAATGGTTGATGGGGTGCCAATCAAGCGGGGTTGCTTAGTCCTGGATGGCGTCAAGCTTCTTGAGTGTTGTTGGAGCTTCACTCATCCAAGTAAATGGAGAGTATTCCATCACACTCCTGACTCGCACCGTGTAGATGGTGGGCAGCTTTTGAGGAGGCAGAAGGTGAGCCATTTGTTGCAGGAGAATGATGTCCCAGATGTGTTGCGATGATTTTAAATAAAATGAATGTTTATTAAATGATAAAATAAGCAACAAGTCAACCAGATATACACTTAACTAAATCAGTGGCTATACACTCTATCTTTAACTATATCCTGTTTCTTTGTTTTTCTACCTTCAGAGCTAATTCTCCCCAAACAACAATTTACATGTTTTTTTTAAACTATAACCAAAATCCAGTAACAGTTATCGCACCAGGCAGTTACATTTTGGAGGTTGCTTCTGATGTAGGACAAAACGACTGGTTGTTGTTCAAGGCAGACTTTCTTCACCGAGACAGCTTGCTGGGAATTAAAGCAACTATTCCTGCCTGGGGCTGAGGTCTCAAAACATCAACTTTTTCAAAGGTTGAATTGCTTCTAATTTACAGGTTTTCCCTTTTGATCTACCCTTGCCTGAACTAACCTCTCAAGAAGTCAAAATAAATTACCTTCATTTTGTGAGTCGACCTTCTAGAATGTAAGTGCAAAGGCCTTTTGCGAGATTCTCTGACCTTCCTGTGACATGTTTCTTAGTGGTGAAAGGCAGCTTGCCATTGGTCAGCAGCAAGATCTCTTGTCTCACCGCTGAATTTGATTTGATTCATTATTGTCACATGTATTAATATACAGTGAAAAGTATTGTTTCTTGCACGCTACACAGACAAAGCATACCGTTCATAGAGAAGGAAACAAGAGAGTGCAGAATGGAGTGTTACAGTCAAAGCTAGGGTGTAGAGAAAGATCAACTTAATGTGAGGTACGTCCATTCAAAAGTCTGATGACAGCAGGGAAGAAGCTGTTCTTGAGTCAGTTGGTACGTGGCCTCAGACTTTTGTATCTTTCTCTCGACGGAAGAAGGTGGAAGAGAAGATGTCTGAGGTGCATGGGGTCCTTAATAATGCTGGTTGCTTTGCCGAGGCAGCGGAAAGTGTAGACAGAGTCAGTGGATGGGAGGCTAGTTTGCATGATGGATTGGGCTACATTCACGACCTTTTGTAGTTTCATGTGGTCTTGGGCAGAGCAGGAGCCATACCAAGCTGTGATACAACCGGAAAGAATGCTTTCTGTGGTGCATGTGTAAAACTTGGTGAGAGTCGTAGCTGACATGCCAAATTTCCTTATATTTCCTTCGAAGTTGGATATAGCTCTTGGAGCTAAAATGATCAAGGGATATGGGTGAAGGTAGGATCAGATATTGAACTTGATGATCAGCCATGATCAAAATGAGTGGCAAAGCAGGCTCGAAGGGCCCGAATGGCTTCTACTTTCTATGTTTATGTCAATGAGATTTCCCAATGAATCTGCCCCATGCCACCGGGAAACCCATGGCAGGGGTGTGCCATCAACGGAACTGTAAGATCCTGCCAGTATGAATAGTTGGAAGATCTCACCCCTTTTCTCCTTTGAACCTCTGACACCATATTGAAACCCCTGATGTTCTATTCCCCATTGTTTCCAGCTTGCTTTAGGTAAACATCTGTTTGCAGTATTGGTAGGTCTATCAACATATTAAAAACATGAGTTCCATTATCCTAACCAAACTGTCCCTGCCTTTAAGCAGCTTCATTTTAAAATAGCTTTTAAAGAAGATATTCACATGGTTTTAGTCAGAGCTCTGACAAAGAGTCATCCAGACTTGAAACATTAACTCTGTTCTCTCTCAACTGATGATGTCAAACCTGCTGTGATTTTCCAGCATTTTCAGTATTTGAATCAGTTGTTTTCATCCTCACCCTTTTCCCTGGGATGTGACATATTTTTCTGGTTGTGTCTCTTTTAGGGAGTTTTTTTTAAAAATTAAGTTTATGAAGGCAGAAAATTTCAAAGCCATGGAGAAAGAGCAGGAGAGTGGGGATAATTAGATCAGTCGTTCAATGGGCTGGCATGGGGATGATGGGCCGAGTGGCCTTCTCTGAGCAGTAACGTTTTATGAATCGAAGATGTTCCACAAGATATTAGGTTTTAAAGGCATTTATTGGTTTCCATCTGACCTAGGGCAGCATGGTGGCACAGTGGTTATCATTGCTGCCTCACAGCGCCAGGGACCCGGGTTCGATTCCCGGCCTCGGGTGACTGTGTGGAGTTTGCACATTCTCCCCATGTCTGCATGGGTTTCCTCCAGGTGCTCCGGTTTCCTCCCACAGTCCAAGGATGTGTGGGTTAGGTTGATTGGCCATGCTAAATTGCCCCTTCGTGTCAGGGGGATTAGCAGGATAAACATGTGGGGTTACGGGAATAGGGCCTGGGTGAGATTGTGGTCGGTGCAGACTCAATGGGCTGAATGGCCTCCTTCTGCACTGTAGGGATTCTGTTCTATGATTCTAAGTATACAATAGTGGCTACGATTTATAATAATCACACATCTACTTGAGACAATTATTGTACAATTTATCAGGCCATTCACCATGTTCCAGGTTTTGAGATAAAGAAGATTGGCTGGAAAAGCCTTTTTGAATTCTGAATAATTTGTTCCATCCCACGGTACTTTATAAGATTTTTTTTTTGCTGTGCAGATTCAGATGTTATCAAAGGATTACCACATCCCTCAAAAGGCCTCCCATATATCATATCAAGGCTTTATCTTTGCCGAGCTGTCAATCAAATTATTCAACGGTTACAGGGACACAAGTTTTTTCTACAGGCGAGCTATCACTGCTCTTGAGCAGATGTGTCCTTGCAGGAGTCAATCCCTCGGAGGACAGCTGAGTTATATATTCGTCTGGAACAAGAAAGCTTGTAGCTGAATGCTTAGCAGCTAAAGCTTTTGATAACTTTTAATTGCCACTGAACATTTCTCTTGAAAACTGACATTTCCAGTATTCTGACAAAAACCCACTTAGTCGGTAAAAGTTAAATTAATATGAGGAAGCAATTGTTTCCTCAAAGGCTTAGTTTCTCCAGGTACGTCACAGGTCAGTTATCCAGCATGGTGCCCCTCATGTGATGCCCTCTCAGAATCATTCACTCCTGGGATAGTGTCCTGCCACAAAACCCCCCAAGATAGTCAGGCCTGGATTTTGTTCCCAACTCAGGATCGCAGAGTGGGACATTCCCTGGCCTGTATTCACTGGAATTGAGAAGAACGGGAGGGGATCCTATTGAAAGGTATGAGATTCTGACAGGGCTGGACAGGCTGGATGCAGGGATGTTGTTTCCTCTGGATGGAGGGTCTAGAACAAGGGGTTACAGTCTCAGGATATGGGGTAGGTCATTTAGGGCAAGGAGAAATTTCTTCACTCAAAGTGGGGTGAACCTGTGGAATTCCCTACCACAGAAAGCTGTGGAGAACAAGTCACTGAAAGTATTTAAGATGCAAATAGACAAAACTTTAGTCTCCAAACGTGTCAAGGGTTATGGGAAGGGCGGTGGAGTAGTGTTGAGATAGAGGATCGGCCATGATCATGTTGAATGAGGGAGCAGTTTCAAAGGGCTGAATGGCCTACTCCTCCTCCAATTATCCATGTTTCTGTGTAAACCCAACCCAGTGAGCACGTGCCCCAGGAGTTGAGATTTTCATTCTGGTGTGGCAGGGTTCTTTGGGAATCAGGTGGTGTAATGCCAGAACCAGTGCAGAGGCTGCCAGTTGTTGAGGTGGGCTGGGTGGCCTGCCACATTGCTCCAGCTCTTTGTCACAGATTCTTTATAAAAATGTTAACAACAAAAATCAACCTTCCAGTTATCACTCCCTCAGCCTCCCCCCCCCCCCCCACCACCCCCCCACCCCGCCCCCCCCCCCCCACCACCCCCCCCCCCCCCCCCCCCCCCCCCACCTCCATAATCCATCAATGCTAATCCATGCCACCAGATGCCCTTAATCTACCCCCATGGCTGCTCATGTCCCCCATACCATCCTATGCCACTCCATCCAACCACCATAAACCCTCTTACCTCCTATGCCAACATATGGCCCTCTACCCCCTACTTATGGTCCATTAGAGCCCTATGCCAGCTTAATGCCAATTTAGTGCTAATCCATGTCCCCTTCCACAAACTTTTGTCATTACATCTACTGTGTCGACTTGCCCATAATCCACCATGGACATACCTCAGGAGCCATGCTGATATTAAATAAAATGAAGTTGTAAGTGTCGATTATAGACTATGTTTTTTAAAAATGTTCATTCATTGAAACATATTCACTCCATTTTACATTCCTTCAACTATATAATCTTTAATAAGAACAAACATTTCATTCAAGCACTTATAAAACAAGCGTCAGAATTCATCGTCCCACTTCAAAAAGCCTATAACCACATGGCACCGTTAATCAAACTATGAAATGGAAGACACCCTATTGTAAAGTTTATTTATTAGTTACAAATTGACTAATCATGTGTTAACCTGGTTTGGCAGTGACCTATAGGGGAATTGATGGGAACGTTCACTTTGAACTTTGTGGCAAGCACCTGAGGTTTAAAAATCTTTACGAACCTATTAGGATTTCTTCCCCTTACAGATCTGTTTTTATGCAGAGCAAATTGATTGAATAATTCTGCAGTACTTGGATGGTGTGGAGACTTAACTTAGTGCTTTTGGAAGCATTTGATTACTTTGATCAAAAAGGGTGGCACAGTGGCACAGTGATTAGTACAGCTGCCTCACAGTGCCAGGGAGCCAAAGTCCAAGTCAAAAGATGTGTGGGTTAGGTTGATTGGTCATGCTAAATTGCCCCCTAGTGTCAGGGAGATTAGCAGGGTAAATATGTAGGGTTATGAGGACAGGGCCTGGGTGGGATTGTTAGTCCTGGCACGATGGGCCAGATACAGATGGGCCTCCTTCTGCACTATCGGGATTCTATGATTCTATGATGCTCATTCTTCAGGATCCTGTTATCTATCAGCAAAAGACCCAACAGGGCCTTACTAGGCCCCATTCTGGAAGTGGCTAGAACTGTTCTATTATAGAATAGAATAGAATAGAGTCCCTACAGTGCCGAACGAGGCCATTTGGCCCATCAAGTTTGCACCAATGAGCATTTTTCCCAGGCCTTCCCAGCCTCCCCCCACCCCCCCACCCCACCCCCCCCACTCTACCCCCACACATTTACCCCACTAATCCTACACATCTTGGTATACTAATGGGCAATTGAGCATGGCCAATCCACCTAACCCGCACATCTTTGGACCGTGACAGGAAACCAGAGCACCCGGAGGAAACTCACACAGGGACATGTTTTGGACTCTATAGTCAGTGGGTCTATCTTTAGTCCCTCATCTTGCAGATTCAGCCAATGTTTATATTTTCTTAAAGTTTATTTATTAGTGTCACAAGTAGGCTTACATTAACACTGCAATGAAGTTACTGTGAAAATCCCCTAATCGTCACACTCAGACACCTGTTTGGGTACACTGAGGGAGAATTTAGCATGGCCAATGCACCTAACCAGCACGTCTTTCGGACTGTAGGAGGAAACCGGAGCACCCGGAGGAAACCCACGCAGACACAGGGAAGAACGTGCACACTCTGCCCAGACAGTGACCCAAGCCAGGAATCGAACCCTGGTCCCTGGTGCTATGAGGCAACAGTGCGAACCACTCTGCCACTGTACGTATTCGTTGGTGCCTTTCCTGTTCTGCCTATAATGGTGGCATCCCTCCATTTACTGGCTTTTATTGGCATTGATGCTACTCTTGTGTAACCTTGGGTAGTTGTCCTTTGAGATTAATAACCTTAACTTGTGCTACAGCATCACTTTGCCCATATTCAGTCAGCTCTTTATCTGCCATAATCCGCTCAATGCCCAGCATTGAATGTGAAGTGCATGGTGCTGTATCACTTTCTATTCACTGTTCAGGTTCTGTAAAATGTAAATTCAATGCCAACGAGACTCAAGGAATGATTGCCGTGTCATAAGATTACTGTTTTCCCATCACTGCCTGGAACGTTACCCAGGCCATTCCGCTCTTTCTGTCCCTCTCTTTTGTAGTATACCGTGTCCCCTGGGTTAAAATGTATTTTTGATTACTTTATGTGGTGCCGGAAGACTCAGTGAAATTTCTCCGAAACTTCAGCTTCGATGAATCCCTTTCTTCCTGCACGTAGGACATTCAAGTGCTCAAAGAAAAATTGAACTAATCATAGTCCCTTCCAAGGCCGGCAGATGATCCCAAATTATGGGAGGTATTTTTGGATTTCTCCCATAAACTAATTGTTAGAGACTTTAGCCCCTAACCATTTGTGCTCAATTCTTTGCATGGGCAGCACATGCCAGGGCAGATGTCAGCTTAAAGCTTCATTGGGCAAGCTAAGATTTTGTGAAGCATCTCATCAACTACTGCGTGAAGACTTTCACAAACTCCATTATAGAATCATAGAATAGAATCATAGAATCCCAACAGTACAGAAGGAGGCCATTTGGCCCATCAAGCCTGCACCAACAATAATCCCACCCTATTTCCGTAATCCTACATATTTACCCTGCTAATCCCCCTGAAACTAGGGTCAATTTAGCATGGCAAATCAACCTAACCCCGCACACCTTTGGACTGTGGGAGGAAACCGGAGCATCCGGAGGAAACCCACGCAGACATGGGAAGAACGTACAAACTCCACACAGACAGTGACCCAAGCCGGGAATCTGTGAGGCAGCAGTGCTAACCACTGTGCCACCGTGCCACCCCAGGGAAACACTAATGTAGTGTTTTGGGTATAAACGTTCCTTGACATAATTTCTTCCTCTATCCACTATACAGTCAAGGTGGCTGTGGTGACCTCTTGACATCAGTTCTTCCTCTTCTCCCAGAATGCCCCTCGGTGAAGTCTCTCTGCTGCCTCTGCTGGATGTCCTTCTCCTGCTTGTCTCTGGAGGGGCTCTTCCTCCACCCACTATACAATCAGGGTGACTGCACTGACTTCTCCCAGAATGCTCCTCGGTGATGTCTCGGTGAATTATCAAAGGGACTTTCCGCTGCTGTGTTAATCACTATGATGTTCATATTTTCACATATACTTTTAAATTCAGCATTGGAAAATTAAGTTCCCCCTATCCACATTGTGAGTTAGGAGTATAGCCGGTGGTCCCAGTCCAGTTTCCTATCCATTTTTCCATTATCCGGTCCACAATTATCTTTACCTTTAATGGATTAGGGACCAGATTAGAAATTCCAAGGTATATTAAGACGTTAGCCTGGACTCTAACTTTTCCTTTTTGATTTTGGCATTAGGTGTTTCACTCCAGGTATGATTCGATCGATGGTTATTGGATAGAAGAATGTATCATGAAATCTAACAGGTTATATACAAGAGAATTTCTGCAATCTTGTATATAACCTGTTAGATTTCATGATACATTCTTCTATGCAATAATCATCAATTCTTCTAACTTTATCAAAAGATGACCATGCTTCAAATGCATTTAACAGATCTTCATTCGAATAAATTTTGTCTGTAGGTTTAAAGAGGTTATCTAAACCTTCCTCCGTGTCCAAATGATTAGCCTCTTGCTCTGAAAAGACAGTTTCTGGTGGGGAGTAAAAATGCCACTGCTTCTTCTTTGATAAGGACGTAATCTGTTCCCATATATCCCCTTCACTTTTCCATTGGTCCTAATGTTCAGCTTTGCAAAACAAAAGTGGAAAATCATATCCTGATACTTTACTCTTGGTTTCAGCCATTCTTCTTGAAAGTAATGAGGAAAGTAAAGGGCGACACGGTGGCACAGTGGTTAGCACTGCTGCCTCACAGCGCCAGGGACCAAGGTTCAATTCCAGCCTCGGGTGACTGCCTGTGTGGAGTTTGCGCATTCTCCCCGTGTCTGCATGGGTTTCGTCTGGGTGCTCCGGTTTCCTCCCACAGTCCAAAGATGCGCGGGTTAGGTGGATTGGCCATGCTAAATTGACCCTTAGTGTCAGAGGGAATAGCAGGGTAAATATGTGGGGTTAAGGGGATAATGCCTGGCTGGGCTTGTAGTTGGTGCAGAATCGATGGGCTGAATGGATTCTATGTAGGGATTCTATGTAGGGATTCTATTGTAACAAAGGTCTGACCACATCTGTGGAGAGAGAATAGAGCCATCGGTCAGGATGACCCTTCCAAAGGGAGCACTGCTCCTTCACCAGGTGAGTGGAGAGATAGGTGGGTACCTCTCCACTCACCTGCTGAAGATGCAGCGCTCCAAAAGCTCGTGATTCCAAATAAACCTGTTAGACTTTAACCTGGTGTTGTGAGACTTGTTACTAGGTCAAAACCAAGACACATGAGGCAGGATTTTCCACCTCCCTTGCCTATGATTTATGGCAGCAGAGGTGGTCCACCATTGGCTGGTGGTGCGAACCTTTCAGTCTCGCCGCTGTCAATGGAGTTTCCCATTGTTCGCTGCCAGAGAACCTGGAAGATCCAGCCAGCAGGAACGGCCAGAAAATCCCATTCATAGCTTTTCCTTACTGAGAGAGTTTATTGACCTTTTCAATCTCAGCACTGCTGACGCGCACACACATACACCCAGGCCAGAATGCTACGGCCATTCATGCCGGCAGGATTTTCCCATCCTCCTGCAGTGAATGGATTTGGCTGTGTGCCAAATTCTCCGACCTTGCTGCAGCGGGAAGGTGGCGAGAATGGCTGGTAGGATCGTACCCCCAGTGTCCCAGCTGTCCTCTATTTTGTGTCCCAAGCAATTTATTCAACAATGTCCTTCATCTGTAAGACTTAACAATATAAATAACAGACTATTAAAATAGTCGCATTTTCCCTGGCGTCCTGAGCTAATATATATCCCTCAACCAACATTGCTAAAACAGTTTATCTAGTGACTGCATCAAAATATTTCATCGACAGTAAAGCACTTTGGGAACCCCTAAAGTTAAGCTTAATATAAATGCAAATCTTTTGTTTTATCCAAAATTCTGACCTAAACACGATCTGGCTGCTAATGAAAAGTTAACTCACTGGACAGGACAACATTCTCCTTCAACGCTGATTCAATGTGAGTCACAGAGACTAATTAAATGGCTATAACCAACTGCAAAGACAAATGTTTGGTTTCCCAGACAAAATTAGAATGAGTTAAGAGCTGTTAGCTTATTACCAATTCAAATCTAAAAGATGAGATCCCAAACCTTCAGATCTGATGTGAACCATCTTACATTAATTCATTAAAAACGTACAGGAGAAAAACATGCAGGATTTTGGGAAATGAGCATGGGACAAGGGTTAATTGGATCACCCTTACAAAGAGCTACCATAGGCATGATGGGCCTAATAGCCATGACCTGTGTTCTATGGTTCTGTGACTAACCATGACATCGAAATGAGACCAAAGCACTAACCAAAAAGGGTGGATTAAGGAAAATCTCCCTGTTAATACATTGGACAATCCTCATAGTAGGAACAGTTAGACTAGTGGATCTGTGCAGCTCGGGGCAACAATCTTGCAAATCGCAAATAAAGGACTGATGGAGAAATTTCTTCACAGAGAGTGTGGTGAGAGTGGAAAGCCCACTGTCACATGGAGTCATTTAGAACGAGGCATCAAACCTACATGAAGGAGGAGGAAATTGAGGGAAATGGGGATGGGGCACAGGAAGTAATTGTGGGAGGACAATTGTGTGGAGTCTCAATTGTAAGGAATGGGTTAACTGCAACCTTCCACTTTAAACCTAACTTGTATGTTAATTGTTTAAGAGTACTCTTAAGATCAGCCATGATCTTATTGAATGGCGGAGCAGGCTTGAGGGGCTAGATGGCCTACTCCTGCTCCTATTTATTATGTTCTTATGTACTCACCAGGATATATGAAGGGGAGGCACTGGGTGTTGGATGTGGAGTTGAATCAGAAAATAAAGTGACTTTATGAAGAAGCAGGACTTGTGTTTCCTTTACTGGACTGCAACTGAAGAGGCCCAAGCATTAATACCTGCAGACTAATTGGATACTATGTAAACTAATGGAACTAAAGGCTGACAAGTCCTCTGGGCCTAATAGTCTGCATCCTAGGGTCTTAAAAGAAGTGAATGCAGCGATAGTGGATGCATTGGGTTTAATCTTACAAACTTCCCCAGATTCCAGAAAGGTCCCGATGGATTGGAAAACCACAATTGTAACATTGTGGCCGGAATGCTCTGATCTCACCCACAGCTGGGATTCTCTGGTCCCACCGCAGTGAATGTAGATTTTGCAAAATTCTCCATTCTCGCTGGCAGAGGGGCGTGCAAGACCGGAGAATTCTCACCTTCATTTCAGGAAATGAGGGAGACAGAAAACAAGAACCTTAACATCGGGAAAATGCTGGAATCCATTATTATTAAGGAAACAGTTACTAGGCTAGTTTAGAAAATCATAATGCAATCAGGTAGAGCCAACATGGTTTTATCAAAGGAAAATCATGTTTGACAGGTTTATTAGAGTTCATTGGGGATGTAGCAAGAGGGTGGATGAAGGAAAACCAGTAGATGCAATGTATTTGCATTTCCAAAAAGCTAAAATGATAAGATACCACATTAAAGGTTGCCAGACAAGGTAAGAAGTCATGGCATTGGGGCAACAGATTAGTATGGATAGAAAATTTGCTAACTAACAGAGTCGGAATTGGTGGATTATTTTCATAGAGTCGTAGAGTCATAGAGGTTTACAGCATGGAAACAGGCCCTTCAGCCCAACTTGTCCATGCCACCCTTTTTTTTGTTAAAACCCCTAAACTAATCCCAATTGCCCACATTTGGCCCATATCCCTCTATACCCATCGTATCCATGTAACTATCTTAATGCTTTTTAAAAGATAAAATTGTACCCGCCTCTACTACTACCTCTGGCAGCTTGTTCCAGACACTCACCACCCTCTGTGTGAAGAAATTGCCCTTCTGGACACGTTTGTATATCTCCCCTCTCACCCCTCTAACCTATGCCCTCTAGTTTTAGACTCCCCTACCTGTGGGAAAATATATTGACCATCTACCTTGTCTATGTCCCTCATTATTTTATAGACCTCTATAAGATCACCCCCTCAGCCTCCTACGCTCCAGAGAAAAAAGTCCCAGTCTATTCAGCCTCTCATAACTCAATCCATCAAGTCCCGGTAGCATCCCAGTAAATCTTTTCTGCACTCTTTCTAGTTTAATAATATCCTTTCTATAATAGGGTGACCAGAATTGCACACAGTATTCCAAGTGTGGCCTTACCAATGTCTTGTACAACTTTAACAAGATGTCCCAATTCCTGTATTCAATGTTCTGACCGATGAAACCAAGCATACCGAATGCCTTCTTCACCACTCTGTCCACGTGTGACTCCACTTTCAAGGAGCTATGAACATGTACCCCTAGATCTCTTTGTTCTGTAACTCTCCCCAATGCCCTACCATTAACTGAGTAAGTCCTGCCCTGGTTCAATCTGCCAAAATGCATTACCTCGCATTTGTCTAAATTAAACTCCATCTGCCATTCATCAGCCCACTGGCCCAATTGATCAAGATCTCACTGCAATTGGAGATAACCTTCCTCACTGTCCACCATGCCACCAATCTTGGTGTCATCTGCAAACTTACTAACCATGCCCCCTATATTCTCATCCAAATCATTAATATAAATGACAAATAACAGTGGGCCCAGCACTGATCCCTGAGGCACACCGCTGGTCACAGGCCTCCAGTTGGCAAATTATAACTAGTGGTGTGCATTTGGGGTTTAGAAGAATGAGAGGTGGTCTTATTGAAGCATGTAAGTTTCTTAGGGGGCTTGATAGGGTGGATGTTGAGAGGATGTTTCCCCTCATGGGGGAACCAAGAATGAAGACGGGTCTCCTATTTAAGATGGAGTTGGAGGAATTTCTTCTCTCGGATGGTCCTTAATCTTTGGAATTCTTTACTCCAGAATGAAATGCAAACTGCGTCATTTAATATATTCAAGGCTGATTTCGACAGATTTTTGATCGACAAGCATCTGGCGGAGTTGAGGAAGTGGTGGAGGGGCAGGAAAAAAAGTGGAACAAGGCCACAATCAGATCAGCCGTGATTTTATTGAATAGTGGAGCAGGCAGAGTTTCTGTTGTCCAGAGATTTCCATATGTTTTTCCAACTGAGAATAGCAGCTGAGGTCTATTAATTCAGCCTCATCTGACAAGTTCATGTGAAGGCTCCACTAGATAACCAGTTGAGAAGGCAGGGAATAACCCAGAATAGGCAGGAAGTGCCAATTCTCAGTATTAGATTATCAGGGGTGCTGCTTCCTGTATTCTGGTACATGCTTATTCTTTAATTAACAATCAAAGATGGGTGATCTGGTCAATGCCTCATTGATATATTGGCAGAGCTTGTGATATGCAAATCGACTACTACATTTCCTATATTGTAGCAATAACTACTCTTCAAAAAGAATTTCATTGGCTATAAACCACTTTGGGACATCCCAAGGTTGTGAAAGATGCAATGTAATGCAAGCTGTGTTTTTAAATGGTAATACAAGAGTAGTCACAGCACTGCAATATTTAGCTCAAAATTGGGAAAGAGCCGGAATCAACCGTGTATGGTGCTCTGAACTGCCTTCCCTCTATACCACCTGATGTGAGGGACACTTGGTAGAATTCTTTCTCCTCTGAGTCAGAAACTTGTGAGTTCAAACTCTCTTCCAGAGAAATTCAGTCTGTTAGTGCTGAGGGATTGCTGCACTGTTGGAGGTACCATCTTTCAAATGTTAAACTGGGGCCCGGTCTCAGGTTGATGTAAAGGAATCCACAGCACATTATTTTGATTAAAAGCACAAGAGGGAGTTCATCGTAGTGAACTGGGCATTATTTATCCATCACTTTAAAAAATAACAATTATCTAGGATCATTTCTGTTTGTGGGATCTTGTGTCAAGACTTCAAATACTTCATTGGCTGCAAAGCACTTTGGGATTTCCTGAGGAGATAAAAGGTGCTACATAAATGCAAGTCTTTCCTTCTTCTCCCCAACAGATATTAAAATGTCCGGATGTATCACAGTTTGGCATGGCTTCTGCTCTGACCAAGACTGCAAGAAACTGCGAAGTGTTCTGGACATAGCCCAGTCCATCACGCAAACCAGCCTCCCATCCATTGACTCCATCTACGTTTCCCGATGCCTCGGAAAAGCAGCCAGCATAATCAAGGATCCCATGCACCCTGGACATTCTCTCTTCCACCTTCTTCCATCAGGAAAAAGATACAAAAGTCTGAGATCACAAACTAACCGACTCAAGAACAGCTCCTTCTCTGCTGCCATCAGACTTTTGAATGGACCTACCAAATATTAAGCTGATCTTTCTCTACATCCTGGGTGGGATATTATGGCCTTGCTTGAGCGAGACTGGAAATTCCCACCCAAGGTCAATAGATATTTCTGTTGCCGCTCCTCGCCCACTCCGATTCCGTGACGGATGAGGTGGTAGAATTCTGGTGCCTATCTGTGGTTGTAAGACTATATTCTGCGCTCTCTCCTTTTCTTCTCCCCTGTGCGCTCAATGAAGGGCATGTTTTATCTGTATAGCACAAGAAACAATACTTTTCACTGTATCCTAATACATGTGACAATAATAAATCAAATCAAATCAAAATGGGGCAAAACAAAATTATTAGCAAGATCTTACCATCTTAAGAAAATAGGCACTGGTTAGGATGGCCTACTTCTTGTTCATCTCCAGTTTTGGAATAAATAACTGTTTAATATTCATGCAGCAATTCTTTCATGCTGATAATACAATTATCCGCTGTTTGACAGTTCTGTATCTAAATTAGTGGAAGCAGACAGGGATCACTGGCTGATTGATTTGGGATTCATGAAAGTGGCCTGAAATTGACAGGTAGCTTACTGAAACAGGAAAAGGTAGCTTCGGATTTGCAGGTCTGTTAGGAAAAAAATGTGGATTAAATGGGCTATATCATTGATAGAGAAAATCTTTTGAAGGTTGAGATTGATTGGAGCAATCATGGGGATTCTAACAAATGGGTTTTGTTACAAGTCATCAGTAGAGTTGGGTTCGTACAGAATTGAAGCTTTATCCGGTTTAACATTTACTTATGAGTGTCGCAAGTCAGCTTACATTAATACTGCAATCAGGTTACTGTGAAAATCCCCTAGTCTCCACACTCCGGCACCTGTTTGGGTACACTGAGGGAGAATTTAGCATAGCCAATGCTCCTAACCAGCACGTCTTTCAGACTGTGGGAGGAAACCAGAGCAGTCAAATCAAATCAAATCAAATCAAATCAAATCATGAAGAGAATTATCCGTTCCTTTCTTCTCCCCCTCAACACTTTGTCCAACAGCTTTGCAATCAGAATTGTTCAGTTGCCATTTCTGCCCCTCTTAAAGCCATATTTGAGTAATAACTGTGATATAACCCTTCCAAGTGCCTCAGTTCATTGCCTTATTCACTGGACTCCTTGCTACATCCCAGCCCTGTTGAATTGCAAATTGTCTGACTTGTACAGGGTCCCATCACTTTCATAATTAGCCTCAGTGCCCCAGGAATTTAAACCCCTACCTCCTGTACCGCCTGTCCATCCATTATTCCTCTTCATTATTTGATTTGATTTATTATTTTCACATGTATTGGGATTATTTTGATTTGATTTGATTTGATTTATTATTTTCACATGTATTGGGATACAGTGAAAAGTATTGTTTCTTGCACTATACAGATAAAGCATACCATTCATAGAGTACATAGGATAGAATAGTGGGGTAAATAAGTAGGCCCTGAGTAAAATGCTCTGTCAGAGAGTCAGTGCAGACTCAATGGGCCGAATGGCCTCCTTCTGCATTGTAGGGTTTCTATGAAGTCTCTAATCTTGCCAGCTCTGTTCAGGTCTGCTCCCTTCTCCAGTGATAGGGATGATCTGAATGAACTGCCAAATATGCATTGGCACGGTAAGGGATGTTAACGGGTCCAAACACGACAGTTGAAGAACAACAGTGCAACAGAATGGGATGTAAAATCTTCATCTGATCAGGGAGTGCTTGGTGCTGGCACTGGGCTATGAAGGAGTGTAAAATTGCCAGAGCCAGCACATAAATCCTCGTCACAAATGACTACAGACTCATTCAGCCTTGCAATACAATTTGAATACCACCTGCTCTCTCCTTTCATTTCAGACTGCTGTAATGTGCAGAATGGGCTCAGTGTGGAACAATTCACAGAAAATGTACAAAAACAGACACATGAAAATAAAAACATTGGAAAGCTTTGGAGAAAGAGTGGGGGGGAATGAAACCAATTGGATAAGACCATAAGAAATAGGAACAGGAGTAGGCCATTCGCCCCCTCGAACCTGCTCTGCCATTCAATAGGATCATGGCTGATCCAACATTCCTTATGTCCACTTTCCTGCCCTTTCCCCTTGTAAAATCCCGCCCGAGGCCAATGGAGAATTCCGTTCTGTGAGTTTCCCCCAACCCCGATTCCGAGGCAGGCGGGGCGGTAAAATTTCAGCCAAGGACTCTGCCCCCACAGCTCTCAGTGACAAGGAGATCCAAAGACTATGAGAAAAGAAATTCCTCCTCATCTCAGGCTTAAATTGGTGCCCCTTTATTCTGAGATTAAGTCATTTGGTCCGTGACTCTCCAATGAGGGGAAATCATCCTCTCAGCATTTACCCTGTCAAGCCCCTTAAGAATCCTGTATGTTTCAATGAGATCATCTCTCATTCTTCTAAATTCCAATGAGTGGAGTCCCAACCTGTTTAACCTTTCTTCGGAAAACAATCCCCCCATACAGGGGATCATCCTAATGAACATTCTGTGAACTGCTTCCAATGAAGTAATACATTTCCTCAAATAAGGAGACCAAAACTGCTCACAGTACTCCAGATGTGGTCTCACCTGTACCTTGTAAAGATGCAACAAGACTTCCCTGCTCTTACACTCCAACCTTCTTAAAATAAGGGCCAACATTCCATTAGCCTTCCTGATTACCTGCTGGATCTGTGTGCTAGCTTTCTGTTTATCGTGAACCAGTACCCCTCAGTCCCTTTGTGTTTCAGCTTTCTTCAGTCTCTCTCCATTTAAATAATACTCTGTTCTTTTGTTCTCCCTTCCAAAATGAACAACTTCACATTTTCCCACATTATACTCCATTTCCCAACTTTTCGCCCACTTACTTTAACCTATCAATAATTCTTTCCAAGATCCAAAGCAGCGACAACGAGTTGAGTGGCCTCTTTCTGTGCTGTGAAGTCAAAACTTCCATTACATTTAAAGATCAACCATCCCAGTGTTTCCAAGAAATATTCAGGACTATAAAAAAAACCCAAAGGCTATCTACTGCAGAAATTATTTCAAGGTATGCAGATTACATTTTTGGATTGTTTTAAAGGTCCCCATCACGTCGATGCTATAGTTAAGAAATCCCACCAGCACTTCTACTTTCTCAGGAGGCTAAGGAAATTTGGCACTTCTGCTACGACTCTCATCACAATCTTTACAGATCCACCATAGAAAGCATCATTTCCGGATGTATCACAGCTTGGAATGGCTCCTGCTCTGACCAAGATCACAAGAAACTACAAAGGCTTGTGAATGTAGCCCAATCCATCACGCAAACAAGCTTCCCAGCCATTGACTACATCTACACTTCCCACAGCCTTGGAAAAGCAGCCAGCATAATAAGGACCCCACACATCCCGGACATATGCTCTTCCACCTTCTTGCATCAGAAAAAAGATACAGAAGTCTGAGATCACATACAAACCGATTCAAGAACAACTTCTTCCCTACTGCCATTAGACTTTTGAATGGACCTATCATATATTACGCTGATCTTTCTCTACTGGCTGTGACTGTAACACTATATTCTGCATCCTCTCCTTTCCTTCTCCCTTATGTACTCCAAAAATGATGTGGAGATGCCATCATTAGACTGGGATTCACTCAGGTGAATGATGAAAGACCAGCGCTCCGAAACTCGTGATTCCAAATAAACCTGTTGGACTTAAACCTGGTGTTGCGAGACTTCTTACTGTACTCTATGAATGGTATGCTTTGTATGTATAGCACACAAGAAATAATACTTTTCACTGTACACCAATAAATGTGATAATAATAAATCAAACCAAATCAAAACAACTAACAGTAGAGTTTTTAAAGTTTATTTATTAGTCACAAGTAGGCTTACATTCACACTGTAATGAAGTTACTGTGAAAATCCCCTCGTCTCCACACTCTGGCGCCTGTTCGGGTACACTGAGGGAGAACTTAGCATGGCCAATGCACCTATCCAGCACATATTTTGGACTGTGGGAGGAAACCAGAGCACCCGGAGGAAACCCACGCAGACACGGGAAGAAAGTGCAGACTCGGCACAGACAGTGACCCAAGCCGGGAATCGAACCCTGGTCCCTGGCGCTGTAGGATAGCAGTGCTAACCACTGTGCCACAGGAAAATGTGAAATGAAAGAGTTTTTTCCTGGTCTCCAAACACAGAAGCTGTATTTGTGGTCTGACGACCTGCTCGGTCCAGTTGTGCTCCATGGTTATTGCTTCTTGCCATCAGCGGCAATTCAGGTTCAAGCCAATTGCGAAGGCAGTGCCCGTATATATAATTGTTGCATCAGTCACAGACACACATTCAGTGATTACAGGATCTGCATGCTGGGCCCTTATCTTTGAATGAAGCACCAGCGGTTACAATTTGACTTAATAGCTGGCTAATCATGCTCACTACTTCTTTTTTCCTTCACGCTAACAGTCAGCTTCATACCTCAATGCATTTCAGTTACGCTTCTCTCTTTTCCAGCGAGTGCTCTATCAGATAACCTCCCAGCAACATGACATTGTGAGCTGAAACCCGCTTACATGCTTAGAAGGCAAAGGCTGATTGCGTCAGATAATGGAACATTTTCCAAAGTTATATGCTGTAGACGCAGCAGAATAAAAGTGATGAAAGGCAAGGCTGGAAATAAAACTGACTTTAAACCCCTTGAGTATTGAAATAATTTTTCATGTGAAAAAGTGACACTGATTTTAGCACAGAATCCTTACAGTGCAGAAGGAAGCCATTCGGCCCATCGAGTCTGCAATGATCACAATCCCATGTCCTATTCCCGCAACCTCACATATTTACTCTGCTAATTCCCCCTGACACTGGGGTTAATTTAACATGGCCAATCATCCGATCCCATTCTTTCAAATGAGACGTAAAAATATGAGGTGCTGGAAATTTCTGAACAATGAGTCGTGTAAGATGGAATTCAGAAAATGTTAATCGAAATAAAGAATGTTTCTACGTTAGAAGTATTAACGGAATAAGTTGCGGCCATTATTTCAATTCTCTTAAGACACTGGGGGTGTGACTGCAAAATTTTTAATGATCCCTCAGATCGAGTCATAGAGGTTTACAGCATGGAAACAGGCCCTTCGGCCCAACTTGTCCATGCCGCCTTTTTTTAAAAAAAACCCTCAGCTAATCCCAATTGCCCGCATTTGGCCCATATCCCTCTATACCCATCGTACCCATGTAACTGTCTAAATGCTTTTTAAAAGATAAAATTGTACCCGCCTCTACTACTACCTCTGGCAGCTTGTTCCAGACACTCACCACTCTCTGTGTGAAAAAATTGCCCCTCTGGACACTTTTGTATCTCTCCCCTCTCACCTTAAACCTATGCCCTCTAGTTTTAGACTCCCCTACATCAGAGTGAATTAGCAAACTATCTAGTTCTACTATGTAGAGATTTACCATGCTCGAACATTGCAACTAGAACATTTAAAAGACAATCAGCCTTTCAAAGAGTACATTCAGTCAGCTGGTTGCTGTCAGCATTGCACAGAGATAGTTCAGGATCTGGTTGTGATCTTTAGCTGCCAAGATGGAGCTGTGTCTTAATTGGAATATCACTTTAAGGCTAGTGCTGGGGTAATCTGTTTAAAGTTTATTTATTAGTGTCACAAGTAGGCTCACATTAACACTGCAATAAAATTACTGTGAAAATCCCCTAATTGCCACACTCTGACTACACCCAGGGAGAATTTAGCATGGCCAATGCTAAATTCTTTCGGACTGAGGGAGGGAACCGGAGCACCTGGAGGAAATCCACGCAGACACCGGGAGGACCTGCAGACTGCACAGACAGTGACCCAAGCCGGGAATCAAACCCAGGTCCCTAGTGCTGTGAGGCAGCAGTGCTAACCACTGAGACACCTTTCCACACCTAGGTACTTCTGTGGAGAAGTGGTCTTAAGATGCACGTCTGACAGTTAGATGGATGCTATTGCTCACAGAGGTTTGCATGGATAGGCAGCTACCTGTAGATGCCCAACCCTTGGAGTTAGAATGAGGCCAACCTATCAAGAATAGAAGAAGCCACTGGAAATGAGTGGATTTTGTTCATCTTTTCAGAGATTGTTTTGCATCTATCACTAAACACAACATCTGATGGATTAAAACCTGACACTTCCATGGGGAAAATAACGAACGTTTCACTTCTGTTCCAAATATATTCTGCTTTCTTTAAGTCAAGCTGATTTATATGCAACTAAACAGTAACAATGAATCGTAACTGAGTTTTAACAGAACAAATACAATGCTGGAATTAACGGGTAATTTGATGTGACCTTTGCGATCAGAATATTGCACATCTAGACACAGCTATTATCATTATGCTGTAATTAACTGATTGATTGTTTAATGAGAAAGTAATGTCAGTGGAATAATCAGCACAGGAGCTATTTGTACTGGCAAGAATGCTTTTTCTTTTATTCCTAATGAGTTTACAGCGCATTTATAAATCAGTGACATCATTAACATAGTGCTTGACCTCGAGACAGTCTCTGAAAGTCATATGTTTTCCATAATGTCTTCAATACTTCCACATTAAGGACCTCTGCAAGCATCAAGTAAGAAGCTCCATCATTTCACTCAGCTACAGACTCAATCTGGAGCAATCAATTCTTATGCCAGTGTGGGTGGCACGGCGGCACAGTGGTTAGCACTGCTGCCTCACAGTGCCAGGGACCCGGGTTTGATTCCCGGCTCAGGCCACTGTCTGTGTGGAGTTTGCACGTTCTCCCCATGGGTCCATGTGGGTTTCCTCCGGGTGCTCCGGTTTCCACCCACAGTCTGAAAGACGTGCTGGTTAGGTGCATTGACCCGAACAGGTGCCGGAGTGTGGCGACTAGGGGGATTTCACAGTAACTTTATTGCAGTGTTAATGTAAGCCTTACTTGTGACTAGTAATAAATAAACTTTAAAATTTAAAACAGTGTCCTTCAGTCTAAAATCAAACCATGACTGTTCCCTCATGAAGTTGTACACCAGCGAGAGAAAGTGTTGACCAGGGATTAAATGAGGGTGCTATTTATATTTCAATCCATTCTCAGAAGGAGGCATGGTGGCACAGTGGTTAGCACTGCTGCCTCACAGTGCCAGGGACCCGGGTTCAATTCCAACCTTGGGTCACCATCTGTGTGGCGTTTGCACATTCTCCCCGTGTCTGTGTGGGTTTCTTCCGGGTGCTCCAGTTTCCTCCCACAGTCCAAAGATGTGCGGGGTACGTTGATTGGCCATTCCCAATTGTCCTTTAGTGTCAGAGAGATTAGTAGGGTAGATATGTGGGGTTATGGGGATTGGGGCCTGGGTGGGATCGTTGCCGGTGCAGCCTCGATAGGCTGAATGGCCTCTTTCTGCACAGTAGGGGTTCTATAATGATTTCTACTGGCAGGGTTGGCATTTTTTTGTCCATCCTCTAGTTGCCCTAAGAAAGTGGTGGTGGGCTTTCTTCTTGTGGTGGTGGGGGCCTGGAATGCGCTGCCAAGTAGGGTGGTGGAGGCAGGCACGCTGACATCGTTTAAGACTTACCTGGATAGTCACATGAGCAGCCTGGGAATGAAGGGATACAAACGATTGGTCTAGTTGGACCAAGGAGCGGCACAGGCTTGGAGGGCCGAAGGGCCTGTTTCCTGTGCTGTGCTGTTCTTTGTTCTTTGTTTTGTTCTTTGTTCTTGACCCCTTTGTTAGCGGGGTTTGTGAGGTGGCCAGGTATCGCCGAAACATCAGCCAATGCAAAGATTCATGAAAGCCAGTGTTCCAGTTTAAAGACGTATCTTTTATTTGACCAGCTAGTCACAGGGAGAGATTATCGAAGAGTCCTAGGCCTCTCCAGACATAGAGCAGCCTGGCCTCTCCAATAAAACTCTGACGTATACAGTTCAGGATAGATCAATTATACATTTTTCTTATCAAATTCTCCTGCCTTCTATAAGTTTTGAATCAATCATCTTCAATACATTTAAATCATTAATACATCTGTCACAGACTTTAGCCAATTGCATTTTACCTTCTGACATGGTGGTATTTCATTGGCCCGTGAAATCCGGATGCTTCCTCTCCATATGGCTGATACAACTTCCTCTATTGCTTAGCAACCCCAGATGCTGAGGTCAAATTTAATATTCTCACCATTTTCCTCCACATCACCGGCCACATCAGACTAAAATGCACACTCTCACATCTGAGAAGGCATTGTCTTATCTGGATAGTGAATAACTCTATTCATAAGCAGCCCTGTGAACCTTACTGCTGGCAATTCCCGTTGATAAGAACTTGCACATTCTGAGGTTTCATTGTTTCCTAAGAATGTGGTTCTGTCTGAAAGTCCCTGTCCCATCAGGCCTTGCAGTAACTTGCTCTTGGCTAAAATGCACAATTGCGTTATAAAAATACAGTTAATACATTTAAAATCTCAAATAATGCGTTTAAATCATAATCACTTGTTTTAAATCTCTAACAGCGTTCACATATGTGTAAACTATTCTCTTGTTAGCTTATAAGTCTGATTTAGAGTAATTCAACTCAATGCTGGTAGTTCTGTCAGTGTCTTACATGCCTAATGATTTGAAATCTTCTCTAACCTACTAAGATATTTTCCTTTCCCCAACTCCCTTGAAATCCATATGGTGATTTGATGTGATTGTTTTTTGATACAATCCATGGTTTGGCCAAGTCTACTTCAGGGAGCAGGTACGGGTTAACCACAATGGTGTGGGACTGGAGTCAGAGAGAGTATCAGACTGAGTGAGGTGGCAGGTTTTCTTCCCTGTCACTATCAGTGGTGCAAGTTAGGGTTTTACATACATCTGACAGCCTCATGATCATCCTTACTGATGCTATTTATTTTATTCCCAGTCTTTCTTAAACTGAATACAAATTTGCACACCTCCCTGGTGGGATTTAACACAGATTCTGGGGATGATGGGTCCAGTGCTGTGGACTAATAGTCCAGTAACATAACCATTACCTCTCGCTTTCATGCACGCACCTTTCTCATTGCACTGCCCTTCATTGTAGTTCATTTTATTAGTGTCACAAGGAGGCTTACATTAACACTGCAATGAAGTTACTGTGAAAATCCCCAAGTCGCCACACTCCGGCGCCTGTTCGGGTACACTGAGGGAGAATTTAGAATTGACAATGCACCTAAACCAGCACATCTTTCATCCGGAGCGCCCGGAGGAAACCCATACAGAGACGGGGAGAACATGCAAACTCCGCACAGACAGTAACCCAAGCCAGGAATTGAATCCGCATCCCTGGCGCTGTGAGGCAACAGTGCTAACCACTGTGCCACAGTGCCACCCTGTTTGATCTATAATAAAGACTTCTTCTTTATTGAAGCAGCGCCCCATATGTAAATGCTGTGAGTGCATTGGGAATCAAACATCTGCACACAAGGCTCATTAGGCGTCACAGTAGATCAAGGCCCTGAAAAGACCTAGTTTTCAATTGTGAGCTTCCCTTTTCTTGCCCAAAAAATGAATGGTGATCAGAGGAGAATGAGCTGGGTGGGGAGAAAGGAGTGGGGGAGGCAACACCACAGCTTATCCATGGATGTCTGAGGTCTGCTGGATACCATGTCCAGAGATGCCAATAAATGATTGAGCAGCCTGCCCATTGGTTTCAAGTTGAGGATGGTTCACGTAAATAATTCTCAAGCTGATTTGTAGTCCCCACTATGATTCTCATGTACAAGTGCAGTCTACGTCTTAACACACCACAGATGAGGGCCACGCCACAAAGGTCTAACATTCTGAAGGTGGGATTTTATGGTTTAATCTGGAGCAGGGATGTGGCTCTTGGTAGCTCCTCACTGGCCTTTCTTTGACCCCATCCAAGTGGCCACCACTCAACTTGATAAGCCATGATGTGGAGATTCCGGCGTTGGGCTGGGGTGGGCACACAGTAAGAAATCTCACAAAACCAGGTGAAAGTCCAACAGGCTTATTTGGAATCATGAGCTTTCGGAGCGCTGCTCCTTCATTAGGTGAGTGATTAAGGAGCAGCGCTCCGAAAGCTCATGATTCCAAATAAACCTGTTCAGCTTTAACCGAGTGTTGTGAGACTTCTTACTGTGCCAACTTGATAAGGTGTGATATATGTATTGGATCAGTGTAGGAGCGACCCAATTTCCCTTCCAGCCACCTACAAACATGATTCCCACAACCCACCAATTGCATTTGTACGAGGGGAGAATCCAGAAATGATCAGGACCTCCATTCGTCAGCTTCAGGCCAATTTCTAGCAGAAAAGTCTAAAACCTTCCCGATGGGAACCTGAATGTTAATGTTCAGAGAGTTGGCCTTGGGAGTGCATTATCAGAGAGAACTCGCATAGCATTGCCTCATGTTGTTTCTCATATCATCAGCACTCATGTTTTATCTTCCTTACTTCCAGCGAACAACTCCTGCATCTGTCCCAAAGCTCAAGGATGCCTGTTTTCAGAGGGACATGGAACAACTTAGAACTGACAGCCTCAGGTCGTCTTACACTTGCCAACTTTGAAGAAAAGAAGCCGAGAGGACAGATCTTCAAGCTTCAAAGCGGTTAGAGAAGACAACCCCTGTAATTTGGATGTAATTCCCTGCAAGAACTCAACTGTGCTGAATCTATGTTTCCCTATGGGGATTCCAGTTAAAAATGAGCGTGCCTGGAACCAATCTCTGCGAATTTGGAGGCCTAATATTCTATTCACTTTTTAATTTTTATTTTAATCTCTCAGAGTCGATCTTTGGTTCTTTCATTTATTTTTTTGTTGCTTACTCCCTCAGAATTCTGGCCTTGTACTTTCGGTTGTACAATTGTTAATCAATGATACTTAAGGTGCGATGACTCCCTTGTTGAAAAGTTCCATCGAAGTGTTTCCAGGTACGGCGAATGCTTCAAGCTTCATCCTCTCTTGGGAGGGAGACATGTTCTGATTGTTATGTACTGCAAATCCTTACTTCAAGTGCTTAATATTCCCTGGAAATACCAAACAGAGAAAATATTTCTGGTGGCATTGCAATTTTGTTACCCATAGCAACCAGACTTGTTGCCCTTCGGAACTTTCCTTCATCTTTCATCACTTTCAGTAAAAGAGTACATTTAAAATAGCTGGAATCATAAAATCTTTACAGTGCAGTACAGTGCCATTCGGCCCAATGAGCCTGCACAGACAACAATCCCACCCAGGCCCTATCCCCGTTCACCATTCACCATTTGTGAAATGGTGTGACATTTTTCACCAATCTTACTTGATTATCCAATTGCGTTTGGATGGAATGAGCAGTAGAGAGATTTTGCCACTTTTCCAAGTGTAATTGGTTTAGGGAACAATGTCACCTCGACTTATTAATCCACCCCATGTTTTACACTGCACAAATGATGCAATGCATTAATCCACTCCATGCTTTACACCTCAGATTTAATGGTAAATATTGATCCATTCCATCTTTTACACTGTATATTTAATGCAATGTAGTCATCCATTTCTTTCTGTGATGACCAAGTGGGGAGGCGATGGCATAGTGGTATTATTACTAGACTATTAATCTAGAAACTCAGCTAATGTTCAGTGGATGTGAGTTCAAATCCTGGCATGGCAGATGGGGGAATTTGAATTCAATAAAAAAAATATGGTCTTAAGAATCTACTGATGACATTGAAACCATTGTCGATTGTCGGAAAAACTCATCTGGTTCACTAATGTCCTTCAGGGAAGGAAATCTGCCGTCCTTACCTGGTCTGGCCTACACGTAACTCCAGAGGCACAGCAATGTGGTTGACTCTCAACTGCCCCCAGAAATGGCCTAGCAAACCACTCAGTTTCAAGGGTAACTAGGGATGGGCAATAAATGCTGGCCAGCCAGCGACGCCCATGTCCCATGAATGAATAAAAAATAAATTACAAAGTGCAATTTAGACCCTGAAATGAGACTATGGACTCCTGGTGCATGAAAACTCCCAGTTGCTCCTTGACATATTCCTCATCCCATTGTTTCAGCAACAGCCTTAAAATAAATGAGTTAATTCTTCTGGTAAATTGGCGGAAAGAATAATTTGAGTCTGTATTCTAGAACTGCAGAATGCTTAATATTTTGTGTTGACTCCTAGTGCTTCTGGCATCTAACATTAACCCCTGCAGGTCAGATGGGAATGAAAGCTCTGTCGACATCAATTAATACAAACTGTACTGCTTGATGTGTCTTTGAGTTGTTTTAATTGTATACTTGAACATCAATTAGTTCATTTTATTCTGACAAACCACAGGAATGGGCTCGTGATAAACAAGCAACCTGGAGTAAATGAAGAACTGGCTTCCAGCTATCTTAAACTTGCACCTGTGTTGGTGAGGCCTTCTGGAGCATAACCTAGGAACATGAGGAGGCTATTCAGCCCCTTGACCTTGTTCCGTCAATCTATTAGGCCATGTCTGGTGTGTGCTATGATCCCCTTGGAGGCTGATAACTTTTTAAAAGATATTTGAATTCTAGTAACAGACTAAAAAGATCACAAAACTAGATTTCAGGCTGAATCTTTCTGTCCCGCTTGCCACGGGAATCATAGCGGGTGGCGGGGGTGGTGGTTGGGGGGGGGGGGGGGCGGAGGAGAGGGGGGCGGTGAGAACCATGCAAAGGTCCATTGACCTTGGGTGGGATTTTCTAGTCTACGGGTGAGTACGGCCGGAAAACCCCACCCTTCATGTTTTAACTCTTACTGTAACAAACAAACTGAAAGCAGCATTGTCCAAATAATATCCAAAAGGCAATTTACACTCCAAAGTACATAAAAGACCATCCATTTAACTTCTAAAACAACAAAAATCCACTCCATTGTGATACTTTACTCTGCCTCTTAAGTGGACATTTCGTTCTTCAGGAAAGAATCCCCAATTATTCCCTGCTCCTGTTGATTTGCTTCTTTTTGTCTTTTCAGCTGGATAACTCCTAATCTCCAAAAGCACTTTACAGCCTTCTGGACTCAACACTGAGTTCAACGACTTCAGATAATGGGCTCTGTCGATTGACAGTGACAGGAGCATTTGAAATAATTCCACGTAATTTCTCAACTCATAGCCTCATGTTCCTCCGCCCTGCCATCACCTTTCTACATTACTCATCCACAACTAACCTTTACTGAAACCTTTTTGCCTTGACATTGAAGTCACTACTCTGGGTAATTGCGAAAGACATACTCATCACTTACTTGCTTTCATCATCTGATTTTCTACTTTTGTCCTTTTTAAATATCATTATTTTTTTGAGTCTTCCTGTCTTGCTCGCTCTGTCCATGCAGATTTCTCCAGTTTCTGTTTGCCGCTCTTAATGCTATTGTTTGTGGCAGTTTATCTCTTATCCACATTTTGCTGAGTGACATGTCAATAATCCAGTTGTCTTTGTGTCTGTGCCGTATAGTTGTGTATGCATATTTGCCTGTGTACATGTTGTATGTTTGTGTGCATGATGTGAGGCATGTCTGTGGGCCTGTTGGGTGCTTCTGCACATGTGTGCACATATGTGTACGCACAAGTGGGGATTGGCTAAGCTCCGTTAGCTTGACAGCTGGTTCATGATGGAAAGCGACGCCAACAGTGCGGGTTCTATTCCCGTACCAATGGAGTTATTCATAAAGGCCCTGCCTTCTCAACCTTGTTCCTTACCTGAGGTGTGGTGATCCTTAGGTTAAATCACCACCAGTTAGCTCTCCCCCTCAAATGCTATAGGCATTTGGCAACTTTACTTGTGTCTACCTGTGTGTAAGTAATAGTTTAATGGCAGGAAGGTGTCTCAAAAACCTCTCAAAAATAAATTTGTTCCATGTCAGTTACTATGGCTGTTTACCTTCTGGAACTAGATTTTTACCTCATAGACTAAGAAATCTGGGAGCAAAATCTATTTTTTTGAGTTGCTTAGCATCTGGGTTATGCATCCTGGGATGCGTAATTTGATCTCCAAGTGCTGTCATTAAAAATGAGTCAGCAAGTCCTTTGGTTAACTTGAACATCCTTCCCTGCCTCTCTTTCTCCGGCACTATTTGTGAAAAGCAAGTGCTGATGGCATTATCAGACAATTGCCTCAAGACGTTACCGTGCCAACTGGACAGATAAGAGCTATTACTCAAGTATTGCTTTAGCTTCAACTGCACGCACCTTAATTCCACTCGTTTGCCTTGTCAAATTCAATAATTACTTCAAACAACAACCTTCAATTATGCCCAAAAGTTGATAAAAGAGAATGAAATAAGTCAATCATGAGGAGAGAATGAAACCATGACTGTTAGTGATAATTCCTTGTAGCAGGTGGATTGTCACATTGACTGTCAGAAACCAGACAATGGATTTGAACACAACAGAGGCACTAGAGTTTAACAACAGTGGTCCACGTTTCTATCTGTGCTTATGTAATGGTGTTTAATCTAATGACGTGGTCTGCCTGGACAGTTACTCCAACACATATTCCTTGTTGGCTGTGATTGTCTTCTTTAGTGCAGGGGTGGTAAAAGGGGGATTGAACAGAGCTGTTCAAAATGATGAAAAGCTTCGATAGAATAGGGAAAAGAATTTTTGTCATTAGATTCGGTAACCAGAGAATACACATTTAGGATAATTGGTTGAAGAAAAGGGGGAGATGAGAATTTATTTCACCTCAGCAGCTTCTTGTGATCTGGAATGTGCTGCCTGAAAGGGCAGTGGAAGATGATTCATTGGTTACTTTTAAAGCAAAATTGGATATAAGATTTTTTTAAAGCAAAGAATGTAGCGTTCTGAGGAGACAATGGGGGAGGGCACCAATTAGATAACACTTTCAAAGAGCTGGCACGGGCATGATGAGAGAATGGTCCCTTATTTGACTACATAATGAAGTACTTTTAGAGACTTCATTGGTGAACAAAAAGATTTATTTAGCGATCTTCAAGAGCAGCAGCATAGAGTCATAGAGATATACAGCACAGAAACAGGCCCTTCTGCCCAACTCGTCCATGCCGACCAGGTTTCCTAAACTGTACTCATCCCATTTGTCTGCATTTGGCTCGTATCCTTCTAAACCTTTCTCAACCATGTACCCGTCCAAAATGTCTTTTAAATGTTGTAATTGTACCCCCCTCTACCATCTCCTCTGGCAGCTCATTCCATATATGCACCATCCTCTGCATGAAATAGTTGTCCCTCAGGTCTCTTTTAAATCTATCCCCTCTCACCTTAAACCTATGCCCTCTAGTTTTGGACTCCTCCAGCTGGGGAAAAGACCTTGGCTATTCACCTTATCTATGCCCCTCATGATTTTATAAACTTCTATCAGGTCACCCCTCATCCTCCTTCACTCCCAGCCTATCCAGCCTCTCCTTATCATTCAAACCTTCCTTATAAATCTTTTTTGCATCCCTTCCTGTTTAATAATATCCTTCCTATAGCAGGGCAACCAGAATTGTACGCAATACTCCAAATATGGCCTTACCAATAGGTACAGTTATAAGAGAATGTGTGCAGCTGGCTCTTAATAGCCTCTGCCTAGGAAGACTCCACCCCCTGAGGTGATTCCCCATCTGAGTCCCAATTGGTCATCCAGGCTAGGTGACTCTTACTCTGCTGTATTGCCCTTAACTATGAAGCTTCCCAGACCCAGAAATCAATCTTCCGTGCAGTACTGTGGTTTGACAAACACCCTCAACTTTGAGTCAGATGATTAGGACTTCAAGTATATCTCCAAACACTAGAGCAAACATGGCTGACCTACTATTCCAGTATGAATGCTGCACAGTCGGAGGTGCCATTTTTTGGATGAGATGGTAAACTGATACTGAACTGCCTCTGAGGCAGAGATAGGTGATCCTGAGGCTCTACTTGAAGAAGAGTAGGGGACAAATTATGGCCCAATGTCCTGGCCAAAATATGTCCCTCAACATCACTGGAACAGATGATCTGATCATTAATCTCATTTTTTTCAATGGAACATTGTTTGTACAAATTGGGTGCCATGTTTCCTACACTGCAATTGATTCTATGCTTCAAAAGTGCTTCACTGACCGTAAAGCACTTTGGGGATGCTCTGTAGTCATGGAAGGTGCTATATAAATGCAAGGTCTTTCTTCCCATTTGTTACTCATGTCGTGTGAATAGAATCTGGAAGTATTAAAAACCAGTTAAAAAAAAGTGAGATCCTAAATAGAACAACTCCACCGGCACCAACAATGACAAGCAGAGAGACCAAAGAGACCCACGTATACCTCATGTTTGCAATGATATATCACAGTATGAGAATTCAGAGATTTTCCTGCCTCCCAGCAAGTACGAAATCAACTACACAGTCGGTTAAATCCAATGAGTGGCGTGGCGGTCTGCAAGATAGAATTTGTAGAGAGAGAGGTTGAGTGGCTGAAAATCGCAATCAATATACCGGCAGGAGTGCCAGTTACCAGAGGGCACAGATTAAAGTTAATTGGCAAAAAGAATCAGAGGGGAGATGAGGAGAAAACTACATTATGCAATGACTTTATACGATCTGGAATGCACTGTCTGAAAGGGAATTGGAGAAATACTGGAAAAGGAAAAACAAACATAGGTTTATGAGGGCGGCATGGTGGCACATTGGTTAGCACTGCTGCCTCACAGTAGCAGGGACCCAGGTTCGATTCCCGGCTCGGGTTACTGTCTGTATGGAGTTTGGACATTCTCCCTGTGTCTGTGTGAGTTTCCTCCGGGTGCTCCGGTTTCCTCCCACAGTCCAAAAATGTGCGGGTTCGGTGGATTGGCCATACTAAATTGCCCCTTAGTGTCAGGGGGACCAGCTAGGGTAAATGCAAGGGATTATGGGGATAGGATGGGATTGTAGTCGGTGCAGACCCAATGGGCTGAATGGCCTCCTTCTGCACTGTAGGATTCTATGATAATAGGCAGTGGACTAATTGGAAGATCGAGGCACAATTTAAGCCAGATGGTCTCAGTGATGTACAATTCGAGAAAGCTATGGTATAACCATTGTTTCCTTTATAATTTAATGCCAGGTCGTTATGCACTTTAATATCTTGGGTGAGATTCACCGGCTTCCTCATGGCATGTTTCTCGGCAACAGGAGGTGGCCCACCATTTGCCAGTGGCGGGATCTTTCTAGTCCCGCTGGCTCTCAATGGGATTTCACCTTGATTCCACCGCATGTCGCTGGGAAGCCCGCAGCGAGGCTGTGGGGAGGGGGGGGCGGGGGGGTGCGGTGGTGGTGTCGATGACGTTGCCAGAAGAGTCCGCCAGAGCATGAATAGCCAGAAGATCTCGCCCATTATAAGCATTTATCAACCCATCACAGAGGAGCATTATAAATATGGATACTAAATAAAGCAAAGACATGATTTTGATCCACAAGTATTTACCAATCTTGCCTTGCAACCCTTTCCTTTAAGAACGTCCATCCGTGACATTAGAATATTGAACATCAATTTAAAACTCCATCTCGTCCTGGATCAACCAAAGTCTCAATGCAGAAGTCCCAGTTTCTATAATTCAGAAATTTCAAGAGAAGATATAATTTCTCAGGGTCGACAGACAGTAAATTAGTTTAATTGACCGGTGTGCCACTTGGCATTTCTGCGATTTTAGCTTTAAATTCAGATGTTATATATTCTGTATTAAACCCCCTAATTAGTTCCAGTGAAGGTTTCGCCATTACTTTACAAATACTAACACTGTGTAGGCACAGCTATTAGCCATGGGGAAGTCACATTGTTCTCAAATATCTATTATCTGTTCAGCACATTCAATGCTTCTAATTCCAATTCCCTTCCTGCACCTAATAGAATTTCACTCTTTCCATAGCTAGTAATTCCTGGGACAGGTCACTAATCTGTCACCAGGGGCTTATAGCATGAGGGGCAGCACTCCATGTCAAACATGGCTGACCAAGAGTCTCTCCCGTTCTTGACGCCAGCCATTGGTGTGTTGGAAGGATTTGCAGATTGACACATTCAACCTGCTTGACCGCATTATGAACGCACCTTCCTTGGCCATCAAGTCCGAAGCTTCTGGCTCTGAGGCAGGGATGCTACCCATTGCATCACAAGACTTCCATACGTTTGATGTTTGCACCTGGTTTTCTATGGAATTCAAGTCCATAGACTCCAGCATGCCGTCTGGTTTGATACTTCAACGTGGAACTGAAGGAGTGTTAAATTAACTGATCTGATACAACATTTAAAAGGGAAATGTTTGGCATTCTGATTATTGACTCATTAAGTAGAAAGAAGAAAAATCCAGTTAGGAAAGAGAAAGTTGACGGATTCAGCAGTCACTGTGTAACTGGAGCACGCAAGGAATGTCATGAACGTTTTACTTTTTGCTGCCAACTTTAAACAGTTCTAGGCCGGAATTCTTCCATCTCGCCTGCCACTGGAATTTTGATTTTGAGAATGTGAAACGCCATTGACGGCCGGGCGGGAATTTCCAGCTTTTAGATCAGCACAGCTGGAGAATCCTGCCCCTAATTTTTCAAATCCCCAAAATAATTGCTTTGCTTCACAATCAAAATGGGATTTAGTTGAGCCAAAAAGTAGTTTTGCTTTAGTGGACGATTGAATGGTCAAGACATTAAAGGTTGAGATGAATGCCAGATCAATGAAGCCAACTCAATCCTTGACATGGTTTACATGAAGATTCCAAGGTGCTGCAGAGTAAGTATTCCTATCTGTGGCCTCTGATGAATGGGTTCAAAAGGGAGGTCCGAAAGAGAGATTGTTGTAGGGAAAAATCCCTTGTACCAATGCATTCAAGAGGTCGAGTCGCAAGGCAAGGTTCAAAGCGTTTTTCTTTATTGTACAATTACTGGGGTCCCAGGGAGAACCGCGTAACCAGCTCAGAAACAGTGGCTTGGCCACGTTGATCTCCATAGTTACACATTTGCTCTGGATATTTATAGGAATCCAAATTCAAGCGGGAACATTTGCTCATACATTTTTACAATACCTAAAAAGTGGCCTGTCTGGTCAGGAAGTTCCCTGAGAGACTTGTCAATTTGCATCTGTATGGTGTGTGTCCGTGTTAATGGGACTGCCTGTTCTTGCCCCGGTGTTTTAATGTGTTTCCCATTATCCTCTCGATGTGTCCCCTTATCTAAATCGACCTCTGCTGTTTTGTGTCTGTATTCTATGCTTGCGAGATTAGATGTTAGTGTCATTTTGTCCTGCTGTGTGTAGGGGGATTTAATCTAATCTTTTATTCTTTTTATCCTGGTTTATTAAGTTTATTTGCCTGCCTTGGCCATTTTATTCCCTAATATTTTATTGACAGTACAGTTATGCCATATATCCCACTGCCAGGTCTTGACTCGCAGATATCCCGATCTTCTGGCCAAAGGCCGGTTTAAAATGCAGCTTCGTGCTGTTGTTGGGCAGAATAAGGATCTTTTGTCGGCTTTGAAATTAAAGGTCTCTCAGCTGTGCAGAGGGGGATTTAAACGAATGTCCATTCGGGTGTTCCCCTCTGCATTGTGGGCACGTTATGAATGGTGCCAATCAGTCCAATAAATGAATATGTTTAATGAGGTGAATATTGATGAGATAATAAAAATATGGCTTTTGGAAAATGGCCTACTTCAGAGATCCATTGGAAAAATTGACGCGATTCACTGATCTCTAAACTGGGTTTGTTTTCACCAGAAATAATTAAGGATCTTGAAGGATCGAATCAAGAAAAAATAAATTGGGTGGGATTTTCCATGTCCCACGAGGAGTGTTTCTCAGTGGCGAGAAGTGGCCCATCGTTGGCTGGCGGCAAGATCTTTGGTCCCACCTCTGTCAATGGGATTTCCCATTGAATCCACCCAATGCCACCGGAATACGCATGGCGGGAGGGGTGCTTGCCAATGGCGGGAAAATCCCAAGAGCCAGAAAATCACCCCCATTGTCTTTTACTTTGCTGAATGTAGCCAGGGGGTTGAGAACAATGCAGTGAATGTTTGACCTTCAAAGAATTCAATCCAAACCTTGCGACTAAACTGAAAAACGGACGACTCCAAGACAGAGCTATGAACTGCATTATTAATTGACGAGATAATAAGAAGTCTCACAACACCAGGTTAAAGTCCAACAGGTTTGAACCTGTTGGACTTTAACCTGGTGTTGTGAGACTTCTTACTGTGCTTACCCCAGCCCAATGCCGGCATCTCCACATCAGAGATATTAAGAATCAGAGGGTCGTAACCGGCACTAATAGTTCTAATTGGGCAGCTGCGACCGGGTGAGACCCCAAGAGACCAGCGCTGGAACTCCTGCTCCACACAATAGGCATTAGTGACCTTGGCAAAGATTTAAATAGAATTACAACGTTGGTGGATGATATAAGATTTCATGGACAAGCAGGACATCTGAAGGAGATTAATGTATTTTAAAGAGATCTGGAGACTGTAACCATCTGACCAAATGACTGACAGGTGGAAATTAATATTGAGAGAAAAAAAACCCAAGGTGGTATAGAAACTAAAAATGATCGTACCACAAAGGATGTATCATAGAGCGACGCAGCACACAAAGAGGTTATTCACATTGTGAATGCTCTTTGAAAGAATGATCCAATTAGGCTCACTTCCCTGCTGTTCCCCTCCCCCCATGGGCTTGCAGTTTATGTTTTTTCAAGTATTTATTCAATTCCCTTTTGAAAGTTTCGTTTGAATCTGCTTCCACCACCCTTTCGGGCACTGTATGATGGATCAGAAGAATCTGCTGTGAAAAATGTATTCCCCCCATCTTCCCCCTGGCTCTGTTGCCAATTAAATAACAGAAATGACAGCTCAAACATTCCTGGTTTCTGGGTTTTTAGACAGGGGGTAGAGAGGAGATAAGGACGGTGGCAATATTGACTAATGAACAATCACAGGCTGGGAGGAGGGACGATATGCCAGGAGGAATATCGATAGAGGCCACGTGGGGTGAGCTGTGGAACAAAAAGAGAGCAATCACCCTGCTGAGAATGAAATAGAGACCTGCAAACAATCAGAGGGAGGTGTAGTGTTGTTTTAAAAGGGAACACGGTATGGCTATAATATGGCCTTGTCGGCCAAACATTGTCGGTGGGAAAATTATTGGAAGCATTTCTGAGATGTTGTAAATTGTCATTTCAAAAAGCACAGGTGGCACAGTGGTTAGCACTGCTGCTGCCTCACAGTGCCAGGGACCCGGGTTCGGTCCCCAGCTTGGGTTACTGTCGCCGGGGAGTCTGCATGTTCTCCTGGTGTCTGCGTGGGTTTCCTCCGGGTGCTCCAGTTTCTTCCCACAGTCTGAAAGACGTGCTGGTTAGGTGCGTTGGCCATGCTAAATTCTCCCTCATTGTACCCGAACAGTGTGACGACTGGAGAATTTTCACATTAACTTCATAATGTAAGCCTACTTGTGACACTAATAAATAAACTTTAAAAACTTAGATAATTAAGGAAAGTTAGCAAGGGTTTGCTCATTGAAGTTCATGTCTGACTAAGTTGATTGAATCTTTTGAGGCTCTATCAAGGAGGATTGATGAGGGTAGGGAGTTTGGTGTAGGCTACATGGATTCAAGCATGGCTTTTGAGAAGGTCCTACATGACTGATTGCTCAGAAAGTGAAAATCTCATGGGATCTAAAGGAAAGTGGCGAGCTGAAATTAGCTCAGTGGCAATGAAACAGAGAGTAATGGTCAGCAGGTATTTTTGCAACAGGAAAACTCTCATGGTGGCACAGTGGTTAGTACTGCTGCTTCACAGCACCAAGGTCCTGGGTTCAATTTCCTGGCTTGGGTTACTGTCTGTGTGGAGTTTGCACATTCTCCCCGTGCCTGCATGGGTTTCCTCTTGTTTTTCTCCCACATTCTGAAAGACGTGCTGGTTAGATGCATTGACCCGAATAGGCACCGGACTGTGGTGACTAGGGGAATTTCACAGTAACCTCATTGCAGTGTTAATGTAAGCCTTATTTGTGACTAATAAATAAACTTTACTTTACCTTTACCTCTTTCTAGTGAGGTTCCGCAGAGTTTGGTAGCATGGTGCTTGCTGTTTGTGGTTTATAGTAATGATTTAGACTTAAATGTAAGTTTGAATCTTACATTTTATTGTTTAAAATGTTTGCGAATGATTTGAAAATTGGTCATGTGGTTGATAGTGAATTTACAAGTTAATGTGTTAATGTAAGCGTACTTGTGACAGTAATAAATAAACTTAAACTTACAATCATTGGACATGGGGCCAAACTCTTGGGAGACCACTTTGGCAATGCTGGTGGCTCTGGGTGTTAATCATTAGCATTATGATCAGTTACTTACTGGTTCACTCTTCAAGGAGGTGAAAGAAAGAACACAGTTTCATTTATTTGGTGCCTCTCACAGCATTGGGAAAGACCTTCACAGTTAATGGATGACTTCTGAAGTGCTGACACTGTCGCAGTGCAGGAAATGCAGCAGTCAAAATGCGCACAGCAAACACTCAACAGCAATGTGATATACAACCTGATAATCCGATTTTGGTGTTGGTTGAGGAATAAGTATTTGGCAGAACATTGGGCAGAACTGCCCTGCTCATCTTTAAAATAAGGTCAAGTCGTCATGTCGACCTCAAGGCCCCATCTGAAAGACAGCCCTTTTGACAGTGCAGCACTCCCTCCAGTACTGCACTGGATATTGTGCTGAGGTCCGTGTTGGGGAACTTGAACACATGACCACCTGATTCAGAGGTGAGGGAGCTATCACTTGCCAAGGCTCAGTGAAGAAATGTGAGCTCAGGGATAAAACTATTTCCTATTTGTTGTCTTAGATCCTTGCCTTCCCCTCTGCAGCCTTGCTGTGCTGAAATTAATGCTTATTTTGCTGTAAAAGCCATCTAGTCAATTTAATTTGCTTTCTGCACTGGAGCCTTGGCCCCATATCTCAATGACTCGAGAAAGGATACACTACAAAATCCCAGACTCTGTTTGAATTTGCTGCATGTCTGTGCCAATGCTTCTTCTTAACATTAAAGTTTATTGATTGGTGTCACAAGTAGTCTTACATTAACACTGCAGTGAAGTTACTGTGACAATCCCCTCATTCTACCTATGGAATGAGAAATGGGGGACATCATATGGCCTTTGTGTCAACAAAGGTTTCCTGAAAGAGACAGAAGGTTCTTCCTGGGCACACTGCTGCACTTTTGTTCTGACTGAATTGATGCAAGAGTCCTTTGATTTTACTTTCTTTCCATTCATAAAAATGACTTTGCAAGCCTTTACTTTGGCACAATGCTTTAAGAGATCTCAGTTGATAGTGGCCAACCTCTCTACCCTGTACCTCACAAGGAGAAGGCATCTCGCTTTGATTTTTGATTTGATTTGATTTGATTTATTGTCAGATGTATTAACATACAGTGAAAAGTATTGTTTCTTGCGTGCTATACAGACAAAGCATACCGTTCATAGAGAAGGAAACGAGAGAGTGCAGAATGTAGTGTTACAGTCATATCTAGCATATAGAGAAAGATCAACCTAATGCAAGGTAAGTCCATTCAAAAGTCTGACAGCAGCAGGGAAGAAGCTGTTCTTGAGTTGGTTGGTACGTGACCTCAGACTTTTGTATCTTTTTCCCGAAGGAAGAAGGTGGAAGAGAGGATGTCCGGGGTGTGTGGGGTCCTTAATTATGCTGGCTGCTTTGCCGAGGCAGCGGGAAGTGGAGACAGAGTCGATGGATGGGAGGCTGGTTTGCGTGAAGGATTGGGCTACATTCACGACCTCTCGACTACCATCTTGGTATACTCATCAGTAAGTTTATCTGAGTTTCAGTTGACTCATGAAATCTCGGAACGGGATTTTCCAGCCTCCCTGTCCCCCTCCTCCTCCCCTCCCTCCATGACATATTTTCCAGAAGTGGAGTTAGCTCGCCATTGGCCACTAGCAGGATCTTCCAGGCACGTCGATGTCTATGGCATTTTGTGTGGCTTGCCCTTTCCGCCGCTAGGGAACCTGCTGCGGGGTGGGGGGTCGGGGGGTGGTGGGGGGGGGGGGGGGGCTGCGTGGTGGTGAATGACAGGGGATCACCTTTGATGGGACTAGGAGATCCCACTGGCAGGAAATGCCGAAAATGTACTCATTAACAGAGAGATAGAGAGAGTGAGATTAGTTTTCAGCAGAGAGAAACATTGAAGCTAAAGGTTTGGAGGCTAGTCTGGAGGTGAGAGACACGCCACCCATTAGATGATACACTTCTTTCACGTATTCAGTCCAGGAATGAGGGAGGAGGAGTGGCGCTTACAGAAGGTGCTTATGGGCGGCACAGTGGCACAGTGGTTAGCACTGCTGCTTCACAGCTCCAGGGACCTGGGTTCGATTCCCGGCTTGGGTCACTGTCTGTGTGGAGTTTGCACATTCTCCTCGTGTCTGCGTGGGTTTCCTCCAGGTGCACCGGTTTCCTCCCACAGTCCAAAGATATGCTGGTTAGGTTGATTGGCCATGCTAAAAATTGCCCCTTAGAGTCCTGAGATGCGTAGGTTAGAGGGATTAGCGGGTAAATATGTCGGGATATGGGGATAGGGCCTGAGTGGGATTGTGGTCGGTGCAGACTCGATGGGCCAAATGGCCTCTTTCTGCACTGTAGGGTTTCTATGATTCTATGAAGAGCTTCCTAGCCTCCCCTGTTACAGAGTTAATACATAAATATCAGACGCACTTGGTGACTGTGGATAGTTATGTATCGTTGAGGGATAGAGTTGCGGGAAATGAAGTACCTGAATGTAAAAAGGAAACCAAACTTCTTGAAGGCAACAGAAGAAAAGTGATGGTGCCATTTGAAATCAAAGGCAAAGTACTGAGGATGGAATATCAGGCAGTATCATTCAATTCCTCCGGATACTAACTTAAGAGACATGTCTCTCTGAAAGACTGATGCATGAACTGGACCTGCATCTGGGAAGGCACCAAAGGTAAGAGAGGTGATAGCTGTTGTTTCGACTTTGGAGACACATGAAGAATCCAAGCTTTTGAAAAATGGAATGAAATAGAATTTTCATTGAAGCATCAAAGAACAGAGAGAAGATCAATATGCAACAAATCAACCGTTGAACTGAGAGGTCTGGGGTATTTGGAAATATGTCAAAATTGCGAGTGAATCATAGTCTTGTAGGTTGAAGTTATGATCTTGCTACCAGTGTGTGAATGCTTCCATTTATTGATGTAAGGCTTCAAAGTAAAAGCTTTCCTGAATACCAATGATGTAGGGCGCACAGATATCCTGGAATTATTGCTGCATAAAATCAGCTTTCTCCGGAGACATGTACCCCTAAGGAGGCTGTGAACGTTACTACTTCAAACCAGCTATTTATCCCAATCAGGGTATTATGTTAATGGCATGCCAACAAACTAGTTAATGCCATGGACCAGGAATACCAACAGGGTATTCCTGAACAGATCGATGTTAACAAAACTTTTCATCTTGCTCACATCGGAACAATTTGCAAGAATACCAAATGTGAAGGGAACAACAATTAATACTCCATGGAAGGAGAATGTTGATTTGTTGGCAAATGGACTCCGATTGGTAGAGGTGCTGCCATGGAGGATGCACCAGTTGGCTGATGACTCACAGTTAACTGCCAAGCTTTAAATTCAAACCAGGTAGATTGACTTTGATTGATCCAGGCATTGCCCTGGAGAATGAACCAGAGAATGGCTGTCACCTTTTCTCACTTAGTTGAAACATGTGCAATGTGTGTTCATGTACTTTCTGTCTGCAAAGAACAGGGTCCTGTGTATTAATAATATGTGTATCTTCTAACACAAATAGGAATGTCGCACTGAGAGTTCAACTTATGTTAAATTGGTTGGCAGGGTAATTCTTGTCCAAATGCCTGGACATCCATTAGTCTATTGAAACACCTAAACTCCAGATTACAAGGTTCCAAATTTCTGTTATTGATACTTTAAAGGGTCTGGATGATTGACACTTTTGTTAGGCTGTAATGAAAGGACTTTTTTCAATATAGTAGAAAATAATGAATTAATGACTTTTTAAAGTTTTTTTATACATACTATTGTCACTATAGGGTTCATTTGTTCAATATAGTGTATAGAAGTCTAAGGACATTGAAGTCCAACAACTTGTATTGGGGGCATAAGGGGCCATGGGGGTATGGGTAGAGGGTCATAGCTTCATGTTGGTACATGAGCAGCCATTAGAGTTGGTGCGGGCATAGTTTGGCAGAGGGGAAATGATGGGTCATGGGGGGCTGATAAGTGGGGGCATAATATGGCATAGTTGGGACATGGGAAGTGGGGTAGTAAGCGATGTGAGAGTTAAAATCAGGGCTAAGAATTGCTTAACTGCAGTTTCCTACCTCTTCACATCAGCTGTGCAGGAAAACTAATCCGATATGAAGATTATTAATAAAATCAATCTTTTTTTTAACTTGAATGTTCCCAATTCCCTGATGAGACGTTAATCCAAGGATCCTCCCTCCCTCCCTCCCTTCCTCACTGCCTCCCTTTCTTCTTCCCTCCCTCCCTTCCTTCCTCCCATCCTCCCTTCCCCCTCCTCCCTCCCTCCTTTCCTTCCTTCTTCCTTTCCTTCCTCCCGTCCTCCCTCCTCCTCTCGCTCCCTTGCTTCCTTCCATCCTCGCTTCATTTCTTCCTTCTTTCCTTCCTTCCTCTCTTCCTTCCCTCCTCCCTTCCTACCATCCTCTCTTCCTCCCTGCCTTCCTTCTTCCCTTCCTACCATCCTCTCTTCCTCCTTTTCTTCCTGCCTTCCTTCCTGTTTGCCATCAAATTTCAATGTATAGAACCTACTGATTATTTTGTTATTTTAAACACCGTAGATCAACCCTCAACCTTTTAGAATTAAGGGAACTTAAGCCAAGTTAGTGCAATATGCCCTCAAAGCATCATCCTTTGTGGTTCTGGTGTCATTCTGGTGAATCATACTGCACCTCCACCAGCCCACAAGGCTTGTATCTCCAACCTGAGGTGCAGTCATCATAGAAATCATAGAAATCATAGAAATCATAGAAACCCTACAATGCAGAAGGAGGCCATTCGGCCCATCGAGTCTGCACCGACCACAATCCCACCCAGGCCCTACCCCCACATATTTACCCGCTAATCCCTCTAACCTACACATCCCAGGACTCTAAGGGGCAATTTTTAACCTGGCCAATCAACCTAACCCGCACATCTTTGGAAAAATGTGCCCAGAATTCCATCCAGGTGGCTTCTAAGCAAATCTCTGTAAGTGAAGCATAACTTGATCCTGTTTACATTCCAACCCCCAAAGATAAAAGCCAAGATTCCATCAGCCTTTCCAATTGTGTTGCTTGATCTGAATCCAGCTGGCAGTAAGGTCTGCTATGCCCTGTCCTCCATGAACCCAGCTGAAGTTTAATGTAGCAGTCAAGTGGGCTGGACGAGTACCATCTCTGATAAACCCCCCTGGTGGAACAGCTTGCCAACTTGTTGTGTCGGCTCGCACATGAAAACCAACCTCTTGGATTAGACACAGAGAGAGCCTGCAGCACCCAAGGGATCATACTCCAGCAAGGAGATGATTCTTTCTGGACTGGGGAGTGAAAGAGGAGAGAAACAGGAAGAACAAGAATAAATCAAGCGGCTTTTATACTTCTGTTTTGAAGTGGATGCAAAAATCTAAAATGGAATGACGTTCTGGCAGGATGTCAGACCAAAGATATTTCAATAATTGTTACTATCTGGCCGAGAAGGGGAATGGCAATGAAAAACTTATAAAATTGCTTATCTGATGTTTGGCTAAAGGTAAATTTGACCCAGCTGGGTTTCATTTCATTCCGTCGTACGCTGGTAAATATTCTTGTCTGTTTTTACTTCACGTTATCCTTGGCAAGTGCTTTAAATGAGCTTATGTTAAGCTCATGTATCGCAAGTGGAATTCAATGTGAATAAACCAGCAAGCCTACTGTCAGAGGACGTTAATCCTTTCCAGTGAATTGGTTTGAAAGAAAAGAGGTGTGGGTGTGTGTGCATTTGTTCAGGAAGCTATTCTTCTGAATTCAGCAGTGTGGTTGAATTTAGGTTAGTTATTGAGAACCAGGTGACATGTGTTTAAGTTATGTAAGCATCAAACCTGATGTCAGGAGGTTTTCCTTTAGCCAGAGTGTCATTGCGCTCTGAAGGAAGTTATCAGTTTGCGCTGTGAGTTCAGATTCACTGTGAGTGTTCAACAAAGAGCTTGCATGACCTCCTGGAGAAGGCTGGAATCTCTGTGTAACAAAAGGCTGGTAGCTTGTTGCACGATGTATCTTGTGATCACTGTTAACTCCTGGTCCACATATCTGATCACCATGCAGATCAGACTGAGACTGCTTCCAGTCCCCAACAGTGATCATCAATTGGGGGAAGGTGTCACCAGGGCCAGGTTGGTGGGTTTTTCCAAGGGGGCAAAGTGGGGAGGGGATTGGGGTGAACAGAGCAGGGGGGAGAGTGGAATTGCATGGTCTGGAAGGCTTTGGTGTGGTCCTCCAATGGCCTCAGGATGCCCACAAAGGAGATATCCTTTCTTGTCCAGCCACCTGCCTGAACAGTAAAAGTTACCAAGCTGAATAGTTAGGGTGGGCCTCTCCCACCATGGGTTAATTCCCAGCAGTGACAAGAGGAGACCCTTGAGTGGCCATTAATTGAGAACAGCACCCATAACATGAAGCCCAATGTGCGTGTGCATGCGTGCGTATGTGCGTGTGTGTGCCTGCGTGTGCTCGTGCCTGTGTCTATGTGTGTGTGTGCCTGTGTGTGTGCCTATGTGTGTGTGTGCTTGTTTGTGCACTCATTGTGTGTCCCTATCTGTGTATCTGAGCATGCACGTGTCCATGAGCAATCAAGCGTTTAACACCAGCCAGTTGTACTGAGCAAATAAAGGTAGTGCTTTTCAGTCCACATTCACCATCAGAGCAAACAGCAACGTAGGCTGAAGATCCAGAGAGAATCGGGAAACGATATTCTCTCCAGAGAGATCGCATTCCACGATTTTTCCCACCCCCTGATTGGAATGTAGTGATGTTGACTCCCACAAATACATTTCAATATAATTAACAGACCCCCGGTGCCATGATTCCCCACCAGCCGTATTTTCAAAGCTTGCTGATGTGACGTTACATTGACGCAGTTTGCAACAGGGTTCGGCTAGATGTGAACTTGTCGTGGGGGCAGCCCTGGGAGTGGAAAGGTGAGTATAACTCCTGGAGCAGAGTGCCCTGGCAATTCCCCTGGCACAGGTTGCCACCATGCCAACCTGGCAGTGAAAACTCATGCTGGGAGCAGTGCTAGGGGTGGACCCTAGTGGGAGCCTCATGGGGGGGAGGGGGAGGGGAGGCGGAGGGGTACTCATTTATTTGAGATGGTGGGGGGAAGCAGACATAGAAGCGGTGGAGATGCCAGCAACAGCTGTTTGGTCCGGGGGGAGAAGGGGCATGGGGAAGTGGGGGGGAGGAGGGGGTGTAGGGGGGTTCCGATTCTGATGCCGGTGATGATTGTTCTCTGTTGGTGATGGGGAGGTGGATGTGATTTTGATCGGGGGGACAGGAGTGAGGGGGACCGGGGGAGCCCCTTAGACTTCCGTGAGGTTGATGCGAATGTTATTTTTCCTCTGATCGGAGTGTCCTTTAAAGCCAGTTCCCTGATCTCAGTGCAGCAGGAGGGTTGTGTTTAGGCCCTCTCCTTTCAACATGACGGTGTGAAACACACAGTCCCCCCCCCCTTCCCCTGTTTTTATTCTGACAAAATGTTATAAGATCTGGAGATAAAACCTCCCTTTTTTTGGTGAGAAACACGCCGTTTTTCAGTGAGATCCTGACATTTTGCCATTGTATGGTAAGGTTCTGCCCAATTATTGCCATATCATTTTGGGCGGCATGGTGGCACAATGGTTAGCACTGCTGCCTCACAGCTCCACGGACCTGGGTTCGATTCTCAGCTTGGGTCACTGTATGTGTGGAGTTTGCACATTCTCCCCGTGTCTGCGTGGGTTTCCTCCGGGTGCTCCGGTTTTCTCCCACAGTCCAAAGATGTGCGGGTTAGGTTGATTGACCATGCAAAATTGCCCCTTAGTGTCCTGGGATGTGTAGGTTAGAGGGATTAGTGGGGTAAATGTGTGGGATAGTGGGGGTAAAGCCGAGGTGGGATTGTTGTCGGTGCAGACTCGATGGGCCGAATGGCCTCTTTCTGCACTGTAGGGTTTCTATGATTCTATGATCATAAGGAATGTGCACAGTAATTAGTTTGGCCTAAAATTTGAGTTTGTCAGCTATGGAGATGATATTGAAACTCAAAACGATAACTATTATGTTTTGCTGTGCTGTGTTTCAAAGTTGGAAGAGTTTTATAAAAAGTTACAATATAATGTTGCCTCACAACTTTCAGTCTTGGTCGGCCTCCTACATTCTACCATCTGTAAACCTGAGGTCATCAAAAACTCTGCTGCCCGTGACTTAACTCATACCAAGTCCCATTCACTTATCACCCCTGTGCTCACTAACCAACATTGTCAAAAAACAACACCTCAATTTTAAAATCCTCATCCTTGATTTCAAATCCCTCCAGAGTTTCGTTCCTCATTATTGCTGTTGTCTCTGTAATCTCCTCCAGCTCCACATCTCCTTGAGATATCTGCACTCTTCTAATTCTGCCCTTGTGAGAATCCTCAATTTTAATTACTCTACAGCTTGGTGGCTGTGCTTTCAGCCACTAAGCCCTTTAAACCCTGGAATCGCTTTCCCTAAAGCTCTCCACCTCTCTAACTCACTTTCTTCCTTTAAGACACTCCTTAAAGACTCCCTCTTTGACCAACATCTTCCCCAACATTGTCTCAGTGCCTAATTTTGCTTTGTAATGCTCCTGTTATTGGGTTATTAGTTGATTTGATTTGATTTGATTTATTATCATCATGTATTAGTATACAGTGAAAAGTATTGTTCCTTGCGCGCTATATAGACAAAGCATACCATTCATTGAGAAGGAAAGGAGAGGGTGCAGAATTTGGTGTTACAGTCATAGCTAGCGTGTAGAGAAAAATCAACTTAGACCAAGGGAGGTCCGTTCAAAAGTCTGATGGCAGCAGGGAAGAAGCTGTTCTTGAATCGGTTCGTACATGTCCTCAGACTTTTGTACCTTTTTCCCGATGGAAGAAGGTGGAAGAGAGAATGTTCGGGGTGCGTAGGATCCTTGATTATGCTGGCTACTTTTCCAAGGCAGCTTCATTATGTTACTTCATTATGTTAAAGGGGCTATATAGATACAAGTAGTTCTTGAGTAGAATGAAATACGAAACTAAATCTTAAGATACATGTTAAGACCAACAAGATTCCAAGTGACACTACCAAAGACGTTGTACTCCGACCATGACGTAAATTTTAAGATTTACCTCTTGTCTTAGACATGTTATCATCAGCCATTCGCTCTGTCTCAGGGTGTGATTCCTCCTGCTATCATCCTACACACATGAGATAAAGATGGAGACAGGGAGAGGAATTTTACCGCCACACCAGATGCAAGGCTCGCAGAACGGAATTCTCCGTTGGCCTCGGGCGGGATTTTACGAGCCTCACCTGAGCGAGGTTGTAAAAGACTGGCCAGGATGTCTCGTTCCATATTGGTGGTGCACTATTATGACAAGATTCCAGCAATGTACAAGGGAAAGTTAATAATATTTAGTCAAAAGGCTGGGAAACACACTTTTCTGACATATTCCATCTGTTGAGCCAACAGGACGTATCCCTATAGAGTTGCACTTCCACCCCACCCTGAGCTCATGGCACTACAGCACAATATGTTACTTTGCAAATTCAGCTTTTATGATTGTCACTGCATTGCATTCCATGACTGGTTCATCCTTCAACGTTGAAGAAAGCAGCCAGAATATCATCTTGTTCTCGATGGAAATGTTTGGGAGCAAATTGAATAATGGACCCTGGATGCAAAAGGCTGGGGATCTTAATTGTTCAGGTAAGATGTCCTCAGCTGTCATTTACATTCACTACCTGCAATAGAACTGCCTCTTAGTAGAAGATGTCTTTGTGTCTGATATTTTTAACCATGCTTTCTTATCTTGATCAAGTTTTTTGCCTTATCGATAATCATTGTGTCTTCTTTCAGAGCTCTGCACTAAGAAATGCGGCGCAACACGGTGGCACAATGATTAGCACTGCTGCCTCACCAGGGACCTGGGTTCAATTCCAGCCTCGGGTGACTGTCTCTGTGGAGTTAACACGTTCTCCCCATGTCTGCATGGATTTCCACCGGGTGGCTCCGGCTTCCTCCCACACTCCAAAGATGTGCGGGTTAGGTTGATTGGCTCTGCTGAATTGCCCCTTACTGTCTGGTTCAGGGTGGAATTGTGGTTGGTGCAGACTCGATGGGCCGAATACCCTCCTTCTGCTTTGTCGGGATTCTATGATATTCTATGAACTTTATGGTACAAAGTCATGAAGTAATTCCCATCATTGCTTGTCTTAATGACAGTGTCTGAATACACCAATTGCAGAAGAATGGACATTGAGGTAGATCTGGAAACTGCAACAAAAAAAGAGTTATTAGCGCAAATAAAAATACATAATTTGAGAATAAGACGTCATGTTTAATTAACAATCATTACCGTTCATCCTTCCATAAACGTTTCAAAGACTCCCTTTTCATTTTGGATCTAAATATATCCAGAAAGTGATAATTGTCTGAGCCAGCCGAGGACCAGTTCAATCACTCTGCTACAGACTGGTGCCTGTTCCATTAACCTATTAGTTAACTAGTCTGTGTACTGTTTTATTCAGGCTATCAGTGGGCTAAAGGTCATTCCCTGAGTGCAATCGTTTTAAGAGGAAATTAATCCTTCATCGGGTTTAATGTGGCACGAGTGAGGCAGCTCATGACGCTCTGGGGTCCATCACAGAGAGAGGAAATTGGTCTGCATCCGACCTCTCACTGGACTTCAGCATGAAATATAGATTTTGTTCCCTTTTACATCCGTCATTATTCAGCTCAGTGGAAACCAGTGCGATCGCATCCCCTTTGGGTAACTTTCACTGTAATCATCAATAATTCCTAGAGACAAATGGGAATGAGCTGAACTGTCATTTTTCTTCATTGCAAATGTTTTTTTTAATAGAAGTAGTGTTTCAGTGAAAGCTATTTTGCTCTGCTTCCTGGTCGATGGACTGAAATATTAGTCATAATATTACAAACACATCCATGGACAATCAAATTTAACAGTATTTTAGGATAGGGTAGGCATATTAAGTAATTGTAACATTCTTAACTGCTAACATGAGTCTAGTTCAGTAAGTAATGTCAAAATATAAAGTAAATCTAAACCACCACTGATCAGTGACAGCAAATCTGTTTCGTCATAAAATGATGAAATGTTGATTTATCAAGTTGATCTCTGCTGACTACACTGGAAGTTCTGTCTCTCCTTTTCTTTCTGTCAGCTGCAAATTTTATTATCTCTCACACACACACACACACACACACACACACACACACACACACACACACACACACACACACACACACAGTTCCCTTAGCTCCCTCCATTCAAGATGTGGAGATGCCGGCGTTGGACTGGGGTGGGCAGAGTAAGAAGTCTCACTCCAGGTTAAAGTCCAACAGGTTTATTTGGAATCACGAGCTTTCGGAGCGCTGCTCCTTCCTCAGATGAGTCCAGCAGTGCTCCGAAAGCTTGTGCTTCCAAATAAACCCGTTGGACTTTAACCTGGTGTTGTGAAACCTTTTACTGTGCCCTCCATTCAAGTCACGCTGTGGCTCTCTCTCTTTTGTTTTTGTATCCGTTTCGCTTTCCCGTTTCTCCCCACTCTGCTCCAGTTTCTCTCTGCCTCTCCCTGTCTCTGTCCGGTCTCAATCTTTGAATCTTTCCCTCTCCCTGTTTCCCTGCTCCTGCCCCTCTCTTCCCAATTCTCCATTCCCCCCCTCACATTATCTATCTCCGTCTACCTATGTCTTTCCAACCCACCACCACCGCCTCCTGTCCCTGCACCCATCCTCTGACACACTCAATTCCTTTGCATCCTGAACCACTTTATGCTTCAAGCTCCCTGCGTCCATTCTCTCACCCTTTCTCTTTCTCTCTTTGTCTGCTTCAGTTTCTACTCCATAAATTGTCAGCTACATGCATGAAACACTGACATACACTCCTAAATTACCTTTAGCACCAGGCTTGCTAAACATTTGCGATGAATAACTTTAATCCTATTCAGCATGTAATGTATGAGTTTAATCGCGACTTGACTTCATCTCAAAGGCATTCTTGTCAATCAGTCAGTTGCTTCCAGTTCGTCGCCAATCTCACTGTCAAATAGATCCACAGATCTCTGGAGGTGGAAGGGCATGTTAGTCAGGTGGTGAAAAAGGCTTTTTTTTTTGGAAAAGGCATATGGGACACTTGCCTGTAACCCCCATGACTTGCCTGGGCTTGCAAAATCTCACTAACTGTCCTGGCTGGAGGCAATTCACACCTCTTTAACCTATGCTTAACCCTCTCTCCACTTGAATTGTCTGTGCCTTTAAGACTTGATTACCTGTAAAGACTCGCATTCCAATCATTATCTTGTAAATTGAGTTTGTGTCTATATATGCCCTGCTTGCGAACACAACTCCTCACTCACCTGAAGAAGGAGTGATACTCCGAAAGCTTGTGCTACCAAATAAACCTGTTGGACTTTAACCTGGTGTTGTGAGACTTCTTTCTGTGCTTACCCCAGTCCAATGCCGGCATCTCCACATCATGTTTATCAATCAAGGCATAGATTATAAAAACAGGGAAGTCATGTTGGAGTTGTATAGAACTTTGGTGAGGTCACAGCTAGAGTACTGTGTGCAGTTCTGGTCACTACATTATTGGAAGGGTGTGATTGCACTGGAGGGGGTGCAGAGGAGATTCACCAGGATGCTGCCTGGAATGGAACATTTAAGTTATGAGGAGAAGTTTGATAGACTTGGGTTGTTTTCGTTGGAGCAGAGAAGACTGAGGGGCGACCTGATCGAGGTGTACAAGGTTATAAGAGACATGGACAGAGTGGATAAGGAGCAGCTGTTCCTCTTAGTTGAAAGGTCAGTCGCAAGGGGACATAGGTTCAAGGTGAGGGGCAGGAGGTTTAGGGGGGATGTGAGGAAAAACTTTTTTACCCAGAGGGTGGTGACGGTCTGGAATGCGCTGCCTGAGAGGGTGGTAGAGGTGGGTTACCTCACAGCCTTTAAAAAGTATCTGGATGAACACTTGGCACATCGTAAGATTCAGAGCTATGGGCCAAGTGCTGACAGATAGGATTAAAGTTTTAAAGGTTAAAGTTTATTTATTAGTGTCACAAGTAGGCTTACATTAACAATGCAATGAAGTCATTGTGAAAATCCCCCAGTTGCCACATTCCGACACCTATTCAGGTACACTGAGGGAGAATTTAGCATGGCCAATGCATCTAACCAACACGTCTTTCACACAGTGGGAGGAAATCGGAGCACCCGGAAGAAAGCCATGCAGACACGGGGAGAATGTGCAAACTCCACATAGGCAGTGACCCGAGCCGGGAATCGAACCCGGGTCCCTGGCGCTGTGAGGCAGCTGTGCTAACCACTGGGCCAGATTAGGTAGGAGTTCAGGTGTTTACAATGGGTCGGTGTGGACCCAATGGGCCGAAGGGCCTCTTCTGCGCTGTATGTTTCTAGGATTCCATGATTCTATGAAATACTCTCCATCTCCCACTTCTATTTCGTTGAACACCAGAAGGAATTGTAAGCAGCCAGTAGGAGAATCTCGCAGCACTCTTCCATTTCCCTTTCTGAGACCACTTTACATTTCCTGTGTGTTACCTGCTCCAAACCTGGAGTGAACAAGAGCAAAAACATTGTTAAACCTGCTGGGATGGAATAAACACACGCTCACCACGGAGAGCTTCACTCAGTGTTGTTGGAAGGTATGCAGGACTGCACACTGTATAGACCACGGCTAGGAAAGGCAAAGAAGCTGCAAGAGGACACATTCTATTAGAACCGACCCTAGGCATGCTGGCTCACTCTCACTGCTACACAATGAATAAGTTACTTCCTGCCCTGAAACATAGGCCCTATTACAAATGGAATAATAAATCCCAAACTCTTTATTTATCTACCTCGAGCAACACAATGTGAGCAGTGAAACTGAGGATACAAAACACCAGATGGTGTGCTAACGGATGAAGTGTCTTTACAAATACCCAATGTCTACACGGACACTAATTGCTCAGCAAGCCTATATATATATATACATATATATATAGTCACACTACTACCTGAGTGCAGGTAGGCTGAGCTGCAGGCACTGTGTTAAAAGTACCTCTTCCATTCAGACCAGGCAAGAAGGCAGACAAACTGACCCTCAATGCAAACAAATGTGCATGGGTAAAGAATACATATCAGGGATATGAGCTCGGGAAGGGAATAATTCACCCACCAGTCATAGAATCCCTACAGTATTATACCATTCAGCCCATTGAGTCTGCACCAACAACAATCCCACCCAGGCCCTACCCCCATAACCCCATGTATTTACCCTGCTCGTTTCCCTGACTTCACCCACTTGTCGACAAAGCAGAAGCAATTAGGAAAAGCCTACAGCCTCGAACTAAGCACCAGGTATGCTCGTCCTTTGGCCTGATTGGCTGGTATCACAGTTTTATTAACCAGTGTGCTGCAATTGCAACCCCCCCCCCCCATCCCCACCTCCACCTGGCACCCCCCTTACTAACCTCACAATGACAACCAGGGGAAATCCAGTGAACTGAGACGAACATTGCAAAGAATGTCCAAAGATGTGTGGGTTAGGTTGATTGGTCATGCTCAATTGTCCCTTAATGTCAGGGAGATTAGCAGGGTAAATGTGTGGCATTACGGGGATTGGGCCTGGGTAGGATTGTTATCAGTGCAGACTTAATGGGCAGAATGACCTCTTTCTGCACTGTACGGATTCCTTGATTCACTCAATACATTTGAATGATCAATCCTAGGCAGCAACATTCGGATTTCCACATTTAACGATACATCTAGGCTTGCTTCCAGTTGCTGGGCAATTATGTGCATAAAAAATGCTAAGAATCGATAACCTCACCATTATTTTTATGGGAAAATCTAGAACATTATTTTGTCAAAATCAGAAGTTCAAATATTTGTAAATAAAGTACAATCAGATCATGCAGTGTTATACAGTGAAAGACATACAAAGTACATGCATGTTATGTACATTCAACATAAAACTAAAGTCCGTCTACATGTGCTTGTTATTTGATGATATAACATGCATTGCAGCTGAGAACAGTTAGATGTTTCACCACATTGACCCGAAAGCGCCACCAATAGACCCAGGGAATTTCAGCTGGAGTACTCGTTCGCTGTTTTGGAAACCTAGAGCTCACACATGAATGGAACTATCAGTCATGGTTCACATGTTAATTTGACAAATGAATTCTTCAACCATGCTGTTTTAGTCTGAAGGGGAAATCAGTCGATAGATCCTTTTCTTCAGAAGAATACCATGTGCAAGAATCAATGCAATGTATTCAATGTGGTGCGTGCTTGAGAACACATGAAACCAAATTGGAAAAAAAAACATCTTAATGCAGCTCATTCCCCTCTAACATTATAGTTGACAGATAACTTTTCTTTGTTGGTACTCCCAGTGCAGATCATCATAGAAATCATCATAGAAACCCTACAGTGCAGAAGGAGGCCATTCGGCCCATCGAGTCTGCACCGACCACAATCCCACCCAGGCCCTACCCCCACATGTTTACCCGCTAATCCCTCTAACCTACACGTCCCAGGACTCTAAGGGGCAATTTTTAACCTGGCCAATCAACCTAACCCACACATCTTTGGACTGTGGGAGGAAACCGGAGCACCCGGAGGAAACCCACGCAGACACGAGGAGAATGTGCAAACTCCACACAGACAGTGACCCGAGCCGGGAGTCGAACCCGGGACCCTGGAGCTATGAAGCAGCAGTGCTAACCACTGTGCTACCGTGCCGCCCTTCACATGCTGGGAATATATACCAGGAACTTCTTCCATTTGGAACAGAGTTCCAGCTCCTGACAATATCTGTGAGATATAGGTTAAGGATGCAGTCTGGAACACTTCTGTCTGGTGTTTTGTGGTCCTACGCTGGTGCACAGTATTAAGGGATGATTGTATCCACCTTTGTGTCCCTCCATAAAGATGGAAGGATGTGACCGTCTCTCGTGATGCAGCCACGATGTTCTGTTGATGTATCTCCGAGTCCTGGTGCTCAGTGGCCATTGACCTCCTCCTTCCCATAGAAATCATTGCACTTTCTAAACTACTTCCATTCTGCCCTTCTTAAATGAAGCCACCCCTAACAATTCTCTGAATTTGCCTAACCAGATTCACTGCGCTTCAAAGTAACTCTCTGTCCACAAAGTGTTTGGGGGTGATTCTGATAGATGACATGAATCAACAGTATTGCAGCATTTCTTTTTCTCCTGTTCCTGGGCTGAGCTTCAGCTTCCCATCCAGCATCGTTAAGATAATTTGTTTCCACCTCTGTGCAATCATTCACCTTTTTGATCACATCCTTGTCATCTCCCCAAAATCCTCCCCTAACCACTGCTCAGTAGACTTCCCCTGCGTACATTGCCATGGTATTTCACTTTCAAGGTACAAAGTCAAGTTGTTGTTGACTCTCGGCTGAGTGGAGGTTGTTCAATGGAGGAACTGTCTCATTAGTTTTAATACAGACAGCCTGGGCTTGCAAAATCCTACTAACTGTCCTGGCTTGAGACAATTCACACCTCTTTAACCTGTGAATATCCCTCTCTCCACTCGCACTGTCTGTACCTGTAAAGACTTGATTACCTGTAAAGACTCGCATTCCAACCATTATCTTGCAATTGTGTCTTTGTCTATAAATGCCGTGTTTGTGAAACCTACCTCTCCACTCACCTGATGAAGGAGCAGCGCTCCGAGAGCTCGTGATTCCAAATAAACCTGTTGGGCTTTAACCTAGTGCTGTGAGACTTCTTACTCAAATTAGTCTTAAATCAGAGCAACAGGCAAAGGGAAGTACTTTCTGAGTTACATATTCACCATCATGTGCAGCATTTAGGTGAAAATTTGAACAATGTACCTTTTGTTAGTGCCGTCCCCTATTTAACCAGTCACTTAGTGTCCCAAGATGCGTATGCCAGATGGATTAGCCATGGTAAATGTGTAGGGTTACAAGGATGGGGCGGGGGAGAGAGTCTGGGTAAGGGTCAGTGAGTCGGTGCAGACTTAATGGGACAAATGGCCTCTTCTGCATTGGAGGGATTCTATGATTCTCTTCAAAACACATTTTGGACAGACAGTTGTAAGAAATGTCATTCTTACAGATGTGTGGCCTGTGATACCTCAGAGTGAGTCCATTCATTTGTATAGAACATGGCATCTTAAACTGATTCGAAGAAAGAGGTAATAGGAGGATAATGAGAACTGTCACAAGGAAAGACATGTCTTGCAGTATTTTAATTCGGATCGATTGACTAAAGCACAGGTCTCAATATTTGCAGGGTGGAGACAGGGAACGTACCAGATCAAGGAGCACTCAGCAAGATCAGGTACACAGAGACCCTGCTGAACTTAACAGCAGCACCTCATGATAACGTTTTTCTTCCATTCAAATTACAAAGGCTGTCTGGATACCTGGTGGGAAAATCAGTAGCAGTTTGCCTCAACTGGTAGCCCAATGGAGATGGATCCCTGACAAGTGGAAGGGAACGGGAGATTGGGACTTAGTGGGAGAATGAGAGTGGCACTCTGGTGTGGCAGAAGATATCTAGAAGATATGGAGAAGACATCAGTCATAGAATAGCCAAAGAGTCTCTATAGTGCAGAAACAGGCCATTTGGTCCATCAAATCTGCACTGCCTGTCTGACAGAATGCCTTTCCCAGGCCTCTCCCCTGCCCTATCCCCATAACCCCACACATTTTACCATGGCTAATCTTTCTAACCTACACATCTTTTGATTTGATTTATTATTGTCACATGTATTAACATACAGTGAAAAGTATTGTTTCTTGTGCACTACACAGACAAAACATACCGTTCATTGAGAAGGAAACGAGAGAGTGCAGAATGTAGTGTTACAGTCATAGCGAGGGTGTAGAGAAAGATCAACTTAATGCAAGGTAAGTCCATTCAAAAGTCTGACAGCAGCAGGGAAGAAGCTGTTCTTGAGTCAGTTGGTATGTGACCTCAGACTTTTGTATCTTTTTCCTGACGGAAGAAGGTGGAAGAGAGAATGTCCGGGGTGCGTGGGCTCCTTAATTATGCTGGCCACTTTGCCGAGGCATCGGGAAGTGTAGACAGTCAATGGATGGGACAATTTAACATGTCCAATCCACCTAACCTGCACATTTTTATACTATGGGAGGAAACCGGAGCACCCGGAGGAAACCCACGCAAACACGGGGAGAACGTGCAAACTCCACACAGACAGTCACCCAAGGCCAGAATCGAACCCGGGTCCCTAGTACTGTGAAGCAGGAGAGCGAACAACTGTGCCACCGTGCCGCCCCGTAGGGACTGAGCCATCCAGAGGGGTCTGTGCAGTTTCTCTTTGTTAATAAATACCTTTTGTGTTCCTGATGAAGTCTGTGAGCGTGCATCATTACAGAGGGAAACAAGAGATCAATGGTTGACAGGTAAAGAGGCCACTAACTACGGTTAGAGTGATAGAGAGTTGATAATTGGCAGCAGGGAGGAGAAAAGCTTCAATGAGGAGCTTGGGAGACTTAAGAGCCAAGTGCTGTAAAAAGGCTTTTACCTTCCTGAGGCAGCGTCTTTCACCTACATTTCACTTATGGATTTCCTGTATACAGGAGAACCCATGGTAGCCGTTTAGCTGAAAATCAGCCTTCCAATGCGTAGAGGGAGCCTTATTAAAATGTGTTACTGAGTGATTCCCACCTCTACCAGAATGGCGTGCTATATATTAATTGGGGCAGGCATGCATGCTGCAGGTTGGGAATGCGTTCCCCATTCCCTAACTTTCAACTCCCAACTCCATCCCTTTCCAGCCTGGCCTGATATTAAGATGTCACATGTGGAAAATTGGCCTCAATCTGAACATCTGTGGAAACAGCCAGAAAACATTCCCCATTCAGAAGGCAAGGGATGTTTACTCTGAGTTTCAGTCAACCTAAAATCTGTCTCGTCACCTGATCATTGCCAAGCTCACCTTGCACTTGGGAGACAAATATTTCCCAACTGAGGAACAATGCAGGTGAATATTGGACTTGCTATTTATTTTATAAAACCAATTAGATACAAATGAATCATGCTATCAGCCAGGAAATCATTCAGGCAGCTGTTTGAGATTGGTACATAGAAAATCGATTAATGGGTTGCGTGCAATCTGTGATAGTTCATTATAATAAGTATTTAAATTAATTTGACATGAATGAGAATGAGAATGAGATACAAATTGACATTAAGTGCGAAATGAGAGATGTTGCTCTTGCATAAGGCAACATAAGGCAAGAAGAAACAGCGTTTGATTCAATGGAAATGGGCAATTCAACAGGGGTTATTGTAATCATAGAATTCTGCAGTGCAGAAGGAGGCCATTCAGCCCATCGAGTCTGCACCGACCACAGTCCCACCCAGGCCCTATCCCCATAACCACGTGCATTTACCCTAGCTAGTCCCCCTGACACTAAGGGGCAATTTAGCATGGCCAATCCACCTAACCTGCACATCTTTTGGACTGTGGGAGGAAACCGGAACACCCGGAGGAAACCCACGCAAACACGGGGTGAGCATGCAAACTCGACACAGACAGTGACCCAAGCCGGGAATCGAACCCGGGTCCCTGGCGTTGTGAGGCAGCAGCGCTAACCACTGTGCCACCGTGCTGCCCATATTACTCGCTGAGTGGTAATCCTGTGGGATCTGGTGAAACAGTAGTTTTGCACATCGCTTGGTATTGCTGTCCATTTGCTTCATCGATCCTGCAAGATTTCATACAATTCAGGGTGAGTTAAAATTTCCCCCACCTGAGAACTTCTGGAGTCTTGTTCTCAATTTTAACCACCAACAGATGGTTAAAACCTGCAGAGAGTTTGTTTGTTTCTGACTCGCTTGACCGCGGCAATTAGGGTGACGGCAAATTTAACCACTGCACTTATTACCATGCTACCATTCCCCTGCCTGCCCAGAATGGCTGGTAGTTTGAGGTGTTCAGGATTTCACCCAGACAATGAAAAATCTGAATATTTGCCAAGAGCAGAGAGGGACAACATACAAACCCACAGAAAACTCTGAGAAGGCTTTGCTAGACAATAACTTACAATAAACTGAGGATAGCTGCACACACAAAAATGCATTAATCGATCCTCCAAGAATTTTAAAACGAAGAACCCTATGGCTGGAATTTTACCAGCATGCCTGTCCCGATTCCGGGGGCGGGCGAGGCTCGGAGAACGGCATTCTCAGTTGGTCTCGGGCGGGATCGTATGACTCTCGGGCTGACGTGCTGGTAATATTCCACCCTATGTGTATGGTTGATAATGGTTATGTTATTCTTAAAGAAAAATACTTTCTTTCAATTAGGCTGTTACATAAACATTTAGGTCAGGTCTGAATAGCTGACAAAAGAGAGTAGAGCTCTTATAGATCTCCTTGCTGCTGAATACTTTAATTGCGAGTATAGACTTAGTACGCTAGTTATTTGAATATCCTATATTTATTTTAGGTGGATTTGTATCCTTTATTTACTTCGAGGTAGCTTAGTTTATTTTGCATTTATATTTTAGTTGGATATGGGCGGCACGGTGGCACAATGCTGCCTCACAGCGCCAGGGACCCGTGTTCGATTCCCAGCTTGGGTCACTGTCTGTGCGGAGTTTGCACATTCTCCCCATGTCCGCGTGTGTTTCCTCCAGGTGCTCCGGTGTCCTCCCACAGTTCAAAGATGTGCGGGTTAAGTGGATTGGCCATGCTAAATTGTCCCTCAGTGTCAGGGGGCTAGCTAGGGTAAATGCATGGGATTACGGGAACAGGGCCTGGGTGGGATTGTGGTCAGTGCAGACTCGATGGGCCGAATGGCCTCCTTCTGTACTGTAGGGATTCTATGATTAGTTTACTTTACTTACCTTGCACTTAGTAATATTGCAACCACTTCTATAATGTAATCCAAGATTTAAGTCTATAGTAAAATGTTATTAAGTAACTATTATAAAAAGTTGTAGACTTAACTTGCACACCTCAGGACCCTAACCTCTAGAATTTTTCAATGGGGAATTCTATGTACTGAAAGGTAAACTCAGAAGGGCTATTTCTGCTTTCATGTACTCAGTAAATATATTTTATTTTGAGATATTTTTGTTTGGTCAGAAGAGTCTAGGTATGGGTGACATTTTACTTTGGGACCAAATCTCCAGCTAATATAGCTGACTATGCTCTTATCATGATTTAAAGCCCCCTGTGGTTAAGGATTAAGACTTGACGATAAATTTGACTGAATAAATTTACCACGCCAGTGGGGGAGGGGGTGAGGGGTGTGTGTGTGTGTGTGGAGGGGAGGAGGTGGTAAGAGGTAGTAGACACTGAGAAAGAAAGGTGATTCCTGACCAGAATTTTGAGAGGGAAATACTGAAGCAGGGTGGTCTTACTGTGGGACTCCTCCTGAACTCATAAAATAAATTTAAAATTTTTACCGTTCAGGAATCTTCATACCCAAATCATAGAATCATAGAATCCCTACAGTGCAGAAGGAGGCCATTCGGCCCATCGAGTCTGCACCGACCACAGTCCTACCCAGGCCCTATCCCTAAAACCCTACTTATTTACCCTACTAGCCCCCTGACACTAAGGGGCATTTACCATGGCCAATCCACCTAACCCGCACATCTTTGGACTTTGCATCATCTTCGAACATGTTTTGCTACGGTGAGAAAATGACATTAAAAAGACTTCAGAGTCTTGAGCAATCAATTTTAGCTAACACTCCAGTACAATCTAATACCAAGTCCCTTCCGGCAAAGCAGACTTCTGTCTGTTTCCATCGCCAGTAATTCCCGGGACAGGTCATTAGTCTGTCACCAGGAGCTTATAGCTTGAGGGGCACCACTCCACATCAAGCATGGCTGATCAGGAGTCTCTTCCACTCTTATCGGCAGCCTTTGGCATGCTTGGAAGGGTGCAATCATGGAATCCAAGAATCATAGAAACCCTACAGTGCAGAAGGAGGCCATTCAGCCCATCGAGACTGCATCGACATCAATCCCACCCCCGGCCCCATCCTCCCAACCCCACAAATCCTTCTAATCTACACATCCCGGGACACTAAGGGGCAATTTTCATGGCCAATCAACCTAACCCGCACACCTTTGGAATCTCCTAAATAAAAGCAAATTACTGTGGATGCTGGAATCTGAAACCAAAAGAAAAAACGTTGGAAAATCTCAGCAAGTCTGGCAGCATCTGTTAGGAGAGAAAAGAGCTGACGTTTCAAGTCCAGATGACCCTTTGTCAAAGCTGAAAGGCATGGAAAGTGGGAAATATTTATACTGCATTTACACTAGCTCCCCCTGCAGTATAATGTACATTCCTTGGCCATGAGGTCTCGGAGTAGGAATCAAACTCAGAGCCTTTGGTTCAGAGCAGGGATGCCACCCATTGCACCACAAGACCCCCTCCTCCAATGCAGTACCATTGCCTGAAAGAACAGGTTAAACTTGGATAGTGGGATCCAGGTGACTCTGCTGGCTAACTAGAAAGGGACAATTTAACCTGGCTTCTGTCAAATGAATAGGGTTAAAATCAGCCTCACCACCCCCACCCCTCTATGCTGAGAAAAAACAATTGGATTAAAGCTTTCTTGCTTCTCTGGATGATCTTTCGGTCTCTCGTGGTTATTTATCAGCAACACAAACCAATCTCCAATTTGCTCTTTAATTGACAATCTCATCCAGACAAACCACACAGAACAGAGGTGTGAGTGGGACAAGCAACTCACTGGGACAATGAGGCATCCTTTAGTGTGTGAGGCATATCATTAATGCAAAAGAATTAGAATCCTCCTGCACAAAACACTCATGAATGAACTATTCCAGTCCCATTCTAAACCTGCCATGAGTATATCTAAACTCTTGTGTGGGGGAGGAATGATTTTAATGGAAGTGAGGTTTCAATCCCCCTCCCTCACTCCCTCCAGTGTTCAAATTGGAAAAGAATTCAATTTCCCAGTACTGAAATCCTTCACAATGATGAGTAAAAAGAACAAGCACCAAACACTATCTAAAGCCAAAATATATATACATATAGAGAAGGTAATTTAGCAATGTGGGCAGCACGGTGGCACAGTGGTTAGCACTGCTGCCTCACAGCGCCAGGGACCTGGGTTCGATTCCTGGCTTGGGTCACTATCTGTGTGGAGTTTGCACATTCTCCCCGTGTCTACGTGAGTTTCCTCCGGGTGCTTCTGTTTCCTCCCACAATGCAAAATGTGCGGGTTAGGTGGATTGACCATGCTAAATTGCGCCTGTCAAGGAGACTAGTTAGGGTAAATGCATGTGGTTGTGGGGATAAAGCCTGGGTGGGATTGTGGTCGGTGAAGATGCGATGGGCCGAATGGCCTCCTTCTGCAATCCTATGATTCTAACCCCAATTTTGGTCGCACAGTGGTTAGTACAGCTGCCTCACAGCGCCAGGGGCCTGGGTTCGATTCATGGATTTGATCATTGTCTGTGCGGAGTCCATATAATCTCCCCATGTCTGCGTGGGTTTCCTCTGGGGGCTCCGGTTTCCTCCCACAGTCCGAAAGACATGCTGGTTAGGTGCATTGACCATGCTAAATTCTCCCTCAGTGTACCCGAACAGGCACCGGAGTGTGGCGACTAGGGAATTTTCACAGTAACCTCATTGCAGTGTGAATGTAAGCCTATTTGCGACATTAATAAAATAAACTTTTAAACTATATTGACCTAGGATCACTTTCATTTCCTTTCCTCTACTCTGCGAATGCTGGCCTTACTCTGAGTGAACAAGTCAGATCAGAATGCTTCTACATAACATTCAAGTGTTTATTAATGGCCCTGCAACAGAACACTCACTGGGATATTCAATTCCATGCTAACTACCCTTTCACACAGACCCACGGCATTTCTCTCTCTCTTTATGACTTGCTGTTAGATGTACAACTCCGCACCACCCCACTGCCGTGCCTCAGAACTCCTATTATTCCTGTGGCACCTTATCTGTTTGGAGAGTAGCTACTGCCTCGTCGATGTATCTATTGCAATAGTCTTAAAGGCCAAGGGAATTCTGTCACTCTGATTGATTGGTACTTTCCCTCTAAATGTGTCAGCGGTTAGTTTCTGTTTGGGGGCTTCTCTCGCTCACCTGTCTTTGTTTCCGAGCAGCTTTCTGGCTTTCCTTTCAAAGCGTGTGAAAGACACAGCAGTGTGTTTAGGATAGGGTGAGGAATGTTCCATTCTAAAGTCTAAGTTTGACGGTGGGAAGAGAAGTTGGAGCGATTTTCACTGCAAGGGGGTGGGGGAGCAGGATGGTTGTCTACATGCAATCTCGTGTTGGTCAGCTCGTAACCAATGCATCCATACAGAGCATCGCAAATCTGGTGGCGAGGGCCGGCAGGAAGTTGTTGTCCCCGCTATTACCTCATGGGGTCAAAGGTCTTGGCACCATATTTAAAGGGTACATGGACAGCCTGAACTATCCCTTCCACCTGCGCCGAGCCACTGCTCCACCCTTCCCTGCTAACCCTTCCCCCCTTCATCTGTCATCCTCCACATAACTTGCACTGCCGCCACCCACTCTAAGCAAAGGCTGACATTTCCAATGCTGCACAAAGAGCACAATACAACAGCAACTCACTGCTAATGAGCAAAGAAGCTTACCTCGCCGGGTACACGTCACTGACGTGCAGTCCTGAAAGCGAACCTTCTCATTGATGGGGAACTTAATTTGGAGGGGGTACTTAACTCTGCCGAGGTGGCTTTTTAATGGGCATGCATGAGATAACCAATGCATGCAGAAGGGCGCCCTCACACTGTCTGTCGGAAAACCTGTCCTGCCTTCAACTCGCCCGTAAGGTCCTGAGAGAAACATTCCGACAGGATATCCCGGTGTCAGGAAACTGATTTTTGGCCCCACGCCAAATTAGGTTCCTGCGCCCACCAAGCTTCCCACTGCTGGGGGACCCAGCGATTCTGCCCATGGTCTCATTCTGCTCATTACCAAAAGTAGCCAACAGAGGGAGGTTGGCATCAACACATCTGTTGCTGGATGCAGAGACCAGAATATGACAGTCGCCCATCCATTTCCTCATAGAATCTCTACAGTGCAGAATGAGGCCATTTGGCCCATCGAGCCTGCACCCACCACAATCCCACCCAGGCCCTATCCTCGTAATCCCACGTATTTACCCTCGCTAATCCCCGTGACACTAAGGGCAATTTAACATGGCCAATCTACCTAACCCTGGACTGTGGGAGGAAACCGGAGCACCCGGAGAGAACATGCAAACTCCACACAGACAGTGACCTGAGGCTGGAATTGAACCCGGGTCCCTGGCGCTGTAAGGCAGAAGTGCTAACCACAGTGCCACCGCGTCACCCATTTCTGGTTGATTTAAAGGTAACACTTGCACTTATAAAGTGCCTTTCATGATGTCTCTAAGCCCTTTATGTCCAATGAAGTGTAGTCAGCGTTGTCATGCCAGAAAGGCAGCAGTCAATTTACACACAATAAGCTCCCACAAACAGCAATGTGATAATGACCAGATAATCAGTTTTCTTTTTCTTATATTGGTTGAAGGATGAATACAGGCCAGGACACTGGGGGGTAACTTCCCTGCTCTTAATGGAAATAGTACCATGGGATCTTTTAATCTGAGAGGGCAGGCAGGGCCTCAGTTTAATGTTTCAGTCAAAAGCCAGCACCTCCGACAGTACGGCACTCCCTCAGTATTGCACAGGTGTGTCAGCCTTGAATTTTTGGACTCAGATCCTGGGATAGGCATTGAACCCAGAACCTGCTGACTCAGTAACAACTGCACCAGTCAGTGTGCTACCAATTACTAACTGTACCACAGTTGATGGAGGCTTCTCCTTCACAGCTATGTTGGGGGAAATTGCATTGCTTAAAGAGAACATGAGGGATACACTTATTTAGTTTGAGCTTTCTCATTCCAGGGAATTGCCTTGCAGACACAGCATGCCACAGGATCCCAATAACTCTGGAATCACTCTTGTTCGTGGCCCTAACCCCTGAACCGGTCAGAGTTTGCCGGATTGGTTGGAGGGATGAAACAGAGCTGCCATCTTGGGAACATCTCTGGCACCACTTGCTGTGCACAGTTGGAGGACTGAGCACATTTGGAAGGGGAAATGTTCCACAGGCTTTCCCCAAAGCTCCTCTGGAGCAATTCTCTCTCTCAACCTCTCATGTATAGTGGGGGCAATAAGATTTTGGTTTAACAGAAGAGTTTTGCTTTCTTCAGCTGGTTTTCATAGCCTCGGCTCTAAACTCCTCGACCACCAACCTTCCAACCCATTTGTGCTGCACATTTACAACTTGCAACACCAGAACATGTCATCTCACTCGACAGACCAAGTTCTGACACCACTCTGAGTTCCGAGGGAGCCGGGGAAGTAAAATTTCATGGTCTAGGGATCTCTGGCCCTGGCTTCTTGTCCTTCTAATGAAGAGCTAAAGGATCCAACTGAGAGATCTTGTGGCGCAGTGGTTAATGTCCCTGCCTCTGAGCCAGATGGTCCAGGTTCAAGCTCCACTCCAGGACCTGATGGCCAAGGAAGGTGCATTCATAACATGGCCAAGTGGTTGACTGATTGTAAATCATTCCAGCAAATGCCAATGGCAGTGCTCCTTGTCAGCTACACGATGGAGTGAATGCTGGAGCCTCCACATTCAAATCCACGATATGTGAGTAAATATGCACGTTGCCACAGCAACTCGGACTCCTTGGGGGAGGTGGGGACATCTGTTTGGCCCATTTGGCTAGATAGCTATTGTGGATAACACAGATGCCAATAGCACGAGGTTCAATCCCCTTTCTGAATCGGGTGAATTCAGGACTGGTCTTGATCCTCCCTTACCCATGGTGGAGGATACAGCCCCGAGGATTGGACCTGCCTTTGGGCAGAGGACCAAGGTCCCAACTAGGGCATGTTGGACAACCCTAGAAACAGTGGAAACCCCGTGAAAACAGGCTGCCATTTTCCACTTCCATCAGGCGATTGGCAAAACCTCCACAGATTTTAAAAATATTCCAGTTGTTTTTCTACCACTGAATACACTCAACAACAAAAAATTGCATTGACGTGGCACCTAATTTGATTTGATTTATCATCACATGTACTGGGAACCAGTGAAAAGTATTGTTTCTTGCGCTATACGGGCAAAACATACCGTTCATGAAGTACATAGGGGAAAAGAAAAAGGAGAGGGTGCAGAATGTAGTGTTGAAGATACAGGTAGGGTGAAGAGAAAGATCAGCTGAATATTTGATAGTCTGATGACAGCAGGGAAGAAACTGTTTTTGAGTCGGTTGGTACGTGTTTTCAGACTTTTGTATCCTTTCCCTGATGGAAGAAGGTGGAAAAGAGTATATCCAGGGTGTGTGGAGTCCTTGATTATGCTGGCTGATTTCCTGAGGCAGCAGGGAGTGTGGATGGAATCAGTGGATGGGAGGCTGGTTTGAGTGATGGACTGGATTACATTCACGACCCTTTGTAGTTTCTTGCGGTCTTTGTCAGAGCTTGAGCCGTACCAAGCTGTGATACAACTGAATAGGATGCCTCCTACCTTCAATGTATTAAAGTCCAAAAGTACTTCACAGAGGTGCAAATATAAAGACATTTGGAGGATAAAGAGAATGGAATTGGATTAGTTTGCTGCCTAACCGACACCAGTAAATTATCACTCCCTAATCAATTTTGACGAAAGGTCATTGGCTTGCAACATTAACACTGTTTCTCTCTCCACACATGCTGCCTGACTTGCTGAGAGGTGTCCCACAGGGATCTGTACTGGGGCCTCAGCTTTTCACTATGCTTATAAATGACTTGGATGAAGAAATAGAGGGCCGTAAATCTAAGTTTGCTGACGGCACTAAGTTAGGCAGCAGGTTGAATGGTGTAGATGGCAGCAGAAAGTTGCAAAGGGACATTGATGGATTGAGTAAGTGGGCAAAACAGTGACAGATGATGTTCAGTGGTAGGAAGTGGGAGGTCATCCATTTTGGACCTGAGAAAGATAGATCAGAGTACTTTCTAAATGGCGAGAACCTAGGAACTGTGAAGGAGCAGAGAGATTTAGGGATTGTGTCCAGAAATCATTAAAAACTAATAGGCAGGGACAAAAAATAATTTAAAAGACTAATGGAAATGTTGACCTTTATCTCAAGGAGGCCAAAGGAATGTGAATTATATGTTCCAGCTGTATAAAGGTCTGATTTGGTCTCATGGAGTACTCATTCTAGACACCACATTTCAGAAGGAGATATTTAACTTGTGGGAGACACAGCACAGATTTGCCAGATTGATACAGGGGTGAACAGAATTTGGATGCAGGAATAGAATGTACCCTAAAGCCAAATTTGCAGACAGACGCTAAAATAGATGGAAAAGTATGTTGCAATGAGGAAATAAGGGGCAGAATTTCCCCCCAAAAATTCTAAGTGTCAAATTTGAGTGAGAACTGGAGTAAATCACGCTAATTTTTTTCAGTGGGAGTTCAGAAAAGAATCTCCCACACTCTGTGCACTGCAGACTGCGCTTGTGTGAATCACATTAGAAATCAGTGAGCAGGGCCTTTTCCCACTGGAGAAGCCGGCAGTATAACACTGAGTGCGCCACTGCGCATGTGCCGATCTGTCAGTGCAGAGATCGGCGCATGCGCAGTGGCCCGTGTCTGCTGGCCTACTGATTGCTGGCCAGCTCAATCGCTGGCCAGCCCCATGACCCCACAATGTTGGCCTTCCTTTCCCCCCACAGCCCAATCGCTGCTCCCCCCAATCATGCCCGGGGCAGCCTCGACCCTTCCCACAGCCCCGATCTCTTGCCACCACCCCCCACCAATCCCCCCACCAACTGGCAGTCCCTATCCCCCACCAGCAGTCCTGAACCATCCACCCCTCCGTAGTCCCGACCCCCCGTCTCAGCAGGCTGCCCCTCCTCCCCAAACCCCCCGGATGGCCAGCCCCAATTACTGGCCTTCCTCCCTCCCCCACCGATCCTCTCTGCGGAGTGACAGCAGGACCTCCCACTCTAACCAATTGCCCCCTATTAGGTCCCACCCCATCAGACTCCGCCCCTATTAGGCCCACCCCCTTGGCACAGCCCTATGCCTGGTGGGCATTGGTACTTTGCCCCTTGGGCAGTGCCAGGGGGCCATGCTGGCACTGCCAAGCTGGCAATGTCTAGGGGGCACCACCCCCTTGGCACCCAAACCTTTGGGAGGGCCTCAATTACCCCCTCTTCACTCCAGCAGGGTCCAGCCACTAGCTCCCTGAAAGTAGGGAGCCATTGTAATCTCTGCTGGAGTGAACCACTCTTGTGGGGGAGGGAGATGCCAGTTCCGGGCCCGCTAACTGTATTTAAAATATATTTAAATCTGCATTTGAATAATATATGCGGCTCCCACTGATTTCCAGTACGGAGCGCTGACGCTGCCGGAAAACTGGCACTGGGAGCCCACTATCGGGGCGGGACGCCCAGCGCGGATCCCATGCGCTAGGCACTGCTTGAATCTCCCGGCCCGCTGCGCTAAAAAATTAGCCCAGTTGGATGGGAGGATCGCCCTCAAGACATTTACAAATGAATATGGATAGGTTAGGCTAAGTGGGCCAAAATTTGGCAGATGGAATTTAACATGAATAAGTGTGAGGCTATCCATTTTGGTTAGAGGAATAAAAATGGAGCTTATTATCTAAATGGAGAGAAATTTCGGAATGCTTTGGTGTAGAGGGATCTGGGTATCCTCGAGCACAAATTGCAGAAAGTTAGCATGCTGATGCAGCAGGTATTGAGGGAGGCAAATGGAATTTTGGCATTCATTGCTAATGCAGTATATAAGTGGGGGGGGGGGGTGCTATTGCAACTGTATACATCTGGAGTGCTGCACACAATTTTGGGCTCATAACTTGAGGAAGGATGTAAATACATGAGAGGTGGTTCAGAGAAGGTTCACTAGGTTGATTACAGGGATGAAGGACTTGTCTTATGAACAAAGATTGAACAGTTTCGGCCCATAGTTGCTGGAGTTTATAAGAATGAGAGCAGGTCTAATTGTGGTATATAAGATGAGAAAGGGGATTGACAGAGTAGATGTAGAATGGATGTTTCCCCTGGTTGGGCATTCCAGATCGAGAGGCCATCATTTTAGGCTAAGGAGTGACAGATTTAAAACAGAAATGAGGCAGAATTATTTCACTCAGAGTCATGAATCTGTGGAATTCTCTACCCCAGAGTGCAGTGGACACCGGAACACCAAACAAATTTAAGGAGGAGATGGACAGGTTTTTAATTAGTAGCTGGATGAAGGGTTATGGAGAGTGGGCTGGTAAATGGGGATGAGGCCAAGATGTGATCAGCCATGATTGTATTGAATGGCGGAGCAGGATCGAGGGGCTGAATTTCCTACTCCTGCTTCTAGTTCTTCCATTCTTATGTAACAAGGTTAAACTATGAGGATAAGTTGCACAAGGTGGGCTTCTAGTCTCTTGGATGCAGAACATATAGGGCTGATTTAATGGAGGTGACGATCATAGGAGTTGATAAAGTAGTTAGAGCGAAGTTATTTCCTCTGGTGGCAAAGTCCAGAACGAGGGGAAAGAAACTTAAAGTTCGACCGAGGTGTTGTCAGGAAACACTTGTTCACACACATCGATAGCAGAAGTCTGGAACTTTCTCCCCTTAAGACCTTTCGAGGCTACGGGTCAATTAGTGGTGAGCACTGCTACCTCACAGCACCAGAGACCTGGGTTCGATTCCTGGCTTGGGGTCACTGTCTGCGGAGTTTGCACGTTCTCCCCATGTCAGCGTGGGTTTCCTCTGGGTGCTCCGGTTTCCTCCCACATTCTGAAAGATGTGCTGGTTGGTGCATTGGCCACGCTAAAAACATTCTCCCCCAGTGTACTCGAACAGACGCCAGAGTGTGGCGACTAGAGGATTGTCACAGTAACTTCATTGCAGTGTGAATTTAAGCCTACTTGTGACACTAATAAATAAACTTAAATTTAAACATTTCAAAATTGAGATTGGTAGAATCTTGTTAGGGAAAGGTATTGAGGTACATCAAACCAAAATGGGTAAATGGTGTAAATACGCAAATCAGCCATGATCTAATTGAATAGTAAGAAGTCTCACAACACCAGGTTAAAGTCCAACAGGTTTATTTGGTAGCAAATACCATAAGCTTTCGGAGCACAGCTCCTTCGTCAGATGGGGTGGATATCTGTTCTCCAACAGTGCACAGACACAGAAATCAAGTTACAGAATACTAATTAGAATGCAAATCTCTACAGCCAGCCAGGTCTTAAAGGTACAGATAATGTGGGTGGAGGGAGCATTCAACACAGGTTAAAGAGATGTGTATTGTCTCCAGACAGAACAGCTAGTGAGATTCTACAAGCCCAGGAGGCAAGCTGTGGGGGTTACTGATAATGTGACATAAACCCAACATCCCGGTTTAGGCCGTCCTCATGTGTGCGGAACTTGGCTATCAGTTTCTGCTCAGCGACTCTGCGCTGTCGTGTGTCGTGAAGGCCGCCTTGGAGAACGCTTACCTGAAGATCCAAGGCTGAATGCCCGTGACTGCTGAAGTGCTCCCCCACAGAAAGAGAACAGTTTTGCCTGGTGATTGTCGAGCGGTGTTCATTCATCCGTTGTCGTAGCGTCTGCATGGTTTCCCCTATGTACCATGCCTCGGGACATCCTTTCCTGCAGCGTATCAGGTAGACAACGTTGGCCGAGTTGCAAGAGTAGGTACCGTGTACCTGGTAGATGGTGTTCTCACGTGAGATGATGGCATCTGTGTCGATGATCCGGCACCAAGACGTGCCGGACTTTAACCTGTGAGACTTCTTACTGTGCTTACCCCAGTCCAACGCCGGCATCTCCACATCATGACTAATTGAATAGTACAGGTTTGAAGGACTGAATGGCCTACTCCGATTCCTATGTTCCTATGAGTGCTACCAACATTTTCTGATTTTATTATCTCCAAACAATTTGAATTCATCCCTTTTAAAACGACACCTGCATCTTGGTTACGTCTGAATCTCGCACTTCAGTGGCCGTACCATGACTTCCATCATATGTACGCTGCCCAGGTCACCTACACAGGCTGATGAAGCACTGCCTCTCATGTCTTCCTTGAGACATTGTTCTGGTCTGACAGGCTTGAAAAAATATCATATAATTTGCGTTACTGATGGCAGGCAGTTTACTGAGGGGGTGGAAAGTTAACATGCTGAGTAGATAATCTTGGATAAGCACAATTCCTTTTAAAATGCTGTAGCTGCTAAGTAGCTGCTTAGGCTACTGCTGGAGTATTGTGTGCAGTTCTGATCGCCACCCTACAGAAAGGAGGTGGTTGCACTAGAGAAGGTGCAGAGGGGATTAACCAGGATGTTATCGGGGCTGGAGCATCACAGCTATCAAGAGACACTGGATGGGCTGGGGTTGAATAGTAGAATCCCGACAGTGCAGAAGAAGGCCATTCAGCCCATCGAGTCTCTCCCCCATGCCCAAAACCCTCCCGCCCTATCCTCATACTCCTGCATATTTACCACAGCTAATCCACCTAACCTACATATTTTTGGACTCTAAGGGGCAATTTAGCATGGCAGAGGGGTCAGTAACATGGGAGCATAGATTTAAGTTAAAGGGAAAGAGGTTTACAAGAGATGTGAGGAAAAACAGTTTCACCCAGGGGGTGGTGGGAATCGGGAACTCACTACCTGAAGGGGTGGTCGAGGCAGGAACAATGAAGAAGTATTTAGGTGAGCACATGAAATGCCACAGCACACAAGGCTACGGACCAGGTGCTAGAAAATGGGATTGGAATAGATAGGTGCTTGATGGCCGGTGCAGACATGATGGGCTGAAGGGCCTCTTTCCATACTGTAAAACCCTATGGCTGGAATCTTACCAACGTTCACGCCGGTGGGATTTTCCCATCCCAGGCGGTGAAGGGAGATTTGGCTTGGCCTCAACTTCTCCGGCTTCGCGGCAGCAGGAGGGTGGCGTGAACGGCCGGTAAGATCGCGTCCCATCTCTATGACTAAAACTTCTTTTTTGTTTACAGCTGAAATTCAGCTCTAATCCCTATGGGCCATTGGTTCCATCCGTGCTTCTTTAACTTCCAAGCCAATGTCTGACAAAATATCTGTCACCCGTAAAACCCCTGTCGCTAAGATTCTGGGCAAAAAATGATTTATGATTCATTCGCTTGTGGTCCAGACTTTGTTCTCTTCAGTTCCTCACTCCCTCCTTCTCGTTCATTTCTCTTTTCCACAAGGTCCTTTTTCATTATGTTTCCCTCCAAATTCTTTTGAACTTGGGACTTCTCTCCACTTATTCTTGCCTCTCGATTATTTTCTCCTCTTTTTTTCTGCTCTCAACTCTCTTAATTTTTTAGCAGTGGGTATTGTGTCTGGACCTAAACGCACTGTATTTAAGTTTAAGTTTATTTATGAGTGTCACAAGTAGACTTACATTAACACTGCAAGGAAGTTACTGTGACAATCCCCCAGTTGCCACACTCTGCCGCCTGCTCAGATACACTGAGGGAGAATTTTAGCATGGCCAATCCACCTAACCAGCACGTTTCTTGGACTGTGGGAGGAAACCAGAGCATCCGGAGGAAACCCACATAGGCACGGGGAGAACGTGCAAACTACACACAGACAATGACTCAAGCCAGGGATTGAACCCGGGTCCCTGGCACTGTGAGGCAGCAGTGCTAACCGCTGTGCCACCATGCTGCCCTTGGGGGCTAAATTAAGCTATGTAATACTAATTCTTTAGGGTCTATGTGGTCAATGGCTCTTTAGGTTGGTCTAAGATATGTGCGCGCACTTGTGGAGTGGACTACACCAAACGCCTTCTTATTAAATGCTGTCATCCTGAGAGAGAAGTGTGGGTCGATGTTTCATGTAGCCACTGCTACTGGCTTGGGGCACCGCCTTAGTAATTCTACTGATATATTGGAAAATAGATTGCTGGATTGCTGTGATACCCTGTGAACAGTGGTATCTTGAGCCATGGTGGTAATAGTCCTCTATTTTTTATTTATTCATTCACAGGATGTAGGCATCACCAACAAGCCAGCCTTTATTGCCCATACTTTGAGAAGGTTGTGATGAATTGCTTTCTTGAACTGGTGCAGTCTGGACGGTGAAGATACTCCCACAGTCCTGTTAATTAGAGAGGCTTTGAATTTGTACCCAGCAAAAATGCAGGAACAACAACGTATTTCCAAGTCAGGACGGTGTGTGTTTTGAGGGCAATATGCAGGTTGGGGTATTTTTGGGCTGGATTTTACAAGGCATCATGACCCCTGCCCCTACTCCCACTAAAAGGTCAAGAGGGAGCCTTCCCGAGGGAGGACCGCCACCGCCACAGGCTATTACTAGATTGGAGGTTGAATTTTAGCCCTTGTGGGAGAGAGAAGTCCACCTCAGAGAGCCACTGACCAGTCAGAGGCCAGCTTTCCAGTCGTGGCAGAGCCATTGGGAATGGTGACCACTGCCAGTCTAGCACCTTGAGGGATTTGAGGGCACATTCAATGCTGTGTCCTGCTGGGGCCATGCTGTGGAGGTGGGGGGCAGATGACCATCTTGTGGGGGGATCGCCAATGGATTCGGGAGCCCTGTTAAGGAGGTTCCATCTCTCACCCACCACAGGGAAATCTGCCAGCCTGACTGTTTGGCATGGGTGTCTCCCTTTGCTGGCTAAACTCCAGCAGCAGTGTAATGAGGACCTGAAATGCACAGGTGGGGTGCCAGATGCCACCCCTGAGTGGATAGCCAGTGAGAAGGTCATCTGCTGGGTTTAATGCCCTCCCCACTTTCAAGCCCATACATAGGGTCTGGAATTTACACTCACTGTCATTGCTCATTTCAATATGCATGTGTTATTTTTTATCCAAAAAAAACTATTAATCTTCATCTTGTTAACATCGCACATACCAAAATTGATTTTAATATTTCAATATTTCATCTCAATTATTTAGAGGAGAGAGCAGCACGGTGGCACAATGGCTATCACTACTGCCTCACAGCGCCAGGGACCCAGGTTCAATTCTGGCCTCGGGTGACAGTCTGTGTGGCGTTTGCATGTTCTCCCCATGTCTGTGTGGATTTCCTCCGGGTGCTCCAGTTTCCTCCCGGCAGTCCAAACATGTGCGGGTTAGGTGGATTGGCCAAGCTAAATTATCCCTTAGTTGGTCTGTGTATGTGAGAGACTATGGCTATGCTTGACGCGATGTGTCCCTCAAGCTATTAGCCCCTGGCAACAGACTAGTGACCTGTCCCAGGAGTAGCTACAGAAACAGACGCAAGTCTGACCTATGCGCCATCAGCTGCAGAGGGGTTGAGAGAAAGAGATTTAGAGGAGGACTTATTGCGAAGTCAGCGACTAATGGTTAATAATTTAGCGCTGCCTATGAGTAATGATACCTAACATCCCAGGGCTAAACAACCACCAGTGGAGATCATGGCATAGTATTGGATGAAAAGAGCGTTTTTATAGGATGTTGTTGAGATGATTTTGCAAAGAAGGAGTGGGAAGATGGCAAGGCACCTGCATTTATCTAAATCCAATGTGGTAAATTAATTAGATAATAACTAGCTGTGTTTAGGAACGGCGGTTAAATAATTTATGATTGTTCGCATTAAGTAGGAAGACTGACCCTTTAGTTTAATTTTGAAACATTGTTCAGGCAGGCGAACTAGCCAGGCATTCAGTAATGCTGCTATGCAGATATTACAAGAACCAGAATGATCCTTCAAGCATTTCCAATGAGCAAAACCTACATTTCAAAAGGTCGTGTGCATGATACTAAAACTTCATATATCTGCTGTCTTTCCCAGGCACAGCTGGCATCTAAAATTGAATGACTTTGCATGCCAAGCCTGAAATTGTATTATGGACCATCACTTGCTGAACAATGTGTGTCAGGCTAGGGGCAATAAATTATTAAATCCAAGTCAAATCTGTTCTTCCAATGAATCATCTGCCAGGGTTATCTGTACATGAGAAATGATTGGGCAAGAAATAAGGCTTGTTAGCATCCATTCATTGTGAGCCAGAAGTCCTCTTTAAGTTCCAAAATCGCAGAGTGTACACTTGTGGACAAAATTATGTTCAAAGTCATATTGGTGAGGTCTTTAGCTGTGCAGTGAATGACTGTCAGAGGTACGCAGAGCAGGCAGATTATAAAGTGAAGCAGCAGGTAACATTGATTTGACTCCAGTGTAATTTCAGAGCTCAATGCTCCACCTACTGCCCTCTCTGAGCCTTTCACAGCTGAACGCGCATGCGATGGCCTCGTGGTATTATCACTAGGCTATTAATCCAGAAACTTAGCTAACGTCTGGGAACCTGGGTTTGAATCCCGCCACGGCAGATGGTGGAATTTGAATTCAATAAAAAATATCTGGAATTAAGAATCTACGGATGACCATGAAACCATTGTTGGAAAAACTCATCTGGTTCACAAATGTCCTTTAGGGAAGAAAATTTGTTGTCCTTACCTGGTCTGGCCTACATGTGATTCCAGAGCTAAAGCAATGTGGTTGACTCTCAACTGCCCTTGGGGAACTAAGGATGGGCAATAAAAAATGCTAGCCAGCCAGCAACACTCATGTCCCATAAATGAATTTAAAAAGTAGCAGGAAAGACTCTCCTACTTCCACCAGCATTATTTAAAGGGATCATGTTGCATGTTGATTTCTTTTTGAGGTTGCTGCAATCTTTGGTGCTCTCTTTAATTGTTTCGTGTTGCGAAACTTTACAGGGAGTGGTGAGTTAGGTACTAAAGGACTTTTGCTGACTCTGAGGCTTCTGCAGAAACCAGATGTTCCCAGACATTGGATACACTATTCTGCTGCGAATACATCATGCCTGGGAGAATGAGCAGAAGGCTATGTAAGGAGCAGAACAAACTGCTATGAGAGGGAGGAGGAGGAAGTGGGGAAGGTCTCTAAACAATAGACCATGCCTGGCCAGCACCTTCAGGGTGCAGTTCTCCCACATGACCCTCAGCGTGTAACAATAAATGAAACATTGGCACTTCAGTAGGACATCGTCATTGAAACCTGCCATCCGCCACAGTCACAACTATAACATGTGTTGAACTGCACTCGTTTGTTGTGGGCGGATGGACATTGTGCTCATCTCCTTGTCATTTCTTTTGCTTCTTCCATCATTGTGTGGATCACCACAATGTCCTCTGTGGTGGAGGATGAGCTTTCCTGTGGCTTGAATGATGTTGAGTGATACACTCACCTCTACGTTTCTCTGTCAGCAATGGACGTCTGCTACCAGGTTCTGGCGTTCTTGATGTTGCAAGATATGTTGACCTGCTGGCTCTCAGTGAGAAACAGTGAGTGAAACTTCAACAGGATACCTTCAGGGAGGGCGGCATGGTGGCATAATGGTTAGCACTGCTGCCTCACAGTGCCATAGACCCGGGTTCAATTCCAACCTCGGGTCACTGTCTGTGTGGAGTTTGCATATTCTCCCTGTGTCTTCGTGGGTTTCCTCCTGGTGCTTCCTCCGAAAGACGTGCTGGTTAGGGTGCATTGGCCATGCAAAATTTTCTCTCAGTGTACCCGAACAGGCGCCGGAGTGTGGCGACTTGGGGATTTTCACAGTAACTTCATTGCAGTGTTAATGTAAGCCTACTTGTGACTAATAAGTAAACTTGAACTTTACTTTTCATTGAAACCTGACATCTGACACAGTCACAACTGTAACCGGAGGGCAGGTCAAGAACCTCAGCGCCAGTAGTTGTAAAGATGAACTTCTACTCGTTTGGCTCCTTCTCTTAGCCAAGGCCCATCAGTCTGCTGATCGCTCTCTTTTACACCATCTACTGGAGGTGTTGTTACCTCCTGGCTGATTGGCTGGTCTGTAACAAGAATGGACAAACCTGCTCTGTAAAGACTGAAGAAAGTTCAGAGCTGAAGTCCCAGTCAAGATATTCTTTTTTTGTTTGAGTATTCGGCAACTTGCAGTTCTGTGTCATTAACGACAGTTGTTGCCTTGGCATCTCCTGCCATTTTAAGCAGGATGTGGAGACGCCGGCGTTGGACTGGGGTAAGCACAGTAAGAAGTTAAACTTCTTAATGTGCTTATCCCAGTCCAATGCCGGCGTCTCCACATCATGACTACCATCGACGCCACAAACTGCCGGCTCCAAGTGGAGAGGATCTCCAAGAAGATCGCGCATATCGACACAGACTGCTACCAAATAAACCTGTTGGACTTTAACCTGGTGTTGTTAAACTTCTTACTATTTTAAGCAGGTCCAGGGACGAGCAGGCATCTCTGTTTAACAGAGAGAGAAAGGCTGGTTATAGATCACAAGTGTGCGCTGTCCCATATTCCCTAGACTCGGGACATTTGCGACTTTATTCTAGCCATCAAATGTTCCCCATGTTGCCGACCACCACCCACAGTTCATGGGGGCAATTCTTCCATCCCACTGCGCTAATGTTTCAGTGCAGCAGGCTGGGAGAATCTCGCAGTGGTCGATGAGTGAGATTCGCGCATGCATTCCCACCCCGATAGCGTGCCCCAGTGCCGGAACTCCGACGGCAGCAGCTCCGCGCCAGAAATCAGCGGGGAGGCACTAAGATCATTTAAATAGGTATTTCCATATATTTTAAATATCATTAGTGGGACTGGGACTGAAGTCTTTGGGCCCGCTAGCATCTCCCCCCCACTAGAGTGGTTCACTCCAGTGGGGATTACACTAGTTCCCCCCTCATGGGGAACTAGTGGCCCAACCCCACTGGCGTGAAGGGCAATGATCGGGGTCCCCCAGAGGGTTGGGCGGCGGGGGTGCCCCCTGGGCATTGGCACCTTGGCAGTGCCAGTTTGTGCCCCCTGTCACTGTCCAGGCAAAGGGGCAAAGTGTCAAAACCCAGGGGGTACCTTGGCACTGCCCATCGGGCATGGGGCAGTGCCATGGGGGCAGGGGCTATAGGCGTGGGGTCTATGGGGCGGGCACTGGTGGGAGGTCCCACTGTCACCCTGCAGACAGGATCGGTGGGGAACGGGAGGAGGCCAGAAATTGGGGCGGGCTGGGGAAGTAGAGGGTGTCAGCCTTCTGGGGGTGTTGGGCCAGTGGTGGGGGCGTCAGTACTGCGATTGGGACTACGGGCGAGGGGGCTGGGGATCGGGGTGGGCCGGAAGAGGTGGGTTCGGGGTTGGCCCGGGAATGGTCAGGGGGCCACCTATCGGGCTGTGGGAGAACATAGGACTGGCAATGCGGGGATTGCGGGCTGGCCAGCAATCGAGTGGGCCAGCAATCGGGAGGCTGGCAGTATGGGGCTACTGCGTATGCGCTGATCTCCTCATTGACAGTTCAGCTTGCATGGCTAATCAACCTGACCCGCACATCTTTGGACTGTGGGAGGAAACTGGGCCACCCGGAGGAAACCCACGCAGACATGGGGAGAATGTGTCAACTCCACACAGACAATTATCCAAGGCTGGCATTGGAATCTGGGTCCTTTCTGTGAGGCAGCAGTGCTAACCACTGTGCCGCCATGACTAAGGCATTGAGTTATTGGTAAAACAGTTGGGGAGTAATTTTTACTGTGCTGCTCGGAGGGAGCCTCAGTAGTTCTGACTCAGGAAAAGACCTCTTGTAGTTTGAGCCTTGTACCAGTGCAAAGTGCACCTGTCTTCATGTATACTCTACAGGCAGCATCTCAAAGTATTGGAGCCCATAATCTCCCAGAATATATTTGTCAGTGTAGTCATTATTCCGTCAATGTGTTTGATTTCAGCTAACATCTCGTCGCGTCCAATTGAAGTTGAACTTCCCAGTTGAGTCTTTAAACATCTAATCAATAACTACTGACAGGGTTGTGAATTTTCCACACCTTCACTGTTAAACTATTGTCAGTATTTCTATCTGACTCCTGTCAACGAGAGGCTGAGAGTGGACTACCGTTTGTGTAGTATTGATGAATACAAAAATCAGACAAGGTGTTATAGATAATGAGCCCAAAGGCTGATATATTCAACATTGCTGATCCAGAAAGGTTATTGGGGAAGATTGGCAGAAAAAAGCGCAATAGAATGAGAGGATTGAGTTTTATTGTTTTACTCAACCGTCAAATCACCAGCAAGAGAAAGACAATTCAGGAACAGGGGAAGGCCATTCACCGCTGCTCTGCCATTTAGTTAAATTGTGGCTTATCTGTATCATAGAATCCTTACAGTGCAGAAGGAGGCCATTTGGCCCATTGAGTCTGCACTGACTCTCTGACAGAATATCGTACCCAGTCCCTCTCCCCTGCCCTATCCCCCTAACCCCACACATTCATCATGGCTAATCCATTTAACCTACACATCTTTGGACCTTAGCTCCATCCACCCATTTTCGTTCCATACCCACAAACTACAAAAGGTCTTTTTCTGAGTCAAAACTACTGAGGCTTCCTCCAAACAGCACAGCAAAAATTGTTCCCCAACTGTTTTACCAATAACACAATGCCTTAGCCACTGTGGCACGGTGGTTAGCACTGCTGCCTCACAGTGCCAGGAACCTGGGTTCGATTCCCGGCTCGAGTCACTGTCTGTGTGGAGTTTACACATTCTCCCCAAGTCTGCGTGGGTTTCCTCCGGGGCACTCCAGTTTCCTCCCACAGTCCAAAGATGTGCGGGTTAGGTGGATTGGCCATGCTAATTTGCCCCTTAGTGTCAGGGAGACGAGCTAGGGTAAATGCATGTGGTTGTGGAGATGGGGCCTGGGTGGGATTATGGTCAGCGCAGACTCGATGGGCCGAATGGCTTCCTTCTGCACTGTAGGATTCTATGATTCTATATCATTTGGCAACGTATTAACCGCAGTTTTGAATTTTTTTAATGGGCCGCAGCATCATCCACTAGTCTTTGAGGGCAATTTGGAGAAACAACTAAATTACAAAATTTTGAAGAGTCTTCATTGTCGTTTTCTTTTGACGAGAGCAGCAGTTCAATGAAATATTTCCACTCCAAATACTTCAGCCCAAAAATGAAAAGAATCTTGTCCCTTACTATTTCCACAGCTTGGGATTCAGTTGAGTCCATCAATGGCAATCAGGGTTCTATGTGTATCATAGGACTCTGATTTGAGTTGAAGTAAAGTTTATTTTTTTGTCACAAGTAGGCTTACATTAACACTGCAATGAAGTTACTGTGAAAATTCCCTAGTCGCCACACTGAGGGCCCAATTTTCCCAACAATTTGCACCCGTTTTCGGGCGCAAAATCGCGGTAAAGTCGGGTGTGAGGCCTTTATCACGATCTGCACCTGCCACTTTACCGAGACCCGCGAATGGCGGGGATCCGTTCCGCTCCCAAATCGGGCGCAACGACGATTTAAATGCATTTGCATGCATTTAAATTGAATGAATGAACTGCCCGACCAACTCTATCAGCATTTCCCCCTTTGCCACCGCGTTTGCCGATCCGGAACCGCGCTTTTAGGGACCTGCTGAATAAAAGTCTGAGTCGGGTGTTCCAGCTTCTGAAGAGCCCGTTCAGTGTTTCCAACAGCTCTCTGACTCAAATCAGTGGTGGGGGTGGGGGTGGAGGCGGGTCAGATCATTCTCTGGTTGGAGGGGGGAGGAGGGGAGTGAGGTCAGATCGTTGTCTGGTTGGGGGGGGGGAGGAGGAGGAGGCGGGTCAGATGTATCTCTGGCCGGGGGGGGGGAGGGGGTGGTGGGCCGATCGTTGTCTGGTGGTGGGGGGGGGTGGGGGGGGGGCTGGGTCAGATGTTCTTCTGGAGGGGAGGGGGAGTGAGGCCAGACCATTCTCTGGGGGGGGGGGGGCGGGGGAGTGAGGCAAGTTTGTTGTCGGGGTTGGGGGGGGGTGTGAGGCCAGATTGTCATCTGCAGTGGGGGGGGAGAGGGGGGGAAGTGAGGCCAGATCGCCGTCTGGGGGGGTGGGCAGGGGGGAGTGAGCCAGATCATTGTACGGGCGTCGGGGGAGTGAGGCCAGATCGTTGTCTTGGGCAGAGGGGAGGGTGTGAGGCCGGATTGTTGTGTTGGGGAGGTGGGGGAGGGACAGAGGCCAGATCATTGTCTTGGGGGGGGGGGGAGGAGGGAGGCGGGTAAGATGTATCTCGGGGAGCGGGGGCAGATGGATCTCTGGTGGGGGTGGCAGATGGATCTCTGGTGGGGGAGGTAGATGGATCTCTGGTGGGGGGGGTCAGATGGGTCTCTGGTGGGGGGGGTTCAGATGGATCTCTGGTGGGGGGGCAGGGGGGTCCACTACCACTCTGCGGGTGATCGATGTGGGGGGAGGGGGGCAGGGGTGATGATCTGGGTAGTGGGGGGGTGAATAAGGGGGACCCACACACATCATTGTCCCCCTTATCCACCACCCCCCACTACCCAGACCAATCGCCACTTCGGCCCCCAACCCCCCCCCCCACTGATCGCCCGCAGAGTGGCAGTGGACCCCCCTGCCCCCCCCCCCACCAGAGATCCATCTGCTCCCCCCCACCAGAGATCCATCTGTGCCCCCCCCCACCTCCCCCCCCGGCCCAAGATACACCCTCGCTCCCGCTTGTCACTCCCGGGCCGTTTTCTCTGCTTTCTGCGGCTCAAGAGCGAACCGACACGAGCGCGCTTTTTCCAATTTTTTTCTAACCGCGCATGCGCAGTTCAGAACTCCAATCGTTCCGGCAGCACTAAGCCCTGCCCACAGCGCAAATCGGACTGGAGATGGCTGAGAGTGGATGGGGGCACCTGAAAGCGGATTTCTAAGTCGGATCTGTACTACGCCCAGAATCGGCACTTAGAATGAAAATGGTAAAATCGGGCCCTGAGTGTCCAAACTCAGTGCGCCTGTTTGGGTACATTGACGGAGAATTTAGCATGGCCAAAGCACCTAACCAGCACATCTTTCAGAAAGTGGGAGGAAACCGGAACACCCGGAGAAAACCCACATAGACACGGGGAGAATGTGCAGGCTCCGCACAGACAGTGACCCATGCCGGGAATCAAACCCGGGCCCCTGGCACTATAAGGCAGCAGTGCCAACCATTTGATTTGCTGATTTGCAGGCTGAAAAGGGCCCCTTTCTGATTGGGGATGTGGGGATGGAGTGGTTGGAGGGAGTGGGGGCATGAGTTGTCCTTGGAAATATCAGGCATATTGACAGCAGAATCTGGGCTGTGAGCTGTACTCCGCCTAATGTTTTATTTCCAGGAGACAGGAGGCCTCAAAACCCCAATGTTAGACAGCGTGGATAGACAGAAACAGAGAGGTGGAAGAGAATAGCTGTGTTATTTCTTGGAAGGGTGAAAAACAACTGATTTAATTATGTATTCAGAAAATATGCACTTCCTCTGGTTATTATGCTTAATTCTGAGGGGATTACTTCCTTCAAGTCAATTTAATTTTACAGTTAAGCAGAGCAAACTACCTGGATCCTTTATGTTTGGTTATATTTAGCCATATCTCTCTTAGGAGATAATTACATCACTTATGTAAACAATTCATTAGGGCTCTGTTAGTTATGGAATCAATGTACAGACTGTTAGCGGAGTATTAAAACACCTCAGCCTTGGGAATTGGTCCAATGTTGAGGGAACGCATCAGGTACCTGATGGTCCAGAATAGACTGAGGCGAGGCAGCTCCCAATTTCCTGGGCCTTCTTCACCTTTTTCTACCATGCCGGACCCTGGTCACTCCATCGATGCTGCCAGATCTTTTTTACTGTCCACCTTCTTGTACCTATGCCCTGGTATTGTACTTCCACTGCCCCCAACCCAATATCCTGTTCTTCACTGGTCCCAATCTATCCCATTCCTTACTCCTCACAGGCCCACGTATCCCATTCCTCAGTACTCTCGCAACTTCTATACCTGTGAATATTGAATACACCAATAACTGCGACAGACTCTGAGTGTGACATGATTGTTGTCACAGCTGGAATACTGTGTGCAGTATTGGTCCCCTTATTTGCGGAAGGATATATTGGCCTTGGAGGGAGTGCAGAGAAGGTTCACCAGGTTGATACCAGAGATGAGGGGTGTTGATTATGAGGAGAGACTGAGCAGATTGGGTTTGTATTCGTTGGAATTTAGAAGGCTGAGGGAGGATCTTATAGAGACCTATAAGATAATAAAGGGGTTGGAAAGGGTAGAGATGGAGAGATTCTTTCCACTTAGAAAGGAAACTAGAACTAGAGGGCACAGCCTGAAAATAAAGGGGGGTCAGTTTAGGACAGAGTTGAGGAGGAACTTCTTCTCTCAGAGGGTGGTGAATCTCTGGAATTCTCTGCCCACTGAAGTGGTGGAGGCTACCTCGTTGAATATGTTTAAATCACGGATAGATGGATTCCTGATCGGTAAGGGAATTAGGGGTTATGGGGATCAGGCGGGTAAGTGGAACTGATCCACTTCAGATCAGCCATTATCTTATTGAATGGCGGGGCAGGCTCGAGGGTCTAGATGACCTACTCCTGCTCCTATTTCTTATGTTCTTATGTTGTAACAGGCAGACAGGAAGAAATGGAGAGTGACAGAAAAATGAAAACAATTACAGGTCGAGGCATGATCTTTTTATTTTTATACCATTTGTATTTTATACAGAAATAAAGCACTGCCAGTGCTGGATTTGTATTTTATGTTGAAACTGTTTTTTCCATTATAGGAAACAGCCTGGTAGCGGAAGCAATTAAATTTTACTTTTATACTTTTACAAGACTCAGTACAAAGATAAAAAAAAGATATTGGTATTTTATTTTGTATGGTTATACTATATCTACATGAACCTCACAGAGAAGTGTAAGGGTCTATTGTGCAACAGATCCACACCCTGCCCGGAAGGAGTTGCTACGAAGAATAGCTTTCTGGGAAGTGTGACTCACAAATTGGCACCAATAATCTTGTCTGCGCGGGTATAGTAGCTAGCACTCTGTGGAAAAGGTATTGGGGCACAGGTGAGAGTTGAAGGGGTTGGATCCAGAAACTTCTGCCCTCAGCGCCCAGAGTGCAACCCACTAAAGCCAAGGCTGACACCTGTTTTTGTTCCGTGGCTAAAAGGCCCAAGGCTATTGTCCAGGTCTTGCTGCATTGCAGGTAAGGACTGGTTCAAGTATCTGAGGAGTTGCAAATGGCACTGAACAATGAGGATGTTCTCTGATCACTGCATACTTCTGATCTTTTGATGGAGAAAAGGTGCAGCAGCTGAAGACGGTTTTGCCGAGAGCACAACCTTAATGAACGCCTGCAATGATATCCTGGCAGGAGTTGAAGGAATCCAACAATCAATGCTTTTCACTGTATCCCAATAATAAATCAAATCCAATCAAAAACCTTGCCCTTCTCCTAAGTGCCCAGCACCACAGATGCTAGCCTTCAGCCATTTCGATTCACTCCATTTGATAAGAAGGGCGGCACGGTGCCACAGGGGTGGCACAGGGGCGGCACGGTGGCACAGGGGCAGCACGGTGGCCCAGTAGTTAGCACTGCTGCCTCACAGCACCAGGGGCCCGGGTTCGATTCCCGGCTTGGGTCACTGTGTGGAGTTTGCATGTTCTCCCCATGTCTGCGTGGGTTTCTTTCACGTGCTCAAGTTTCCTCCTACACTCCAAGGATGTGCGGGGTTAGGTGGATTGGCCATGTTAAAAACTTGTCCCTTAGTATCAGGGGGACTAGCTAGGGTAAATGAATGGGTTTGTAGGGACACAGCCTGGGCGGGATTGTGGTTGGTGCAGACTCGATGGGCTGAATGGCTTCCTTCTGCACTGTAGGATTCTATCATAGCCATTTTAATTTATGCGAGTTATGGCCCCAACGTGTGAAGACTTTCCCCCCGATTCCCATTAACCTCAATGTTTCCAGGGCTCCACGCTCTTGTCCGATGCTGCCTTGATATCAATGTCAGTCACTCTCACCTCACCTCTGAAATTCAGCTCTTTAGTCTATGTTAGGGGCCAAAGCGTAATGTGGTCTAGACTGACTGGCTGTAACAAAACCCAAACTGAGCACTGGTGAGCAAGTTATTGCTTTGTAAGTGCCACTTGAAAGCACTGTCAAATGCATTTTTCATTGATTGTTGAATGCAGATTAATGGGATGGCTTTTGGCTAGATTGGATGTGTCCTGCTTTTTGTGTACAGGACGTACCGGGGCAATTTTCTAAATTGTTGGGTTGATGCCAGTGTTTTAGTTATACTGGAACAGCTTGACTTGGGTTGTGGAGCACCAGTCTTCAGTGCCAGTATCAGGAAGATGTCAGGGCCCATTGTCTTGGTGACATTCCAGTGCCTTCAGTCGTTTCTTTATATCAAATGGAATGAATCAAAATGGCTGAAGGCTAGCATCTGTGGTGCTGGGCACTTAGGAGATGGGCAAGGTTTTTGATTTGATTTGATTTATTATTGGGATACAGTGAGAAGTATTGTTTCTTGCGCGCTACATAGACAAAACATAGCGTTCATCGGGGAGAAGGAAAGGAGAGGGTGCAGAATATAGTGTTATAGTCATAGTTAGAGTGTAGAGAAAGATCAGCTTAACATATGATAGGAACATTCAAAACTCTGATGGCAGCAGGGAAGAAGCTGTTCTTGAGTCGGTTGGTATGTGATCTCAGACTTTTGTATCTTTTTCCTCAAATCCCCCTAAACCTCCTGCCCCTCACCTTGAACCTATGTCCTCTCATGACTGACCCTTCAACTAAGAGGAACAGCTGCTCCTTATCTACTGTGTCCATATCTCTCATAACCTTGTACACCTCGATCAGGCCGTCCCTCAGTCTTCTCTGCTCCAACGAAAACAACCCAAGCCTATCCAACCTCTCTTCATAACTTAAATGTTCCATCCCAGACAACACCCTGGTAAATCTCCTCTGCACCCCCTCCAGTGCAATCACATCCTTCCGATAATGGGGCAACCAGAACTACACACATTACTCTAGCTGTGGCCTCACCAAAGTTCGACACAACTCCAACATGACTCCCTTGCTTTTGTAATCTGTGCCTCTATTGATTAAGGCAAGTGTCCCAAATGCCTTTTTCACCACCCTAACATGCCCTTCCACTTTCAGAGATCTGTGGACAAACACATCAAGGTCCCTTTGTTCCGCAGAACTTCCTAGTGAACGACCATTAATTGAATATCTGTCACTTATCTGCCCATTTGACTGTCCTGTCTCTGATGGCAGCAGGGAAGAAGCTGTCCTTGAGTCGGTTGGTATGTGATCTCAGACTTTTGTATCTTTTTCCTCACATCCCCCTAAACCCCCTGCCCCTCACCATGAACCTATGTCCCCTCATGGCTGACCCTTCAACTGTTAACCACACGACCAATATATGGAATGGGATTCTCCCAAAAAAATTCTAAGTGCCGAGTTCACCTAAAAACTGGAATTGATTACATTGATTTTTTCAGTGGGATTTGTAAAATGAATCTCCCACACTCTGTGCATCACAGAGTGCACTAGCATGAACCTTATTAAAAAGCTGGGGGCTATTCCCTTTGAACAGGCCGGCAGCATAGTGCTGAGCGGGCCATTGTGCATGTGCCGATCTGTCAGAGCGGAGATTGGCACATGCTCAGTAGCCCTGCACTGCCGACCTCCCAATCACTGGCCAGCCCAATCGCTGGCCAGTCCCGCGACCTCCCATTGCTGTCTGTGTGACAGCCCCACCACCCGATCGCTGGTCTCCCTGTCACGTCCGGGCCAGCCTTGACCCCACCGGCCCACCTCGATCTGCTCTCCCCCCCCCCCCCCCCCACCACTGGCCGTCCTGATCCCGTCCCACCACAGCCCCAACCCCACCCCACCCCCTCCCCCGGGCAGGTCGTCCCGCTCCTCCCCTCTCACACCCCCACCCTAATGACTAGCCCGATCGCTGGCCTCCCTCCTTCTGTCACCAAACTTGAGTGCAGAGTGGCAGCGGGACCCCTCACCCCCACTGATCTCCCCCCCAAGAGACCCTGCCCCCGTCAGGCCCCTCCCCTTTGGCACTGCCCAATGCCTGATGAGCAGTGCCAAGGTGCCCCCTTGCATTACCACTTTGCCCCTTGGGCAGTGCCAAGCTGGCCTCAACGTCTCCTCATCTCAATCCTAAATGGCCTATCCAATATCCTGAGCCTGTGGTCTTGCACTCCTTCCCTCCCCACCTCCCCCCCTCCACCATCCCCGCCAGAGGAAGCAACATCCCTGCATCCAAAGAATCCAGCCCTGCCAGAATTTGAGATAAATTGGTGTGGTAAGTGCATTATTCTTAGTTCACATTGTTCCCTGCAGGTACAATTGGTTAGCACCAAATGCTCATATCCCACCCGCCACTGGAATTCAAGCAGGCGGGGGACGAACCATGTAAAGGTCCATTGAAGCCGGGCAGGAATCTGGTTTTCAGGTGAGTGCAGCCAGAGAATCCTGCCCCAAATCACTGAATATATTTAAGAAGGAAATAGGTTTCTGGACTCCAAAGGTTTCATGGGGCATGGAGAGAGAGCAGAGAGTGGTGTTGGGATGGGGGATCAGCCATGATCATAATGAATGGCAGAGCAGCCTCGAAGAGCCGAATGGCCTACTCCTGCTCCTGTTCCTCATGACTCTACAAGAAGCGATTGGGCATTGGCTCCAAATATCAGCTTCATGAAAGGAGAGACCTGGAAAAAAAGTAGCTCCACAGTGCCACCTCCCTTTCATTTATATAGCGCAACAGTTCTAATTATCACCAGGGCTCTTTTTCAAAGAGGAATTGCTAATTTATTTTTTTAAGAGGTCCACGTCAGCTGCAGTGAGATGACACACTATCGGAATGTTACTGAGCGCCTTGGCGTGCCAGAACATTGATGCTGTCAGTTGGGATTTCACCACTTTTCACAAATTACCTGAGAGTCCACAGTTAAACCAATAATAGCAGATCAAATAAAAGAGACCTTTAAATATTTAAGTCCCTCTTATTACCAGACCCTTATTCATCGGAGAGGCCCGGTTGCTATGAAAACACTTGAGATTTTCTTCAGCTTCTTCATGTCTTATGATTGCCAATAAAATGTGTGCTATGAACCTAAAATGTCAGAAAGGGGAGAATGACCATTCTACTCCTCGAGCCTGTTCCATCATCCAGTTGGATCATGGCTGATCCTTCCTGAACTCCAATTACCCGCTTTAGCCGCATAAATCCCTCAATAGTCTTAGCCAAGACAAATCCATCTATCTCAGTCTTAAACTTTTAAATTCACTCCTAAGATCCACAGCCCTTTTATTTGGGAGAGGTGCATTAGCCATGCTAAATTCTCCCTTTAGTGTACCCAAACAGGCACCAGAGTGTGGCGACTAGGGGATTTTCAGAGTAAATTCATTGCAGTGTTAATGTGAGCCTACTTGTGACACTAACAAATAAACTAAACACAGAAATTTGCCGATCTCCATTATCCTTTGCATGAAATAAATTCCTTCTGACTTCACTCCTAACAGGCCGAGCTTTAATATTAAGATAATATTAAAGATAACCCCCCCCCCCTCTGTGTGGCTATTGAGGTAGTCCATTCTTCTGTGACGAACGGGATGGGTTTAGGAGATAATTTACAGAGTAAACTCTCAGCAGTTGCAGTCCATTGACATAATCTATTTACAGAGAAGTTATTGATGGGAAACAATGCTTGGACACGGCTGCAGACAATTTTGTGATTAACTGATTCAGGGATTAAATGATAATGGTTAGGAATTCAGAGGCTTCAATAGAAACCCTTGTCTGTGTGAACCAGCGACACTAGCTCGCCGGGGAGCTGATACAAAAGATGATTTTACCTTTGCGAACATAGTTGAGATGCAACTAATTCAATTGGACTGCATTTTAAAACTATTAGAATCATGGAACGGTTACAGCATCTGAAAAAGGCCATTCAGCCCATCATTGGCAGCATTTATTTTATTCATTTGTGTGACATGGGCGTCGCTGGCTGGCCCACATTTATCGCCCATTCCTAGTTGCCTTTGGAGGGCAGTTGAGAGTCGATCACATTGCTGTGGCTCTGGAGTCACATGTAGGCCAGACCAGGTAAGGACACAGATTTCCTTCCCTAAAAGGACATTACTGAACCAGATGGGTTTTTCCGACAATCGACAATGGTTTCATGGTCAACAGTATATTCTTAGTTCCAGATATTTTTTATTGAATTCAAATTCCACCATCTGCCGTGGCAGGATTCGAACCCGGGTCCCCAGAACATTAGCTGAGTTTCTGGATTAATAGCCGACCGATAGTACCACTAGGCTTTCACCTCCCCTAGCTGAACCTATAGCCACTGAGCCCTGACGTTCTGAACTCCATTCCAAAACCTCTACCATTCTTTGCCTCTCTCTCTTTTAAATTGCTAAGATTTACAACTTGGACTTTCCAGCCCTTCCACAGTTGGATTTCCACCGATGGAGGCCAACAGCAGGATCTTCCAGTCCCGCTGAAGTCAATGGCTATTTGTGTTGCTTGCCAGGCATGCCACCGGGGAACCTGCCTTGGGGTGTCACATTCACCAGAAAATCCCACCCCCCCACCTCTTCACCCAAACTTCTGGTCACCTGTCCTATCTCTCCACAAGTGGCTCAGTGTGAAATTTTGTTCAATAATGTTCCTGTGAAACACCTTGGGACAGCCAGGCGGCACGTTGGGGATGGCACGGTGGCAAAGTGGCTAGCACTGCTGCCTCACAGCGCCAGGGACCCAGGTTCAATTCCCAGCTTGGGTCATTGTCTGTGTGGAGTCTGCACATTCTCCCCGTGTCTGCGTGGGTTTCCTCCGGGTGCTCCGGTTTCCTCCCACAGTCCAAAGATATGCGGGTTAGGTTGTTTGGCCATGCTAAATTGATTCTAGTGCCAGGGAGACCAGCAGGGTAAATACATGCGGTTAAGGGGATAGGGCCTTGGGTGGGATTGTTGTCCGTGCAGGCTCAATGGGCCGAATGGCCTCCTTCTGCAATGTAGGGATTCTATGATTCAGCAATATCAAAAATGCTATTCAAATGCAAGATGTTATTGCTTTAAATGGATGGAATTTTATGACCTCACTTGAGCGAGGCTCATAAAATCCTACCCAAGGTCAATTGGGAATTCCGTTCTGCAAGCTTCGCCCCCCCCCGATTCCAGGGTGGGTGAGATCGTAAAATTCCGTCCAGTGTGTTGAACATTTCAAATAACAGCAGCCACTTGAGGAGCTAATCTATGTAGTCACAAATGCAACTAACTGGCTATAAGGGGTATTGTGTTTTAATCAGTGTTCTCCTGATGGCAGCCCATTACTGTATGTTTTGTTTATGTGCTTCCACTGTGAAAGAGATGAACCATCCACTTCTGTTCAATGGACAAGTTGATGCTTGTGGAGAAATTTTGATCGTAGCATATCATTTGGGCCTTCATTCAAGAAACATCTAACTTCAGCTGTAGATGCAATAACAACACCTTGTATCATGACAGTAATGTACCTTTAAGAGATTGTTTTTTTAAAATCATGGTCTCTGCGGCTCTCACAGCTCTCGTGTTTCTCAACTCACAGCATCTGTTTGTTTTTCTCATTGTTGCCGGGCTGACTACGATGAGTCCTTTTATTGCTCCTTAAGTGGTTTAAATGGGGGTTGTTTATGTTTACACTGGCATTGGTTTTATGGTCCTGCATTGTTAGGGGGACAAAAAGCTTTTTTGGCAGGTCAGGTTTAGTTTTAGAAGGGACAGCAAACTAAATAGAAGTATTTTCCCTCTCTCTCTCTGTTGTTTTGGAAATTCTGCTGGTTAACTGATAGAAATGTCTTACCTTTCTGCAGTAAAGATGCTACAGTTGGTAGCTTGACCAGAAAGTCTCACCCTGGGGTTCTAAGAAGCTGTTTTGACTTCAGCTTGTTCTGAGTGAATCCAGAGGACTGCAAATTTAAACCAAAGGACTCAACTTCCACTATCACATGAACATTAGTCTTTGCTGTGTTGAATTTGTTTAAAGGTTTTGTCTATGGAAGGTTTTGGTTTTGATTGGAAGACATTAGATATGTTTGTTAAAGGTTATACATTATAGTTGTTCTGTTTCTTGTTTGTAATTGATAATAGTTCTTGCTATTTTTCTTACTATACATGTTAACTATATTCTTCAATAAACTTTGTTTGATAAAAGCTCCCTAGTGGGTCATTTGAATCATACCTGAAATGAAACATATCATGCTTATCGTAGCCAAATTCAAGATGCAAAACTTATGATCCAGGTGGGCCCCATAGAACACTTTGGAGTTTCTCACCTGAACCATAACAGTATTTACATTTAATGTAACAAAACATTTCAAAGCTCTTCACAGGAGCATTATAAAGCAACTTGACAAACTGATAAGCAAACAGCGAGAGCAGCTATGAGAGAGAAAGACAAGGGATGGAAAGAGAGGGCAGCTGTTCAAACCAACAATCCAGCACCATGTCTACCAGCCAAAAACCAGTGTCCTCATGGTGAGAGAGCCTGAAAGACTCGGACAGCGCTCATAAATTACCTGCAGACTCACAGCCAACATTGACATCTCGCTTCGCAGAATCACAGAATCTTTACAGTGCAGAAGGAGGACATTTGGCCCATCGAGTCAGCACTGGCTCTCTGAAAGAGCATTCTACCTCATCCCACTCTCCTGTCTTATCCCCATAACCTTTTATAATCTTTTTTTTCCAGATGGCAATCCAAGTCCCTTTTGAATAACTCGACCAAACTGCCTCCAGCACACTCCCAAGAAGTTTGTTTCAGACTCCAAACACTCGCTAAGTGAAATGTGTTTCCTCACATCACTTTTACGCCTTTTGGCCATTATTTTGAATAAGTGCTCTCGAGTTCTTGATGTACTCTTGAGAGGGAACAGTCCCTCACAATTTACTTTGTCCCTCAGGATCTTGAATACCTCTAATAAGTCTACTCTCTGCCTTCTTTTCTCCAAGGAAAATAGACTCAAACTCTCTAATCTGTCCTCGTAGCTACAGTTCTTCATCTCTAGAATCATTCCTGTCAAGCTCCTCTGTACTCTCTAATGCCTTCACATCCTTCCTCAAGTATGGCACCCAGAATTGAACGCAGTATTCCATATGAGGTCTAACGAGTGTCTTATACAAGCTTAATATGATCTCCTTAGTCTTGTACTCAATGTCCCTATTAATAAAACCTAGGATACCACATGCTCTCTTAACAGCTCTCTCAACATGCCCTGCCATGTTCAATGACTTATTTACATATACAGGGAGATTCATTTGACCCTGCGCTTCCTTTAGAGTTTCTCCCTGTATTTTGTATGGTCTCTCCATATTCTTCCTGCCAAAATGAGTCGCCTCCCACTTCTCTGCATGGAATTCCATCTGCCACTTGTCTGCCCAATCAGTCAATATGTCTATGTTCCTTTGAAGTTTAAAATTATCAGTGAAAATCCCCTAGTTGCCACACTCCGGCGCCTGTTCGGGTACACCGAGGGAGAATTCAGCATGGCCAATGCACATAACCAACACATCTTTCAGACTGTGGGAGGAAACCGGAGCACCCAGAGGAAACCCAAGCAGACACAGGGAGAACATGCAGACTCCGCACAGACAGTGACCCAAGTCGAGAATTGAACCCAGGCCCCTGGTGTTGTGAGGCAGCAGTGCTAACCACTGTGTCACCGTGCTGTCCCATGATTAGTAACACCATGCCTCTGGCTATGATTAGACTGATAAAGACAGGGTCATGAGGCATGTGCAGTCCCAGCTGGACAATGGTGGGGACGTATTGGAGGAAGATGGTGTGGTCAACCATGTCAAATAATCTCTCAATTCAGAAGTTTAAAGTGATAGTCATAAAAGCATGAGGCAGAGTTATAAAGAATGTTATAAAGTATAGATAATCTTTAGTACACAGAAAACATACCCAATCCAATAGTTTAAACATTTGCTTCCATTCTTATCCTCGCATTGCGTTGCGTACTATTCTCAGGGAGTACTAGGGCAACTTGTCAAAGCTTCTTGGTAGAACCTCCAAAACTTGTGACCTCTGCAACCTAGGAGGACAAGAGCAGCATGAGAGCACCATTACAGCAAAGCTCCCCTCTGAGTCACACACCATCCTGATTTGGACAGCCTCTGGAACTGGCCATTCCTTCATTGTTGTTGTGTCAAAATCTTCGGACTCCTATGGGGACGCAGTGGTGCGGTGGTATTGTCGTTGGACTAGTAATCCAGCGAACCAGGGTAATGATCTGAGGACCTGGGTTCGAATCCCACCAAGGCAGATGGTGAAATTTGAATTCAATTAAAAATCTGGAATTAGAAGTCTAATGACGACCATGAAATCATTGCCGATTGTTGTGAAATTCCATGGGGTTCACTAATGACCTTTAGGGAAGGAAATCTGTTGTCCTTAGCTGGCCTACATGTGCCTCCAGAGCCACAGCAATGCAGATGACTCTTAAATGCCTTTGGGGATGGGCAATAAATGTTGGCCGAGCCAGAGATGCCCACATCCCATGAATGAATTTTAAAAAAACACAACAAGCACTACAGGAGTAGGTTCATCATATGGTCTGCAGCAACTCAAATAGAAGATCCAAAGATGTGCGGGTTAGGTTGATTGGCCAGGTTAAAAAAATTGCCCCTTAGTGTCCTAAAATGCGTAGGTTAGAGGGATTAGCGGGTAAATATGTGGGGGTAGGGCCTGGGTGGGATTGTGGTTGGTGCAGACTCGATGGGCCGAATGATCTCCTTCTGCACTGTAGGGTTTCTATGATTTCTATGATTGCCTTCTCAAGGGCATCGTGACAATAATGCCCAGCCTTGTCAACAATTCCCACAACACAAACCTGTATTTTCCTTTGAATACAGTAGCACAGCTAAGCCTCCATAATTAGACTGAAGCCTTATTTTAACTGGATTTACCTTGAACATTTTAATACGTTACCACTCTGTCTTTTTACTTTCATTTCCGCAAATGCTGCAGGTTTGAATCCCTCAAACGTTTTATTTCAGAATGTAAACACTGTGCTGTCAAATCACGGGCCTCTGCTTATCTGTACTCTGTCAAGCTGTCATATAAACCACTACCCAGTGACTAAACAATTCATTACTTCCAGGTGGGAAATCTGGGAGAGTTGCAATTAAAGCAGATTCCCCACTGCAAAATCAAGCAGAGGATAATGAATCTGTTTTCAATTAAATTGGGCTAATCTGAGAACATCCTTGAGTCAGGAAAGTCTACTATTTTGACAATTGATGAAACAATAGAAGACAGGCATTGACTTCTCAACTGGGGACAGACCTCAGCTGCCCATCCTCACCAGGGTTGTGGGGTTAATTCCAAAACAGAGTCCTGATCACACAGTTAGGTTGACGCTTTGAGATGGTGCTGAAGGAATGCTGCACTGTTCAAGGAGTTGGCCAGAATCTTAGCACTGTTCACGCCGGTGGGATTTTCCCAACCCGTTGCAGTGAACGGAGATTTGGTTGCCTGCCAGATTCTCTGACCTCACTGCAGGGGGAGCGTGGTGTGAATGGCAGGTAAGATTGCGCGCGTTGTGTTTTGCAAAGAAAGTACTTGCCATGTATCCCATTCCCTTTGCGTCAGGGCAACCCAAAGCATTTCTCAACCAATGAAGTACTTTGGGAAATGCAATTGCCATGGTGATGTAGGAAACGCAGTATACAATTTGCCTTCTAGGTTGGATGTCAAAGATCCCATGATCCTATCCAAAGAGGAGCAGGGGAGTTTGCTCTGGTGTCCTGCTCAGTAATCATCCTTCAACCAAAGTTTGTCACTGAAACAGATTTTTGGCATCCTAAATGAAGATTCTCCTGCATTTCCTGCAAAGTTGTGGTAGTGCAGTTGCAGAGAGCTTAATGAGATTGCAAGCCTTGTTCATTGATTGCATTGGTTCATTGGACCTTGCTGTATGCAAAATGCCTGCTGCATTTACCTACAGTGATGAATGCAAATACCTGAGTGTAACTTGGTCTTTGCAGAAAAATTAAATAATTTTGCACCATTTGCAATGACCGTTTTGAAATGTCTGTAATGTTTCCTTGTCTGTAATGAAGCACCTCAGAATACAACATGGTGTATATAGAAATCTGAACACAATTGCACTTTGTTTGATGGTTATTTTGAAACGTTCTTCCAGATATTTTACAAATAACGTATTCTGCAAAAAGAATTATAGCAGCGCTAATGCTTCAAAGGTACATTATTGGGCGTGAAGTGCTTTGAGATATCTCAAGGGTATAAAATACACTGTAGAATTCATATCTTTTTTTAAAACATGTTTAAGAGGAAGGCAGCAGGAGGCAAGGTAAAATGAGAATAAAGGGAATGCTGATTTTTGACAACGCATTTGTTATCATTGACTTCTTTATGAGCTAATCACAGGAGACTCAGAACAGGATTATGTTCGTTTATTCAAACATATACAGGGAGAGCATTACTTCAGAGAAAGGCCTCTGAAGCAGACTCTACCCTATTGGAAAACAATGAGACATTTATACCGTGAAAATCACGCAGGCAGTATATTGTTTTAAATTCCAACATTTCCTGTTTTAGATTCACAGTTAATAATTTGCAGGCACGACAAGGCATTGTGTCTGTTGCTCCAAGAATTATCTGTCTTCCTAATCTCTTGTTGCTACCAAGCTTGGCCTTGCACTGCCAATTTTGAGGCGATACAGAGGTCACTGGGCATACTAGCTAGCTGCTCAATCATGTAAGCCGTCTTTGTTTAAATCAACATGTTCTTTTTCCCTGATTGTAGAATTTTGCTTAAACTTTCTACCTGTTTTACATAGATTCCTCAGCGCCTTTTGATGAATCATTTAACCTTTATCATAGAATCATCAAATCCCTACAGAGCAGAAGGAGACCATTCAGCCCATCGAGACTGCAGCAACCACAATCCTACTCAGGCCCTATTCCCATAATCCCACATATTTACCCTGCTAACCCCCTGACAGTAGGATCAATTTAGCATGGCCAATCAGCCTAGGCTTATAAAGATATTTTAATAATCCATACTCGCTATGTACTCTAATACATTGCCGTAATAAATCAAATTTTTATCTTCCTCTTACACGAGAGAATCCCCCCTCTACAGTCAACATCATCCAACATTTGCAGCTAAAATATAAATACTTATCTTTCCCATCCTGCCCACTGACTCCTGACTTTATCCTCAGAATAAGTGTATTCAACTCACAGGTTCCTATTAAGCAATTATGCAAATCTACAGTCGATCAACCAACCCCCAACTCCATTTCAGAGACTCAATGATGCACTCCCTCGATAATTAGCCCATTCTTCATAGCCGAATAATCTGCTGACTCGCGTCCGGCCTCCAAACGCAAAGAATAGACTCAATGTCGAGTTGGGAAGAGATTGTGTTCTGATGCTTTACCTCAGCACGAAGGATGAAATGAGAGAGATTGGGTTTATCTGTAACAGTTCACCACTGCAGATGCATATTCTAATTGAAATAAATTGGCCATTAGCTTCTTTTTAATGTTGAAAAGTACCCAGACTGTTTGCGAAATGCTGCTCGTGCCTTGTTTAATTGAAATGACAGGCAGAATACACCTCGTAAGTAAAGTACAGTTGGCACATGAATCCTACTGCAGCAGAATGAAAAGGGACAATGTGGGAATTAAACAACAGAAGGTTTCCCATAAAATAAAAATGAACAGCTGTGAGATACTTAGCAACTGGGAATTTCTCCAGGAAGGAGGGGAATATTCATTCATGATAGGCGCTTGCACTGCAATTCCGAGGATACTTTGTCCTCAGAGCGGACATTGTTTGCCAAAATAATGGACAAAGTGGGAAAATAAAACAACTTATCCCATTTAACAGCTTTTAATAAGCATAACCCAAATTCATTACAACCTGAGCTGTGAGCTGCGATTACGCCCATCCGCAAAAAAAAATATCCACTGGAGTCTCCGAATATCAAGTTTATTGAGCCGGTTATTGGGAGGAGAGCAGGTTTAGGGATAATAAACCCTGCGACTGCCAAACCTCATCCCTATTCCCTTTTGCACACACATGGACAGTGAATAGATTTAATGTACTATGGTATGTTGCTCATCCAAAAGTAATCTTGAGCAACGACTAAATGGTTCAGGGAAGGAGTGCAACATTGATCCATTCTGCCCAGGTAAATCTCTGATGAATTATTTGATCTCATAGAATCGCTACAGTGCGGAAGGAGACCATTCGGCCCATTGAGTCCACAATCCCACTCATGCCCTATCCCTGTAGTCCCACATATTTCCCCTGCTAGTCCTCTGACACTAGGGTCAATTTAGCATGACCAGTCAACCTAACCCACACATCTTTGGACTGTGGGAGGAAACCGGAACACCCGGAGGAAACCCAAGCAGAACAGACAATGGCCCAGGCCGGGAATCGAACCTGAGTCCTTGGCACTGTGAGGCAGCAGTGCTAACCACTGTGCCACCGTGCAACTGGCACTGGAGTCCAATATAGCAATAATCACACATTGTATTGATACAACATTAAGGTAGAAGAATGTCCCTTGGTGCTTTAGGGGAGCAGTGTCTGCATGGGTTTTCTCAGGGTGCTCTGGTTTCCTCCCAAGGATGTGCAGGTTAGGTGGATTGGCCATGCTTAATTGCCCCTTAATATCCAAAGGTGTGTAGGGTAGGTGTATTAGCCATGGTAAATGCATGTGGTATTGGAGATAGTGCAGGGGAGGGGGAGTGGCGATGGTTTCTTGGGAAGATGTTCTTTCAGAAAGTCAATGCAGACTTGAAGGGTTACAGGGTCTCCTTCTGCACTGTCGGGTTTCTATGGGTATCACCAGAGACTGACAGGAGACTATAGTAGAACAGATGATCAAATCTTGATCAAAGAGGTAAGTTTTGAGGAGGGTCTTAAAGGAAGACAAAGAAAAGAAGCAGAGAAGCATAGGAAAAGAAATTCCAGGGCTGAAGGCAGAGCCAGCAATTGTGGAGTGGTTAAAATCAGGAATGCGCGAGAGGTCAGAATTGGAAGAGCATAGATATCCCAGAGTTGTAAGGCTGGTGCAGATTTCAGAGATATGCAGGGGTGAGGCAAAGAAAGGATTTGACAACTCTTGTGATAATTTTGAAATTGAGGTGTTACTTAACTGGGAACTAATAACACAGAGGTGATGGGCGGCACGTTGGTACTCTGGTTAACACTGCTGCCTCACAGTGCTAGGGATCTGGGGTCGATTTCAGTCTTGGCTCACTATCTGTGTGGAGTTTGCATGTTCTCCCAGTGTCTACTTGGGTTTCCTCTAGGTGCTCCGGTTTCCTCCCACAGTCTAAAGATGTGCGGGTTAGGTAGATTGGCCACAGTAAATTTCCCCTTAATGTCCAAAGGCGCGCAGGCTAGGTGGCTAGCCATGCCAAATTGCCCCTTACTGTCCAAAGGTGTGTAGGTTTAAGGGGATTAGCAGGGTAAATGCATGGGGTTACAGGCATAGGGCGGGTGGTGGGCCAGGGTAAGATGCTCTGTCAGACAGTCAGTGTAGACTCAATGGGCCAAATGGCCTCCTTTTGCACTGCAGGGATTCTATGATGGAGGAATGGGACTTGGTGCCAGTAAGGCTATGGACAGCAAACCTCAAATCTATACAAAATGCATTGGAATAATCAAATCCAGCAGTAACAAAGGGAGTGATGAGGGTTTCAACAGCAGATGGGCGGAGTCGGGTAATTGATCGTAATGAAGGTTCAGATATGTGGGTCAAACGTGATGCCACTCGAAGCAGGAACCCTAACCAAATTCCAGCAGAAATCACTCAATAGTTACCATCAGAAGCAGAAATCCTCACCAAATTCCAGTAGAGACCATTAGATAACCAGCAGAAGCAGGAAATGTGCTCAGTCTGGTTCTGTCTCAGACAGTTGCCAGGGAGCGGTACAGAACAAGTGGCCAATGAGCAGAGTTTGTGGTGGGGACTGAAGACAATGGCTGGAACCCTCCTGATGTGGAGATGCCGGCGTTGGACTGGGGTAAACACAGTAAGAAGTTTAACAACACCAGGTTAAAGTCCAACAGGTTTATTTGGTAGCAAAAGCCACACAAGCTTTCGAGGCTCTGAGCCCCTTCTTCAGGTGAGTGGGAATTCTGTTCACAAACAGAACTGGAACCCTCCTGCCAATCATGCCCCACCACTGCTCCAAGCGAGGGTGGAGAATTTGCTGCTTGGTCAACTCCCCGTTCACTGCGGCGGGACCAGAATCCTGCCGGTGTGAAGGCCAGAGAATTACAGCCAATGGCTTTAAATCTTCTCAGTATTTAGTTCAAACAAAATTTCTGCTCTTCCAATACCAGATGTTGGACAAGCAGTCAGACCAGTGGAGGATGAAGAAAGGATCATAGAATCCCTACAGTGCAGAAGGAGACCATTTGGCCCATCGAGTCGCCACCGACTCTCCGACAGAGCATTTAATCCAGGCCCTATCCCCGTATTTACCCCACTAATCCCCCTAACCTGCAGATCTTGGGACACTAAGGGGCAATTTAGCATGACTAATCCACCTAACCTGCACATCTTTGGACGGTGGGAGGAAACCGGAGCACCCAGAGTAAACCCACGGGGAGCACGGGCAAACTCCATACAGACAGTCATTCAAGGCTGGAATTGAACTCGGGTCCCTGGCACTGTGAGGCAGCAGTGCTCACCACTGTGTCTCCCAGAAGTGGCGGTGTGCGACAGCTGGGTGTCATTAATGTACATGCATTCGAATTTTCCTTGTTTCCCATCAAATTTAACCACTTCTCGACATTATAATCAGATCAGGATTTGTTTTAACCATGGGGATTGGCTGCATCAACAGAGTTTCCTAATAGCCAGCCAGCCACCACATTATCTACCCAGGAAGCCCAGGCATCTTCCTTTTTTTCCCCCATAGGTGCTACCAGGCCTGCTAAAAATTGACAGCATTTTCTGGGGGGTTGTTTTCAGTTTCCAAACATCCACAGTGCTTTGTTCATTTATTCCTTTTCGTTTAGCTTTGAAAATTGCAGTGGGACTGTTGTTTTCCGAGGGTTATTTTTTTCCCCTTAAAAGAAATGCCTGCCACTTTAAGTGCTCCAAGTCTTCGTTCTCTGCCAACTCCAGATGGGACGCTGAGCCTTATTTACATCCATTGAAATGCATTTTTATGCTTAACTTGAGCTCTTGCGCTGTGTGTTTCAGGAGTATTTCAGTCCAATTTCTAAGGCCAGCTGGCAGAGTGTGCAGTGCACACAACCCGTAGGCATTCCAATCAGAAAATATGCCCTTCCGAATTTTACTTCACAAAATTGATTTGTTGTCAGAATCAGTTTCACTCCTTTTTCCTTTGTAATTCTTGTCAGATTTTTATTGAATCTAATCTGAATTTGAATCTAAGTTTCGAACCCCGGTTGCCAGGGTTACTAGTCCAGTTACAAACCACTCTGCTAGTGCCTCTGAACATACATTTAGACCACACAAAAAACTACTTAATAAGATAAGAGCCCATGGTTTTGGGGTTAGTATATTGGCATGGATAGAGGATTGACTAACTAATAGAAAGCAGAGAGTTGGGATAAGAGGGACATTTCTGGGATGATGGCTTGTGGCTGGTGGGGTACCACGTGGATGTGTGCTAGGGCCACAATTGTTTACAAAATATATTAATGACTTGGGTGGCACAGTGGGTATCACTGCTGCCTCACAGCACCAGGGACCCAGGTTCAATTCTGGCCTCAAGTGTCTGTCTGTGTGGAATTTGCACGCTCTCCCCGTGTCTGCATGGGTTTCCTCCGGATGCTCCGGTTTCCTCCAAAGATGTGTGGGTCAGGTGGACTAGCTATGCTAAATTGTCCCTTAGTGTCAGGGGAATCGCAGTTTAAATACACAGGGTTACAGGGATAGGACCTTGGTGGGATTGTTGTCGGTGCAGACTCGATGGGCCAAATGGCCTCCTTCTGCAGTGTAGGGATTCTATGATTCTATGATAATAGATTGACCTGCATTTAGACCTGTATCAGCTCCCACTGGTTGTTCAACAAGAGACTGGTACTGAGATTACGTACTTCCCTGTCCCCCATCTCTCCATCCCTATCCACACTTTTCAGGTCACATTGCCAAGGTGAGAACTCACCTGGGAATTCTCTCCCTGTGAATAAAGGATCATGTGGAGGATATCGAGGGTAGTCAGGTGGATAGGAGAACGTGACAGTCATAAAACCCCGTTTTCTACTCATTCATCTCAATGGACAGAAAATCGAGCGCTGATTACGGGTTTTCCAATGTACTACGTCGGAAGATTGGCTGCCCCTGAGGTAAGCGCCTAATAAAGAGCCTCATCACTCAACATTGATTTTCCTTCTTATTTTGTGTTTATTAATAATGCGATGGCCCAACGTTAAACCAAACACAGGAATTTTCTAATCATTATTTAATGACTACCTTCAGCCAAATGGCGATGGCTCAACATTCGAACGAACATCATTCAGAGCACAGGTGCAAGCACTGGGGCTGAGTGCCAAAATCAGGCAACAGCCCAAAGTGGCTCAAATTGTTGCCTTTTATCTTTGTTTGCAAATACACAAATTTGGCCGAATCCAGAGCGAGTGTTATTCTCTATTTACAATGAGGAAAGCCTGGCAGACTTTGACGTACACAGGCATGGGGCCACTGTGGAATGTGTCCCCATTTCTCAATGTTCTGTCGTGAGGGAAAAGCCTTCAGTTCTGTGCAAAAATCACAGCACTAAGAATAAATGGGCTTCTCTATATGCCTAACCCTGGCTTCAGGCCCTTGCCATCAGACGCTGCACCATGGTTGGGTCAACAGGCATGCCAATTGAGTTGGCCACTGCTTCCACCTTGGAGATAATGGACCCCAAACTCTGCCCAAAGCCTGGTGTCAATTTGTTGCCACACTCTTCCAGGCTTACCTCCAGGTCGTTGATCGTGCTATCAAGCGCCATTTGCTTTGAAGTAACCTGCTTATTGACGCTCAGTTTGGGTTCAGGCAGGGTCACTCAGCTCCAAACATCATTACAGCCTTGAGTCAAACATGGACAAAGGAGCTGAACTCCAGAGGTGAGGCGAGAGTGACTGCCCTTGACATCGAGGCAGCATTTGACTGAGTGTGGCATCAAAGTGCCCTAGTAAAACTGGAGTCCATAGGAAAACCCTCACTGGTTGGAGTCATACCTGGCACAAAAGAAGATGATTGTGGTGGCTGGAAGTCAATTATCTCAGGCCCAGCACATCACCTTCGGAATACAAACAGAAAATGCTGGAAAATCTCAGCAGGTCTGACAGCATCTGTGGAGAGAGAATAGAGCCAACGTTTCGAGTCTGGATGACCCTTCGTCAGAGCTAAGAGCAGAGAAAATCAGGAGAGATTTATACTATGAGGGTGGGGGCACCCTACAGGAAGTTCATACAATCATAGAATCCCTACAGTGCAGAAGAAGGCCATTCGGCCCATCGAGTCTGCATCGACCACAATCCCACCCAGGCCCTATTCCCGTAACCCCACATATTTACCCTGCTAATCCCCTGACACTAGGGTCAATTTAACATGGCCAATCAATCTAACTGGCATATCTTTGGACTGTGGGAGGAAACTGGAGCACCCAGAGGAAACCCACGCAGACACGGGGAGAATGTGCAAACTCCACACAGACAGTGACCCGAGGCCAGAATTGAACCCGGGTTCCTGGCACTGTGAGGCAGCAGTGCTATCCACTATGCCACCATGCCATGAGGATTGCTGCTTCTGATGGTTGGACCATCCCTCGGTCACCTGCTGCCTGGACCTGTTTATGGCAAGCTTGGCCAGGCCCAGGAGTAGGTTCACGAGGAGGCCCTCCCCCTTCCCCGTCCCCCCTCCGCACTGGGTACCCGTAAATCAGGATCGTGGGACTGAAGTGCAAACAAAATGTCATTATCTGCTTGGTCTACATATCTCCAGTGGAGGTGAGCAGCACATACACCGATCTCTTTACCATTCAGCACGCACCGAGATTAAAAGCTCAAAGGTTATTGGGAGAAAGCAGGATTAGGCTATTGAGTTGGACGATCAGCCATGGTCGTAATGAATGGCGGAGCAGGCTCGAAGGGCCAAATGGCCTCCTCCTGCTCCTATCTTCTCTGTTTCTATGAGGTCATTATGAATCTGCGGCCCTCAAAATATGAACACTACCGAGTCCAATTTCTTGCCCGTCATTTCTAAGGAAACATTGGTAATAGTCTGAAACCAGGAGCTTTGCTGTTCTTTTTCCATTTCCAAGCAACATGTTTAAGCTGCCTTCGAATGCCCCTGACTACACGTTCCCCCCATTCATTAATAATTTGTGTGATGAAGTGAATCATTGATATATTGAGCTGAAGTGAACTCTACCATTCTGTTCCTGATAATAACTGTTGAAGAAAATGAATTGCTATTTGTTAACGGGAGGCTGCCCTGCACTATTGTTGGTGTCAGTGGTATCCTGGTGACTGGCTACAGGATGTGACTTGAACTGTGATGACCTAATAAGGACCCAGTTGGGTCTGTACATAATTTAGAATTTCACTCCCTGAACTTGACACAGTGAGATGAAACCTTCGGAAATATGCTAGTAGTGAAGTCAAGAGTTCGATGCAACAACGTACCTAATAACTTACGTTTAAGCAGGACTGTGATCACTGTAAAATATCACAGGGTGCTTCACTGAAATGTAGTCAGCCTAACATTGATACTGAGACAAAAATGGAGACATTTGCCGGAATTTTACCGCCTTGCCCGTCTGAGGCTCACAAGATCTTGCCCGAGGCCAACAGAGAATGCTGTTCTGCGAGCTTTGCCCACCCCGATTCCGGGGCAGGCGTGCCGGTAAAATTCCAGCAGTTAGGACAGTGCTCGGTCAAAGAAATAGGTATTAAGTAGCATCTTAAAGGAGGGGGAGAGGTGAAGCAGCTTGGGAAGGAAATTCCATTGTTTAAGGTCTATCTGGTCGGAAGTACATCCACCAATGGAAGGATGTAAGCCAGTTGGGGTCGGACAGAAAGAGGACTTGTCCCCTTTTCTTCGTGCTCTGCCACTTTTTCTTTCGGCCAATGTCCAACCCTCGTTGCCCCCTCTGATGCCTTGCCCTTATCTTGTGGCTTGTTGTCTTCTTGTCTCCTGGGCCTTTTCCTTTTTCTTGTATATTATTACTTCTGTTAGGCTTTTCTTGTGCGGGCTGGTGAATGGGGGGTACGGAAGGAAACCATCCACAGCATCCAGCCCACCACTGGTGGGTAAGTTGTGGGTTGAAGGGTGGTTTGTTGTCTTCCCGTGTCTTGGCACTTGTGCCTCCCATGTGTGTCTGTTAGGGTGGGTGGGGTGTGGGGGGCTCCCGGAGCTGGTGGGATGGGGTGATTTTTTATTTGTGGGTGTTTTATGCTGTGGTGGGCTGGATGAAGTGGTGTGGATTCAGGTAGTCTGTATCAGATTGGTGTGTGGGCACTAGTTTGCGGAGCAAGTTAGTGTAGTGACATCCTCATTTATCTGGATGGTTTATAGGTTTAGCATGAGGCCAGGCCTTTTGTTGGCAGTACAAAAATTACTTCATTGATAATTTATTTATTAATTAGTGTCCCAAGTAGGCTCACATTAACAACGTAATGGATTTACTGTGGAAGGGTATACCTAGGGGGAATTTAGTATGGCCAATTCACCTAACCAGCACAACTTTGGAGTGTGGGAAGAAACCGGAGCACCCAAAGGAAACCCACGCAGACGTGGGAAGAACGTGCAGACTCCGCACAGATAGAGATCCAAGTTGGGAGTCCAGCCCTGGTCCCTGGCCCTGTGAGGCAACAGTGCTAACTACTTTGCCATCGTGCTGCCTATAGATGAATGATTTCACATCTTTGCCTTACATGTCTGTCTTCTCACAAGGCCGTCTTTTCTGCTGTTTATCGTGGTTCTCCCTTACTTGTTTGCCTTGTGTCCTCGGGTTGATCTCGTGTGCCACCTCCTTGTTCTAACCTTCTCCTCCTTGTTGTGATTCCCTTGTATCCTCCTTTTCCTGCTCTGTCAGCTCCCTCATTGGCATTTGTTTGGGAAAAGCCTGGGGTGCGGGGGGAGGGGGTGTGGGGGGGTTTGTTTTGGGGATGTTTGATTCACCTTTGGGCCTGTTTGAGGCTTTTTTTGTTGTGGGTTGTCTGGCCTTTGCCGGTGTTTGTGTTCAGGGGACCTAGTACTTTGTGACCCGTTAATATGTGGTTCCCTCTTGACATGTGACTCATGTTTGTTATGGTTTCCCAGTTGTGTTATGTTCCCTTATTCCTTCCAGTGGTGTTTGCTTGGGTGTGTTATTGGATTCGGTTCATTATTTATTGTTCATGTGTTCTGGGTGTTGGCCTATTAGGTTCTCATCTATCCCTGTTCTTGTGTGGTTTGTGTGTTCCCGTGTTTAGGTTTAGGCCATTGGGGAATAAGATTTTTATTTTATAGATCCACTCCTTCTCTGCTCATTTTCTTTCTGCTGTGGTCCAATGAACATTTGTGTCTAATGGCTTCCATGCCATGTTGCATGAAATGTCTGCTTATGGCCTTGTTTTCCTTTTCTGTCCTAATCCCACTGAGGTGTCTTTCCCCGGGTGTGTTGCCCGTTTCTCCTATGTATATAATCTTGCATGTCTGACATTGGATGGCATACACTACATTGCATTGGTCGCAAGTAATCTTTGATTTTAGTGCTACACTTATTTCCTCTGGTGTTACGAGGTGTTCGCGGGTCTTGCAGTTTTTGCCTCTGCATTTTTCCTCCTTGGGTCATTTTATCCTGCTTCTGACTAACATGTCCTTCAGATTTTTTTGTCATTTGTAAGCTGCTACTATGTTGTAGTTCTCTAAGATTCTGCTGTTCCTTTTTAAGTTTTCAAAGTTGTTTTTGACTATTCTACTTATTTCCCTACCCTGTGGGCTATATGTGATGATTCGTGGTATGATGGTTTCCCTTCCTTTTTCTGTACTGGTTCTCCTTTTGATCTTAGGAAGTTTAATTTGAGGTGCCTCAGGAACCTCTTGGTGTACCCTTTCCATTTAAGTGCTTGGAAAAGGGTTGTTGTTGCCTTTTCAAAGTCTTTTTGTTCACTGCATATGCGGTCGAAGCTGGATAGTTGTGATTTTACTAAGCCCCTAAATGTATGTCGTGGGTAGTGGCTGTGTGTATGTAGGAGTGCATGTGTATCTGTGGGCTTGAAGAATACTATAGTGGCCAGTTTGCAGGTATTTGAATTATTATGTGGTGATTTAAATACGTCGTGTCCAGGAAGTCTATTTGGTCCTTATGTATTGTCGTTTTGATTTTAATTGAAGGGCGGTTGTTGTTTAGTGTGTTGGTGAAGTCCTTCATTTCCACCTCGGTGTGTGTCCATACTCCCCAGATATTGTCCAGGTATCTGTAGTAATGTAATGATGCTTTGGGGCATGTTTTAAATGCACTGTTCTCCCATTCTGCCATGTAGATGTTTGCTGGTGCAAATCTTTTACCCATGGCTGTCCCCTTGACCTGTAGGTAGTACTTGTTATTGAATTCAAAGTCATTCCAGGTCAGTCCCAGGTGCAGTAATTGAATTATTACCTCATTGGGTCTGCCTTCCTGAGGGAACCTTCTGAAAGCTTTTCTTACTGCTCCAATTCCCCTATCTGTTTCTATGTTTGTGTATAGGCTCTCAACGTCCATCGTGAACAAGAGGCTGTTTGATTGGATTGTCAGAGAGTTTATTATTCGTACAAAGTGGTAGGTTTCTTTGATGTAGATTGGGTGTTTCCTTGATACTGGGTTCAAGAAGTAGTCAATATATTCGTATATAATTCGTATATCAATATATTGATTTTAATATGGGGAGGCATGGTGGCACAGTGGTTAGCACTGCTGCCGCACAGCGCCACGGACCCAGGTTGGATTCCCGGCTTGGGTCACTGTCTGTGTGGAGTTTGCTCATTCTCCCCGTGTCTGCATGGGTTTCCTCCGGGTGCTCCAAAGATGTGCGGGTTAGGTTGATTGGTCATGTCACTTAGTGTTGGGGACTAGTAGGGTAAATACGTGGGCTTATGAGGATAGGGCCCAGATGGGATTGTGGTCGGTGCAGACTCGATGGGCCGAATGGCCTCCTTCTGCACTGTAGGAAGTCTATGATTCCATGATTCTGTGAATATCCAGACTCTGAATCCTGCTCAAACCTGGGTGGCCAGTGGATGAGAACGGAAGTTCTGGCAGCTGGTAGCTACAACTGGGATGCATGGGAATGGGCCCTGATAGTTGTTGAGGTGAACAATTGATGAGCAGCTTTTGAAAATGAACAGAGCAAAGAGAAGAGGATGAGTGGCGGGAAGGGAAATACGCTCACAGGATTGAGTTTAACGGCCCTCTGAAGTGACCGAGAAAGTCACGCAGTAAAATGAAATTTCTGGAGAAAAGCCCACCACCACTCTCTCATGGAAACTAGGGATTGACTATGGATGCTGACATTCACCAACGAGATACGTTTCTAAAACATACTTTGGGAATTATTCAAATAGTGTGTACTTTGAAGGGTTGTTCAGCAAGTTATACATTAAAAGGATGAAGGGTTTTCTGGCATGTAGGGCGGCCAAGACTTAAAAGGAGAGAGTTCCCAGTGTGTCACCTTGTCAGTCCTGGTGGGGCCATTAAGCTAAGAGGTTGTTCAAGCTATGTATTAACATTTTATAGGATCATAGAATCCCTATAGTGCAGAAGGAGGCCATTCGGCCCATCAAGTCTGCATCAACCGCAATCCCTCCCAGCCCCTATCCCTGTAACCCCGCATATTTACCCTGCTAGTTCCCCTGACACTAAATGGCAATTTAGCATGGCCAATCAACCTAACCTGCACATCTTTGGACTGTGGAGGGAACCAGAGCCCCTGGGGGAAACCCATTGAGATACGGGGAGAATGAGCAAACTCCACAGAGACAGTCACCCATAGCCGGAATCAAACGTAGGTTCCTGGTGCTGTGAGGCAGCAGTGTTAACCACTGTGCCACCTTGCCGCCCACTCTAAATCCTTTCATAATCTGAAAGATCTCCATCAGATCAGCATGATTCTCTTTGAAATACTTCAGGACTTAAATCAGGACTTCTCCTGACAATTTTATTCCGCTCTGCTTAAGGTATTGCTTAACAGTCTAAACATGGATTCCCCACCAGGAATAGTTCTGTTGATTATGAAGAGAAAGAACCATCAAAAGGCCAGGTTAGAGATTCTTAAAAGAAAACATCCCGGAGGGCATCTCTACTTGACATACTGACAGTCAGCTAGCAGGGTCCATGCAGGCCAAGTGCCTCAAGAGATTACACCATCCCTTCCCCTCCTGGGCTCTTCAGCCAACAGGTCAACTGATGGATGAAAGACAGAGACCTATTTTCACCAGGGGAGCAGCACTGTCTGTACCAGTCTGGGCCCCTGCTGTCTTTAACCCCCTGTGAAACAGGAAGTGATCTGTGTCATTTTCAACAGCAATTAGTTCTCTGCAGCATTAGAAAAGTCCCTAATGCTGTATTCTCTGATGCTCCAAGCCTGATATATGTTATGCTTCCTCAGAAAGACAGGGTGAACAAATACAATGGGACCCAAGACGATCTGAAGGGAGATATATACATTTCAATATGCAAGTTCACTTTTTGTTATCCACACATTTAGCTACCGTGCCTTCATTCCCATCATCTAAGTCTTGATACAAAGTGTGAAAAGTTGAAGCACAGTGGCACAATGTTTAGCACTGCAGTCTCACAGTGCCAGGGACCCAGGTTCAATTCCGGCTTCGGGTGACTGTGTGGAGTTTGCACTTTCTCCCCATGTCTGCGTGGGTTTCCTCTGGGTTCTCTGGTTTCCTCCTACGCCCCAAAAGATGTGTGGATTAGGTTGATTGGCCATGCTAAATCAACCCTAGTGTCAGGGAGATTAGTAGGGTAAATGTGTGGGGTTTTGGGAATAGCGCCTGGGTGGGATTGTGGTCCGTACAGACTCAATGGGCTGAATGGCCTCCTTTTGCACAGTAGGGATTCTATCTGCGATACTATACTCGTCATACCCTGCCAATAGAATAAGGCCCATTTATGCATACTCTCTGTTTTCTTTCAGGCAGCCAATCTTCTATCCACGCATTACCCCCTTTTTGATCTGCTTTTATTTTCCACAATAATCTTTAATGTGACACCCTATTAAATGCCTTGAATAAATCCAAGTACAGCAGAACTACAGGCTTCCATTTATCCACAGCCACATGTTACTCCATCAAATAACTCCAATAACTTGGTTAAACATGATTTCATGTTCACAAAACCATGCTGACTCTTCAGAATTACATTGAGTTTCTCTAAGTGTCCAGCTATAACCTCCTTAATGATCAATTCTAACCACCTTCCCCACATCAAGGTAACTGATCTACAATTTCATGTTTCCTGCCTCGCTCCCATCTTGAACAAAGGGGTTATATTTGCTACTTTCCAGTCTGATGGAACCTTTTCAGAATTTAGAGAATTTTGAAAAATTAACACCAATGCATCTTTAACCTAATAAGCCACCTCTTTTAAGACTCTGGGATGAAGTCCATCAGGATCCAAGATCTGTCAGCCCACAGATCCATCAGTTTTCTCAGTAAGGCTTCCTTAAGTGATTAAAATTTCACCAAATTTCCCTTTCCCTTCCACCTCTTGATTTCTAGACGTTATTGGAATGTTTTTTGTATCCTCTATAGTGAAGACAGAAGCAAAATATGTGTTCATTTCATTCACCATTCCCTTATTATTTACTATTAACTCTCCATTGTTGCTCTCTGGAGGACCAATATTCACCTTATTTACTCTTTTCCTTTTTAAATACCTGTAGAAACTCTTGCTGCCCATTTTTACATTTCTAACCAACTTCCTCTTATACTCTGATTTATTTCTCCTGGTTAACATTTTAGTAATTCTCTGCCATTTCCCCGATACCCTTTCCACCGACATGTTTGATAAAAGACTGGCCGGGGACACTAATATCTTGAAAATAATAATTAAAAGTTCAGCTCATGCTCATGAATGTTACAATGAAGTGCTGTTATAGTGGGAACGAGGCAGTCTGTGCAGCGATGTAATCTTTAGGGCGCCCGAGCAACCTTGTATATCACCAAAAATATATTATGCAGGTTAAGCAGCATGGAACCACCGAGAAAGGATCAGAATGGTGGACCAAACATAGATCATAGAATCCCTACAGTGCAGAAGGAGGCCATTCTGCCCATCGAATCTGCACTCACCACAATCCCACCTGGGCCCTATTCCTGTATATTTACCTTGCTAATGCCCCTGACACTAGGGTCAATTTAGCACGGCCAATCAATCTAACTCACACATCTTTTGACTGTGGGAGGAAACCGGAGCACCCAGAGGAAACCCACGCAGGTACAGGGAGAATGTGCAATCTCCATGCAGACAGTGACCTGAGGCCAGAATTGAACCCGGGTCCCTGGCGCTGTGAGGCAGCAGTGCTAACCACTGTGCCACCTTGTCGCCCTTAACATGTTTAGCATATGTGGAGATGGCCCTGACTCTTTTTTAGGCATGGAAGTGTTGGAAGTACAGTGAGGTTGAGTACAAGTGTGTGGCATCATCATCTCTGTTGATAAAGATCATTGGTGCATTGATATTTTGTATTCATCATGGCAATAAAAATACAGGATCCAATAATCCTTCCTCCTGTATGTTACTGAGGGCACAACAAGTGGCACCGTGGATGTTGCTATGTAACAAGAACTCTCCTCAAGCCTGTTCCAAAGCTCTGGCATTGTACCTAGCACCCACAAAAATGTGGGTAATACATTCGAGGAAGTTGATTGCTCAGGAAGTTGGACAATGGGAGAGGCCCATCTCGGGTTGCATCCTACAGATCGAAGCAAATTCATGACATCTTTATAAGTTTCCCACAAAAGCTTGCGAAAGAAACTCTGGACGGGATTGTATAACATTCCTCAACGTCATGACAATCAGGAGGGATTTGGTCAGATGCAGAGTACCATGGAGTGAGTGCCATCTGTAAGACCATCTGCAAGGGAGCCCTCAAAGCACAGAGGGAATGACAAATTCTGTAACTGGCATGGCTTAGGCCTCAAGTTCTGGTTTCCATGAGCCGGTCACTACAGGGATTGGCAAACATAAGCATCAGCTGGAAGGAGCCATGATGGTCACACCATGACTGCTCCCAAGTGTTAGGCCTGAACAGACTGACAAATTGGTGAGGTAATGAGCAGCTGCTTGTACATTCAGACCCTCTCTAGAACATTCCATCAAAGAAAAACAAAATCAATGCACAAGAAGTTTTGCTGTGCAAATGTCATAGCATGCTTACGTCCATCGTGGGGCCATCTAATGTTTAATTAACATAATGCCAGTACCATCCTATACATCATGCAGATCGCTGACTTCTAAGGAGCAGTGTAAGGAGCATTTAGAGCCTAGCAAAAAAGGGTAGATGAAGCATTTCTTCAAGTCCATTCATTTCAACTCCCTCAAGTGAATGCTGAATTGTCAGACTCTGACAGTGTCAGAAGACATTTCTTGGTGGGGCGAGGGGGGGGAAGGGGGGGTGGGTGGTGGTGGTGGGGGGCGGGGGGTGGGTGGTGGTGGTGGGGGGCAGGGGGTGGGTGGTGGTGGGGGGCGGGTCCTCCTTTGCCAAGCCAGTCGGGAATCTTCCTGTTCCATTTAGGAGGCTGGCACATTTTCTTGGCTTTTCACTGTTGACACATCAAAGGAGCTGAAACATAGCCCCTCAGAGCAAGTAGACACAAGAGCAGAGCCCACCAAATGGAGGTATCCTCAACAGTAGACAATTGACGTGGGAAGATCGTGGAAGACAGCTCTGTATTTAGCACATCATTCTACCCCCAGCCCTCATGTCTCATCCAAGATATTGTGCTTCTGGATAGAGAACAGGGATATATTTGTCACCGTTAGGTTATGTGCTCTGATAGCGACGTATGTTTCTTCCCTTTCTCAGGAAAGTCTGTGTCATGATTGAAGCAGGGGGAACACCAACAAAAATACAAACCAGCGCCTGTCATGTGAATAATGACTTTTCTCATCAAACTGCAGAGCTTGTAAAAACTTAGAGCACGATTAGGCTCAAGGTTGCGTAACCCACTCGCTGTAATAAATAATGGAAATATTATGACAGTTTGAACATGGCAAGGCATCGCAATGATAATTTACAGCCTATAATTTCACCCCACAAACAGTTTCAGTGGATCCATAAAATGGGGCTATCAGTGAACCATAATTGTTGTCATCGTCCCCGCCAACACTGACAATCATTAAAATTTCAAGTGCCCCGAATACAGCTTTGTGCGCTTGTTGCCATCTCCCTTAGATCACCACCGTTCAAATGGGAAGACAGATGGCCTTGTTTGCAGGATTCAAATGTAGCTTTACTCATCACTGTCAAAATACTGCACAGCCGATGGCACTGGTCTAGTCAAGTGAGGAATGAAATCTTTAAATAAAAAAAACTGTTTATTGGACATCTTCCAGCAATCACTTTTAAGGACCCTTTTGTTAGTCCAATCAGCGCCAGTCAAACAGGGACAAGCAGCTATTCCTATTTATGCATCAAAGTTACAATCAATGCCATAGAATTATAGAATCCCGACAGTGCAGAAGGAGGCCATTCAGCCCATCAAGTCGGCACTGACCACAATCCCACCCAGTCCCTATGCCCAAAACCCCATGTATTTACCCTAGCTAGTCCCCCTGACACTAGGGTCAATTTAGCATGGCCAATCCACCTAACCCGCACATCTTTTTAATTTGATTTGATTTATCATTGTCACATGTATTAATATAGTGAAAAGTATTGTTTCTTGCGCGCTATACAGACAAAACATACCATTCATAGGGAAGGAAACGAGAGAGTGCAGAATATAGTGTTACACTCATAGCTAGAGTGTGGAGAAAGGTCAACTTAAGGCAAGATAGGTCCATTCAAATGCCTGATGGCAACAAGGAAGAAGCTGTTCTTGAGTCGGTTGGTACATGACCTCAGAGTTTTGTATCTTTTTCCCGACGGAAGACGGTAGAAGAGAGAATGTCCGGGGTGCGTGGGGTCCTTAATTATGCTGGCTGCTTTGCCGAGGCAGCAGGAAGTGTAGACAGTCAAATCAATGGTTTGGACTGTGGGAGGAAATTGGAGCACCTGGAGGAAACCCACGCATACATGGGGAGAATGTACAAACTCCATATAGACAGTGACCTGAGGCCGGAATTGAACTCAGGTCCCTGGCATTGTAAGGCAGCAGTGCTAACCACTGTGCCACCGTGCCACTCTATAATTGATGGTAGGACCCCAGCTTTTATCTGTCGGGTGCCTCATGCCTGTTTGGGATAAATATACTCGGTTAAGGGCCTGTCTACCCAGACGGGGAAAAAAAGCAGTACAAATGGGGAAATAAGAATACCGGTCTGAAGGGCAGGCAGTGGAGCAATGGTATTGTCACTGGACTAGTAATCCAGAGACCCAGAGCAAGATCTGGGGACCCGGGTTCAAATCCCACCATGGCAGGTGGTGAAATTTGAATTCAATAAAAATATGGAATTAAAAGTCTAACAATAACCAATGTCTATTGTCATAAAATCCATCTGGTTCCCTAATATCCTTTAGAGAAGGAAATCTGCCATCCTTACCTGGTCTGGCCTACATGTGACTTCAGACCCATAGTAATGTGGTTGACTCTCAAATGTCTTCTGAAATGGAGGGCAATTAGGGATGGGCAATAAGTGCTGGCCCAGCCAGCAATGCCCATCCTGTAAGAATGAATTTTTAAAAACTGGTCTTGTATACCTTAAAATGGAATACCAGTGAAATCTTGGAAGTAAGACAACTGGTCCGTACTGTTTTTTGCCCGATTGGATGAAAATTGAATAGGACAGGTAAATGGGTGTCCAAGGTGAATGTATGCGATGGGTGATTGCAAATCAGTAACCTGTTTTACAATCCACCCGATGCCTTCAGTAGAATAGGAAATCAGACACAGCATTGCACATGCTACAGATTCACTATTACTAAGGACAAATTTCACCTGCATAGTTTTGTATCTACTCTCCACTCTCTCTTGAGTTGCAGTTATGGTGAGGTATATATGTCTCAGAATAGAAGTATTGCAGGCCCAAGATTCCATCCACTAGGGCGGCACGGTGGCACAGTGGTTAGCACTGCTGCCTCACAGCGCCAGGGACCCGGGTTCCATTCCCAGCTTGGGTCACTGTCTGTGTGGACAGACAGTGCTCATCCTTCTTGTATCTGCGTGAGTTTCCTCCGGGTGCTCCGGTTTCCTTCCACAGTCCAAAAGATGTGCTGGTTAGATGCATTGCCCATGCTAAATTCTCCCTCAGTGTATCCAAACAGGCTCCGGAGTGTGGTGATTGGGGGATTTTCACAGTAACTTAATTGCAGTGTGAATGTAAGCTAACTTGTGACACTAATAAATAAACTTTAAAACACTTGAGGGCTAGCTGCAGGGGCAGTCGAGGTCTGATTGATCTGAAATAAACAGTATCATCTGGAAACCCAACCAGCCTAGCTGGTGTTCAAACTCCCACTCAATGGAGACACTTGAGGATATCCACTCCCATAGTTTCTTGAAGAAAGTACTTGCGCATATATAAAACTCTCAACAAAATAAGAGCTTGATGAATTCTCCTCAACATCCAATTTAACCTTGCAAAAGTCCAATATCTACTTGGAGTGTTAAATCAGCAAGCAAAATTATTCCTGTGATTAGTCCCCTTGTTTGCCATTTTATTTATTAGTGTCAGAGGTCGGCTTACATTAACACTGCAATGAAGTTACTGTGTAAATCTCCCATTCACCACACTCTGGCGCCTGATCGGGTACACTGAGGGAGAATTTAGCATGGCCAATGCACCTGACCAGCACGTCATTCGGACTGTGGGAGGAAACAGGAGAACCCGGAGGAAACTCACGAAGACACGGGGAGAATGTACAAACTCCACTCAGGCAGTGACCCAAGCCGGGAATGGAACCCAGGTCCCTGGCACTGTGAGGCAGCAGTGCTAACCACTGTGCCACCGTGCCGCCCCCGTTTTCATAAAGGGCACAGCCATTCATTTTTAATTAGTGAATGCTTTTCTTTAATATTACCCCAATTGTCTTCCAATTCTTTTGATTATTTTCAATGACAATTATATAATTATCAGTCCTGTTCTTAGTGAAATATTTATCCCGTATTTGTAAAAGGAGTTAATTATTATGTTCTTGGGAATCTATTCCGCGTATCTATACGCTGAAGGGCAAGAAAAGCTCTCCACTAACTCTAGATTCATTAATTTGATAGTCATGCTTTCTTGTGCTGTGATCACAGTCTATTTGCTTTGGGAAAGATTTGTGAGTGTGCAGTGAAAATGAGGAAAGCAGTGCATCTCTGCCTCATAGATTCTAATAAATTATTTGACAGGGTGAATGCAAAAGATTAATAGATTTTGAAGATACATACAAACATAGAACCTTAGTTAGGCCGCACTTGGAATATAGTGTTCAATTCTGGTCGCCACACTACCAGAAGGATGTGGAGGCTTTGGAAAGGGTACAGAAAAATGAATAGAAAGATGCTATTGACAGTTGATGCAGGGTAAGACGGATGACATGGGTAGCACAGTGGTTAGCGCTGCTGCCTCACAGTGCCAGGGACCCAGGTTCAATTCTGGCCTCAGGTGACTGTCTGCGTGGAAGTTGCAAATTCTCCCTGTGTCTACGCGGGTTTCCTCTGGGGGCTCTGGTTTCCTCCCACAGTTCAAAGATGCACAGGTTAGGTGGACTGGCCATGTTAAATTGCCCCTTAGTGTCAGGGGGCTAACAGGGTAAATGCGGAGGGTTACGGGGATGAGGCCTGGGTGGGATTGTGGTTGGTGCAGACTCGATGGGCCAAATGGCCTTCTTCAGCACTGTTGGGATTCGATGATAAGAAAAGGTTTGCCTGGAGCATAACCAGTTGAGTTAAATGGCCTGCTTCTGTGCTGTAAATTCTGTGCAATTTTAAATGCAGCGATTTAATTTGTTGTTATTTCCATGAACCTGTATTGCCTTTTTTAAAAAAAACCTCAGCCCAAAAGAAACCCTCTAAAAATTCAAGTAAATTGTACCCTGCAGATGCCCTGATCCTTCAATTTAACTCAGCCTGGAGAGGGGCCCTGTCAGCTCATGATTTGTTGCTTAAATGACTCATCCTAACATCGAGAAGTTTTAGGTGAACGATGAGGGCTCTGACAAAATGGTGCAGAATGTTCTCCTCAAGGCTAATATTGAGTTACCAAGTCTGTACCATGCCTTGCTCTGTAGCATTAACTATCCTTCAGATCCCCAGACAGAAAAATATTCATGGCAGTCGTAAAACCATTATGCAGTCTCACTCAGCTCTTTTCAATAATGCTGCCTGAGTCTATCTGACCTGATCCTGCTGGCCTGCAGACGTTATTTCCTTTTGAGTTTCTTCAGAGCATGTGATTCACTCTGTGTCGCCAAATTTGAGACATAATTTAACCTGAGTTAAGAGTTGGAAAGCCGAAAGTACTGGAAGAGATGAAAGAAGGTCATGGCTTTCAATTAACATTTGCACATGAGGCTGAGAATTTTAAATTTAAAGGCAGTGGAAGGCTAATATAGGTCAACAACGGTAGGGATAATTTGTGAGCGGGATATGATATCGGCAACAGTTTTGGTGGAGATGAAGTTTACAGAAATGGAGGGATAACATGGCAACACTGGTGTAATGGGTGGCATGGTGGTACAATGGTTAGCACTGCTGCCTCACAGCGCCAGGGACCTGGGTTTAATTCCCAGCTTGGGTCACTGTCTGTGCGGAGTCTGCACGTTCTCCCCGTGTCTGTGAGGTTTTCCTCTGGGTGCTCCGGTTTCCTCCCACAGTCCGAAAGACGTGCTGGTTAGGTGCATTGGCCATGTTAAATTCTCCCTCAGTGTACCCGAACAGGTGCTGGAGTGTGGCGACTAGGGGATTTTCAAAGTAACTTCATTCCAGTGTTAATGTAAGCCTACTTGTGACACTGATAAATAAAACATATGGGGGATTTGCTGTGAGTTAATATTACACAATTGGCGCAGAACAATTTTGCTCCCAAATTATTCTAATGCTTCCCTCTACCATGCCAAAGGAGAGGCGATAACCTAGTGCTATTATCGCTAGAGTGTTAATCCAACTAAAGTTGTGGGGACCCGGGTTCGAATCCCGCCATGGCTGACGGTGGAATTTGAAGTCAATAAAAAAAATCTGAAATTAAGAATTTACTGATGACAGTGAAACCATTGTCAATTATCGGAAAAACCCATCTGGTTCACTAATGTCCTTTAGGGAAGGAAATCTGCCATCCTTACCTGGTCTGGCCTACATGTGACTCCAGAGCCACAGTAATGTGGTTGACTCTCAACTGTCCCCTGAACAAGGGCAAATAGGGACGGGCAATAAATGCTGGCCAGCCAGCGACACCCATGTCCCACGAATGAATGATAAAAAGGAAAAGAAACTTGAGTAAAAGGTACTGCTGAATTACCATGTTAATCTGCTGGCAAAAGACTGCTGTCTCCATCCTGCATTTCCATCCAGCCCTTTGAGACTGGAGGTGGCAAGAGCACAGATAAGGGTTTGAGCAGCAGATGGACTGATCAACCAGATGCAGATTAGGCTTAGTGAGGTTATTCTGATATTTTGTTCCAATTTATGTTAAACGTATGCATCTGGCACTTCTTCACTTCTTGTACCATGTGGGAATTGCATCAGTTAGAACAATGGGAGTGAGTTCCATATCTCCCAAAATTTTGCATTGTTAGCAAATTGGTTCCAGTGGTTGTCGCTGTAATTATGGTTATTATAGCCTTTGACCTGTTTAATACTCAGTTGATATCGCACTGTAATACAATTCAGTAAGCACTGCCGAATGTTGTTCAGGCACAATCTTATACAATCATCAAGTCCCACTTCATTCTAAATTTGCAAGAATCTAAGTTGGCACAGGAGAGTGATTTCTACTTCAAGCTGTATTAACTGTTCAGCCGAGATAAATAAAATTGATGGCATTGTGTCAATGAAGCAAAGTGTGTCAACTGAATCACAGCAAAGCCACAAATTGAGTTTGCTTATCAGAGGGAATTCATGAAATGCTATCATTGATAGAAGTCATCTTCCCTTACTCGTTTTTCCAAAGCTCCTGAGAGTTGTTCCAAACTCATTTTGAGTTCTAAAAGCTATTACTTTGAAACAAAACTATTTCAAGTGTGCCCTCATCACGTATTTACGAGAGAAAGAGAGCAAACCAAGAGAAAGAGAGAGGGAGAGGGGGGGAAGGAGTGCAGCAATCAACATAACACTGGCACCAATTTTAATTCACCCGACCTGGTGGAAACGGAATGGGACAACAATTAAAATAGGAGTGAACGAGGTGGGACAACATACCTCACTCTGAACTTCAGCCCTTCCAATGAGTATGTGAGTGGATTATCTACCCCTAAGTGGGCAGGCCTTCTGTAGATACATTGATAAGCCACTTCCAGAGCTATCCCCACAACTGGAGTCACAAATCATTTTGTTTTGCAAAAAATATACCTCACTTGTAAAATAAAAGAAAATTGCAAACATTTCAAAATGTCCATCACATAAAGTGCAATAGTATTCAGGTTTTCGACATAGATCATGTTGCCCTCTGATGTGCTTCAGACATTTCAAAATCGTCATTACAAAAAGAGCAATGGTTTTTAAGTTGTCTACAGAGATTATGTTGTGCACTGAAGTGCTACAATGCAATTGTGATACATGTGATATTCACCGTATAACAATACCTTCCATGTAAGTCATACAGTCTGAGGGGTTCCATACAATTCTCCTCCCCTCAGTACACCCTGGCTGGGAGGTCTTAAACAGCGACCTTTCTCCATCATGCCTTCACAGTGGTTGCCCCAAGCTTTAGTGGGTCCTTCAGTACATAGTCCTGGGTATTGGAATGTGCCAGTCTGCCAGGAAAGACCAACAAGTTTCAGGGCAGACCAAAGAGCACCTTTTCCTAACTTAATGATTCTCCAGCTGATGTTTGTCTCAGTGTGCGTCCTTGGGAACAGCCCGTAGACCACAGAGTTCTGCGTCATGAAGATGCTCGGGATGAACCTCGACTTAAACCATCTGATCTCTTTCCAGACCTTCTTTGCAAAGGCACTTCCACAAGGACATGGACAATGGTCTCTTCTCCACCACAGTCACCTCGAGGGCAACGTGTGGATGGGGTGTGACTTCGGGCATTTAGGAAGGCTCTGTAAGAGAGGGCCTTTCCCATCACCAGCCAAGCTAGGTCTTGGAGCTTGTTGACGGTTCTGGTGATGGGTATTCTGCCAAATGACTTTGACAGTCTGGTTAAGTGCATTGACCCGAACAGGCGCCGGAATGTGGCGACTAGGGGAATTTCACAGTAACTTCATTGCAGTGTTAATGCAAGCCTTACTTGTGACTAATAAATAAACTTTAACTTTAACAGTCTGTCAGGGAACCATCTGATAGGATCTACCATCTCCTTTTTCCATAGGGTCTCCAGGATGTTACGTGATGGCCACTGCCTGAGGGATTGTGAATGCTCCATCTTGTCTTTTTACAATTCTTACAACATTTTCTGTATTAGGACCCTATTGACTGACCCTTGATTTCTCTGCCTTCCGCTTTTGCTTTCCACTTTCCTGCCTTTCATTTCTATCTTGATTTCCCTCTCTTTTGTCTCCCCGTTCAGGTTCCCATCCATCTGTCAATCTAGTTTAAACCTTCCTGCACAGTCCTATCAAATACCTCTGTGAGGATATTGGTCCCAGTCCAGCCTCACTTCCCCGAATAGGTCCCAATGCCTGAGGAATCAAAACCCCTCCCTCCCACACCATTACTCCAACCATGCATTCATCTGCTCGATTCTATTCCTGATCTTGCTAGCACATGGCACTGGAAGTAATCCTGCAATTAGTAATTTAATTAATTTTCTATCTCCCTATATTTTGCTTTTAGGTCCTCATCCCTCTTTTAGAATCATAGAATCATAGAAACCCTACAGTACAGAAAGAGGCCATTCGGCCCATCGAGTCTGCACCGACCACAATCCCACCCAGGCCCTACCCCCATATCCCTACAGATTTACCCACTAATCCTTCTAACCTATGCATCTCAGGACACTAAGGGCAATTTTTTTTTAGCATGGCCAATCAACCTAACCCGTGTCATTGGTGCCGATTAAAGACCATGATCTTTGGCAGTTTTTATTTTATTTGTGGGTGTCACTAATTGGGCCTGCATTTATTCCCCATTATCCTTGAACTGAGAGGCGTTTTGGGCCTCAGGCACTTTGCTGTGGATCTGGGGTCTCATGGCAAATTTCCTTCCCTAAAGGACATTAGTGAAGCAAATCGGTTTTTAGACAATCAGCAATGATTTCCTGGTCATCTCTAGAATTTCAATTCCAGATTTTTATTGAATGCAATTGCCATGGTGGGATTTGAACTCGGATCCCCCAGAGTATTACTCTGGGTCTCTGGTTCAGTGATAATACCACTGCACCATCACGTCCCCCTTCAGAATGTTCTACAGCCTCTCAGTGATATTCTCGACCCTGGCAACATATCACCTCGGGCTGTAGAAATGTCCTTCTATTTGCCTTGAGGTAGAAATCTCTAATTCCATTGATCTCCCTTTGCTTTTCCTCCCCTCGACCCCCAGTGCAGAGGACCCACTCATGGTGCCACGGACTTGGCTCTTGCTGCTTTCTCCTGAGAAATAATCTTCCCGGCAGTATCCACAATGGCAAATCTGTTAGAGAGGGAAATGGACGCAGTGGACTCCTGTACGACCTGCCTAGTGCATTGTCTCTTTCTGGCGGACACACATTCCCTTTTGCCTGCGCACTCTTTACCTGTGGTGTGACTACATTATTGTGTGTGCTATCCACTAAGATCTCATTCTTGTAGATGCCCTCCAGACACAGTACCAGTTCCAAAATCCAGATTTCAAGCCATTGCAGTTGAAGAGGCTTCCTACACACATGGTTGCCCTGAACACTTGAAGTGACCCCAACTTCCCACATTGCATAGGAGGAGCATTCCACATGGCAGAACTGCCTTTCCATGACTTACCCTTAAGTTACTCTATTTATTCTCACTTGCTCTAATTTAGAGGATATTAAGGACAGTAGAAATAACCCCCCCTCCCCTCCCCCAGGCCCTACGTATCAAGGCTGCTGCTCTTCTTTCTAACGAAAAGAAGAAAGGGAAAGGAGCTCCCCCTTTTCCCTGTTCACCAAACTCCCTCACTCATCAAACTCCAACTTAAGCACTCCAATGTAGACAAAGCAGTGCTCTAGTGTCCAACAGACAATCTCCTTGGAGGCTTGCCGACTGAACAGAGATCATGCAGAGCAGGGCAACATGCTGGAAAAGGGAGGAGGTGAAAGGGCTGATGGGCACGCAGGAGGGGGCAATAACATCCCAGGATGCTCAAGGGAGTAATTCCTCTACACAGAGGTGACTGAGTCTCTGATTGAGATTTTATGGAGGTGAGTGATGGAGTGATGGTCAATTGAGGGGTCTCTGCATCTAACCGTGCAGTTAGTAGAATATGATTTTTGAAAATGCGTTAAGTGACCTTGACTACTTTTGTGAGGTCATTAAACGTTTTGCTGCACTGCAGCCAGGTTCTCAGACTTGACATCTGGCATAGATCTCTATGGCTATCCGATCGGTGTCTGGAGGACCTCCAATCCCCCTTTGGGGACGGGACATCTCCTCCAACAAGGCCTTCAGTACAGAGATTGAAAACCTTGGAGGATACGCACACCTACGTTGTGGCATTCTTCAATGTTTCCCAGGTCAGGTTTGGCCAGTATTGTTCCTGCCACACCGTACTTCCCCTTTAAGCAGTGCAAGCTAGTTTTAAGTGGACTCAGAATATTGACCCATGCTGACATGCCTGTCCAAGCCACAAGGCAGTTAGTGTTGGCAAGACTCTGAAATCATTCAAGTCGGCAGGCAGCTAGAAGTTGGCATGCTGTCCGCATTATAATGAACAGGAGCAGGATAATTATTCATCATGATAGCCACACCCATTTCCAGTGACTATTGAATGTAGCCCTTCTATTTGCTCTGTGATTAGAACATATTATTCAGCTTTAGTAGTATATTTGATTAATATCCATTCAGTGGGACCCCAAGATATAGCCCCCATTATTAGCGACAAGAAGATAATTTATTTTTCTCATTATTCAAGCATTTCTTTTTGTAGGAAGCGCATGCATAATGTATTTAACAAATGACATAATCCATAATTACATGAGGAATAACTACAGTACATCAAATATTAAAGACTTGCACACAAGGCACATTCCTGTTCATTACGAGGTTTAAAACATTAATTACAGGAGATTAAAAGGCACAGAAGATATACATCTTTTAATAATTGCTGTGCAGGAGAAAAACCTTCATTGCAGGTTGTCGTGTGAGGAGGAATATTACTGCGTTTTGGAACACATTCCGAAATTCAACTTTAATGTTTGTTCAGATAGCTGAATTCTACAAATCGGGAAGTTGGGTCGTTAGTTTGCTGCCCCCAGTTTCTGCTTATTTCTCGTATCGGAACCAGGGCAATTGGGACACTCAAGATTATTGACTGTCGTGAGAGGAATATCACTAAAGTAAGTTCCCCCCTGATTGTCATCTAGTAACATTTGGGCATAATGTAAGGATAGAACGGAGTTCACCTGTAATAATCCCAGTTTTCATAGAATCCCTTCAGTGCAGAAGGAGGCCATTTGGCCCATCGAGTCTGCACCAACCCACCTTTCTATTTCACCCCGTAACCCCATGTGTTTACTACACTAATCCCCCGATTTTGGGACACTGAGGGAGAAATTGGCATGGCCAATCAACTTAACCCGCGCATCTTTGGAGTGCAGGAGGAAACCGGAGCACCTGGAGGAAACCCATGCAGACACGGGGAGAATGTGCAAACTCCACACAGACAGTCACCCAAGGCTGGAATTGAATCCATGTCTGTGTGAGGCAGCAGCGCTAACCGCTCTGCCACCGCACTGGTAGCTCACCATCAAGATTAACAAATGAGCAGTTGATATTATGGGCAACACGGTGGCACAGTGGTTAGCACTGCTGCCTCACAGCACCAGGGATTCAGGTTCGATTCCCGGCTTGGGTCACTGTCTGTGTGGAGTTTGCACATTCTCCCTGTGTCTGCGTGGGTTTCCTCCGGATGCTCCAGTTTCCTCCCACAGTCCAAAGATGTGCGGGTTAGGTGGATTGGCCATGCTAAATTGCCCCTTAGTGTCAGGGGGACTAGCTAGGGTAAAGGCACGGGGTAATGGGGATAGGGTGAGATTGTGGTCAGTGCAGTCCTGATGGGCTGAATGGCCTCCTTCCGCACTGTAGGATTCTAGGTATGCAGTGAGCTCTTGAGCATCCACCCTTCCCTTCACCCCACAATTAGGGACCGTGTCTTCAGCTGGCTAGGCCCCAACCTCTGTATTTTTCTGCCTCAACATCTCCACCTCTCCACCTCTTTCCCTCACTCTAAGATGCTCCTTGAAATCTAACTCTTTGACTAAGCATTGTCTGAATGCCTCTTTGGTAGCTCGGTGACGATGCTTGTCTTTTTAAGATCCTGTGAAGTGCCTTGGGATGCCTTACGACCTTAAAGGCTTTATACAAATGCATGTTGTTGTAGTTAATGAAGCAGAAGGAGCTGGTGCCCTTTCATCTGTAAACCAGTTGTGGGGGAAGGTGGAGGATGGGACATTGGCAGGAAAAGAGGGAAAACTATTCCAAAAGGCAGGCGGCTTTTATTTATAATTTTAAAAGTAACAATTCACGTCAATGGTTCATGTGAACTGTTACTTTTGTGATGATCATTTCTGATTTTATTTATCATACCTTAGAGTCTGCTGATTACATGGTGGAATTTTAAGATCATTCCACAACCAATTAAAACATTCAACCTTGAAATTGCGTCTTAGAATACCAGCATTGAACTTTTGGTTAAGAATTCCCCTCTGCTATTTCATTAGAAGCACTCATTAGTTTGCTTTTAGTAGATTAACCTTCGACTATCATAGAAAAGTAACAAATTTTGGATCAGTTCATTAAGTATTCATACTTTGGTATCTTGTGGTGTGCACCAACTGCTCTGTTTTTTCTGCGGTTCACAAGGATATTTGCAATTGGAGACACATGATGAGGTGTAATCTCCTCCAAATCCTCAGCCACTAAGGGCAGCATGGTGGCACAGCAGTTAGCACTGCTGCCTCACAGCGCCAGGGACCCGGGTTCAATTCCGGTCTTGGTTGACTGTTGGTGTGAGGTTTGTGCATTCTCCCCATGTCTACGTGGGTTTCCTCCGGGTGCTCCGGTTTCCTCCCACAGTCCAAAGATGTGTGGGTTAGGTTCATTAGCCATGCTAAAGTGCCCCTAGTGTCCCAAGATGTGTAGTTTAGGGGGATTAGTCGGGTAAATACGGGAATAGGGGGCTGGGTGGGATTGTTGTCGATGGGCCAAATGGCCTCTTTCTGCATTGTAGGGATTCTATGATTCTATTACCGCAATTCCTCACACTACAGGTGAATTTTCCCGTTCCACTCACCACGGAAATGGTAGCAAGCGAAGGGCAGACCATAGAACGGTCCGTTGACCTTGCGCGGGATTTTCCAGTTTCGGGACAAGCGAGTGGCTGGAAAATCCTGCCCTACCGGTCAATTTTAAGAAAGAGGGCTTGAATGAGAACAAATAGAATCCCTTGGATTTACAATTCACCTTTAACGTGGTATTGGTAAGAAAGATTTGAAATTCAATCACTAGTCTGTGCCAAATCAACTGATCTGAGAAAGAATGTTACAGCGAATGAAGAACCAATAACATTGCACTCGGATTTGTATGGTGCCTTTCACATCCTTAGAGTATTCCAGAACAAGTTACATCCAATGAATTAGTCAAGTGTTATTATCTAAGCAAATGTGGCAGACAAATTATGACAATAAATGGCTGTTTTTTATAGATATCGTCCTCCTGATAACCTTTTTAACAAGCTTTAGTTCGATTATAATAATTTGGATATTTTATAATATCTGGACATTTCTTTCAACAATGTGCCTCTCCAATGAAGAGTGTACGGTGATGGGCTTTTGATTTGGACACAGAAAGCAATAAGAGATGATGGTCGGGGTTCTCCCAAAAAATTCTATGTGCTAAATTTGTGTAAAAACTGGAGTAAGTACCGCTGGTGTTATTCAGTGGGATTTTCAAAATGAATCTCCCACAATCTGAGCACTGCAGAGTACCCTGGCAAGATTCACACTGAAAATCCGGAGCGGGGCCTATTGCCGCTGGAGAGACCGGCAGCATAGCGCTGAGCGGGCCACTGTCAGAGCGGAGTATTCCCACACTGCCAGCCTCCTGATCACTGGTCAGCATGATTGCTGGCCAACACAGAAACCACCCACCCCCGCCCCCCCCCCCCCCCCCCCCCCCATCACTGCCCCTCCGATCCCCACACCCACCGGTCGCTGGATATCTCTGGGCCAGCCCCGAACCCCTCCCCCCTCCCCCCCCACCCCCAACTCCGGCCCATCTCAATCTCCCCCCCAGCAGTCCCGATCTCCCGATCCCCCCACTCCCACCACCAGCTACCCCGACCCCTCCCCACAGTCCGCCCCCCCCAACCCCATTGCCTTAACCACTCCGGCAGGCCAACCTTCTCCTCCCCCACCCTGATGGCCAGCCCAATCGCTGCCCACCTTCCCTCTGTCACTGATCCCAAGTACAGAGTGGCAGTAAGTCCCCCCACCCCCACTGATCTCTCCCCCAACACTCCTGACCCAATAAGCCCTGCCCCCTCTGACCCTGCCTCCTTAGCACTGCCTGATGCCTGCTTGGCAATGCCAAGGTGCCCCCTGGGCATTGCCACTTTTCCCCTTGGAGAGTGCCAGGGTGCCAGCTTGGCACTGCCAGGCTGGCAATGTCCAGGGGCACCCCCCTTACCCCTGACCTCCCGGGAGGGGGGGAGGGGGGGCCTCCGTGACCTCTCTTTATTCCAGCAGGGTTGGGCCATTAGCCCCCATTAGTGGGAAGCTGTTGGAAATCCCACTGGAATGAATCACTCCTGGTGGGGGTTGGGGGAGAGACGAGGGGACCCATAGACTTCAGTCTTGGGCTCGCTAATAAGATTTAAATCAGAATTTTAATATTCAAATCATCTCCGTCCTGATTTCTGGCATGGAACTGATGACACCAAAAATCCAGCAGCCAGAGACACGTGGAGGCCGTTGTGCCCAGCACAGAGCCGGCTCAATGGCCTCCGCTTTTGTTCCCTGGCCCGCTGCACTACTGAATATATTTTTGAAATTATATAACTGTCCATTAAGGAACCAACACTTTTGATGGTAATCACCACATTGATAGCTCTAGGAAAAGTAAATATCATCTTGTTTTTAACAGAAAAGTCAATTGTTATTAATGTCACAGAGAGATATTTAAGCTATCCATCAATATTTAATGTAGCATGTACCTTAAATCCCTGAGTAGAAATTTACAACGTCCAACAAGATGTATCTATCCAATTTCTTCATTTCTAGTCAACGTGCTTTAATCCAATAGGATACTAAGGCAGTGGTCACCTCCTTGCAGCATCCAGACACCAGGACTCAGTTCACAAGTTATTTAGAGTCATCCTTAAGGCTATCCGCTGTTGGGATTATAGTATCTGACAATTTATCAATGCTTTGATGATGTAGAGATGATGGAGAGGCCAATTCCTGCTTTTTTTCAGAACTGTGTTAGAGGATATGCCAGCGGGTAAACTATACTTCAATTTTTGATGCCTACTTTACAGGAGAATCTTTTTAATCTTCTAACTCCTTATTTTTAGCTAGATTATTTTATAAATTTGTATGGCAGAAGTGGCTCAAGGGTCTGAATTGCCTACTCCTGCTCCTAGTTCTTATTTCTTATTACTTCACAGGGCAGACATGACTTAAGTTCCCATCTGGAAGAGAGTCACTTCTGACACTGCAACATTTCTGCTCTGAAGTGTTCGCTTTGATCATGCATCCTGCAGGCCAAACCCAAGTCTTCAGACTCAAAATTGAATGGATTAGCACTAAGCCAAATGAATACTTGAGTAGGGATACAAAGAACAAAGAACAATACAGCACAGGAACAGGCCCTTCGGCCCTCCAAGCCCGTGCCGCTCCCTGGTCCAAACTAGACCATTCTTTTGTATCCCTCCATTCCCACTCCGTTCATATGGCTAAACCTTTCCTTTGTGCCCCGACACAAAGTCTATACGTCTGAGTTGAACAAGTGAAAATTGTCTCAACTTTGCCGACTGATGCTCACTGTCTAGACTGGCAAATGAAGGACAGCTACTTCAGTTTGCCACCAATGAGACATTGATATTCAAGAACCATAAATATCATGGAGCAAGTGCTCAATTTATTGAAGAGAATCCAAGGTGAGTTGGTACAAATTAAATAGATTTCTTTCACAAAAATAACATTGTAGGATACAGTATATGTGTAACCCGAGATATGACATGTACAGCACGCCAAGAAGGAACAGGTGAATTTGGATCCATAGCTCCTAAATCTAATGGACAGTTTCATTGCAACAATGCTGGGTCTGTTTTAGATCAGTTGATTAATTACTACAATGCCATTATCACTGTGTCATTAGCACTGCTGCCTCACAGTGCCAGGGACCCGGGTTCAATTCCGGCCTTAGATTTCTGTCTGTGTGGAGTTTGCACGTTCTCCCAGGGCAGGATTTTATGACCTCACTTGGACGAGGCTCGTAAAATCCTGCCCAAGGCCAATGGAGAATTCCATTCTGCGAGCCTCGCCCGCCCCGATTCCGGGGCAGGTGAGTCGATAAAATTCCGGCCCCTGTATCTGGGTGGGTTTCCTCCGGGTGCTCCGCTTTCCTCTCACAGTCCAAAGATGTGCAGCTTTGGTGGATTGACCATGATAAATTGTCCCCTTAGTGTCCACGGTTCGATGGATTAGGCATGGTAAATGTGTGGGCTTACGGGGATAGGGCGGACGAAAGGGCCCAGATAAGATACTTTGTCAGAGAATCGGTGTAGATCCGATGGGCCGAATGGCCTTCAGCTGCTCTGTAGGAATTCTATGTGTTATCCAACTATCAGGATGGTAGGGAATGAACTAGATGGACCTTGATCTTCCTTCATCTGACAATTCCTATGACCCATGTCCCGATGCACAACTTCAGTAACACTGTGGCTAAAATGTTGTTCTTTGCCGGTTGCCCCCTTTAAGGAACTTTTGCCAAAACTTGGAATGATTAATTGCCGCAAAAATAATCTGCTTTCCTTGAACCACATACACAGACTAGGCGCTAAGCTCTATTGAATCGCTGTATTAATTTAAATCTCATTGAGTTGGTCCTGTTAACCTCCAGTTATGATTAATGGTAGGTTTGATATTAATTGCACCTAGGAGAAATTTAAAACATTAAACGTGTGTCGTTTAGTTCACCGCAAGGACTTGAAAATGCCCTCATACATTTATTTGTCTTTAACCATAAACTGTTCCTCTTTGAATTGCCAGGTAGAGCTAGGTATTAAAGACCCAAAATGGATACATACTTATATGGGTCTTACCTGAAAGATCATAGTGTTTGAACAGAAACAAACAGTTGGCTTAAAATTCATTTGTATTTTACAAATAAGAAGCACCTGGATGTGAAATGTGGCTCCATGGCTCAGATCGTTTTGACACCATAGGTGGCAGTTTAGCGACAAAATGATGTTTGTGGGAATTCTTTGCTCACATTTGAAACAGCCCCAGTCTGAACACTACTTTTGTGAGGGTGTTAACTGTCTGCACCAAAGGTACATAGAGTGGGCAGATTCTCACATCAGTGGTAGTGATTTGACATCATTTTGGACCTCTTCACTCTAGTTAACACCCACTCTTAAACATGATAATAGAAGGAATAGGAGCAGGCCATTCGGCCCGTCACACAGAAGGGCAGTGAGATGAGCTGCCCATAGTGAGTGACCAGGCAGGAGTGGGTAGGGGAAAAGGATACAATAGGTGCCAACTCCACGACTGACAAGGTTTCACACAAGTTCTGCTACAGAGTTCGCAGATGAGGACTTATAGTGCAGCTTATGAAAAAAGGTTGATGGGCATGTTTTGCACATTGACAGGCCAGCAAGCCTGCCCTCACTGCCAAGCAGCATGGAGGAGTCCGGCTCCAATTTGGCACAGAGCATTGCGGAAAGTTTGGAGCCCATTTTCCGAAGGTGGACATGATAACCAATCCCATGATGTCTGACAGCTGATGATTCAGCATCCATTGCAACACAAGCAGAAGTCACCCAATATCTCAGTGCTGCAATGAGGTCAGGAGAGCGCTGCTTGTTGCCATGCACACCCAGAGTGCAGCCATCATTGTTGCGGAAACTGATCCTCAAAGGGATGTTGTGGTTTTTATAGCAGTCCTGCAATCCATTCTCCAGCAGCCTCTTTGGTTGGTTCCAAAACTGCAATCCCCCCACTCCCCCATACTACCTCCACATACCCCCTCATGGGGACGAAGTAGAAATGGTCGAGAGCTTCAGGTTTTTAGGTGTCCAGAACACCAACAAATTGTCCTGGTCCCCCCATGCCGACACTAGTTAAGAAAGCCCACCAACGCCTCTATTTTCTCAGAAGACTAAGGAAATTTGGCATGTCAGCTACGACTCTCACCAGCTTTTACAGATGCACCATAGAAAGCCTTCTTTCTGGTTGTATCACAGCTTGGTATGGTTCCTGCTCTGTCCAAGACTGCAAGAAACTACAAAGGGTCGTGAACGAAGCCCAGTCTATCACTCAAACCAGCTTCCCATCCATTGACATGGTCTATACTTCCTGCTGCCTCGGAAAAGCAGCCAGCATAAATAAGGATCCCACGCACCCCGGACATTCTCTCTTCTACCTTCTTCCATCAGGAAAAAGATAGAAAAGATCATGTACCAATCAACTCAGAACAGCTTCTTCCCTGCTGCCATCAGACTTTTGAATGGACTTACCTTGCGTTAAGTTGATCGTTCTCTACACCCTAGTTATGACTGTAACACTACATTCTGCACTCTCTCCTTTCCTTACCTATGAGCGGTATGCCTTGTCTGTATAGCGGTGCAAGAAACAATGCTTTTCACTGTATACTACTACATGTGACAATAAATCAAATCAAATCAAATCGCCCTCCCTGCCACGGCCCTCCCAAGCATCCTCAGAAAGTGACAGTGGCTCTGTGGTGTACAAACATTATGTCCTCTGTCAGGGTGACAGCAGTCATGAAGTTTATCTGCTGCCTACAAGCCAGTGAGCAGCACAGGGTAATTGTGCATTGCAGTCACTACTCTCAAAGAACAAAGAACAAAGAACAGTACAGCACAAGAAACAGGCCCTTCGGCCCTCCAAGCCTGTGCCACTCTCGATTTCAGGGAGTATCCAATTTTGCCCCCTCTGTCTCGTTAAGGGAAAAAAATGTAAATTTGGAGATCATGGGCAAGTGATGTGATCAAGGACTGATTATACCACTAATATGTTTCTCAATGTATTCTGATTAAACTCTTCAAGTTGAGTATGGCACTAGGGCAATTATGGCACAAGAAATTAGATCTTGGGCGAGATTCTATGGCCTCCCAGCCACGTGCTTCCTGCTGTCGAGAGGTGGCATGTTGTTTGCTAGTGGCGGAATTTTCTGGTCTCATCGCTGTCAATGGGAATTCCCATTGACCTCACCCCACGCCGGGGGAGAAACCCACGGACAGGGTTGCACTGCCGGCGGGACTGGAGAATCCCGCCGATGTGGATGGCCGGAGAATTCCATCCCTTGAATTTGGGCAATCATGCACAACCGATCGTTTAATCTCTTCCAATTGACTTCAGTGTAAATAAAAACTGGGAAGGATGCAAAGCAGGCTATAAATTCACTATCACCTGTTTTACTCTGTCATAAAAAGCCCAAACCCATGCCATGCAGTGAGTTGCTGTGTGCATGAGGAACGAACGGATGATTTACTGAGCATAATGGCTCTTTCAGGATAAATGTCCCCTAATCAGCTTTTGTCCTTAGATACACCACAGGCAGCAGTTTTCATAACAGAACTCCCAAGACAAGGCCATAAGCCATACATCATCTTTCAATTAATAGTTTTTATAAAAAGGCCTTCACTGGCCTTTCTCTCTCTCTCTCTCGCACGCAATCTCTAAATCTCTCTCCTCTAACCTAATTAGTCTTCCTCTCGGAAAATTTCTTTCTCAGGGCATATAAATCTCAATTTGAAATAGCCTTATTTTATCTTGGTTAATTCGGTTCTTGTGATCGCCAGGGTAAGAGATAGCAAAAACAGAGGTAATGAAAGTGCCTCCTCACTTTGCTCCGAATAAGAGCATCAGTCATTCTAATTCGATCATGGAGGTGGAGATAGCAACCTTTCCCTCAGGATTCAGCCACACAACATACCCAGCTGTATCAGGAATTCTTCCTATCTGCCATTCAAGAACAACTTGCATTTTTTTTTAGCACTTTGAATGGAGTAAGATGTCCCAATGAATGCAGCTTATAAAATACTGATTGTGCAAATGAAACTAAAGACTTTCCGTCATCCCTTTTCCCTCATTTCCTTCATTTTTACAGGCTCTTGACATCCCAAAGCCCTTTACAGCTGATAAATTACTTTTTTTGAAGTGCAGTTATTGTTGTAAAGTGGGTAAACTGGATCGAGATTCTAATGTGATTGGTAATTCAGTACAAACTACAAGGAGCTTTCATCACAGGCTCACATTCACTGCAAACTGGGTTGAGACCTGGGCAAACTCCAGTTGGGGAGTATCTTCAGTACCACAAAGTAGAGAAGATGTTCATTCCATCAATTAAGTTGGATTTAACTCCAGATCTTGAAATGAAAGTTCACAATGTGACTCAGGTGACAATTAGGGTCATAGAATCATACAGTGCAAAAGCAGCCCTTCAGCCCATCGAGTCTGCACTGAGAAACACCTGGGCCACGATTCTCCCATCCCACTGCACTAATATTTTACCACAGCGGGCCAGGAGAATCACGTGAGGGTGCGATGCACGGGATTCATGCAAGACATGGGGGAGCCAGAGGGGCAGCATTGTGGGGGTCACAGAGATGGCCAGTGATTAAGCTGGTCAGTAATCGGGAGGCTGACAGTGCGAGGCCACTGCACATGCACCAAATTCTCCGACCTCGCTGCAGCGTGAGCATGGCATGAACGGCCGGTAAGGTCACGCTCAAAACGAAGGGCGGGATTTTCTGGCCCTTCTCACTAGTGGTATCTTCCGGTCCCACCAAAGGCGACCACCACGCAAGCCGCACCCCCCCCCCCCCCTCCCCAACCCCCACAACCACCCGCAACTGGTTCCCCGCTGGCAGGGTGGGTGAGCCATTCAAAATATCATAGACCTTGGCAGGACTAGAAGATCCCGCCTATGGCCAATAGCGAGCTGCCTCTGCTGCCAGAAAATGCCCTGCTGGGGGGGGCTGGAAAATCCCAGCCTATAAATCTCTCCAATCCTTCAGAATTCTTAATGATGAAATATTTACAAATCTCTGGGGTACAGAATCCCAAGGATTCACAACATTTTGAGTGAGGGCGTTTCTTCTCATCTCAAAACTCAAACCTAACCTCAAACCATCTCAAACTCACCTGATTAAGGAGCAGCGCTCCGAAAGCTCATGATTCCAAATAAACCTGTTGGACTTTAACCTGGTGTTGTGAGACTTCTTACTGTGTGCCCACCCCAGTCTAATGCCGGCAACTCCACATCAAACCTGAATGATCAACAACTTATCCTGAGACTGTGCTCCTGTGTTGCAGATTCCCCATCAAGAGGACCCAACCTGTGTTTATCCTGACAAGTCCCTTCAGAAACCTAAATGTGATCATCTCTCATTCTTCTAAACTCTAAAGAGTGGAAGGACAGGATACCCTGCCTCTTATTGTAGACAGCTCTTCATCCAATTATCGATCCAGTGAGCTTTCACTGCACAGCCTCCATCTCAAGTACACACTTCCTTAGATATAGATATATTCTAAAACTGCATGCAGCACTGCTGGTATCATCTCACCAACGTTCTGTATAATTGTAGTAAGACTTCCTTATTCTCATATTCACATCTCCCTACTACAAAGTCCAACATGCTATTTGTCTTCCTACTTGCCTTCTGTACCTGCCTGCTAAATTTCCGTGTACCTCGAACAAGTGCATCCAAGTTCTGAATATCAATATTTATAAATTTCATGCCTTCTAAAAATATTCTGTCATTCTATTCTTAGTACCAAACTGAATTACATTGCATAGTCACATGATATAATCATCTGCCACCTTGTTGCCTCCTGTATGTACTCGTACTTTTTGTAGCCTCTTTGTGTCCTCCTCACAACTTACATTCATGCCTAGCTTCATATCATTAGAAAACTTGGATACATTACTCTCGGTTTGTCTGTCTAAGTCATTAATATCAAGGCTAAGTAGCTGAAAGCTCAACACTGATCCCTGTGGCACTCCAATAATTACAATCTGCTAACTTAGAATGCCCCATTTAACCCTACTCTGTTCATTAACCAATTGTCCATCCATGTCAATGTACTGCCCCCAACTCCACGAATCCTCATCTGGCATGTTAAACTTTGTATTATGCTTTATCAAATGCCTTCTAAAAATCTATTTTTTTTTTATTCGTGGGACATGAGTGCCATTGGTTGGCCAGCATTTATTTCCCCATCCCTAGTTGCCCTTGGAGGGCAGTTGAGAGTCAACCACATTGCTGTGGCTCTGGAATCACATGTAGGCCAGACCAGGGTAAGGATGACAGATTTCCTTCCCTAGAGGGGCATTAGTGAACCAGGTGGGTTTTTCCGACAATTGTTTCATGGTCATCAGTAAATTCTTACTTCGAGATTTTTTTTATTGAATTCAAATTCCACCATCTGCTATGGGGGGATTCGAACCCACGTCCCTCAGAACATTAGCTAAGTTTCTGGATTAATAGTCTCCGATAATACCACTAAGCCATCGCCTCCCCTGAGGGGAAGTATACTTCATTTCCCAGTTCCTCTTTAGTAAAATTCTCAAAAAGATCTTAGTAAATTTGTCAAACACAATTTCCCTTTCCTAAAACTCGGTTGACTCTGTTTGATTGTTAGAATTTCCTTACTAGTAAATCCAGCATTTTCCTGAAGACTGATATCAGGCTAACAGGTGCATAGTATCCTGTCTTCCCTTACCCTCCTTTCTTGAACAGTGATCTTACATTTGCTAACTTTGAATCCACTGGGACTGTCCCAGAATCTAAGGAATTCTGGGAATTCGCAGCCAATATATCCACTATCGCTGCAGCAACTTCTTTTAGAAGGCATTTACCAAGGTCATAAGGTCTTGGGGACTTATCTGCTTTTAGCCCTTTGAGTTTCTCAAGCATATTTTCTCTTGGAATATTAATTCCTTTGAGTTCCTCACTGGTGACTCTTTCGCCGGAATTCTACCACCCCACCTGCCACAGAATCGGAGCGGGTGAGGGGCGGACAATGGAAGTGTCCGATTCCCTCGGGCAGGAATTTTCGGTCTCGCTTGGAAGACTTGGAAGACAGACACAAAGGCTGGAATTCTTCCATCCCTGCCCGCCACTGGAATTATAGCGGGCGGGTTGCGGAGAATGTGAAACACCATTGATGATCAGGCGGGAATTTCCGACGCAGCTGGAGAATTCCGCCCAAAATATTTATTAAACTTCTCTGTCATTTCCTCATTTGACGTGAAAATATTTCCTGTCTCCGCCTCAAAAGCAGTGACTTCCAATGCATTTTGACACTAACTTGGGTCACAGAAACGGAGAACAAGATAAGGAATGCCCCCTCCTCCCCTCCTCTGTCCCTGTGTTTCTTACCAGCACCACAGCTCAGGCAGCATCCTATCCTACACTTCCCTGTTTGTCTCTTGGTCTCTCTCTCTCTCTCCCTCCCTCTGGCTCCTGCCTGCGGCTGCTTCCATGAATCTTCTGTCACCAGGGAACATGACAAGCTTGGATGAAACCTCCAGGGCCAGTAACTGTTGTATATTCTATCCTATGTTTGTTCAGAGGCACCTTACCTTTCTCATACAGACCAACCCCAACCATGCATCCAGTGGTAATGCCTCCATGCTGTGCTGTGACCTATCTGAGCACAAGCCCTGGCACTGTGAAATGACCTAGGCTCCAACATCAGACATCTCAACCTGCAATTCTACTGCATTCTAGCCAAAGTCCATGAGTTGGAGGGTGAATAAATAACAGAAACTCAGGACAGGAGTAGGCCATTTGGCCCTTCGAGCCTGCTCACGACTGATCTGGTCTCAACTCCACTTTCCTGTCAGCCACTCCTGCCAGAACTCGAGTCCCTTGTCCATCAATAATCTAGCTCTGTTTTGAATAGAATCAATGTCTCTGCATCCACTACTTTCTGAGAAAGAGAATTCCACATACCCTCTGAGAGAAAAGATAACCCGCATCTCCTTCTTAAAAAGGAGATCTCTTATTCTGTCACCTGGTTCTCGTCATGACCCCCAAGTAGAAAGGTCCTTCCAGTATCCACCCTATCCAGTCCCCACAGGATTTTATGTGATCCAATAAGATCACCTCTCATTCTTCTAAACTCCAATGGGTATAAGTGCAACCTGTTCAATCTTTCTTCATAAATCCCCTCGTCCCAGGACTCAGATGATTTATATTGGTGCTTCTAATAACTGCTTCTAATGCAATTATATATGTTTTTTTTTAAGATGCTGTGTGTGTTCCCTTTCCCTCTCTTTTTCTCTCTCTCTCTAACTTAAAAGTTTTTGAACCCTGTCTGCTGATTTTGACAAGAGACAGACAGACGTTTTAAAAATAAGTCAACCCAGTTCCAATGTCTCCAGATAAATCATCTGGCTATAACTTTAAATCGCCAAATCACCGAAAGTAGCAGACCACCAAACGAAAGCAGCAGGATGACTGAAGTCAGCCTAAAGCCAGCCAAGTAATCAACCTACAAGAACCATATACCCCTCTAATTTTACTGGACTCTAAATCTATCCTCCCAAATCTGTAATCTATTTGTGTGTGTGTGTGTCTTGTGTGTGTGTCTCGTGTGTGTGTGTGTGTGTGTACACTCATCTGGCGATCTCTCAAGAAAATATCAACAGTAAAGGAAACAACAAGTAATACTACATAAGAGAGTTCTGATTACTTGGCAAGTGGATTCTGATTGGTAGAGGAATTGCCATGGAGAGGCCATCTTTTCTTTTTTCAAAATGGTCCAATTTTATTTTAAAAAACTCAAAGAAACCTGTCTGAATGTGTCTTTTATGGTCACAGTACATAACCAGTTAAACTTTCACTGAATTGGCAAGTGTACACTTTCTAACAAACTCACGGGCAAATGAGTAGAGGGAAAAAAGATTGCCATTCGACCCATCTTCACCTGATATATTCTTTTAAACATTTTCCCAATCTGTTCTTACATTCCTGGCTAGTTTATACCCCTTTTTTAGATTTTTCCCATAACATCAAATTTTTGATTTCTGTTTTGTTGCTGGTTTTTAAAATTGTTCCAGGCTTACTGTTATTCTTTGCACCAATATAAGCCTCTTTGTTTGATATAATAATGTCATTAACATCCCAAATAAACCAGGTGGACCTTTCTTGCTGAGTTTTGGTTATTTTAACGGAGTGCATTTTTGTTGAACACTTTGAATCATTTCTTTCAATGTTTCCAGCTCTTTATTTATTACCTTTTACTCTATATACTCAATTAACTTTAGTCAGCTCACTATCCCATTATATCTATATAATTGGCTTTGTTTAAGTTTAAGATTAATTTTTTTAGATTCAAGCCCGCTGCTCTCAAACTTAACATGGACTTCAACTGTATTATGAGCACCTTGCCCTAGGGGAGCTATGGTTATGAAATTATTAATTTAACCCTACCTAATTACATAATATCAGTTCCAAATTAGCTTTATCCCTATTTGGTCCCACAATGCATTGTTCCAGGAAACTGTCATGGAAGCATTCCAGAAGCTTATCTTCCAGACTCCTTTGCCACTTTGATCTCTCTTGTCAATATGAAGATTAAAATCCCCCATCATTATTCCATTACTTGTGGTACAAGCTCTAATTACGTCTTGTTTATTGCTGTATCCAGACTTATTACTACTGGAGGGAGCAAAGCTTATAAGCTACCCTCACTGGCATTTTCTGACCCTAATCCCCACTCATACATCTTGATCTCCAGAGCTAAGATTATTTCTTATGATGGATGTCCTTTATATCAGGGCTGCTCTTTCCCCTCTTCAATTCTGCCCATTCTTTCAAACCACTGCACTCCATGTAGGATGGCATTCCATTGAACAGTCGATACAACTGAGTGCCTTGTTTGGCCACTTTAGAATCCTACAGTGCAGAAGGAGGCCATTCGGCTCATCGGGTCTGCACCGACCACAACCCCACCCAGGCCCTATCCCCATAACTCCATGTATTTACCCTAGCTAGTCTCCCTGATAGTAAGGGGCAATTTAACATGGCCGATCCACCTAACCCGCACATCTTTGCACTGTGAGAGGAAACCGGAGCACCCGGAGGAAACCCACGTAGACACAGGAAGAACGTGCAAACTCCACACAGACAGTGACCCAAGCTGGGAATCGAACCTGGGCCCCTGGCACTGTGAGGCAGCAGTGCTAACCACTGTGCCACCGTGCCGCTACTTTGAAAGCAATTAAGCTTCACTGTGCTGAATCCCATATGGGCCAGGCTAGTCAAGGATAACAGGCCTGATTTCTTGAAGAACATTTGATGCGTGAAATTAAGAATACCAGAGAAGACCATTGCTGGGATACATTCGTAGAGGCTGACCTGGTACTTCACAATCACTGAAGGTGGGTGTAAGGTACAAAGAATGCCACAAGTGGGATAAAGTTTGTATTCCGTACTTAAGGCATAAAAGGTCAGTAAATTAGAATATTTGAATTATAACTTCTCATAAACCAACTGGAGAAAAACTTTGATAATGTCACAGCAAAACTATACCTCTCTGCTGCCTCACAGCGCCAGGGATGTGGGCTTGATTCCCGGCTTGGGTCACTGTCTGTGTAGAGTTTGCACATTCTCCCCGTGTCTGCGTGGGTTTCCTCTGGATGCTCCGGTTTCCTCCCATAGACCAAAGGTGTGCAAGTTAGGTTGATTGACCATGCTAAATTGCCCCCTAGTGTACCCGAACAGGTGCCGGAGCGTGGCGACTAGGGAATTTTCACAGTAATTTATTGCAGTGTGAATGTAAGCCTTACTTATGACTAATAAATAAATGAACTTAAATAAATTAATTAAACCTATAGTGGTTTTACAATCATTAAATATGATTTTTTTTTAAAAACAGTATAGGAAAAATTGACCAACATTTGTGCCTGGAAGAAGGAATCTCGAGTAGGGGATTTGATGCTATGATATGACAGTCTCTGACCTGCATTCCCTCCTCTCTCTTTTGATACTCCTAACTCATCACGTTGTGAGTTCAAGTCTCACTTCAGATACATCAGCGAATCAAAAAGGAGACCTGTTCTTCCAGGACAATAGCACCTCCCAATGCATTTAAGAGCCAGTGAAGTTCTTCTGAATTGTAGTCGCTGTTTTAATGGAGGAAAGATAGCAATCAATTTGCTCACAGCCAGCTCCCACAAACAGCCATCTGTTAATGACCAGATAGTCTGTTTTTTCATCTTTGAGGGAAAATATTTGCCACGACACTGGGCATAGCTCCTTTATTCTTCTTCAAAATATCAGCAAGGGGTCTTTTACATGCATCTCAGAGGGCACACAGGGTTCAGTTTAACATCTCATCTGAGCAATAGTACCTCCAGCAGTGCAGAACTTCACTGGAATAGGAATTGATCACACTCAGAGGTGACAATTCTACCAACTGAGCTATAACTGACAATTGAGGTTGATATTACCTTTGCAGTACTGAGGAAATGCTGCCACTGTCAGAGGTGCTGCTTCTTGGATTGGATGTTGAAAGATAAACCTAATCTGTCTTTTCAGATGGTCAAGAGAGATCCTGTGACACTATTCAAAGAATAACACTGGAGGTCTCCCTATATTCTGGCCAATATGTAACCTTCACCCAACACCTTTAAAACTGGTCTTTTATAAAATTAATTTATGAGATGTGGGCACCACTGGCAAGCCCAATATTTATTGCCCATCCCTAGTTGCCCTTCAGGAGGGAGCTGCCTTCTTGAACCTTTGCAGTCCTTGAGGTGCAGGTACATCCACAGTGCTGATAGGGAGAATAGGGAGGATGTTGACCCAGCGACAGTGAAGGAGCGGTGATATATTTCCAAGTCAGGGTTGTGAGTAAGTTGGAGGGAAACCTCCAGATGGTGGTGTTCCCAGGTATCTGCTACTCTTGTTCTTCTAGATGGTAGTGGTTATGAGTTTGGAAGGTGCAGCCTAAGGAATCTTTGTGAGTTCCTGCAGTGCATTCTGCTGTTGATGTTTGTCAATGGTGGAGGGAGTGAATGTTTGTTGAGGGAGCAATCAAGCTGCTTTGTCCTGGATGGTGTCGAGCTTCTTGAGTGCTGTTGGAGCTGCACTCATCCAGGCTAGTGGAGAGTATTCCATCACAATCCTGACTTATGCCTTGTAGATTGTGGACAGGATTTGGGGGGGTCAGGAGGTGAGTTACTCACTGCAGGATTCCTAGCCTTTGACCTGCTCTGGTAGCCACAGTATTTATATGGCTAGGCCAGTACAGGTCTGGTCAATGATAATGCCCAATTTGTTGTCAGTGGGGGACTCAATGATGGTAATGCCATTGAATATCATTATCATATCACTGTCTGTGGGACTTTCCTGTGTACAATTTTACTGCCACATTTCTTACATTAAAAAGGTGACTACAATTCATTGACTATAAAGTACTTTCTGATGTCCTGAGATAGCAAAAGGTTCTACATAAATCTAAGGCTTTCTTTTGAGCAGGGCTTCTGACTGGGAACACTCACTTCATTTCCACTTGACCATTTACTCCAACTCAAGGTGGTGGGGAGTCGGAGGCGATCCTGACATATACAGGGCACTAGGTAGGATACGCCCAGGGTGAGATGACAGTCCATCACAGTGACTGGGAATAGTTTCAGTGAATTTTCCTTTGTGCCAGTGTGTCCAAGATAAATGAAAAATTTACTCTGAGCTTCAAATTGAGGAACATGGATAGGTCAGTGCCAAAGGAGTTTCGCTCTACATTTAATGCAAACCCTTCATGACCTGTGAGTGACACTCGAGTTAAAAATTGCAAAGGTATTCCATTTACCGGCATAGAAAATTCCTCCCTCTAGTAAGCACTTAAATTGCTTGAAAGATTTGTCTGACTCAAAAATCCATTTGTGCCTCAAAATACAATAGACAGGCATTTGTATCATGATGAATATGTAACAGAATTACTTTCACAGCATTCACTTCCAGTTGATACCGTTTCCCTGTTCAAAATGCAGCAGTGAGTAAAAGAAGTCAGCAATAGTAACTGATGATAACAGAGGTATCTTTTTATTTTAATGTGATATGCATTTCAGAAAAGTTGAAAGAGCGGCAGATTTTTCTTTCTGCCCCTGTCACTTTCAAGATTTCCTGAAAACCAAGAGGGTGGCTTTTGAAACTTCTCATCTGTGTTACAAATGCTCCATCACTATTGCTGACACAGTCAACCATCAACTTACATCACCGACTGAATGATCTCATATTAAATCACTCACGCAGTAAGTAAACATCATCAACTGTCAGAGATTCCAAAGAAATAAAACCTACAATCATAAAGTTTAAAGTTTATTTATTAGTGTCACAAGTAGGCTTACATTCACACTGCACTGAAGTTACTGTGAAAATTCCCCAGTCACCACACTCTGGCACCTGTTCAGGTACACTGAGGGAGAATTTAGCGTGGCCAACGCACCTAACCAGCACGTCTTTCAGACTGTGGGAGGAAACCAGAGCACTTGGAGGAAACCCATACAGATACGTGGAGAACATGCAAACTCCACACAGACAGTGACCCAAGCCAGAAATCGAACCCGGGTCCCTGGCGCTGTGAGGCAGCAGTGCTAACCACTGTGCACCAACTTAAATTAGAGTTTTTGTTTCAACTCTTACTTATCTAATCGGAGCTATCAGAACATCTCCACCAGAGACTATTTACCCCAACCTTTGGAGTACTTCAATGGTTTGACCTCCAGTCTTTCCTCTTCCTTCATCTCGATGGGCCGAAGGGCCTTTTCTGCATTGTATGACTCCTATGACTCTATGGGCGGGATTTTATGGCCTCGCTCAAGCGAGACTGGAAATTCCCACCTGAGGTCAACGAACATTTCTGTTGTCAGCCGCTCGTCCTCTCCGATTCCGTGGCGGGCGAGGCGATAGAATTCCAGTTTAAGACTCTGATCTACATACTATCCCTTGGTGACATCAGGTGCAGACATGGAGTCATTAACTCTCCACTGACAACATACAACTTGGATTCTGCTTCATTTGTCTTCATATCTTCACTGCCTCTTTCAGTCCAGTTGTCCCAAAACTTGTCTCGAATGACATCTGCAATAAACACTTGGAACCTTATTTTATTTAGAACAAAGAACAAAGAAAATTACAGCACAGGAACAGGCCCCTCGGACCTCCAAGCCTGCACCGACCATGCTGCCCGATTGAACTAAAACCCCCTACCCTTCCGGAGACCATATCCTTCTATTCCCATCCTATTCATGTATTTGTCAAGACGCCCCTTAAAAGTCACTACCGTATCCGCTTCCACTACCTCCCCTGGCAACGAGTTCCAGGCACCCACTACTATCTGTGTAAAAAATCTGCCTTGTACATTTCCTTTAAACCTTGCCCCCCGCACCCTAAATCTGTGCCCCCTAATAATTGACTCTTCCACCCTGGGAAAAAGCTTCTGACTATCCACTCTGTCCGTGCCTCTCATAATCTTGGAGACTTCTATCAGGTCGCCCCTCAACCTCCATCATTCCAGTGAGAACAAACCAAGTTTCTCCAACCTCTCCTTCATAGCTAATGCCCTCCATACCAGGCAACATCCTGGTAAATATTTTCTGTACCCTCTTCAAAGTCTCCACATCCTTCTGGTCGTGTGGCGACCAGAATTGAACACAGGTGCAGCCTAACTAATGTTCTATAAAGTTGCAACATGACTTGCCAATTTTTAAAATCAATGCCCCGGCTGATGAAGGCAAGCATGCCGTATGCCTTCTTGACTACCTTCTCCACCTGCGTTGCCACTTTCAGTGACCTGTGTACCTGTACACCCAGATTCCTTTGCCTATCAACACTTTTAAGGGTTCTGCCATTTACTGTATATTTCCTATCTGTATTCGACCTTCCAAAATGCATTACCTCACATTTGTCCAGATTAAACTCCATCTGCCATCTCTCCGCCCAAATCTCCAACTGATCTATACCCTGCTGTATCCTCTGATGGTCCCCATCGCTATCCGCAAATCCACCAACCTTTGTACCGTCCGCAAACTTACTAATCAAACCAGTTACATTTTCCTCCAAATCATTTATATATATTACAAACAGCAAAGGTCCCAGCACAGCCCTCCATTCAGAAATGCACCCTTCCACTGCTACCCTCTGTCTTCTTTGATCTGGAATTAAGAATCTACTGATGACCATGAAACATTGTCGATTGTCGGAAAAACCCATCTGGTTCACTAATGCCCTTTAGGGAAGGAAATCTGCCACCCTTACCCAGTCTGGCCTACGTGTGACTCCAGAGCCACAGCAATGTGGTTGATTCTCAACTGCCCTCCAAGGGCAACTCGGGATGGGCAGTAAATGCTGGCCAGCCAGCGATGCCCATGTCCCACAAATGAATTTTAAAAAAGAGAGATCTTCAGTGGTGGAAGAGAGAAAACCATTAGCAATTTCGGCAAAGAAGGGGAACAGGAGGTGAAGTTGGGTAGTCAGCCGTTTAGTGGGAATGAGGTAGAAGGAGCGGAAGATGGGTCTCATGGACAAGATAAACTTGGTATGGGAATGAGGAGAGATAGGAGGGAATCTCGGGAAGGTAGGAAGATTCAGGGCTAGAGCAGGGTTGATCCTTAATCGAAGTGTGGCCCGATGGACTAAAGAGAGACAGAGATAGAACAAAGAACAAAGAACAAAGAACAGTACAGCACAGGAAACAGGCCCTTCGGCCCTCCAAGCCTGTGCCGCTCCTTGGTCCAACTAGACCAATCGTTTGTATCCCTCCATTCCCAGGCTGCTCATGTGACTATCCAGGTAAGTCTTAAACGATGTCAGCGTGCCTGCCTCCACCACCCTACTTGGCAGCGCATTCCAGGCCCCCACCACCCTCTGTGTAAAAAACGTCCCTCTGATGTCTGAGTTATACTTCGCCCCTCTCAGCTTGAGCCCGTGACCCCTCGTGATCGTCACCTCCGACCTGGGAAAAAGCTTCCCACTGTTCACCCTATCTATACCCTTCATAATCTTGTATACCTCTATTAGATCTCCCCTCATTCTCCGTCTTTCCAAGGAGAACAACCCCAGTCTACCCAATCTCTCCTCATAGCTAAGACCCTCCATACCAGGCAACATCCTGGTAAACCTTCTCTGCACTCGCTCCAATGCCTCCACGTCCTTCTGGTAGTGCGGCGACCAAAACTGGACGCAGTACTCCAAATGTGGCCTAACCAGCGTTCTATACAGCTGCATCATCAGACTCCAGCTTTTATACTCCTATAAAGGCAAGCATACCATATGCCTTCTTCACCACCTTCTCCACCTGTGTTGCCACCTTCAAGGATTTGTGGACTTGCACACCTAGGTCCCTCTGTGTTTCTATACTCCTGATGACTCTGCCATTTATTGTATAACTCCTCCCTACATTATTTCTTCCAAAATGCATCACTTCGCATTTATCCGGATTAAACTCCATCTGCCACCTCTCCGCCCAATTTTCCAGCCTATCTATATCCTGCTGTATTGCCCGACAATGCTCTTCGCTATCCGCAATTCCAGCCATCTTCGTGTCATCCGCAAACTTGCTGATTACACCAGTTACACCTTCTTCCAAATCATTTATATATATCACAAATAGCAGAGGTCCCAGTACAGAGCCCTGCGGAACACCACTGGTCACAGACCTCCAGCCGGAAAAAGACCCTTCGACCACTACCCTCTGTCTCCTATGGCCAAGCCAGTTCTCCACCCATCTAGCCACTTCCCCTTGTATCCCATGAGCCTTAACCTTCTTAACCAACCTGCCATGTGGGGCTTTGTCAAATGCCTTACTGAAATCCATATAGACGACATCCACGGCCCTTCCTTCATCAACCGTTTTTGTCACTTCCTCAAAAAACTCCACCAAATTTGTAAGGCACGACCTCCCTCTTACAAAACCATGCTGTCTGTCACTAATGAGATTGTTCCGTTCTAAATGCACATACATCCTGTCTCTAAGAATCCTCTCCAACAACTTCCCTACCACGGACGTCAAGCTCACCGGCCTATAATTTCCTGGGTTATCCCTGCTAACCTTCTTAAACAACGGGACCACATTCGCTATCCTCCAATCCTCAGGGACCTCACCCGTGTCCAAAGAAGCGACAAAGATTTCCGTCAGAGGCCCAGCAATTTCACCTCTCGTCTCCCTGAGCAGTCGAGGATAGATGCCATCAGGCCCTGGGGCTTTGTCAGTTTTAATGTTCCCTAAAAAAACCTAACACTTCCTCTCTTGTAATGGAGATTTTCTCTAACGGGTCAACACCTCCCTCCGAGACACCCCCGGTTAACACGCCCCTCTCCTTCGTGAATACCGATGCAAAGTATTCATTTAGGATCTCCCCTATTCCCTTGGGTTCTAAGCATAACTCCCCTCCTTTGTCCCTGAGAGGTCCGATTTTCTCCCTGACAACTCTTTTGTTCCTAACGTATGAATAGAATGCCTTAGGATTCTCCTTAATCCTGCCTGCCAACATCTCGTGACCTCTTTTTGCCCTTCTAACTCCCCGTTTGAGATCTTTCCTACTCTCTCTGTATTCCTCCAGAGCTCCATCTGTTTTCAGTTGCCTGGACTTAACGTACGCCTCCCTTTTCATTTTAATCAGATCCTCAATTTCCCTGGTTATCCACGGCTCTTGAATCCTACCTTTCCTATCTTTCCTTTTTACAGGCACATGCCTATCCTGCAGCCTTATCAATAGTTCCTTAAAAGACTCCCACATGCCAGACACGGACTTACCCTCGAACATCCTCTCCCAATCAACATCCACCAATTCCTGCCTAATCCGGCTATAGTCAGCCTTCCCCCAATTTAGCACCCTGCCCGGAGGACAGCACTCATCCTTGTCCATGCGGCAGATGCAGCTTAATTTCAGTGTGAGGGGTGTTTTAACTAACCGATGTAGGCTGGAGTTCTTTAACCTCGCCTGTGGCTGAGGTTTTCCGGTCCCGCTGCAGCGAATGAAGAGTGCCAAATCATACATTCTCACTGGCAGCAGTTGTGGAACGTCAACGGCCAGAGAACTCCGGCCATAAACATTATTCAACATGGATTATTTGAAATTGACCATTTTTAAAAGGAAAAGCCAATGTGCCACAAACATGGCCACTGAAGGTAAGATGACGTGGCTTGTGTATTCAAAAATGGCCGCACTGTCTGACAGGAACAAAAAAGACACATCCCTGATGGAAAGATGAACGTTAACTGCACGTATCATGAGACCAACGTGACAGGGTTTTTTTGTTGAAAGAAAGAAGTCGCATGTCTTAGCCCGCTGCCTCCCCCCTCAAGGTGATTGTCTTAAATCAATAAACCAAGATATGGCGAATCAACCCAAGACTTCCACCATATCTGGAAAAGAAACTGCCATTGTGAGAAACCAAGTTACAAGACAGCTATGTTTGTCTGTTTATAACCTTCCAAATACTGACTACAGAAAATAAGAGGCAGCAGCAGCAGATAGGGCAATAATATCTATGTTACAATCCCATTTGATGTTATTATTGATCGGGAAGCTACCAGAATGGAACCCTGGCTCAATGTTTACACTTCTTAGTAAACATGGATGAAGCAAGTCACAGGCCTGCCAATTCTCTCTTTTAACAAGAGAGAAAAGAAAAATCAAACAAGGAAAGTTTGATTTTAATGCAATACCACTTCACTCGCACTTATCTTCACATATGTTCGCCCTGTGTCTGCGCGGGTTTCCTCCGGGTGTTCCGGTTTCCTCCCACAGTCCAAAGAAATGCTGGTTAGGTGCATTGGCCGTGCTAAATTCTCCCTCAGTGTACCTGAACAGGCACCGGAGTGTGATGACTAGGGGATTTCCACAGTAACTTCATTGTAGTGTTAATGTAAGCCTACTTGTGACACTAATAAATAATCTTTACTTTAGACTTTACAGATGGGTTACAAAATGTTTCTTATACTATGATGTGCTCAGCAAAATACACAGTCCCTATAATTCAATAGGTTGACTGTGGCCACACGCATCCCACTCTGAAAACAAGTGGCAGATGCCATCCCAGTCGATCTTCTGTGGATGTCCCCTCAAATCCCCACAGATGATTATCACACAAGTGTTTCCAAACTTCACTTGCAAAAAAAAAGACCTGTCTTAGAATCTTCTTCCAAATAACACTTGGGCTGAAAACCTACCATCTCGCCTGCCCCGGAATTGGGGCGGGCGATGTTCCCGGAACAGATAACTCCATTGGCCTCGGGCTTGATTTTACGACCTCGCCCCAAGCTAGGCCATAAAATCCCGTCCTTTCTCTGAGCAAGTCTGCCAGCATCTATCAGGTTGGCATTGCCAGGTTGGCACTGCCAGAGCATCAGGGCACTGCCCGGCCACGTGCCCGACCACCCAAGGGCTGCATTAGCCTCTGAGCTTCCCCCGGCATGGTCATCACATTGTGGCTGGAATTCTCCAGCCGTTCACCCCCCCCCAACTGCCACTGCAAGCGAGGATGGAAAATTTGGCGCTCAGCCAAATCTCTGTTCACTGCAGCGGGACCAGAAAATCCTGCCTGCGAGAACGGCCAGAAAATTCCATTCTGTTTGTGTAGACCAGGAGTGATTCCCGCTGGCTTTCCGTCATGCCGGTGAATGGGAACATATGACACTCCCAGAAGAAGCCAATTTGGCATATTTAAATGCACTGAAATCCATGGTAATCAGATTCATGCCCTCACTGGTCATAAACGTGATTATCTCTGCTGGGACGGCCTGGAAAGATGGAAAATTGCTTTAGCCCAGTGCAAATCCCATTTTAATCCTCTCACTGAATTTACCTGACATAGCGGGATTTCCAACGAGCATAACCAGTCCAGAAAAACAGCCCCACAGTTACAAATGAAACCAAAACCTCCACGCATGAAAACACCTTTCTTTGACATGAAACTAACTAAAGTTTTGATCCTTTCTTACACAAAAACCACTGAATTAAATTCACTTAAATCCATAACTTTTTCTAATATTCAACAATACAAACATAAATCACTTAAAACTACCACTCCTTCCTGAAATCTGTGCCTGAAGAACTGGAGGCTGTTTCATTGCAAGGGTCTCCAAGCCTATTCCTTTACGGGTCTACCAATACAGTAAACCGATCTCCTACGAATAAGACCACAGGCAATTAACTACATGGCCTTCAGAAAGTCCATCTCTTCGAGAGAATCCTGAAATGACTTGGGCGTATGATGTCAGCGGTTGAATTCAGCGAAGCTGTTCTCATCATGGCCGGAACTCTACCACCTCGCCCGCCATGGAATTGACGTGGGCGAGGATCCAACAACGGAAATCTCCGGGAATTTCCGGTCTCACCCAAGCGATGCTGTAAAATCCCGCCCCACGTGCTTTTGCCGACAAATAAATTACAAACTGTTCCTTTGCTTATAAAAGTGCACTATTCTCTTCAGCTGTACTTTCCTTGAGTGAGTGGGAAGGCATTATATTTTTGAGTGAGTGCATACATAAACAATCATCTTTATTTAAACCCACGAACAGCTTGCTGCTGGTTATTTAAATTGCCCACTTGCATAAGGTTTTTATAAAAGGCACATTTCCACTCAAAAGCCAACTGACTGCAGATAATTGAGAAGGGAACAGGTATTTGAACAATTCCCTTGCACCGCATCTGTAACAGAGGAGAGAGAGAGGTAAAAGGGTGAAGGCATATAGGGAAAAAACGGCAGAGCTTAGGACCTGCAGACTGGATAGCATGACTGCCAATGATGAAGCAATTAAAATCCAGTTTGCATAAGTGGCCAGAATGGAAGGAGCACAGAAATAGACCTAAACTAATGGATTCTGCGGGGAGTTCCCTAAATTCCTACCATGAATTCAGCAGAATCATAGAATCCCTACAGTGCAGAAGGAGGCCATTCGACCGATTGAGCCTGCACTGACAACAATTCCACCTAGGCCCTAAACTCATAACCCCATGTATTTACCCTGCTAATCCACTGACACTAAGGAGCAGCACGGTAGCACAGTGGTTAGCACTGATGCTTCACAGCTCCAGGGGCCTGGGTTCGATTCCCGGCTTGGGTCACTGTCTGTGTGGAGTTTGCACATTCTCCTCGTGTCTGCGTGGGTTTCCTCCGGGTGCTCTGGTTTCCTCCCACAGTCCAAAGATGTGCGGGTTAGGTTGATTGGCCATGCTAAAAATTGCCCTTAGTGCCCTGAGGTGGGTAGGTTAGAGGAATTAGTGGGTAAATATGTAGGGATATGGGGGTAGCGCCTGGGTGGGATTGTGGTCGGTGCAGACTCGATGGGCCGAATGGCCTCTTTCTGTAGTGTAGGGTTTCTGTGATTCTGTGATTCTGAGCAATTAAGCATGGCCAATCAACCTAACCCGCACATCTTTGGAGTGTGGGAGGGAACCGGAGCACCCGAAGGAAACCCACACAGACACGGGGAGAACGTGCAAACTCCACGCAGACATTGACCCAAGGCTGGAATTGAACCTGGGTCCCTGTGCTGAAAGGCAGCAGTGCTAACCACTGTGCCACCATGCCTCCCTGGAAGAAACCTCATACCTACCAAATAGATATAGATCGGCAACTAAGAATTGGTCTGACTTTGCTGATTATTAACTTTCGAATCTAACTCTTGATTGCACTCAATCCAGCACTCTGGTTGCTGAGCAACCAAGTTCCCTGTACTATGGTGTTGCAATGCAATAGAGATTCTGAAGGTTATACCATTTAATCTAAGGCTACGTGATCAAGAGTCACTTTTACGTGCAGACAAATACCCAATAGACCGTGAAATATTACTCAGTTCAAATCAAATCATGAACTTGATTTCCACAAACTCTGCTTGAAATTAGCAGTACGCAGTGAAAGATTATAATCAGTTTTTTTTTGTTTCCAATGTTCCCCCAATGGATCCTGCAGCTCGTGTCTCTTGTATTCTGTTAGCCTCATTCAAATAACTCATCACAATGTACAGGTCTTGACGGGAAATATTGGTCGGGGCTTCTGCCTTACTGGAAATCACAGTCAAAGTTGATCTGGTCCTCATGTCAATGGGCATTTTCCAACAAGAATCTTTGGACAGTGAGAAGCATTCTGGTTTGTTCCTCTTAACCCAGTGATAGAGGAAATCTATTTTCTCCCTACCATCGGTCCAATTGAGTTCAGCTAACCCAGCCCAGAACAGAAACCCGTTTCAGTCATATTGGTGCAGTGCAATCAGTCTTGGGGTGATAGCGAATCAAGTGCCCATTTTATACCTCGGCTAAATTTCTTTTCCATTTACTATTCAACCAAGTCTTCCATACTTTTCCAAAATATAAACTGCTTCACGCTGTTAAGTTTATTTTATTTTATTTATTTTATTTATTAGTCACAGGTAAGGCTTACATTAACACCGCAATGAAGTTACTGTGAAAATCCCCTAGTCACCACACTCTGGTGCCTGTTTGAGTACACTGAGGGAGAATTTAGCACGGCCAGTGCTAAGTAGCACATCTTTCAGACTGTAGGAGGGAACCTAAGCATGTGGAGGAAACCCATGCATACACAGGGAGAACGTGCAGACTCCACATAGACAGTGACCCAAGCCGGGAATCGAACCCGGGTCCCTGGCGCTGTGAGGCAGCAGTGCTAACCACTGTGCCACCACTGCAGTTTGGCATCTTACGGAAATTCCATCTTGAGAAAGATATACCTGTTATGGCAGCTGAAAACAGGCTTTTATGAACCTGAAACTAAGTATCACCCATCGAGTGTTGTGATTTGTCCCATCTTCTCTCTTATTCTTGGAATTCTTTCTTTGCAAAACAAGCTACTTTACAGTTGGCAGATTAGGCTATCCAGAAACTTTAAAAACTACACCATCATTGAAGAACATTCACACTGAAATCGTCAGAATTTGCAGCCAGGCATTATAAACGTTTTCCTCATAATTAACTATGGGCAGGAAAGTTGTGGATTTTGATTATGAGTAATAAGGGTTTCCAAGGTGCTTCAGGGAGGGTAAATTCAACAGGCGGAGATTTTCGCTTCCTGGCAGTGGCATGAAGTAAACAGAAGCAGATTTGCTGGTCATTTGACACTTTGTTCAAGTTCTCCTTTCCAAGCAAGTCAAATGAGAGGAGAATCAGGCTGACTGTAGAGACAAATGGTGACACAATACTGGGCCCATTTTCCATTGCTCAAAGTGAAATAACCCAACTTGTGGCATGTTACTGGGAACGTACAGGCTTGGCTCCCATCTCCAACCTACACCAAACGTGCTGATTTCAGTAGGCAGTCACTTGGGGAATTCCAGTTGGTTTCAGCATTTCTTAGTTCAAATTGTTTCCTGTTGGAGACAATGGTTGGAATTTTCTAGCCATTGCCGTCGGGATCCTCCAGTCCCACTGCTGCGAATGGTGACTTGTCCAAACACCAAATTCATGGGAGGCATGGTGGCACAGTGGCTAGCACTCTGCCTCACAGTGCCAGGGACCTGGGTTCGATTCCAGCCTCAGATGACTGTCTGTGTGTAGTTTGCACATTCTCCCCGTATCTGCGTGGGTTTCCTCCGATGCTGCGGTTTCCTCCCACAGTCCAAAGATGTGCGGGTTAGGTTGATTGGCCATGATAAATTGCACCTTAGTGTCAGGGGGACTAGCTAGAGTAAGTAGGAGGGGTTATGGGGATAGGGCCTGGGTGGGATTGTGGTCGGTGCAGACTCAATGGGCTGAATGGCCTCCTTCTGCACTGTAAGGATTCTACGATTCTCCAAATTCCGGCCATTGGCTGGAATTCTCCAATCCCGCATGCCCTGCCACTGCCACCAATGAGAATGGAGAATTTGGTGCTCAGCCAAATCCCCATTCACAGCCGAGGGACTGGAAAATCCCAGCCATGGAAGGGGTCGGAGAATCCCGACCAATAACTCAATGGCCATTCTCTCAACTAGATTTAAAACACATTTGGAAATAGATATTCTTGTGTAAAACTTTATTGGCAGAGCACAACGTACAGTGAGGAAAATGGGTAAGGAGGATCACACCCTGGTAAGAAAGCTCATCTGGCATTCTCTTTAATTTAAATAGATGGGGTTAACTGTGAGAGTGCAGCCTTTACTTGCCTGCTAGCTCCACATGCATGGCAATTATTGCCCAAGTAATACAAAGTAAAATCTATTATGACTGCATCATTGCAAATTATATTTGACTATTCCTTTACCGCCACTGGGTCAAAATCCTTTAACTGCCAACACAATAGCACAGCAAAAACACCTTCACCATGCAAACTGCAATGGTTTAAGAAGACTCACCACCACCTTCTCAAGGGTAATTGCTCAGTAGGAAGTTTCACAACATCAGGTTAAAGTTCAACAGGTTTATTTGGTATCACAAGCTTGTTGTGGCGCCATGAAAGCTCGTGATACCAAGTAAATCTGTTGAGCTTTAACCTGGTGTTGTGAGACTTCTTACTGTACCCACCCGAGTCCAACGCCAGCATCTCCACATCAAGGGCAATTGGGAATGGGCAATAAATGCTGGCCTTGCCAGCGACACCCAGATCCCCCAGAGTGATTTTAAAACATTTAAACATTCTGCGGACTGCGCGGCGTTATTTCTCAGAGAGCTGGATAATTTTAATGTCAATGAACGATCATCGAAGGATGTGTAGAAATCAAAGTGAGATGGATCGGTTAGAAACAGCAGAGCACGCGTGCCCCTTAAATAAAGTAGAACGTCTCTGTCAATGATGGCCTCCAGGGATTCGTTCATTTGAGTCAGGGAACCTCATAACTCATTTTGTGCCTATGGCATCAATGAGTTATGGGACTCTCGCAGTTGTGAAAGAACTGCCATAAATCAGTCTTCAGTCAGATACCCTCTAACCGGACAGGTCACCCGCACAATGGAAGAAAATAAGTTATTTTACACTGTTCCTAATTTACTTTAGGTGTGCATAAAACAAAGCAAGATTTAAAAAAGGCACACCTTTGAAGTTCTTCCTTTATTACTTTGACAGGAGCTCCATTAGTTATTAAAACAGTACAACAACATGAGGAGGGGTGAAAATATCTCTTCTAACTTACCACTCCAAGTCTGGCTGGTACAGGATTTTGTGAAAGATTTTCTCAATGTCTGTATTTAACCGTTTATGTTCCGATTGCTGAGAAATGACAGGCTTCCTTGAGGTTCTTTTCTAAAGAAAAGGGGTTAGTTTATCTTGAGTTAAAAACTCACCCAAGTGAAGATAGCAAGGTATTTAAAGAAGATAAACCTTCAGTTTTGTGGCCCACATTCACACGTCTACAAGTCAAGCAAAGTTTTACAAGTTATGCTGGATGTAGTTACATTTCTTAGCCAAATTAAAATTTAATTCTAAAAAGGTAAAAATTGAGAGATCATTGTTTATGAGTTCTTTGCTGTGGCAGAGGTTTCTTCAGGTTTCTTTACGTTCCAGGAGTTGAGTTGAAGACCTTTCGATTGCAATTCTCTTGCTAGAATTTTACTGCAGCGTGCAGAACGGAATTCCCCGTTGACCTCGGGCGGAATTTTATGAGCCTCACCCAAGCAAGGTCGTAAAATACCGGAGACTGTCTCTGTGCTGGATTTTTAAACTTTAAATGATAAAGCTTCAATTGAGTAGAAAGAGAGAAGGCAACTCCTTCACTGCTCCATTGGCAGTTTCTCTAGAATATGCTTGCTTCTGAATTTAGTAGCTTTATGAAGAGTTTTCAAAAATGGTTACTAATCACATGACCTTCTTTCCTGTGGTGATTTCAGAAAAGTTTTGTTTATCTGGGCTGAAATTTTCCAGCTTGCCCACCATGGGAGTCACAGCGGGCGAGACAGAAAATTCAGCGGACATCGGGCGGGAATTTCCAGTCTTGGAGCGTGCGCAAATGGAAAATTCCACCCCTGATGTCTGAATCTGACTTTTGTTCAAGGCTTTTAACATCCCAATCATCACCTTCTGAAGGAGCCATTATCCATTTTGATGATCCCCTGGTAAAGACTTTCAGTCTCTGCTGGACAGTTAATCTTATAAAGATGCAAATGCATCTTTGACAAAGGGTCATCTGGACTCGAAACATCAGCTCTTTTCTCTCCTTACAGATGCTGCCAGACCCACTGAGATTTTCCAGTGTTTTCTCTTTTGGTTTCAGATTCCAGCATCTACAGTAATTTGCTTTTATGCAAATGCAATGTCCCTTTCCTTTCAACAATTCCTTTTTAAGGTGGGCCTTGACACCTTCAGATGTAAAATTCCATGAGCAATATGTCATGACTGTAATGCAATCGGAGTAGAAAACTTTCCAGAATACTGGTCAACTTGCAATACCTGACACAGGTGACTTGTGGCAGCTATCTTTGTTCAGTGTCTTTTAACAAGTCCTTGTAAAACAGTTCATTGTAATATTGGTCAGCTAATTAAATTACAGGTTGATATCACTCAGGCACAAATCCTGTCATTGTAACACATATTGGTTTTAGGATGCTTTCGAATGTGACTTTAGATAGCTTTGTCCTTTGCTGTGACAGACTTTGAAACTCTGAAGGGAGCCATTTTAGTAAAACATGGAGCCAAAGACTGCTGGATTTAAGCTTTCTTGGCCAAGCTTAATTATAGAGGGAACTTGAATGCCATTCTCTGTTCTTTCCACTCCAGAGACAGGGATGTAATTCTGCGTTTCAATCAATGCAAAGTAAATAATTTTAATGAGTTCACATAATAATAAAAACCATTGAGAGCAAGAGACAAACACAGCGGCTGAAGTGCTGTCTCTGGAGTGAGGAGAATTTCCACCGCTGTAATTTACACTGACAGGGTATCGAAGTGTGAGTCCTCGAAGTAATAAACATGTCTTTGCTGAATTTAAAACCTCAGGGAAACTCCGATTAATGAAATCAATTTAAAATGTTAAACTGCTGTTTACATTTTTCTACAATGCAGCTCACTTAATAATTAATGCGCTTTATGTAGCAGTGTATGAATGAAAAAATAATGTTACTGTGAAAATCAAACATGGGGGAACCTTCATTTACCCAGCCCTGCAATTCTTTATTGCTTTGTTTCAAGGACGCAAAGACAAGTTCAAGCAGATGATGTAATGGAGCCAACCTGATCACTGAACAGAGAGGGGTTAATAGCAATTGAGTGCTTCCCAATGATAATCAGTCAGCCATAGTTCAAGGTAACAAAAGCTGAACACAGCTTCTTCACAGAGAAGGAGCCCTTAGTTTCCATAATAAATATTGAGTGGCATGGTGGCACAGTGGTTAGCACTTGTGTCTCCCAGGGACCCGGGTTCGATTTCCGGCTTGGGTCATTGTCTGTGCAGAGTCTGCACATTCTCCCCGTGTCTGCGTGGGTTTCCTCCAGGTGCTCTGGTTTCCTCCCACAGTCTGAAAAGCATGCTGGTTAGATGCTAAGTTCTTCCTCAGTGTACCTGAACAGGTGGCGACTAGGGAATCCACTAATAAATAAACTTATTTGTACTCACCCACCATTACCTTTGGTGCCCCAAAGATCTATCCTTAGTTCCCTCCTATTTTTTATCCACATGTTATCGCTCAGTGACATCCAACATCATAGCGTAGCCAAATTTACCTCATTACCAACTCTCTTGATGCCATCTTCACCATCTCTAAGTGATCAGACAGCTTACCATGGCTAAATATTTTGAGAACATGGCTGAATTTCCATTTATCTCACACCTTCCATAAACCTAAGTCCGTTAAACCGGGCCTTGGAGGGAGGCCTGGATCTGAACTATGGTTGCCAGCATTCCAGAAGTGGCCTGAGGTCTCCAGGATTGGAAGATTAATCTCCAGGAGGTTGCTGTGAACTTCCCTGGAGAAAATTGTAGGAGTTTTAATTTTTTTTTCATTTACATTTCGTTTCTTAGTAAGGGAGGTCAGCAGGGATGTCAGTGCAGGCAGTGCAATGTTCCTCCTGTGGGATGTTTGAGGTGAGGGACACCATTAGTGTCCCAGCTGAGTATACCTGCAGGAAGTGCACCCAATTCCAGCTCCTTGAAGACCATGTTAGGGATCTGGAGCTGGAACTGGATGAACTCAGGATCATTCGGGAGGCAGAGACAGTTATAGATAAAAGCTACGGGGGAAGTGGTTACTCCTAGAAATGAAGATATTTGGGTGACTGTTAGAAGGGGTAAGAAGCAGTCAGTGCAGCGATCCCCTATGGCCATTCCTCTGTATAACAAGTATACCGTTTTGGACACTGTTGGGGGCGGGGGGGGGACTTACCAGGGGTAAGCCATGGGGTACAGGTCTCTGACACAGAGTCTGCCCCTGTTGCTCAGAACGGAAGGGGGGAGAGGAGTAGAGCATTAGTCATTGGGGACTCCATAGTTAGGGGGACAGATAGGAGATTCTGTGGGAACGAGAGAGACTCGCGGTTGGTGTGTTGCCTCCCAGGAGCCAGAGTCCATGATGTCTCGGATCATGTTTTCGGGATCCTTAAGGGGGAGGGGGACCAGCCCCAAGTCGTGGTCCACATAGACACCAAAGACATAGGTAGGAAAAGGGATGGGGATGTAAGGCAGAAATTCAGGGAGTTAGTGTGGAAGCTTAGGGCTAGAACAAACAGAGTTGTTATCTCTAGTTTGTTACCCGTGCCACGTGATAGTGATAGTGAGGAGAGGAATAGGGAGAGAGAGCAGTTGAACACGTGGCTACAGGGATGGTGCAGGAGGGAGGGATTCAGATACCTGGATAATTGGGGGTCTACAAACGGGATGGTCTACACCTAAAACAGAGGGGTACCAATATCCTGGGGGGGGAAATTTGTTAATGCTCTTCGGGAGGGTTTAAATTAATTCAGCAGGGGATGGGAACCTGAATTGTAGCTCCAGTGTACAGGAGGTTGAGAGTAGTGAGGTCATGAATAGGGTTTCAAGGTCGCAGGAGTGTACCGGCAGGCAGGAAGGTGGTTTGAAGTGTGTATACTTCAACGCCAGGAGCATCTGGAATAAGGTGGGTGAGCTTGCAGCATGGGTTGGTACCTGGGACTTCGATGTTGTGGCCATTTCGGAGACATGGATAGAGCAGGGACAGGAATGGTTGTTGCAGGTTCTGGGGTTTAGATGTTTCAGTAAGATCAGGGAAGGTGGTAGAAGAGGGGGAGGTGTGGCATTGTTAGTCAAGGACAGTATTACGGTGGCAGAAACGACATTTGATGAGGACTCGTCTACTGAGGTAGTATGGGCTGAGGTTAGAAACAGGAAAGGAGAGGTCACCCTGTTGGGAATTTTCTATAGGCCTCCGAAAAGTTCCAGAGATATAGTGGAAAGGATTGCAAAGATGATTCTGGATAGGAGCGAAAGTAACAGGGTAGTTGTTATGGGGGACTTTAACTTTACAAATATTGACTGGAAAAGCTATAGTTCGAGTACTTTAGATGGGTCAGTTTTTGTCCAATGTGTGCAGGAGGGTTTCCTGACACAGTATGTAGATAGGCCAACAAGAGGCGAGGCCACATTGGATTTGGTACTGGGTAATGAACCAGGCCAGGTGTTAGATTTGGAGGTAGGTGAGCACTTTGGTGATAGTGACCACAATTCAGTTACATTTACTTTCGCGATGGAAAGGGATAGGAATAAACCGCAGGGCAAGAGTTATAGCTGGGGGAAAGGAAATTATGATGCGATTAGGCGAGATTTAGGATGCATAGGATGAGGAAGGAAACTGCAGGGGATGGGCACAATTGAAATGTGGAGCTTGTTCAATGAACAGCTACTGCATGTCCTTGATAAGTATGTACCTGTCAGGCAGGGAGGAAGTGGTCAAGCGAGGAAACCGTGGTTTACTAAAGAAGTTGAATCTCTTGTGAAGAGGAAGGAGACTTATGTAAAGATGAGACATGAAGGCTCAGTTAGGGCGCTTGAGAGTTACAAGTTAGCCAGGAAGGACCTAAAGAGAGAGCTGAGAGAGCTAAGAGAGCTAAGAAGAGCCAGGAGGGGACATGAGAAATCTTTGGCAGGTAGGATCAAGGAAAACCCTAAAGCTTTCATTAGGCATGTCAGGAATAAAAGAATGACGAGGGTAAGATTAGGGCCAGTCAAGGACAGTAGTGGGAAGTTTTGCGTGGAGTCTGAAGAGATAGGAGAGGCGCTAAATGAATATTTTTCATCAGTATTCACACAGGAAAAAGACAATGTTGTCAAGGAGAATACTGAGATACAGGCTATTAGACTAGATGGGATTGAGGTTCATAAGGAGGAGGTGTTAGCAATTCTGGAAAGTGTGAAAATAGATAAGTCCCCTGGGCCGGATCGGATTTATCCTAGGATTCTCTGGGAGGCTAGAGAGGAGATTGCAGAGCCTTTGGCTTTGATCTTTATGTCGTCATTGTCTACAGGAATAGTGCCAGAAAACTGAAGGATAGCAAATGTGTTCCCCTTGTTCAAGAAGGGGAGTAGAGACAACCCTGGTAATTATAGACCAGTGAGCCTTACTTCTGTTGTGGGCAAAGTTTTGGAAAGGATTATAAGAGATAGGATTTATAAGCATCTAGAAAGAAATAATTTGATTAGGGATAGTCAACACAGTTTTGTGAAGGGTAGGTCTTATTGAGTTTTTTGAGAAGGTGACCAAAGAGGTGGATAAGGGTAAAGCAGTTGATGTGGCGTATATGGATTTCAGTAAAGCGTTTGATAATGTTCCCCACGGTAAGCTATTGCAGAAAATACGGACGCATGGGATTGAGGGTGATTTAGCAGTTTGGATCAGAAATTGGCTAGCTGTAAGAAGACAGAGGGTGGTGGTTGATGGGAAATGTTCATCCTGGAGTTCAGTTACTAGTGGTGTACCACAAGGATCTGTTTTGGGACCACTGCTGTTTGTCATTTTTATAAATGACCTGGATGAAGGCGTAGAAGGATGGGTTAGTAAATTTGCGGATGACACTAAAGTCGGAGGAGTTGTGGACAGTGCGGAAGGATGTTGCAGGTTACAGAGGGACATAGATAAGCTGCAGAACTGGGCTGAGAGGTGGCAAATGGAGTTTAATGTGGAAAAGTGTGAGGTGATTCACTTTGGAAGGAGTAACAGGAATACAGAGTACTGGGCTAATGGTAAGATACTTGGTAGTGTGGATGAGCAGGGAGATCTCGGTGTCCATGTGCATAGATCCCTGAAAGTTGGCACCCAGGTTGATAGGGTTGTTAAGAAGGTATACGGTGTGTTAGCTTTTATTGGTAGAGGGATTGAGTTTCGGAGCCATGAGGTCATGTTGCAGCTGTACAAAACTCTGGTGCGGCTGGACTTGGAGTATTGCGTACAGTTCTGGTTGCCGCATTATAGGAAGAATGTGGAAGCATTGGAAAGGGTGCAGAGGAGATTTACCAGGATGTTGCCTGGTATGGTTGGAAGGTCTTAAGAGGAAAGGCTGAGGGGCTTGAGGCTGTTTTCGTTAGAGAGAAGAAGGTTAAGAGGTGACTTAATAGAGGCATATAAGATGATCAGAGGATTAAATAGGGTGGACAGTGAGAGCCTTTTTCCTCGGATGGTGATGGCTAGCACGAGGGGACATAGCTTTAAATTAACGGGTGATAGATATAGGACAGATGTCAGATGTAGGTTCTTTACTCAGGGAGTAGTAAAGGCGTGGAATGCCCTGCCTGCAACAGTAGTGGACTCGCCAACATTAAGGGCATTTAAATGGTCATTGGATAAATATATGGATGATATTGGAATAGTGTAGGTTAGAAGAGCTTTAGATTGGTTTCACAGGTCGGCACAACATCGAGGGCCGAAGGGCCTGTACTGCGCTGTAATGTTCTATGTTCTATGTTCTGTGTACAAAGAACACGTCAAGCCTGACACTTCCAGGTAGTACTGAGGGAATGCTGCGCTGTTGGAGGTGCCATCTTTTAGATGAGAAGCCTGTCCATCCTTTTATGTGGCACTTTGAAGCTTAGTCGAGGAATTCTCGCCACTCTCTTTGCCGACATTCATCCCTCGTTGAATAATGGTCATTATCACATTGCTGTTTGTGGGAGTTTGCTGTGTGCAAATTTTGTTTTTATGATGATATAAGGGCACCAATCACTCATAAGGGATTGTGTAAACATGTTGTGAGTTTGTTTATTTAGAATAGGCACATGAGAACACATATACGAGGATAGAAAGCTTGAATGCAGCAGCAACAGGGATGTGTGTGCTGTGTTCGGGCTCACAGGCCAAAGTGAAACCAAGACCGGATCATATGAAACACTTCCATTCTGGTGATGGCATGCTGCAATCCCTTAAAGGCATATTACAACACAAATTAGCTACAGAATTTCCAACATTACAGCAGTGACTACACTTCAAAAGTATTTCATTTACTGTGAAGCATTTTGGCACATCCTTAGGCTGTGAAAAGCACAGATAAACATGCATCTTTATTTTTGCAACTTTTTTTATACAAGCAGGTAAAAACAATCCAATTTTATCATAGAATCCCTACAGTGCAGAAGAAGGCCATTCGGCCCATCAAGTCTGCACTGACCACAATCCCACCCAGGCCCTATTCCTGTAACCCTACATAATTTATTCTGCTATTCCCCCTAACACTGGGGTCAATTTAGCATGGCCAATTCACCTAGCCCTCACATATTGGACTGTGGGAGGAAACCAGAGCACCCGGAGGAAACCCACGCAGACATGGGGAGAATGTGCAAACTCCACACAGACAGTGACCCGAGGCCGGAATTGAACCGGGGTCCTTGGCGCTGTGAGGCAGCAGTGCTAACCACTGTGCCACCATACCACCCATTTTAAAAGGTTATATTACATTATCTTTAAGATACATTTTTGAAAGCTCACACACTTACAGCTAAAATCACCTGTGGTGAGTATACAATTCAATCAGGATTCTATATTCATATTCTCAAACAGCACTGAGGATGGGATTTTCCGGCCACGCTTGTCCCAAGGCCGGGATTTCCGCCCGAGGTCAGCAGACCTTTGCACGGTCCACCCTCTGCCCGCTACGATTCCCGTGACTGGCAGGACGGGAAAGTTCCACCCTGATTCTTTTCCTTCTTTTTCATCATTCATTATTTTGTTCTTCTCCCTATCGAATTGTAATAGATTTAATATTAAGGAATTAGTCAAATGACAAAGCTTCCCATAGTTGCACCTTAGACGTCTGTGTACCCATAGAGTAAATTAAACTGAAGTGGGGAGTAATTGAAATAATTCAACATTAAACGTTAATAGCTTTGAAGAAGGCAAATTAACATTAACACTTTAAGAAGACGATGTATTAGAAACTATTTTCAGCGTGACGTTGTGGGAAAGTAAAAATCACAAATGTAGGAACTTCCGCCCCCTCACACGGTCGCCGGAATTGTACCACCTCGCACGCCACGGAATCGAAGCGGGTGAGGGAAGGACAATGGAAATGTCCGTTGACCTCAGGTGGGAATTTCTGGTCTCGCTCGAGTGAGGCCGTAATATCCCACTTGTTTTTTTTGCGGAGTAGGCCTGCCTCTGGCCAGCAGTGGGACCTTACACTCCTGCCGCTGTCAAAATGGTTTCCTGTCGTTTGCACCCTCTCACCTTCTTCTATAGAAGCCATAGAATCCATACAGTGCAGAAGGAGGCCATTCGGCCCATCGGGCCCGCACCGACAACTATCCCACCCAGGTCCCATCCCCGCAATCCCACATATTTACCCTGCTAGTCCCCCTGACACCAAGGGGCAATTTAACATGGCCAATCCACCTAACCTGCACATCTTTGGAGTGTGGAAGGAAACTGGAGCACCTGGAGGAAACCCACGCAGACATGGGGAGAATGTGCAAATTCCACACAGACAGTGACCCGAGTCTGGAATCGAACCCAGATCCTTGATGCTGTGAGGCAGCAGTGCTAATCACTGCGTGATTCTATTCTATGATTCTATGATCTTATCGAATGTCAGAACAGGCTCAAGGGGCTGAAAGGTCTCCTCCCACTCCTATGTCTCGTTCAGATTGATTTCCTTTTTGCTACTTTGGGCTTTTCACCAGCTTAACAGTTGTTTGAAATTGTACATGCTCTTCAGCTGAGAATATTATTGAAGAATGCTGAATGTTGGAAACTGCTAAGTTATACTGGCATTTGAAAGTGTGGATTGCGTGCAGCTTTACAATCCAGCTGGCTGTTAAAACATGTCTTTGACAGCTCAGAATTTTTAAAAATGTATTTTCGTTTTCGTACTTTCCCCACCATTTCGATATCACGCTAAATCCAACCACACAGAACATGCAACACCCAAAATCTCAAGTCCACAGATTGGACGCGGATGTACATCTGCTGTAATGGATGACTAAAATGCTCGGGCCTTGCAAGAAAATAAATAGCAAAAGAACATTTCATTTCTAAAGTAATTCAAAGATATTGTTCATACATGTCCAGGGGCATCCTCCTAATCTTCAAATATTCAGGTGTGTGTAAAAATGTTATTTTCCGAAACCTAATTTGCCTTTGAGTGAATCTATGCTGTTTCCATTCTTCCCTCTGGGATCTTCTTCCATTGATGTACCAGTCCTATGCTAAAATAATCACTTTACTGTTAGCTCCCTGGAAAGGGGCAGGAGAAGGTGCTAAACCCCAATATTTCACTGGAAAGATGCAGGCTGAGAGGAGACCTGATAGAGGTCGAAAAAATTATGAGAGGCATAGACAGGGTGGATAGTCAGAGGCTTTTTCCCAGGATGGAAGTGCCAATTACAAAGGGGGCACAGGTTCGAGGTGAGAGGAGGAACGTTTCAGGGAGAAATGCGGGGGAGGTTTTTCACGCAGAGAGTTGTTCTGGACCATGCTGCCAGAGGAGGTAATGGAAGCAGGTACATCAGCAACATTTAAGAGGCATCTGGATGGGTGCATGAATAGGAGGGAATAGAGGGATACGGACCGAGTAACGGCAGAGGATTTCTTTCAGTTTAGTTAGGGCATCATGATCGGCACGGACCTGGAGGGCCAAAGGGCCTTTTCCTGTGCTGTACTTTTCTTTGTTCATATGTACTTGTTATTGTTTATGCAGCACTGGGCTTTGTGAGATCTGACTGTCCAGCCATGGAGTGGAGTGACTGTTCTTTTTCATATTTACACAGCAATTATGAGATCAATTTAAACTTAATAGTTCCTGCCCGGGCTTCCCTGGAGATGGAAAGTGCAGTGGCGAAGACAAGAGGAAGCTGCTGGCTCTGCTATGTAAGTGCCTTTTACAGCATTCCTTGTGGGCCAGGAAGAGCAGGGGTGGGTGAGGCCACTCAAGACGGCTTAAGGCCTCTCCTCTCCTGATTGTGGCTGGGTGAGAGACAGACTATAATCAGCTGACTTGTCCCGATAGTCTCTCTCTCTCTCTCTCTCTATATATATATACATATATAGAAATCCCAAATGGGATCAAACAGTCCCCACCCCTCCAAGCTTTGCTGTCTGACGTTCTCCGCACTGGATTTCCAGTTCCAAACCCAGGTGTCTCAAGTTGCAACCTCCTGCTGCTGGTTTTCCTACCTGTCAGCCAGCAAGGCCAACAACTTGGCCGGTAAAATACGTTAACAAGGTTGTAGGGTTGCATTCATTAGGGCCTCGGCATCTACGAATGGCCTTGCTGTGTTCTTTGACTCTCCACCATGATTCCCACTTCTCCATAACTTTCGAATCATAGAATCCCCACAGTGCAGAAAGAGGCTATTTGGCCCATCAAGTCTGTCGACTCTCCGAAAGAGCATCCCACACAGGACCTCCCCTCCGCCCTATCCACATAACCCAATGCATTTTACCATGGCTAATCCACCTAACCCACACATCTTTGGATACTAAGGGGCAATTTAGCATGGCAATCCACCTAACCTGCACATCATTGAGAGGAAACTGGAGGAAGGCCCGTAGACACGAGGAGAACATGCAGACTCTACGCCAACAATCCCCCTAGGCTGGAATTGAACTGAGGTCCCTGGCGCTCTGAGGCAGCAGTGCTAACCACTGTGCCACCATGCCACCCCAACAATTTGGGCAATTGTCTTTGCAGATTAGTTTTGAATTCAAGCATAAGCTGTAACATCTGATTCTGCTCTTTTGGAAAAGATGAAAAGGTTAGTCAGAGCCTACATTATCTTTTCCCAAAAGGATTCTAAAAGTAGCAACAGCAAAAAAAACAAAGTGTATCTGTATACTAACTTTAACATAATGAAAGTCTCAATGTGCTTCACAACTCCATTATCCAACAAAATTTAACACTGAACCACATAAGGAGACTTCATATCAGAGGACCAAAGGTTTGGTTGGCGCATCTTAAAGGATTAGAGAGGTTGAAGGAGGAAATCACAGAGTCTGGGGTCTGGGCAGCTAAATTGCCAGTGGTGGAGTGATTCAAATTGAGGAAGGCTCAATAGGCTAGAATTGGCAAAAAATGCAGTCATATAACCTTTCAACCTTTTATACCCCACTGAGAACATGTCTACTGAATGTGGGCGGCACGGTGGTTAGCATGCTGCCTCACAGTGCCAGAGTCCAAGGTTCAATTTCAGCCTCAGGTCACTGTCTGTGTGGAGTTTGAACGTTCTCCCTGTATCTATGTGGGTTTCCTCCGAGTGCTCTGGTTTCCTCCCATAGTACAAAGATGTGTGGGTTAGGTTGATTGGCCATGCTAAATTGATCTAGTGCCAGAGGGATTAGCAGGGTAAATATGTAGGGTTACAAGAATAGGGCCTGGGTGGGATTGTGGTCGGTGTGGACTCGATGGGCAAAATGGCCTCCTTCTGCATTGGAGGGATTCTATGATAGTTGCTCCTCACAACTCAATCTCTCTGATCATTCGGTTGCTATCTTCTGTATTATTTCAATAGCTTCAGTGACCAGAACTTTAGACGTTATTCTAAGTGTGGCCACACCAATGATTTATAAAGTGGCAGGATTACCTGACTAAATCATTCAATGTTGGCCATTTAATGCATGCCAATATCTAATTTGCTTTACCCATTGTCAATTTATTGTCAATCAGGACCTTCCAGTCGCCTTCATTTTCTACCGATACGTGAAACAATTCCTCGCTGAGTTTCTTGTGCCCATAAAAAGCACTTTATATTTCTACATCTGCCCAATTTCTAAGCAAATTCAAATCCTCCTGCAGCTTATACTATTCAACTTTGCAAGCTTCATTATTTTGCTATCATCAGCAAATGTGCTAAAAGAAATGGAATCTTCTGAAAATATGGAATGGATGTGGATACTTGTAGTACCTGCCAGGAATTCATTATCATTTGATCCTAATCCCGATGTAATATACAATAGATAAAATGGATTCAGAGCCATGGCATCATTACTTCAACACTATACAAAGCTTTTGTATTGCTGCCACTATATATTGCACAAGCACAATGGTCCAAGCTGTCCTCTCAAGTGTTAAGCGTTCTATGGTTCTATTTTTGAAGCTTTTAGGTGACATGTGATATAAGGCATTCAATCATCTCCCTCTTTGCCCGTCATCCATAGCCTGGCCTGCAGAAATGTTCAGAGGGAAATGACACTCAGATGCCATTAGCTTTTTTGTCCTGCTTCAGTGACCCACTTCCTTCCCACCTCTCAATCACCCCAAGCGCAGAGAAACAAAGATGAGGACCAGGAGAAGGAGACGCAGGTTTCAGCAGACAGGAGGGATGGGTTGCACCTACTAAATGTTATTTCTCTAACGCAAGTACGGTGAAAGACTGTGATGGTAAAATGTTTAACTAGGCAGATTCATTTAACAGGAGTGGAATCTACTTCAGAAGCGGCAAGTGAGTGAGAGTATCTTTGAAATCATGAATGCAAACGCGTAAGTCTTTCTTTTTCAGGTGATCAGAAAAGTAAGTAAACATGCTGTGAGTGTGACTGCTTGCCTTTAATGCTCACTGATTTCCAAGTATTTCATGGATTAGAATTGAAAAAAAAACACTTGCCTGTTTCTCACCATTCTGAGGCTACGTGACATCTCCCAGGAACAGTAATACCAAGCAGTAGTTGCTGAATGAAGTGAAAATCAAAGAATTCTTCAGTCCCTCATCTCCCCAGATTCTCTCTTAATATATTGTACCGCATTATCCTATCACTCTGTGATCTATATACATCGTGACCTTTCATTTCAGAACACTTTATTATTATTACATTTATGAAGCCCTGTGCCTAATTCCATCATGAGCCAACTTTGATACCAATAGGGAAAAGTAATTAAACCAACATTCCTGCTCCTTGCGAATTTGAACTAGCTTTTAGGAAGAGGAAATTAGTACCCAAGGACATGTCCCAGTTCTAATTCAATTCAAGTCTCTTTCAGAGGGAACAGTGAGGGTACAGCTTGCAGAAACCTACCGTTAGATTGGCAGCAGAATGCATCACTATAGATATAGACCTCAGGGACGCATTGCTAATCATAATGATTCAAAAAGTTTATTTGTGTTTGTGTATAAATATATACGCATTAAATATATAAATCAGACCTCCTTGTAGTGAGAAAGATAATTAAGCAATATGGATTGCCTCTGGTTGACTTACAGAAACCGAAACATGAATTTTAACCTTTACTCCAGGTCTGTTGAGCGTTCTAAATTCTGCTATCTATTCTTTGGCTCAGTATAGGTTAAGATGGGTCGGTAGTCAGTCTTGCACAATCGTCTCCAAGACGGTTACTTCTTTCTATGAATTTATTCGAAAAGAATGATCACTTACCCAACATACGGACATACAAATTAGGAGCGGGAGTAGGCCACTCAGGCCTTCAAGCCTGGTCCGCCATTCAACGCGATCATGGCTGATTTGATTGTACCCTCAATCCCGCATTCCTACCCAAACCCCAACAACCTTCCACCTCCTTGTTAATCAATAATCTATCCCGCTCTGTCTTAAAAACATCTGCTTCCACTGCCTTTTGAGGAAGAGAGTTCCAAAGATTCATGACCTTCTGAGAGACAAAAATTGCTGGAATTTTGCTGGTACCCCAGAAGGCTCGCAGAACGGTGTTCTCAGTTGGCCTTGGGCAGGATCTTACATGTCTTGGGTGGGCAAGGCGGTAAAATTCTGGCAATGTCTCTTCATCCCTGTCTTAAATGGGCAACCCCTTATTTTTAAACCGTGACCCCTAATTCTAGACTCTTCCACAAAAGGAAACACTCTCCCACATCCACCCTGTCAAGTCCCTTCAAGATCATAGAATCCCTTCCGTGCAGAAGGAGGCCATTTGGTCCATCAGGTCTGCACCGACTCTCTGACAGAGTATCTTACCCAGGCCCTATCCCTCTTACTCCACTTAATTACCCTGCTAATTCCCCTAACCTACATGTCCTGGGATACTAAGGGACAACTTGGCATGATCAATCCACCTAACCTGCGCATCTTTGGACTGTGAGAGGAAACCAGAGCACTCGCAAGAAAACCACGCTGACACAGTGAGAACGTGCAAACTCCACACAGACAGTCACCCGAGGCTGGAATCAAACCCGAGTCCCTGACGCTATGAGGCAGCAGTGCTAACCGCTGTGCCACCATGCCACCCAAATCTTATATGTTTCCATCATATTGCCTTTTACTCTTCTAAACTCTGGTGAACGCAAGTCCAATCTTTCTTCATAAGACAGCCAGACCATTCCAGAGGTTACTCAGGTGAGATAAAAGCAAAATATTGCAGATGCTGGAAATCTGGAATAAAAACACAACATGCTGGATACATTCGGCAGGTTTAGAGTTAGTGTTCTGAGTCCATGTGACTTCTTCAGAGCTGGAAAATGTGGAAGAGTCATATGGACTCAAAACATTAACTCTGTTTCTCTCTCCACAGATGCCACCAGACCTGTTGAGTTTATCCAATATTTTATTTTTTAATGTATTATTATTACTACCCAGTAAACCTCTTCCGAACAGTTTCTAATGCATTTACATCTTTCCTTAAAAGAGGAGATCACTGCATTGCAGTTTTCACAATGGGCAAGTCTACAACCCATCATTTTTGTTTAACTTTGACCTTTAACTTTTGCCCTTTTAATATTCATTGACTGAGGTATTAAGAATCTGTTTCTTGCTACCCATATACCATGTTGGTGTCACGACAAGTTGGCAAGGGATAAACCTCAGTCCTCGGATGGGAAGAAACAAGCACTAGCTGCTATTAGGATTTTGTTGGATATATTAGGTTATGAGCTGGTTTACTGTGTGAATGGAAATACGTGGTTTTGGGTGGCACAGTGGTTAGCACTGCTGCCTCACAGCGCCAAGCACCCAGGTTCAATTCTGGCCTCGGGTCACTGTCTGTGTGGAGTTTGCACCTTCTCTCTGTGTCTGCGTGGGTTTCCTCTGGGTGCTCTGGTTTCCTTACACAGTCCAAAGATGTGTGGGTTAGGTAGATTGGCCATGCTAAATTGACCCTTAGTGTCAGGGGGATTAGCAGGATAATACGTGGGGTTACGGGATTGTGGGATTGTGGCTAGTACAGACTCAATGGGCAGTATGGCCTCCTTCCGTACTGTAGGGATTCTAAAACAACATAGGTTCTACATCAAAGCAACACAACCTGACGACAGTTTCATTGTTTGTGGTGATGTGCTGCATGCTACACAGCTTTCCCTTGCAGAAAAGAAATGGAGCGTGAATTCGTTCTTCTCAATTTTTAGTCCTGGTCCCCATGTCCATTGGGAAGTGGGTACGACACCATGAATTTTTTACCCATTTATGATAGTGGCATAGTCACAGTTGTCTCCTATGTGTCATCGGCCTCCATTTTGTTGTGGGCTTCTTCTGCGCACCGCAGTGGACTGAATGTTGTGAAGAAACCTTACACTCCAGAGGAGGCAGGAACTCCTCAAGACTAAGTCTGCTCCAATGGGAATGGGAGCACGTGGTAAGGGTGGTCAATGCTCACAGTATGGCAGCCAGTATGGCACCCAAGCAAGAGCGGACATGCAACCTTGACCGGGTGATACGTCAGCCTCTGAATGGATTCAGTAAGCTATGATACAGCAGATTATGAGGGTTGTTAGGGTGCCTCTCCATGAAGGTAGCAGTGGTCCCATAGTGCATGAATCCACTGCCCTCTCTCAGGTTGCCTTTGTTGTTCAGCCAGCCCCGAGAATGCTGCCACAGTGGTGCAGTCAGAAACAGGATTGTCTTACTCTGTAAGTTGCTAATTGGCCTTTAAATAGACCCAGGACAAGACCCACCAGTATGCTTACTGTTTCAGGAGTGAATAAGGAAGACGTCTCCTGCATATTTGTTGATATCCTGGTTTTGCATCAGCGATGCCATATTTACTCACAATCAGTGACTTCAAGCACTAGCTCAAATCCCAAGTTGAATCACTACCAAAACTTTGTTCTTCATTTATTCCTTTGTAACAAAACCCATCTATATTTTTTAACAAAGCACCAATCACTCATAAGGAATTGGGTAAACATACACATTTATTGAGATTTTTTTAAAAATTCATTCATGGAATGTGGGTGTTGCTGGCTTAAGCTGAATTGTTTCCTTGGGTCAATACATTGCTATGGATCTGGATTTACATGTAGGTCAGTAGGCCAGACCAGGTAGGGATAACAGATTTCCTTCCCTAAAGAAACAAAATTAGTGGCCATCATTAAACTTTTAATTCCAGATTTTTAAAAAATTGAATTCAAACTTTACCATGTGCCATGATGGGACTAGAATCAGGGTCCACCAGAGAGCATTCCCCTTTGTTTCTGGATTACGAGGCTAGTGACAATCCCACTATGCCATTGCCTCCCCATACACATGAATAGATATACATACACATGAAGCTTGAAGCCACCAACAGCAGAGCTGCCTATGTTTGCTCTGTCTAAAAGCAAAAGTAAAAGGAAAACTGGATCTCATGACACACTTCCTTTCTACTGATGCTGTACCGCCATCCTTTAAAGGCAGACTCCAACATAGAACAGAAGACACATTCTGCTCACTTACCAATCAGAAATATCTGCTCTTTGTTCCTCCCTTTGGCCAAAGATTAATTAAATAAGATTTATTTTCCAGAGGATGCTGAACACGATAGCATTTGGCATGTCTGCTATCACCCGTCCAACTGTCTTCATAGAGTGATAAGGTTTGAGCAATGCCTTGTTTAAGTGCACTGGGTCAATGCATATCCTGACCGTGCCATCTTTCTTTACTGTAACCACCATTGCTGAAACTCATTCTGTGGCCTCATCTATAAGAGTTATGACACCGAGTGCTATCATCCGATGGTTATTGGCACTCTTCTTGAAGCACAAACTGTTGTGGGGCTAAATCATCTAGTCTCATGCGGTATAAAACTCGTAGCTTAACAATGGTGTCCCAGTTGAAGATCTTTGTACTCTCTCATTTCTGAGGCCAAGTGTTGTAAAGAATGCACCTCTGGACCAAGTTGAATGAGCCCCAGTGTAATCCTATCCCAAATACCTAGCCTTACATTCTGGTCACTGTATGAAACTAGAAACTGCATTGTGTGCAGTGGAGAGTGGATACACCATTGGTGCGGATGGTTTGTCTTCCATAAACCACAAGGTCAACCTGGATAGTGGGGGTGCGGTGCTGCACATGGGTCCAGTTCCTATATCATTCATCTGGACAATACATTACATTTTGCTTCAGTGTCAATCTTTATCTTCAAACTTGCGTTACTGCAAATCATGTTGAAGGTGGTGAGGATCTCACCCTTTTCTGTGATGATGTTGACACTCTCGTGGGAGGCTCAGTGGTTTCGCTGCTTTGGCTGAGTTCCAGTGCATTCATCTTGTTGACACTCCTACCCTTGGTGGCTGACCAGCTGCAATGTGGTGAATGGCAGAGGAAGACTGTTGTGGCTATACTTCTCAAATTTTTCCCAACTGTCTGCAATGTGTCGAGGGGAGTACTGAGATGCAGGCTGTTGGTCTGGATGGGATTGAGGTTCATAGGGAGGAGGTGTTAGCAATTCTGGAAAGGGTAAAAATAGATAAGTCCCCTGGGCCGGATGGGATTTATCCTAGGATTCTCTGGGAGGCAAGAGAAGAGATTGCAGAGCCTTTGGCTTTGATCTTTGAGTTGTCATTGTCTACTGGGACAGTGCCAGAAGATTGGAGGATAGCAAATGTTGTCCCCTTGTTCAAAAAGGGGAGTAGGGACAACCCTGGTAATTATAGACCGGTGAGCCTTACTTCTGTTGTGGGCAAAGTTTTGGAAAGGATTATAAGAGATAGGATTTATGATCACCTGGAAAGGAATAATTTGATTAGGGATAGTCAGCACGGTTTTGTGAAGGGTAGGTCGTGCCTCACAAATCTTATTGAGTTCTTTGAGAAGGTGACCAAAGAGGTGGATGAGGGTAAAGCGGTTGATGTGGTGTATATGGATTTCAGCAAAGCGTTTGATAAGGTTCCCCATGGTAAGCTTTTGCAGAAAATACGGACACATGGGATTGAGGGTGATTTAGTGGTTTGGATCAGGAATTGGCTAGCTGGAAGAAAACAGAGGGTGGGGGTGGTTGATGGGAAATATTCATCCTGGAGTTCAGTTACTAGTGGTGTACCGCAAGGATCTGTTTTGGGATCACTGCTGTTTGTCATTTTTATTAATGACCTGGATGAGGGCATAGAAGGATGGGTTAGTAAATTTGCGGATGACACAAAAGTCGGAGGAGTTGTAGACAGTGCGGGGGGAAGTGGCAGGTTACAGAGGGACATAGATAAGCTGCAGAGCTGGGCTGAGAGGTAGCAAATGGAGTTTAATGCGGAAAAGTGAGAAGTGATTCACTTTGGAAGGAGTAACAGGAATACAGAGTACTGGGCTAATGGTAAGATACTTGGTAGTGTGGATGAACAGAGGAATCTGGGTGTCCATGTGCATAGATCCCTGAAAGTTGGCACCCAGGTTGATAGGGTTGTTAAGAAGGCGTACGGTATGTTAGCTTTTATTGGTAGAGGGATTGAGTTTCGGAGCCAGGAGGTCATGTTGCAACTGTACAAAACTCTGGTGCGGCCGCACTTGGAGTATTGCGTACAGTTCTGGTCGCCGCATTATAGGAAGGATGTGGAAGTGTTGGAAAGGGTGCAGAGGAGATTTACCAGGATGTTGCCTGGTATGGTGGGAAAATCATATGAGGAAAGGCTGAGGGGCTTGAGGCTGTTTTCGTTAGAGAGAAGGTTAAGAGGTGACTTAATAGAGGCTTACAAGATGATCAGAGGATTAGATAGGATGGATAGTGAGAGCCTTTTTCCTCGGATGATGATGGCTAACATGAGGGGACATAGCTTTATATTAAGGGGTGAGAGATATAGGACAGATGTTAGAGATAGGTTCTTTACTCAGAGAGTAGTAACGGCGTGGAATGCCCTGCCTGCAGCGGTAGTGGACTCGTCAACATTAAGAGCATTCAAATGGTTATTGGATAAGCATATGGATGATATTGGAATAATGTAGGTTAGATGGGCTTTAGATTGGTTTCACTGGTCGGCGCAACATCGAGGTCCGAAGGGCCTGTACTGCGCTGTAATGTTCTATGTTCTATGTTCTATGTTTTCATCAAGAACCTACGGATCGGTGCAGTGAAGTCCATGTGCTTTACTGCCAACTCCAGGCACCATTTATAGGTGTTGGGTTTCCAAGCACTGACAACAAGGACTTGGAGCAAACAATACTTCATTCACTGGCTGAGCAGCTACTTCAAGTTTGTGCTCTGCCCACGCTCTCTGGGAGAACACTCGCGCTCCCATCACGTGATCCTTTCTGTAGCCGCTTCATCATACGATCACGTGACCACTCAGTCCACAATCTCCAAAAATAATAAAGCTTTAAGGATATAAAATTATCCCACCCAGCCTCCAGCTGAAGGACTAACTGATCCTAGGCTGTTGCAAGCCCGATTGAAGCAATTGAGAACTCCATTCTGAAATTTGACTCACTAAAAAGCTCTTTGTGAAAAAGCCAGGTCATTATGGGGACTACAGAGGAGAACTCTGCATATTTCTCTCTGGGGATCCTCACTTGGTATTCTTTGTAAGTGTGAATCATGCGAGGGCCACATCAATACACATTGTGTTGACAGTTTTAGCTGGTTGTGTGAAATTATATTGTCCATAGTGCGTGTACTTGAAGTGGAACAACTATAAATTCTTCTGACACCAAAAAGGATTTCAAACTAGTGGCAATTACAGCTTGTGATTACATCATTTTTCAAAAAGACAATCACTTTTTCTAACTGGCACTGTATGGCACAATAAAATACTTCCGCGCTAAAGCTTGTGTTTTGGCAAAGAGGGTAAATATAAATATATATGTCACTCAAAATTGTGAACAGCAGTTGACAAGGAAACAAATATCTTAACATTCCTTAATAGAGTAGCCGGAGATCTATGAACGCTAAATATTTAATCCTCGGTCGGTATTTTATTTTCAGCAAATAGATTGAAGATTTCCAAAACCATTTATCTTTATTTCATCGGTTACAGATCTTACTCGCGAGGACATATCAACGAGTAAATGATTCCCATTCATGAACTGACCTTTAACATATCTTTCAAGTGAAATGAGTACTGATAATTCTGAAGAAGAATTGTTTTCTTTTGTTTTAACACGGCTTTTAACAAGGTATTTCATGCCTTGTTAAAATTGAATGATTTGTTATGTTGGCTGCACATCTGATGCGTGAAGAATAGATTCCACACTTTGGACAGTTTTGAGAAGCTTCTGCATTAAATTATAGGTCCCATAATTTCTTGGTTTGGGGAGCGGTGTACATCTGGATTTATACCCTTGTAGGCCAGGAATTCCTGACAGCCAATTTATGGTACACTTCTGGTGGAGAAGGGTATTGGATCTGTTCAGATCCCAGGTGGGCTGAAGGAGTGCCCGGTGTCACCAGGTATGTTTGATTAACAGCTTTATAAGATCCTAAAAGGATTAAGCTTTTTTTTTAAGTGGGATTTGAAGTTGTGTTTGATTATTTTGAGTGTTATGAGCATCCTATTGTTCCTAAAGGGCTCTTGATTTCTGTGCATAGTATTTACTGGATGAGTTGGGCATGGGACACATATGTAGGGGGTGGGGGGAGGGTGACACGAGGGATATGCGTAAAAGCAAACTACTGCAGAACCTGAAACAAAAACTGAAAATGCTGGAATATCTCAGCAGGCCTGACAGCATCTGTGGAGAGAGAACAGCGCCAATGTTTCGAGTCTGGCTGACTCTTCAACAGATCTTCGTCCGATATGGAGGAATAGGAATCTAGAGGTTATGGAGCATTGGTGTTGTGTAGGTGGTGATGGGCAGTGTGAGGGGTGAAGGCTAAGCTGCCTAACACTGAGACGTTGTCGCAGGGAACCGAGGCAGGTCTTGTAACCTCTCCACTTTTGTATCCGCCCATTTCTGTTTCCACCTCTGCCTTGGAGACAGAGGTCCTGACTCCACCCCATTCCTGCCACACGACAATTAAATTGGCGTGGTTCAGCACAGCGTGGCAGATGGTGGGATCACAAAGTCGGGAAATGCCCCGACTTGCAATTCGCACCTGGAAGATGAAAATCCAAGCCTTTCTTAGGGCAGCCCCCTCCTTCACCTCCAGTTGTCAAGGGTTCTGTTCCATCACACTTACAACTCTCTTGATCACCTCACTTAACAAAGAGGATATTTTTATTCCACGATCACTGTCACTGAATTTTCTGATAAAGCTAGAGGAAAGATTTAAACTTACTGGACAATTTTTGCAATACCTTTGATTGGAGCACATTTCTGTTCACAAGCTACCATACCTGTTCCAGCTGGGGCAGGCAAAACACAGAGGTGGCACTGCCTTCTCATTTGCATGGTTGTAGTGTTTTGGCCTGAACTGTTGGCTGCATGAGTGCTCAGCAGAGGGCCAAACAGTGTGCACGCATATCGTATAGAATGGCCAGCCTGCTCCTCTTAAAGGTAATCCTCCCCTCTTAAAGGTGCACTCAGTGGAAGGGAGCAGCTCCTGATCATTGGTATGGACACTCGACAGAGCATCCACAATAGGAGAAATTAATCTAAATCATCTTGCCTGCAAAGTTGGATAGCTGGCACTTTAAGAAAGGCTAGTAGGATTCCTTCTTGCAACTGAATGCATGAAAGGCTGATTTTTTTGGCCGGGGAGGCCGGGGGGGCTGCGGGTGGTGGTCGGGGGATGTGGGGGGGTGGGGGGGTGGGGGTGGCACGGTGGCACAGTGGTAACATCATTGCAGTGTTAATGTAAGCCTTACTTGTGACCAATAGATAAACTTTACTTTACTCTAGATGGGTAGAGTTTGAGGAGCATCTTAGAAGAGGATAGATAAAGAGATGGAAAAATTTAGAGGCAACTCTGGAGTTTATGGCCAAGGCAACTGAAAGCATGACCACCAATAGTGGAGCGATTAAAATCGGGGATGCCCAAGTAGCCAAAATTGGAGGAACGCAGAGATCTCTGAGAGTTGTAGATCTGAAGTAAGTTACAGAGATAGGGAGGGGCAATTTGAAAAGAAGGATGATAAGTATTAAAATTGAAGCATTGCCAGACTGGGAGCCAAAGTAAGTGGATGAGCACAGGGCTCATTAGTCAGTGGGTCATTCCACAAATTGGATTCTGGGCAGCAGGGTTTATGAAGGGTGGAAGAAGGAATTTTAGCCAGGAGAGCGTTGGAATCGTCAAGTCTGGAGGTAACAAAAGAATAGATCGGAGTTTCAGCAGCAGTTGAGCTGTGGTAGGGCAGAAATTAAGAAATGTTACCGCCGTGAAAATAGGTTGTCATGGTGATGCAGTAGACATGGGGTCAAAAGCTCAGATCTGGGTCAAATGGGATACTGTGGGCAGGGTTTTATGGTCTTGCTTGTCCCGAAACCATAAAATCCTGTCCGAGGTCAACGGACCTTTCCATGCTCCACCCCTAAACCGCTCCGATTCTCATGGCAGTTGGTCCGGTAAAATTCTGGCTCATGTTTGCAAACGATATGGTACAACCTCATCAAGTGTGTCTTGAAGGCAGCTTTGGAGAACACTTTCCCGAAGATTGGAGGCTGAACGCCCTTGACTGCTGAAGTGTTCCCCGACAGGAAGGGAACACTCCTGACTTGTGATTGTCGAGCGGTGTCCATTCATCCGCTGTCGTAGCGTCTGCATGGTCTCCCCATTGTACCATGCCTCGGGACATCCTTTCCTGCAGCGTATCAGGTCGACAACATTGGCTAAGTCGCATGAGAATTACTTGTTTAACATGGTCACGGTCACATAGGATGTCATCTGTGATTTTAGTATTCTGAGTACAATTTTCCATTCTAATATTCAGAAAAATAGGAAACATTTTCTCAATTTTGGCCTTCATTAATCATGCATTATTGGCCCTTTATCTGAAATACTGTTGGTGATATTAGCCTTGCAAAATGTTTGCATAATGTCCTTTTGTCACTATGTTAACAAATTAATGCTACCATTAATATCACAAAATGGATGAAGTGTTCATCATTCAATATTGTTCATTGCATGTCCTAGCTTTCTACTGGCACAATTCACCATTATTTTTCCTCCAGGAAGTGTTTTAATGTTGTTCTTGATTACATTTGCAGAGAATGGGGTGCATTTTGGAAATCTGTCAAAGCTCTAAAACATGTTGCCACTCATTCCTGGCCTGGAAACGTGAAGAGGAGCTGGAGCAGAGGGACCTATCCATTGTTGTGAACTTATCAGTATTGTCCCTTAGAGTTTAACATTGTGATCAATGCCACAGCTTACATAAGCAAGCAATCATAGATATTTACAGAAATTAATGTGCCACTTAAAGAGCTAATCATCCAGACACTGCCTGGCCCTGCTGTAACGCCTTAATTCTATATACTGCTGATTCCTTTTCAGAGTCCAATTAGTGATGTCGGTGGTATGAGTTGGGTTGCTCTGTCTAATTAGGTAAGTCAGGTTACTACTGAATCGATCAATAGAGAAGGTCATTACATGATGCAGCTGAATAAAAACAAACACAAACGAATTATATTGCAGCTTATCCGGCTTTCCCAAGGTCTTGGGAATCATTGCCTGTGTACATGGCTGCTAAGTTCACCACAACATTGGTAAGAATACAATACAGCACCGTCCACGGCATCAGGATGTCTGACAGGGCTTTGCAGCCAATATCTTTCTTCATTCACTTACAGGATGTGGGTGTCACTGGCTAGTCCAGTGTTTATTGCCCATCCCTTGTTGCCCTTCAGAAGGTGGTGGTGAGCTGCTGCCTTGAACCACAATCATCCCTAAGGTTAAGGTACACCCACAGTGCTGTTAGAGATGGTGTTTCAAGAATTTGACACAATGACAGTGAAGAAGTGGTGAAACATTTCCAAGTCAGGATAGTGAGTGGCTTGGAGGGAAACCTCCAGCTGATGGTGTTCCCAGGTATCTGCTGTTTGTGTCCTTCGAGATTGTAATGAACATGGGGTTTGGAAGGTGCTTTCGAAGGAACCTTGGTGAGTTCCTGCAGTGTAGATGGTACACATGGCTGCCACTGTTTATTGGTGGTGGAGGGATTGAATAGTTGTGGAAGGGGTAGCAATCAAGTGGGCTGCTTTATCCTGGATGATGTCGAGCTTCTTGAGTGTTGTTGGAGCTGCACTCATCCAAGCAAGTGGAGTGTCTGCCATTACACTCCTGACTTGTGCCCTGTAGATGGTGGACAGGCTTTGGGGAGCCAGGAGGTGAGTTATTCAATGCAGGATTCCAAGCTTCTGACCTGATCTTGTAGCCACTGTATTTATATGGCGGGTTCAGTTCAGTTTCTGGTAAATGCTAACCCCAGGATGTTGATAGTGGGAGATTCAGTGATGGTGTCGCCATTGAATGTAAAAGGACAATGGTTATATTATCTTTTGCTGGAGATGGTTATTGGCTGGCACTTGTTACTTGCCACATGTCAGCCCAAGCCTGGATATTGTTCAAGTCTTACTACATTTGGATATGGACTGCTTCAATATCAGAGGAGTCGTAAATGTTGCTGAATATTGTACATTCATCAACGAACATCCCCATTTTTGACCTTATGATAAAAGGAGGTTATTGAAGTTTTAATGTTTAAAAGTTAAAGTTTTGTTTTAAAGTTAATTTATTAGTGTCACAAGTAGGCTTACATGAACCTGCAAAGAAGTTACTGTGAAAACCCCCTGGTCGCCACACTCCGGTGCTTGTTTGGGTACACTGAGGGGAAATATAGCATGGCCAATGCACCCAACCAGCATTCGGACTGTGGGAGGAAACTGGAGTACCGAGGGGAAACCCACACAGACATGGGGAGAATGTGCAGACTCCGCACAGACAGTGACCTGAGCCAGGTATCGAACCCGGGTCCCTGGCGCTGTGAGGCAGCAGTGCTAATCACTGTGCCACTGTATTGCTCATGAAGCAATTGTGAATGGTAGATCCTGTTGCAATGTCGGAAACACAGCAGCCAATGTGCACATTGAAGCTCCCACAAACACCAATATGATCATGACCAGATCATCTGTTTTTATTGATATCAATTGAGGGATGATGGCCAGGACATCAGGAATAACTGCCTTGATTTTCTTCATAATAGTGCCACAGCATCTTTTACTTCCAACCGAAGGAGCAGGTGTATCTGAGTTTAACATCGCAGCCAAACACAATAAAAAGGCACTTACTGAAGGTAACTTCCTCAGTGTGGGTTCCACCAGAACCATTCAGCTCTTGAACTCATTACAGCTTTGGCCTAAGAATGGATCAAGGGCTGAATTCCAGTGACAAGGAGATATTCAAATTGGACAGACTCTAAAAACTGAGGCAAGCCAACCCCACATTGAATGGGTGAGTCAATTCTCCAGACCATTGGGGCATTCTGCCAATAAAAATAGCAGCAAGCCACAAATCCCACTTATTGAGCAGGAGCTGATGGTTTACATCCTTGGGCACTAAAATATATAACCGCAGAGATAGTAGATGTGGATCAGAACCCCCAAAGTGTGTTAGGAAGCCCAACTAGGACCCAACGCAGATATGGAAATCCTAACCTGGACCCATTCCCATTCTTGCAAAATGGTAGATACTGTACTTCGGGATGGAACTTGTGGAATCCGTCCTTGTCCGTTAGTGTGTGGAATATCTAAGCCTGAGTGTCCCAAAGTCCCAGAAAGTTTTTGAAAGTAGCAGATTATAAATAATTGTGCTGTAAACTGTTCATATACTTGTAAGATGAAAGTGAATTGGAGGTCAAGAATAGCTAATCAGCAATTTTACCTGGATGCAAGGCTGATGGAGTGCACATTGTTATGGAAAAGAGTGGGGGCATGACCAATTTTGAGATCAGGGTTAGAGGCTTCCCTACAAACCAATGAATATTTCAGACAGCAGTTCGACTTGACAAGCTGAGGGAAGAGGTTTCCCGTCTTTTCAAATGACCATACCAAATGCCAGAGAGGGCCTGTCTCTGGTCAAAAAAATCCATCCAATGATTTCAGGAGATACAGCCCAGCATGGCCAGAGGGGAAGAATTTTCAGGACAGGCTTCACTGCTGGTAGCGGATGTTGGGAACTCTCCAAAGACTAAGGGAAGTGCCTGGAGTTATTAATTTAAAGTTACTATTCAACGAGATGGGGCTACAGGAACCCATTAGAAGCTGATTTGATTTGAGAGAGTATGTCCAGGGTGTGTGGGGTCCTTAATTATGTTGGCTGCTTTGCCGAGGCAGTGGGAAGTGTAAACAGAGTCAATGGATGGGAGGCTGGTTTGCGTGATGGATTAGGCTTCATTCATGACCTTTTGTAATTTCTTGAGATCTTGGGCAGAGCAGGAGCCATACCAAGCTGTGATACAACCAGAAAGAATGCTTTCTATGGTGAGTCTGTAAAAGATGGTGGGAGTTTTAGCAGACATGCCAAATTTCCTTAGTCTTCTGAGAAAGTAGAGGCATTGATGGGCTTTCTTAACTGGGGACGTCTGTGCTCTGTGGCTATGAGGACTGTAATTCCACAGAGAATGCAATGTGTAGTAAGTATAAAAGGGGAATGTTCATTATAGTTTGCCCATGGAAATAAAATAAAGTTTAATCAATCTTTCTTTTAGTCATTTCTTACAATAAAAGTTTAGAAACACAAAATCTTGTCTTATCCTTTTCAGCCATTAACTGGAAGTTTGAATTTCTTTTTAAATGGCATCGGTCTTTCTGGAGATTGTAATGAGTTAACCCGACATCAGTCATGATAACAGTGCTGGAATTTTATGATAAGAAAGTCTACGCAATGTACTTAGAAAAACAGATTAAGATTAGAACAAGTCAACATAGTTCTATGGAAGGAGAATCCTGTTTGACAAATTTATTTAAGTTTTTGATGATGTAACTGATAACGTATATAAAGCAAAACTGTTAATATAATATGCAAAAAGCACTCTCTGATGTGCAACATGAAAGATTAATACACAAGAGAAGGGCTCATGGAGTGGGGAGGTTATATATTAGGATAACATTGATAGTTTAATGGACAGGAAGCAGCAAGTAAGGGTAAACAGGATATTTTGAAGTTGGCAGGTTGTGCCGAGTGGGATGTCACAAGGATCAATGCTGGGCCCTCAGCTATTTACAATCCATATTAACAGACCAAGAGACAGAGACTAACATATCTAACTTTGCTGATGATACAAAACTAGGTGGAAATGCAAGCTGTGAGTAAAACACAACGACACTACAAAGAGCGAGAGACGAGTTAAGGGAATGGACAACAAGATGGTAGATGGAGTATTATGTGGGGAAGTGGGAAGTAATTAATTTCGGTCATAAAAGGTTATTTAAAAGGTGCAAAGCATGTGAATGTTGATGTGCCGGGTGAGTATTTGTACAAGGAACACAAAAAATTAGTATGCAGGCTCAGCAAACAATTCAGAGAGTTAATGGCATGTTGGCCATTATTACAAAGGGGTTGGAGTATAGGAAGAAGGTTTTCTTGCTATAATTGTACAGAGCTTTGGTCCTTGAATTTATTGACACTCTCAAATCCACGCACACCTTTTCCGGAACAATGGGCAGGATTCTCCGGCCACACTCGCCTCAAAACCGAGGAATCCCGCCCGAGGTCAATGGGCGTTTACATGGTCCGCCCCCCACCTGCTACAATTGCCACGGCAGGTGTGATGGGGGAATTGCGGCCAATATGTTTGAATCCATCCCGTCAAGTATCCACCTCTGCAACAATATTGAAACAAGTCTTGCCAAATGTACAACTGACATCCTTCATGAAGGTGACAAAGGTCCTTTTCAATTAGCCTTTGACATGCTTGACTCCATCAATCTCTTCCAAAGTCTCCAGGTAGGTGGGAATGCACTCACATGGTTCATTTTGACCTATGTAGTGGTAGCCAGAGAATCATCTGCAATAGCTTCTATTCTTATTCACCCGTTGGTGTCCCAATGATCTATCCTTAGTCTCCTCCCATTTTCTACCCACGTGCTACCACTCAGCGACGTCCAACGTCATAGCACCACTTTCTAAATGTACTCTGACAACACTCAAATTTGCCTTATTACCAGCTTTCTTGACGTCATCTTTACCAGGCTGATTCCGGGGATGGCAGGACTAATGTATGAGGGGAGATTGACTAGGTTAGGATTGTTTTCACTGGAGTTCAGACGAATGAGGGGGGATCTCAAAGGGACTTATAAAATTCTAATAGGACTAGACAAGCTAGATGCAGGGAGGATGTTCCTGATGGTGGGGGAGCCCAGAACCAGAATCACAGTCTGAGGATTCGGGGTAGACCATTTAGGATGGAGGTGAGGAGACATTTCTTCACCCAAAGAATGGTGAGCCTGTGGAATTCATTACCACAGGAAGTAGTTGATGCCAAACATTGAATGTATTCAAGAGGTGGCTGGATATCGCACTTGGGGTGAATGGGATCAAAGGTTATGGGGAGAAAGCAGGGTTAGGCGACTGAGTTGGACGATCAGCCATGGTCGTAATGAATGGTGGAGCAGGCTCGAAGGGCCAAATGGCCTTCTCCTATCTTCTATGTTTCTATGTTTCTATCTTCATCTCTCAATGATCAGACTGCTTGTCTGACTCCAGTACAGGATGGGCATAAATTTGCTCAAACTAAATTTTGGAAAGACCTAAGCTATTGGCTCAGATTTTGTGCCTGCATTCACTGAGGGCACAAACTTGTGCATTCATAGAAACAGACAAACATAGAAATTAGGAGCAAGAGTAGGCCATTCAGCCTTTCAGGTCTGCCCTACTATTCAACATGATCATGGCTGATCCTCTATCTCAACACCATACTCCAGCACTCTCCCCATAAACCTTGACACTTTTAGTATCTAGAAATCTATCTATTTCCTTTCATCACCATCTGAGGAAAGACATTTCTCCTCATCACAGTACTAGATGGCCTATCCTGTATCCTGAGACAGTGACCCCTTGTTCTAGACCTGCCCCCCACCACCCCCCGCCAACTCCAAACAAAAGAAACAACATTCCTGTATCCAATCTGTCCAGCCCCGTCAGAATGTTATATGTTTCAATTAGATCCCCACTCGTTCTTCCAAATCCCAGTGAATGCAGGCCCAGTTGACCGAACCGCTCCTCATACTACAATCCTGCCATCCCAGGAATCAGCCTGGTGAACCTTCGCTGCACTCCCTCTGTGGCAAGTATATTCAAGATCCTCCAAGTAGCAGTGAGATAAACAACTCAATCACTCGTGCATCGACTAAGCAATTAATATTATCCAGGTCACTGGCGTTGAAGGCCCTTGCTCTGCTTCCAAACATTGCCAGGGGACCTTTTTCATCCATCTGACATGCCAAAAAGGAGTTAATGTAAATTATTTCTGACATATTTCCAGATTGAGCTGGGATCTAGGATGTTGCATCGGCTTTCTCTTTGCCTTCTGCCCTTCTTAGAATAGTGAGAAATGTTAGCTTTATCAACGATACTTTGATAGCTCATCCCGTTGTGCAGCTAAATGTTGGGATACTTGCATTGGTAAGCATTTGAAGATGTAAACAATCTCCCTGTTCTAAAGGTTTTCTGATTTGACTGCTGTTGGTAGTCTTGAATCCCATGGCAGACAACTGAGGAAGGGCCAGGAGCCAATTACAAGATGCTTTCCTTCTGAGAGTGAACCTTTCTTATCAGTCACCTTGAGTTGACTGTCAGAACAAGTCTGCGCCAAAGGGTAATGATGTGAGCAAGCTGGAAGTTTGCATTTAAAAGAAAATCTCAAGGAGGATTGAATTTTGATCTTTGTTTTTGCTCTAAGTCCTTTGCTCAATTCTACGAAGGATCTCCAATTCTAAGAATTTCCATGGATGCAGCTTCTACTTCCTAAGCTTCAGAGCAACAGAAATCCCATATGGAAGCTCTTCCATCAAAAATACATCGACTTATTCCCCCCTGCACCCCTCAACCCCCCCACTCAACTGAAGAAATTATGGGGGCGATTCTCACAAAAAAATTCTAAGTTTCGAAGTCATGTACAAACTGGATTAAATCGCGCTTTTTTTTAGCAGGTGTTTCACAATGAATCTCCCACACTCCGTGCATCACAGAGTGCACTAGCGTGAATCACACGAAAAATCTGTAGGCGGGGCCTATCCCCGCTGGAGAGGCCGGCAGCATAGCGCTGAGTGGGCCACTGCACACGCGCCGATCTCTCAGCGCTGAGATCGGTGCTTTCGCAGTGGCTCACACTGCCGGCCTCCCAGTCACTGGTCAGCCCTGCGACCCCCACATTGCTGGCTTACTGATTCCCCTCACAGCCCAATCATTGGCCCCCTGAACATGTCTGGCCAGCCTCAACCCCCCGATTGTCTCTGGCCTCCCTTAATTTCCCACCCCCCACTGACAGTCCCAACCACACCCACCCCCCACCCTCCCCCGCCACCCGCCCGCCCCCCCCCCCCCCCCCACACCCCCACACCCCCACAAAAGCAGTGCGGTGGGATGGGAGAATTGCCCCTTATATCCCCAAAAATATAACAAATTCCATATATTTTAAGTAATCTGCACTTCAGCAGCAAAGCAGACTGGAGCTAAACTAAATAACCCCAGGAAATGAGTAAAGGGATCAGAATGATCAGTTGTCCTGCTCTGATTCAATGTTCGAGCTTAGTTTATTTATTATTGTCACAAGTAGGCTTACATAAACACTGCAATAAAGTTACTGTGAAAGTCCCCAAGTCGCCACACTCCAGCGCCTGTTCGGGTACACTGAGGGAAAATTTAGCACTGTCAATGTACAACTTTTGGATTGTGGGAGGAAACCGGAGCACCCAGAGGAAACCCTCACAGACATGGGAAAAACGTGCAGGCTCCGCACAGACTGTGACCCAAGCCAGGAATCGAACCCCGTCCCTGGCGCTGTGAGGCAGCAGTGCTAACCACTGTGCCACCGTGCCACATCTGTGATGTAATCAGCAGGTAATCATCAGCCCATCGTGTCTGTGCAGACCTATCTAATCAAGCACCTATCTAATCAAGCATCTATCTATTCCAATTCCATTTTCCAGCACTTTGTCCATGAATGCACTTTAAAATTTCCTATCCTACCAACCAGATCTCTCACCTCAGTTACAGTTCAATTTACTGCACCCACCCGCACATCACTCACCTACCAACAGCTCCAACAAGCAGGACTCATAACTAACCTTCACTGTACCGGCACACAGTTTGCACTGTTGCAAGGTTTGCACCCATATCTCACGGCTTACCCTCACTGCCAGTTATTCAACGTTGACAACCAAACAGCTGGTCACTGACACACATCTGTCTATCTTGTCGGCAGCAGGAATTAACTGGAGGGGGACAGGCAGATCCAGATATTCCTCCCCCCCCCCCCCGCCCCCCCCCCCCCCGGAGGACAGTAAGAAGTCTCACAACACCATGTTAAAGTCCCAACAGGTTTTTTGCAATCATGAGCTCTCGGAGCGCTGTCCCTTCATCAGGAGAGTGAGGAAGGAGCAGCGCTCCAAAAGCTTGTAATTCCAAATAAGCCTGTTGGACTTTAACCTGGTGTTGTGAGACTTCTTACTGTGCCCACTCCAGTCCAATGCCAGCATCTCCACATCATGGCCTCCTAGAGGAGACAGTGCTATACATTAATGGAAGGACCATTGCAGAGAAAGCGACCAATAGCAGACCTGAAACCATCAAAGATCATGATATTTTCATACCTAATCCTCCTTTATATATCCCACCTTCCCCCCACAAGCCACAATCTCTCACCAATTGAGGAGTTGCCACTCGTGTCGGCATGCATTTCTTATTTTCCCCTCACCCTCCCACCACCACCTACTCACTCCCCCTCACCCCCCACCACCCAACCACCCACCACCATCATCACCATCCCCACAACCTTACCCTTTCCCCCTTTTCCCTTCAGATACTCTGGCTAGGCAGTGGAGGAAGATCAAGAAGATAATGTGAAGACACAGGCGACAGAAAGAGGCTGGTGGGTGTCGGTAACAAAATACATGAACCATTGGTAATCATGTCAAAAAGATTATGGGTGGGATTTTCCAGCCGCGCGTGCCCCAAGACCAGAAATTCCCGTCCGGGGTCAACAGACCTTTAAATGGTCCGCCAAAATTTTTGTCCCGCCCACTACTATTTTCCTGCGGCGGGCAGGATGGGAAATTTCTGGCCTATGCCTCAATGTCAGGAAGCTTGGAGGAGTCTGACACCAACTTGACAAGAGGCATTGCAAGAGCTTTGGATCCGTTATAGAACTGGGAGGCAACTCCTTCAACACACTTGTGGACCCCAATCATTGTGCAGTTTCTGATAACCAATAAGATAAAGGAGCGGAATTAGGCCATTCGGCCCATCGAGTCCCCTCCGCCGTTCAATCATGACGAATATGCTCCTCATCCCGATTTTCCTGCCTTCTCCCCATAACCTTTCAACCCGTTACCGATTAAAAATCTGTCTAACTCCTCCTTAAATTTACTCACTGTCCCAGAATCCACCACACTTCGGGATAGCGAATTCCACAAATTCACAACCCTTTGGGAGAAGTAGTTTCTCCTCAACTCTGTTTTAAATTTGCTACCCCTTATCCTAAGACCATGACCTCTCGTCCTAGAATGCCCCACCAGTGGAAGCATCCGCTCCACGCCTACTTTCTCCATACCTTTTATCATCTTGTATAGCTCAATTTGATCTCCCCTCATTCTGTTAAATTCCAGAGAGTATCGGCCTAAACTGGTCAATCTCTCTTCATACGACAAACCCCTCATCTCTGGAATCAATCTAGTGAACCTGCTCTGAACTGCCTCCATGTCGCAACGATTGCAGCACAAGCTACCACCAGCAGCACTTTCAGTTCAGATTATTTTGATGTAAGCTCAGACTGCTGTTCAAAAGCTAAAATATTTAATCATTATTGTTACAATCCCTGTAGAGGCCAATAACTCCAATTTAAAAAAAAGATGATTTCCCCAAACAACCCAGCGAAAGAAACCAATGAACAAGATCACATTTTAAACATTTTTACACTAACAATTGAACCAAAATCAACATAATTCAAACATTAATCAAAAGGCAAATTATACTTCAAACAGGAATGTAAACTTCTCATTAAACCGATACCACAAGCACTACCGGAACACACGCAGCATCAAGGACAATCCCAAAGTCTCTCCCGGTTTTCCGACGGTCTAACCACTCTTTGCTTCATTGGGTCAAATCTTCTGAGGGCCTTCTCCAACCACTTCACCCAGTCCATGTTTTTAGGATGGGATTATCATGAGATTATCATCACACTTAGGTGAAACCTCACTCCCTCCAGCCACCTCAGCATTGACAGTGCGGAGTCCCAGAAACTTTATCTGCCTCCTTGAATAATCCACATTAACCAGTTTAGTTTGCTCCAGCAAAGCTGCCCTTTTCACATAGATATTTGTTACTTCGGACCATCCATTTCCCCACTGAGTAATAAAGACATCCCCCCCGCAGAGTTTTACTTCATTAACAACCATGATATTTTTCTGTGAGAATGTCTTAAAGTTTAAGTTTATTTATTAATGTCACAAGTTGGCTTACATTAACACTGCAGTGAAGTTGCTGTGAAAATCCCTTGGTCGTAAACTCCGGCACCTGTTTGGGTACACTGAGGGAGAATTTAGCATGGCCAATGTGCCTAACCAGCACGTCTTTCAGACTGTGTGAGGAAATCGGAGCACCCGGAGGAAACCCACGCAGACACAGGGAGAACGTGCAGACTCCGCACAGGCAATGACGCAAGCCGGGAATCGAACCCGGGTCCCTGGTGCTGTGAGGCAGCAGTGCTAACCACTGTGCCACCATGCTGTCCCTGTGTGTTCAGTACAGACAGACTATATTTGCTTTAACTTACTCTCATTTCTCTAGCAAACTGAGTCACATGTGAACACCCTATGTGGGCCCTGGCTATCACCCGAGATCCTTCCTCCTCCTCCTCTGCGGGTTGCCCCTCGCTGCACTCCTTGACCTCCTCCTTATCTGAGGAAATGTGGCGCTTCTTCATCTCCACCTGCTGCTCGTCCCTCTGCAAGTTGTGCAGAGCGCAACAGACCACTATGATGTGTGACACCCTCTGGGACTGCATTAGAGGACATCCCCAACTGATCCAGGTACTGAAACCGCATCTTGTGCAGACCAATCATCTGTTCACCCAGTGCATGTGTCGATGCATGAGCCTTATTGTAGCGGGTCTCTGCGGATGTTTGGGGCCTCCGCACTGGCATCATCAGCCATCTCCCTTTGTCCCCAAGAAGCCATCCCTCCAGCTACAACTCTGCCTCAAAAACTTCTGGGATCTGCGAGTGACCCAGGATGTAGCTGTCATGGACACTCCCTGGAAAACGGGCACACACCTGCATGATGCGCATGGCGTGGTCACACATGATCTGAACACTGAGGGAGTGGAATCCGTTGCGATTCATAATTGGCACCATGGAGAATTCAGAGCCACATGGGTGCAGTCGATGACACCCTGCACCTGCAGCATGCCTGCTATGTGGGCGAATCCCATGGCTCTGGCGTCCTGGCTTACCTGGCCCTGGTCAAAGTTCATGTACAGGTGGGTCCTCACAAATAGTATATCTGTGACCTCCCTTATGCACTTGTGTGAGGCATACTGGGAAATACCGCACAGGTCACATATGCAGCCCTGAAACGCTGACATACAAGTTCAGAGCAGTAGTAATTTTCAGGGCCACAGGCCATGGGGGATGTCCCAGTCCATGCAGTTCCTGCACCTGCATCACTTGGCACAGGTGGGCCACCATCCGCCAGGACAGGTTCAGCCTTCTCCAGCACCGAAACTGTGACATTTGGAGGTAGGAAGTTCTCCGGCAGTAGACCTATGGGTAGTGTCTCCTCCAAGGCTCCACATCTGTGGCCCTGGTTGATCAGTGGGCCCAGCCGCCCCCTCCTCTGCAGGGCGCTGGACCTGGCCACGAGCAGCTGCGTGCCAGCATCACTGCTGCTTCTCCACAGCTATCAAAAAACCTGCCCCCTCAACTGGCTCCGTAAGAGAACATAAAAGTGAGCGGTGAAGAGTCCTGACAATGCACTGACCCACAGCCCTCTCAGGGCCTGTGACATTCAACAATGCACATCCCCCCTCTATGTGAGTACCTTCCCAATGAGCCTCACTCCCCCTCCCCTCACAAATACTCAATCGCCCAGTTGCCCCTCTCAATTCCACCTGGCAGAAGTGCCCCGACCCTTGAGAGCCTCAGCAGGCCACATGCAGGGATATAGAATCATAGAAGCCCTACAGTGCAGAAGGAGGCCATTCGGCCCATTGGGTCTGCAGTGCAATCCCACCCCAGGCCCTATCCCCACAACCCCATACATTTACCCCACTAATCCCTCCAGCCTACACATCCCACGACACGCAGGGCAATTTACCATGGCCAATCAACCTACGTACCTTCCTTCCCCGTACATCTTTGAACTGGGGAAGGAAACTGGAGCACCCAGAGGAAACCCGCATAGAAACGGGGAGAACATGCAAATGCCACACAGATAGTGACCCGAGCCGGGAATCGAACCCAGGTCCCTGGAGCTGTGGGGCAGCAGTGCCAACCACTGTGCCACCATTCCACCCAATGCAGGATCAGCAGGCCCAATGCCCTCCCCTCCCCAAAGGTGAGGACTGAGGGCAGTTGGCTGCGTTCATTTGATCTGCATTCCAACCCCATAGGGAAACGAGAAGGTGCCATCCATCATGCCCTGTGCGGGGTGACTGATGAGTGCTGCTACTCTCCTGCCTTGCATTAGAGGCAACATGTCCTACCTCTCCATCATGGGGAGGTGGGTGTAAGCCTTGGTGTTCAATGCTTGGGGGCTCAGCTCCCAAAGGATTAACCACTGGGCGTCAATTAGTGGCACACTCAAGCACTGCAGGACTGACTAAATAGGCACAATTGACTTGTCAAGGAAGGGTCAGGGAGCTTATTAAACAACTGGCTTCCCCTGTGGCAGACGAAGCATATCTGATTCATATTAAGACAGCAATGTACAGGCACCTTCATTCTTAGGTGGCACCCCCATTCCCCCCAGCTCTCGTGGACTATAGATTAAACAAACTTCCCATCTTGAACAGCCAGCCACTCAGACTTTATTCCCTGATGGCCTGGACTCCATAACCAGGGGCGGCACAGTGGCACAGTGGTTACCACTGCTACCTCACAGTGCCAGGGACCTGGGTTCGATTCCTGACTTGGGTCACTGTCTGTGCGGAGTCTGCACATTCTCCCCATGTCTGCGTGGGTTTCCTCAGGGTGCTCCGATTTCCTCCCACAGTCCAAAGGCGTACTGGTTAGGTGGATTGGCCATGCTAAATTCTCCCTCACTGTACCCGAACAGGCGTCAGAGTGTGGCGACTAGGGGATTTTCACAGTAACTTCATTGCAGTGTTAATGTAAGCCTATTTGTGACACTAATACATAAACTTTAACTTTTCCCTTCCAGACAACTCATACCCTTTGCAGTCTGAGGGAGGGGGTTCATTCGGACTAAACTCGTTTCCCACCCCTCCGCCTCCCCCTGCTGTGTGAGGAGGTCTTCTGCCCTCATGTAGCTGCTCAACACCCCTGTCAGAGTCTCCCACTCTGCCCTTGCAGCCTGGTATTTCAGGGCATCTCACCCAGGGATGTCACAGTCGTGCCATCCCTCACCCTCCCCCTCCCCCTCCCCCTCCTTCCCCCCCCCCCCCCCCCCCCTCCCCCTCACCATCACCACCACCCCGTGCTGACCCTGTGATTTCACCTGCTCCCACCCACCTCCAGCTGCCACTCTGGAAAGGAAATCCCCTCAGCAGAGAAATGGCCACAATGCCCAGGAAGAGGAAACCCAACAAACGCAACCTGCACACCTGGTGCCAGACGCCTTTAGACCTGGAGGACCCGAGCTGTGAAGGGCCACGAAGCCCTCTGAGCAACCCCTCCACCGCCTCTCGAAATGCTGAGACACAACCTTCCTAGCTGGGAACCTTGTTACGTCATTGGTGAGAGGCGTGGAAAATTGGGAAACACGATCTCGCCAGCAAGAATCATGTTTCCCAACTTGTGGAATGTTGTGCCCACATTGCTGTTCTTGCTGACATGCAGGAGTAGAGGAGTTGGGACGTCTTGTTGAAGTTGTACAAGACATTGGTAAGGCCACACTTGGAATACTGTGTACAGTTCTGGTCACCCTATTATAGAAAGGATATTATTAAACTAGAAAGAGTGCAATAAAGATTTACTGGGATGCTACCGGGATTTGATGGTTTGAGTTATAAGGAGAGGCTGGATATACTGGGATTTTTTTCTCTGGAGCTGTCTATAAAATAATGAGTGCATCAATCGGCTAGATAGTCAATATCTTTTCCCAAAGGTAGGGGAATCTAAAACTAGAGGGCATAGGTTTAAGGTGAGAGGGAAGAGATACAAAAGGGTCCAGAGGGGCAATTTTTTCACACAGAGAGTGGTGAGTGTCTGGAACAAGCTGCCAGAGGTAGTAGTAGAGGCGGGTACAATTTTGTCTTTTAAAAAGCGTTTGGACAGTTACATGGATAAAATGGGTATAGAGGGATATGGGCCAAACACGGGCAATTGGGGCAAGCTTAGTGGTTAAAAAAAAGGGGTGGCATGGACAAGTTGGGCCAAAGGGCCTGTCTGCGTGCTGTAAACATCTATGACTCTATGAGTGACAAATAACATGGGGTCAAAATTGCCCCCATTTCATAGTAGAAGAAAATCTAGCCCACTGTATTTGACTGCATCCCAAATAGACAGGAAGAAAGTTTGTCTTTGGTGCTGGATTGAAAGTAAAAATGGAGTTTTGTAGCTTCAATCTGTCTCCCGGTGTGGGCTAATACATGGAACAGTCGGGAATCGTCACCAGAAATGGAAGCTGTTATAGTAAGTGATGTTTCGCTGAGATGAGGATTAGGATTTATCCTTTAACTCCCCCTTTGCCACATAAACAGAGGCCTAGTTGTGCTTAATAATCTCATCTCTTCACATCTCAATGTGAAGATTGTGAAACCAATTTAACAGAACATTAAAAAAAACATAATTAAGAAGCTTGGTCTGTACTTAGTGAGGCTGGATACTGTCAGTGAAATTAGCGGGATCATTTTTCACAGCTCACTGTAACATATGTTATTGGTGATCAGCAGCCAAAGAGAATGGATTCTTCGTATAACACTGTCTTTGGGAGCTGTGCAAAGAGCAAATGAGAGAAGAGTGATCCACATGATTTCTGTACTGAGAGGAAGCAGAAAGGCGTGTTATATCAGCGTTTTAATTTTGCATTCATCCAGAAATGGAAAACTTTCGAGCACTCCAACATTAAGTACAGCAAAACCAGGTACAGGGTGAAGCTTCACCAACAATGCTCACTCATCATTCACACAAACACTGTTGCTTCAACAATGGAATATCTGGACTTCCCACAACAATCATTTTGTGGTGCCTCCAAGAGGTCATCCAGAGGTCATCCGTGACTTAATGGTAGCAGTTTGAAGATTGGAGATGCAAGAAGAAAATCTAGGTTGACCCTCCAGTGCAGCACAAACGGAGTGTTCTATTGAAGATACTGTCTCTCAGATGAGGGAGGAGTGGCACGGTGGCACAGTGGTTAGCACTGCTGTCTCACAGCTCCAGGGTTTGATTCCCGGCTTGGGTCACTGTCTGTGTGGAGTTTGCACATTCTCCCAGTGTCTGCTTGGGTTTCCTCCGGGTGCTCCGGTTTCCTTCCACAGTCCAAAGATGTGCAGGTTAGGTTGATTTGCCATGTTAAATTGCCTCTTAGTGTCCCGGGATGTGTAGGTTAGAGGGATTAGTGGGTAAATATGCGAGGTTACGGGGATAGGGCCTGGGTGGGATTTTTTGTCGGTGCAGACTCGATGGGCCAAATGGCCTCCTTATGTACTGTAGAGATTCTATGATTCAAAGATGAGGTGTTAAACCAATCCATCTGCCCTCTAAAATTGGGCGGCACGGTGGCACAGTGGTTAGCGCTGCTGCCTCACAGCGCCTGGGACCCAGGTTCAATTCCAGCTTCAGGTGACTGTCTGTGTGGAGTCTGCACATTCTCCCCATTTCTGTGTGGGTTTCCTCTAGGTCCTCCGGTGACATCTCACTGTGCAAAGATGTGTGGATTGAGTTGACTGGCTCTGCTAAATTGCCCCTTAATGTCAGGGAGATTAGTAGGGTAATTGCATGGGGTTACAGAGAAAGGGCCGGGGTGGGATTATTATCGGTGCAGGCTTGATGGGCTGAATGGCCTCGTTCTGCACTGTAGGAATTCTATGATTAGATATACACAAAATATCTCATTTTGAAGAATTATGGCGGAATTTTTCCCCTGATTCATAGCCAAAAGGTATCATAGAATCCCTACAGTGCAGAAGGAGGCCATTCGGCCCATCGAGTCTGCACCGACCACAATCCCACCCAGGCCCTACCCCCACATATTTTTACCCACTAATCCCTCTAACCTACACATCACAGGACTCTAAGGGGCAATTTTTAACCTGGCCAATCAACCTAACCTGCACATCTTTGGACTGTGGGAGGAAACCGGAGCATCCGGAGGAAACCCACGCAGACACGAGGAGAATGTGCAAACTCCACACAGACAGTGACCCGAGCCGGGAATCGAACCCGGGACCCTGGAGCTGTGAAGCAGCAGTGCTAACCACTGTGCTACCGTGCCGCCCTTCAACCAACCGTATCCTTCAACCAACTTCATTACAGTGGATGATCTGGCCATGATCACATAGGTGTTTATGGAACCTTGCCATGTGCAAATTGGCTGTCATTTTTCCCACCTTGCAACACTGACTACATTTTAAACGTACTTTATTGGATGTAAAGCATTTTGAGAGATCCCGAGGCTCTGAGGTATGCAATTCCCTTCCCGAAGCACTCTGCCCCTATATCTATTTTCTTCCTTTAAGACACGTCTTAAAATCTACCTCTTTGTCTGAACCAATATCTCCTGATGTGGCTTGGTGTAAAACTTTAACTGATAACATACCTGTGAAGCAACTTGGGACATTTGACCACATTCAGTGTAGGTTGTGGTTGTTGAAAAACGCTTTATGAATGCAAGATTTTTTCTTGGAAACTGCCAATTTAATGTATATTAGGTTAATTGTGTGTATCAATTTGTCAATAATGAACGGAAGTTGAGGCTTCCTGAACTCACTTCACGTAACCTGCAGACAACCACTGGACAGAAGAAATTTCCATCCCATCACCCTGGGCCGGATTCAAGCATAGTCCCTAGAGATGAAAACTCAAAATGTCGGCGGGGAAATGGGTGACTTATTTATAGCTGGGCAGGAAATCTGAAGCGACTTCCACTTTCAAGTGCTTCACAAGTAGTGTAATGATGGAAGGTGGGGACTCTTTTAGACTCTAGGGTTGTCCCATCTGGGACCCCAGGGTTATCCAGTCATCATAACAAAGAGATTTCTTAAAACTTTGACCAAGTTCCAGGTCACCTGCTAGGGTGACTTTATGGAGCTTAGAATCATAGAATCATACAGTGTAGAAGAGGCCCTTCAGCCCATCTAGTCTGCACTGACACGTGAGAAACACCTGAGCTTCCACCTAATCCCATCTACCAGCACTTGGCCCATAGCCTTGAATGTTATGTTGTGCCAAGTGCTTATCTAGGGACTTTTTACAAAATGTGAGGTAACTTGCTTCTACCATCCTCCCATGAAGCGCATTTCAGATCGTCACCACCCTCTGGGTAAAAAGGTTTTTCCTCACATCCTCCCTAAACCTCCTGCCCCTCACCTTAAACCTATGTCCCCTGTGACTGACACTTCAACTAAGGGGAACAGCTGCTCCTTACCCATTCTATCCGTGTCCTTCATAATCTTGTACATCTCGATCAGGTCACCCCTCAGTCTTTGCTGCTCCACTGAAAACAACCCAAGCCTACCCAACCTCTCCTCATAACTTAAATGTTCCGTCCCAGGCAGCATCCTGGTGAATCTCCTCTGCACCCCCTCCAGTGCAATCACTTCCTTCCTACAATGTGCCGACCGGAACTGTGCACAGAACTCTAACTGTGGCCTCACCAAAGTTCCATACAACTCCAACATGACTTCCCTGCTTTTGTAATCTATGCCTCGATTGATAAAGGCAAATGTCCCATATGCCTTTTTCTCCACCCTACTGACAAGCCCTTCTGCCCTCAGTGATCTGTGGACAAACACGCCGAGGTCCCTTTGTTCCACAGAACTTCCGAGTGTCCTGCCATTCATTGAGTACTTCCTAGGCAAATTACTCCTTCCAAAGTGTATCACCTCACACTTTTCACGGTTAAATTCCATCTGCCACCTATCTGCCCATTTGACCATTCCATCTCTATCTTCTTGTAACCCAAGACACTCAGCCTCACTGTTAACCACCTGGTCAATCTTTGCGTCATCTGCAAATTTACTAATCCCCACATAACTTGGTGTCACATTGCGTCTGATAACATTCTTGTGAGGCAACTTACAATCTTCTATGGCAGTAAAGACAAATATAAATACAAGTGATGTTGCTGTCTCCCCTTGCTTTTTCTTTAAAAGGGGGCATAGTGAAGAACATTTATTGTCATACAGAGGGATTCGTGCACCTAACAAATCGTACAAGAAACTACTCCAGCACTGAGAAGCTTTTACAGCGTTCTGCAAAAAGCACTTCAATTATTTTACGCAGCTTGCCAAGAGTCAGAACCTCTGATAGGGGCCAACTCATTCACATTTAAACATTATGTGGTTCACTGCACAATACAAGGTGAGCTTGCTGGTGTAGACACTGAATGATACTGAACTGTTCCTGTGAAATTTTAGATTTTAGCAAAACAATGAGTAAACAATGGCAGAAATTTTTCAAGTTAACATTTTTTGCTGATTTTTAATATCTAATTTTGCTCTTGTAGTGAGCTTTTTTTTTGCAGTTCTTGAAATATTTCACGCTACTGGATGTAAAGACAATCAAAATGTATGTAAATCTACAAAATTCGACATAAGTTAGGGCTATTGATTGCACCAAGAAAATAGACCATGAAAAAGGGACAATATAAACAGAGCAGCATCTAGTCTAAACCCTTCTTGTTACTCTAACAGGGGGGAATTCTCCCGTCCTGCCCACCACAGGAATTGTAGTGGGTGGGATCAGACCATGCAAAGGTCCATTGACCTCGGGCAGGATTCTCCAGTTTTGGGGTGAGCGTGTCCGGTGAATCCCACTCTGAATCTTTCCCAGTGCCCACTCATTAGACCATAGAACCATAGAACCATAGAAAGTTACAGCTCAGAAACAGGCCTTTTGGCCCTTCTTGTCTGTGCCGAACCATTTTTTGCCTAGTCCCACTGACCTGCACTTGGACCATATCCCTCCACACCCCTCTCATCCATGAACCCGTCCAAGTTTTTCTTAAATGTTAAAAGCATTTACCACTTTATCCGGCAGCTCATTCCACACTCCCACCACTCTCTGCGTGAAGAAGCCCCCCCTAATATTCCCTTTAAACTTTTCTCCTTTCACCCTTAACCCATACCCTCTGATTTTTTTCTCCCCTAGCCTCAGTGGAAAAAGCCTGCTTGCATTCACTCTATCTATACCCATCTTTACTCTTTGAAAGGAACAAAAGGCAGGGAATTGATGGGTTGTCAGCCATTGTAGGGTTCTGAAGGGCAATCTCCAGTCATATAGGTTCTCAGAGCCCATAAACCCTCCCGCCATGAAGGACTAACTCTCTGTCAGGTACTGTAAAAATTGTGGAAGGAGAGTTCATGTCGCAACGTGGCAGACTGAAAGCAGTTCCCAAATCCATTCACTATTTCACACCATGTCCCAAGGTCACCAGCATAAGGGTCAGAAGGCCAGTCCCATTGCTTGCCGCTTATACTTTTCTTAATAGAATGATCATTTTCACGTTAAGATGTTCACTGCACTGGCCTCAATTCCCCTGATCCGGGAAGGCTGACCTAAATCAGTGACTTGGAGCCTGATGGATATCTATAAAAACACCAGCAAAGCCTGATAGCTAAGACCATAAGACGATAAGAATCAGGAGCAGGAGTGGGCCATTCAGCCCCTTGAGCCTGCTTCACCATTCAACAGGATCTTGGCTGATCCGGCATTCCTCATGTCTATTTTCCTGCCCTTTCCCCGTAACCCTTGCTAATCAAAAATCTATCTCATCCTTAAACATACACAAATATAGAAACATAGAAGATAGGAGCAGGAGGAGGCCATTTGGCCCTTTGAACCTGCTCTGCCATTCATCACGATCATGGCTGATCGTCCAACTCAATAGTCTAAGCCTTCTTTCTCCCCATTCCAAGTGCTATATCCAACCACCTCTTGAATACATTCAATGTTTTGGCAAGGACTCTGCCCCCACAACTCTCTGTGGCAAGGACTTCCAAAGACTCACAACCCTCTGAAAGAAGAAATTCCTCCTCATCTCAGACTTAAATTGGCGCCCCTTTATTCTGAGACTATGCCGTCTGGCCCTCGACTCTCCCATGAGGGGAAACATCCTCTCAGCATTTACCCATGAAAGAAGTTTTAAAAATCAGTGGGGTGATGAATGGCCATGGCTAGCATGTCAGCCATGCTTTTTAAGGTGGCATTCATGATGTACAAGCCCTTGCCAAATGTCTGAATACACTCTTGTGTTTGTCACATTTGATGCTGTACTCAGGTAGTCACTATTACCATTACAATGGAAATATCATTGCAGAGGTCTGCCATGATCCCACCCGTGCTTGTGAAGTACTACTCTTATCCTCCTGCAAAGCACACATAGTGCAGCTGGAACAGCTGCCAAAACATCACACAATCCCGATTGTTGCTTCAGAAGAATCATTTTCATTCGCAATCCCTGAGTCAAAGCATCTACATCCAGTTGAACAGAACCTGCAGTGTCTGTGCCCTCCAATGCAAACTCTCCACTGCTGTCCCTATCTCCACCATCTGTGCCTGCTCACTTCTCATGGGTGAGGCAGAGTTAAAATCCCAATTATCTACCTTACTGGTCCCACTGACGTGTGAATATCTGAACTGGTGCATGATCTGTATGAGCCCTGTGACAGTGCACCAACAGGAGTGCCTTCCTCTGAGGAATTGATGACTGAAACAATTGTGTAAAGGGCCAGTGGGAGATAATGGACATACTTGAGTAAATTAAGAAAGTTCGGAGTTATCATTATGTACAAAATCATATTTCACTTGCCGTCAACTCAGCATGAGTGAATGTTATATCAGGGCATAAGTGAATGGAAGTGAATGGGGTGGCACAGTGGCACAATGGTTAGCACTACTGCCCCACAGCACCAGGGGCACGGGTTCAATTCCCAGCTTTGGTCACTGTCTGTATGGAGTTTGCACATTCTTCCCGTGTCTGCGTGGGTTTCCTCCGGGTGTTCTGGTTTCCTCCCACATTCCAAAGATGTGCACGTTAGGTGGATTGGCCTTGCTAAATTCTCTCTCAGTGTACCCAAACAGGCGCCAGAGTGTGGCAACAAGGGGGTTTTCACAGTAACTTCATTGCAGAGGTAATGAAAGCCTACTTGTGACTAATAAATAAACTTTTTGTACTTTTGTTTTGAACTTTCCTGCCCAGTATGGATCACTGAGCTGATTCTTACATCGAGCGGCACGGTGGCACACTGGTTAGCACTGCTGCCTCACAGCGCCAAGAACCCAGGATTGATTCTGGCCTTAGGTGACTGTCTGTGTGGATTTTGCACGTTCTCCCCCGTGACTGCGTGGGTTTCCTCCGGGTGCTCCGGCTTCCTCCCACAGTCCAAAGGTGTGCAGGTTAGGTGGATTGACCATGCTAAATTGCCTCTTAGTGTCCAAAGATGTGTAGATTAAGTGGATTAGCCATGGTAAATGCGCAGGGTTACTGGGATGGGTGGGGGCTGGTGGGCTTGGGTGGGATTTCAGAGAGTCGGTGCAGACTCGATGGACCGAATGGCCTCCTGCTACACCATAGATTCTATGGTTCTATTGCAATCTCATGGTGTTGCACAACTCTCCTGCTGATGTGTCATTTCCAATCACACCTTCTCGGTGGTTCCAGTTCACCTCCTCCTCCTGTCTTAGTGGAACAGTATATCCCTCTGGTTCCTCACACCCAGTCCCTGTACCAAAGTATCAGTGAACTGAGGCACCACATTTCCCCGTCCTGGACACCAGTTTCCCATTTCCATCTCCTTGGCTCCCAGCTTCAAGCTTCTTCAAATTGTAATTTTTGTGGTTCTCTTTGGATACTGGAATTGAAATTGTGTGAGGGGGGGGGGGGTTTCCTTCACGTCTGTTGATAGCCATTGGTCGGGAATCCCAGAAACCATGTGGTAATGAAATGCTGGGAGTTAAACAGGCAGTGACAGATTATCAAGGTGACTATCCCATTTCCTATCTGCTCCTGAATCTACACCCCCCACTCCCAACTTCCTCCACCCTTGCTCTGAGTGCACTCCAAATTCAAATTCAACGCAAATCTTCAATAGGCCCACTCCAGCAATTTTCTGCAATATTCTCGCTGCTATCATGTGGCTTCTGGGGCATGTTGAGATGACAGGGCGATGAGAAGAAGGTGAGAGTTGGACATAAGCCCTAGCCCCATGCAAGCATTGGTTCCAACTAGCATGTAGATAGAAAGGGAAAGTAACCCCGCCCCAAGCATTATCACATGAATCACATTGGAAGATGTAGGCTAGGGTTGCCGACCCTCCAGAATTGACAGAGTCTCCATCGCGGGAAGTACGATGGCACAGTGATTAGCACTGCTGCTTCACAGCACCAGGGACCTGGGTTCAATTCTGGCCTTGGGAGTCTGTCTGTGTGGGGTTTGCACATTCTCCCCATACCTGCCTGGCTCTGGGTGTTCTGTTTTCCTCCCACAGTCCAAAAATGTGCAGGTTAGGTGGATTGGCCATGATCAATTGCCCCTTCGTGTCAGGGGGATTAGCAAGGTAACTACATGGGTGGCCATGCTAAATTGCCCCTTAGTGTCAGGGGGATTAGTAGGGCAAATACGTGGCGTTACGGAGATAGGGCCTGGGTGGGATTGTTGTCCATGCAGGTTCAATGGACTGAAAGGCCTCCTTCTGCCCTGTAATGATTCTATGATCAGTTGAAGGTGAATCTCCAGGACATTGCTGCAACTACTGGGCAGAAAAAATCATCCACGCATTAAATGGAATTGTGCTTTTTCTTTAATTTTCTTCCAACACTTTCACTTCATATTCTAAATATATTCAAGGTGGGAGAGGAGGCTTCTTGACTGTAAATCAAGAATCAATAAATTAGGAATCAAAGATTTTGTCTGCTTTTCAATTGATGTAGGGAGGCAGACTGTGAGATGAAGAAGGATGTATTGCATTGGGCGATTGTGACATGGGTATGGAGGGTAGGGAATGGTAAGGGGAGAAAACTGCCAGGAGTACTTCCAAACCCAGTGTTGTTGGCCCCACTGCCGGGGAAGAAATGTCTTAAAACACCATCATCCTTCATTGTCAAAACTTCTGATTTTCTGAATGTCTCAGGACACAATCCAATTGGACTGGGGCAGTGCGGTGACATAGTGGTTAGCATTGCTGCCTCACAGTGCCAGGGAGACCTGGGTTCAATTCCCGGCTTGGGTCACTGTCCGTGTTGGAGTCTGCACGTCCTCCCCGTGTCTGCGTGGGTTTCCTCCGGGTGCTCTGGTTTCCTCCCACAGTCCGAAAGATATAAGAACATAAGAACATAAGAAATAGGAGCAGGAGTAGGCCATCTAGCCCCTCGAGCCTGCCCCGCCATTCAATAAGATCATGGCTGATCTGAAGTGGATCAGTTCCACTTACCCGCCTGATCCCCATAACTCCTAATTCCCTTACTGATCAGGAATCCATCTATCCGTGATTTAAACATATTCAACGAGGTAGCCTCCACCACTTCAGTGGGCAGAGAATTCCAGAGATTCACCACCCTCTGAGAGAAGAGGTTCCTCCTCAACTCTGTCCTAAACTGACCCCCCTTTATTTTGAGGCTGTGCCCTCTAGTTCTAGCTTCCTTTCTAAGTGGAAAGAATCTCTCCATCTCTACCCTATCCAGCCCCTTCATTATCTTATAGGTCTCTATAAGATCCCCCCTCAGCCTTCTAAATTCCAACGAGTACAAACCCAATCTGCTCAGTCTCTCCTCATAATCAACACCCCTCATCTCTGGTATCAACCTGGTGAACCTTCTCTGCACTCCCTCCAAGGCCAATATATCCTTCCGCAAATAAGGGGACCAATACTGCACACAGTATTCCACCTGCGGCCTCACCAATGCCCTGTACAGATGGAGCAAGACATCTCTGCTTTTATATTCTATCCCCCTTGCGATATAGGCCAACATCCCATTTGCCTTCTTGATCACCTGTTGCACCTGCAGACTGGGTTTTTGCGTCTCATGCACAAGGACCCCCAGGTCCCTTTGCACAGTAGCATGTTGTAATTTTTTTCCATTTCGATAATAATCCAATTTGCTATTATTTCCTCCAAAGTGAATAACCTCACATTTGTCAACATTATACTCCATCTGCCAGATCCTCGTCCACTCACTCAGCCTGTCCAAATCTCTCTGCAGACCTTCTACACCCTTCACACGATTCACTTTTCCACTTATCTTTGTGTCGTCTGCAAACTTTGTTACCCTACACTCATTCCCCTCCTCCAGATCACCTATATAAATGGTAAATAGTTGAGGCCCCAGTACCGATCCCTGCGGCACGCCACTAGTTACCATCCGCCAACCAGAAAAGCACCCATTTATTCCTACTCTCTGCTTCCTGTCGGATAGCCAATCCCCAATCCACGCTAACACCCTGCCCCCAACTCCGTGTGACCCAATCTTCTTCAGCAACCTTTTGTGAGGCACCTTATCAAACACCTTTTGGAAATCCAAAAACACCGCATCCACCGGTTCCCCTCCATCAACCGCACTAGTCACATCTTCATAAACATCCAACAAGTTCGTCAAGAACGACTTTCCCCTCATGAATCCATGCTGCGTCTGCTTAATCAAACCATTCTTATCCAGATGGCCTGCTATTTCTTCTTTAATGATGGATTCCAGCATTTTCCCAACTACAGACATTAAGCTAACCGGCCTGTAGTTACCCGCCTTTTGTCTATTTCCTTTTTTAAACAGCGGCGTAACATTAGCCGTTTTCCAATCCGCCAGCACTATCCCAGAATTCAACGAATTTTGATAAATAACCACTAACGCATCCGCTATTACCTCTGACATTTCTTTCAGTACCCTGGGATGCATTCCATCCAGGCCCGGGGACTTGTCCACCTTCAGTCCCGTTAGTCTACCAAGCACTGCCTCCCTGGTAACATTGATTGTATTGATTACCTCTCCTCCTACCAACCCTCTATCGTTAATATTCGGTAAACTATTTGTGTCTTCCACCGTGAAGACCGACACAAAAAACTTATTTAAAGTTTCAGCCATTTCCTCATTTCCCACTATTAAATCCCCCCTCTCGTCCTCCAAGGGTCCAACATTCATTCTTGCCACTCTATTCCTTTTTATATATTTGTAAAAGCTTTTACTATCATTTTTTATATTTTGCTGGTTCGGTGCATTGGCCATGCTAAATTCTCCCTCAGTGTACCCGAAAAAGTGCCGGAGTGTCCCAACTAGGGAATTTTCACAGTAACTTCATTACAGTGTTAATGTAAGCCTACTTGTAACAGTAATAAATAAATGTTTTAATTCTGTGTATCTCATTTACACTTCATTAACGTTTAGCCTTGACATAATGTAATGAGACAGAATAATAAAACAATTCTTACAACTCTCTAATAAGATATATTTTAATTTAGCTTATCATTTTAACATGCTGCATGTGACCTTTTGGTTTGACATATCAACAACTTCACCTTTTAAGAAATGCATCCTTTAGTCTTTATTTTCATCCAACAGTGAACAAGAGAATTTGGTGAATTCCCCTGAAGGGAGATGTAAAGTACTCCAGTTTATTTGCACACATGTTTCCCTATAGGGTACAGTAATGCACAACCATTGAGGCAACCTAATCATTTATATTTTACATGCATGCAGGTAAATATGTCTACTGGTAACTCTACCAGTCAGGTACACCCAGGTGAAAAGTAGTACTTTCTGTAGTTAGGATGTTTGTGACTGGCAGCACGGTGGCACAGTGGTTAGCACTGCTTCCTCACAGTGCCAGGGACCTGGGTTCGATTCCATCCTTGGGTCACTGTCTGTGCGGAGTTTGCACGTTCTCACTGCGTCTGCGTGGGTTTCCTCTGGGTGCTCCAGTTTCCTCCCACAGTCCAAAAGATGTGCTGGTTAGCTGCATTGGCCATGCTAAATACTCCATCAGTGTACCTGAACAGGCGCCGAAGCGTGGCAACCAGGGGATTTTCACAGTAACTTCATTGCAGTGTTAATGTAAGCCTAATTGTGACTAATAATAAATTTTTTCTTCAGTAAAAAGTGCAAGGCACTTTCTGGAAAGGGTATAATATGGCAGTAAACACTTAGCACTATTGAACTAAAAACACAGATTTAGGAATTAGCTTTTGAAAGTCGTTCACACCATGACCGCAGATGTAAGTAATTGCTTTTAGATTGGAATGATGGTTAAAAAGTGCAACAGACGTTTTCACTTCTTATGCCCCAATTTCAATTCAAGAATAGAATCAATTTGAACTCCCGGGCCTTGTTTACATGGGTCATGTTAGTCACCCACCAAAACCGACAGGAAGTGACTGCTGGTTGCTGGGCACGATGGACCCCATGCTGGCAACCACTGGAATCAATGGCTAATATTCAGATCTCAATTAGGCGGAAGAATGGGGAGATTCTGACAGGAGAAGAGACTGAAGGCGGCACGGTGGCACAGTGGTTAGCACTGCTGCCTCATAGCGCCAGGGATCCAGGTTCGATTCCCGGCTTGGGTGACCGTCTGTGTGGAGTTTGCATGTTCTCCCCGTGTCTGCGTGGGTTTCCTCTGGGTGCTCCGGTTTCCTCTCACAGTCCAAAAGGCATGCTGGTTAGTTGCATCGGCCATGCTAAATTCTCCCTCAGTGTATCCGAACAGGTGCCGGAATGGGGCGACCAGGGGATTTTCACAGTAACTTCATCGCAGTGTTAATGTAAGCCTACTTGTGACTAATAAATAAACTTTAAATTCTCCTTCTGGAGGCCTCCAAGAGCTCTCTGCTCTTCTTAATCCTGCGAGAAATTTTTAAAAAACTTACCATTAGTGCCTATTGAAGCCTCACCACCTCTTCCCACTGGGTTGGCCTGACAAGTAGGCCACATCCCAGCTGAAGGTTCACAACTTAACCTGGGTTGAAATTGCAGCTTTTGGGATCGCTGAGGCCATCAGCAGGTAAATCCCATGGGCAATTCTACCCAGGCAGAATTACATTCGCCACCTTTAGTGACATGATTTGGATTAATTTCTACCTGCTTGATTCATACTACTGTACAATGAAGAACAGGGCAGCAGCCTTTCAGTATGTGATGCAAGTGGACACTCTTCATGTTGGAAGATGCCAATGAGCGATTTCACGACTGGAGACTCACACTTTGCCTTTAACTTTGCCACACTTAGAGTATTGCATTCAATTCTGGTCACCAGGAGGTAGAAGCTTTGGTGAGGGTGCAAAAGAGGTTTACCAGGAAGCTGCCTGGATTAGAGGGTATGAGCTATAGGGAGAGGCTGGACAAACTAGGGTTGTTTTCTCAGGAGCGGCGGAGGCTGAGGGGAGATTTAACAGATGTCTATAAAATTAAGAGAGGCATAGAGAGGGTTGACAGTCGGACTCTTTTTCCCAGAGTTGAAATGTCCAATATTAGGGGGCATGCACTTACGGTGAAAGGAGAAAGTTCAAAGGAGATGTGAGGGGCAGGTTTTTTACACAGAGAGTGGTAGGTGTCTGGAATGCGCTGCCAGGGGTGGTGGTGCAGGCAGACATGATAAGTGCGTTTAAGGGGCTTTTCGATAAGCACATGAATATGCAAGGAATAGCTGGATATGGACCAAGGGCAAGCAGAAGGGATTAGTTTATAGAGTCATAGAGGTTTACAGCATGGAAACAGGCCTTTTGGCCCAACTTGTTCCTGCCGCCCAGTTTTTACTATGAAGCTAGTCCCAATTGCCTGCATTTGGCCGATATCCCGCGATACAAATCTTACCCATGTAACTGAGTAAATGCTTTTTAAAAGACAAAATTGTACCACTGGCAGCTCGTTCCAGACCTCTGTGTGAAAAGATTGCCCCTCGGGAGCAATTTGGTGTCATGTTCGGCACAACATGGTGGGCCGAAGGGCCTGTTCCTGTGCTGTACTGTTCTATGTCCTATGTTCTAACTAACACCTGTGCAATTCCACGCAGTCTCCAAAATAACCCTCTCGTCTTATTTCTAATGTGAGCCTTGAAAATCTCATTTAATTCCGAGTTTCCGCAATCTTCAATCTCCATTCCTCTGGGAGCCTCTCTTGAATCCTCCGATTTTGATTCCGTCCACATATGACACGTTGAAACCAGATTAATTATGCCACTGTATTACCAGCTTTACAGGCGTATCATCAAAAGCTTTTGTATTCCTCCAATAAATATTCTTAATGTCGTAAGATATGCAGCAATCGGAGGGGGGGGGAAAAATAACATATTTTCAAAGCTCCCAGACCCTGAAGAACAAATGCCATGGAACAAGGAATCTTTTCACGAGATATTCTCCTTTGTGACATTATCAACGGGCTGATTGCAGTCAAAGAAAATAGTCCCCTTCAGAGCAAATATGAAGCAGCTCAGAGCCTGAATAATTTATCTGAGACAGATTATTAGCTGGCCACTTATCTACTCGCAGTTTTTCTGTATCTAATTTCCCTCACAGACTCTAACGAAGGACCCATCAAAAAGAAACAAACCCTGGAATTGTAACGAAAAAGAATGGACCATTTCCAAAAGTAATTAATAGTGCACATCACTAACTTTCCTGAGAGCTTCCAGTGAGTAGTCAGTACTAATATGACTGCAGGTTTTCCTTGTAAACAGTAGGACTGTAGGTGTATGATGTCTGTGAGACATGCTATCAAGAAATAGCATATTGCATAATGAGGGCCTTAACCTGACAGGTGCTCGTGGCAATGTCAAGGGAAAGATTTCATTTTGATGAGTGATATTGAGATATATCCTTTGAACCCCAGGCTCAATTACAGCACAATTACAGCTTTGTACTTGGATATTTTAAAAATAGTAAGTGCTTGAGATCTCTTGCTGGCAAGCTTTTAAGAAAAGAAATAAAAGGAGCGCCTTACTATTTCATTTCTGTCACACAGACTTTAGGTCAGAGTGCTCACTGATACTTCAGCCTAGTAGCAGTCCAGTCGGATGGGAGATTCAGCCCTATTTGGAAGGTCTGTTAAGAACCCTCTGAGTGAACTGAGTCCAGAACTCAGTAGGCACTGCACCAAATGTCACTCCCATTTAGCCCTGAACTTAAACTGACTTGGAACTTTGTTAAGAGAATGCCGATGGATGTAATATCTGCTCTGACCAAGACTGCAAGAAACTACAAAGGGTTGTGAATGTAGCCCAGTCCAGCACGCAAGCCAGCTTCCCATCCATTGACTCCGTCGACACTTCCTGCTGCCTCAGGAAAGCGGCCAACATAATCAAGGACCCCATGCGCTCCGGACATACTCCCTTCCACATTCTTCCGTCGGGAAAAAGATGCAAAAGTCTGAGAACACATACCAACCGACTCAAGGACAGCTTCTTCCTTGCTCCCATCAGAATTTTGAATGGACCTACCATATATTAAGCTGATCTTTCTCTACACCCTATCTGTAACTGCAAAACTATATTCTATCCCTCTCCTTTCCTTCATGTTCGGGTCTCGGAGAATCTATCTGCAATTTAACAAGTCAAGCTAAGCCCCGCTGAAGTGCAGTGCCAACAAAAAATAAAGAGATGCAAAGTATTTATTTCACATTGCCTCACAAGAATACCTTCTGTGTTCCTTGCATACATGACTGATACTCTTAATTATATCTTCTCAGTTTCCTTTGTTGCAACATGATTAAGATGTATTATGAGGCAGGGTCGACGGTTCACTTACTGGATGAGTTTGCTGCATCCAACAATGGACTTGCTCATTCAACATTTTCCTTTACTGTTATTTTATTAAAAGACCCATTTAGTGTCGCAACAGGGAGCTGTGCTCAGAGGGAGAAATAAGGCTATAACATTTCAGTGTCAGTACTCCAATATGTGTTACTTTCGAGAATAACAAAGAATGCAGGGGCACTGAATTCACTCTTGTATCTCCTGAACATCTTAAACTGACCAACCATTATTGTTAAAATCATTAGTCATGAAGAACAACAGGATAACTGGAGTCATCAATAAGGATTGTACTGTTTTATACGGCTAGTTCTGAAATTTCAGTGACGATGAACAAAGAAACTTACTTGGGTGTTTGGTTTATGTTGTTTCTGAGCTCTTCCCCCAGAATCTCTAACACCATGCCTTATTTACAAAAGTACCTGTTGAGACCAGCAGCGGTCAGGGTTATAAAGCAAGACAAATAATTGTTTGTAATAATTGTTTGTGATAATTGTTAGAGTACATCAGTGAATCGGTCAAAATTTAGATGACTCTTCTTACTTTAGCTGACAATCCTGAAGGAAAGCAAATAGGGTGGCATGGTAGCACAATGGTTAGCACTGCTGCCTCAAAGCGCCAGAGACCTGGGTTCGATTCCCGGCTCGGGTCACTGTGTGGAGTTTGCACATTCTCCCCGCACCTGTGTGGGTTTCCTGTGGGTGCTCCGGTTTCCTCTCACAGTCCAAAAATGTGCGGGTTAGGTGGATTGGCCATGCTAAGTTGCCCCTTAATGTCAGAGGGACTAGCTAGGGTAAATGCATGGGGTTACAGGGATAGGGCCTGGGTGGGACTGTGGTCGGTGCAGACTCGATGGGCCAAATGGCCTTCTTCTGCACTGTGGGGATTCTATTCTATTATATTCTATGAAACCCTTTGCTCAATTCACTCAGAAGATGAACACTTGGTGAACACTCTTCACTGGAATTTGAATCCCACAAATCTACTCATAGAAACATACAAAATTCTGATGGGACTGGACAGGCTAGATGCGGGAAGAATGTTCCTATTGTTGGGGAAGTCCAGAACGAGGAATCACAGTCTAAGAATAAGGAGTAAGCCATTCAAGACTGAGATGAAGAAGAACTTCTTCGCTCAGAGAGTTGTGAACCTGTGCAATTCTCTACCACAGAAAGCTGTTGGGGCCAGTTCGTTAGATATGTTTAAGAGGGAGCTGGGTGTGGCCCTTGAGGCTAACGGGATCAAAGGGTTTGGAGAGAAAGTGGGAGTGGGACATTGAAAGTTCAATGATCAGCCATGATCATATTGAATGGTGGTGCAGGCTCAAAGGGCCGAATGGCCTACTGCTGCACCTATGTTCTGTGTTTTCAATGTTTTCCATGTTTTTCTATGTTTAGTCACTAATATATGTCATCATAAAGCTTGAAAACAGTACTACAAGGCACATACGCCTGGAATAAATAGCCTGCCACATATTGCAGTGAGCAAATAGTGTTTGTGCAAACCTTAGACGTGTGGCAAAGCAACATTTCATCATCCAAACCAATAGCAAAAAAAATCTAATGTGCAGTGAAACATTAAATTATTTTAAGCTGCAAAATTAATGAAATTTCCCCAAGAGTGATAATTCCATTTGACACAACAGAAATAATCCACTGTATCTTCCATTTGTGGAGCCATACATAACTGTATAACTTCCCCCTCCACCTCTAACTCCAACCTCAATGCATCTCTTCCGATTATTAATGCAGAGTCTTACAATCCAAACTGTCAGATCTTCTCCAGTAATTTTAAATGTTTCACCCAGGCACTTGTGAAGTATCTCTAATTCCATCTTCGCACACTGCTCCCTAAGCTGGTTAGTATATGATTTATACGATCTGCAACTTCGTTATTCGTTGCATTACCTATTCCATATCATTTCTCCCTAAAATATCATGCAATCTTCCCAAAGTCCATCACACTTTGAGCATTATATATTGATATATCACGATGACTTTGATTTTTAAGGTGGATCTATATTCCCCTGGAGGGAAATTTTCATAAAAGTAAGTTTAATCTTCAGGAGCAATGCATTGTCCTGAAAAATCTTTATAAGTCAACCACTGCCAACTAAAGTGGTCATTGAACAACTCTCCATAAAATGTAATCCTAATGGTCTCAAAATGTATCTTATTACATTAAATTTAAACTATCCAAGTCTCTCTCCTGGGATCTTTTGGGTAGAAATAGCAGTAGAATACTAACGAAGCAGTGGCTTTATCGGTTTAGAGGAATGTATTGCCGTCTGTCTAAATAAAAAATGTAAACAGAAAGGGTGGGATTATCCGGCTGTGCTCACCCCAAAACCAGAGTCCAATCCGAGGTCAATGGACCTTTGCAAGCACCACCGCCAACATCCCCCCCCCCCCCCCCCCCCCACCCCCCCCTTTACCCGCCCACTATGATTCCTATGGCAGACAGGATGGGTAAATTCCCCCTAAAATGCTGTTGAGTGATGAGCAGGTCTGACAGCATCTGTGTAAGGTGAAACAGGGTTAGCATTTCATGTCAAAGTCCTTCCGTCAGAACAATAGAAAATCGTTTTGCTCCACTGATTTTCATTAAAAATAAGATAGATCAGAGAAGGTTATCAACTAAGTCAACACATTGCACATTCCTTCCTAGAAAACACCATGAAAATGATCTTATCTGTCGATCTGAGTATGCTGAGTGTGTTTGCTGGTGAGTACTTGACCTAAAGTAACATTGAACACTGGGAGTGGAGGACCATTTCTACTGGTTGCTATGTGTTATCATGAGGGTGAAAGCATGAAGGCAGATTGCAAACTTGCCTTGTATTTTTTCATTATAAGAGATTGAGGAACTGATCCAAGTGTTTTAGAATCATAGAATCCCTACAGTGCAGAAGGAGGCCATTTGGCCCATCGTGTCTGCACTGACCATAATCCCACACAGATTCTATCCCCGTAACCCCATTTAACCTGCCAGTCCCCCTGACACTAAGGGGCAACTTAGCACGGCCAATCAACCTAATTCGCACATCTTTGGACTGTGGGAGGAAACTAGAGCACCCGGAGGAAACCCACGCAGACACGGGGAGAATGTGCAGACTCCGCACAGACAGTCACCCAAGCCGGGAATCGATTCCGGGTCCCTGGCGCTGTGAGGGAGCAGCGCTAACCATTGTGCCACCATGATATCCTGTGTGGGGAGGAAAACAAGAACAAGGGAACACAGTCAATGCTTGAACTGGACTATTCAAGAGTGAAACTAAGAAGCATAATCTTGCACTCATAGAATCATTGAATCCCTACATTGCTGAAGAGGCTATTCGGCCCATCAAGTCTGCACTGACTCTCTGACAAGAGTCTTTTACCCAGGCCCACCCTATCCCTGTAACCCCACACATTTACCATGGCTAATCCATTTAACCTATACATCTTGGGACACGAAGGGGCAATTTAGCACGGCCAATCCACCTAACCTGTAAATCTAAACTCTATCCTCCAGAATGGTCTTCGATGCTCGAGGACAATGCCAGCTTCCAAAACAGGAAGGTTTGCATTGAAATAGTACATTTCGTGACCACAGGATGTCCCATGGTGCTTTAACCCCAGCAAGGTACCTTTGAAGTGCAGTTACTGTTGTAATGTAGGAAATGTGGCAGCCAATTTTCACACAGCAAGTTCCCACATACAACAACACACAAAATAATGACCAGCCAATCTGTTTTGAGGAATAAATATTGGTTAGGGCACAAGGGAGTAACTCACCAGCTCTTCTTTGAAATAATGCCATAGGCTCTTTAATGTCCATCTAACAGGGCAGACAGAACATCAGTTTGATGCCTCATCCGAAAGTTGACGCCTCCAACACTGCAGTACAACCTCAGTGCTGCACTGGAGCACCAGCCTTGCTGTGTGATCTGTTCAAATCCTGGAGTGGGAATGGAACCCATGACCTCCTGACTCAGAGGTGAGGCTGCTGCCAACAGAGACATGATTGATTCAGTCTTTCAAGACTGAGAAAGATAGATTTTTATTCATGGGTAAAGCTATCAAGACAGCTGAAGCAGTGCTGTGGAAAGAGTGCTGAAATGTAGATCAGCCATGATATTTTGCATAGCAGAGTAGGGCCTGGGTGGGATTGCGGTTGGTGCAGACTCAATGGGCCGACTGGCCTCCTTCTGCACTGTAGGGATTCTATGATTCTATGAATATACCATTCTTATGTGATGTATGAATTTTAGTGCTGGTACGGTCCCAGGACAAACATCCCAATGTTTCAAACAGGCACATCTCTTCAGCTGTTTATAACAGATAAAGCACTGACTGGACTCAGCCAGACCCTGCTTGTAAAATTCTGAAGATTGTGGGTGGGATTTTCCAGCCGTACTCGCTCCAAAACCGGAAAATCCCACCTGAGGTCAATGGACCTTTCCATGATCCGCCCCTCGCCCGCTATGATTCCCATGGTGGGCACAACGGGAAAGTTCACCCCAATATCTGACATTAAGGGTGGAATTTTCCTGTCCTGACCACCATGGGATCTGCAGCGGGCAGGACACGGACCATGCAAAGATTCGTTAACTCTGGGCGATATTTTCCGGCTTTTGGGCGACTGCGCCCGGAAAATCCCGCCCAAGATGTGATTCTATGGTTGGGCAGCACTTACTGAAGAATCCCTTGTGTGCTAAGAATTACGATAACAATCAAGATAAGATTACTATTTGGGCTTACAACTTGACTCACGTCTGCTTGCCATAAGCGACATAAATTCATATCAGGACCTAACCTCTGCAGGCAATTAGAAGATGTCCAGGCATTGTGCACAATCTTTGGAGTTTGGGAGGAAACCGGAACACCTGCAGGAAACCGACACAGACCTGGAGTTGAATCCGAGTCCTTGGAGCTGTGAGGCAGCGCTGCTAACCATTGTGCCACAATGCCTTAGTCCCAACAACAAAAGATCAAACCCTCTCTTGCACTGGCTGAGTGCTCATTTCTCACATATATTACCCTGAAGGCCACTGTGAGGAGATTTGTCAATTCAATGCCATTTGGGCTGAATTGTCAGGTGAACTAATACTCATAGGGAGTGAGATTGACTGGCTAATCACGGACTAGCCTTAGAGCTGTCAGAAAAGAAAGAGATTTCCATCCAACAAGCCTTCAATGAATTTCAACCAAAGCCCGGCTTCCCCACCTGGCTTCCACAATCGTTTTTCTCAAGTGTGAGATGGCTTTAGATCGTGGAGATATTTCAAGTCTTTGCAAATCTGAAGCCACCTTCCATTTGCAGGTCACATGGCCTTAGGCAGCATATTCTAATTATAAGCAACTGCTTTGTGCATTGTTCGGCTGCGATAATCACCGTGATTATACATCAACAGGAACAAGGTTGGGGAAAAAGCCACCTCCAGATTGCAAGACCCATGTAATCAAAAGAATTGAATTGCCTCCGACAGAACGCAAGTCTCAATAGCTCAAATGCTCTCAGAAGAACACAATCGCAGTGATAAAGTCAACTTATCAGTATTCACACATGCCTAAATTTTAATGCATTTTTCTCTGTGCCATCTTTTTAAAATTGCGTCGTGGTAATTTTTTTTTCCGTGCGTCACTCAGTCTTTTTACATTATAATCCCAGGGTCTGTTGGTAATTATGTTAAAGTGATGTGAACTGCCAGTTCTCAATATGCTGCACTCTTGCTTCTCTGCAAGTGTAATAACTAGGCAATTAGTCAACTACACTTGAAATCATTTACATTTTTTTTATGGATGATTAATAAAAAATTGATTAGAACTGAGCTCCATTCCACAACACAGTGCCATCCCTATAGGTTCTATGGAAAGAAATCAAAGAGAATGAAGTACAAATTTAATTTGTCATTGACACCAGTAATTACAACCCTTCCATTCCCGATGCCTACACTACGTTCATCTGTTTTCTTGGAGATACGGGCGAGATTTTCCAGCCTCCCAGCTGTGTGTTTCTCAGCGGTGAAAGGCAGTGCGCTGTTCATTAATGGCGGGATTCTCTCATGGATTTCCCATTAATGTCACCCCGTGTCACCGCGAAACCCGTGGGCGGGAGTGCGCTGATGGCGGGACCGCAGAATCCCGCTGACGTGAATGGCCAGAGAATTACGACCACCATCGTTCAGTTAGCTTTGATCCAATTCACAGTGGTTAGCACTGCTGCCTCACAACGCCAGGGACCGGGGTTCGATTCCCGGCTTGGGTCACTGTCTGTGTGGGGTTTGCACGTTCTCCCCGTGTCTGCGTGGGTTTTCTCCGGGTGCTCCGGTTTCCACCCACAGTCCAAAGATCTGCGGGTTAGGTGCATTGGTCATGCTAAATTCTCTCTCAGTGTACCCAAACAGGCACTGGAGTGAGGGGAATTTTGCAGTAACTTCATTGCAGTGTTAATGTAAGTCTACTTGTGACTGATCAATAAACTTAACTTAATTTTTATCATAGAATAGAATCCCTACAGTGCAGAAGGAGGTCATTCGGCCCACCGAATATGCACCGACCACAATCCCACCCAGGCCCCATTTCCGCAACCCCACATATTTACCCTGTTAATCATCCTGACACTAAGGAGCAATTTAGCATGGCTAATAAACCTAACCCACACATCTTTGGAGTGTGGGAGGAAACTGGAGCACCTGGAGAAAACCCATGCAGATACGGGAAGAATGTGCAAACTCCACACAGACCTTGACCTGAGGCCAGAATTGAACCCGGGTCCCTGACGCTGTGGGGCAGCAATGCAAACCACTGTGCCACCGCGCCGCCCTTATATTGTAATCTGTTTCCTCCAGGTGCTCCGGTTTCCTCTCACATCCCAAAAGACGTGCTGGTTAGGTGCATTGGCCACGCTAAGTTCTCCTTCAATGTACCCGAACAGGTGCCGGAGTGTGGCGACTATGGGATTTTCACAGTAACTTCATTGCAGTGTTAATGTAAGCCTACTTGTGACACTGATAAATAAACTTTGCTTAAGAACATTAGCCACCCCAATGTAAAGTCAGGAATCCTGAGGGAATCCCCTCAATGCAATTTCACACATAACATGCGCACACTCACACACACAAACACTCACACACACACACACACGCACACACACTCATACACACACTCACACATACAAACACTCACACACACACACTCATACACACACTCACACATACAAACACTCACACACACACACTCATACACACACTCTCACACACTCACAAACACTCACACACACTCATTCACACACACACACACACACAAACAAACACTCACACGCACACACTTATACACACACTCACACACACAAACACACACGCACACACACACGCACGCACGCACCATTGGCGGGGAGGTGGGAGGGGTGCGGCGATGGGGGTTATGTAAAGTTCCAGCCAAAATGTTGATAAATGAAAACTAAATACATAATGTTTCTCCCCTCTCACTTCACAAGCAGAATTGACTTAATTGAGCTATCAGTTGGTACATGAACAGTAGCATCACACTTGGAGAATGCAGATGAATCTACCGAGAAAGGTACGCTGCCTTGACATTGACTCTATACATTCATTCATGTTTCACATAAGATGACTGACACATGGAGATGCATAGCCTGCTGTAGTAAAGTTCACAACATGACACTCAATAACATGCCTCACATGAATAAAGTGCTTCATTTAAAGCAAGCTGCTGTTGTAAGTGGATTTACTTTAAGTCCATTATGTCGAAAGGAATACAGAGTAAGAGCACATTAATGTATTAAACTAAAGATCGATACATTTTACGGGTGAATGGAACGACATTGTGGATCAAAAGTGCACTTTATTTTAGCATTACCATTTACAACAATTACTTAAAGTGGAGACGTGAGGTTTTGTTTTGCAAAGAGCCAAAGCTGCATTTAACACGCATGGAACTGATGTAGGAAAAGGATTGCACCCAACACAGGAGTTTGATCAAAACAAAGATGGCTCCCTCTGGTTCAGTGCTTAATCTCACAGCATATTTCATACTTATGATTCAGAAGATCACAGGTATAATCCTTGTTGAGGTAGTTATTTCCAGCTGTTGAAACACAACACTTTTAAAATTCTCATCTTTGTTTTCAAATCCCTGCTAATCCCTCCAACCATCAGAGACCTCTGCGCTCCTCCAATTCTGGCCTCTTGTGAATCATCAATTTTCATCGCTTTACAGCAGTCATGCCTTCAGCTGCCAAGGGCCAACATTCTGTCATGACTTCCCCAAACCTTTTAAGCTTTCTCTGCTCTTTTAGGACCCACCCTGAAATCTACCCCTTTACAAAGCTTTTGGTCCCAAGTTCTAATATCTCATTGTGCAGCTCCAGTGAAGTTTTCAGAGGTATTTTATGACATTCAAGATGCTACATTAATGCAACTTATCGTTGCTGTTGCTCTTTGAGAGAGTGGAAGAAATGGCCAGTGTTGGGATCACCAGTGGAAGTCACGTGCACTCAAAGGGCGGTTCCATCCAAGCTACACCCATGTTACTGCACCAGAAACAGAAGAGTGAGCAAACTCAGTCTCCCAACTGTCACCATGGCTCACTTAGTACATTGCTGCTTCTGAGAACATTATAGATATCATCCCCATACTCCAGAGATATAAAGCCTCGGCTGACACTGCAGCTCAGTACTGAGGCAGTGCTGCATTCACTGAAGTGCTGTATTTTCAGAGAGGGCATTAACCAATGCCTACAGTGCAGAATCCCTACAGTGCAGAAGGAGGCCATTTGGCCCATTGAGCCATCACTGACAACAATCCCACCCAGGCACTATCCCTGTAATCTCATGTATTTACCCTGCTCGTCCCCCGAACACTAAGGGTCAATTTAGCATGGCCAGTCAACCTAACCCACACGGACATCTTTGGACTGTGGGAGGAAACTGGTGTACCCGGAGGAAACCCACGCAGACAGGAGGTGAACATGCAAACTCCACAAAGACAGTTACCCAAGGCTTGAATCGAATCCGGGTCCTTTGGCACTGTGAAGTAGCAGTGCTGACCGCTGTGCCACTGTGCCTTTAACCCTATCTGGTGGATATAAAATATTTGACAGCACTATTTTAAAGAAGAGCAGAGATGTCCAAAGTATATTTATTAGCCACAAGTAGACTTACAATAACACTGCAATGAAGTTACTGTGAAAATCCCTTACTCGCCACACTCTGGCACCTGTTCGGGCTACACTGAGGGAGAATTTATCATGGTCAATCCACCTGACCAGCACATTTTTCAGACTGTGGAAGGAAACCGGAGCACCCAGAGGAAACGCACGCAGACAGGGGGAGATATGCAAATTCCATGCAGGCAGTGACCCAAGCTGGGAATCAAACCCGGGTCCCTGGTGCTGTGAGGCAGCAGTGCTAACCACTGTGCCACCGTGCTGTCCACCTTGGTGTCTGGCCAATACTTACCCCTCAACAAACATTACAATAACAGACTAGCCGCTCCTTTATAAATGCCGGTTTCCATTCATTTTGCCACGTGCGATCCGCAAAGATTTGTAAAGCAGAAGCTAATCTGAGCAGCAGAAGCCATCTCAAGTGCAACATGAGAGATTACTTCACACATTAAACTCCAGAGGCATTCCCGCACTCCTCCTCAATATTAATTTGTAATACTTCTGCATCGCAGACTACAATTAATTTGTGGGGTCATCAATATGACAGATGTGATGGCAATTGGAATGGCCAGATAAATTGACTACATGTCAGCACTGAGAAATAATCGATAGGGAGAAATTAAATAGCTTCTCCAAGGTATTGATGGCATGACAGCATCCTAAGGTCTTTTAATGCTTCATTTGTAAAAACTAAGACTTTTAGCAGTAAATGAAAGTGATGCATGAGGGTTATGTCCTTCTTGGCACAAAGCTACATAATTTGAGGTAAACAAACTGTTGCTATAATATATTATCCTGGTGTCTTGTTAACCCTCACATGCTGCGTTCTCTTAGAACGTAGCTGCCCTTTCTTAAGGATCAACAGTTATTTGCTTTTAGTTTAATCTCTGTTACCAAATGTATAATTACATGAAGTGGAGCAATTTGTTAAAAAATTTACCACATGACTTGGTTCGGCTAAATTTGAATTCTTTGAAAATCGGCTTAATCAGAGGAAATTATTCTCCCTCTGTCTTTTTCACCCACCACCTCAGACTTTCAGATCCGTGCTGTACACCATCTTGAGGTGAGTTAAAAGTAACTCCTAACTCACTGGCCTCCTCAAACATCTGGGGCGAGATTCTCCGATCTCCCAGCCGCGTGGGAGGTGGCGCACTGTTTGCTAGCGGCAGGATTCTCTGGTCCCGCGGCTGACAATGGGAATTCCCATTGATGTCACCCCACACCGGTGGGAAACCTGCAGGCGGGGATGCGCTGCCGGCGAGATCGGAGAATCCGGCCCTGGTTTAGATCCAGAACAGCTAAAGTAAAAGTAAAGTTAAACTTTATTTATTAGTCACAAGTAGGCTTGCATTAACACTACAATGAAGTTACTGTGAAATGCCCCTGGTCGCCACACTCTGGCGACTCTGTTTGGGTCACTGCACCTAACCAACCAGCTCACAACTTGAGTGGGAGACCGAAGAGGGAACTGTGAGGCTGGCTATGTGCTGAAAGAGTAGAGGGAACATCCAGATTTACACCTATTAAGAGCTCGTGTGTTGAACTCAGGAACAGGTCAGTGTAATAGCGTGGCACCCCACAGGCACCATCAAGACACTTCAGGATGTGTTAGGAACAAAAGATATTTACTGACAAAGAAAATCAGGTGCAGCCCATTGCTGCCTGGAGCAAAGCTCCTATTGGTTCCCTCAAGCCGGGTGACTCTCTTCTGCTGTGCTGTCTTAAAGAGACAGATGACACAATCACTACATCCGTCCCCTTTAATTTTTTTGTATAAAAAGGCCAAAATCAGTTTACTCAACCCCGCATTGTGCACAAGTTAGACATTTGTAAATCGATGTAGGGATTGTTCAATGATGAGCTCCTCAGGGCCCACATTTAACATAACTCTTTGATTAGTTGTCTTCAAGTATGTACAGTTCCTAATACGTTGTGCGTGGGTTTCTTCCATACAGACTTACTGCTTTCTGCAGTCCTAGAGTGTCTGCTGACCAAGGAATACATACTTTACTCTGCGGACAATGTCACTCTCCAATCCTCCATTGATCTTTTACTCTCTCAAGCACTATACTCTACAATGCATGCAGATAGCAATCATCACAATACTACACAGCCCTTATGCCATGCCAGCTTGTTTGCAACCTCGGTATGTCACTTGTGGAGGAAATGGTTGTTTCTGTTTCTGATACTTATGTTGTGTGAAAAAGTCCCTTCGCTTTCCAGCATTTCTATTTGCAGCTTTCCAGCGACCATTTTATCATACAGTTTCTTGTGTTTTCCTATTAGTGTGACCATTTCAGCAATCTTGTTCTGGCATCTCATCTCAGTTTCCTTCTCTGCCTGAATGGTTGCTTTCTCTCGCTCCCTCTCAAGCACGACTTCTACGACTGGGTGGCTTCATTTTCCAACTTCTGGGCGGGATGTTACGGCCTCACTCGAGCGCGAGACTGGAAATTCCCGCCCAAGGTCAATGTACATTTCCGCTGTCCGCCCCTCGCCCGCTCTGATTCCATGGTGGGCAGGGCGGTAGAATTCCAGCGTCTTTCTTTTACCTTTTGTATCAACCCATCTTCTGCATCACTTCCACCTGTAACTCAACCTGTGCCAGCTGTAGCTCGGTCTGAGCCAGTACCAGCTCCATCTCCCCAGTTGGTTTTTGTCTTATCTTGTAATTCATCTGAATTCCCTTTAGATGAACTGACAATTTTAAGTGGCTCCTCTTTGCTAAAAGAGTTCTCTGCAATGTTCACAGTCTTCAGCCCGTTTCCGAATTTGTTCCGAACTCAGTTTTATTTCCCATCTGTTGCCTACCCAATCTCTCACGCATGATTTGGTTATTTCCGACGATTTAGCTGTTCTGGTTGGTTTCAAATTCTCACTCAGTATGTGTTAGTTTTGCTCTTAGCCCCTTGCTCTACTTTGGCAATCCATTCAGTTTATCCATTTCTGAGTTTCTTTCAAGGGTGAACTCAACTGTCTCTTAGATTACGAAGCGTGGCACAGTGGTTAGCACTGCTGCCTCACAGCGCAAAGGACCCGGGTTCAATTTTGGCCTCGGGTGACTGGCTGTGTGAAGTTTGCACATTCTCCCCATGTCTGTGTGGGTTACCTCTCGCTGCTCCGGTTTCCTCCCACAGACCAAAGATGTGCAGGTTCGGTTGACTGGCCATGCTCAATTGCCCCTTAGTGTCAGGGGGATTAGCAGGGTAAATATGTGGTGGACAGGACCTGGGTGGGATTGCACAATGGGCCAAATAGCCTCTTTCTGCACTGCAGGAACTCTATGAATGATCTCTCCACATTCATGTTTACTGAGAATTGTAATATTCCTTTTGTTGTAGTTGCAAGAAACTTTTCTTCTACTTTCAACATTTCTTCCTACTTCTTGTTATTTTTATTAGACACTTCTTCTGAATTGCTAACTTGTTCAATAGTTGTGTTCCCTCTTTGTGTTTGTCCATTGCTCTGTTGTCCACAGCACCCTCCAACACCGGACAGTTTCTGCTTCCCTGCAGAATGCCAATTTCTCCAGCTTATTTGTGTGTTCCACATGACTGGTAGTTTGATCATATGAATGGGTCTCTACAGGATTCCCAATATGGTGAAAGATCGCTCTGCACTAGTATCTGCTTCAACAGTACGGTGACTCCAATACAGAATGTCCAACATGAGTGCCAAATCTTTGACGCGTTTCACTCTGAGACTAACAGTTCTCTCACCCATCACAAAACTGATAGCATCCATTACATTGGATTTCCTTGGCTTTTCATGAATTCCACACTATGACCTCTGTTGCTGAGTTCCATTTGCGCATTTTCTCTCAACCCTTTTTAACTTTTTCACATCTTTCTGCTTTAAATCCAATTCCTTCACCGCTTGTTGGTCATTGTTGCACTGTTTCTCACTGGGCCTAATAGATTTCCGAGCCACTTCCACCTTTTTCATAGTGCTGGTTTATTTTTGGGTTTTTTTTTTCTCACTTTGATATAGCTGGACCGCTTCTCATGTACATTAGGCTCACAAACCTTTACCTCCTTTTTGACTTGCTGTAGTTCTGGCTGAAATTTATTCAACTCTTTTCTTTCCACTCTTATTTCTTGCTCTGCTGTAGCATAATTCACTTTCTGACTGACTATAACTTTATTGCTTGCTTGTAACTTTTTGCTAAAACTTCCAAGGAACCTCTCTTTACAATACAACAGGATGGGACGCAACTAAATCTTTCTGCCTTCAGCTCTTCAATTAGTCACTGAGGGTATTCTGTCACCCTCTGTCTGGGTTTTCATTGAGGTTGCCCAATGCCAGCCCCGCCCATCGTGCCACCCTCTCCAGGGATTCTCAGCCTCCCTCCAACGCTTCGCAAGTTCTTTTACTGCCTACTCTGAGTCTGGCATTGTCTATTGCCTGAGGCTTTAATTTCCTCCGCTGAGGTGTTGCATTGCTCCTGGACCCTCTTTTTAGAATTGCTCTCGATCTAGGGTCTTCTCTGATTTTAAAAACAGAAGCTGCTGGAAAATCTCAGCAGGTCTGACAGCATCTGTGGAGAGAGAATAAAGCCAGCGTTTCGATTCTGGATGAGCCTTCGTCACAGCGGCTGAGATTTTCCAACATTTGCTGTTTTTGTTTCAGATTCCAGCATCCAGAATATTTTGTTTTTATCTTAGTGTTTAACTCTCTGCCACTTCTCTTCCACAGCTCTGACAAAGGGTCATCCAGACTCAAAACGTTGGCTCTATTTTCTCTCCAGAGATGCTGTTAGACCTGCTGAGATTTTCCAGCATTTTCTGTTTTTGTTTCAGATTCCAGCATGCTCAGTATTTTGCTTTTCTCTTCTTTGATTTTCCTGTCCCTTGTCCTTTGTTCCATCGAATGGTTGTCACATTAAATGTTGTACACCTTTAAATGCAGTACTGCTTTAAGACTATTAAAGTTTTTTTTAAACTGCTAGGGGCTGCCATTTCTGTCTGTGTTTGTGCTTTTCCCCCACCTTTGGCGGGAACCTAGAGCTCCTCCATTCTTGGGCCCTTTTTAACTCTTTAACTTCTGCAGTTTGGCCACTTTTCCTGGCTACCTGGAGAATGTTTCTCTCTCCTTATTCAAACATGGATATTTTCCATCAATTTCACAAGTGTCTCCAGTCAGGGATTTTTAAAATAAAACTTTTTCAGCTTCTTTATTTTCAAACAGATGGAGGTCTTCTCTTCCAGAAACTTCCAAACCTGCTGCCTGCAGGTCCCCAGTGCAGGGACCGCGACCAGGGACCCTAGAGACCCCAGGGATCCCCCTCCCCCTCCCTGCCCCAGCTTTGCTTGGATCAGAAGACTGAATTTCAGCCTCTTCATTTTCCCAGGGTCCAGGAGCAACGCAACACCTCAAAGGAGGAAATTAAAGCCTCAGGCAATAGACAATGCCAGTCTCAGAGTAAGCAGTAAAAGGATCGGAGAAGCGGGGAGGGGGTTGGAGGGAGGCTGAGAATCTCTGGAGAGGGTGGCACGATGGGCAGGGCTGGCATTGGGCAACCTCAGTGAAAACCCAGACAGAGGGTGACGGAATACCCTCAGTGACTAATTGAAGAGCTGAAGGCAGCAAGATTCAGTTGCGTCCGGTCCTGTTGTATTGTAATGAGAGGTTCCTTGGAAGTTTTAGCAAAAAAGTTACAAGCAAGCGATAAAGTTGTAGTCAGTCAGAAAGTGAATTAAGCTCACAGCAGAGGAAGAAATAAGCGTGGAGAGAAAAGAATTGAATAAATTTCATCCAGAACTACAGCTAGTCAAAAAGGAGGTAAAATTTTGTGACCCTAATCTAAATGAGAAGCAGCCCTGCAGTTCCTGAATTTGTTAACTGCAGCCAATATCTTTTGAACACTTCCCAACCTATTTCTTCCCTGTTCCTGGCAGGCAAAAAAATCTCTTCAGTTCCACAACTTCAAATCTTGATTAGCTGCTGTCCCTCAGTGCAGGGATCACTACCCGAGCCCTCCTGCAGGCTTTGATCAGTCCTGCAAACTTCAGCTTCTCATGTTCCCTTGCTTCTGGGATAAACCCTGCAGCTCACTGTGACTTTTCTTCCCCTTTTCTTTAGCCTCTGAACGTATCCAACTTGTGATAAGCCTCCAGGACTTGCATGGGGAATCGCTGACTGACCTCCCTGTAGGACTCATTAAATATGAGCTCCTTGGGGATTGGTAATAAACTAACCAGGTGGAGCTTGTATACTGAGCCCTGTATAAAGCAGGCCCCTGAGTGGGTCCATTATTCCATTGTCCCAGTTGGGACCTGTTTGTGTTCATCACAGGCTTGTGGTTTCTGCTTTACTTTATTTTGTGCAATAAAGCACTGTTCTTTACAGCCAATTCCTGGAGTTATTATACAATTGAAGCAATTCTCTGCTTTCTATTCAGATTTCTTCTTTTTAAACCTGCAACACAACCCTGTTTCCTTTGTTGTCTTTCCAAACAGGAAAAAAATACTGCAGCACTCATTTTAATTTTTTGTGTCTTTCTAAACCTCTTGGCTCACCAGGCACACCGGGTTCGCGACTTTGACTGCCACTCAGGGATTGCCACTATCTCTATAACTCTCTCTGAGTCTCTTCATCCTCGACCAGGCACTCAGGCACTCAGATGAGTATTCCATTTTACCAAACTTCAATTGAATCGGTTACTCACAGTTAGGCTGTGGTATCAGAACTTATCCCATCCTTGTCGCCAATATGTAATAGGCGTGGCATCCCTCTGGCAACATCAAGACATCATAGAATCCTACAGTGCCGAAGGAAGCCAATTGGCCCATTGATTCTGCACCAACCACAATCCCACCCCTGGCCCTATCCCCTTAATCCCATGCATTTACCCTAGCTAGTCCCACTGACACTAAGGGGCAATTTAGCATAGCCAATCCACCTAACCTGCATATCTTTGGACTGTGGTAGGAAACCGGAGCACCTGGAGGAAACCCACGCAGACACGGGGAGAACGTGCAGACTCCGCACGTTCAGTGACCCAAGCTGGAATCGAACCCGGGTCCCTGGCGCTGTGGGGCAGCAGTGCTAACAATTGTGCCACATGTATTACAGATAAAACATCAGCATACTTTCCATGTTGAGGAAACCTGTTGTCTGCCCTCACCTAAAAGGGGGCCTGAAATGCAGACTGCGATCACATTGCACCACTGTGCCACTGTGTCGCTTCATTAGGAACAAAAGATATTTATTGATAAAAGGAAATCAGGCGTATGGGATTGCAGCCCATGGCTACCTGGAACAAAGCTCCAGCCTTTACGTGTTGACTACATGGCTTCTTAGATGATTCTGCATGAGATTTGACTCCAATCTCTGGGGTGATCACTCGCTCCCAGTTCCCATTGAGTGAGAACTTGTCCCCAACTCATTTACTGGCCCTTGGCTAATTTGTACCCTGAGATCAGGCATTCATGGTGCTTGACAGAAGCCCCTCACCCGTGTGGCTGGAGGGGAATTGCTGTGGCACCTTGCTGCTATGTGGCGTGAAAGATGAGGAAGGATGATTTCAACTTCATCATTTTCAAAACTGTGACTTTTACAAAAGCAATCAGTCACTTGAAACTGAATGTGATCTGAGTCAAACTGGCCGCTAGACTTTCACTCTCCCGTCACTAAGTCCACTGCTGGATGTTAGGGACATGGGCAGTATTCCTTGTGCTCAATGTCGTTCAGGAGCAAGTTATGAGATATATTTCGCAAATTTCCCATTTGATTTTATTCCTGCTATCCCTGATGTTGCCTCTGGTAAAAATGTCGGAACCGTGGCTGGGGCAGGGAACAGCTTTTCCACCTTTCCGTGCCTAGGTCACACCACTTTCCCAGTTTAACGTCGCAGAAAGTTCAGTCCCAACTTTCTAAAATTTCAGAAAGTCAAAAATAAGCATCACTTTTACGACATAGCAGGGGTTAAGCTGGTCCAAAGCTGCTTAGATTGGGTTTACGTTGAATCATAGGATCCCTACAGTGCAGAAGGAAGCCATTTGGCCCATCAAGCCTGCACCGACTCTCTGACAGAGCACCTTACTTAGGCCTACCCTCACCCTATCCCTGTGACCCCAAACATTTACCCTGCTAATCTATACATCTTGGGACACTAATGGGCAATTTAGCATGGCCAATCCACCTAGCCTGTAACCAAAAGAGAAAATGCTGGAAAATCTCAGCAGGTCTGGCAGCATCTGTAAAGAGAGAAAAGAGCTGACGGTTCAAGTCCACTTGACACTTTGTCAAAGCTAAAAGGTATAGAAAGTGGGAGATATTTATACTGCAGGGTGAGGGAATGAAAGATGAGTCATAGCCACAAAAACAAGGGGAAAGGCTGCTAATGGCTGTCCATAGAGAGGATAGAAGGTGTTTGGCCATTTGCTGAGATTTTCCAGCATTTTCTCTTTTGGTTTCAGATTCCAGCATCCGCAGTAATTTGATTTTATCCATTTAACATCTTCTGACTGTGGGAGGAAACCGGAGCACCCAGAGGAAACCCACGCAGACACAGGGAGAATGTGCCAACTCCACACAGTCACCCAAGGATGGAATTGAACCTGAGTCCCTGGCATTGTGAGGCAGCAGTGCTAACCACTGTACCATCCCAATGATAAGAAACATTAGCAAAAGTCAATTCTTTAATTTTGTCAGCATGATGTTTGCAACCTATATTAACCATATTAACTTCACTTTTGTTGAGCAGTGAATCAAGGTGCTGAGGCTATCTGTGGTGCTATATTGCAGGCGGCTGGTTTATCCTACAGTAACTCTGTTGGCAGCTTCAGTGCTATGGACCTGGGCATACTGCTGTTATTGCACAGTCCTGGGAGGGAACTGGTAGGATTTAATAAACACCAATTCTTGAACTTGCTCCAGCTGTAATTTTGATTAATCAGTTGGCTGAACACTGCGGCGCTGATGATATTTATGAAGGAACTTAAGTGGGATACTGCTGGTCAGATCATGTTCCAGTTCTTCAAGGAATTGGGGTTAGAAACGTCCTTCAATTCCTCTTAGCAGTTATACCGTTGCTGTTCCCACATGGCCCAACCGCACTGTTAGATCAACAGCTTATTAAATATTGAACTTTGGTTTCTGAGTAGAATCTTAATCCACAATAAATGGTATTTTTTTATTAATATCCTTGGACATGTCTACTTGTCTTCATGCACATTTTCCTAACTGATTCTCCTTGCTAGATCACTGAGTGTTGCTCTCGGTTAAAAATGCCAATGAAGTATAATATATCCTGCTTTAAAGGAAAGTAGAATTGCTGCGGCCACTAATGTTGAATGACTAAAGATATTACCTTGCACCAGCTTAAAGAATTTCATGGGAAATCTCGGAAGTTGCAGTGCAGAGACAGGTTCTTTGGCACAATTGATCAATTTTTTAAAAACTCATTCATGGGACATGGGTGTCGCTGGCTGGCCAGTATTTATTGTAAGAAGTCTCATAACACCAGGTTAAAGTCCAACAGGTTTATTTGGTAGCAAATACCATAAGCTTTCGGAGCGCTGCCCCTTCGTCAGATGGACTCCATCTGACGAAGGGGCAGCGCTCCGAAAGCTTATGGTATTTGCTACCAAATAAACCTGTTAGACTTTAACCTGGTGTTGTGAGACTTCTTACTGTGCTTACCCCAGTCCAACGCCGGCATCTCCACATCAGTATTTATTGCCCATCCCTAGTCACCCTTGAACTGAATGGTTTGCGAGGCCACTTCAGAAGTCAGTTGAGAGTCAATCACTCCATGGCTCTGGAGTCACATGTAAGCCAGCCCAGGTAAGGGCAGCAAAATTCCTTCCCTAAAGTACATTAGTGAACCAGTTGGGCTTTACTGACAATCGACATTGGTTTCATGGTCATCAGTAGATTCTGAATTCCAGATTTTTGTTTTATTTCCTCATTAGATCTGATTATTTTTTAAAAATTCATTCATGGGACATGGATGTCACTGGCTGGCCAGCATTTACTGCATATCTTTAATTGTCCTTGCTAGGCCATTTCAGAGAGCAGTTGAGAGTCAACCACATTGCTGTGGCTCTGGAGTCACATATGGGCCAGACCGGATAAGGATGGCAGATTTCTTTCCCTCAAGGACATTGGTGAACCAAACGGGTTTTTCCCCACACTCGACAATGGTTTCATGGTCATTAGTAAATTCTTAATTCCAGATTTCTTTTATTGAGTTCAAATTCCACCGTCTGCCATGGCGGGATTCGAACCCCGGTCCCGAGAACATTAGCTGAGTTTCTGGATTAATAGTCTCGCAATAATACCACTGGACTATCATCTCCCCTCTTCTCAAGCATCCTCCCCTCTTACTTCATCTAACCCTACTTGCATAGCCTTCTATTCCTTTTTCCCTCATGCACCTGTCTATTCATTCCTCATGTACCTACCTTACCATTGTTCTGTAAAGCCACTGCATGAGAATCCAGTGCCACCTGCCTCATGCTCAAATGTCATGCCCTGAATGATTGTTTCCTCCTTCAATGAGTACCCAAAACTCCAGGTTGTTGTGGTCTCTCAGACCCCTTGTTCATACTGATTAAGTGCAGGATTGGAGCAGAGCACATCTTGCCCCAAACTCTTCAATAGTTAGCCAAAATGGAGAGTTAGAAATTGCGTAGTGCTCTGCCAGGAGACTGACCACCCATGGTGGCACAGTGGTTAACATTGCTGCCTCACAGTGCCAGGGACCCGGGTTCAATTCCGGCCTTGGGTGACTGTGTGGAGTTTGCACGTTCTCCTCCTGTCTGCATGGGTTTCTTCCAGGTGCTCCGGTTTTCTCCTACAGTCCAAAGATGTGAAGGTTAGGTGGATTGACCATGCCAAATTGCCTCTTAGTGTCCCAACATGTATTGGCTAGATGGATTACCATGGTAAATGCGCAGGGTTACAGGAATTGGGCGGGGGAGAGGGCCTGGGTAAGATACTCTGACAGAGAGTTGGTGCAGACTCAATGGGCCAAATGGCCTCTTCTGCACTATAGGGATTCTATGATCCACCCAACACCCTCACTCTTAGGAATGAGGCTGAATCAGTATGCACAATACCTCTGGACTGAGATATCCTAATGAGATTAAATGTCCTCTCTGGAGCTGCACATATTCTCCGATGACAAAGAAAATTGATGACAAACATGAATAAATGGCTATGTCAAGGGTTATGACATTGAGACAGACCTCTGATCCTTAATAATACCTTTCTTTAAAATTGTGAGTGAAATTTTATAGGGACAGGAAAAAAGTTGATGATAGATTAATGCATCATTTCCAAATTGTTTAAGTGCATGTATATGTATTTTTCTAGAATCATCATAGTGTATCAGGCAGGGTTGTGGGAGATTAAAGAATATGATATCCTGGACGCAATAGACATTTAGAGCGATTATCTTGGTCTATATGATCTATGTGCCTGTGTGCTGCAACACATTTTACATTATGCATCGCATTCCATATTGATTTGAATGTCTTTATTTGTTTTTTTCTCAAATGTCTTTAAGTCCAGAATATGAATTAGTTCTAAAATGGATTTTTGACGGTTGAATTTCCACATCAAACTTCACTTTGTAGGAGGATATCGTGTAGCAAACAGTATAAAATGGGTTGTGCCATGTTGCTTGGCTGAGTTCAAAATGGCTGACAGTTACAAATGATAGAGGCACGACAACGTTGCAGAAACATCCAAACAAGTTTATCGTTTGGTTGATTGGTTTAAGCGTTGTTTTTGTTTAGATGCAAATGTTCAACGTCCTGTGTGATGGGCTGGAGTATTTGACCCGTCAGCTTCACACAATTGTTGTCCACATAAGTGACTGCACTCACTTTCTATAATACAGAACCAAAAACAATGTAGACTTCTTCCTGAGCAATTGTCTCCGGGACCAGTCTTTTCACGAGGCCCAGGATAATTTTTCAAGCCGCAGCAGCCTTTTTTTTTCTCCTCGAGGACACCCCACTCCATCAACTTATTAATGTCCCTGCAACACTAAAGGAGGAAAACAGAGCCATTCTTTACTGTGACTTCTTGAATATCTTTGCAATCTATCACCGGTACCTGTGTGGGAATGCACTAGATCACTGCATAGGAGTACATTTCACCTATTAATGAGCAGGTGGCATACACCACCAGCAATATCCTGACAGATGTATTGGAAATTATCTGGGGAACATCCATGATTCTTTTCATCCGTAAAAAATATTGTACTAAGCAGGTCGTTCAAGCAAGGTGAATCAGGCGATATCTGAGATTGCTCTCTCTCTCTTAGTGTTCCTTTTTAATGACAACCCTTCTCTATTTGGAACGTAAGGTTCTCATCTAAATTGATCACAACCAAATCCCAGAAACCATGCATAAGACAATGAGAGGACATAGACACCTAGGAAGTTAGTATGGGAGGCATTGTTTGGAATTTTGATGTTCCGAAGTCAATGTGGCCGGATTACAGCAATAACACTGGGCTTGTTGCGTGCTCTGTGACCTTATGTGGTCCTTAATGGTGAACCATTAGAAACTCTAATAGCAGAAAGGTGAAGTGCACAAGAACAAGGTTTCAGGGTGTCATGCTGACTGATCCTGCAGGGTGAGATTGCAGCACTCAGGCTATTAGTTCCATGAATGGAACAGCACAGCCGGAGGACCAACACTGAGTTATCTCAGTCAGGAAAGGTAAATGACCAGGGTGTGGACTGGATTGAGAGCGTACGAGGAAGAGTCGAAGAATAAAAAAGCTGTCATAAAAACCAGGCCAGGGAAGGTTGCAATTTTAATGGGAGGCTTTGGCAGTTGCTGAAGAAATAATTCAATAAAAAGTAAGATGCCATTACTCTGTGATGTATCTGTATCTCAACTCATCCTTGTGGACGGAGAGTTGGAAAAGTGCATGAAAGTAGCTACAGTGACACTAATCCTGGGTACTAAAGAAAGAGGAATTTCAAAGGGATATTGTCAGAACATCTACAAATTTCCCTAGTTTAAATTGGAATGCAGATGAATTTTACAGCTGTTTATGCCAGTGAGATCTTCTGGTCCCATTGATGGCACACCCCCACCGTGGGTTTCCCGGAGGAGTGAGGTGCAGTCAATGAAAAATCCCAGAAGATCGTTGCCTGTCGTACCGTGCCAAAAATCTGCGAGATCCGGTATTCCCATAATGACAATCAAATCAGCTCATTGCCTGCTAAACTGTACCAAAAATCCGCAGGACTCAGGATTCTCATAATGATGAGTGAATCAGCTTGCTAAACCGTGCTAAAAAATCTGCGAGACTTGGACAATGAGCTTCTCGCAGGCACCAAAACTTGGAATAAGCTGGGTGAAGACAAAATGACGAGCAAGGGACCTCCATGAGGGCAAAAGCCCACCATTTCCACCTTGAATGGGAAAGTGAATTTATTTTTATGAATGTTAAAGACAACACCATTTTTCTCTTTTGTCAATAGTGTAGCCTTGAGACGGCATCACAGACTAACGCATGCTAAATTTGTAGAAAATTTACCTTTTAAACAGTACAATTCGGACAAAGAAAGTTGGGAAGTTAAAGAGAATTTTGAAAGCACAACAGTCACTCTTTTCAAGACCTGTGGCTAAAGGCAAGGCTAGCAAAGAGGCGTCTTTTCACATTAGCCATCTGCTGGCAAAACATAAGAAACCATTCACCGATGGCAAAGTTATCAAGGAGGTTATGATAGTTGCTGTTGACATCTTGTTCAAAGTCTTTAAAAACAGAGATGAAATTATGGCAGCCATCAAGAGCATGTCGCTTGGTGCTTTAACAGTAGCCAGAAGGGTGGAACTGTTGTCCGAAGATGTGTCTCAGCAAATACACCAAGACTTATCAGGCTGTGAATGTTTCTCACTGCAGTTTGATGAGTCAGTAGACATGACAGATGCAGCGCAGCTGATTGTTTTCATTTGCATGACATTCAAAGACTCAACAACAAAGGACTTTATCACTCTTTTGTCACTCAGGAAAAGACATGAGGATATCTACAACGAATTCAAAAGGTATGTGATTGAGAAAAATATTTTATGTTGGGCGGCATGGTGACACAGTGGTTAGCACTGCTGCCTCACAACGCCAGGGACCCAGGTTCAATTCTGGCCTCGGGTCACTGTCTGTGCGGAGTTTGCACATTCTCCCCGTGTCTGCGTGGGTTTCCTCCGGGTGCTCCGGTTTCCTCCCACAGTCCAAAGATGTGCGGGTTAGATTGATTGGCCATGCTAAATTGACCTTAGTGTCAGGGGGAATTAGCAGGGTAAATACGTGGGGTTACAGGAATAGGGCCTGGGTGGGATTGTGGTTGCTGCAGACTGAATGGCCTCCTTCTGCACTATAGGGATTCTATGGAAACTGATTTCAATCACACCGTTAATGCTGGTGTCAGTGTAGGCTTTGTTGCACTTTGCAGAAATGATCCTGAATTCCCCTCCTTTGTCAATTACCACTGTGTTATCCACTATCAAGTGCTAAGTTATAAACTCAATTCTTGCCAGAACTCTGCAACACCACTTGTTCTAATTGTTACTCATTGACCTTAATGCCAGCTATGGCAGATGTGGGGTGGGTAAGTCAAGGAAAAGTCCTCCAGAGATTTTTAGATCTGCTTCCTGAAATTGTCACCTCTTTTATATCAAGGAACAAGGAGGACAGCAAGCTGTCAGATAAAGTCTGGTTGCCAGACCAGGCATTTCTTATGGACATAAGTGCAAAATTGAACATTTGGAATCATGAATTGGGCGGGTGGGGGACAGAGACATATCACACATGATCAGTGCAGTAAATCTTAGAAACCCTACAGCACAGAAAGAGGCCATTCAGCCCATCGAGTCTGCACCGCCACAATCCCACCCAGACCCTACCCCCATATCCCTACATATTTACCCACTAATCCCTCTAACTTATGCATCCCAGGACACTAAGGGCAATTTTAGCATGGCCAATCAACCTAACCCGCACATCTTTGGACTAAATGCGTTCAGTTTGAAGCTGGGCCTGTGGCCCTCTCAGCTAAAGAAGAAAATTACTAGGCACTTCCCAAATCTGGAGAAATCCTACTACAGGTCAAACAGAAAGGGTTTCATCCAAACAAATTCTGTGACCACCTGAAGAAGTTGGAAAAGGAATGCAGTAGAAGATTTCAGGAGATAGACAAGACAAATCACACCATTGGCCAGAATTTCACCATCCCGCCCGCCAAGGGAATTGTAGCGGGCGGGACACGAACCATGCAAAGGTCCGTTGAGCCCAGAAGGGATTTTCTGGTTATGGGGCGAACGCAGCCGGAAAATCCCGCCCGTTCGCCGGAATTCTACCGCCCCATTCACCATGGAATCAGAGCGGGCGAGGGGGCAGATAATGGGAAGGTCCATTTATCTCGGGTGGGTTTTTCTGGTCTCAGGTCGAGCAAGGCATTAAAACCCCGCCCATTATATTTGTCTCAAATCATTTTCTTCAAGTGGACATTGGAGAACTGACAGCAAAATTTCATCAGGCGTTTGAACAAAGTAATAGACTTGACATGGAAATTATCACCATGCAAAATGACATAGAGCTGAAATCTAGGTCATGGGACAAAGACTTTTGGGGACTTGCAAACAGTGAGAAGTACCCTCTTCTGGCATTGTGTGCACTCAAGGCCTGCTTTGGTTTCACATGCCTCTGTGAGATGTTTTTTTCCCCAGATAAAAATCATGAAGTCCAACTATCACACCCTCTCACAGATGCCCATCTGATGGACTGTATGAAACTGCCATGTCAAACTATGACCCAGATTTCACAGCACTCACAGATAGTGTGCAAGCACGAGGTGTCAAACTAAGAATAGGTGAATGTTATGCATAATGTACATTGTTGCGGGTTTGAGTAAAGTTGGATTTTTAAGAGTAGATCTTATGCTGCATTTTTTTTGTTTGTTTGTTTATTTATTAGTGTCACAAGTGCACTTACATTAACACTGCAATGAAGTTACTGTGAAAATCCCCTAGTCGCCACACTCCGGCGCCTGTTCGGGTACACTGAGGGAGAATTTAGTATGGCCGATGCACCTAACCAGCAGGTCTTTTGGACTGTGGGAGGAAACTGGAGCAGCTGGAGGAAACCCACGCAGACACAGGGAGAACATGCAGACTCCATCCAGCCAGCAACCCAAGCCGGGTATTGAACCCGGGTCCCTGGTGCTGTGAGTCAGCAGTGCTAACCACTGTGCCACTGTGCTGCCCTTTAGATTCTACAAGTGATTGTATGCTTAAAAAGATTGGAGACGACCGTCGATCATTAAAGCCAGCAAATATAAATAGGTTTTAAAGACAATCAGATGTATTTCTGCAGTGGGTTGGGACTTGGTGAGAAGACAGGCAGATTGGGGTTCATCTATCAACAAGGGTTGGGCTTATCGGTTTGAATGCTTTTTTTTTCCTGCTTATAAAGATTTTTACTTTAATGAATTCCATGGTCATCCACCATTGATTATTGTTTGGTCAATAATCCTTTAGAATGGAACATTACCATCTATCAAAAACATTGAATGCAACGATCACTGATTTAATTCTGCCACCGGCTGCTATTCAAAAGCAAACCGACTCAATAAAACTACCTCAGGGACTCCCCACACCAGCCTTATGCATCTGTATAATTAGAAGCCGTGCATTTGCCTGGGTGTGGCTTCACACATTTAAAGAGTCAAACTTAAAACGTGGGACACCTCAGAGTGTCATATCTTCATGTGGCGCAGTTTTACATGTTGGCTGTGATGGAAGATTGAGTTGTTTACTTATGCAACTGTTGAGGCCTAATCAATCAAAGGACTTTAATTCAGTCAGTAACTACAAGTAACAAGGGGAAGAACAAGGGTAAACAAATCATGTAGGTTTTCAATCAGTCACCATTTGTGAGACAGCAAATCTTACAAAATTGACTAATTAAATTGACTAATTAATTTCTTCAGACTATTTTGGTTCTGATGTCTGCTAATTCTGGCCTCTTATGCATCCTCAATTTTAATCACTCCACTATTGGTGACTACGCCTTTGGCCTAAACTCGGGAACCTCTCCCCCCCCCCCCCCCCCCCCTCTCCCCCTCACCCGTGGTGTGGGTACATGAGTATGTGTACACGAGAGAGTGCATTGCTGAAAAGTCAGAATGAGAACTGTTTCAAAATTGGAAATTTAATTTGGGAGGATTGTGTGTGTGCGTGTGTGCTTGCGTGTGTGTGTGTGGTGTTACGTGAGTGAGTGTACAAGCGTGAATATATTTCTGAAAATTCAGAATTTCTTTTTATTCATTCGTGGGACATGGGCATTGCTGGTTGGCCAGCATTTATTGCCCATCCCTAGTTGCCCTTGAGAAGGTAGTGAACTGAGTGGCTTGCTAGGCCATTTCAGAGGGCAGCTGAGAGTCAACCACATTGCTATAGCTCTGGAGTCACATGTAGGCCAGACCAGGTGAAGACGGCAGATTTCCTTCTCTAAAGGCCATGAGCGAACCAGATGAGTTTTTCCGACAATCGACAATGGTTTCATGGTCATCAGTAGATTCTTAATTCCAGATTTTTAAAAATTGAATTCAATTTCCACCATCTGCCGTGGCGGGATTCAAACTCGGGTCCCCAGAACATCAGCTGAGTTTGGAACTTGATGCAAAATTGGAAATTTACTTTGGAAGGGATACTGTGTCGATATGGTGTGGTTACATGAGTGTGCACACACAAGTGAGTGTTTGTCTATTAGAAAGAGAGAGGTGCATGATGGGAGCCATTTCTGCAACTACAATACCCACAATGCACCAGAACCCCCCCCCAAACCATGAGACAACTGCAGAATTCCAGCTTCTGCTTGAATGTGATATAGAGAGGTTAAGCGAAAGGGAAATAAATAAGGGAATGAGAAAAAAAGAGCGAAAGAGAGAAAAATAAATATATTAAATGAAACCGTTGTAACTCAATTTGCCAGATGTTTTCTTCAAGACCTAAAGCAGCTTTTCTCTGTCCTGAAGAGAAGCAGCTTCATCAATGGTTAATCAACATCAACAGTATTGACATTTTCTTTGGTGATGATAATATCCTCTTCAAAAAGACAAGCAAAATCCAAATTACCAGAGGCAGGTATAGACAGGGTTGAAGAGTAGGTGGACAAATGCTGTATTATCACCGGCCCAGTCAATACGACCATCAGATAATATCGACTGTGGTGTTCTCTACCTACCTTATTAAATGAGGGGCTAAAATTACCTTCAGTTTCCTGATAATTGTATCCACTCAAAGCCAGGATAAGTGATGAAAGTGAATGGAAAAGCTAGAAGTTCCTATGGCTGCTCTGGAATTGAATTTGATTGGGATGCATCTTCTTTGACTCAAACCACAAAGGTTTGTGAACATGAAAAGGAGAATCTATTTGACGGCAAAGACCATCTTCTACAATACTGAAGAAATACATCGTACAACGTCCCAACAACATTACTGCATTGTCAACAGTAGGAGGAATTATATTGCTAAATACTACAGCACGGCAGCATAGTTGGTGGCACGGTGGCACAGTGGTTAGCACTGCTGTCTTACAACGCCGGGGACTCAGGTTCAATTCCGGCCTTGGGCGACTGTCTGTGTAGTTTGCACGTTCTCCCCGTGTCTGGGTGGGTTTCCTCCGGGTGCTCCGGTTTTCTCCCGCAGTCCAAAGATGTGCGGATTAGGTGGATTGGTCATGCTAAATTGCCTCTTAGTGTCCAAAAATGTGTGGGGGGTAAATGCATGGGGATAGGGCGGGGAGGGTGGGCCTGGGGAAAATGCTCTGTTGATGAGTCGGTGCAGTTTTGATGGACTGAATGACCTCCTTCTACACTGTAGGGATTCTATGAACAAATATATACAAGTGAATGGCTTTGTTCAATTAAGGACAGGGCACATATAAAGAAAGCTTGTTCTGTGACTGGTGAGCATTGTACAGGCCCAAAATGTAATCAATAAGCTTCCTTTAAAGTGAAATTATTTTGTCACAGTGTCCCTTTAAGGAGCTATTGTGTTGATTCAATTTGTCAATTTGTTATTTTACCAATTTGTTAAAGGTTTACTCTGAGGAGTATAGAGAGAGAGAGACGCCTGTCTTGGTAGCGAGGAGACTGAGATATGTCATGTTACATTCTGTGAACAATCTTATTATCAAGAAGGAGGCAACAGTGTGGTGACATTGTCACTAGATTAGTAATCCAGAGAACTAGGGTAATGTTCCGTGGTCTCAAGTTTGAAACCCATCACAGCAGATGGTGAAATTTCAATTCAATAAAAATCCGGAATTCAGAGTCTACTGATGACCATGAAATATTATTGATTGCCGTAATGAATATAAAACGCATCTGGTTCACTAATGCTCTTCAGGGAAATCCTTATCTGGTCTGGCCTATATGTGCCTCTAGTGCCAGAATTTTACTGCCACGCCTGCCCGGGAATTGGGGCGGGCGTGGCTCGCAGAACGGAATTCTCTGTTTGTCTCGGGCGGGATTTTATGAGCCTCGCCCGCGCGAGGTTGTAAAATACGGGCATATATCCACATACCCCAGGAAGCCACTCAGTTCAAGGGCATATTGGGATGGGCAATAAATGCCCATATGAATGAATAGTAAAAATGTCCGTGCTTGGTTTCATACCAGCTTGGATCAACTTAACATGGATCACATTTGTGCCAGTTTCTGGATGTAAATCTTAAATCTCAATTTTAACCAAACCCATGGAATGTGTTTGGATTGCGTGCTTGTTTTACATTCTGTCACAATTTTTATTCTCCATTGACTTAAAAATCGGAAGGAGCTTAAAAAATAGTGGCTAAGTCGAAGCTGCAGTAATCTGTATTGAACTGAGAAACCAGAATAGGATAGGATAGCCAGCGAACAAAGTTTCACAGGCCATGCACTCTTCCAGATTATCTCACCATCCAGCAGACTGTAATTTTGGTAAGAGATCAGCACAAGCCCCAAATAAATGATGAAAAGAGCCATTTCTTTAAAATTCCATAAGACTATAAGATATAGGAACAGAATTCGGCCATTGGGCCCATTGAGTCTACTCTGCCATTCAACCATGGCTGATATGATCCGCATCCCCATTCTCCTGCCTTCTCCCCATAACCCTTGATCCCCTTATTAATCAAGGACTTATCTATCTTTATCTTAAGGACACTCAGTGACCTGGCCTCCACAGCCTTCTGTGGCAATAAGTTCCACAGATTCACCACCCTCTGTCTGAAGAAATTCCTCCTCATCTCAGTTTTAAAGGAGAGTCCCTTCACTCTGAGGCTGTGCCCTCGAGTTCTAGTCTCTCCCAGTAGTGGAAATATCCTCTCCACGACTACTCTATCTAGGCCCCTCAGTATTCTGTAAGTTTCAATTAGATCTCTCCTCATCCTTCTAAAGTCCATTGAGTATAGACCCAGACTCCTTAATCGCTCCTCATATGACAACCCCTTAATTCCTGGGATCATTCTTGTGAACCTCCTCTGGATTCCCTCCAAGGCCAGTACATCCTTCCTTAGGTATCCAAAGGCATCTCAGTAGGAACTCCAGCCACAAGTGTTAACCGGCTTTGTCGAATTAGGGGTTTTGCAGTTGGAAAAGCTATGATCTGGATCTTTTATATAGCTATATCCCGATTATTTTAAAACCCTTTCCTCTGTGTGGACTTCCAGTCAAACATTTTCACTTGTTTCCAATATCCGTCTGCCTTTTCTGCATTTATAAAGCCAACAAATGCAAATGACTTTAAAATAGGGACTGAGTTGCACCTGTGTGCTTGGCATAATTAATTCCCTGCGCCTATACACTATCCCCATTTCACCCAAAGACTTCACATTAGTATTGAATTCCGAAGCAGTACACTAGATCATCATAGCGAGCTGATTTGAGTATCAGAATAAGGATGTTTTCCTGCAATTGTTGGTGAGGCCATACCCGGAGTATTATGTGCTGTTTTGGTGTCCTTATCTGAGGAAGGATGTCCTTGCTATAGAGGGAGTGAAGCGAAGGTTTACCAGGCTGATTCCTGGGATGGCAGGTCTGTCATATGAGGAGAGACTAAGTCGGTTAGGATTATATTCACTGGAATTTAGAAGAGTGAGAGGGGATCTCATATAAAATTCCAACAGGATTAGGCAGGATAGATTCAGAAAGAATGTTCCTGATGGTTGGGGAGTCCATAAATAGGGATCATAGTTTGAGGATAAGGGGATGAACCTTTTTGGACTGAGGTGAGGAGACATTTCTTCACCCAGAAAGTGGTGAAAGTGTGGAATTCACTGCCACAGAAAAGAGTTGAGGCCAAAATGTTATGTGATTTCAAGAAGAAATTAGATATAGCTCTTGGGGCTAAAGGGATCAAGGGATATGGGGAGAAGGCAGGATCAGAATATTGAATTTGATTATCAGTCATAATCAAAATGAATGGTGGTGTAGGATCAAAGGGCCGAATGGCCTACTCCTGCTTCTATTTTCTATATTTCTATGTAACCAAAACAACTCACATTATGCAGAGATTAAAATGCAAAAAAAAAAATCCCAAACTGTTCACAGTGTCGTAATTCAAACCCAAACTGACACTGAAGCAAAGGAGACATTAAGACAGGTAAGCCAAGAAATTGGGCTGCATAGCACTGCCGGTGTTAGCCCTCTGGAAGAAAATGGCAGCGAAAATACTTTCAGCCATTTCTGGTGTGGTCCAAACAATTTCTGTTTTCATTTCAAGCTTTGCAGTGAGGTGCTTTAGAATTAAGTGTGCAAAGAGGTTTATTTCCAACTTTCAATCTCCATCACTAATGCCACCAGTGCTGTATCAGAAAAACTGGAAGCTCTCTCTATCCTGTTTTGCTTCAAGCATTCCAGGGACAGTTTGCCGGTTACATGACTGCAGCTCAACTTTAAAAGGGGCAGGTTGCCTTTAAGAGGTCCATGTTAACTGTATATCATGCTGGCCATTTAGGCTGCTGGAGCTCCTGCTGAGTGCAAGGTGAGTAACCAGTGCTTTCCACACTGGGCTGCATCTTGAAATGTCTCTTAATGGGCCTGATTTTACCATTTTGAGTCTAAGTGCCGAATCTGGGCGTCAAATAGATCCGAGCCTGGAATCCTCTTTCCAGCGCGCCCATACGCGCTTTGCCAGCTCCGGTCCGATTCGCCCAGTGGGCGGGGCTTAGTGCTGCCGGACCGATCGGAGCTCTGAACTGCGCATGCGCAGTTCGAAAAAAATCCGAAGCAGCATGCCCGGGCGGGGAGAGAAAAGCAGAGAGAGCGGCTCTCTGACCCAGGTCATCCGGGAGGGGGTGGGGTGGGGGAGGAGAGGGGGTGTGACGGGTCCATCTGGCTCACCAAATCAGTTACAATACTGCTTCAGCATCTACTGAACCATCTTGGATACAAAGGATAATGGCATTAGGGTTTTGCATGTAAGCCTTGCTTATGCTAAAAATTATATCCTTGGTGTCGGCAGCCATTCCTGATGTTACAGTACTGATAGCACCAGGAAGATCGACCTGCACCATTAATTATCCTTTGTATCCAAGATGGTTCAGTAGATGCTGAACGCAGTATTGTAACTGACTTGGTGAGCCAGATGGACCCACAAGGCAGAAGGACCATCTTTGTGTTGACCAAAATGGATCTAGCTGAGGAACATACAGCTTATCTTGCTAACGGAAGGATGGTGGAGGGAGACCAGCGATCGAGGTAGGTTGGGGGTGTGCTCTGCCGAGGGGGGCCTGCCTCCCAGGGGTGTCCGATCCCGGGGGGAGGGGCGGGGGGGTCTGCCGGGGAGGCCTGCCTCCCAGGGGTGTCTGTTCCAGTTGGGGGGGGGAGTCTGCCGGGGTGGTTAGCAGGGGAGTCCGCAAAGGATGGTCAAGGAGGGTGGTGACTTCACAAGGGCAGAGAGGGCTTCAGAGGTTCCCCTGCAGAATAGAAATCTGCTTCGGACTTTTATTCTGCAGGTCGCTAAAAGCGCGGATCCGGAACGGGCCAGAAGACGGTAAAGTGGGATTTGGCGGTAGGGTTGGGCGCGCGGTTCATTAAGTCGATTTAAATGCATGCTAATGCATTTAAATCGTCGGGCCGCCTGATTCGGGTGTGGCTGGACCCGCGCCCGAATCGGGTGTCGGTAAAGCCGTGATCTGATCGGAATCGGGTGCAGATCGCGGTATAGGCCCGATGCCCAACTTTACCGCGATTTCGCGCCCATTGGTAAAATCGGGCCCAATGTCTCCTTTGCTTCAGTGTCAGTTTGGGTTTGAATTACCACACTGTGAGATGAATAGGCCTGCTACAGTGGAACTGGGTATGGGGTAATTGCACATTACAATCCTTACAGTCCAATCATAGTTACAATCATTACAGTCCAAAGATGTGCAAGTTAGATTGATTGGCCATGTTAAATTGCCCCTTAGTGTCCTGGGATGCGTAGGTTAGAGAGATCAGCAGGTTAAATATGTGGGGTTATGGGGATAGGGCCTGGGTGGGATTGTTATCGGTACAGACTTGATGGGCCGAATGGCCTTCTGCACTGTAGGGATTCTGTAGGGATTCTTGTGTCTGTAAAGGGGCCTTATCCACTATCTCTCTCAAAATCTGTTAAGGGGTGTCTTAAAGGAGGAGATTCCAGTGGCTAGCACTACTGCCTCACAGCGCCAGGGACCCAGGTTGAATTCCAGCCTCAGATGTCTGTCCGTGTGAGTTTGCACGTTCTCCCTGTGTCTGCGTGTGTTTTCTCCGGGTGCTCCAGATTCCTCCCGCAGTCCAAAGATGTGCGGATTAGGTGGATTGGCCCTGCTAAATTGCCACATAATGTCAGGGAGATTAGCAGAGTAAATACGTGGGTTATGGGGATAGGGCCTGGCTGGGAGTGTTGTGGTTGCAGGCTCTGTAATGACTTTAATCAGGCAATTGAGGTGGGCCTGTTAGATTATGAATTCCCTGATTAACAGCCAAATTGATGGGCCAATCAGGGAGCCTCTTGCTTTGTATTTAACCAGGAGTGTCAGTTCCTCTGGGACTCCTAGTGTAGGCTGCTAACTAAAAGCACTCTGTATGCTGTTATCAGACTTGAAAATAAAGGGATTTTGGTGAAGGGACTTCTGCCTACGAGGACTTATTACAGGCTCAATGGGCTGAATGGCCTCCTTCTGCACTGTAGGGATTCTATGATTCCATGAGACGGAGGTCAACATATTGAGGCGTTTATTGGGAGAGAATTACAAACCGAGTAATATATGACGAAAGAACATTAAATGTTTTAAAGCTTATTTATTAGCCACAAGTAGGCTTACTTTAACACTGCAATGAAGTTACTGTGAAAATTTGCTGCATTTAAAAGAGAATTGGGTTTTATAATCAATGCGCTTCCATTGCAATAACTGTCTATTTAAAATAAATTAATAACTGGGAGGCACTTGTTCGAAATGCCGACAACTTGTCCATTAAGCTCCATGCGCCTTTTGAGTCACAAAGCCTGAATGATGAGGCAGAGCGGTGGCAGAGAAGGCAAGGAGAGGAAGCAAATCCTGCGCTCTGGACTCCACTACCATGTGGGACATCCTGGCCCATGGACCCAAAGATCTACAGGTCGAAAATCGGCCTGTTGTCCAGCCACATGAGGACCCATGGCAGAAACACCCTTGTGTCTGTAAAGGAGCCTTATCCACTATCTCTCCCATAATCTATTAAGGGGCATCTTAAAGATGACCCTGATTAGATGTCATCCCCGAATCGATGGACAGCCACCTTCATCGCTGATGACACAAAGGTTGGAGGTGTTGTGGATAGTGTAGAGGGATGACAGCAGTTGCAACGAGACATAGTTAAGATGCAAGACTGGGCGGAGGTGTGGCAGATGGACTTCAACCCAGATAAGTGTGTGGTGGTTCATTTTGGCAGGTCGAATCGGATGGAGGAATATAATATTAAGGGTAAGACGCTTAGCAGTGTGGAAGAACAGAGGGATCTTGGGGTCCGGGTTCATAGGACGCTCAAAGCAGCGTCACAGGTAGAGGCTGTGGTTAAGAAGGCGTATGGAATACTGGCCTTCATCAATAGAGGAATTGAGTTTAGAAATTGGGAGATAATGCTGCAGCTGTATAGGACCCTGGTCAGACCCCATCTGGAGTACTGTGCCTAGTTCTGGTCGCCTCATTACAGAAAGGATGTGGAAGCCATAGAAAGGGTGCAGAGGAGATTTACAAGGATGTTGCCTGGATTAGGTGGCATGCCTTATGAGGATAGGTTGAGGGAGCTAGGTCTTTTCTCCTTGGAGAGGCGAAGGATGAGAGGTGACCTGATAGAGGTGTATAAGATGTTGAGAGGTATTGATAGAGTGGATTCTCAGAGGCTGTTACCCAGGGCTGAAATGGTTGTCACGAGAGGCCACAGGTTTAGGGTGCTGGGGAGTAGGTATAGAGGAGATGTTAGGGGTAAGTTTTTCACTCAGAGGGTGGTGGGTGCGTGGAATCGGCTGCCGGTAGTGGTGGTGGAAGCGGATTCGATTGAGTCTTTTAAGAGACTTTTGGATAGGTTCATGGAGGTTAATAAGATAGAGGGTTATAGATGAGCCTAGAAGGTAAGGAAATTGTTTGGCGCAACTTGTGGGCCGAAGGGCCTGTTTGTGCTGTAGCTTTTCTATGTTCTATGTTCTATCGCCGATTGTCTTTTTTGTCAGGTCTGAGTTTCATATTGACCCATATTCCTTTTTTAAGAAGGGATGTTATACCTTTAACGCGCAGTCGCTTTTATGTGATTGTACTGCTGACGGAACATCTCTTATTCTCGTCACGGAGACTTGGATGTCATTTAAACGGCAAGCCCAAGGAAAGAGGTTGCATGTGTCACAGGTCCAATAGGATGGAAAGCTGATTAAAAGCACCAGAAAACTTAACAAAGTAGTTAATAAGAAAGCTCTGACCTTTTCCTCCCATGCAATATATCCAGCTGGTGTGGGCTTTACTATGATTGATAGATCTGAATGAAGACCTGACCTCCATTCTGAGTGTCCTGCTGTCTGAGAAAAGCATCGCCCCCCCAAAAAGCCATATTACTACATGACAGACAATAGAATGCAGTCAGGATTCTGCATCATCACAAAATCATAAGTCATTATGGGACAGAATGAGCCACCAGCCTGTGTAAAAATCTCCGACAAGCCTCCAAGCAGTCCACATCAAAGTGGCAATTAATAAGAGAGTATTATATAAAATTCAACAAGATGATTTTGCCAGGATTTGTGCCCAGACTTGCATCTGTCCAGAATCTATGTAACTTAATTTGCCAGAATTTTATATGTCAGGATACATGCATATCAATATTTTTTAAATGTTCTTGGGATGTGAGCAAATAGGACGTAGAATCATAGAATCCCTACAGAGCCGAAGCAGGCCATTTGGCCCATCGAGCCCTGCACTAACAACAATCCTGCCCAGGCCATATCCCTGTGACCCCACGTATTTACCCTGCTAATCCCTCTGACACCGACCGGCAACCTAATCCGCATGTCTTTGAAATGTGGGAGGAAACCGGAGTACTCGGAGGAAGGACATGGTCACTTTTATTGTCCACCTTCATTGTCCTGAGGTGATTAGGAGTCAGACACCGAGGGCCAGCTTTTACCCATGGAGTCAGAAATCGGGGCTGTTTCCGGGTCTTGAACCCACTCCTGGGGGGGGGGCGGAAGCAGATGGGATTTTGAAGGAGATGCCCCTTTAACTGGCATGAAGACAGGTTCTTAAAGCTGGAGGGTCAATCAGAGGCCTTCCAGCTTGAGAGAAGCAGCAGGTTTTGATGGATGGTAAGCAACTGAGCAAAAGATTCATGATGGCGGCAGCAGTTCAGACCAGTATTCTTATGTCCCTGTTTTACTGTTTGATCCTCGTGGGCGCCAATGGCTGGCCAGATATGGGGCAAGCCCATGAAGATGTGGCAGATTTTGTTTTACAGGAGAAGGGCATCAGCGGAAGCCTGTTAATTCAGAGTAGATTATCCCAGGCTCACGAAATGTCACCAATTACATCAGCCAGTCCCCGGCAAACAGTTTCCACACATATGCAAGCTACAATTCTTCAGGGAAATGCCCGTCATCAGCAACAGCACAGACAAATTCCGTGCCATCAACGCGGTTAAAACCATGACAAGCCTCAACTTGGCCTCAACATGATGCACAAATACACCTTCAGATGTCCATCACAACCTGGACCATGCTCATGTAGGTCAGAGGCAGATGAGACAGAGAAAGTGCCTGGTCAAACCAAAGAACAAAGAAAATTATAGCACAGGAACAGGCCCTTCGGCCCTCCAAGCCTGCACTGACCATGCTGCCCGTCTTAACTAAAACCCCCTACTCTTCCGGGGACCATATCCCTCTATTTCCATCTCATTCATGTACTTGTCAACACGCCCCTTAAAAGTCACTACCATATCCGCTTCCACTATCTCCTCCAGCAACTAGTTCCAGGCACCCGCTACTGTCTGTGTAAAAAATCTGCCTCGTACATCTCTTTTAAAACTTGCCCCTCGCACCTTAAACCTGTGCCCCCCAGTAATTCACTCTTCCACCATGGGGAAAAGCTCCTGACAATCCACTCTGTCCATGCCTCTCATAATCTTGTAGACTTCTATCAGGTTTCCCCTCAACCTCCGTCGCTCCAGTGAGAACACATCCCACTATGCCAGGAATGATAGTAGAAAGCATGTTTTTGCACCCATGACCTTCAGTGTATGATTGTATAGAACATAGAACATAGAAAAGCTGCAGCACAAACAGGCCCTTCGGCCCACAAGTTGCGCCGAACATGTCCCTACCTACTAGGCTTACCTATAACCCTCTATCTTACTAACTTCCATGAACTTATCCAAAAGTCTCTTAAAAGACCCTATTGAATCCACCTCCACAACCACTACCGGCAGCCGATTCCACGCACCCACCACCCTCTGAGTGAAAAACTTACCCCTAACATCTCCTCTGTACCTACTCCCCAGCACCCTAAACCTGTGACCTCTTGTGGCAACCATTACAGCCCTGGGTGAAAGCCTCTGAGAATCTACTCTATCAATATCCCTCAACATCTTATACACCTCTATCAGATCACCCCTCATCCTTCGCCTCTCCAAGGAGAAAAGACCTAGCTCCCTCAACCTATCCTCATAAGGCATGCCACCTAATCCAGGCAACACCCTTGTAAATCTCCTCTGCACCCTTTCTATGGCTTCCACATCCTTTCTGTAATGAGGCTACCAGAACTGGGCACAGTACTCCAGGTGGGGTCTGACCGGGGTCCTATACAGCTGCAGCATTGTCTCCCAATTTCTAAACTCAATTCCTCTATTGATGAAGGCCAGTATTCCACACGCCTTCTTAACCACAGCCTCCACCTGCGACACTGCTTTGAGCATCCTATGGACCCGGACCCCAAGATCCTTTGTATGTGCAAACAAGTACTGCAGCGACTGCACATTGTGCAGGATTATGCCGCCCGTGTGTCAGAACAACTCCTTCAATTAAATCCCACACTATCCATCCACCACCAGTGCCCAGTGTCAGCAGCGTGTGACATCTGTAACATACAGCACTGCCAAATAGCCCAGCTCCCTGTGAATTCACAGTCTGCACCACCAGACAAAGGCTTCAGTTGGAGGGGAGGATATCAACAACAAAGATTCCCTGGAACATTCATGGCACCTTGGCATGCGGAAATCCACTTACGCCTCTTGGTTGCCAGCAATTGGGAGCATCTCTGGACCTCTTCAACCAGGACCTACAGATCATAGAATCACAGAATCCCTACGGCGCAGAAGGAGGCCATTCAGCTTATTGAGCCTGCACTGACAACTATCCCCACCCTGACCTCGTAACCCCACATATTTACCCTGCTAGTTCCCCTAGCACTAAGGGGCAATCTACCATCACCAATCAACCTAACCCACACATCTTTGAAGTGTGGGAAGAAAGTGGAGCACCCTGAGGAAACCCATGCAGACACAGGAGGATATACAAACTCCATACAGACATTTACCTGAGGCCGGAATTGAACCCGGGTCCCTGACGTTGTGAGGCAGCAGTGCTAACCACTGTGCCACCGTGCTGCCCATGCCAATACTGGTCACTCAAGGGGTGCACAGATCCTCCTGCTCCTTCTCCACTTGCCCTGCTTTGCGACATTCTGACATGACCAATAGGAAAAAAAGCACACCATGCTTCCAGCTTCACATGATCTTACACACATATGTCTACTTACATGCTAATGAGTGATGTGGACTATGATGCACCTGTGACCTCAGTGGTTATGAGCTAGACTAGAGACTTTGTATATTAGACAGGCAACTCTTTGAGGAGATGTGCCGACCGTTACATATTTAAAAGGTTGCAGGTTGCTTTAAGAGCTAATCACATGATTTGATGATGATGTCATTAGGGTGTTTACAGAGGCTGTTGCTTTTCTTTCAGTTTGTACTCTGTAGAGAACATCTCTTTCAATAAAACCTGTTGTTAGTTTGAATGTACATGTGCAAACCACATATTTTCTTTTTTGTTTAAAATGCACAACACCTAACATAGTTAGGACATTGTGTCTACTCAGTAACCCACCTTGTACATATTGGACATAGTGTAAATAAATGAGTTTTCAGTTCACACCCAATTCAGGCTACAGTTCCTCTTCACAAGATACTCAGAGCCCCGCCAAAGTTATATCGGCTGAGGAGAAAAAGCTTCAAGGAGATTCACCCCAATTGTACCATGTTACTTCTCTTTCTTCAGCAGGAAAGAACTGGTCAATATCTCCAAACAGGATTAAATTATCCATTAAAATAAAAATGACCATTAAAAATGTTATATCCTGGGCACCAATAAACAGAAAAGAAAGATTTGTATTTATATAACTCATTTCACATCATGTCCCAAAACATATTGTAGCCAATTAAATCCTTTGGAATTGTAGTCACTGTTGTAACATGGGAAAAGCAGTAGTCAACTTTCATGTCACCAAGACTCCACAAGCCACAGTGTGAATAATGAATGACCAAATGAGCTGTTCTATTGGCCAACGCTTATGTAGCCACTTTAAGGGAACAGATCAGGTGATTCGGGGTGTGGGGTGATTTGCCCAGGAGCCGCCCTGAGAGGGTAGTTGTCATTTGGAGTGTGGAGTGAGTAAGACCTGCAATAAATCTCTGTGTTACCTAATGCCAGTCTGTGCAGTGAGTTCTTGAAGATATCCTTGGTTCTAAACAATTTAACAAACGTACCAAGGAGAACTCCCCTGCTTTCCTCTACAAAACAGTGCCATTGGATCTTTTGTACACACCTGTGGTGATTGTCCCTTTAAGGGCAACACAGCAGAGTAAGGGTCATCTGACTGGGTAACCAATTGGGCTACAGAGTAGAGAATCACCCCATGGGGAGGAGTTCTCTTAGGCAGGAGGCATTCCAGAACTAGCGGCAGACATGCTGCTGCTCTTGTTGATCCTTGTAAATAAATCCTTTGTTCATGAGTGGAGTCTCCAAAAGTGCATTATTATAGCTCCTGAGGGCAGTCGACTCAGTTCAGGCACCAGTTTAGCTGGTCATCTGAAAGCTGGCACCACTAACTTCAAAGAATCCCTCAATATTGTAGTGAAGTGAAAGTCTTGATCATGTGCTCGAAACACTGGAATGGGGAGGACGGGGACTTAAAATCATCCCAGGTGCTGATGGAAAATGGCTGGAATCCGACCATTTGTTTGTTATTGACATCAAAGGAACTTAAATATCCAACACTGCCAGGGGCAACCAAACAGCGGCCGCCATTTTGGTGCCACTTCCTGAGAGAAATTTCTATCCCCCAATCTTCTGACTTGAAGGTAATAGCGCTAGCACTGAGCTACCTTATATATCAAAAGATGTGTGGGTCAGGTTGATTCGCCATGCTACCTTGTCCCTTAGTGTCATGGGGACAAGCAGGGTAAATATGTGGGGTTATGTGGATAAGGACTGGGTGGGAATTTTGTTGGTGCCAGCTCTTTTTTTTAATTTATTCGTGGGACATGGGCGTCGCTGGCTGACCAGCATTTGTCACCCATCTCTAGTTGCCCTTGGAGGGCAGCTGAGAGTCAACCACATTGCTGTGGCTCTGGAGTCACATGTGGGCCAGACCAGGTAAGGATGGCAGATTTCCTTCCCTAAGGGACATCAGTGAACCAGATGGGCTTTTCCAATCAACAATATTTTCATGATCATCAGTAGATTCTTAATTCCAGATATTTTTTGTTGAATTCAAATTCTACCATGGTGGGATTCGAACCCAAGAACATTAGCTTAGTTTCTGGATTAATAGCCTAACAATAATACCACAAGGCCATCGCCTCCCTTTAATGGGCTGAGTGGCCTCCTTCTGCACTGCAGGGATTCTATGATTCTGGAAAACAAAGCCAGAACAGAGAGAAAAACGACACAATAAAGACACACTGATTGACAAGATTGTGGGAATATCATTACTGGGATCAGGGCAGGAAACTATGAGCCAGAAGAACGATGACAAAGGCAGAATTTTGATATTTATTCTGAAAGCTCAGCATTTTATTTATTCAAAGCACAAACACACTCATCGAAGCTAGATTTCACCCTCACTGCCCCCAACACAAAGAAATTTTCAAAATGCCAAGGCACTGCTTTACCTTTGAAATAGGATTCCTGAAAGCCCGACAAATGGCAATTGCCCACTTGTTCGCTGCATAGTTCAGATGATGAGCTTGCCTGCAGGTTTTTGCAGCTAATGTCATCCTTACTCTTTGACATTTAAGTCAAAGGGAGATTCATTGCCAAGCTGCCACTGAGAGATAACCCGGTAGGAAGCATCAAAAAGTAAGAATGTCAACTTTTTGCGCCAGATCGAATGGCCAATATTGTCAACGTAGGGCAGAAGGGTAATTGGAGATGGAAGAAATCATCGACAACCATACAAGGTGCAGCATTTATTTCTGCTGTAGGTTGACATGATCAATTTTATTGGCGCAGGTCTCCAAGAATAGTGATTCTACATTTAGTTGCTTGGTTTATTTTCCAATGTGCTCTTTCGTGCAACTTGGCAGCTTACAATTCCCATCAGATTCTGAGGCAGGCTGGATTCTGAATATTTAAAATTTCCAGAATTTCTACATTTGTATCCACAAGCTGATTAATTATTCAACAACCTTGAGTTTTGTGCAGCTGTTGGGATATTTGTTATCAGCTGACCTAGCAATGGTTACACTTCATTCTTTGATGCAAGCCCCTCTCCACGCACGTTAAATCCACTGCGGATGCAGATTATGTATAGAAGACAAATGAAGAAAAGAAATTTGTGTAGTGCTGTGGCGAACCATTGTTGGTTCCCACCAGGTAGTGCTGAGCCATGGTCTGGCCAGTACTATGAGTCTGTAGATATGTTACTGTTGGGGTTAGGGTTGGGCTGTTCTACCTGTTAATATAGTCCTATGGTACATCCCAGTTGGCTCCGCCTCCTGGGAGAGGTATAAAGGTCACTGCTCTGCCTGGTGACCCTTTAGTCTGGGATCGTATACTGTATATAGTAGCTCTGTTATTGTTGGCAATAAAAGCCTTTATTTCCCGAGTACATCCTGCCTCTCGTGTGTTATATCGCGCATCAAGTGCCCCTTCGCAACTCTCAAGATCACAGAATCACTACAAGGCAGAAGGAGGCCATTTGGCCCATCGAGTCTGCACCGACCACAATCCCACACGGGCCCTGTTCTCGTAAACCCACATATTTACCCTGCTAATCCCCCTGTCACTAAAGTCAATTTAGCATGGCCAATTAACCTAACCCTCACACCTTTGGACTATGGGAGGAAACCGGAGCCCCCGGAGGAAATCCACGCAGACACAGGAAGAATGTGCAAACTCCACACAGGCAGTGACCCAAGCCGGGAATCGAACCCTGGCGCTGTGAGGCAGCAGTGCTAACCACTGTGCCACCATGCCGCCCTTAATATGTCTCAAAGCACTTTACAGTCAGTAAGTTACTTCTGAGTTTGAAATGTGGTCACTGTTGCAATGTAGGAAATGCATGAACCAATTTACACACAGCGAGGTCTCACAAACAGCAATGAGGTAAATATCCAGATGTGCTTTAGTGATGTTGCTTGAGGGTTAAATCTTGGCCAGGGCACTGGCGACATGTCCCCTGCTTTTCTTTGAGTAGCACAAGATATCTTCGCATTTACCTAAATGTCCACGCAGGATCTCAGTTTAACGTCTCAACTGATAGACGGCTCCTCCAATTGTGCAGCACTCCCTCAGCGCAGGACTGGACTATTAACCTGGCTTAAGCATTCAGGCCTCTGGCCGTGGGGTTTGAACTAATGGACCCCTGATTCAGAGGTGAAAGTGTTACCCGCTGAGCCATGGATGACACCTGTTGGGAAGGAAGATACCACATTATTCTAATTGTGTGCTAAGTTTATAGGTAAGATTTTTCAGATGGTGGGGTTTCACACCCAAAGAATTGGCAGGGAATACACACCCACCAATCACAGCAGCCCCACAGCAATTTAATGCTGCCTGGAGTGTTAACTGACAGCAGAAGGATCTTCCATCCTGTGGTATATGTATATATTGTATGTTGGGGTCTGGGGTGCGGACCCCTTTAAGAGTGTGGGTCATGTGACCCCTGGGCAATTAGCTCCGCCCAGTGTAGGACCCAATTGGATAGTCTGAGATCCGACTGTGGAACAGTGCACATTTCTAATAAAGAGTTCCCAGTGTTCAAGTTACCAAGCTTACCTCGTGATTCTTTATGCAGCCTTAGCCAATAGGAGCATACGTAATACGCCCCTCACCTGAGCAGAAGCCCCGCCTCAGACAGCTGCCACCAGCCATTCTAATTGGACGGCAACTTGGTTGTCCCGGCAGTGCCAGTGGCAGCAGTGGCAATGACAGAGACTACAAGCAGTGGCCAGATATTATGGCTGGAATTCTCTGACCTCGCTGGGATACTCCGGCCCCGCTGCTGTGAACGGAGATTTGGCTGAGCGTCAAATTCTCCATTCTCGCTGGCAGTGGTAGCGGGAATTACGAGGCTGGAGAATTCTGGTCAATGTCTCAGAGTTCTGGGCCAGGTCAGTTCAGATGATCTCATGGTATGGAGGGGGGGGGTGAGATCGGAGGGAGTGGGGGAGGGGGGGGGCGCTAACATGGAGAGTGGGGCTGTTGGGAGGTCATAATGGAGATGTTAGGGATGGGGTGATGGGGCCATTCACAGGATGATAGACAAATGGGGCGGGAGGGGGAAGTGCCCAATCTATCTCCCCTTGAGACAAGCAGTCTCCCCTTCCCACCTAAGGTTCAACTTCCCAGACATCCCCCTCCTCAATCCTGAATTCTCCCTGCCAACCTCAAAATTGAGGCCGATGTGTGATATAGCCCTAATTGGCCTTTTCACTCACCTCGTCTGCCCCTGACCTGTCTGGAATTTTCAGAGGGGCAGAGGTTACAGACAGATCAGAGATGTGCAGGTGAGTAGTGGATAGGCCACCGGGGGAATAATACAGGCTCCACCCTGATGTGCGATTAAATCACTCGGGAGGCGAGATTGTACCCGGGAAATAAAGGCTTTTATTACTAACAAGAATGGAGCACACTATATACAATACAATCCCAGACTAAAGGGTCACCAGGCAGTGCAGAGACCTTTATACTTCTCCAGGTAGGCGGAGCCAACTGGAGTGTACCACAGAACAATATCAACAGGTAGAACAGCCCAACCCTAACCCCAACAGTGACAACAGTAACATATCTACAAATACCCATAGTGCTGACCATCTATGGTTCAGTACTCATAGTGGTAACCAACTATGGTTCACCACACACCCCAACCTGTAAACCCCATGGCCGGGGACCATAAAACTCTGCCCCATGTTAACCACACACGGAGGAGAGGGAAATATGGAGCAGAGTTTTATGCCGCAATGTGATCGCAGTCTGCATTTCAGGCCCCCTTTTAGGTGAGGGCAGGCAACAAGCTTCCTCAACATGAAAAGTATGCTGATGTTTTATCTGTGACTCATGTGGCACAGTGGTTAGCACTGCTGCCCCACAGCGCCAGCGACCCGGGTTTGATTTCCGTCTTGGGTGACTGTGTGGAGTTCACACGTTCTCCCCGTGTCTGCATGGTTTCCTCCGGGTGCTCCGGTTTCCTCCTAAAATGTGCGGGTTAGGTGGATTGGCCATGTTAAATTGCCCCTTAGTGTCAGGGGGACCAGCTAGGGTAAATGCATGAGGTTATGAGGATAGGGCCTGGGTGGGATCGTGATCGGCGCAGACTCAATGGGCCGAATGTCCTCCATCTGCACTGTAAGATTCTATGATTCTGTGAACGTTTTGTCAGGATTGAATGTCTTTTATTGGCTCCGGATAAAATGATAATCTGTGTTTTCTTTCCCGGACGCTGGCTTGATGTGCTGTTGATTTCCAGCCTTTTTTTGTGGACCAGCATTTTGCATCTTATACAAACAGATTTCTGATGTTGCAACTGTGTCTGAGAATTCCAGTCCTCATTAAAGGAATCTGCAGACGCAGTAAACACTGAAGGAGACTGATTAAATGCCAATTTCAACCTCAACTAAAAATAAACTGATTGCCAAAATTGTAATGGGCTTGTATTTCCAGCTCCAGGTTCAGAAATGAGGCAGAAAGAATTAAAATCTGTTGCTGCTGTTTGTCGCCAACTGTGTCAGTGACATATATGATTTATATATGATTTATATATGATTTACATTATGATGGTATGTGGCACTATAACTGTTGCCATGGACTAGTCGTCTAAACAACGTGAGTTCAAACAACACACCGACAATTTGAATTCTGTTTTCTCGATTAAATTCTGGAAATATGAAGTTGGATTCAATAATAAATAATCAAAAAGCAACTGGTTCACTATGTTCTTTGGGAAAAGAGCCCTCCTGTCCTTATCTATCTATTCTTTTATTCATTTATGGGATGTGGGCGTTGCTGGCTCGGCCAACATTTATTGCCACTCCCTGGTTGCCTTGCAGAAACCATAGAAACTCTACAGTGCAGAAGGAGGCCATTAGGCCCGTCGAATCTGCACCAGCAACAATCCCACCTCAGCCCTATCCCCATAATCCCACATACTTACCCCACTAATCTCTCTAACCTACTCATCCCGGGACACTAAGGGGCAATCTAGCATGGCCAATGCACCTAACCCGCACATCTTTGGACTGTGGGAGGAAACTGGAGCACCCGGAGGAAACCCACACAGACACGGGGATAATGTGCAAATTCCACGCAGGCAGTGACCCAAGCCGGGAATCGAACCCAGGTCCCTGGAGTTGGGAAGCAGCAGTAATAACCACTGTGCCACCATGACGCCCAGAAGTTGATGGGGAGCTGCCTTCTTGAGCCACTGCAGTCCCTGAAGTGTAGGTACACCCACAGTGTTGTTAGGAAGGGAGCTCCAGGATTTTGACCCAGCAACATTGAAAGAAGTCAGGAGTGTGTGGCTTGGAGGGAAACTTCCATGTGGTGGTGTTCCCGGGTATCAGCTGACCTTGTCCTTCTGGATGGCAGTGGTCGTGGGTTTGGAAGGTGCTGCCTCAGGAGCTTTGGTGAGTCCCTGCAGAACTTGTTCACTCTTAACTGTTCTCGTAATTAGCTTATTAAGAGTCTTGTTTGGATGAAACTTCATTTCAAGGCAACTACTGAAAAGAGCCACTAATGTTGACCTTGCCATTAATGCCTGCATCACCACAAATTAACTTGCTCGTAACTGTGATCAACCATTTCTTCTGGACACACCCCTGAGTGTTGACATCAGTGAGAAAGGTGCATAATGAGATTCTTGAGAATGTGTTGGTGCTCCACCATTTTGGAGCTGGATCTTAGATGACCATTCCCTCCATGGCAGTGGCTGGCTGCTTCTACCTCCAGCTGTACAGAGAGTGGGTGATAGGACGATGGAGCTAAAGGCTATGGGGGACGTGCAGGAAAATGGAGTTAAGGTGGCACACTGGTTAGCACCGCTGCCTCACAGCGCCAGGGACCCAGGTTCAATTCCAACCTCGGGTGACTGTCTGTGAGGAGTTTGCACATTCTCCCCTTCCTAACAACACTGTGGGTATACCTGCATTTCAGGAACTGCAGTGGTTCAAGAAGGCAGCTCCCCATCATCATCTTTTGGGTGGCACAGAGGCACGGTGGTTATTACTGCTGCTTCCAGAGACTTAGATTCAATTCCCGGCTTGGGTCACTGTCTGTGTGGAATTTGCACGTTGTCTGTGTGGGTTTCCTCAGGGCGCTCCCATAGTCCAAAGATGTGCAGGTTAGGGGGGTTGGCCATGCTGAATTGCTCCTTAGTGTCAGGGGAATTAGCAGTGGATAGGGCTTGAGTGGGAATGTTGTTGGCGCTGACTTGATGGGCCAAATGGCCTCCTTCTGCACTGCAGGGATTCTATGCTTCTAAGATTTTATTGAAGGGTGGAGCTCGTTTGATAAACCAAATGGCCTAATCCAGCTCTTATTTCTTATGATCTTTAAAGACTGTGCAGATCTATTGAGAAACAGCCATTTTATCTTTGACTGCCTCAAGCAAGCCTGACTACTGGGTCCATTGGTTACAATGGCCATTAATCAGTCTGGCAGCTGACCTGATAGTACGGACAAAGTCATTGGTTAGTGCTTCAGTAACAAATTCATAAAGTGACACCTCTAGAGTGGGGATAAAGAAGGTGATAAAACTGGCACTAGCTATCAAATTGCATGGATCCTTCATAGTCTTAAATTCCCTCACCAAACTCCACTCAGTGTTCCTTCTACAGAAGGACTGAAGGATCAGGATTTGCATTGTTCCCTTTCCTTATATATCTGATCCACAAGGGACATGACAAACATAAGAAGATATCATTGTTGGGACATACAATAATAAATATGGGCCCTTGTGTATCCAATAATAATGATAATTATATGGACATGTTGTCACGATCATAGGGATACTGCAAACTAAAATAACCAAATTTACCAAATGTTCCCCAAATTCAGACAGGAATGGCAAAATTTTTGTAACTTTTATTTTAACATGAATCTGGATTGATGAAAATTAACAGGCAAAAATAATAGTTGGTATGAAATGTGGATTACACATGGGAAAGTAGATACAGCGAGATTATTTTATGGCGGCATGGTGGCACAGTGGTTAGCACTGCTCCTCACAGCTCCAGGGATCTGGGTTTGATTCCCAGCTTGGGTCACTATCTGTGTGGAGTTTGCACGTTCTCCCCGTGTCTTCGTGGGTTTCCTTCGAGTGCTCCAGTTTCTTCCCATAGTCCAAAGATGTGCGAGTTAGGTGCATTGGCTATGCTAAATTTAGTGTCCCGGGATGTGTAGGTTAGAAGGATTAGCAGGATAAATATGTGGGATTATGGGGATAGGACCTCATAGAAACCCTACAGTACAGAAAGAGGACATTCGGCCCATTGGGTCTGCGCCGACCACAATCCCACCCAGGCCCTACCCCCATATCCCTACATATTTTACCCGCTAATCCCTCTAATCTACGCATCCCAGGACACTAAGGGACAATTTTAGCATGGCCAATCAACCTAACCCGACATCTTTGGACCTGTGTGGGATTGTTGTTGGTGTAGACTCGATGGGTCGAATGGCCTCCTTCTGCACTGTGGGGTTTCTATGATTCATCCACATTTTCCAGGCAGCCTACTCCTGTACTGCCCAGTCACATCGTTCACCCAAGCAGTATTCCAGTTCCATATTACTCACTTGTACATCGTTTCCACAAGGGCTTCTGAAACTCTATAATTCTGCTATATTTAAATAATAAATTCAAAAAAATGAAAACAAAATCACATTGCGAATACCCAATAATGTTTCGCCTGTGGTGCTGGATGTTGGGACAACCATGGAAGGTTATCAACCCTACTGGTTAATCAGAGGGGATGGAAGTAATCAGAAGGTAACAGGAACAGGTTTCATGTTGGCTTTCTTAAGGTGTATTACCTTATTTTTTAATTTTTCACCAGATCATAATTAGAATATATTTTCAAATATCAGAACGCACAAAACTTTCCTGCCACTATGTTCAAGAAAGTCTTAGATCTTTCCTTTCATAATGTCCCGACTTGGTTTTAAGCCAATGAAGTCTGTTCTTGAAGTGTAGTCCCTATTGTTATGTAAAAAACACACCAGCCAATAAACGCACAGTAAGCTCCCATAAACAACAATCTGGTAATGATCACATAACTAAATTTTAGGTGTTGACTAAGGGATAAATATCGATCAGGGCCACAGGAAGAACTTCAGTGTCCAATAGTGTCATGGGAAATTTGAAGGCCACCTTACAGTAAAGTTTATTTATTAGTTGCAAGTAGACTTGCATTAACACCGCAATGAAGTTACTGTGAAAATCCCCGAGTCGCCACACACCGGCACCTGTTCGGGTACAACGAGGGAGAATTTAGCATGGGCCAATGCATCTAATCAGCACGTCTTTCATACTGTGGGAAGAAACCGGAGCACCCGGAGGAAACCCACGCAGACACGGGGAGAACGTGCAGACTCCGCACAGACAGTGACCCGAGCCGGGAATCGAACCCAGGTTCCTGGAGCTGAGAGGCAGCAGTGCTAACATAAGAGGAGGTCTCAGTTTAATGTTCATCCAGAAGATGCGTATCAGTATGAAGTCTGTATTCCCTGGCTGGAGAACACAACATAACCGGCTCTTGCCACTCTGGTCTCGTTCATAGAGTTAGCCATTCTTATCGGGCATCTTCCTGGAGGTTTTATCAAATGGCATCCTGCCTCCACTCACTCCAGATAGTTAAACAGCCTTTATTAGGAATTTACTAGCAGAAGTAGGCCATTCAGCCCCTCCAGCTTGCTCCACCATTCGATAAGATTGTGTCTGATCCGGTTGTGTTTCAAGTTCCACATTCCCATCCAGCGCTGATAACCTTGGATTCCCTTGCCCAACAGGAATGTATCTACATTCGCCTTAAAAAATATTCAACTACCCTGCCTCCACCACCTTCTGACGCAGAGTTCCAAAGTCACACAACCCTCTGAGAGAAAAAAAATTCTCTTCATCTCCGTCCGAAAAGGGTGACCCCTAATTTTAAAACAGTGCCCTCTAGTCCTGGACACACCCACAAGATCATATATACTTTGGTTTAAGTTTATTTATTAGTGTCACAAGTAGACTTACATTAACACTGCAATGAAGGTACTGTGAAAATCCCCTAGTCGCCACATTCTGGCGTCTGTTCAGATACACTGAGGGAGAATTTAGCACGGCCAATGCACCTAACCAGCACGTGTTTTGGACTATGGGATCAAACCGGAGCACCCGGAGGAATCCCATGCAGACAAGGGGAGAGCGTGCAGACTCCACACAAACAGTGACCCAAGACGGGAATCGAACCCGGGCTCCTGATGCTGTGAGGCAGCAGTGCTAACATAAGAGGAGGTCTCAGTTTAATGTCCATCCAGAAGATGGTACCTCTGCTAATGTAGGTCTCTATCAGTGCTGCAACAGGAGCCTAGATGATGTGGCCCAGGTCTCATGTTGTGAGGGTTTAAATCTGTGACTCTCTAACTCAGAGACGAGAGTGCTACCATCGGAGCCACAAGAGTAAGGAGAAAATAAGAATGTGAAGGCTGGATAATCAAAAAGGTTTCACTTTCAACACACTGTCAGTCTCTGAACTCCCCTGGTGCTCGAGTCACTGAGGTCACAGAGACACACACCAAGCTCCCAGCCAACCTGGAAGTCAGATGATGCCATCCGCAATAGAAGGTGACAGGGAGTTAAAAACATCAGAACCTTGCCCCGTGGCTTCAGGGCTTTGGAAATGAATGTTGTGATATTCCAGCTCCTTCACCTCTTGCCCAAGGCTACTTAATTTCCCACACACAAAAGTCCAGAGGCTCTGGCCAAGTTCCTTGCAGATTGCTATTTTTAAACTCTGCAGGACATCAGAATTTAGCTTTGGAAAGCAGATCAATAAGTCATCGGCTTGGAAATCACACTATGCAGCGGTGGTCCCAACCCACACACAAAGCTAAAAGTGACGCCTCTTTAAACAGAATGAAGTCACACTAGTTTTGTCAGCAAAGGGTGGACTGGGTTTTACAACAACATAACTGACGCAGTGTAATTTGTATTTGGAGCCAGCCTGAATGGACATAGGTGAGGGAACAGACTGCCGCCAGGAGGTGGTAACACTCTGCTTTGACCGTGACCAATTGCAGTAGAGATGGGAACCTTGTAAATGCCTTGCTCAGCTTAATCAGACAAGGTTCTGCTAATGTTAATGTTTAACTGTCTTTCAGTAGACGCATATCAGTATGAAGTCTGTATTCTCTGGCTGGAGAACACAACACAACCGGCTCTTGCCACTCTGGTCTCGTTCATAGAGTTAGCCATTCTTATCGGGCATCTTCCTGAAGGTTTTGTCAAATGGCATCCTGCCTCCACTCACTCCAGATAGTCAAGCAGCCTTTATTAGGAATTTACTAGCAGAAGTAGGCCATTCAGCCCCTCCAGCTTGCTCCACCACTCGATAAGATCGTGTCTGATCTGGTTGTGTTTCAAGTTCCGCATTCCCATCCAGCGCTGATAACCTTGGATTCCCTTGCCCAACAGGAATATATCTACATTCGCCTTAAAAAATATTCAACTACCCTGCCTCCACCACCTTCTGTCGCAGAGTTCCAAAGTCACACAACCCTCTGAGAGAAAAGATTCTCCTCATCTCCGTCCTGAAAGGTGACCCCTAATTTTAAAACAGAGCCCCCTAGTCTTGGATTCACCCACAAGATCATATATACTTAAGTTTATTTATTAGTGTCACAAGTAGGCTTACATTAACACTGCAATGAAGTTACTGTGAAAATTCCCTAGTCGCCACACTCCGGCACTTGTTGGGATACACTGAGGGAGAATTTAGCACGGCCAATGCACCTAACCAGCACATCTTTTGGACTGTGGGAGGAAACCGGAGCACCCGAGGAAACCCACGCAGACATGGGGACTATGTGCAAACTCCTCACAGTGAGCCAAACTGGGAATCGAACTCAGGTTCCCGGAGCTGTGAGGCAGCAGTGCTAACCACTGTGCCACCACACTTCAATCAAGTCACCCCTCATTTTTCCAAACTCCAGTGGAAACAAGCGCAGTTTGTCGAACCTATCCTCATAAGACAACCCAGACATTCCAGGTAGGGCTACTCCCAGTTCATTCATATCCTTCTTTACATAAAGAGAGCAAAACTGCACACAATATTCAAGATGTGGTCTCACCAATGCCCTGTATAACTGAGGCATAACTTCTATGTTCAATTGCACTCATATTAACGGAAAGTATTTTGTTAGCCTTCTTAATTACTTGCTATACCTGCGTACAAACCTTTTATGACTCATGTGCTACAACACCTAGATCCCTCTGCACCTTGGATCTCTGCAGCTGTTTACCATTTAAGTCATAATCAGCTTTTTCATTCTTCCTGCCAAACTGAACAATTTCACATTTTCCCACATTATATTCCATCTGCCAGTTTTTTGCCTATCACTCAACCTATCCATATCCACAACCTCCTTTATTCCCCAACTCCAATATTGCTATCATTAATAACCAACAGTGTTCAAAGCAAATTGAAAAAGAAGACACATGATTTGTTTTGACGTTCCGATAATTTTAACCTTGGATTGCCAGAGGATTGGTTGTTAATCACTGGAGAATTCAGGATAATCCTGGAAAGTTGTCATTAGTTTCTCAGCAAGTAACAGTCACAAGCTACTACTTGAGAAATGTCAATGTCCTATTAAACCATAGAAACCCTACAGTGCAGAAAGAGGCCATTCGGCCCATCGAGTCTGCACCGACAACAATCCCACCCAGGCCCTATCCCCGTAACCCTACATATTTACCTGCTAATCCCTCTAACCCTCATATTTACCCACTAATCCGCGCATCCCGGGACACTAAGGGGCAATTTAGCTTGGCCAATCAACCTAACACGCACATCTTTGGACTGTGGGAGGAAACCGGAGCACACGGAGGAAACCCACGCAGACACGGGGAGAATGTGCAAACTCCGCACCAGATAGTGACCCAAGCCGGGAATTGAACCCAAGTCCCTGGAGCTGTGAAGCAGCAGTGCTAACCACTGTGCTACCGTGCCGCCTCTCACTGTGAAGCAATGATTATGACACCAAGAACAAGTGTGGGCATCATAAATTTGTAACAATGTTGAAAGGAACAGCTGACGACATGGCAGCACAGTCATTAACACAGCTGCCTCACAGTGCCAGGGACCCGGGTTCAATTCCCGTCTTGGGTCACTGTCTGTGCGGAGTCTGCACGTTCTCCTTGTATCTGCGTGGGTTTCCTCCAGGTGCTCCAGTTTCCTCCCACAGTCTGAAAGACGTGCTGGTTAGATGCATTGGCCATGCTAAATTTTCCCGCAGTGTATCCGAACAGGTGCCAGAGTGTGGTGACGAGGGGATTTTCACAGTAACTTGATTGCAGTGTTAATCTAAGCCCACTTGTGACGCTAATGAATAAACTTATGAAATGAGAGTCGCACAAACTGTAACATGTGTTGTTTGTTCCTTTCTCACTGTGCACTAACCTGAAGCTAACTTCCCATCTGCTCCTTCATGTCCTCAATGATCTCTTAGCCTATCTCTTCTGGCTTCCAATCAAGTTAGCTGTGTAGAAGTACCAGGTTGCAATAACTGGCGATCAGGGGTGAACAACAATAAAGGTTTATTGGTAGTCCTTAGCAGCTCTTGCCTGCTCTGTGTCTGCCCTCACCGGGGGGGAGAACTCCCGCACTCCCGACATGTGACCCCTTTTGTACCCACTTCATCCCAATATCCACATGTCCACCTGGTCTTCATCTTCCCCATTTAAGTTGGGAACATAGGTAATACCGAAATGTAACAGTGTAACAGAACAGTCACCAGGGGCCCAAATTTACCATCGCATTGAGCCCGTTTACAGGTGCGAAAACTTGGTAAAGTCGGGCGTGGGGCGAGTTGTGCGATCCATGCCCACCTCTGCCCCAGTTCCCCATTTACCAAGGCCCGCAAATGGCCACAATCGGGACCGCGCCCAAAACAAGCATTTGCATGCATTTAAATTGACTTAATGGGCTACATGTCCAACTTTACCAGCACTTCCCCCTTTACCACCGTGTTTGCCCATCCAGAATCGGCGTGAAACACACATGCTCCATAGAAGTCCGATTTGTGCGCTCCAGTTAGTGAGGAGGTCAGGGCCAAGTGTCCGACAGATCTCTGCTTGGGATCAGTTGGGGGGCGGTGGGGGGGGCGGGGGGGGGCACTGTCACTCTGCCTGAGATCAGTGGAGAGAAAGGGACGTCTGCTGCCACTGTGCTTGAGATCGGTGAAGGGAAAGGAGGGTCCACTGCCACTCTGCCTGAGATCAGTGAAGGGGAAGTTGGGGAGGGGCCTGCGATCGGTCTGGGTGGCGGAGGGGGTGGGGGGATAAGGGGGTCAATAAAGTTGTGGGGATGGGGCAATATCTGTGGGGGTCAAGGGGAAGCATTATCTGGCCCAGGAGGGATGTGGCAGGGGAGCAGCTTTCGATTTTTTTTTTCTGCACATGCGCAGTTGGAGGTGCCGATCGGAGCTGCAGGAATTTGGACACGTTAATCTCCGCCCCCAGCCTTGTGTAGCGCGATTCAGAATCACTGATATTTTTTCAGGCTGAGTGCGTATGGGGGCGCCTGAGAACGGGTCTAAACGTCGGATCAGAAACACTCCCAGTTTCAAGTCCACCCAGCACTTAGAATCAAAATGGTAAAATAGTGTCCCAGATGTAAACTATTTCACAACATACAAAGCTGAATCCTACTTCTGACACCATATAGAGGCTCTGAGTTGCAATAATTGGTGACCAAGCACTAACAACAATAAAGGTTTATTGGTAATACCGAGCAGTTCTCACATGCTGTCTGCCTGCCCGTGCCCAGTGGAGCATCCCCGACACATGACTCTTTATGCACCCAGTATCCACATGACTACCCAGACTACACACTGTATTTGAATCCATATCTAAAATGTCAACGTTCACTCAAGGTCTCCAAACGCAGCAGATGCCTAACGCTATGTACACACAGAAAGAAATGGACACAGGTTACATTTTTATACATCCCAATATCCAATACCTTCCAGATTTCAGAATGGTCCCAATGGATTAGAATTTAGTCGATGTAAAGTCACTGTTCAACAAAGCAGGGGGAGAAAAAAAGGGGCAACTCAATTAGCCTGGGGAAGCTACTCTGTCAGAGAGTCAGTGCAGTCTTGATGGGCTGAATGGCCCCTTCTGCACTGCAGGGATTCTATGAAGCTATAATTATCGATTCATAATGGGGAACTGGTAGCAAGTTTGCATTGCCAAAAGGCATTTATTAAGGTGCCATTCAAAAGCTAATGTGGAAGATAAAGGCACATGCAGTTCAGGGCAATATATTAACATGGTGAACAGATAGGAAACAAAGACTGGCGAGAGAAAGCTTTGATAACTTTAGGCGGTACAGTGGCATAGTGGTTAGCACTGCTGCCTCACAGCGCCAGGAACCCTTACAGCGCCAGGTTCAATTCTGGTCTTGGGTCACTGTCTGTGTGGAGTTTGCACATTCTCTACGTGTCTGCGTGGGTTTCCTCTGGGTGCTCCGGTTTCCTCCCACAGTCCAAAGATGTGCGGGTTACGTTGATTGGCCAGGCTAAATTGGCCCTAGTGTCAGGGGAACTAGGAGGGTAAATGAGGGTTATGGAAATAGGGCCTGGGTGGGATTGTGGTCGGTACAAACTTGATGGACCAAATGGCCTCCTTCTGCTCTGTAGGGATTCTATGGAGGTTCTATGGAACTGTGAGAGAAAGCGGGTATGGAATGCACTGCCTGGAATTGTGGTGGAGACAGGTTCAATTGAGGCATTCAAGAGGGCATTAGATGATTATTTGAATAGAAACAATGTGCAAGGGTACAAGGAAAAGGCTGGGGAATGGCACTAAACATTGATGCTCATTTGGTGGGTTGGTGCAGACACGATGGAGCGAATGGCCTCCTTCTGCACCTTCAGACTTCTGTGATTCATTCTATTGTCTGCAGCCAGATGCTTAACAGTGACAAGATAAAGAGTGGCTGATTTTATGATTAAAGTCATTACAATTACACACATCATAGATTCTTGTTCACAGCGGCGTGGGATGGCACTGAGACACACTAAGAGGCTATATGGAAAAATGTGCAAACTGGAAAGGGTTAATGCATGAAAGCGATTCGTCTGGATGTGTATTCGTGCTCAGAAATAAAAACTGAATCACCTTCACTGACACAGTTTCTCCCCAGGGTTCGCGTGCCTTCATTTCTTGTTGCAAAAAATAAAATAAAATAAATGCGTGTCGGTGATCAGGATCCAGGTTTTATCTTGGGATTAGCATCCAAAGAAGCACTTTCCAGGAGGCAATGTTGAATTGAAGTGAAAGGAATGTAATGCCTGGGCTTAAACAGAAACAGAGGCAGATTGGTTGCCAGAAGGCTGAAAAAAAAATGTTAGGTTCTGCCAACGTTATCAGCCAAACTCATTTAAAATCCATCTGCTTTAGAACCAAAGTAGTGAGAGTTACCTGAAAGCTGTTCTTTAATTTCTACAGGCAACAGAATCCATCCAAATGAACCCAACCACAGTATTCCCAAGTGCCAAAGGTTTGAGGGACTTGATGATCATTCTACTTCAGTGTGCAGGCAGATGCTCTGGGCTGCAGTGTGCTACCCGAAATGCTGCTTAAACGCCTTGATATTTCTGTCTCAGCTTCACTGGTGCCAACCTTTTGAGAAGTCAAAGGAGCATGAAATAGAAACAGTAAATGCTGGAAAGATTTAACGCAACAGGCATCATTTGTGGCAATTGGAAAAAAAAAAGTGTTTTAAATGTTCAGGTCGATGGCCTTGCGTCAGAGCTGGAAGATGTCAGAGACAAACTGATTATTAAGCAACAGACAAGAAAGGGAAGGAGGCAGGATATGAACAGAAGGAAGAGGTGACATCAAAGATTGTCAGTGCAAAGGAAAGCACTAGAGCTCTTTTGGGTAGAAAATATTTGAGCCAGAGGCAAGGGCAGCAATTATTGGCCTCACCACTTAGACTGCCCATTTCAGAACATATAGTATCATAGAATCCCTACAAGGCAGAAGAAAGCTATTTGGCCCATTCACAGAATCATGGAATTATAGAATCAAAGGATCCCTGCAGTACAGAAGGAGGCCTTCCGGCCGAGTCTGCACTGATAAGAATCCCACCCACGCCCCATCCCTGTAATCCCAAGTATTTACCCTGCTAATCTCCCTGACATTAAGGGGCAATTTAGCATGGCCAATCAACCTAACCTGCACATCTTTGAAGTGAGGAGGGAAACCGGAGGAAACCCACGCAGACACTGGGAGAACGTGCAAACTCTACACAGACAGTGACCCAAGGTCGGAATCGAACCCAGGTTTCTGGCACTGTGAGGCAGCAATGCTAGCCACTGTGCCACTGTGCCACCCTTCAATGAGAACATGGCTAATCTGATATACTAATCCTCAACTCCACTCTCCCACCTTATCCCCATAACCTTGATTCCCTTACTGATTAAAGATCTGCCTATCTCAGCCTTGAACATGCTTAGTGACACATCTTTGGAATGTAGGGGGAAACCAGAGGAAACCCACACAGACAATGGGAGAACGTGCAAAATCGGCAGTCATAGAATCCACTGTTACATCGGAAGATAGGAACAGGAGTGAGCAAACCAGGTCCATTCAGCACGGCAGCACAGTGGTTAGCACTGCTGCCTCACAGCGCTAGGGACAGAATCAAACCCGGGTCCCTGGCGCTGTGAGGCAGCAGTGCTAACCACTGTGCCACCATGCCTGATCGCTAGCAGCTGATTGATCTAAATGCCAGATTTACACCCAGGAGACGGGTAACTTCATTTGTACCAACTTCCTCATTCAGCATCCTCTCCCGTGCTCACTGACATCCAGGGGCAGCCAGTCCAGCAAAGCCCCAACTTTAAAATTCTCATCCTGGCTTTCAAACAACCTCCATGTCCTCACCCCTCCCGATGAGCAGAATGTAACGCCCTCGCTGTAGGGAGGTGGACGGGGGGGGGGGGGGGGGGGAGCCATTCCCAATACTGCCTGAGACCATTATGTGCAGAATGGCTTCATTAAATTATGAGAACGCACATATTAGGCTGGCATCCCTGGATAAAAGCAACTCACTGCAGATGCTGGAATCTGAAACCAAAAGAGAAAATGCTGGAAAATCCCAGCAGGTCTGGCAGAGAAGGAGAGAAAAGAGCTGACGTTTCGAATGCAGGTGACCCTTTGAGCTTTGATTTAGAGCTAAGACCCAGATCCGCAATAAAGTTTATTTATTAGTGTCACAAGTAGGCTTACATTAACAGTGTAATGAAGTTACTGTGAAAATCCTCTAGTTGCCACACTCTAGCTCCTGTTTGGGTACACGGAGGGAGAATTTAGCATGAATAATGCACCCAACCAGCACATCTTTCAGACGGTGGGAGGAAACTGGAGCACCAGGAAAAACCCATGCAGACACGGGGAGAACGTGCAGACTCCGCACTGATAGTGACCCAAGCTGGGAATCGAACCCGTGTCCCTGGCGCTGTGAGGCAGCAGTGCTAACCACTGTGCCGCCGTGCTGAATGGGCCTGGTTTGCTCACCCCTGCTCCTATCTTCCGATGTAACAGTGGAACCAAGAATCAAAGTGGTTGGTATTAACTACTGGGGCAGGAGGGGATGTCAAGGGTGAACAGTGCACTTTATTGACATATCACCAACTGGTGCTGGGGGACAGGTCCTAGTTTAGTTTGAAGGCCTGGGGGTTATTATCAACAGCTCGGGGGACTGCAGGGACCAGGTGCAGCTATGAGTATTAAATAACCAGATGGCTTAGGAAAAATCAGTATTTCCCCAACAAATCAAGAGTCACAGATACTACATAATGTGCCATTTTAGACTTCCTGACTGGTCCTTTCTAGCGAGACTCCCAGAAGTGATTGTCTTTGCCAAGGTGGTTAAACGCAAGTACTGAGTGTGACTATATTGACATTCATTCAGTCAGCCAGGCACAAAACAATTATGTGAGCAGATGGATCCTAAATAATTGCAGTTGTGTTCACCTTTGTGTTCACACTGACGTTTAGCAACCTCTGCGACCCACCAACTTGATTACACTTCGAACATGCAGTGAATTGATGCTAACTAGGTGACTGTGGGATCATTAAATGTCCATCTGGAACAACACACAGATCTCTGTGATAACTTGCACATATATTGTGAGTCCTCAGCATGATTATCTGGCCAATAGGGACCGATCAAGCCGAGGTTCACACAACATTCGAAACGAATGTTGCGATTGTTTTTCAACTTGTCACCCTGACTAAGGCTGGTGTAGCCCATCAGGAAAAAAGAAAGAGTTGTGTGGCCACATGGAGCCCATGATGATCTCAGGATTTTGATTTGACTTGATTTATTATTGTCACATGTGTTAGTATATGGTGAAAAGTATTGTTTCTTGCGCGTTACACAGACAAAGCATACCGTTCATAGAGAAGGAAAGGAGAGGGTGTGGAATATAGTGTTACAGTCATAGCTAGGGTGTAGAGAAAGATCAACTTAGTGCAAGAGAGGTTCATTCAAAAGTTTGATGGCAGCAGGGAAGAAGCTGTTCTTGGGTCAGTTGGTACGTGACCTTAGACTTCTGTATCTTTTTCCTGGTGGAAGAAGATGGAAGAGAGTATGTGCGGGGTGTGTGGGGTCCTTAATTATGCTGGCTGCTTTGCCGAGGCAGCAGGAAGTGTAGACAGAGTCAATGGATGGCAGGCTGGTTTGCGTGATGGATTGGGCTACATTCACGACCTTTTGTAGTTTCTTGCGGTCTTGGGCAGAGCAGGAGCCAAACCAAGCTGTGATACAACCAGAAAGAATGCTTTCTGTGGTGCATCTGTTGGTGAGAATGGATGGCTCCAAGATGGATGCAGGCATCGCTGGCAAAGTCAGTGTTTATTGACCATCCTGAATTGCTCTTGAGAAAATGAGGTAAGCTGCCTTCTTGAACTGCTGCAGGCTGAGTGGGTGTAGCTACACCCACAGAGCTGTTGGATAGGGAATTCTAGAATTTTGACCCAATGCTGATGAAGGAACGGTGATATTTTCGAATTCAGGATGGTGTGTGACTCTGTGGGGAACTTGCAGGAGGTGGTGTCCCATGTACCTGCTGCCATTCTTTTTATTCGTTCATGATTTGTGAACACAAATACTGTGGCCAGAATTTCCTGAACATTCCTGCTGGCAGAAGTCCCACCGATGGAGATCCTTTGCCGCAGGTTCCCCAGTGGCAGAGGGTGCGAACCACGGTTAAACCCATTAACAGTGGTGGGATCGGAAGACTGGAAGGCCAGCATTTATAGCCCTTATCTAATTGCCTTGAGAAGGTGGCCGGAATTTTATCGTCCCGCCCACCACGGGAATCGGAGCGGGCGAGGGGCGGACAGTGGAAATGTCCATTGACCTCAGGTGGGGTTTTACGGTTTCGGAACAAGCGAGGTCATAAAATCCCGCCCGGTGTCTTTGTATGGGTGTGGGTTTGGGAGGTACTGTCAAAGAAGCTTTAGTGCATTGTTGCAATGAATTTTGTAAAAGGTACATACAGCTGTCACTGTATGTCAGGAGTGGAGGGAGTGAGTGTTTAATATAATCAATAGGATGTAGTTCAAGAGGGCTGCTTTTTTATAGGTTGGTCCCGAGCACCTTGTGTGTTGTTGGAGCTGCATTCATTCAGGCAAGTGGAGATTATTCCATCATACTTTTGACTTTTGCCTTGGAGTCAGGAGGTAAGTTATTTATCAGAAAAGACCCAGCCCCTGACCTGCTGTTGGAGCCACAGCATTTGCATGGCTGGTCCAGTTAAGTTTCTGAACAATGAAGACCCTCTGGATGTTGAAGGGGTGGGGTGGGATTCAGCTATAATAGTGCTATTGAATGTGTAGGGAGGTGGTTAGCACAAGAGTCAGTAGCAATGATACTGAACCATGTGATGGCCATTGAAGTCCCGGGAATGAAAGGCTTGACATCTGAGGAGCATTTGAGGACTCTGGGTCCGTACTCAATGGAATTTAGAAGGATGAGGGGGATCTTATTGAAACTTACAGAATACTGAAAGGCCACTCCCCTCACTCCCACCCCATACAATGCAATGCCTTATTGCTTTGCTGTGAGTCTGGAGGAGATATCAGCCAGATTGGGTTAGACAGCAGATTTCCTTCACTAAAGTGCAATAGAGAATCAAATGTGTTCTTACAACAATCTGGTCTGCATCACTGCTCCAAACTTTTCAATTCCAGTTTGAAGTTAAACTCTCTATTTTCCATGGTGGGATTTGAACTCATGTCTCTTGATTACTGAATATCATTAGATTACTCATCCAGTAACTTCCCAAAGTCTGTGCACCGTCTACAAAACTCAAGGAGGCTCCTTAGGCAGCATCTCCAGATCCATGATTAGAAGGACAAGGGCGATAGGTACATGGGAACGCCACCACCTAGAAGTTCCTCTCCAAGCTACACTCCATCCTGACTCGGAAATATATCACCGTCTCTTCACTGTCGCTCAGTCAAAATCCTGAAACTCCCTCCCTAATGCATTATGGTTGTATTTGCACCACATGGACTGCAGCAATTCAAGAAGGCAGCTCACCACCACCTTCCTGAGGGCAATTAGGGATGGGCAATAAATGTTGGTTTATGCCACATCCCATAAATTAATTTTAAAAAAGAACAACCGTGCTAACTTACTGATATTGAACTGGAGTGCGTTCTTGATAGACTGCCTAGCCAGAAGGAAGCTCCCTAGGCTTCTTCCTGAATCTTGCAACTAAGGCCGGAATTTTACTGGCATGCCCGCCCTGATTCCGGGGAGCGGACGAGGCTCGGAGAACAACATTCTCCATTGGCCTCGGGTGGGATCATATGAACCTCAAGCGAACATGCCGGTAAAATTCCGCCCAAAGTCTGCGAAGTACATCACAGGACTTCCAGGGTAGTTCAGGCTGTGGAGACATTTCCGCATCCCGCCCACCATGGAAATGGTAGTGGGCGTGACACAGACCATGCAAAGGTCCATTGACCTTGGGCGGGACTTTCCGGCCTTAGGACAAGCACGGCCGGAAAATCCCACCCATTATTTCAACATTCCTAAAGTCTAATCTATCACATACTGTGTGGCAGCATGGCTTTTGCTGTATACCCTCTGTACATCTGTCTATGGATAGCCCATCAGAATCATCAGCCATATGGTCAATGATTAGGCCTTATCATCCTTTGCTATGCTGCAGCTCAAGTACAGATGGTAGAAGTGGACTCCCGCAGAATGAAAGCATCGTGACTGCTGCCAGCATACTGGGCATTGAACTACTTAATTCACTCACCAGCTGAGATAATGGAATCCCTTTTGTTTGTGGCACAGGGAAAGTTGACATGCAGTGCCCACAAAGCAAAGTTTTAAAATTCAATGGCACCCAGTAGCTTAAGGAACCACAGCAAACCCATATCCTCACTCTGCCTGCCTGTCTCTGACAATTACAAGGAGGTGAAATGTACAGGCAGAAACTTCCAGCCGTTCACGCGGCAGGATTGTCTGGTCCCATTGTAGCGAATGGAGATTTGGCTGGGTGTCAAACTCTCCATCCTAGCTTGCAGCGACAGCAAGGCGTGAACTGCTGGTAAGATCACACCAGTAGTTAGCTCTCATTGAGCAGAGAGGATCAGTGACTCTTTCACATAACGATCGACAGCAAACTGGGAGATGTTTCAAATACCTCTGGCCATGATAGAGCCAGATGCACAAAGATCCATCAACATGGTTACCTTCATAGCCACTGGCAGTGCTGTCCTTGCCCTGCTCTGAGACTGGGGCTATGTCAGCAACAAGTGGCAGAGTTCAGTGAGGGTGACTTACTGAAGCATATTGGGAATTCTGGCTGCTTTTCTCAGGATGGTAGCACAGTGGTTAGCACTGCTGCCTCACAGCGCCAGGGACACGGGTTCGATTCCCAGCTTGGGTCACTGTCTGTGTGGAGTTTCCACGTTCTCCTCGTGTCTGTGTGGGTTTCCTCCGGGTGCTCTGGTTTCTTCCCACAGACCAAAAGATGTGCGGGTTAGGTGGATTGGCAATACTAAATTGTCCCTTAGTGTCAGGGGCACTAGCTAGCGTAAATGCATGGGGTTATGGGGATGGGCCTGGGTGGGATTGTGGTCGATGCAGACTCAATGGGCCAAATGGCCTCCTTCTGCACTGTCGGGATTCTATAATCTAAAAATTAAACATGCCGAACCAGGTGTCTTTAAAGAAATATACTTACCTTAGCATGTAGCCAGGAGCAGAAATATCATAGAATCATAGAATTCCTACAGTGCAGAAGGCCATTTGGCCCATTAAATCTGCACCGACTGTCCAACAGAGCATCCTACCCAGGCCCACCCTATGACCCTATTCTCGTAACCCCACATATTTACTCCGCTAATCATCATAACCTACTCTCTTGGGACACTAAGAGGAAATTTAGCATGTGCAATCTACTTAACCTGCTCATCTTTGGACAGTGGGAGGAAACCGGAGCACCCGGAGGAAACCCACGCAGACACGGGGAGAACATACAAACTCCACACAGTCACCCGAGGCCAGAATTGAACCCGGGTCACTGGCGCTGTGAGGATAACCACTGTGCCACCGTGTGCCACCCACAGGTACTTCAGGGACTTATCATAGGGCAACAGTCGACTCTCTTAGATCATTCCCTGACCGCACAGGATCCCAATCGTGCCTGTTTATCATTTATCCAGCGCAGCCCCTTCTCCGGGCGATTCCAGAGGAGGCAAATAGCTTGGTACTGATTCTCTTTAAAAGGGGAGAGCAGCTCATGGCTGATGTGACAGATGTCGACATCTCACCCATCAAATACTAACCAGGGTTAAGGCCCTAATTTGGAGTGTCCTTGGGCCTCCCGGCTAGCACATCCACTTCCAACCTGCAAATTGCCCTGAAAGCAGGTCATTTTCAATGGCGTTCCAGGCAGGCTAAAATAAAGCGATATTTTTGAATAAGACGTGTGAAAAGATTTGATGAAACTTGAAAGAACGAGTCACATGCTTCGCACCTTACGTCAATCAATATATTCAATGGCATTAAACTAAATAGCAAATAATGATATGATTGCTGCAATACTAATACTGCCGGTGATTCAGCCTCTTAGTTTCATTTCCAGACACCCTGTGGGGTTTGCCATTGTGATGGCTGTACTTGAAGTAAGTTAATGAGAGATGATTACAGTCGTTACCTAAAAAGAGTTGGCTTATGCCCAGAAGACCATCCGCAAAATATTATGAGACGTTTATAAAGGCTGTAACATGCTGATAAGGAAGGCAATAGAACAAATAAAAAGTCAAATAATGGTGACGGTTAGTGTGGTGTAAATGATCCATTATAAACTATAATGTAGGAAATTTGGAATGGTACGTGTGCTTTCAGATGCAATGGTTGTTGAATAAGAACATGATATCACCCTGAGTTATAAATAATTCTGCTAAAGCAGGTATTAAGTGTGGTTCCATTAGCATCTAATGCACTTGCAGCTGTAATAAAAATATTACTGCTAATGCCAATTCCAATATCCTCAATTGAAGAATATCATCACGATTCATTTGACATTGTAATCCAATTTGATGTTTTGTAGTTAATATTTTGTATACCTGTTGGTGCTACAGCGGGATAGAAGGGGGATGAAATGAACTTGGATCTGTAATGCAAAAGAAGGCAGTAGTAATTACTCGCTTTACTCCTCACCCATTCTATTGTTGCATTGATAAATTCCTGCACATACCTTCCGCCTGATTCCTGGGCCATTACAGCATTCTCTTGGTTACAGGTTATGTCCTGCTCTCTCCCATTCAGCTACAAGCATTTAGGGAATCATAGAACCCCTACTGCGCAGAAGGAGGCCATTCAGCCCATCAAGTCTGCATCGACTCTCTGTCAGAGTGTCTTACCCAGGCTCACTCCCCTATCCCCGTAACCCCACACATTCACTATGGCTAATCCGTCGAACCCACACATCTTGGGACACTAAGTGGCAATTTAGCATGGCCAATCCGCCTAACCTGCGTATCTTCTGGATTGTGGGAGGAAACCGGAGCATCCGGAGGAAACCCACGCAGACACGGGAAGAGGGTGCAAACTCCACACAGTCACCCGAGGCTGAAACTGAAACCGGGGCCGCGATTCTCCCATTCCGACCCGCAGCTTTTCCGATGGGTCGCGGTGGGAGATGAGCGTCGCCGACCTTGTTCCGGGGTTTGCGCATGCGCCGGGAACGCATGAACATCTCCCAGAGCCGGTGAACAGTCGCCAGTCAGACCACGCTGGAAACCGGCGGGAAGGGAGGTAAGTCATTTTAAACTTATTTAAATATGTTTTAAATGTAGTTTGAATGTGATTATCGGGAACTTACTGTTCCCAATTGAATCTCCCACACCGGTAGGAGTACTTCATTCCAGCGGGGTTCAGACTAGCTCCCCATGTTTGGGGAACCAGCGGGAGACCCCGCCGGAATGAAGGGGGGCAATCGGGGCCCCCCCAGGGGGTCGGGCAGCGGGGAGGGTGCCCCCTGGGCATGGACACCCTGGCTCTGTCCCTGGGGGAAAGTGCCCAAGCCCAGGGGCACTTTGGCACTGCCCATCAGGCATTGGGCAGTGCCAAGAGGGTGGGGCTTACTGTGGGCAGGGCCGAGGGGCAATCAGTGGCGGTGGGGGATCCTGCTGCCTCTCTGCATTGGGATCAGTCTGGGATGGAGGGTGGGCAGTGATTGGGGTGGGCTAATGGGGGGAGGGTGTGGTCTGCCGGGGGGGACCTACCTCCCGGGGGGGAAGTCTGACCCCGGGAGGGTCAACGGGTGGGGGGGGCTGCCAGGGTGAGGGGGTGGGGGGGCTGGGCTGGATATTGGGGCACTCTGGGGCAGGGGGGATCAGGGCTGGCCCCGGAATTGTTGTGGGGGCCGCGATTGGGCCATGGGAGGGGCTGGCGGGGCAGCACTGCGGGGGTCCCAGGCTGGCCAGCGATTGGGCTGGCCAGTAAACAGGGAGACTGACAGATCGGGGCCACTGCGCATGCGCAGAGTTCCAGAACTGTCAAACTCCGGTGTGAATAGGCCCCGCCCCGCTGGGTTTTTAATGAGATTCGCAGTTGTGACCTCTGCAGGGCATAGATTGCAGAGATTCGAGTGAGAAGTTGAACTGACAAAACAGACGGGATCTAGACCAGTTTTCCCGCCAATTCAGTGCTTTTGGGAGAACCGCGGCCCGTGTTTCTGGTGCTGTGTGGCAGCAGTGTTAACCACTGTGCCACGGTGCAGCCCGTCTGGCCCCACCTATTGTTTCTTTATTTTCCCCATTACGGTCTACCTTTCTCTTGCACCATCATTCCTTTTGACATTTAATCACACATCTCACCCTCTCTGTGTATATATAAAAGCAAATTGCTGCAGATGCTGGAATCTGAAACAAAAACAGAAAATGCTAGAAAATCTCAGCAGGTCTGACAGCATCCGTGGAGAGAGAATAGAGCCAACGTTTCGAGTCTGGATGACCCTTCATCAGAGCTCAACAGACCTTCTCCCTCCTGCTTCTTCGTCCTCCTCCTCCTCTTCTCCCAATTCTGCGCTTGCTTACAAGCTGTTAATTTCTAACATCCCCAGCTCTGATGAGAGATCATCAAGCTTTAACTAGTTTTTTCTCTCTACCAATGCCACCCGACTTGCTGAGTATTGCTGGCATTTTGTTTTTCTCGTACTGACTTCCACTGAGAGCTCTCATTTCCTGTCCAGTTCCAGCTGAAAAATAGTTGAGTTCATCTTACCAAGATGCTGCCACAGTCAAGCTGCCTGAGAATGACGAATGGCCATAATACCATAAGCTGTGGAAACAGAAGTAGGCCATTTGGCCCATGAGGTGTTCGCCGCTATTCAGAGAATTATTGAATCCCTACAGTACAGAAGGAGGCCTTCCAGCCCATCGAGCCCAACAATACCACTCAGGCCCTATTCCCGTAACCCCAAATATTTATCCTGCTAGTCCCCCTGACACTATGGGGCAATTTTACCATGGCCAACCAATCTAACCCACACATCTTTGGAGTGTGAGAGCAGACCGGAGCATCCAAAGGAAACCCACGCAGACACGAGGAGAATGTGCAGACTCCGCGCAGACAGTGACCCAAGGCCCAAATTGAACACGGGTTTCTGGCACTGTGAAGCAGCAATGCTAACCACAGTGCCACCGTGCCACCCTTCAATGAGAACATGGCTGATCTGATACACTAATCCTCAACTCCACTCTCCCACCTTATCCCCATAACCTTGATTCCCTTACTGATTAAAGATCTGTCTATCTCAGCCTTGAGCATACTTAGTTACCTGCCTCTACAGCCCTCTGTGGAAAAGAATACCCATAGATTCACTACCATTTGAGAGAAGAAATTCTTCCTCACCTCTGTCTTATATAGGTGGCCCCTTACCCTGAGATCCCGTCCTCTGGCCCCAGACTCTGCTACAAGGGGAAACAACTTATCCAATGAGGTATTGAAAACTTGTTTGTATCTCAGTCCAGTCACCATCATTGCAAAAAGAGGAGATGAGGGAGAAGGAGGAAGGGGTTCGCCAAAATCATACTGGGGCTAAGAGAGTTAAATCACGAGGAGAAGTTTCATAGACTTGGGTTGTATTCACTTGAATATGGAAGATTGAAAGCTGATCTAATTGAGGTGAAGTAATTAAGATAGTGAAAAGCGTCGATCAAGTAAAGAGAGAGAACTATATTATCTGGTGCTCTGAGGCAGCAGTGCTCACCTCCGTGCCACCCCACTGGCCCCATCCATTGCTTTTTTATTTGCCTCATTACTGCCTACTTTTCCCTTGAGAGAACAAGGAGATGTAAGCTTGAAATTGGAGCCAGACAATGTTGGCCTAAGTTCAAGAAGCACTTCTCCACACAAACGTTTAGCGTTAGTCTAGAACACCTTTTGCCCCAAAATTATTAAGGCTCAGTCAAATGCAAATTCGTCGATTTAAATAGGACAAGGGTGTTGATATTACAGAATCCAGGGAGGTAGATGGAATTAAAATGTAGATCAGCCAAGATCGAATTGAATGGCAAAAACAGACTTGAGGGTCTGATTGACCCAATACCGTTCCGATATCCTAAGATATCTGACTACAAGAAAAGGAACTTGAAAAGATCGGCATTTTATAACAAGTGGATCTAATGCAATTGATATACTCACAAATGTAGAAGGATAATGCAGGGGTGCTGGGTTCCCAAACACTGACAACAAGGACTTGTAAGAAACAATACTTTATTCACTAGTTGAGCAGCTACTCCATGATTGTGCTTTGCCTGCGCTCCAGGGAGAACTCGCTCCTGTCACGTGACCTTTTGCTGCCACATCATCATGCCATCATCTGACCAATCGGTCTACAGATACAGAGGTATTGGGTGGCACGGTGACACAGTGGTTAGCACTGCTGCCTCACAGCGCCAGGGATTGGGGCTCAATTCCTGCCTTGGGTGACTGTGTGGAGTTTGTACTTTCTCCCCGTGTCTGCGTGGGTTTCTTCTGGACGCCTCTGTTTCTGTCCACAGTCCAAAGATGTATAGGTTAGGTTGATTGACCATGCTAAATTGCCTCTTAGTGTCCCAAGATCTGTTGGTGAGATGGATTTTGCCATAATAAATGTGTGGGTTTATGGGGATTGGGGAGGGTAGAGGACCTGGATAAGATACTCTGTCAGAGAGTCAGTGAAGACTTGATGGGCTCAATGGCTTCCTTCTGCCCTGTCGGGATTCTCTTCTCTACTCTAGAAATTCACCTCAAGCAATTTCATAGAACAAGTGGCATTGGATCAGCTTCCTGTTAAAAGCAGTGCCTGATGTTGGTTACAATGGAGTTGAATATCAAGGTGCTGTGTGGCAAACGGCCTGATATATCCACTTTGTGCAACAGTCCGAGACAAATTTCTACCCCATAACACTTCACTACACAACGAAAGGGCAGCACGGTAGCACAGTGGTTAGCACTACTGCTTCACAGCTCCAGGGACCTGGGTTTGATTCCCGGCTCGGGTCACTGTCTGTGTGGAGTTTGCACATTCTCCTCGTGTCCGTATGGGTTTCCTCCAGGTGCCCTGGCTTCCTCCCACAGTCCAAAGATGTGCAGGTTAGGTTGATTGGCCATGCTAAAATTGCCCCTTAGTATCCTGAGACGTGTAGGTTAGAGGGATTAGCAGGTAAAATATGTAGGGATATGGGGGTAGGGCCTGGGTGGGATTGTGGTCAGTGCAGACTCACTGGGCCGAATGGTCTCTTTCTGCACTGTAGGGTTTCTATGATACAGCTCAAAAGTTTTCAATGTGTGTTTCATCTTCTTCTTGGAGAAGGGTATAGAGGCCGAACAGCACACCAAAACACAGTGGCTGCTGGGAATGAAAAATGGGCCAGTCAGCACTTGAAAGAGAAGGAAGGGCAGCTTAATTTCCCGGTTGTAACTCTTCATCAGAACTGGCACAACAAGGCTGAAGGACAAGTTAGGACACACCCAACGAAAGATTAAAGGCAGTGCAGCAGTGAAAGAGCTTTGTATCAAATGAAGCAAATTGCGAGATCAAAACCTAGGGGAATATATCAGAAAGAAGCCAAGTGATTACTGCTGATGATATTCTTTTAAAAGGCTTCTAGCTGGGATAACTCAGTCGGCAACAAAAAAAAATGTCCTACAAGATAACAAACTAGGGGTCATCATGTAAGATAGCCACTAATAAGTCTATGAAAGAATTCAGGAGATACTTCACAGCACGGTGGCACAGTGGTTAGCACTGCTGTCTCACAGCACCAGGGGGCTGGCTTAAATTCTGGTCTGTGTGGAATTTGCACGTTCTCCCCAGTGCCTGCGTAGTTTTCCTCCGGGTGCTCTGGTTTCCTCCCACAGTCCAAAGATGTGCAGGTTAGATGGATTGGCCTTGCTAAATTGCCCCTTAATGTCGGAGGGAATGGCAAGGTAAATACATGGAGTTACGGGGATAGGGTGGGATTGTTGTCGGCGCAGGCTCGATGGGCCAAATGGCCTCCTCTGCACTGTAGGAATTCGATGATTCTAACCAAGTGAGTGGCAAGAGTGTTAAACTTGCTCCCCCGCATGGAATTTTTGAAGTGGATAGCATAAATTCATTCAAGGGGAAATCAGACAAATACAGGAGAGAGATAGAGAATGTAATACTGATGAGGTTAGATGAAGTAGAGTGGGAGGAAGCTTGTATGCAACATAAACACTGACATAGATTATTTGAACTGAAGATGAGGTGAATTCCATTTCCAAAGTCACTCAGTGCCCATCCAATAATATGCGCAGCAGTAGATTTTCAACAATAGTTGCACTATCAAGTACATCTGGTGCCAAGGTCATCTGATGTAAAACCAAATAATACTTGATCATCGAGGGGGAAAATAAAATACAGGAAGAGTCAGCCAGCCCTCAATTAATCAAATAATTGCTGTACCATCGCTGTGCGAAGAATGATCCATTCAATGGAAACAAATTAACTTCTTGAAATGAGTAACAGATGGTTCAATATCTATTTTTTTTTCAGTAGTCCAAAACCTAATAGATTTCTTGGGAAAATCCCAAATGCCATTAGCGGTGGGTTTTATAGAATAGGAGAACGCAGATGGCTGTCCTCTTCCCAGAGGGCTGTGCAGGAACCCTGAACAGCTGTCTGTAGGCAGGAATAGCATTGCCACACGTCCACTGTGGATTCCATGTAAGAAGCTAAATGGTAAGAGAGGACAACTCTGCCCCAAGAGAACCATTTTATTCAACATAACACGTTTGTTAGTATTCCACTAAACTTCATTACAATTAATCAATCAGGAGAATACATTGGTAAGTAATTATTCCTAAATAATATAAACTGTAAAGGGACAAGATGTTCAAAATCAGATAAGAAGTCATTATGTGACTTGAAAAATCTGGCGTACTTGCAAAACAAAGGCAACTGTTACGGAATTGACTGCTGAGAGGATTTACTTTCAAAGGCTACCAAAATGGGGTGGCACGGTGGCACAGTGGTTAGCGCTGTTGCCTCATAGTGTCAGAGACCCGGGTTCAATTCTGGCCTTGGGTCAGTGTCTCTGTGGAGTTTACATATACTCCCCGTGTCTGTGTGGGTTTGCTCCGGTTTCCTCCCACAGTCCAAAGATGTGCGGGTTAGGTGGATTGGCCATGCTAAATTGTTTTTTTTCAAATTCCAGCCTTGGATGACTGTCTATGTTGTGTTTGCATGTTCTCCCCATTCCTGTGTGTGGGTTTCCTCCCACAGTCCAAAGATGTGCGGGTTGGGTGGATTGGCCATGCTGAATTCTCCCTTCGTATCTCAAGGTATGTAGATTAGATGGGAAATGTGTGGGGTTGTCAGGATAACGCGGGGGAGAGGGCTTGGGTAAGATACTCTGTCAGAGAGTCAGTGCAGACTCGATGGGCCAAATGGCCTCTATCTGCACTGTAGGGACTCTATGGTTCTATGAGGCAGCAAACATTTTTATGGGTGGGATTTTAATTCATTCAAAATCCATCTACTTACACAGTATTTATATCAGGTCTTATCTCTCAAGCCCATTTTTTCATTGATAATGGGAGCAAGAGTGTCAGTGCTTACCTTCATTCCCAACTGAAACTAACAGCAATATTTGGAGTCCACATCTGTACATATTAACATGGAAATCCAAAACTTACTGTCAGAGATTCCATGCTACAGGGTGTGCTGTTGCAATCCCCACGTGCGCCCCCACTCCCCTCTATCCCCAGACTGCAATCAATGGAAATCATTTAAACTTCATCAATGACCGTCTCTCTATCATATGTCAGAAGTGGGGATGTTCACTAATGATTGCATAATGTTCAGCACCATTGGCAACTCCTCAGATACTGAAGCAGTCCGTGTAGCAAGGCCCTGGCAACATTTGCACTTGGACTAATAAATGGCAAGTTACATTCTCACCAAACAAGTGCCAGGCAATGACCATCTCCAAGGAGGGTAGCACAGTGGCACAGTGGTTCGCATTGCTGCCTCACAGCGCCTGGGACCCAGGTTCAATTCTGGCCTCGGGACACTGCCTGTGTGGAGTTTGTATGTTCTCCCCGTGTCTGCGTGGATTCCCTCCGGGCGCTCCAGTTTTGTCCCACACTCCAAAGATGTGTGGGTTAGGTTGATTGGCCATGCTAAATTGACCCTAGTTTCAGGGGGATTAGCAAGGGTAAATGTGTGGGGTTACGGGAATAGGATCTGGATGGGATTGTGGTCAGTACAGACTCAATGGGCAGAATGGCCTCCTTCTTTACTATAGGGATTCTAGGAAGAAAGAATCCAACCATTTCCCCTTTGGGTTCAGTCACATGGCTATTGCTGAATCCACCACTATCGACAAATTGGGGATTACTATTGACAAGAAACTGAACTGGACCAGCCACATAAATACTGTGCCTCCAATTCAGAAACTGGGAATTCTGAGACGAGTAACTCACCTCCTGACTCCCCAAAGCCTACTTAGCATCTACAAGGCACAAGTCAGGAGTGTGATAGAATACTCTCTACTTGCCTGGATGAGTGTGGCTCAAACAACACTCAAAGAGCTTTGACTGGCACCTCATCCACTAATGTAAATATTCACACCCTTCGCCATTGATGCATACTGGCAGCAGTGCGCACTATATACAAGATGCATCGGGGTTACTCACCAAGGATCCTTTAGCAGCACCTTCCACACCCACAACATCTACCACATAGAAGAAGCAGATGTATGGGAATACCACCACCTGAAAGTTCACCGTAGTGGATCGGATCTCAAACAATGACAAGACAGAGTACAGGAATGAGATAGAGAATCTGGTGAACTGGTACGACGACAATAATCTCTCCCTCAATGTCAACAAAATGAAGCATCGTGGAAAACATGCCTCTGTCTACATCAATGGGGATGAAGTAGAAATGGTCGAGAGTTTTGAGTTTTTACGTGTCCAAATCACCAATAACCTGTCCTGGTCCTCCCATGCCGACACTATAGTTAAGAAAGCCCACCAACGCCTCTACTTTCTCAGAAGACTAAGGAAATTTGGCATGTCAGCTACGACTCTCACCAACTTCTACAGATGCACCAGAGAAAGCATTCTTTCTGGTTGTATCTCAGCTTGGTATGGCTCCTGCTCTGCCCAAGACCGCCAGAAACTACTGAGGGCCATGAATGAAGTCCAGTCCATCACGCAAACCAGCCTCCCATCAATGTCTACACATCCTGCTGCCTCAGAAAAGCAGCCAGCATAATTAATGACCCCACGCACCCCGGACATTCTCTCTTCCACCTTCTTCCGTCCCAACCGACTAAAGAACAGCTTCTTCCCTGCTGCCATCAGACTTTTGAACGGACCTACCTCGCACTAAGTTGATCTTTCTCTACAGCCTAGCTATGACTGTAACACTACATTCTGCACTCTCTCCTTTCCTTCACTATGAACAGTATGCTTTGTCTGTATAGCATGCAAGAAACAATACTTTTCACTGTATACTAATGACAATAATAAATCAAATCAAGTCAATTCAAAGGTTCCCCACCAAGCCACATACCATCCTGACTTAGAATTATATCATCATTCATTCACTGAGTGGATCAGAACTCTCAAACTCCCCTCAGAGTGGGAGTACGTGCACCAATGAATTATAACGCTTTAAGAAGATGACTCACCACCACCTTCTCAAGGGCAATTAAGTTTGAGCAACAAATGTTTTCCTTGCCAGTGACGTCCACATCCTATGAAAGAAGATTTAAAAATGACCGTCACACACTTGTCTCAGGTGCGATAGAATATATATTTTTTAATTATTTGGTGTATTTCTAATGCTAAATTTCTCAAGGATGTGTTGTGGCGTCAATAATTTTGAATTCCATCTCCAGAAATAGAATACATTTCTTGTGTTGTCAGGCGTTGCAGTCAAACTTTTTCGTGAGCCAGGTTTTGTTGTGTTTTGATAAGAAACATTGCAACCCATGACGAACCTTGAAATGTATTGATGGGGAGCACAGTTTTTGAAAACTATCCCTTGATGGAAGCTGATAGCATTACATTCTGCTCTTCCGAAGTGGAGCATTATATCACAAAAAACTTGGATAGCTGTAACCGTGAGTTTTATTTCACTATAGAAGTTGTTGTAGAATTTGAATCTGAACACATTTTTAAAAAAACTTTTGGTACTTTGTGCCAAGGTTCACAAGAAAGATCCCTGGAATGAAGACCTTGTCATATGAGGAATGGTTGAGGACTCTGGGTCTGTACTCATTGGAGTTTAGAAGGATGAGGGGGGATCTCATTGAAACTTACAGGATACTGCGAGGCCTGGATAGAGTGGACGTGGAGAGGATGCTTCCACGAGTAGGAAAAACTAGAACCAGAGGGCACAACCTCAGGCTAAAGGGACGATCCTTTAAAACAGAGAAGAGGAGGAATTTCTTCAACCAGAGAGTGGTGAAACTGTGGAACTCTTTGCCGCAGAAAGCTGTGGAGGCCAGATCATTGAGTGTCTTTAAGACAGAGATAGATAGGTTCTTGATTAATAAGGGGATCAGGGGTTATGGGGAAAAGGCAGGAGAATGGGGATGAGAAAAATATCAGCCATGATTGAATGGTGGAGCAGACTTGATGGGCCGAGTGGCCTAATTCTGCGCCTATGTCTTATGGTCTATAGTTTTATTACACTGACAACATGACTTAGTATTCAATTAAGCTGCAATTCAGACAGCCATGGATGGGATTCCACTGTCCTTTGAACATTGCAATCAGTAGGTATAACAATGTATGGATTGAATTAAACAGCAGGTGCTATCTTTTAATCCAAAGATTAAAGTGGTTTGTTTTATCTATTAATTCATTGATTGAAAGACACTTGTTATTGAAGTTGGATCTCTGAAGACAACTCTATTGGGCGAGATCTTGAGCCCACGTTCGCCGTCCGTGGGAATGTGAAGAAGTTCTTCCTCAACTCAGTCCTAAATCTGCTTCCCCTTATTTTGAAGCTATGCCCCCTAGTTCTAGTTTGACCTGCCAGTGGAAACAACTTCCCTGCTTCTATCTTATCTATTCTCTTCATAATTTTATATGTTTCTATAAGATCTCCCCTCATTCCTCTGAATTCCAATGAATATAGCCCCAGTCTACTCAGTCTCTCCTCATAAGTCAACCCTCTCAACTCCGGAATCAACCTAGTGAATCTCCTCTGCACCCCCTCCAGTGCCAGTATATCCTTTCTCAAGTAGGGAGACCAAAACTGTACACAGTATTCCAGGTGTGGCCTCACCAGCACCTCATACAGCTGCAACATAGCCTCCCTGTTTTTAAACTCCATCCCTCTAGCAATGAAGGACAAAATTCCATTTGCATTCTTAATCACCTGCTGCACCTGCAAACAACTTCCCTGAGATTCTTGCACAAGGACACCCAGGTCCCTCTGCACAGCAGCATGCTGCAATTTTTTACCATTTATATAATAGTCCATTTTGCTGTTATTCCTACCAGAATGGATGACCTCACATTTACCAACATTGTACTCCATCTGCCAGACCCTCGCCCACTCACTTAGACTATCTATATCTCTTTGCAGACTTTCAGCGTCCTCTGCACACTTTGCTCTGCCACTCATCTTAGTGTCATCTGCGAATTTTGACACACTACACTTGGTTCCCAACTCCAAATCATGTTGCTGGCCAGTACATAATTTCTTTTGCCCTAACTTTGTTGCTTCAACCCCTGGCTGACCTTGCTGGAGCTACAGGGTTTAGTATCTCTGTCGTAAGGGATTACGAACCTCTGGCCATGCAGCATCAGTCCATCTTGCACAGTTAACTCCTCTCTCATGGCATGGAAGCACTTTTGCCATTGCAAGCCATCCTTTCATGATGGTGAGCACTGGTGTCCCACAGCACCAGGAACCTGGGTTCCATTGCAGCCTTGAGTCACTGCCTGTGTGGAGTTTGCACTTTCTCGGCATGGGTTTCCTCCGGGTGCTCTGGTTTCCTCTCACAGTCCAAAGATGTGCAGGTACGCTGGATTGGTCATGTTAAATTGCCCCTTGGTGTCGAAATATGTGCAGGTTAGGTGGATTAGCCATGCTAAATTGCCCCTTAGTGTCCAAAGATGTGCAGGTTAGGTGGATTAGCCATGGTGTTAAGGGGATAGGGTGGAGGGGAGGGCCTGGGTAAGATGCTCTCTCAGAGAGTCGGTACAGACTCGATGGGCCAAATAGCCTCCTTCTGCACTGTAAGGATTCCATGACTTTTCAGCTCCTCCCACTACCGACACACAGGTTACTTGGCAATATGTAAATGAATGCATATTCAACAGGTTCTAATAAAAAACTAGCTTGCAACAATGGAATTAAGAGCCAAAACAAGAATTGATCATGAAGTAACTTCAATTAGGCCATAATTAAATAACATCCAAATATCCCCCAATTCTAAAAAAATGCAATTCAAATTGGCTTCCTCAGAGAAATCTTCAGCTGTGCTTATTCAATGCAGTTTCTCTAAGATCGTGTCAACTCTGAAGAATCAAGCTAGTTTTCTTAAAAGGCTTTACAACCTGGCTATTTATTTTGTTATTAACTGGTGATCTAATCGGTGCCGTGGTGGCACAGTGGTTAGCACTGTTACCTCACAGCGCCAGGGACCTGAGCTCGATTCCCGGCTTGGGTCACTGTGTGTAGTTTGCACATTCTCTTTGTGTCTGGTTTCCTCCGGGTGCTCTGGTTTCCTCCCACACTCCAAAGATGTGCGGGTTAGGGGGATTGGCCATGCTAAATTGCCCCTTAGTGTCAGGGGGACTAGCTAAGGTAAATGCATGGGGTTATGGGGTAGGGCCTGGGTGGGATTGTAGTCGGTGCCGACTCGATGGGCCAAAAGGCCTCCTTCTGCACTGTAGGCTTCTATGGATTCTATAAATATGTGGGGTTTCGGGATAGGGTATGGATAAGATGCTCTATTGGAGAGTCGGTGGAGACTCAATGGGCTAAATGGCCTCCTTCTGCACTGTAGGGATTCTATGATGATTCTAATGAGCCACAAAGGATGAATTCAAGGTTATCTCATTGCAACAACTGGTCAATAGAAATATAACAGCAAAGAATTTGTCTATTTTTCCTCAGAGTGCTGTGAGATTCATCAATCCCAATGTGGGTGTTTTCAACATCTAGTAGTGGGGAGTGTGTATCCCTACTCCCTATGGTTTGACAGACTGATAAGTCATAGAAAGATAGATTTGCATTTGCCTTGTGGTGATGAATGGATATTAAATGATTTATTTTCTTTTTGTAGTGTAGCCAGCAATTTAATCAGATCCCCCAGCGTTGGCACAAGCTTTTATACTACCCCTTGGGGGATAAGTTTGGATTTTCAGAGTTAATTTCTCAAATACCTATAATTTCAATTTCAAAAATCGAGTTAAAAGGAAAATTCCAAAGAATGTCGATTTGTTTTAGTCCCAGGATTATGGTCCTTTCTGAACAAAATGTAGGATTCAATTCATATCAACTAACAGCACAATTTATTTCTCTCGCAGTGGTCTTGAACAAAATCATTAAATACAAGTTCAAAAAGAAATAATATTTAAGAATCCAGTTATATTGAGCAGGTTAGCTTGGTTTGCATTGCTGGCACTTTAGTTAGGGAAGGTAATGGGCTCAAACATCACTCCGAAGGAGTATATAAATTAGCTCCAGTGTAGTATTGAAGAAGTTTCCATCCTCTGAGTGCAAATTTGAACTGTGTCCCTTCATGGTGAATGTCTCATTGATCAGTCGATCTTTGTGATCAAGGGAATCAAAGTGAAGTTGGGCAAATGGAGTTCTCCCTGTTTGGTCAGTAGCTGGATCTTAAAACTGGCATTCTTCACCGCAACTAGGGCCATAAAAAGCAGATCGTGTCCTCATTCTCTCCAGCGCTGCAGCCCTAGACAGATAGCCGTGGGACACTGTTGCGCTAAAAAGATCTTGTCCGGCCCGAATCGGAAGGCTGGGTGAGGTAAGAGTGGCAGCATCTCCAAGTAAGTAACTACAAGAGGCGGCACAGTGGCACAGTGGTTAGCTCACAACGCCAGGGACCCGGGTTCAATTCCCGGCTTGGGTCACTGTCTGTGTGGAGTTTGCACATTCTCCCCGTGTCTGCGTGGGTTTCCTCCAGGTGCTCTGGTTTCCTCCCACAATCCAAAGATGTGTGGGTTAGGTTGATTGACCATGGTTAATTGCCCCTTAGTGTCAGGGGGATTAGCAGGGTAAATGTGTGAGGTTATGGGAATAGAGCCTGGGTGGGATTATGGTTGGTGCAGACTCGATGGGCCAAATGGCCTCCTTCTGTACTGTCGGGATTCTATGATTCTATGAAGAGGAAATGGGAATCAGACTCAATTGCCACGCCAGCGGAAGTCATGACCCATATCCCAATGTGTGATAGACTCAACACTGAGGGCCCGATTTTACCATTGCATCGCGCCTGAACGTGGTAAAGTTGGGCGTGTGGCCATTAACGCGATCCGCGCCCGCATCCGCGCAAATGGCCACTTTACTGAGGCCCGGGAATGGCCACAATCCGTTTCATGTCCAAAACAGGCGCAACGGCAATTTAAATGCATTTGCATGCATTTAAATTGAATTAATATACTGCCCGCCCAGCTTTATCAGCATTTCCCCCTTTCCCATCGCATTCACGCATCTAAATTCGGCATGAAGCAGACATACTCGGCAAAGATCTGTTTCGGGCGCTCCAGCTGCGGAAGAGATTAGTTCAGAGCTTCCAACGGCTCTCTGACTCAGATCGGTGGTGGGGAGAGGGGAAGGGAGGTGGGCCAGATCATTCTCTGGTGGGGGGGTGGGGGGGGAAGGCAGGAGAAGGGAGGCCCGATCATTTTCTGATGGCGGGGGGGGGAGGGAGGAGGGAGGCCAGATTGTTGTCTAGTGACGGCGGTGGCGGGGGGAGGCCCCATCATTCTCTTGGTGTGTGGGGGGAGGGGAGGGAGGTCTGATCATTCTGTGGGCGGTGGGGGAGGAGTTAATTCTATACCATCTCATTTCTAATTCTGATCATTCGCGTTATAAATGCTACTGTGTATGGGGGCATGGAAAAGTTGGGCCAAAGGGCCTGGTTCCATGCTGTAAACTTCTATGACTCTATGACTCTATCTTCTCTGTTAAGCCCTCTCATGTTTCAAGAAGATCATCTCTCCCTCTTCTCGACTGATGAGCGTGTAGACCTATTGTACTCAAGCTCTCCTTATAAACAACCCTAATTCCAGGAATAAATCTATCAAATATCTGTTGCAGTCACTCTCGTGCAAGTCTATCCTTACTTGGGTATGAAGGCCAAAGATTCACAGTGTAACAGGCGTCTTCCCAGCAAAGCTCTGTGTAATTGTCTCAAGATATAGAACATAGAACATAGAACATAGAAAGCCACAGCACAAACAGGCCCTTCGGCCCACAAGTTGCGCCGATCACATCCCCACCTCTAGGCCTATCTATAGCCCTCAATCCCATTAAATCCCATGTCCTCATCGAGAAGTCTCTTAAAAGACCCCAATGAGTTTGCCTCCACCACCACCGACGTCAGCCGATTCCACTCACCCACCACCCTCTGAGTGAAAAACTTACCCCTGACATCTCCTCTGTACCTACCCCCCAGCACCTTAAACCTGTGTCCTCTCGTAGCAACCATTTCAGCCCTTGGAAATAGCCTCTGAGAGTCTACCCTATCCAGACCTCTCAACATCTTGTAAACCTCTATCAGGTCACCTCTCATCCTTCGTCTCTCCAGGGAGAAGAGACCAAGCTCCCTCAACCTATCCTCATAAGGCATGCCCCCAATCCAGGCAACATCCTTGTAAATCTCCTCTGCACCCTTTCAATGGCTTCAACATCTTTCCTGTAATGAGGTGACCAGAACTGCGCGCAGTACTCCAAGTGGGGTCTAACCAGGGTCCTATAAAGCTGCAGCATTATCTCCCGACTCCTAAACTCAATCCCTCGATTAATGAAGGCTAGTACGCCGTACGCCTTCTTGACCGCATCCTCCACCTGCGAGGCCGATTTAAGAGTCCTATGGACCCGGACCCCAAGGTCCTTCTGATCCTCTACACTGCTAAGAATGGTACCCTTCATATTATACTGCTGCTTCATCCCATTGGATCTGCCAAAATGGATCACTACACACTTATCCGGGTTGAAGTCCATCTGCCACTTCTCCGCCCAGTCTTGCATTCTATCTATGTCTCGCTGCAACTTCTGACATCCCTCCAAACTATCCACAACACCACCTACCTTGGTGTTGTCAGCAAACTTACCAACCCATCCCTCCACTTCCTCATCCAGGTCATTTATGAAAATGACAAACAGCAAGGGTCCCAGAACAGATCCCTGGGGCACTCCACTGGTCACTGACCTCCATGCAGAGAAAGACCCCTCCACAGCCACTCTCTGCCTTCTGCAGGCAAGCCAGTTCTGGATCCACAAGGCAACAGCCCCTTGGATCCCATGCCCTCTCACTTTCTCAAGAAGTCTTGCATGGGGGACCTTATCGAACGCCTTGCTGAAGTCCATATAGACCACATCCACCGCTCTTCCTTCGTCAATGTGTTTGGTCACATTTTCAAAGAACTCAACCAGGCTCGTAAGGCACGACCTGCCCTTGACAAAGCCGTGCTGACTACTTTTGATCATACTAAACTTCTCTAGATGATCATAAATCCTGTCTCTCAGGATCCTCTCCATCAACTTACCAACCACTGAGGTTAGACTCACCGGTCGGTAATTTCCCGGGCTGTCCCTGTTCCCTTTCTTGAATATAGGGACCACATCTGCAATCCTCCAATCCTCCGGAACCTCTCCCGTCTCCATCGACGATGCAAAGATCATCGCCAAAGGCTCCGCAATCTCCTCCCTCGCCTCCCACAGTAAACTGGGGTACATCCCATCCGGTCCCGGCGACTTACCAACCTTGATGCCATTCAATAGTTCCAACACATCCTCTTTCTTTATGTCCACATGCTCGATCCTTTCTGTCCACCGCAAACCAGTAGTACAACCACCCAGATCCCTTTCCACCGTGAATACCGAGGTAAAGTATTCATTAAGCACCTCCGCCATTTCTAACGGTTCCGCACAAACTTTTCCCCCTTCACCTTTTAAGGGTCCTATGCCTTCACATCTCATCCTTTTACTCTTGACATATTTGTAGAAAGCCTTGGGATTCTCCTTAATCTTACCCGCCAAGGTCTTCTCATGACCCCTTCTCGCTCTCCTAATTTCCTTCTTAAGCTCCTTCCTACATCCCGTATACTCCTCTAAATCCTTAACACCTCCTAGCTCTCTGAACCTTCTGTACGCCTCTCTTTTCTTATTCACCAGGTTCATCACAACCTTCGTGCACCACGGTTCCCGTACCCTACCAACACCCCCCTGTCTCATCGGAAGTTTGTCATGCAGAGCTCCAGACAAACATTCCTTGAAAATCCTCCACTTTCCTTCGGTACTTTTCCCCAAGAATGCCTCCTTCCAATTTACCCGTCTAATTTCCTCCCTGATGACACTGTATTTCCCTTTACTCCAGAGAAACACTTTCCTAGCCTGCCTGATCCTATCTCTTTCCAATGCTATCGTGAAGGAGACAGAAGGAGATATCCTTACTCTTGGACTCAAACCCCCTTTGTGTCAACACCAAAAATGTAAGGAGAAGGAGAGCTAAAAAGGCACTCAGCAGGAGTCCATATCTACTCAGTTTGTTCCGGGAATAATTCTTCTACCTCAACCTTAGTGAAGAAAGTGTGTGTGATGTCTGAGTCTCAGTCTGAACGCCCTCAAAGAAATCTGCCATCTGCTGCAGTCACAATTGCAACCTCAGAACAGGGTGCTTTAGCTTTAAAGTTTATTTATTAGTGTCACAAGTAGGCTTACATTAACACTGCAATGAAGTTACTGTGAAAGTCCCCTAGTCACCACACTCTGGCGCCTGTTCGGGTACACTGAGGGGCAATTTAGCATGGCCAGTGCACCTAACCAGCATGCCTTTTGGACTGTGGGAGGAAACCGGAGCACTCGGAGGAAACCCACGCAGACACGGGGAGAATGTGCAGACTCTGCACAGTCACCCAAGCCGGAATCGAACCCTGGTGCTGTGAGGCAGCACTGCTAACCACTGTGCCACCGTGCTCTCCTCACTGTGGTCACCTTCACATTCCCAGTGTCAAGCATTTGGTGCTCTCTGTGGTAGCATCAAATTGCAAAAGTCTACAGGGAGTGATATGGCAAATACTGAAAGCTGGAATCATTCCATTGTGATGAACATTTTATAAGTCCAGTTCCTTCAGGGCAGGAGCTGACAATATTTTCAAGATCTCATAGTTTACCATTCACTATTGCGTAAAGTTTAAAGTTTATTCAATAGTGTCACAAGTAGGCTTATATTCACACCGCAATGAAGTTACTGTGAAAATCCCCTCGTCACCACACTCCGGCGCCTGTTCGGGTACACTGAGGGAGAATTCAGCATGGCCGATGCACCTAACCAGCACGTCTTTCGGACTGTGGGAGGAAACCGGAGCACCCGGAGGAAACCCACGCAGACACGGGGAGAACGTGCAAACTCCACACAGTCACCCAAGCCGGGAATCAAACCTGGGTCCGTGGTGCTGTGAGGCAGCAGTGCTAACCACTGTGCCACCCTGCCGCCCGTCACTGAGAAATTTTTTTTCATTCAGAGCTGGCTACATTTCATGTTCTTGGGTGGGATTTTACACCCTCGCTTGTGGCGGAACCTTCCCATTGTCCGTCCCTCGCCTGCTCTGATTCCGGTGTCGGGCAGGGCGGTAGAATTCCGGTGCTTGTGTCAGAGAAAAACAAACAGAGTGAGTATTTGCGAACATTGGCAGCACATCCATGGTGCAAGATGCCAAAGCGTGCACGCAAATCGCTTTGCGGGCATTGCATGTCAAGCCTGACATGGGATTTCAATCCCTGAATTTCCAAATCGGATAAAGGGATTGGAGTCATACTCAGCACAAAGAAAGATGATTGTGGTGGTTGGAGGTTAATCATCTCAGCCCCAGGACATCACTGCGGGAGTCCCTCAGAGCAGCGTCCTTGGCCCAAATTTTAACTGCTCCATCAATGACCTTCCTTCCACCAGAAGGTCAGAAGTCTGAATGTCCACTGATGATTGATTGCACAACATTCAGCACAAATCCTTGCAAAGTGCTTTCCAGTGAGAAGCAGACGACAAGGTGTGTGGAAAAGGGAAGAAGGAATGGATGCATGAGGAACAAGGCAATGAGGAGAAAGCATAAGAGAAGGTGCAATCCTGAACACTCTTTTCTATCCAGGTTGTCCACAAAGAATTCGTCCGACATGATATCGGCAACAGCAACCCTAACTCCCCATTGCTCAATGTTAACCCAATCTGGGCTGGCTAACTGATGTTGTGATATGGTGTACATATTAGACCAAAATATGGTGTACCTTTAAGGTAGACCGTCCATTGAAGTGCTCATCTATATGAATCAGAGCCCAATGCAATATCAACCTGCGCTGAACTGGCATTCTATCTTTGCCCCTACCCAAGCTGCAGCCCATCCACATGTGCAGATCCTTTTATGTTGTATATTGGAGAATTGATGCGAGAAAGCTTAAACCTATTTATTAGTGTCACAAGTAGGCTTACATTAACACTGAAATAAAGTTACTGTGAAAATCCCCTAGTCGCCAAGCTCCGGCGCCTGTTCGGGTACACTGAGGGAGAATTTAGCATGGACAATGCACCTAACCGGCACATCTTTCAAACCATGGGAGGAAACTAGAGCACCCGATTTCAGACACGGGGAGAACTTGCGGACTCCGCACAGACAGTGACCCAAGCCGGGAATCAAACCTGGGTCCCTGTCGCTGTGAGGCAGCAGTGCTAACCACTGTGCCACCATGCCACCCACAAGCACAGAGGGTTAAAAATTACAATGCTTTATTTAGAGGGTGCTGTTCACGACTTGGGCAGTTCACTCGGGCAGTTTCCTGCACCAGCGACCTGTGACATTACTTCTGGTGAATACACAAATATATTAATACACAATATTAATACACAGTCCTTAGTGCAGCTACCAAGAATCAATATTAGTACATAACATTTCCTCCCCCTTTAAATTGGAACATCGCCAACAAATTCAAACAAGTGCAACATGAACAATAATCAATGAACAATAACCAATGAATCAGACAGTTTAGAGGTCGTCACTCCCAGAACGGTTGATGAAGAAACTCTCACATCTTCCTCTTTGCACTGGTTGTAACCTCTGACATCTTCACCTTTGCACACATGTCATCAGTGATTGTTTTGATCGGCATCGATGTTGTAACTAAAGGATGACTGTGTTTGGTCTATAGGTGAGGTGTTACTTTCCTCAGCAGTGTCTGTCTGTTGGTGTCAGGGTTACAGGAAGGTTCAGGTCAGGACTTGGTGCAGTTGAACCAGGATTTTCAGCTGGTTCCATTCCCAGTAGATCAGTTCTTCCCACCAATGCTTCCTCCAGATAACATCATCTCTGGTTTGGACGGCAGATGAGACAGATCCAAGTCTCTGCAAGGATCATGGCAGGAATCCATTTCTCTCCTGTGGAGTAATTGCGAGCCAAAACTCCTTGTCCTTGGTGGAAGACTCAATGGGTGGGATTTTCCAGCTGTGTTCACCCCAAGAACAGAAAAACCCACCCAAGGTCAAGGGACCTTTGTGTGGTCCTGTGCTGCCCGCTCCAAATGCCCTGGTGGACAGGACAGGAAAATTCCACCCAATGTTTTCCCGTCGTTCCTTCTTGTTTCTGCTGAATGACTTCTTCCGTTTTCGGAAGTTTCAACAAGTCGAATGCTAACCGTAGTTGTCTCTTCATCATTAACAATACAGGAGAGGTTTTGGTGGTAGAATGAACAGTATTCCTATGCATTAGTAGCAATTGTTTAAGATGATTGATCAGCGAACCTTGTTCCCTGGTTGCTCTCAATGTGTGTTTCATGGTACAGACCTAATTTGAGGGATTTTACGGCTTCACTCAACCCAAGACCATAAAATCCCACCCGGGGTCAACGGACATTTCCATTGTCAGCCCCTCGCCCGCTCCGATTCCATGGCGGGCGGGGCGGTAGAATTTTGATGAATATGTTAAATACATTATTTTCCAAGAAACCTTTGAATTTATGGGAGACAAATTCAGGTCCGTTATCGCTTACCAATTGTTCAGGGAATCCAAAACTATGAAAGACTTCTCCGAACCTCTCAATAGTCTTTTCTGATGAAGTTGATTTCATTATACCAACTTCTGGCCACTTTGAATGAGCATCAACTGTTACTAAGAATATATGTCCTTCAAAATGTCCCGCAAAGTCCACGTGCGCTTGTTGTCAAGCCTCTTCAGGCCATTCCCATGGACTTTGTGGGAGACTTTGTCGGGCAGCAAGTTCGGTGCAGGCTTGGAGGGCCAAAGGGCCTGTTCTTGTGCTGTAATTTTCTTTGTTCTTTGTAAATAGTCTAGTGGTGGATTTTATCGGTGAATTACTTTATTTATTGCAATTTAAAATAGGCTACTCAGAAAAAAGCTTTAAAAATTTAAGGACATAGCTTTACAAAAAGCACAGAGCTTTCTTTGTGTTGAATCATTGAGAACACACATACACAGAGAGGACAAGATAGACTTAAATCCCAATCACCATATCCCGCAATGTGTGGTTTCTGGTGCTCAGCAACTGTTCAGTCCAAACACAGAACAAAGTCAAGGCTTTCTTGGTTGAATACGTCACACTATAAGCGTATCTTTCGGGACATAACAATGGAAAATAGATGGATGGCTAAAGACGGAGAGTGTTAAGACGAACACACAAAGCGTCAGTGATGAGAATCAAAGGATTAAAAGATGTCTTACCCGAATCGGAACACTTGCTCGAATTGCTGGTGAGATGATGGTGAGACTATTGACTCAACATGCAAATCTCAGCAAGTGAAGGGAAATGCTCTTAGCCAGGCACAAAGGATGCTCTTTATCAAAAGATCATAGATATGATAAGAAGTACATCGAAATGGGATTTACTTGGTGTACAGCAAGTGAATACCATTCACTATCATTATGTCTGAAGTACGGTCAAATAAATCTGCCATGTGTTCTTGTTTTTTTGTGCGCAGATGTTGGTAATAATCACACTTTAAGCTTGGAAAGATGAGAGTTCTTTATGTTAAATATCTGCCATGCTGCCTTGTACAAAAGATGGGCCAGCATGAACTGGCTCTGTTACACATCTCAAGTGTCTCCAGTGCAGCCGTGAAATGTGGTCCCCTGGAATAGCTGCACATAACAATTAGTTCCAAGCTAATTAGTTCCGAGCGCTTCACAGATATTTACAGATAATATAATAGATGACAAAATATAAAATCATCACTTCTACGCAGACACCTAACAAGACGGAAACAACAGAAAGATAAAATTTTCTAAGTGGACTAGGCACGGCTGATGAAAGTTTTGTGCTCGGCTGGTGCTGATGACTATATTAGGACGGCACGGTGCACAGTGGTTAGCACTGCTGCCTCACAGTGCCAGGGACCTGGGTTCAATTCCGTCCTTGGGTGACTGTGTGGTGTTTGCCTGTTCTCCCCATGTCTGCGTAGGATTCCTCTGGGTGCTCCGGCTTCCTCCCACAGTCCGAAAGATGTGTTGGTTAGTTGCATTGGCCATGTTAAATTCTCCCTCAGTGTACCCAAACAGGCGCTGGAGTGTGGCGACTAGGGGATTTTCACAGTAACTTCATTGCAGTGTTCATGTTAGCCTACTTGTGACACAAATAAATAAACTTTAAACTTCACAGTGCCAGGGACCCGGGTTCAACTCTGGCCTTGGGTCACTGTCTGTGTGGAGTTTGTGCGCTCTCCTCACGTCTGCGTTGGTTTCCTCCGGGTGCTCCGGTTTCCCCCCCACACTGCAAAGATGTGAGGGTTAGGTAATTGGCCATGCTAAATTGCCCCTTAGTGTCAGGGAAATCAGCAGGGTAATTACATGGTGTCACGAGGATAGGGTGGGATTGTTGTTGGTGCAGGCTCGATGGGCCGAATGGCCTCCTTCTGCACTGTCGGGATTCAATGATTCTATGATTAAAGCCTCTGAATTCTCACAATGAGTTACAGAGTTGTGAAATGGGGAAAACCTCACACTGCGAATGGAGCTCTATTTTAACTCTTACGTACGTGGATAAGTTTTGAGCGAGTTAAAATTGGGCCCAGTGCTCTGGAGCAAAGGAATTGAGACAGCCTGAAGCTACAGACGTGGTAAGGGCAATGCTTGGCAGAGAAGGCTCAGAAATTAAATCAGATCGTAACATTATCAAACAACAGAGTGTTGCATTGAATTAATGACATGACCAGTGATGTCCCAATTCAGTTAGTAAACAGTATCATTAGCAGTTAGTACTTTGTTCTGTCACTGGACCAATCCAGACATGGCAAGCTTAACTCATCTGGTGTATGAGCAATACATTTATGAAAGTGTAAAGCAGCGGGACACTTTGTTTTGCCAATTTCTGCCCATCAAAACAACAGCTGAGGAGATTTCCCAGTTGTTTGACAGCTTGGCCATAATGTATTCCTATCTGTACTGTTGGATCCAGTGACTGGTAGGCATGGTGGAATGACGCATATCAAAGCAATTGTTCCCAGTACAATATAAGTGCATTGCAGTACTCATAGAAAAACACTCACTGTCAAAAGCATGCTTACCAACTTGAAGGAGTTGCTGGACATTCCTGAATTCCAGAATTTTTCTGCCCCATGCAATGAGACGGGAAGCGAGCACGTCAACCTATTGCTCCTCTCAGAGTCTTGATAGCTGACAGGGTCTTAATTGGCACATTTCTTTGAATGTCACCCAGAGATCAAGTTATTCTTTACACACAACCCGTTTCCACTTTCTAACTGTCTTGCTCTTCATGCCTGGACACATGTCCAATTTATTCTGTCGCCTGAATGAGCTTAATCAAGGAATCCGAGGGCTGACTGCTGCCATCTTAAGTGTCCAGGACAAAATTATGGACGGCTGACAAAAAACTGGAATGGTGGGACCACTCTGGAGGAAAACGCCGCTGAAATTCTCTCAAGCGTGCATGAAGTCCTGACAATCAATGAGCTAAATTGCAAAGGCAGTGTTAAAGGCAGCATCAAGCATCAGATTGCTGGACTGTTGAAGCAATTACGTGATTGCTTTCTCTCAATGCGAAACACGGACAACCACATCCATTGCCCTGAAAGGGAACTGATTTCTCTTCGGTGCACACGCTGCAAGACTTGTCAATAAAGGAACAGGAGAACCCTCTGGACATCTCGACTGACTCGTGATTGAGTTCCAGTAAAAGCAGAGTTCTCTGAATTGTCAGAAAGGGCTGGTGAGGTTTATGTATCATTTGCCACAATTCATCACTCATTGGAATGGAGGCAAAATATTGTCAGCACCTTTGTGTCGAAAACAAACTACAACTAACACAAAATTACAAAACAACAAACTAGAAACTGCAGAGGGTTGCGAATGTAGCCCAAACCATCATGCAAACCAGCCTCCCTTCCATTGACTCTGTCTACACTTACCGCTGCCATGGAAAAGCACTTAGCATAATTAAGGACCCCACGCACCCCGGACATTCTCTCTTCCACCTTCTTCCGCAGGAAAAAGATACAAAGGTTTGAGGTCACATACCAACCAACTCAAGAACAGCTTCTTCCCTGCTGCCATCAGACTTTTGAATAGACTTACCTCGCACTAAGTTGATCTTTCTCTACACCCTAGCTATGACTGTAACACTATATTCTGCACTCTCTCCTTTCCTTCTCCATGAACGGTGTGTTTTGTCTGTATAGCGCGCAAGAAACAATACTTTTCACTGTACACTAATACATATGACAATAATAAATCAAATCAAATCAAATCATACACTTGAACAAACAAGCTCATCCATCGAGTAGCATTATTAAAACATTGTTTAAGTTGTATATGCAACTTAAAATGTGTACCTGTTGTCCAATGCTTGGGGTTAAAATATTAGGCCTCTGTGTTGATACAATAGGAAGGTTTTGTAGCACAGTGGTAGTGTCACTACCTCTTGGGCCTGAAGTGTTGGGTTCAGGTCCCCCGTCAGCCTTGATGAGCAAGAAAAGTGCTATTAGAATGTGTTCAAGCAAGTTGATTGTCAGCCTGTAAATTCTTCCAGTATGCCTAATGGCAGGCAATAAGAGAGGCTCGCGGTCAGGTAGAAGGCAACAGCAAACCACTGAAGTACTTTGTTGAATTCTTTCACAGGATGTGGACATCGTTGGAAAGGCCAGCATTTGTTGCCCATCCCTAATTGCCTTTGAACCGAGTGATTTGCTAGGCCATTTCAAAAGGCAGTTAAGAATCAACCATATTACTGTGGAACTGGAGTCACGTGTAGGCCAAATCAGGTTGACAAGCACAACCATGGACCAATCGAAGGGAAGTCTATGGTCTTCAATGCCCTCTTAGGGCCTGAAGGAGGATCTGTAGAGAACAGGTAGATCTGGAAGGAGAGGAGGTGGTTACACAATGAGTAAAATTGTCAAACCTCCGGATTAGATTATGGTTGATCTACACCTCAACTTCATTTAACTGCCTTAGCACCATATTCCTTCCCCCCTCACACCCTCTCCTTCCCCCCTCACACCCCCTCCTTCCCCCTCACACCCTCTCCTTCCTCCCTCACAATCTCTCCTTCCCCTCTCCACACACTCTCCTTCCCTCCTCCACATCCCTTCCTTGCCCTCTTTCACACCCTCTTCTTCCCCCATCCTCCCCCCCCCCCACCCACCGAAGCCCACCCGCACCCCCACCCCGTTTTCTGTTTCTGCTAAAATAACAGTCTTCAGGTTTTTGATCCTGAAGCTTTAAATATCCCGAGTACTCTATAGCAAGCACACCTAGCCTGAGGATGAAATTTGATCAAGTCACATATTTCAGCTGACCAATCTGGCAAATGTGACCTTATCAGCGCCTCGTTACCCTTACTAGAAAGATGATAATGATTATGGAGACAGATGTCTGTCAGGTGCTTATTTCATGCGTCCACACAATGAAGGAAGTGTCTGATTCTGATACAAAAATTGTCAGTGGAAAGTTGATTTAATTAAGCCTCTGGGAGTTCATTGTTTCTCTACCTGCTTCTCAGAAATAAATACATTTTCTGTCAGTAACAAGTGAAGCCATCTTGGTTCAAAGTTTCTGATAGGGGTGGCACAATGACACAGTAGTTAGCACTGCTGCCTCACAGCGCCAGGGATCTGGGTTCGATTCCCGGCTGGGGTGACTGACTGACTGTCTGTGTGGAGTTTGCACGTTCTCCCCAAATCTGCGTGGGTTTCCTCCGGGTGCTCCGGTTTCCTCCCAAAAATGTGTGGGTTAGGTTGGTTAGCCATGCTAAATTGCTCCTTGGTGTCAAGAGGATTGATAGGGTAAATATGTAGGGTTACATGGACAGGGCCTGGGTGGGATTGCTGTCAGTGCCGGCTTGATGGGCCAAATGGCCTCCTTCTGCATTGTAGGGATTCTATGGTTCAAACAGAGATGAGTCCCAATCTTGAAATTTGCATTTTGGGTTCCGGATTGTTCTGCCAACCAGCAGATATTTTGCCTCCATAGCTCTTGTGGGTTTGGGATCTCGTGGCGCAGTGGGTAACATTCCGTGCCTTGGAGCCAGCAGCTCTGGGGTCAAGATCCACCTGAGGGCTTGTAGATCAACCTGCAAATCCTTCCAAATGGTCGTTGATAAGAGAGGGACAGACTCCATAAGACCATAAAACATAAGAGCAAAATTAGGCCATTTGGCCCTTGAATCTGCTCCGCCATTCAATCATGGCAGATATGTTTCTCAACTCCATTCTCCCGCCTTTTCCCCATAACCTTTGATCCCCTTACCAATCAAGAACCTACCTATCTCTTTCCTAAATACACTCAATGACCTGGCCTCCACAGCTTCCTGTGGTAGTGATTTCCACAGATTCACCACCCTGTGGCTGGAGAAATTCCTCCTCATCTCGGTTCTAAAGGATCATCTCTTTACTCTAAGGCTGTGCCCTCAGATCCTACTCTCTCCTACTAATGGAAACATGGTCAGCCATAACATCCAGAAGACAGAATGTAACCAATGATGTAACAGATGGGATCTGTTATAATTTGACCAATGGTAACAAGCTGTAAGGGTCAGGGGACCCAGTAACCTATCAGACCAATTACAGAATGATGTGATGGTCAGCTGACTCAGTATTAGTAAGAATCTGTTGGGAATTGGGGGGAGCTTGGAATGGCCCAGGGTGAGGCCTCAAGTGTTTGAGTAAGGAAGGGCCCGATTTTACCATTTGGAGTCTAAGGGTCGGATCCGGGCGTAATGCAGATGGATGGGGGGATATATATTTTGAAATACTTTCCCAACTTTTTGACTGTCAGGTTTTTAGTTCCTGCGATTATAATTTTGGCATTATCTTCCAAAGGGAATTCCTCTAATTCTGTGCAATGCTCAGATGAAAACAAGATGAAAGAAAGGATCCAAGGCTGCTCCCAGAGGCAGATTAGCTGCACCCAATAGCACCTGCTCTTGAGCCAATTGAGGCCCTGAAGTGGTCAATTAACACTGACTTAAAGGTGTTCCTTTACTCACTGCCGCCAATGTCGTACCGGCACTGGGAAAGGTGGCCCATGCCACATTGTACATCTTGGCCTGCCTGCCTTTGGGCCCATTGGTGCGGGGAAGTGTTTCCCCTCAGGATCAGGCTGTGCACCATGAAAGATGTAGGAATCCATTGCCCCTCTGTCCCCGACCCCACCCCTTCACCACCCTCTTGATTGGAGCCTGCCTAATTGGCCTGAATTAGTGTCACACACACCCCCCGCTGCCAAACCCCCAACTCCCCTGCCTTCTATTTCGCCCTTGATCCAGGGCTGGCAGTGGCCACTGTTCCTGGTGGCATTCCTGTGGCCGAAGCTTGGCACTCTAATTGGCCGGCAGCTCTTAGAGGCAGGACATCATCCCTCTTCAGGGGCTGAAGACGTGACTTCAGGCAAACAGTTGCCTGAGCCATGAAAAATGGAGTCACGGCTTCCAAGGCCAGCTTAGACAGTTTCACCTTTGACTTTCCAGATGTTTTGGCCAGCACCGCTGCCTCCATTTTGAATACTGGCCTAAGGATCCTCCCCTTCTTCTTTCTGTTTCTCTGAGCTGTCATTCAAAATTACTACTGTCAAAGCGAAACAACGGTGTATCATATTCTAACCATATTCTTATAGAATGGATGTACAGTTCATAGAAGTGCAACAGGAGGGCTGTTTTAATTAATCGTAGTAGTTAATAATGTTTCACAGCATTAAGATTCATCAGGGAGCTCACCAATTTCATTGCAATTGAGAATATGCTTCACTTTTCAATTGCTTCATCAAAAAGAAAAGGAACGGAGCTCGCTAATAATCGTCATTCATTGTTGTGAAGTGCAATGTGTTGAGCTCTTCGAGAATAAAATTAATAACTAAACACAGAACAAGAGCCAATCCCAGAGGGAGGGAGGGAAGGTGTTTAATTAGCTCAATATTAACGATTCTGCTGAGAAATGAGATAGAACAGAAATAGGATTCATCCGTGCTTTGTTTAGCAAAATTGAAACGTTCCTTCTTTGTAAAGAAACTTATGATATTGCGATCTCCTTCACACAGTGGATAACTTTCCCGACACAAGTTAGGATCTAACACTGAGCTCCATAAAATTGGCCATCACCCACCTGCACAAGAAAAAGGGCGGCACGGTGACACAGCGGTTAGCCAGGGACCCGGGTTCTGCATGGAGTTTGCACATTCTCCCCGTGTCTGCATGGGTTTCCTCCGGGTGCTCCGGTTTCCCCCCACAGTCCAAAGATGTGCGGGTTAGGTTGGCCATGCTAAGTTGCCCCTAGTGTCAGGAGGATTAGCAGGGTAAATAGGTGGGGTTACAGGAATAGGGCCTGGGTGGGATTGTGGTCAGTGCAGACTCGATGGGCCAAATGGCCTCCTTCTGCACTGTAGGATTCTATAACACTCTAAAAAACATGGCCAGGAAATAAGCAGTCGGAACACCCCTTGAGTAATTGCAGATCAGGCCTTTTACATTCCTGCAACTTGAAAAGGGAATGATTGGGGTTCAGGTGTTGACAGGCTTTCCCCTCCTTGAACAGAACCTGTACCTCTTCTGGTTTGAGGGTCAGTGTGGGGACACACTAAATTACCTCAGTAACATGAGGTGATCATTCGATTATATTGCAACTCTTATTCAGGAGGGAGGTTGGACACTTCTATACTAGAATAATGTAATCCTACAACATAGAAAGAGTCCATTGGGCCCATCGAGCAGGCTCTGTGACAGAGACCTATCCATCGTCATATTATCTGTTCTTTCTCCATAATCTTGGTCACAGACCCTTCTGCCACAGGAAACAATTTCTCTTTATTTACTCTTAATGATACTGATGGTTGATTAAATCACCTCAACCTCCTCTGCTCTAAAAGAAACAATACCAGCTTTTTTGATTTGATTTGATTTCGTATTGTCACATGTATTGGGATACAGAGAAAATGACTGCTTCTTGCGCACTGTACAGACAAAGCAGACAGTTCATAGAGAAGGAAAGGAGAGAGTGCAGAGTGTAGTGTTACAGTCATAGCTAGGGTGTAGAGAAAGATCAACTTAGTGTGAGGTAGGTCATTTCAAAAGTCTGATGGCAGCAGCAAAGAAGCTGTTCTTGAGTCGGTTGGTACGTGATCTCAGACTTTTGTATATTTTTCCCGACAGAAGAAGCTTCTGTCATCTCGTCATATAATTCCCTCATTCTTCACTTCACTCCAGTAAAGCTCCTCCTCACCCTCTCTAAGATTTTGATATTTATCCAAAAGTGCATTGCCCAGATTTGGACATCTGAGCCCTCGCAAGTGTTTTACAAAATTCGAGCATCCTGTTCTAATGTAAAGTGTTTTCTCCTTTCTGTATCTGTTGATCAAGCGATCACATAAAGAATTACTGGCACTATTTCCGAGGATTATTCCTTACAAATAAGCTCCAGCTTCCCTCCCGCTATCCCTGGGTAAATCCCACTCCACCGACTGCCCCCAGAACAACTGAACCAGAGCACCAAAATAGAACATAGAACATTACAGCGCAGTACAGGCCCTTCGGCCCTCGATGTTGCGCCGACCAGGGATACCAATCTAAAGCCCCTCTAATCTACACTATTCCAATATCATCCATATGTTTATCCAATAACCATTTGGATGCTCTTAATGTTGACGAGTCCACTACTGCTGCAGGCAGGGCATTCCACGCCCTTACTACTCTCTGAGTAAAGAATCTACCTCTAACATCTGTCCTATATCTCTCACCCCTCAATTTAAAGCTATGTCCCCTCGTGCGAGCCAACATCTGAGGAAAAAGGCTCTCACTATCCACCCTATCTAATCCTCTGATCATCTTGTATGCCTCTATTAAGTCACCTCTTAACCTTCTTCTCTCTAACGAAAACAACCTCAAGCCCCTCAGCCTTTCCTCATACGATTTTCCCACCATACCAGGCAACATTCTGGTAAATCTCCTCTGCACCCTTTCCAACACTTCCACATCTTTCCTATAATGCGGCGACCAGAACTGTACGCAATACTCCAAATGCGGCCGCACCAGAGTTTTGTACAGTTGCAGCATGACCTCCTGGCTCCGAAACTCAATCCCTCTACCAATAAAGGCTAACACACCGTACGCCTTCTTAACAACCCTATCAACCTGGGTGCCAACTTTCAGGGATCTATGCACATGGACACCCAGATCCCTCTGTTCGTCCACACTACCAAGTATCTTACCATTAGCCCAGTACTCTGTACTCCTGTTACTCCTTCCAAAGTGAATCACCTCACACTTTTCCACATTAAACTCCATTTGCCACCTCTCAGCCCAGCTCTGCAGCTTATCTATGTCCCTCTGTAACCTGCCACTTCCCTCCGCACTGTCTACAACTCCACCGACTTTAGTGTCATCCGCAAATTTACTAATCCATCCTTCCACGCCCTCATCCAGGTCATTTATAAAAATGACAAACAGCAGTGGCCCTAAAACAGATCCTTGCGGTACACCACTCGTAACTGAACTCCAGGATGAATATTTCCCATCAACCACCACCCTTTGTTTTCTTACAGTTAGCCAATTCCTGATCCAAACCACTAAATCACCTTCAATCCCATGTGTCTGTATTTTCTGCAAAAGCTTACCATGGGGAACCTTATCAAACGCTTTGCTGAAATCCATATACACCACATCAACCGTTTTACCCTCATCCACCTCTTTGGTCACCTTCTCAAAGAACTCAATAAGGTTTGTGAGGCACGACCTACCCTTCACAAAACCGTGCTGACTATCCCTAATCAAATTATTCCTTTCCAGGTGATGATAAATCCTATCTCTTATAATCCTTTCCAATACTTTGCTCACAACAGAAGTAAGGCTCACCGGTCTATAATTACCAGGGTTGTCCCTACTCCCCTTTTTGAACAAGGGGACAACATTTGCTATCCTCCAGTCTTCTGGCACTGTTCCTGTAGACAATGACGACACAAAGATCAAAGCCAAAGGCTCTGCAATCTGCTCTCTAGCCTCTCAGAGAATCCTCGGATAAATCCCACCCGACCCAGGGACTTATCTATTTTTATCCTTTCCAGAATTGCTAACACCTCCTCCTTATGAACATCAATCCCATCCAGTCCAACAGCCTGCATCTCAGTACTCCCCTCGACAACACTGTCCCTCTCCAGTGTGAATGCCGAGGCCCAGGCCATCGAGTTTGGAGATGAGTTTCGTGGGAATAATGGTGTTGGCAACTTCATTCCAGTGAGACTTTGTACAGCATGAGGGCACACTCATTGTCGTTGGTTTGATGTTTCACCTAACCAAGCCTCAGAACTCCAAATCCGTACACATTTACCACCTGTTAAGATCCGGGCCAGAAACTCCATAAGGTTAACCTAGACCCGAAAGATGCCACCATCATTTCAGCATAAAACCACTGTTTGGACCTCCCGCTGAATTCTGCCCTCCTGCCCACTGACAGGAGCATGGGAGAATTCCACCCAACATTTTTAACAACATCTGAATTGGTAAACCTGTGCAACAGTTTGCCAGCTAGGTTGAAGCATTCAAATGGGAACGGACAAAGGAGCAGAGAGATCTTGGTTGGGATTCTCCAGTCCCGTTGGCAGTGGGTCTGGAAATTCCCACCCAAAGTCAACAGATTTATGGCTACTCCCAAAATTTTCCTGAGTTTTACATGTGATTTTGGCATTAGGGTGAGCTTAAGATGTTTCACTCCAGGTATGATTCAAGTGGCCCACTAGGAAGCTTTTATCAAACAAAGTTTATTTAAGAACACAATTAAAATATAACAAAAACATGGTTTTGTAAGAGGGAGGTCATGCCTTACAAAGTTAGTGGAGTTTTTTGAGGAAGTGACAAAATCGGTTGACGAAGGAAGGGCCGTGGATGTCGTCTATATGGATTTCAGTAAGGCATTTGACAAAGTCCCTCATGGCAGGTTGGTTAAGAAGGTTAAGGCTCATGGGATACAAGGAGAGGTGGCTAGATGGGTAGAAAACTGGCTTGGCCACAGGAGACAGAGGGTAACAGTCGAAGGGTCTTTTTCCGGCTGGTGGTCTGTGACCAGTGGTGTTCCGCAGGGCTCTGTACTGGGACCTCTGCTATTTGTGATATATATAAATGATTTGGAAGAAGGTGTAACTGGTGTTATCAGCAAGTTTGCGGATGACACGAAGATAGCTGGACTTGCGGATAGCGATGAACATTGTCGGACAATACAGCAGGGTATAGATAGGCTGGAAAATTGGGCGGAGAAATGGCAGATGGAATTTAATCCAGATAAGTGCGAAGTGATGCATTTTGGAAGAACTAATGTAGGGGGGAGTTTTACAATAAATGGCAGAGCCATCAAGAGTATAGAAACACAGAGGGACCTAGGTGTGCAAGTCCACAAATCCTTGAAGGTAGCAGCACAGGTGGAGAAGGTGGTGAAGAAGGCATATGGTATGCTTGCCTTTATAGGACGGGGTATAGAGTATAAAAGCTGGAGTCTGATGTTGCAGCTGTATAGAACACTGGTTAGGCCACATTTGGAGTACTGCGTCCAGTTCTGGTCGCCGCACTACCAGAAGGACGTGGAGGCTTTAGAGAGAGTGCAGAGAAGGTTTACCAGGATGTTGCCTGCTATGGAGGGTCTTAGCTTTGAGGAGAGATTGGGTAAACTGGGCTTGTTCTCCCTGGAAAGATGGAGAATGAGGGGGACCTAATAGAGGTGTACAAAATTATGAAGGGTATGGATAGGGTGAACGGTGGGAAGCTTTTTCCCAGGTCGGAGGTTACGATCACGAGGGGTCACTGGCTCAAGGTGAGAGGGGTGAGGTATAACTCAGATATCAGAGGGACGTTTTTTATACAGAGAGTGGTGGGGGCCTGGATGGCGCTGCCAAGTAGGGTGGTGGAGGCAGACACGTTGGCATCGTTTAAGACTTACCTGGATGGTCACATGGGCAGTCTGGGAATGGAGGGATACAAACGAATGGTCTAGTTGGACCAATGAGCAGCGCAGGCTTGGAGGGCCGAAGGGCCTGTTTCCTGTGCTGTACTGTTCTTTGTTCTTTGTTCTAAAAATAATTAGCATAACTTTTACCAATTAAAAGAATTAAACATGACACAGTATAACTCCTAACAGCTAGCTATCTCTGCTGTTCCAAGTGAAACACCATCCCACCCACATACATCCTTCTTCAAACTTGGCACAGAAAGCAAGTATGCCCACGTGATGCTGGATTTGCAGCTTTTTGACTACTGCTGTGAATTGGTCTATTGAAAGTTGGATCAAATTCTCCGAGGTGCCCCGGCTTGGAACTTTCAGAAATCGCTGGAGAGAAAGGGACCGACAGACACTGCCTTCTTCCACCAACCTCTAGCAGCAACTGAGAGAAAAAACTAAAAACTTGGAATGCTCTGTAAATAAAAATTGCTGTCCCCAAGCATATGACCTGACCTGTCAATCATCTCCAAATCAAGTTCCACTCAGCAATCCCCAAAGGACCATTAAAACCCCAGAACACTGCATTAGTCCAGATTAAAATCAACATGATATCAATTATACTGCCTGAGCAACAATAAAGGCTACCAGATACAGACAACATGGCACCAATAAAATGCCAAGTCCTGCTTGAAACTTCCTGCAGAGAAATATGATTAAAATAGATTTCTTAACGGCACAGCTCCATCACACACGTAACCATGCTCTGTTTCTTGTGACTAAAGCAACTCCTGCAGATTTGGGGCATAGGATACAAAGAAAATGTAAGAAATGGTGGAAAAGCGATAGGGCCTATTCATGAGGTTTTTTAATTCAATCCCTCTTCAGCCAGACAAAAATTATGCCTGGGATTTTCCAGTCTCGCCAGCCGCAGGAATCGGCGCAGGAGGTACCGGAAAATTTCGGGAGCAGCTAAAAGTCTGTTGACTTTGGGTGGGAATTTCCGGACCCACTGCCGACGGGACTGGAGAATCCTACCTGAGATCTCTCTGCTCCTTCGTCCACTTCCATTTGAATGCTTCAACCTAGTTGGCAAACCATTGCACAAGTTTACCAATTCAAACATTGTTAAAAAAGTTGGATGGAATTCCCCCATGCTCCTGTCAGTGGGCAGGGGGACAGAATTCAGCAGGAGGCCCAAACAGTGGCTTCATGCTGAAATGATGATGGCATCTTTCGATATTACCCGGCACGGTGGGTTGGGAATCCCGATGAAGGCCAGAATGAAACCGATTTGTATCCGGCTAATAGGATGCAGATGAAGGAGGCCTGACCGGAACCTTTTTCCATGACTGACTTTCCGTGATGCCAGTGGGAATACACGACTGTCCAGAATAAGTCTGGATCAATGTGGCGTGTAAAGGTCGGAACCTAACTTAAGGAGACTCTGGTCAGATCGTAGACATCCGAGGAAAAGATAGAGGCCACCAGCCACCGGATCCTGAAGCACCTCATGCAGCACTGGGTGGGTGAAGCTTCATCCAAGTGACTCCTCCACAAAGCAGCTTCCAGGGGATGGGGGTTATCCATGCAGTAACCTCAGACCTTCTTCAAGGGATTTCAACATGGGATCAGATTGTCCTGCTGCAGGTTGAAGGCAGCAGGAGGGATTGACGGATGGTGAGGGTCTGTTGAGGGGGTGGGACATTAAAAAAGATTAAGGGAGGACTGAGGATGTGATGGGGAGGACGAGGGCTGAGGCCTAGAGGGGGACACGGGTGCCTGAGGGTGCTGGAAAGTGTATCACAGCGGTGAAACCAGTCAGCAGATTGAATGGAGGGGGGTGTGGGGAGGGTCATGGCTGGGTGTCAGGCAGGGCGGGGGGAATCATGGGCAAGTATGAAGGGTATGTAGGAGTCTTCAGGTTTGAAGGGGCTCAGAAGGAGGGGGTCTATGGAGGCGTGGCATGAAGAGGGAGGGAGGGTTGGGAAGCTTTAAGGACCATGATGAAACAAAAGTGTAGGCATTATTGAAGTGAAAGTGATTATATTCATGCAAGTTTGAAATATGCAAATAAATAGTTCACTCTTGGAATCAGTGGTGATGAATAGTTCTTGATTTTTCTTGGCTTGCTACTTTCTTCTAGGTTTTCCCCCAACTTCTGCGGCCAGAGTGAAGGCAACCTGCTGACTACTTGACCTCTAGTGACTTTGCCAACCTTCCTCTGGAGAGCTGAGGCCTGGAGGGCCCTGGTTTCCTTTAGCTGCTCCCCATGCAGACAGAGGACAAGTTTGAAGGGGTCACAAGCGGACGGGATTTGGAAGGGCTGAATACCTCTGAGACTTCTGAGTGGATGTCGCAGGGGTGTCCAGCTGTTGCTCCTCCTCTCTTTGTGTGCCTGAGGCCCTGGACTGTCTCCTTGAGGGGAAGGGACACCTGGAGGTAGGTTGAGGTGCCTCGTCCGCCACTCACGTTAACTGCAGAGGCTCCCCATGCATGTCCGGCACGCATCTCCGACAGAATCTGCTGGGCTAGGATCTCCATGGAATCCGCCGACCTCTCCATGGAGACCCCGATGTGCATGCCGGTTGGCACTGTTTCCACAGCCAGCGGGTGGACGGATTCCCCAGACCCACGTGCTGCCCTGTTGCGGGCCTCCAGCACCTCTGTCGGATATTCCCCAGCCTCTTGCTGTCTCTCCAGCATCAGTAGCAAGGCTGGTTCCAGAGGCCCATCTCTAGGCTTGGACCTCGCAGATGCCTCTTTTCCAACACTTCTCTGTGTGCTGGTGAACTTGTCTGACCCTGCCTCATCCTGCTGCAGACAGGTGTCTGTGCAGTGACCACTCCCTTCCTACACTACAGCTCATACCCATTGACATGCGTTTCTGTGCTGTTGGAGGGTGCCAGTTACTGTTGTGACACTTCTACATATGCACATCTCCCCTCTTGTCCTCTCCCCTGGCTCCTCTCCAGTATCGGTCTTCTGCTGAGGCCTGACAGGGAGTCCTGTAGCTTAGGCCTTGGCCTCTTCCTGTTAGCACCTGTAAGTGAGAGAGAGGAGAAAACAAACAGCAGCACGAGTTGCCCCAACATGGAGGCACCCTAGGCCCTCAGGTTTCTATACGGTCCATGGATCCATACTGGATGGAGGTCTAAATCCAAGCACCCCATTGCCAGTTGCTCGGCCCTGCTCCACACTTGCCAGCTGGCTGCCCTCTCCTTGAACTCCATGAGAACTCCATCAGATGTTGGTACTCCTCTCCTGTCTACTCATGTTCTTATTGGTCATGCCTCATAACTTATCCAGCTCAACGACAACTGAAAGGATGTGTTTCAGAGGAAGTCTACACAGCAACAATTTGTATGCAATAAATTCATGTTAAATTCTCATACATCCACTCAGAGATAAGCCGTTGGATTGGTGGCATGGCATTAATGCGCTGCAAGTTGTCCAGGAGAATTGTGGGCCAGCTCCCTCCAAAGTGCTGAGTCTATCCAATTATGAGGGTAAGGCTCAGAGAGGCATCCCAGTTCCGGAGGTTGCTGGTGCCATTACACCTGAGCCCATCGACACAACTGCCATCATCTCACGTGAGAACACCATCTACCAGGTACACGGTACATACTCTTGCAACTCGGCCAACGTTGTCTACCTGATACGCTGCAGGAAAGGATGTCCCGAGGCATGGTACATTGGGGAAACCATGCAGACGCTACGACAACGGATGAATGAACACCGCTCGACAATCACCAGGCAAGACTGTTCTCTTCCTGTTGGGGAACACTTCAGCAGTCACGGGCATTCAGCCTTGGATCTTCAGGTATGAGGAACAACCTGATGCTGTTGCCACTAAGGCCCATGTACTCTGACATTCATTGTCTTCATTGTGATTAGCGTGAGCAACTGAAGCTTCACTTATCCTGGCGACGCAAATGAAGTCATTCATCCATTTCTGGTATTGTAAGGATGACCTGCACTGGACACTTACAGCATCGATGACCTGTAACCAACAGAGCTGATTTCCCTGCTTGGCTTGCACCTCCCATCAGCGAGCTAGAGAACACTCCTCCTGACCGCCACACAGTCATAGAATCATGGAATCCTACAGTGTAGAAGGAGGCCATTCGGCCCATCGAGTCAATGAGGAAGCATTGGGAGGTGTCACTAAACTTGGCCACTGGATTTAGCTCCCCCTTACTGAGATCTCAATAGTACTCGACAGTAAGTTGGATGTCCTGGTACCTTTTAAATGTGACACTTGAATATTTTGATTTGATTTATTATTGTCACATGTATTAACATACAGTGAAAAGTATTGTTTCTTACATGCTATACAGACAAAACATACTGTTCATAGAGAAGGAAATGAGAGAGTGTAGAATGTAGTGTTACAGTCATAGCTAGGGTGTAGAGAAAGATCAACTTAATGCAAGGTAGGTCCATTCAAAAATCTGACACCAGCAGGGAAGAAGCTGTTCTTGAGTCGGTTGGTACGTGACCTCAGATTTTTGTATCTTTTTCCCGACAGAAGAAGTTGGAAGAGAGAATGTCTGGGGTACGTGGGGTCCTTACTTAGGCTGACTGCTTTGCTGAGGCAGAGGGAAGTGTAGACAGAGTCAATGGATGGGAGGCTGGTTTGCGTGATGGATTGGGCTACAGTCACGACCTTTTGTAGTTCCTTGCGGTCTTGGGCAGAGCAGGAGTCATACCAAGCTGTGATACAACCAGAAAGAATGCTTTCCATGGTGCATCTGTAAAAGTTGGCGAGAGTCGTATCTGACATGGCAAATTGCCTTATGGAACCCACCAGAGTCCACCCCACTGTTCGAGATGGCAGGAAATCCCCGACAGTATAATTAATGATGTGGGAATGCAAGATTCCGCGGGATTCCAGCCTCCATTGTGGGGAACACTACCAGCTCCCATCCCCGCCATGGGACTCATCTCAACTGGGAGAATTCCACCCATTAACTTGTCAGGACAGGTTGCATATTGTATTCCCTTGACAATGGAAGATTAAGGGGTAATCTAACTGAGCTGTATACAATGATTTAATGATTTGATGGGGGAGGCAACAAGAAACTATTCCCTCTGATGGGGGTAGTTCAGCATAAGTAGACATTGCATTAAAATTACCGCTCTGTCATTCATAATAACATCAGAAATCACTTCCTCACACAAAGGGCAGCCTCAGAGTTTTGAGAGCTGTGTCAATTGAACGTTTCAAAAGTGAAATAGATTTAATTTTGTTAGACAAGGATAGGAAGGGATATGGAACCATGATGGGGAATGGGGGGTGGGGTGGGAGTTATGGCACAGAACATCTACAATCTAATAGGTGACGGAACAGGCTCAAGTGGTTGAATGGCCTACTCCTGTTCTTTTTATAAAGTTCACTCACAGGATATGGACATCACAGACAAGGTCACCATTTATTCCTCCTCCCTAATTGCCCTTGAGAAGACAGTGTCGTACCACCTTCTTGAATACAACTGAGTAGTTTGCTAGGCCATTGTAGAGGGTAATTACGACTTACCTACATTGTTGGGGGTCAGGAGTCATAACTAGGCCAGGCTGAGTAAGGACAGCAGATTTCCTTCCATTAATGACATTAGTGAACCCGATGTGATTTTCTTCCCAATAACCTGATAGTTTTATGGTCACCAAATCTGATAGTAGCTTTTTATTCCAGATTTATCTGCCATGTGTGGGATTTGAATTCACGCATTCATAGGCCTCTGAATTACTAGTTCAGTAACAAAATCATTATGAACAGCTGTTTGTTAGTACAGAACTTGGGTATTGCTGAAGAATGAGACATTTTTTGTCGAAGATTTTCATCTTGCTCTCATCAGGACAATCAACGGTGGCACAGTGGTTAGCACTACTGCCTCATAGTGCCAGGGACTCAGGTTCAATTCCCGGCTTGGTTCACTGTCTGTGCGGAGTCTGCATGTTCCCCCTGTGTCAGCATGGGTTTCTTCCGGGTGCTCCGGTTTCCTTCCACAGTCCGAAAGAAGCGCTGGTTAGGTGCATTGGCCACGCTAAGTTCTCCCTCAGTTCTCCCCCCGAACAGGCGCCAGAGTGTGGCGACCAGGGGATTTTCACATTAACTTCATTGCAGTGTTAATGCAAGCCTACTTGTGACACTAATAAATAAATAAATAATACCAATGTCAGGAGAAAATAACAATTTATAATGAATGAGAAGAGAATGTTGATTGGTTGGCAAGTGGACTCTTGAAGAGGTGTTGACACCACGGAGAATGCACCAGTTGATGGTGACTGACAGTTAATTGCCAAGCATTCTTCTATAATTTATACCAGGCACATTGATTGGTCAAGGCATGGCTCTAAGAATTTGAATTTGAAGATGAATCAATTAGAATTTGAAAATTTGCTTTGCCATTCTATCCATAGAAAGCTAAGAAGGCGTTCAGTCAGACTTGCCCTTAGAATGGTGAAAAATCCTGGGACAGTCCAGGAGCCCATTTATAATCCACTTTGATGTTGGGGGCCAACCAACCCACTGGGGACCGACACATTTCCAGACCTCCTTCCAACCCAGAAATGTTATGCCTCGTGTCGTTTTGCAATTTTATTTTTCTTTTTAGCAGTGATATCCTGCACAATCCCTTCACAAGCCAAATAAATCTATGAGATCTCAGCAGTTCCCAATTTTTTTTTTATACTGGGAATTATCTTTCTACAAGCAGGATCTCTTTTTTTTTATATGGGGCACATCAATGTGCTTGGCCCCAGAATTTACAACAGACCATGAGAAACACACAGGTATTTGGCACATCACTTTCCAGTCCAAGTCAGCAAGCTAAGGGGGCCCCCTGGAGGAAAGTCAATGAAAGGTACAGCTCTTTGTGTTCTCTGCATTTCCTCTATTTCACTGAACAGGGAGCACATTCCACCATTTTATAGAACGTGTATTTGAGTCTACCTCTTCGCATATTGATATAAACCTGTACGCTTGGACCTCACTGTTGCCAGGTTACAGTTCATGCCTAAGTACGTTTAGGGAAGTGCTGTAAGTTAATGAACTGATGGACTTGCTTGGGGAAAACAGAATTGAGGGCCGGATACAATCACAGAAGCTTGGAATGGTTACAGCACAGAATGAGGCCATTTGGCCTGCATAACCAATTCAGTTCATCCCACTTTCCTCTCCCTGTGACACCACAAATTATTTCACTTCCGATGATTGCCCAATTCCTTGAAAGCCATGATTGAATTTGCCTCGACCGCTCTCTCAGTCAGTGAATTCCAGATAGAGAATGATAGAATCCCTAGACTGCAGAAGGAGTCTATTCGGCCCATCAAGCCGAGATTGCACCGACAGCAATCCCAACCAGGTATATCCCTGTAACGCCACATATTTACCCTATTAGTCCCCCTGAAACTAAGGGGCAATTTATCCTGGCCAATCAACCTAACCTGCACATCTTTGGACTGTTGGAGGAAACCAGAGCACCCAGAGGAAACCCACGCAGAAACAGGGAGAATGTGCAGACTCCACACAGACGGTGACCCGAGGCCAGAATCGAACCCGGGTCCCTGGTGCTGTGAGGCAGCAGTGCTAACCATTGTGCCACCGTGCTGCCCCATCTTAACCACTCACAACATGAAAAGGTTATTCCTCAGGTTCTTTTACCAATTACTTTGAATTGACATCCTCTGGTTGTCAACCCTTCTGCCATTGGGAAGAGTTTGCCCCTGAGTTTTTACAGATGCACCATAGAAAGCATCCTTTCCAGTTGTATCACAACTTAGTGTGGCTCCTCTCAGACCAGGATCGTAAGAAACTACAACGGGTTGTGAACGTAGCCCAGTCCATCACTCAAACCAGCCTCCCATCCATTGACTCCATCTACGCTTCCCTCTGCCTCAGAAAAGTAGCCAGCATAAACAAGGACCCCATGCACCCCGGACATTCTCTCTTGCACCTTCTTCCGTCGGGAAAAAGATACAAAAGTCTGAGATCACGCACCAACCGACTCAAGAACAGCTTCTTCCCTGCTGCCATCAGACTTTTGAATGGACCTATCATATATTAAGCTGTCTTTCTCCATGCCCTAGTTATGACTGTAACATTACATTCTGAACCCTCTGCTTTCCTTCTTCCTATGTACTCTATGAATGGCATGCTTTGTGTTGTGTGCAAGAAACAATACTTTTCACTGTATTCCAATACATGTGACAATAATAAATCAAATCAAATCAAATCTACTTTTTCTGGATCCTCCATGATTTTGAACACTTCTAACAGATCTCCTTTCAACCTACCAAGGATCTGAAGTCCCTCATGCCTGGAAATATTCTCTTAAATCTTTTCTAAGCCCTCCCTGATATCTTCACATCCTTCCTGAAGTGTGATGCCCAGAATTAGAGGGTTAGAATTTGGACTCCACTGCGCCAGTTTTATGGATGTTCCTGTACCAGCTCCCAAACCAGCTGTTGTTATTCATGATGGCACAGCCTTCTCAACCTTGCTCCACACCCGAGGTATGGTGATTCTCAGATTAAATCACCACCCCCAGTCACAGCCTATGGTCATCTGGACTATGACAGCTTTAACTATATGGATGTCAAATGGGCAAAACTGGGACCAAGTTTAGGGACAAATGAGCTGCACCCAAGGACATCTGGTTCGAATTGTGTCAGGCATTTTTTTTTGTGTGTACCTCAGATAGTTAGCCTAAAAGGAGAATAAGCTTCTTGACTCTGTTGCCGGGATTCTACCGCCCCGACCACCACGAAATCAGAGACGGTGAGGGGCGGACAATGGAAATGTCCGTTGTCCTCTGGTGGGATTTTCCAGTCTCACTCGAGCGAGGCCATAAAACCCCACCCTGAATCTCTAAATGTGAGAGACCAATGTCTGCTTTCGCAAATCACTCCTCACACCCCCCCTCTCCCCTCCCCTCAACTCCCCCCCGCCCCACCCTCGCAAATTCACACAGTGCAAAGCAGGAGTCAAATATTTGTCCGGATTCTTTCAGTGTTTAATGCTATTTTGCTTGAACAAAACACTTCTTTGGAGCCAGGAAGAGCAAGAGTTCTGTTCCTGGAACCCTCAATATTTGTGAAGTCGCCACTGGTGAGGCAAGCGGACCGGAATTCGTCTGCTTAAAGTCAGATGGTGGTGGGCACCCACAACTGTAATGAGGCCTGAGGCCCAATTTTTGGATAGTCTCCTGGTTGTGAAAGGAGGGGGCGAATGGTCATTTAACAATGTCCCAAATTCGAGCTACACAGTCTAACAGAACTTCACAAGCACCATCCCACCCAAACCGCCCCAACCCCTCCTCCCACTCATCCCAACTCTCCCCTCACCTACCCCGACCCAACCCCTCCCCCACTCACCCCAAACCCTCCCCCACTCACCGCAACTCTCCCCTCACCTACCCCATCCAACCCTCCCCCCACTCATCCCAACTCTCCCCTCACCTACCCCGACCCAACCCCTCCCCCACTCACCCCAAACCCTCCCCCACTCACCCCAACTCTCCCCTCACCTACCCCACCCAACCCTCCCCCCACTCACCCCAACTCTCCCCTCACCTACCCCACCCAACCCTGTTCCCACTCACCCCAACTCTCCCCTCACCTACCCCAACCCAACCCCTCCCCCACTCACCCCAACATTCCCCTCACCCTCACACACCAAAACTCTCCCCTCTACTACCCCGACCCAAGCCTTCCTCCACCCCAACTCTCCCCTCACCCACCCCACCCCAACCCCTTCCCCCACCTACCACCTCCAAAGCACCTTGAGATATTTTTCTATGTTAAAGATTGTATAAGTTACTTCAATACATGGCATTCCACACTACAGCTATTGGTAAAAAAAACCTTTTGACATAATTTAGCTGCAACCTTAATGACTGCAATTATTACTCCAGCCAACTGCAAAGTTTCATGCATCCTGTTTATAGCAGCACGTACCTTGACTGACAGCTTGTCTAAGCTCTCAGCATGCCGGTGAACTTTAGCGCTGAGGTGTAAATGTGATTGACACGCCATTTAAGCCACCTAGAAATCGCCACACGCCATTCAGGTTTGCGAGTAACCATAGCAATGCTGCGGTGAGATGATAATAGACATCTGACAGGACCATCTGTCATTACATCAGATTGCTGACAATGAAGCACTTAAAAGGCTGGTTCCTGTACAGCACCTTTGTGACCCCAATATGTCCTCAAGTGCTTTACGGCCATTGACATATTTCAGAAGTGTAGCTGCTGTTGTAATGGAGGAAACCCAGTCGCCAATTTGACGCAGGGAGATTCCGTTGGAAAACCTGACCAAATAATCCATTTGTTGCTTGAGGGATAAAGCTTGACCAGTGAGACAGACAGGACGTATGTGCAAAGACTTATCAGAAAGATAGATCCTCTGACTGCGAAGCACCCCTCATTCTTGCTCTGGAGCATCAGCCTGAATCATGGCTGCAGAATGCGACTTGAATCTGTTGTTAATGGTATGTTAGTTATACTGTTAAGGTACACAGGTGAAGGACATTGTCTATCAAAGTACTTGAAGTGTTTATAAAGAGAGGCTGCACCTGGTTGGAGAGGGAGGAGGGAGGAGGGAGGAGGGAGAAGGGAGAAGGGAGAAGGGAGGACTGAGGACTGAGGACTGAGGAGGGAGGACCTCCTCATAAGCCTGCTCTGGGCCTGGCCAACTTGGTCATTAACAGATCCAGACAGCAGGCAGTCAAGGGGTCGTCTGACCAACTGTCTGCCCATCTGATGTGGTTTCGTTTGTGGCCGGGTGTGGCCTTGGAGAGGAGGCATGTTGTGTCCACCGGCAATGCTTCAGCCTTCCGTGACCAGTTTGTTCCGCGGGCACTGAGGTGCATCAGCACGCCTGGAAATGATATTTTGGTTGAGTTAGTTCAGTTTCCTTTGACGTTTTGCTTTGGTTACGGTGCCCCACTAGGGGCTATCTCCCTGTCATTTTTGTTTCATTGACTAATAGTTTTGTTCTTTTGAAAAGAGTATAACGAGAGACTATTAGGATACTGAGTTGGTAAGGTAAGAGGCAGGCATCTGTAATGCTGCTCTCTGTAAACACATGAACTAGCAAGAACATGATTTGCACCTAGTTTCATATTCCACCATCTGGCTTCAGATTCATTTATCTTCTGTCACCCTTTGATTCTGATGTGAGTGAGCTACTAACTGAGCAAAGGCTGTCTTTCAGATGAAGTCCCTTTGTGCCTCATGGTGACACAAAGGGACACAAGGGGCGGCACGGTGGCACAGTGGTTAGCACTGCTGCTTCACAGCTCCAGGGACCTGGGTTTGATTCCCGGCTTGGCTCACTGTCTGTGTGGAGTTTGCACATTCTCCTCGTGTCTGCGTGGGTTTTCTCCGGGTGCTCCGGTTTCCTCCCACAGTCCAAAGATGTGCGGGTTAGGTTGATTGGCTATGCTAAAAAATTGCCCCTTAGTGTCCTGAGATGTGTAGGTTAGAGGGACTAGTGGGTAAAATATGTAGGGATATGGGGGTAGGGCCTGGGTGGGATTGTGGTTGGTGCAGACGCGATGGGCCGAATGGCCTCTTTCTGTACTGTAGGGTTTCTATGAGTTGTTAGCACTGCTGCCTCACAGTGCCAGGGACTTGGGTTCAATTCCGGCCTTGGGTGACTGTCTGTGTGGAGTTTGCACATTCTCCCCGTGTCTGTGTGGATTTCCTCCGGGTACTCCAGTTTCTTCCCACAGTTCAAAGATGTGCAGGTTGGGTGGATCGGCCATGCTAAATTGCCCCTTAGTATCCCAAGTTGTGTAGGTTAGGGGGAATTAGTGGGTAAACACTTGGGGCTACGGGTAACAGGTCTGGATGGGATTGCCCCTTAATGTCAGGGGGATTATGTGCGGTCACAAGGATAGGCCAGGGTGGGATTGTGGTCAGTGCAGACTCAATGGGCTGAATGGCCTCCTTCTGCACTGTAAGGATTCTATGATATGGATGAAATTTTGGTGATACTGGCTGAAGAGCAGGGGAGCTTTCCCCGGTATCTTGGCCAACACTCACCGTTCAACCAACATCACTGAGAACAAATGCCTCAATAATGTCATTTCGACCTAATGACCCTGAAACTGACCACGTCCCAATGAAAAGAAAATATAGAAGAAAAATGAAGCATCAAAGTACATGGAAAATAATTGTAAAGATCTGGCAAACAATTTGATTTCTACTCTGCAAATCCTTGTGTTATGGCGATTGTATAATTAACTGCTTGTATCATTCAGACCATAGGATAGGAACAGCAACGCACTACCACTTCCTGGCTCCCTTAACATTGGGGCTGAGTCATTTGTGAATTGCTTGTTCTACTACAATAACACTGTGGAAAGGGTACTGACATGTAGACAGTGCCCTCACATGGTCTGAGCTGCAACAAATCCAAACACCAGAGCACTTCACTTGACACGTATATACCTTCAACAAAGAGTGACTGCTAACAATAGAGGCAAGCAGACAATTGTTCTTGAGGCACTGAACAAGGACTGCGTGGTCCGTCCGCCCTCCGAGCAGAAGTAGGGGACATTGAGCCATGGCATTTTTAACCCTATTTGTCATTCAAAAATTAGGGCATCTAGGAGAGAGAAAAGATTTGGTTGATCCAATACTTTGTCGGTCATTTTACGAATGTGAATCCATATTTCTGAGTCAGTAAAATAGGGAAAAGAAACAAGTAATAATGGAAATGGTGCTGAAAGCTTTCAGAATGACGTGGATATCACACAATATATTGCCATCCGGATACCTGAACCTGCAACTCATCAATCTGACGTACCAAAAGTAAAGTTGAGGAGGAACTTCTTCTCTCAGAGGGTGGTGAATCTCTGGAATTCTCTGCCCACTGAAGTGGTGGAGGCTACCTCGTTGAATATGTTTAAATCACGGATAGATGGATTCCTGAGCGGTAAGGGAATTAGGGGTTATAGGGATCAGGTGGGTAAGTGGAACTGATCCACTTCAGATCAGCCATGATCTTATTGAATGGCGGGGCAGGCTCGAGGGGCTAGATGGCCTACTCCTGCTCCTATTTCTTATGTTCTTTATTAGTAACAAGTAAGGCTTACGTTAACACTGCAACGAAATTACTGTGAACTTCCCCCAGTCACCATACTCCAGCGCCTGTTCGGGTCAATGCAACTAACCAGCATGTCTTTCAGACTGTGGGAGAAACCCGGAGGAAACCCATGCAGACACGGGGAGAACGTGCAAACTCCATACAGACAGTGACCCAAGCTGGGAATCGAACCCAGGCCCCTGGCGCTGTGAGGCAATAGTGCTAACCACTATGCCATCATGCTGCCCAACCACTGAATGACTTGCTAGGCCACTATCTGTGCATTCACAAGCAATCACTATAAACCAAATCCAGACCTTATTGCATTCCTTTTCACTCTGACGACATCTAATACCTTACGATGATATCTGACTCTCCTAATCACACTCACAAAAATCTGCAACTGCTTTCTACCTCTTACACTGAATATCTTTATGGGCTTCAGTTGTAAGATAGCCTGTTTTCAGGTTGAGCAATGCTGAATTAAAGACCTTTCGATGCCACAAGGCGGCAATGGCTGAGTGGTATTATCGCAGACCAATAATCCAGAAAATCAGCTCATGTGCTGGGGACCTGGGTTCAAATCCTGCCTTGGCAGATGGAGGAATATAATTCAATAAAACAAATGGAATTAAGAATCTTCCATGAAACTGTTGTCGAATGTTGGAAAAACCCATCTGGTTCACTAATGTCCTTCAAGGAAGGACATCTGCCGTCCTTACCTGGTCTGGCCTACATGCGAATCCAGACACATAGCAATGTGGTTGACTCTCAACTGCCCTCTGAAATGGCCTAGCAAGTCATTCAGTTCAAGGGCAACTAGGGATGAGCAATAAATGCTGGCCAGCCAGTGACACCCATGTCCCATGAATGAATAAAAACTAAACAACCCTACGCTCATTAAAACCTAGGTTGAAATTGATTCAATTTCAAGTCCTGTCCCAGGATTTAAGTTCGGATTCAAAGTTGACACTCTAGTGCAGTGCTAAGGGAGTGCTGCACTGTCAGAGGTACCACCTTTTAGGTTGAGATGTTAAACCAATTACCCATTTGCCTTGTCTCCCAGGTGTAAAAGATTCCAGGTGGCATCAAAGAACAACACAAAAACAGATTATCTGGTCATTATCACACAGCTGATTGTGGAAGCTTGGTGTGTGCATTGTGGGCAGCACAGTGGCAGTGGTTAGCACAGCTGCCTCACAGCGTCAGGGACCCGGGTTTGATTCCTGGCTTGGGTCACTATCTGTGTGGAGTCTGCATGTTCTCCTCGTGTCTGTGTGGGTTTCCTCCTGGTGCTCTGGTTTCTTCCCACAGTCTGAAAGACATGCTGGTTAGGTGCACTGGCCATACTAAATTCTCTCACAGTGAACTCGAACAGGCGCTGGAGTGTGGCAACTAGGGGATTTTCACTTCATTGCAATGTTAATGTAAGCCTACTTGTGACACTAACAAATAAACTTAAAAAACCTGCAGTGACTACACTTCAAAAATGATTTCATTGCTTGTGATGTGCGTTGAAACAATCCAATGATCATAAAAATGCAAAATCAATGCAAGTCTTTTTTTCGCTTTCTTTCCTTCAATTTCAATCCCACTGTGGACGAGTACAATCTCAAGGGTACTTGGTTGCACAATTGGGGTCTGTAGTGCCAGTAGTTTCAGAACAGCGTGTACAGTTTTAGCTCCAAAATCACATCCACGTCCCTCACACTCACTTCCACTGAGGTTCATACCAAACACTCACAGCAGTGTGTGGGAGTGAAGTGTGGCCATGAGTGTGATGTGTGAGTCATGGTTGTTGATAAGGGATTGAAGGCGGGCAGTTGGTGGATGGAGTTAGGTGTGATGCTACTGGTTTAGTTGGAGAGGCTGACTTTGACCACTTGTGTCTAGTCGTTGAAATTCTTGCAGCACTGCATTCATATCTAGACTGCCACCATTGGCTATGACGGATACCTGTGTCCACTGCTTTCATAGCAATAGTCTGTAAGGTGTCCACCTCCCTGAGGGAAGGGGATCTCTCTCCTCCTGTGCATTTTCTGCACCAAGGCTGCTAGTGCTGTATCAGATAACCTTGTGCGCATTCTCTGGCCTTTTGCATGTTTTTTCCATATTCCTCCTGCTCAGAAACTCCTCTTTCATCACTTACAGCCCCTGCTGACTTTAAGTGGTGCAAACATTGCTTGAATGGAGACCACATGTTGAGCATGCAGCCATTCAGCAGAGCTCTCAATGCTGCTCTGCACGCCATTCATAATGAGCACACAACACAAAGTTTGCAGGAAGTTACCCTTAAGCGGACATTAATTGGAGGATTCACCCACCACCTTTTAAATCACCAGGGTGGGATGGGTGGGCAGGTGCTGAGAAAGGCACCCGTGGAAGTTGAGTGACCCCACACTTGCCTGCAAACCCACCGGCAACCGCCTGTAAAATTCTGCCTCATGTTATAAAACATCCCAGAGGAACTGGAGAAGGTACAAAATGGATTCACAAGAACTGAGGTTGTACTTATCAGGAAAAGCTGAACAGGCTGGGGTTCTTTTCTCGAGATAAGAGGTGGCAGAGGAGTTAAGGTTGTGAAATGGTTTGATAAATCAGATGTGAGGAAAATATTTCTATCTGCAAAGAACTCAAAAACAAGCTAATCGCCAATAAATCCCATAGGGAATTCAGGAATGACACCTTTACTCAGGGAATAGTTAGAATGTGGAAGTCGCTACCACAAAAGTAGTTGAGGGAAATAACAGAGAATCCTATTCCCAAAGCAGTTTTCTATCTGTATTCTCTAACTTTAGATGTGCATATCTCACCACAGACACAATCAATACTGATTATTCTATCCATTGTGATACTTTCCACTACACAGCAAGTGTTTATCCATCACTTCAGCAATCGGTTTAATTCAATTGAGTGCACAGCACTACAGTTAGTGGATACACAGCACAAAGCACATCTTCATCTTCGATAGGACTGATACACTTTTCACCTTTTTATCTTTCTTCACAGCTTAACTTATTCATAATGAAAAAATCCGAAAAAGTGAAAATGGGCAGGATTTTACTGCCTCACTCGCCCCGAAACCGTAAGATCCCATCCCCCCCGAGGTCACGGACCTTTCCATGGTCCGTCCCTTGCTCACTGCGATTCCCGTGGTGGGCGGGAGGGTAAAGTTCCAGCCATGGTGTCTGTTATTTCCTTGATTCTGAGAATCAGGTGAAAGCGCTGGCTGTTCCTTTTACATCAATTTCCAGAACTAGAAGTCATAACATTAACTCTGATGACGGGTTAGCCAGACTCGAAATGTTGGCTCTGTTCTCCCTCCACAGATGCTGTCGACCCTACTGAGATTTTCCGCATTTTCTGTTTTTGGTCAACTGTTGCCGTAGAATTCTCCTAAAGTTGAAGTTAGGGAATGGATGTTCTTACTCAGGGGTTTATAAGTTATTCCACAAGAAAATAGTGCCCATTGGCAATTGTTGGCATTCAGATTAATTTAGCATACTGCACTGTCCTAACTATGACGTGGAAATGCCGGTGTTGGACTGGGGTGGGCACAGTAAGAAGTCTCACGATACCAGGCTAAAGTCCAACAGGTTTATTTGGAATCACGAGCTTTCAGAGCACTGCTCTTTCATCAGTGCTCACCTGATGAAGGAGCCGCGCTCCGAAAGCTTGTGATTCCAAAGAAACCTGTTGGACTTTAACCTGGTGTTGTGAGACTTCTTACTGTACCCTAACTATGTTAGGGGTTGTGGGCTTAACAAAAAAAACTGTGCACACTTGGAATCAAACTAACACACAACAGATTTTATTCAAAGAGATGTTCTCATTGCACATAGTACAAACTGAAAGTAAAAAAGCAGCCTGCGGCAACACCCTAATGACATCACCTTCAAATCATGTGATCAGCTCTTAAAGCAACCTGCAACCCTTTTAAATATATAACACATGCAATTGTTCCTAATAACTATGCATTTACAATGGTAACTATTATAATAATTTTACATTACT